>NW_023336263.1:1200000-2400000 GCF_011075155.1 Colletotrichum scovillei
GACTCCTATTCCAGGGATTTCCAACCCGTTCGACTGTCTAATGTTTTGCTGTCTAGTTCTTACGATTTTGACCATTTTCTGGGCCAGAGTCGAGCTGCAAGCTATGCTATATATGCCTTGGACTTCTCTACGTGCGGGTCCCTCGCTTGAAGAAAGTGATCTAGCACTCGACTACACCACGATGCTTCTACCTCTTGTTTTCTCCCGGTCATTTCGTCGGAGGCATTATCTTGTTTTCCTGGTGGCTTTCATTTCTGCCTTGCTCAAGGCCCAAATCATCCTTGCCCCTGGATTGTACAGCCTCACGGAACTCCAAGTTACACGCCCTGTCGACATCCATTTACAAGACACCTTTGACTCGGTGACACCAGAAACCACATACACGCCGGACGCGAGCATCTACTACAGGGCAAGGGCACAATACGACTTCAACGTCGACTATCCATATGGGGTCGCGGAAGGTTTCGCGTTTCAAACGTTTTTCACCGGGAGTGATTTCAGTCGAGGAACTGTCGCCAACCCAGTAACGGCCACCATAGATGGGCTTTTCCTAGATACCCAATGCGTTAAGTTGAACTCCTACGCAATCTTGGAACAGCACAATATCGCCAACTATAAGGGCAGGGGCTTATACATGAACTTCACCGTGGAGCTTCAATTCGATGGTTGCGAAGAACCAGTTATCGTCCCGCATTTCGACGCCTGGCCCTCGCCGAGACTGAATGCTACATTCTGGGGTTTGCAAACGGATTCAAATGTCGGCCGACCCTGTTCTGCATTGCCTTTACAAGCCCCGGCTTTCCTATACTACAATGGGGTATTCAAGCTACAGAGCGATAACTCGTCTGAGTATCTCCATCCACCGGCCGCTGTAATCTGCGAGCCGCACGCTTGGTTGTCGAAAGTCCAGGTCACTGACGATGGAGTGAAGCCAAAAGTGATGGCAGTCTATGATGAGCGACGACCGTTGTCCACGCCAAATATCATGACAATGTTCAACAACTCACTCCCGCCCAAGGACATCTGGCACGCGGATACAGTTTCGGGGTGGACTGGTCCGCTTAGTGTTGATCTTAGGTTCAGGGGCCACGCGACTACCGAGTTTCCAGACGTTGTAACGACCGACATGTTGCAAGATTCTTCCCAGAACATTACACAACGACTTGGACCATTCGCTAGCCACTACCACCTTCGACAGAAGCAAAGCTCCAGTGGAAGTGGTACATCGTTGCAGCGGATCGTTCGCCTCACCATCAACCCCAAGCTTTGCCTATCGATGATCGCGCTCTTCATTTTCAACGCCGTTATCACTGCTTTTCTGCTTTGGCGTTATTATCACGACACCTCGGTCTGGCACCGCGATCCGGCGACACTCCTCGGGAATTCAATGTTTCTCAGTAATTACCCCGGCATCGCAAACCGGGCTGCAGAAATCAAAGGCCCATCGCCGGACTGGAACAGCGGCGCCTTCACGCCTTTGGTATTGAAAACGACATCACGCATAGTATTCTGTATCTTCACCATGCTGTTGGCGAGTAGTCTTATTGTCACCCTCCGATATTCCGAGACATCAGATGGACTTGCAACTATTGAAGAAGACGGCTATCTACACCTAATGTGGACTTCCTTCCCAGCAACCATAGCACTCGGAGTGTCCCTCTACATTACCTCTTGCGATTGGTCATATCGTGATCTTGCGACTCTCTACCATCTTTCTAGAGCCACGTGTAACTCTTGCGACCTTGACCGCTCTCTCCTGGACATGCTGGGACTACGCGCGCTGTACTACTCTTTCCGTTACCGGCTCTGGTCTGTCACGGTCTCTCAAAGCCTGGCCCTCGTGTGCGGGGTACTCACTTCCCTTGTCTCCATCATCTTTACAGTCGAAGTCATACCCGGGTCGACATCGACTCAATTCCAACAAAAGACCTGGTTTCAAATACGAGAAAACGTTGGGTACGACCTCGAATACACAGCGAAACAAGAAATGTTCAATGGTCTTTGGACCCGTCGGGAAGAAGGCTCTTTAACTTACCCGGAAAACACGTTTGACAATCTTTTATTCCACGATTTCGAAAGCATCGAAATCCTCGACCCATCCAAGAACCTTTCTGTCGCAATCACAACACC
Organism: Colletotrichum scovillei; assembly: GCF_011075155.1. NCBI lineage: Eukaryota > Fungi > Ascomycota > Sordariomycetes > Glomerellales > Glomerellaceae > Colletotrichum > Colletotrichum scovillei. Next base: position 1,202,131 of record NW_023336263.1, read on the forward strand.
AGCGACCAAGGTTGAGTCACAGTGCACCCAGCTCAGCGAGGATACGTACGACATCAGCCATTATAACACTACCACGACAAACGGAACAATAGCGTATTACGCCGCCGTTGTTGTCACATTTTGTGATCCTGGGAATGACAAACCTACAAGGATCAAGAAAGACATCGACCTTGGTGGGACTGACCCGGCCGATCCGCTGGGTAGCATATACTTTTCAGGCATGCTTCAGACGCAAGCGAACCCAGTCGTGGACGGCTGCATGCTCGAGAGCCAGCTGGCGCACTCAAACTTGACGACGGCTTTGTACCCTACCTACGTTTGGGGAGCATTTGACCCGGCCCAAAACAACTTTTCCTTTGTCGCCGTTTGGACGTGTAAATACTCTTGGGTCGAAGTCGACGCGGAAACGAATCTGATCTTCTCCGAAGGCCGCCTCGCCATCGACCCGGAGAACCCCCCACGACCAGACATGGTGTCCATGAGGCCCCTAGACCCCACGCTTGATCTGAACACTTGGTTTGCCATGTATCCAGAGGTCGATCTCGGCGGCACGGGAGATCAGTTCAAAGGGGTGGAGGGTCCCTTCCGACCACTGATCAAACCGTATGGGACGCTGGATATGTCGGCGTTTGGAGACGAGGGACAGCAGGCGGACGTGATGCAAAACATATATCACAACTACGCCCTCAGCTCGGCGCAACTCGCCAACGTCGTGAACCGCAAACCCATCACCGCCGAGAGTGGACCCACACCGGCCCCGGTTGTGGAGGCGACCGTATATGACAATGGCCGCCGCCGGCTCGTACAGAATGCGACCATCACGTACATCGTGGTAGGTATCCTGGGCGCCGTCATCTTGTTCAACATCTGGGCGCTGGTGTCGGCCTTGATCCGGCGCTGCGGGGGCGGGGATAGCTGGCTATTAGATATGGATGCGAGGGGTCTCGCGCCGGACGGGTTCCACAGTATCGCCGCAGCAGCCAGCTTGCTTCGGAACTCTAACGCGGCAGCGCATCTGCCGCCTGGTTCCGAAATGATGTCGTCGGATGAAGTACACGGGCATATGCACGGTTTATACTTCCGGTTGGGATGGTTTAGGAGGGAGTGCGACCAGACGAGGCACTATACGGTTGGCGTGATGGGCGATCCGGCGTTTAATTATATGGGCGTTAGAAGGAGCTCAAAGAGGGCTTCGGCAGGGTCTTTCAGGAAGGAAAGCGTGCTTGATTGATGAAGAAGTATGAGTCTTCCACGAATGACGAGTGTATGGAGAGAGAGATCATCGTAAAAGTACTTTGGTAGATTAAGGCTCATCCTCGAATATAGAATAAGGGATACTCGCAGATACCGCAAAATTCGGCATATCCACAATCTCCGCAATCTTCAAATCGGCCGCAATGCTGCATAGCATATACGCCTCCTCCCTCTCAAGCCCCCTCTCCGCAACAAGATACGCAATCAAACTCCTCAACGCCTTCCTGCTCGCCTCCAACAAGTCAGAATCAATACCCAGCACCGCATACACGCCACCTTCATCGGTCTTATGGCCGCGAGCATATACCGATCCGCGCGTATCATAGTGCGGACTCGTAACGTACGGCATATCCTCACGCACCGTAAACCTCAACGTAGCTTTCATAGGCGTCTCGATCGCTGTGCCGCAGACTTCCCCGTCCCCTTGCGCGGCATGCCCGTCCCCGCAGGAGAAGTTCGCCCCCGGGACGCGGATGGGGAGGTAGAGTTTCGTTCCGGCCGTGATGTGTTTACAATCTATATTCCCGCCCGTCTCCAGCGGTGGAATCGTCGGGAATGGGCCTGCTTCCGCCGGCGATACCCCCGCTATTCCCAGAAACGGACGGAGCGGGATCTTAATACCTGGTTTAAACACAATATGCGTCGCGTCGTCGTCCCATTGGAAGTGCTTAATAACATGATTTGGGAATTCATCTGCTAATAGCCCGAAGCCTGGGAGAATTGCGGTCCAGCCCCAGCACGTAGAGGGTTTGAGGGAGAGGAATTCGATTTCGAGGACGGAGCCTGGGGATGCGCCGGTGATGGCGACGGGGCCGTGGATCGGGTCAAAGGTTGCGAGGTTTAGGGTCGCGAGGGATGTTGGTGTTGTGGAGGGGGTGATTTGGCCGCCGGAGGAGTCGTGGAGGTCGAAGGTTACGGGCTGGTTTTGGGGCACGGTGAGGAGGGGAGGGGTTTTGCTTGACCAGTGGAGGGTTGGGTTTGCGGATGTGATGTGGAAGGAGGGGGCCATGTTCTTGGAGTGAGGGCTGTGAGAATTGTGCTGTGTGGATTCTTAGGTCGGGGGAGAGTTGAGTGAGCTTCGATGGTTTTGTGAGTCTTGTTTTGTTGTCGGTGAGATGAGGAACTTGGTCTTCCGGGGGAGAGAACGGAGGTTGATGGCGGGTGGGGTTGCTTATCGGCGGTCGGATGCGGGGTTACGGGGTTTGAGGGATGAGTGACGTACCTTTATCCCGGCACGGAGCGGGTCTGGTGTACGTATTTGCCGACCCTCCGGCAGATGATCCATGTTTGTGTTCCTGATAGAGCTGATGAGCGACCTCGAACCTGGTATCAATGGCCTCTTCGTCTCTGTCATGGCATCAACCATATCAGATATCTGTTAGTACGGAGCTTGAGTTCTGAAATCAGCAGCAGGAGTGAACAGCTGTGCATCGTGATCATGATTCATACTTCTGTGTAGCTTCATTATTGACTGATGAGTTGTCGGCACAGCTTGACATACATACACTCTATCTCCCCTTTTAATCACCTTTTGCATTACCCAAGGCCCGTCCCTGGACCCCCAAGGCCGCCCAAATCACAAAATCTCAACAGGCCCAAACACGTTCCAAGAATCCTGACTCCCAACCATGCCCTCAACACTCAACCCCTTCGCTCGCTCCGCAAGCAACCCACCTCCCAGAATCCCAGCGACTTGCCTCGACAAAGTCGACTTGCGCCCCAAATACCACAACGCCTTGACACAATCCTCACACCGATCCAACGCCTCCGCCACAACCTCATCCCCAACACCCAACCAACCGCCCTCCTCCTCAAGCAACAACGTCCCCGCCATCGCAAACGACCGAATCAGCACCATAGTCCACGGCTCCGTAAGCAAAGCCCCCTCCTTCACAGCCGGATGAAAATCCAACAACACCCCCAACCCGCCCACATCATGCTGCGGGGTAGCCGCCCTCGCGAGATCCGACACCTCCCGCACGCTCGCCCTCCTCAAATCCCCGACCAACCCACTCGCCGCTCTCTCCGCCGCCCTCGTCGCGCTGCCCAGCCCCTGCTCGTCGACGAGCGCGATGCAATCCGCCATCATCATCGCCGCGAGGAGCCAGTGGCCCAGCAGACAAATGTACCAGCTCTGGATCTTGGAGGGGATCGCGTCGTGGTGCTCGATGCAGTCCCGGAACAGGGGGCCGTACATCATGTTCCAGTGGCGGTAGACCGCCAGCCCGTCTTGGATCGCGTCCTCAATGGATTTGGGGGACGCGGAGCCGCGGGAGGAGAGGGCTTGGATGCGCGTGATTTTGCGGAAGAGGAGGACTTTGACGGGGGCTGCGTCGCGGAGTTCGCGCTCGAAGGTGTCGGTGGGGCAGGGCCAGCGGAGGGGCGCGAGTTTCTGGTTGCGTTTGATGATGAATTGGTCGTTCCAGCTTTCTGGGGGTGGGATCGCTGCCGGGATGGCGTCGTCGTCTTCGTCTTTGCAGGGCGGTGAGTCTTGCTTCTTTGTTGTGGTCGTCTCGCGGCTGTCTTCGTCTGAGACGACGGGCGGTCTGTCGGAGATGGCGGAGGATAGGGTGTCGAACATGATGGCGAGCCAGAAGAGCATCTTCATTGTCGCCTTTTCTTCGCCGTGGGTATCTTCTCCATTACCACCATTCCACCCCGACTCGTTTCTCATGCCGCGTGCTTTTACTTTCTTCCTCCTCTCAAAGTTTTCGGACCTGCGCTTGAGAACGTGTAGGCGCCGCGCGCCGCGCTCGACGTAGAGCGAGTACCCTTCCTCGTCCAGTGCCGTCTGCACCTTTTCCTTTGTACCCGGCGTTTCCCACTCGTTTCCGTCTCCGTTGGTGTAATCGTACCCCAGCTGACTCTGGCCGACCATCCCTTCGTTGAACTCCCACCCGATTCCCTCCGCGCTCTCTTGGTTCTTCTGTGTAAGACCAAAGAGGAGCTCCGCCATGGCCACTTTGAACGAGTCTACCCCTGCACAGTCGTCCAGACACCGCTGCGCCTGGTTCCAGAACGAAATCTGCAGCGCCGTGTCGAATTCCTGCTCGGTCCCCGGCACGGATTCCCCAAAGCCGTTTGGTTTCTGGTACCGCGCTTGACTCCGTTGACTTCCCTGCGCCCACTGCGCCGTGAATGCCATGATGGCGAGATGCAGCGCTTTCGTGGCCTTTCGATCTTCGGATACGCTGAGCGGTTTTAGACCCAGTGAGGCGAGAGATTTGTCCAGCTTGAAGACGCGGCGGTAGATCCTGTTGGGCAGATTGAGATGAATCTGCGTCGGGTCGTGACCTCGCGCGTCGCCGAGACTCGAGCGCTCCAGCTGTGTGGGGGTTAGGATGTAGGGACAGTTCTGCTCGACCAGCCAGCACGAGAGCGCGCCCTCCATGACGTCGTGGTACAGCTTCATGAGGTTATCCGTCATGAGCGTCTGATTCGTCCGCGCAATCATGGCCTGCGTGGCCGAGTACTCTGAGATCCCGGTACCGGCACCATGTGGCGCATAGTTCATGGCGTGCGCCTGCTGCCACGCCCTCTTGCGGGCGTTCGGGTTGATGCCCATGGTTGAACAAGTCGAGTCCGGGCTGAGGCTGATTGTCGAGGCGCCGTGCATGGAGACGAGGTCGGCGTCGTCGAAGCCTGGTAGCTCATCTGATAGACAGCTGGGCGCTGAGAGGGATGAGGGGCCGGGGAAGAGGAGCGAGGCGGCGTCGTCGGCGGATGGGTCGAAGGTAAGGTGCTCGTCGGCGGGGGATAGCGTGAATAGGTTTTGGGGGAATCCAAAGTCGTTTGCTACTGCTGCTGCTGCTGCTCCGCCAAAGGCATGTGAGCTTGGCGTCTCGTGGGTGAGTGACGCGATATGATCCGGGATGAGTGACTGCAGCTCGGCGAGTTGGGCCTCACTCAGACCTGATGGACCTTGCGACGCTGGCGATACTGAGGCGTTGTTGCTGTTGCTGCTGTCGTTGTTGTTGTTGACCTTCTTGCTGTGAGTTGACTTGACCCTCTTCCGACTCGGCGCGGCGGAAGCGGAGGCGGCGCCGGCAGCGGCAGCGGCAGCGTTCTTCTCGGCGGACTGCCTTCGGACCCGGAGTTGGGCCTGCTGTGACCGGGCCCAGTTGAATGTGCACGACTTGCGCGTCTTTGAACAGTTGGAGCACGGCCCGTTCATGCCCTGCCAGTCTGTTCCTCAGAGAATTAGTTCCGTGGTGAAGAGAGAGTGTTTCGTTGTCTCATTGCTCAATTCACTCTGTGCTACCTACCAACCTCCCATTGAAGGTCCGCATCCAGACACAGCTGGATATCCTTGAGGGCGCCGGCGTCGCAGGCCCGCTTGCCCTTGCGACATTGGTCGCAGCTGCTATTCTGCCGCCTCATCGCGTTCGCGTATCGTCTCTGCCGTCGGTTATCGCAATGCTTCTCACACTATTCGGTGGGTATGTGTCAAGGTGAGGTGAGATGAGATTTCAATGTGGAGGTTGAGCCAGGTTGTGAGGCGGAGATTCGAGACAATCGAAGCTGAGAAAGAAGGGGTGGGTGTGGTTCCTCCAGCTGTCTCCAGTTTCTTTTGCCCCCCCAACAAAGAAAAATCCCCGCTAGTTCCAAAACTCGTGACCAGTCAAATCCCCCGGCCATCCGAAACGACGTCGTCACGGGGAGGTCCCTGTCGCCAAAACCCCGCGTTTTTCCTCCTTCTCTCACTTTTCTTAGACTCTCTAGCGTTGCCTGCGTCAGCAAGGAGAAGAAAGCGGGGTGCATACGCAGTACGGCGAGTTTGCCAGTTGGTTCATGTTTCCCCCCGCAGATCCTCTTCTTCTGTGTTGAGATTCCGTCTCTGGTGTGTGCCAGGTGCCAAGTCCGGTGTTGGCTGGTCTGGGGGAACCGGGGTTGGGATGGGATCCGGGGAAGGGAAAAGAAAGGGAGGGGGGGTTCCCCATCCTCCGGAAGCGAGAGCTGTCAACCCCGGATTCTTTTGCTTTCGGTGAACCTTACGATGCACAGGTTCAAGGGATCCAATGGTTTGGTTAGACGTTCTTGAAGCTTACCATGTCGTTGGCTGCATTCTTCAACCGTCAGGAGGGTTCTGATGGGAAAATCAGCCCACTTTGAGGTCGTCTTGCAGTTGCATCCTACCTAGACACCTGGGTAAACCAATGGCGAGCGGGACATCCCTCATGCACTGAGTCTCTGGCAATGGAATTGGGTCAAGACCTTCTCACATATTACTAGCTTCATTCTGATGAAAGGGGGCCAATAGGGAATCATCCATACATGAAAATCTGTTTCCGAAAATTCCGACTAGAAACAAGCCTCATCAGCAGGAGAACGACGCTAAACCCCGCGGAACCACGGTGTCTAGCTAGACTGAAAGCATCCATTCCGTTCATCACCATAGGCAGCGCATCACGCACTCAGCCCCTTGTACACAGCAGCCTCAACCTGCGCCCAAAGCCCCATGACCGAAGCGTCGCCAAACGGCAGAATCTGCGAGCACACGATCCCGGCCACCCCGTTCTCCCGGTCGCACCACCAAAACAGGTTCGGCAGCCCAGCCCACCACGCCGTCCCGCTCGAGCGCCCCGTCGGCCCGCCCGTGATCATGAACGTCAGGCCCCAGCCCTGCGGCGGGTTGCCCGGGAGCGGGTAGAGCTCCGGGATCCCGTTTGTCAGCTCCGGCTTCGCGTCCTGGACGCCCTGCCGGGCAAAGTCTGGGAATTTGGAGATTTGGTTGGAGAACATTTCGTCTACTGTCTCCTTCTTGAGGAGTTGGGCTTTTGTGATGGGGCAGGTTCCGTCGTTGAGGAAGACTGCCAGGATGCCTGTAGCGAATCATGTAGTTAGTCATTCGATAGTTTGACGTGATTTCGATAGAGACATAGTACGTACGGGTGTATTCTTGAGGCTTTGCAAAGATTCCGGCGCCACCGCTGTTGAAGCAGGCGCGGATCTCTTCCTCCGATTGCACGATCAATGGGCGATGGAGAGGGTGGTCTCTGTGGACCAACTTGCCGTCAGGCCTCTTGTAGTGCATGTACGCCAACTGCGCCTTCATCGAGGGCGTCGGTATCATGTTGACGTTCTTGAGGCCCAGAGGCTGGCAGATGTTGGCCTGGATGTAGTCATTCAGACTCATGTTCGTGGCCCGCTCCAGCGCGATGCCAGCCCAGTCAATGCCGACCTACAAAGTCAAGTCAGAATCCATGGTCTCAATAGTATGTCCACTTCCAAAGCTTCACTTACGCCATACTCCCAGCCCTCCCCCGGCTGGAACAACAAAGGCTGCACCATATCCCTCACACTCCCCGAGAACTCATCAATCCCCGCCGGCAGACTCCAATCGCGCAGCCTTTCACTAAAGAAGGTATACCCGAACCCAGCCGTGTGCGTCAGCAGCATGCGGAGCGTGATACCGCGCTTCTTGTCCACGAGCTTACCCTCGGGCGTCAGGACCTTGATGTCGGCCAGCTCCGGGCAGAGCTTCTCCAGGTGGTCGGCGTCATCGAGGTTGAGCTGGCCCTTCTCGACGAGCTGCATGCACGCGATGCCGACCACCATTTTCGTGCACGAGGCAATCCAGTAGACGCTGTCCAGGGTCATGGGCTCCGAAGAGTTGACGCCCCGGGTGCCGGCGGCGTGGGCGAATTGTTCGGTGCCGGTGCGGTCGATTACGACTACGGTCGTTCCGGGGATCCCGGTGGGGGAGGCTGTGACGGCATTGTCTACGATGCCTTTGATTTCGTTGACTGCTTGTGATGAGAGAGGCATTTTGAGTGTGAATGTGAGTGTGAGTGTTTGAGTTGAATATGAGTTTCTATGGAGTGAGTGAGATGGCGTGTGAAGATAAATGAGATGAACGGCTCATGTGAGGAAGGAGGGGTGTGTGTGAGTGAGTGAGTTCAGATTTCACAGCAGACGCATGAGAAGATCACAGAGATGATCAATTCGGCCGAGCTTCGTCTTGGCAATCTGCGCCTATCCTTTTCCAAAGCAGTCATGTCGGTGCGGTAGCATTAAATACGGGGACCCATCGTCTCAGCTGCAGGCCCAAAGAAGAAGCGCAACGCACGCAAGTTGACGAAATAGATGCAAACCTTAGTACTTTAGTCATTCGAACCGCGTCCAACCTCGGCCCACCACGACCACCACCACCAACACACACTTTGAACGGCACCTATTCCGGACTTGGGGGGCAGATCAACTTCTCCAAGTTTGATTCGTCTCGAGACATGGTCCATCCCTCCCTCCCCACGATGCGAATCTGAGAGTTTGGCCTTCCCCGCAAAGCGGTGGTGAGAACAGTACCGGTAGTGTCACGGCAGTTGCGGATCCGCTCCACGGCCGCAGCGGCTCTCCGCATTTTCACTGTGACATCCCGTCTTGTTTGAATCCTCTCCCATCCAGTATCCGCTCGTCGCCTTGCCTGCAGGGCGGATCCGCAGCGGCTCCTCCTTTCGAAGTCTTCTCCTCCCTTCGGTATGATGCGGGGATGCGCAGACGCGACGACGAGGCTGGTGTTTGAGTGTTTGAGGGGAAATGATATGCGGACTTCGACGTTTTTTGCTGCATGTCTGAGGTGAGTACAACCTCGCCGGGTGATGCGGGATAGAGAGCGTCGACTTCTTGGAGTATCTGCTGCGGCCTTATGCGTCCAACGTTGCTCTGAGGGCCTCGGCATCTGCGGCCTCCACGGACGACACCAGCATCTTTTGATGGGGATATCGATGCAATGCCACGAATGCGGGCAGAAGTTGGTGCGGAGGATGTAACTGCGGTTGCCTCTTCCAAGGTATCCGTACATGATGTTGGAGTACAGTGTCCCCATGAGGGTGCTCTGGAGATTCTCTGGGGATGCCCGTTGCAGTCGTCTGATGTCACGTAAAGCAACACGTCTCAGGCGAAACGAACTGGATAAGGTAGACTTCAGTATGTCGTCACACGAGGCTATAAGAAGCATTGAACTCCCTCGACTCTGTGTGCAATCTGGAGAAATTGGACGAAAGAATAATATTCATCGTGCTTCAACTCTTTTCATATCATTATCATTATCGTTCGACATTTACTTCTGAGAATTTGATATTGTACATTCCAGACATGGCTACGATTACAGCTACCCAGCAGAAGAAATTTGCGACCGACCTGACGGACTATGCCAAGCGTCGTCGGACGGACGGGCCCTACGCCGATAATCTCGATGTAGATGTTCTCATCGTAGGCGGTGGATTTGGTGAGTGATCGTACCGCAAATCTTACTTGCTACACAGTCTCAAAGACTAACATGATGATCAAAGGCGGAGTTTTCATGCTAAAGACTCTCCGGGAGATGGGTCTACGAGCAGTCATCTACGAAGCCGGAACCTCATTCGGAGGAACCTGGCGCTGGAACCGCTACCCCGGTGCCCGAGTCGACTCAGAGGTCCCAGAGTATGAGTTCTCATGGCCCGAGGTGTTCAAGGACTGGACGTGGTCGACCAACTACCCCAATTACCAGGAGCTTCGTCAGTACTTTGACCACGTTGATAAGGTCAGTCCGCACAATATGATTCCAGGAGATACACTTGAACAAAAGCTGAGACAAAAGTCACGCAGGTACTGGATCTCTCCAAAGACTGCTCATTTGATACCGTCGTCACCGGCGCCCAGTTCCAACCAGACGAAGGCAAATGGCATGTAAAGACCGCCGATGGCCGCTTGGCAAAGAGCAAGTACTTTGTCGTCGCAGCCGGCTTCGTAAGTTGAAGTCTCTCTACTCTCACACACCTCGTTCCGCCCATAAACTCACCACCAAAACCTAGGCCTCAAAACGCTACATCCCCAACTGGCCCGGCGTCGAGAAATTCAAAGGCGTAGTCCACCACTCCTCCTTCTGGCCCGAAGAAGACGTCCCCGTCCGCGGCAAACGCTGCGCCGTCATCGGCACCGGTGCCTCGGGCGTCCAAATCTCCCAGGAATGGGGCAAAGCCGTCGGCGAGAGCGGCGAGCTCAAGGTCTTCCAGCGCACGCCGAACCTGGCGGTGCCGATGGGCAAGCGCAACCTCACGGCGCAGGAGCAGAACATCGGCAAGGAGTGGTACCCGCGCCTCTATCAGCTGCGCGAGAAGTGCTTCGGCGGCTTCTTCTACGGCATGGTGGAGCGCAACACCTTTGACGACTCGCCTGAGGAGCGGGAGGCGTTTTATCGGCAGCTGTGGGAGCACGGCGGGTTCCGGTTCTGGTTGGGGAATTACAAGGATATGCTGTTCGATGCGGATGCGAATAAGGAGGCGTACGACTTTTGGGCGAGGAATGTGCGGACCCGGATTGGGGATGCGAGGAAGAGGGATATTTTGGCGCCAAAGGTGGACAAGATGCCGCACTTCTTTGGCGTCAAGAGGCCTTGCTTGGAGCAGAACTACTATGAGCAGTTCAACAAGGCCAATGTGGACGTTGTCGACATTAGCAAGAACGAGATTGATAGCTTCACGGAGACGGGTATCAGGTTGAAGGACGGGACGACGTACGACTTTGATGTGGTTGCCATTGCCACTGGTTTTGTGAGTCTTCTTCTCTTTTATCTGCAGAGGCAAGGAGGGAAATCTTGTGCAAGTGTCGTTGAAAGCGACAAAGCACAAAACGAAGGACTTCAGCACCACATCTTTGCCCTGCGTACGTAACGTTGCAAGCTCGCCAAAAGCTAACACAAACCCTTTCCTAGGACATCACCGCCGGAGGCATGACAAACATGGGCCTAAAGAGCATCAACAACACCTACCTCCAGGACGAATGGAAGGCCGCAGCAAACACCTACCTCGGCACCACCGTCAGCGGCTACCCCAACATGTTCCACATGTACGGCCCCCACGGTCCCACGCTGCTGAGCAACGGGCCCTCGACGGTCGAGGTCCAGGGCCGCTGGATCGCCGACTGCATCCGCAAGATTGAGCGGGAGAGCATCAAGTACGTCAACCCGACCGCGGAGGCGACCAAGGCGTGGAAGCAGCGAATCAACGAGTTGAGCGACGCGAGCTTATTCCCGACGACGCGGTCGACGTATATGGGTGGGTCGATGCCGGGTAAGGCATTTGAGCAGGTTAATTTTGCGGGTGGAATTCCGCAGTATGCCAAAGAGATTCGGGAGAAGTTGGATGGGTGGACTGGGTTTGATGTTGTCAAGGATACGAGGGATAAGAGTAGGATTTGAGTTGTAAGAGACTCTTTTTCGTTGAGTTAGTGGTGAGGCTTTCATAGTAGTCATTCTGAAGCTGTTCTTGGCATCTTCATGGAAAACAACTTCTGAGAATACCGTGGACATTTCCCATTGAGTTGGAATTGAATATGAAAGCCCAATTTTCAGAACGTAAGAGCAATGGAGCTGCGTCGTACAATCGGCCTGACAAAGACTTGTCTGACAGTGATGGCGATTCCGACCAAAGGAACTCCAAGTGAATCATTCGGTGCAGGATTCTTGAATCAAAGGTAATGAGACGCATGAATGGTAGAACATACCTTACCTTAGCCTATGCCGAGTAATTTTCTTCTATTTGCTGCACTCGCATGTGGCGATAAGGGTTCTCTGGTAGCTCAACTGAGGGGCCAAATAGAACGCGTAGAAGCTTAATACCACAAATGACTTATAGCATGTACTCCTATTGAATTACCTTCCATGGCAATTTTTTATCATTATATTGTCATGCCACATCATGTCTCTTCGAGGGCAGGCAAGAAAGCAGGAGAATCAAAAAGCTCAAGGTCATGTTGCAGGCTCTTGACCGCCTGCCAGAAATATGTAAACCTTCTCTATCTGTGATACAACTTGAAGAACACTGCTATAAACCCAGAACCATTGATCCTTGCTGAGTCTCACCTTCCGGTAATGGTGGTATTTTTTGGTTACCCGATATGGATGAAGGCGGTGAACGAAAGGTGAATTCTCATGCTCAAATTCACCACGTCGCTTGAGCTCCTTCCTCCCGTCGACTGAAGAACGGGTCTATGGTATATTCAGCCACCTCATCCTTTGTATTCGTCTTAGCCGAGGCCTCAAAATTTTCTCGCACAACAATCAAGCTGGAGGAAATTTAGTTTCTTTCTTTCTTCTACTCTCACTCTATCGCCTTCCTCTCCCCTTCTCCCCTCAACACCAACACAATCCATTGCGACTTGCCAAACACTGCGATCTACGAAATCCCCCAAACCTCACTCCCGTCCTCTAGCATTCAGTCATTTGCCTTCAATCCCACTGCCAGTAAGTTTTCATTGAGCTCGACAACTCTTTGATATTTATCTAACGTTGTCTACAGTGAGGATGGCCGCCGCCAGGCTCCATTGGGCTCCTGGAGTCCTTTGGGCTCTGCTACTGTTCCAGTTGCTCGCCCTTACTCTTGCCCGTAAGTATCATCATCAATAATCCCGTCATTTTCTTTATTTATTTTTCTTCTTCTTGGAAGGTCCTCGTGACGATTGACAATGAGCTGACAATATCTTGCAGAATCCGTCCCGACCGTCACCACCGCTCTCGAGTGTGCCTGTGAGAACTTCACGCCCGGCACCGCCACCCTCAAGTTCGACAATGGATCTTCCTCTGTCTGCCCTTGTGCCTGTGGGAAGACCACCTGGGTCCCTACCACATACACTGAGGTCTACACTCTCTACGATTCCACGACTTCTAATGGCTCGATTGTCACCGCTCCCTCTGCTACGCTGTCTGATTCTTCTGCTCTCAGCAGCTTCTTCAGCAGCATCGCCTCGTCCGCCCGAAACTTTACGATTTCAATCAATGGCACCGGCATTGTCTCGTCGACTTGGACTCACTTGTTCCCTAGTCACAATGCGACAAGTGTCCGGCAGACTACTACGGCGTCTGGCATCTTCTGGACTGGACCAGGTAGCGGTATTGGTGGAACCTTCACATCTCAGACCGTTATCTGGAAGAACTCAACCACGGGCTCTCTGTTGTCGACGACTAGAACTAGCAACATTCCCATCTGGATCAACTCCACCTTGACGACCCTCAGATCTGGCGGTCACCTCTCTTCCAATACCTCAGTCCCTTCGAGATCCACCATGTCGACTCTCAACTCTGGTGGATTCCAATCTGCCAACAGTTCGATCTCCTTGAGTTCCTCGAAGTCGTCTGTTCAGCCCAAGCCTTCAGTCTCTCCATCTTCCGTGATCGGTTCAGGAACCACAACTGCTGCCCCAGTCAGCACCACTGCTCCCCCTGCCTCGCCCATTGCATCGAGCACTCTTCCACTCCAGACAAACTCATCCGTGCCTACAACCGGCTCAGAGAAGACGTCGAGCAAGGCTTCCGCTGCCTCTACAAGTTCCCAGCCCACAGAGACTTCCAATCCTGCCCTTGTCCCGCCTTTCGGCACCATCACCGTCGAGCCTCTGGCCGGAAAGAAGACAGATGGAAGCTTGAAGACCACCAGTGTCACATGGCTGTCTATCGATGTTCCAACCCGTATCACCATCAACGGAGATGTCATTACAACCAGCTTCCCTGCCTGGCGATGCATCTCGCTTGATCTCTGCAACCCGGATTGCCTTGTCCCTGACGAGATCTGCCTGCCTGCTCCCTCGGCCAACCCCCTCGGCTATCCCTGGCCCGAGAAGCCTGAGAAGCCCCCGTCCTCGGTGAATGGAGTTACACTTCCTGGGCAAACCTCTACGAAGGGAGTTGCTATGCCTGGCGATCCCGGACATGGAGGAGGCGGCGGCGGAGATGATGATGATGACGGCGACCATGGTGGTGATGACGATGATGACCATGGCGGCGATGATGATGACAATGATGGCGGCGGCGACGATGATGATGATGATGGCGACGACGACGACCACGGAGGAGATGATGATGATGGCGACGACGACGACCACGGTGGTGACGACGATGATGATGGAGGAGATGACGACCACGGCGGAGATGACGACGATCATGGCGGCGACGATGATCATGGCGGCGACGACGGCCATGGCAGCGATGACGATGGCCGCGGACATACAAGTGATGATGACGACGAGAGATCCCTCTTCGACTTCAGAATCGACCTCGGCCTCGACATCATCGACAAAGCACGCAACATCCTTGGCCATGGCATGGATATTGGCTTCGGCACCAATAAACCAGCAGGCAAGACGGAGCCCGATGAACCCGAGCCCTCCCAGTCCGAGAAGGAGACATCCACGTCCACCTCAACCTCATCTTGCACCCAGACATACACCATCGCTCCTCACTGTACTCAACCATGTGTCGTCTCGCAGATTCGAAGCCAGGGAACGAGCAGCTTCACCACCAGCTGCGCGACAGCCACCTGCCGAACCACGCAGCTCTGCACCAGCATCGAGACCACCACGACAACCACTTACACGACCAAGAAGCCCAAGCCCACCGCCGGCTGCATGGCCGGAAAGTGCCTTTCATGCCAGGATGACAACAACAAGCTAGAAGCTCGACAAGGCTGGTGGGACGAGGACATTCTCACCGAGACCGTTTCCGAGCCTGAAGAATGGCATGAAGGCGAGTACGAGTGGTGGGAGAAGATGCGCCGCGTCGCAAAGTACTACGGTCCCGGCCTGGCCATGGGAAGCAAGACGGGACACGACTCCTCGGCCTCCTGGGAAGCTTTCGGTCCCACCCCTCACGGCGGCGGCGCCGGTCCCGTCTGGGGCTGTACCATCATCGCCTCCTTCTCCCCCGAGGGCGTCTACGCCAACCACCTGTGGGAGATTCCCAACTTCAACATCCCCCCTGATCAAGAGAAGTACTTCGCGGTCGAGAAGGGCTACCGAGAGCCCTACTACTTTGAGCAGAACATCAACCGCTTCCTCCAATATGGCTCGCTCGACACGCCCAAGCAGAAGGAGTATCCCGCGCTGTGTCCGATGAACCTCCCCGGCGGTCCCCTCTACGGCGACAACTACCAATTCTTCCGCACAATCATGTTCGTTCCCATCGAGACGACGGGCAGGATGTACTACGCTCACCAAAACTCCCTGATCATGTCGATTCTCACCGAGAAGTGCAAGATTGACAAAAAGTACATCACCATCTACGGGTACGAAGTCAAAGAAGTGCTCGACAAGGACTTCCAGTACGATTTGGGCCTCGCCACACCCCCACCCGACCGCCGCGCCTCGAACCCCTGGGACGGCCTCTTCAGCTGGCAGTACACGCCCAAGGGCGCCAGCGGCCAGAAGGAGCTCGTGGTCCGCTTCGAGAAGAGTATCATCCACCGTGATGCCTGGTGCGGAGACGGACTTGTCACGCAGCCGGAGGCCCCCGTCCGGTTCGACCTCAGACCGAGTTCCCCTCGCGATCCGAATCAGGATACGACTCGTCCTTCTGCTAACGATTCTCCTTCCCCTTCTGACGACGAAGAGACTCCTCGCCCATCCGACACTGGTAACCCTCGTCCTCCGGCGAAGAAGCTCAAGCTCAGACAAGATGAAGGAACCTGCCCGCGCATGATCGCCTGCGGTCTCGGCTCTTCCAAGCTGAGCGTGTGCGACTACAAGAAGTTCCCTCCCCCGCCCCTCGAAGATCCCTCGCGGCTCAAGTCTCGAGCACCGCCTTCTGAAGACCCCGCCAAGGGCCCGATCCAGGCGGAAATCGATCTTGAAACAGATATCATGATCGAGCCCAGGGACTCTATCGGCGGCGAACGGTGGTGGTACACCCGCATGCGCCACGTCGTCGACGAACGAGGCCCAGGCTACGGCGGCGTCACCAACGTCCCCGAGATCTGGTCCACGAGCGCCATGGTCAGATTCAACAAAGAGGCCGACGGCACGTACACGGACAGGCCGCGCTTCGGCGGCTCGGGACCCATCTGGGGCTGCACCGTCGTCGTCGTCGCGTCCCCGGCCGGCGTCTGGACCAGTCACATTTGGGAGATTCCCACCTTGAGCCTGGGCGCGGAGTTTGGCAGCGGCGACACGACCGAGTGGGCCAGGATCTACCCAAGATCGCAGATCGAGTACTTTGGAGAAGGCGTCGTGGACTTCCTCTCCTGGGGCAACAATCGCGGCTCCTACAGGCAGCTCAAGCAAGGCAAGGTCCCCACGCGCAACCCGGGCTTCGTCGAGTTCGCGGCAAAGAACTCGGGCGAGCCGTTCGACGTCAAGACCAAGACGTGGCTCTGGGCCGGCATCATCACCCGCGCTCACAGGGACATGAGGGGCCCTTCCTTGCAGTATCAGGACTCGGCGATGCGGACGGCGTACAGCTGGCAGGTGGAGCAGATTCAAATCATCTTGAAGCAGAAGCTGGGCATCCACGACAGGGACTTTGTCAAGATCTTCACGTACGCGCCGCGCCCGAACATGGCGCAAAACAACCCCGGCATGCCGCCCGAGTCCGGCCTCGTCAGCTGGCAGTATCACCCCTCGCACGTTGAGGAGGGCACGCAGCACTCGGAGAGGAAGCTGCGCATCCGGTTCGAGAAGCACGTCATCTTTGAGAAGACGTGGTGCGGTACCGGCAACAAGGTCATCATCGCAGACGGATCGACCAAGCCGCCTCCGCCTCCGCTCCCGGCGAAGCACCGTCGTCAGGAAGATGAAGGCGGTGAGGTTGAGGCTTGTCTGTTGGCGCATAACTCGTCGTCAGCTGCCGCTTCCGCGTCCTCCGTTGCCGCCTCGGCCGCCTCCGTGCTCCCGCGCCCTACCCAGGCTTGTACCGCCGATGCCAAGTGCGGCTCTCTTTCGTGCCCTGAGCCTCGGTTCGGTGCCTGCTTGTATGGTGCTTGCCGATGTGTCCTCTTCGAGAGTCTCAACTACACCAAGACTCCTGTCACTCCGGTGCCTGGGATGTACACCAACACCGCATTGCCTGTGAACTATACGTCTCCGACAAATCTCATCACGTTGTCCCCAGGCTCCTCTACAAGCAGCATCTCTTCCAACGGTTCTACTTCAAAAACCTCCTGGACGGGTGGTAACGACTGGTTACTCCCCACAGCCACCAAGAACGGTTCGTCCTCCACCGGCTCCGCGATGTTCACAGTCACTCTCTCGGCCTGGGACCCCTCTCAGACCTCAATCACCGGCTGCAACACGACCCAGGACTGCTCTTCCCTCTCCTGCGGCAGTAACCAGACATACGCTTGCATCACAAAGGGCGCGAATCCCAAGCCAACCTGCCGCTGCGTCAACCGCCCCAAGCTCTTCGAGCCCTGCGCCGCGCCAGCAAACTGCGAACACCTGAAGTGCGACGCAAACCACTTCTCCGCCTGTCGCCCGCTCATTGACTTCCCGGGAGCAGACTCTATCTGTCTATGCGAAGCCCTCGCCCTCAAGCCAGGCGCCTTCTGCGCAGTCGACTCCCACTGCGACGGTCTCCCCTGCGACGGTATCAAGAACCGCCGCGGCAAGTGCCTCAAGCCCACCACAGACGACACCGGCGGCGTCGGCCTCTCGGGCGGCTGCCAGTGCGACTACTACCAGTCCGAAGGCGTCGGCTGCGCCTCGCATGACGACTGCTCCACGATCCGCTGCAACGAAGACAAGCCCTACAAGTCCTGCACCATCCCCGACGGTCCCCTCGACAAGGAAGCCAACTTCTGCGCCTGCGCCGCCGAGAAGCCTCCCCGCCGTCTCGCCGAGGGCGACAAGTGTACCGCGCACAAGGAGTGCGCCACGATCGGGTGCACAGAGTACGAGGTCTCGGTCTGCGAGAAGGACACGTGCCGCTGCCGCTCTTTCATGTGCAGTGGAAGCCGCGACTGCGAATCGAGCGCGCTCGACTGCGCTGGCAAGGGGAACCTGCTGTGCGGTGAGAAGGGGATGTGCGAGTGTAAGCCCTGCACTGAGAACTGGAAGGGTTTGACTTGTTTGGTGGATGCGGATTGCAACCACTGCTGCAAGCGCGGGACCTTGCCCAAGTGCAAGTTTACTCGCCTCGAGTTTTGGTCTGGTAATGAGTGTCAGTGTGATCTTTGGAATTAGACGGGGATCGTTTCTTGGAGGAGAGGAGGATGGCCTTTCTTTTTTCCGGTTTACGACTAATCTGAATGCTGGAGATTGCATCACACTGGAGGGAATGAAAGTCTTGGAGTGATACCGAGATACCGCCCTTAAGGCAAAGATAGAGAAAACGAATGAATGAAGAATTTCTCATCAACATGGTGTTGTGTGTTTGGTTGCTTTGAGTGGTGAACACTTGTGATATGTTGGGAACTCCCCTCGTAGGCCGATATAGTCTTGCTTCAAATTACGGATTGAATCTCAAAGTAACCGCAGTCTCATGGTCCCAAAGGGATTAACCTCCAAGCTCAAGGTTTGAACTCAGAGGATTGATATCCATTCACCAACTCGGCTACACAACATCATCAAGACGGCTCCCACTTCGATCTCGAACATTTCGTCTGCGGATCGTCCAAGCTCGAGTCAACTATGCAGCGAATGGAACATATGCCCAAGACATCTTCTGAAAGGGAGGTCCTGGAGTCGCAATGGATCACTAGGTACAGCAGTGGGTGCTGCGAAACCGCAAATCGAAAAGGCGGGTTGTGTGGCTCTTCGAGAGTTCCATGAAAATGTCCCAAATTTCAGGTTTGATTGTGAATTGCCTCGATTTCTTTCCGGCTCTGTTCGGATGATGATTGTTTAGCCTTATATATGGTATAAGAAAACGAAATGTTGCATTTATAAGCAATATCATGGGATTCGGATTATTTCGAATGCCTCGAATTAGGCCATCACTATTAAACCTGTTTAAAATCGTCTTCCTTCAGAACTCGACTCCGTTCGTCTAGATTCCACTCCATTTGAATTTGGAACAAGAGATTGACACGCTCAGAAAACAATGCTTCCGCAACAATGCAAGTTCATGACATGTAATCGTTCAATGTCTCTATTACTATGAAAAGTCGTGAGCCGGGTTCGCCCCTTTGTGAGGGCAAGTTCCCTCATCTGCATTTCCCAAACGCCATTCTCTGTGTTGTCATGACCCATGATTCATTCACAATAATCTCATCGCTAGCAATGTCTTGAACAAGGAAACATCCGCCTCCACTGTCGGCGGTCCTTAGGGCTTCACGCCAGAGCTCGCCGCACTCTCACCAACCTGCACCTCCTCATCAGGCACACCAACAGCAACACTGCTCGCGATGCTCATAGCCGTCAAAGAGCGCTCCCTCTCGCCTCCGGGACGTCTGTTGGAGCCGGCTATACCAGCCCCGCCGGTAGTGACGCCGACGCTGGTGGCATCCGCCACAGCCGCAGCTGAAGCGTTAGCGCTGCTCGTACTCTCACTCCGGTCCCGTCCAGCGGCGGCAGTCTTCTCCCTGACCATCTTCTCCAGATCTCGAATTCTCTGCTTCAATACCTCGTTTTCCTGCTTGGCCTTCTCGAGCTCCTGTCGGTGCAAAGCCGTCTCCTCATACCGCGACGTCGTGGGCATCAGGCCAGGGGAAAGCTGCGCCTCGCTGCCGCCGGGCGTGGCGGCGACCGAGGTGTTACCGGTATGCTGCTGTGGCAGACGCTGCTGCTGGAAGTATGTCAGGCCACTGGTGCTGGTCGGGTCCAGATAGTGTTGCGACGGCGCCGGCGAGGACGATAAGCTGTGGCGGGAGGCCACGCTGTCTTGGCGACCCGGGTGCGGGGGCCGGGCGATGGGGATGGACATGGTGGATGCGGCGGCTGAGCCCGCTACGGCGGTTTGGCTTCGGGTGCTGGCGTTGGACGCGGTGCGGTGGTGTCGGCGGGAGCTGTTGGACGGGACGGCGGGGGTGGAAAAAGCGGCGCCGGAGAGGAGGTGGGTGTCGGGTGCTTCAGTCGTGTTGGAGGCTGATGTGGAGGAGGCGTTGGATGCCACAGAGGCGTTCTGCGCTGTTCGAAGAAGTTGGAGCTCTCGTGTAAGGCGGTTCACCTATCTCGCGTGATTAGCCTTTGGTCTTCCTGGAGCGTGTAAGTCTGCCTGACGTACAACTGCCTCTTGCTCTTTTTCTAACTGCATGTGAAGATCCGACGCGGTGATGGGTCGGGGGTGACGGATGGGGCCTGGTCCGGAGACAGAGGGCTCAGGGAAGGCTGGCGGCGACGCTGCTATTGCTGGAGCCATCGGTGGAGATCCTACGGGCGGGTTGGAGGGCGGATGGTTGACAGTGTTCTGGTTCGACGGAAGGATGTTGAGGGCCGAGGAGTCGGAAGATTGCGCTGGAAGTGGAGGAGGCGGCATCTGGTGAGAGGAAGAGCGCCGTGAGGCGCTAAGAGGATGTGGCGAGGCCGGAACAGAGTTGAGGTCGGGCATTGTGACTGAAGATGAGGTTGGTGATGTTTGTGATGGTTGTTGGCTGGAATTCAACCGCTGATACGAGAACGAAGCTTTTGTCTGGGTCAGGAGTTGTGTGATATTAGCTGCGATATAGCTCAAACGCGTGGTTGTTTGTTGCTTTGTTTGGTGGTCGCGGTCAACACGTCCTAGGTCGTCCAATCTCGCAACAGGCTGTTTGTTTGTCTGGGTTGCTTGGGTTTGGAGCTCCGTCATGCTTCATGCTCCCATTCATGCGTCGTTGCCCCACACGCGGCCCCGCGATAAGGTGAGGTCCAGCCACAACCCCGCTCCTGCCACATTGGTGAAAGCCACCCAGCCCAGCCACGATGTCCAGCTATCTTATCGGTCCATATCTTATCTCGACGATCACGGAGTCTTAGTTTATCCTTCGCCGGCGACATGGGTCCCATCGGCTGCCGTTATCCCGTCCCAGTGACGCACGTTCCGCCCGTCTCTCCCTCTCCCTGTCACACTCAACTCTCACAACCGCCCCCGATCTACCACCACTGCGATCCGACGTTGTATTTCCGTGCGTGGTGCAAACTCTATGCGGCCCGTGTGTTACAGTTGAAATCCCATCTACCGCTGATAGCCTTACCGACGACAACATGCGTTTCCAGAATGCACATGTTCAACTTCTGTGCGAATACGACCTCGCCGCCAACATCACATCAGCTCGAGACGGCCAGCGACACATGCCTTCGACGACAACGACCAAGATGGAGGGCAAAACATAGCATGGCAACCCTCAACGTCGCCTAGTTCGAATTCGAGAGTTCCGTATTACAAGCTCTACTACCACCAGAACCACCACTAGAGGACAAACGTTCCAGCGCCACACTCAGCCATCTTTCTGCCTGCCGGCCTGAACTCTCTGGCGGAGAAGTATTCTGTCATCCTGGATCCGACTGCAATAACGGCATTACCCTTACACTTATTGTGGACGAAACACGGAGACAAGGTCGATAACGGAGTGTTTCCCACCGTTTTCTCGCAGATCACCCGCCGTTTTGCCAAATGTGGCTGCTTTGCTAGCGTCGGCGCCACACTCTTCCCCGCAGCTGCCCCGCTCCTGACGTTGTATGGGCCAAGCGCCCCTTGCGACTCCGTTCTCACCCCCTGACGACGGCACAGACGGCTGGATGGTTGGACGACCATGCAAAGAGATGCCATTCACCTTCGGCGCTTTTCCTCCGGACGTCTCGGGTATGCCACGCGTCCCCTGTCAACAGAGCTTCCCCCTCCCAAGCGCAATCTCTCCCCCGTCACTCATTGTCCAGTTCGAGCGGGCAGTTTGGTCATAGCTCCAGCGATGATCTCACCTCTGGGCAGCCTCTTTCGCTTCAGTCGGAAAGGAGGTCGGTTAACGACAGCGTTTGTGCAACGGCGGACACACAACGCTAGTCAAAGTCGCTCAACGCTTGCGACTTTGACCGGTCACACAATCCCATTGCTCTGGCACGGTTGTCTTACCAGACGTCGTCCGAACAGAGTCTACCAACCGTTCTTGCCTTTTGGAGCTGCACCCACCCGACGACCACTCTTCCCGCCAAGCTTGGCTTCCCGCCATAACGTGCCCAAATATGATCGATCCCGCGGGTGCGACGCGGCGGCGGCGAAAAGCGGTACGGGACACGACTCAAAAATATGGAGCAGAATCTCTGCTATCGGTCTAGATCATTGCGGGTCATCCGTTGAGTACATGAGTACCGTCCTTCTGGCCCAGCCGCGGTGCCTCTTCCGTTCCCCTGGGGAGCCTGGGAGGGGGTGGCCTGCGATCGCCCGCTGTCAACATCGTAAGGAACTCGCAAGAAACAGGTTTTATCCCCTGCACCTGCTTCTGCCCGGTGGACACCTGATGAGGCTGAAATGTTTCATCATTGGACCTCGACCGCATTGGCACTTCACTCTTACTGCATTGTGATGCTGCACTCGGCCGACCTCGCGGATCGGGTACCGTGAATGGGCTTTGGGTAGGCGCGGTTTGCCATCCTCGTGATGTCGATGATGCGGGAGCGCACGCATCGGGTACGAGCACCGCATATTGACCGGGACCTCACCAGCCACACCTTGAAGATACTCACCGGTAACTGGCCCTCTCACCACGGCCGACGGGTGCGAATCGTCGCATACTCGTCCACGGGCATGATACGAGACTCGCCAGAATGCAGGTCGCCGGATTAGCCCACGGCCCCTGCTAGTCAAGACAATCTTCACCGTTCACGATACTGAGAGTAATTGCTTACTTCACTGTTTGAAACTCAACGGAGACGTGAACAAGAGCGTCATGGATGGTACAGTCTCTCAGGCCATCCGCTGATTTCCGCAATAGAATTTCCAGCAAGCTGCACTATTCGGAAGACTGGACTAGCTCGTCGAACGTGGAGCTTGAGCAGGAGACTACGAACACCTGTCAAAGAGTGGGTTCATAAAAATCTCATTTCGGCGGCTAAAATTACATTGGGGACCAGATCGTATCCGCCGCTAAGTCTGACAAGCTCGATTCGCTGGGGGACGTATTGGCACACCGACAAACCACCCCATCCGAAAACAACACCGTCTTCTGAACGGAGACGAGCAAGCAAACACGCACGAAGCGGTCTCGCGTTCTGTAAAGATGAACAAAGAAAACTCGTTAACAAAAAATCCCTGTACCCGCTTACGCCTCTTCCTCTCTGCAGAAAGCTTTTCGCCTTTATGCCGTTAAAATTTGTGGTATGTTGAAACATTTCGATCGTAATGACTGATTTCGATGCTGGACACTCCCGCTTCTGCTGTCGCAGAGCAGGGGGAGTGCTTGTCGTGGTGGACGCGATTACCCATCTCTACATCATGTCGCTATGCAGTTAGCCTTGTGGACAAGGAATTCGAATCTTTTCCGAACGCAAAGATGACGTAAAGAGAATGCCCAGAGCGTTGAGCGGCCCTTGTTGATTTCGGGTCTGTGGTGGTTGTCGACGTGATTTTTACATTGATCTAGGGAGAAACCGTCGCGGTCAGTCTCTCCTAAACCGCTTTCGCTCGGGTCTGATGGCCGAGGGGTACACGGATGGCGCATCGAAGAAAAAAAACGGTCGACGGACTGCGCGCGAACTTTCGTGCTACTGCCTCGCCGGCCGAGATGCACCACCGACCTCGGCCCAGAGAAATTGTGGAGGTGTTTGTGTGTAGGATAGGGAACAACCGTTTCCTATCCTCTCCCACAGTTTGCCAGCTCTTGTGAAAAAGACAAAGGAAAAACAACCGAGACTGGACTTGAGAAGTATTCTGGCTGACTCGCCGCTGCGAACACTGCCCCCAGCGAGGCCCGATAATCGGTCCCCACAAGGAAAACGGTGATGGCATTACATGACAGAGTTCGAAAGCAGGTAGAAGCGCAGTGGGCAGCAAATGCAGAAAATCTGAATCGCGGACACCACTGCAGATTTGGGGTAACAAAGCATTGACCAACAAGATGAGAGGGGAAAAGATCCAGAGAAAAGCATAATCGAATCGTGAACAGAGAAGAAAAGAGGGAATACTCACAGCAATGCCAGCGTCAAGTCACCGTGGATCTTGGCCTTGAGCGTAATCTCAATATCCAAGTTCAGGTCAAGCCTCAGCTTGAGCGGGTTCTTGCCCGCGCCGCCGCCGCCGCCCTGCATCTGCTGCTGCTGCTGTTGCTGCATCATCATCTGCTGTTGTTGCTGCTGCTGCATCTGCTGCTGGCGCTGGCGCTGCATCATCTGCTGGTTCTGGTTGCCGCCCTTTTGCGCGGTCGTGTAGTTGCCGCCGTCATCCTCCTCTTCCTCCTCTTGGGAGTCGTAGTCCTCGTCGTCATCGTACTCGCCCTCGTCTTGCGAGTCGCCAGAGTAGTACTCGTCGTCGTCGTAGACCTCGCCGTCCTCGCCTTCTTCAAACTCCTCGTCGTCGTCGTAGTACTCGCCCTCGGCGCCCTCTTCGCCCTCGGCGTACTCTTCCTCGCCGTCTTGGAGTTCAGTGGGCTCCTCGAGGTCAGCTTCTCGTTCTGTGCGGCCAGAGTCGCGGGAGCGTACCTTTGCGGGCTCTGCTTGCTCCTGCTCCTTGCCTCCTGCGGCGGGCTTCTTGTCGTTGTCGACGACGGACTCTGGCTCCGCCTCGTCTTCGACGCCGGCCTGGTTCGCTGAGGCTTGCTTCTTGTCCGTGGTCTCTTGGCCGACGGGCTTCTGCTCTTCCGTCTCGGGCTTCTTGTCTTTTGACTGCGTGTCGGCGCCGGCGGCAGCGTCTTCGGGCTTCACGTCGTCGCCGGGCTTCTTCTCATCTTCTTGTTGTGTCTTGTCGTCCGTCTTGGCAGCTGCGTCTTCTGGCTTGCTGTCTTCGGCCTTCTTCTCATCGGTGGTGGGGGCACCCTCGCCTTCTGCGGGGTTACCGAATTCCCCGACCGGTGTGGTGCCCTCGGGCTTCTGCTCTTCCGTCTTTTGGTCTAGGGAAGATTGCTGCTGCTCCTCGGGCTTGGTCTCCTCAGGCTTGCTACTGTTGCCCGGCTGGTTCTGGTTGCCGGCGGCGCCTTGGCCTTGGCCCTTCTAGAGGACTCACCATTAACACCATGACTTACATCTACAGTGAATGTGCTGTGGTGAGTGGAACTTACCTTGTTCTTGTTTCTGGCCATTGTGTCCGAGTCCATTAATCTGACGGGGGTGGTTTATTGGAATATGGAAGTGAGAACCTCTCAATTGCCCTTCCAGTGAGATTTCTCGAGTGAAGCTATTCAGATGGGGGTATGAGTCGAGTTTAGTGGTCGCGGTGTAGTATGGCGTTTAGCTCAATGTGCGTAGATATCTCCCCCTTCCAAAAAAGTGAAAAGAGATCAGAGTGAGTTTGTTCAATGAATATGGGAATCTTTTCAAAATTGGAAAGAAAAAAGATCAAGAGATCGTCTAGAAGGGTTGGGGGAAAGCTAGGTACACAGGTTGGTATAAGTTAAATCGGATGCCATGAGAATCAAAAACCTGGGAACATCATTACCTCACACCCCTCCCCCCTCAATGCCATCAAACAGGAATTTCTGCACAGGGACACAGGGACAGCGAGGCTGAACCCGATGGACCGCAATCCGGATCTTCATCTCTTGTGACGCAATAGGGTGTGAATGTGGGAACCACGAGCTTACACACACCTACGCACTACATACTCCATACACGGGGATGGGGGAAAGGGGGGACCCGGTGAACAGGCAACGTTGGCACCAAAGAAGGGGACCCAGCAAAAAGTTGGTCAAAGAAAAAAAAGTGGCATGGGCGGGAATCAAAGAGGCAACGGGTTACAATCGAATGAGGTCTGGACCTTCGCGAGACCCAGCAGAGAGAAATGTCACTGTTTGGTGATAATACTGGGGAAACGGTACAAGGAAGGGGAGAGGGAGGAACGTGTACCTTCTGACAAACACGTGTATAGACTTGGACCCGCCGCTGTGATATCACATTCGATACAGGTTTTGGATGAGAATCAAGATTTTCGGTCTTCTGCTTAGGGGGAGCAGCGGCTGTCCGAACTCCCTAACCTGCGGTAAAGCTCACCGTATGCTGGCACCTGGTATGGGAAGAGCAGCGAGCAGGCAAGTAGGCGAGCTAAACTGCAGCCAGCCAGCCCGTCCTTCCCGATCGACAGGGTCCCTAGACACAAGAAGAGGGGGTGGGCGTGTAAGAGGTCCTTCGGCATAAGGCGATAAAGCAATCTAGCAAAAACGGTAGACAAGCACCAGCTATGGCAGAGGACCAAAAAAGAAAGAGAATGAGGATTGAGAAAGTGACGTCGACGGGCTGGGATCCGAAATGCGTGCTCGAACCGTGGTTGGTCGAAACTCTGCATTCCGCTGCGTTGCGAGCAAAGAGCTTCGGGAGCTACCCCGGTCGATCATGTTCGAAAAGTCTATGAACCTAGCGTGAGTGGAGGAGTGAGGAGGAGGGATCTGAAGTCAAAGCAGACTAAGCCCGAGTGTACCTAATCCTCTCGAGAGAATGACGTCGATGGGGTGTGAATCTATGGTGGACTTTGAAAGAGGATTCGTGAAATGTATGTATCAAAGTATCGAACCGCAAAAAAAAAAAAAAGAAATGGAGTATGCAGAGAACAGCGAACGGTCCAGACATGCATATTGTGGACCACACCAAAACGTGAGCATTGGGTGTGGGCTGACCCCAGACAGGGGTACCCGAAACGGGCATCTCGATCCAGAATGACTTCCACTTCTCTTCTCGTCCTGGCGCTGGGTACATGTGGCCCGCAGACTTTTGCGAAGAAGAGCCTAAGAGAGAGGAGAAGGAGAGGGATATTCGATGCCTGACCGTACCGTGCCGTGACCGCTAGACCAACCAGCCCAGACCTGCCACGCCTGCCAGCCACTCCTCGCCGCGCGGAGGAGGAGGAGGAGGAGGAGGAGGAGGAGAGACGCGAGGCACGGGGCGTGCGTGAGCCTTTCGATATGATGACCACACGAACCCCATAGAACAAACCCCGTAAACCTGTTTCTTCTGAGAATCCATCAAAGAAGGTCCCTCGGAAGCCCTCTGAGACAGTGACA
This sequence comes from Colletotrichum scovillei, assembly GCF_011075155.1. Taxonomy (NCBI): domain Eukaryota; kingdom Fungi; phylum Ascomycota; class Sordariomycetes; order Glomerellales; family Glomerellaceae; genus Colletotrichum; species Colletotrichum scovillei. The sequence continues at coordinate 1,229,181 of NW_023336263.1, forward strand.
TTCCGGTATCGATCTTCAGGACTCCAGCAGCAAAGAGAGTAACTCGGCCCCGAACCACGTCCCAACGATCATTGCAAATCCGTTGATCCATACCCACGTTCGCACCGGTTTGACCCCACGGCTTGGGCCAATTTGACGTTCCCGAGTCCCGACGCGACACGAAGCAAACCTCGAGTTGTAAACAGGCAACGGCGAGGTTCCAAAGAACTTTGAATCCCTCGATTTCAACTCACTTGAGCTCGTCCCTGTGCCCACTCTCACTCGAAAAGGCCAGCGTCTCCCACTGCCCACAGTCACTCAACCGGATTTTCGTCCCTTGATTCCCACTTTACCCTTCCTGCATTGTTAGTCGTCCGCCTCGGAAAAAAAGTTCGAAACATGGTTATCGGTCTGCTCGCCATCGCCGCCATACCCACAGTCATCGGCACTGGTCAGGCCGTGAGCGCTCAGAAGAAGCAGAATGCCGCTGCCAAAGAACAGGCCAAGTTCAGCCTCACGGCGACCATGACTATTGACGGCAAGCAAGAAGAGTGTCCGTGTATCGTCGTCGACAACAAGGTGAGCAAAGCCCACAAACCAACAGCCAACAGCCCACATCCAACGCCCTTCACACTCCCTCCCCCTTTCCTATCGATCGCCCATCGACCCCCGTTCCCGCGTCTGCAGACATCTGCACGCTCTTTCTCTTTTTCCTTGCTTTTCTCTTTTCCCCGTTGCCTTTTGCTAGGGTTGGCACACCCACTCGGCCAACCTCGCCGCGTGTTTTGACTTACACTAGCACCCTCGCCAACTTGGAAACCTTGCGACGCATCTCAGTTGGACTAACACACGCATCCTCCCCCGCAGATATGGATAAGTCATAGTCTGGCACCGGCTCCAGGGCATAAGTTTTCAGGGTATTACTTCAACTACCCCAGCGAACCACCAATGCGTGCCTTGGTATCAACGATAGCGGAAGACCCGCCCATGTTGAACTGGATCTACGTCGACGCCGACAGCAGAGCACTCCGCCACGGGGGCCGCAAAGATACTCTGGGGCATGTTATAGGACCTTGGGGCTGGACTGACGATGAGAGGTATCTCTCACTCAGAGGAAGCGGGCTCGGCTTCGTAGCCGTACTGGAGGAGGACGGCAGGTGGGCTGCATATTGGGATCCGGATGGGCGGTTGCGGGAGGGCTATGATCCCGAGGACTGTATGGAGATAGCTCTCAGGCGGCAGATGGCGCTAGGCATTGAAAGCGCCTACGTGAAAGGATAGGCGAGCCAGATCATCTCGAAGGATAAACTCAGTGTGTGTCAAATTTTGGAATAATCCGGGGGGGAATCCAGGAGTCTCGGAGCTTTGGGGGGGACGTGCAAATAGAACAGGTCTCTAGGCGTTCTGCAGCTTGCAAGGATAGGAATAGTTGGCATCTGTAACCCGTGAGCCCGTACATCGTCAGTGCATAGCATTCAGCAAGCTTACGAGCTCAAACCAACTTACAAGAAGCTTGTTTAGTTGCAGGAATAGAGTAATGCTGCGTCATGCCTGCATTGGCGGCACCAGTGATCGCAAGTCCGTGGTGCGAGTCTGATAGTGCATGATTGGGTAAAAGCCAGCGAAAGGTGCGCGTTGAATCCGAAAAGGAACAGGGATGGCAGACACCATCTCGACCTCTTTGGTGTCTTTTGGGAGCGCCGGGATGTGTTGGGCTGGGTTGGCCGCGCTTCCTCCTCAACGGCATAGGCAGATCGGGGACGCATCGAGCATGAGACAAGACCAATGCCCCAGCGGCCCCAGTGAACCCGCCCCCCCTCCCCTCCGCACGCATGCCGCTTGGCCCTCTTCAACGTCATTTCGGTCCAGAACATCGAGAGAGTCGAGTGGTGTGACGCAAATCTAGAAGGGGTGAGAGCAGTGAGAGATGGGAATCCTGGATGCCCCAGGGTCCAACATGATCTCATCAGCTGGAAAGGGTGTAAGCTTTTACATCCTGTTTTGACCCCTTCCGGATACTGTCCGGAATCACTTATATGTTGCGTCCTCATCCAGAGTCGATGGACAGAAACAGACTTTGAAGAGACACTCCAGACTTACCGGTAGACAAAAAGCCCTTAATATCTGTTCTCCCTTCCTTCACACCAAGGAAAGTTCATTAGCCCGTCTTTGAACCATCAACTTCATCAAACTCATCAGTCACAATGGCCTCCCCCCGCGAGAAGAACAACACCAAGTACGCCTCCGAAGACGAGACCTCGGAAGCACCCAGCGAGCAGCAGAAGCCTCAGCGCCGCCAGCGCCCGCAACGCAGGCAGATGCAGAGACGCCAGCAGCAGTCAAGCGGCCCTCTCGACAACCTCGGTGGCATTGGTGATGTTGGCGGCGTGACCAACGGCGTGCAGAACACACTAGGCAACGTTGCTGGTGGTGCGTTGCAACAGCAAGGCGGCGGTGGTGGTGACAAGAGCGACACCCTTCGGTTGCGTCTTGATCTCAACCTCGACATTGAAATCACGCTGAAGGCACGCATCCACGGTGACCTCGAGCTGGCTCTCTTGTAAGTACCACTCATTTCTCTGTCTTCCCCCTCACCCTCCACAGTTACGGCCCTCCCTCTTGTCTGCGCTAGGTAGAGCTCCGATTCGTCCTCGCTTCTTAATCGCAGGCAAGCACGGGCTAGTTAGTAGCTTGTAGCCAAGTTCAAGATGGGCTAATGGGCTTTACCTCGTCTTTTAATCAGGAACTGAGAGACGTTTTCCACAGGGACCAATCTTAAAACGACAATCTTATCGTCGAATTTCTTTACAACACGGAGTCGCGGGTTTGAACAGTGGGCGAAATGCTTTTCGACCCAGTCTGATGGAATGTGTGGGTTTCTTTTTTTGTCGCCCGCTTTTACAGCCCAACCGTAAAAAGAAACGGTTGGGCCAGCAAGGGTTCGAGGAGTTGGTGGACGGATGGGATATCGGGATCCATCTGCCGCGTGTATTATGAAAGATTTGTGCATCATCGACATCATGAGATACGGACGCTATTTCGGGAAGTTTTATGGGTATCCTATTCGACGTTAGCCAAAGCATTCTAAACAGTTTCTTTTAACGAATGATACTTGACCAAAACCAATCATATGATGAAAAGCTGCAGCCACAGGTGACAAGCTCCCACACATGTGCTCTCCTCCCCTCACCTCACCTCACTCATATCTCAGTATGCTGCCACTCCCTCATACTCAATGGACATATCCTACAGGGCCTGAGAACGCCAATGATCCCAAGCCTCGATAGAACTGCGAATCAACTCGGTTGACAGACTTAGCGCGTGTCGTTGGTTTCAGCACACCATCAATGCCCTCAGCCACCCGCTAAGTGCCAGGCTCGTGTGGAGTAGCGTCGAAAAAAACAGGCAGAGCCATGTGTTGTGACATCCGCCGTCAAGCACGCCAAGGGGCGGAGACGGTGGCCAGCAACCGTTCGTAGCGCCAATTTCCATTAGCCTCCGTCTGTTTCACGCTTCACGTCTGGCGCCGTTGATCTCGGTGACGGGGCAAATCTCCAATGCGACGGTGGGGTGCTCTCCACCCACCCAACCAGCACAATCAACAGTGTGGTTGCCCATTCCTTCCAGAGGCTAGTGTCTTCGGGAGCGAATTACGAAGACGTGGGAGTGTCGGCTGGAGGACCTGGAAGAAGTGGCTGGATACGCAATTGGAAAGCGACGGCGCCAGAGACTACTGCAGACAATACTCGCTGTGCCTTGCTTTCCATGCGTCGTTTCTCCTGGGCTTAACTAGCGTTAGTTTATTCTGCCCAGAGACAACGCATTCAAGATTTCAATGTCCTGACGGGATCATGCTGGGATCCTGACTTCATTTCGCGTCGTCAAAAGTGCTCACCGAGACATGGAGAGAGAGAAGGAAAAAGGAAGAAAGAACCTTAGAGTTTAACCGGTCGATGTCAATGGTCAAGCCACAGAGCGGCTTCGGCCCTCCCTGTCCGTCCAATGTTGCCGCAGCGAGACAGCCACATGATGCGATGTAACTCGGGCCCAGGATCGAGTTGGTGTGTGAGTGAGTCGTCTTTTTTGGTTGCCCGCCGCCAAATGTAACGGTGGAACGGGCCCCCCTTGCTCCCCTCCCAAAGTCTCCCCACCGCTCCTCAATTCTCGATGCCACCTCATATCCGTAAGAAGGCCCGGTAAACGGTATCCACAGTACCGTCTCGACTCTGTGTGGCGGAGGTGTTCGCAATCGTACGGAGACGGTCGAAAAACGCTAGACGTGCAGGGTAACCGTGGCTGAACGGGAAATTTTAGCGTCGCATCCCGGCGCATCGGGTGGGAGCATCAGCCACTCACGTTCAACGTCGTCCTGGTCGCTGTGAAAATGTCAGTCAAGCGATCTTCACCAGTCTCAATCGTCAAGCCACCTGCCGACAAACGTATCGCGCCGATCGTACTGCCTCCGTCTCATTTCCAACGGTCTGGACTCTCGTCGACTTTCTTCTTCTTCGCCTCTTTGCATCTCATTGCCTCTTCAGGCTACCATCGAGATCATCTTTCGCCAGCCTGTGTCGGTTGTGGCGTTGATGGCACGCGGCCTTCGTCCATTGACAAACTCGAGACGTCTCTGAAGGTCTGCTGAAGCTGTTCGGGCATGAGGACCAACCCGAGCTTCTGATGAAGCTGATTCCTCCCACCAAGTGCCCTTTGAACAGTCATGAGCCACATCTGAACTCTGAGTGTTTCGGCTGGGCCAATGTCTAGGGCCTTTTCCAGAGTCTGTGGTCGGTGTGTGGTCGGTAAGCTCGAAGCATCCTTTGGGTCAACTGAGTGCCCCCGGACTGCTATCAATCCAGCTGAGATAGCGTCAACGCACGTGTGCGAATGTCCAGGCTCATGCTCGCTCACCGTGCTCTTCAGCAACAGTTGACGGCTAGCCGTGCGTTCCGTCCGTACAGTAGCTCAGGCGCCAGCCTAACCATTCAGCACCACGGCCGTTCGCACAGTCGTTCGTGTTTCGAAAGAAAACAGGCTTTTCCAGACCTTGTCGGACCTTTTGCTTCCAATCTCAGTGCTCTTCCGGCGCCATCTTCGGAGTCTTGCCTCGTTCCCATTCTGTCATCTTCACCACCCGCCAACGATCCCTTCCTCTCGTGCTTCTTTGCATGCCGTTTCCGAAGTACCCGGTGGAGACATTTGCGTGTATCTGGAGACACTGTGGAGTCAACAGATCTCGGTTCGACAAGTCCTTGAACAATCCCATCCTTGCACAGCAAGCCTGACAAGGAGTCAACGTGAACCGTCGCCCCGTTCGCCAGTTCTGGAACCCCAAGGCTGCCCCAGTTGTCAGTCTCGGCAGACACAAGACAGAACCCACTCTCGATCTCATCGTCGACCTGACGTCACAACGACTCAGCCAACCCCCTTCTGCCTTGTAGGCCTTGCAGAACCGCTGCCCGCGCCCCGCGAGCAATCAGAAAACCTCTGCCCGCGTGTATCAACCAAGGGGTGCACCGAGAGAAACGCACTCACGCGCACTCGACAGCAACACCGAACACCGTCCCTCCTCACACCTCACTCTCTCTCTCGCTCTCTCAACCGCCGCCCAGACTCTCTGAAGCAAGCAAGCAAGCAGGTCGGTCGATCGATCCTCAGGTGGGTTGCCGGCTCTCCATTCCTTCACAGCTGGCGGTCCTGGCCTCGCTTCCCTTCCCTCCCCTTTCCCCTCTCTTTGGCAGCAAGGCCTAGCTGACGCGGAACGTTCTTCTTCTCCCACAGAATCATCCAATGATGACGGCGTCCCCTCCTGCTCAGCAGACTCCACTCCAAACTCTCCGCGACGAACCCGACAGCCCTGCCTCGAAGCCGCCTGCACAGCAATCTATGCAGAGTCCCGTACCTGCGCGCCCGGAATCCTCGTCGCACACTATGCACCATACCGAGCCACGACCTGCGGCTGAAGCCGGCGATCATGATCATACTTCCCGGCACGATGAGTATGAGGTTGTCGAGGTCGAGGATGGACAGGCTGGGGTGGAAGAGGCGCCCAAAGCCACCTTCTCGCGCCCGCCTCTGCCTCGTCTGAACTCCCAGTCGCGGGCAGCTTCCTCGCCGGCGCCTTTCCATGAAACCAATCCTCCGCAGTATCCTCATCGACAGGTTAGCTACACGAGCACCCCACAATCGGAGCAGGGCGGGCCTGTCCACCTGCAGGGCTCGCGGGAGATACCTATCCCAATGAGGCCATCGTCTACACAATACCAAACGGGTCCCGAGGCATCAACACCGCCGACAACCGAGACCACAGACAATGGCATAGACGAGGGCTCGCAAGATGCCAAATCATCGTCTCAAGGCAACACCCCGAAGCCACAAGAGAAGAATGCCCCGATCGCGATCCCAAAGGTCACGCCTCTGTCTTCGGACCTTAGGTTGCCCCCAAACCTTGCTGAGCTAGCGCAAGGTCTGGATGGCAAGTACGTTGACGAGTTTGGAAACATTCTGGACTGGAACGGTCAAGTGCTTGGACGTGTCGAAGGTGACCTGCCGTCTATGATCGGACGGCCAGTCTCAGTAACGGGCGAGATCTTCAGCGAAGACGGCGAGGTCGTCGGTTACGTAGCGGAGAACGATGCCATTCCACCATCGCCTCCGTCTCCTAAGCCCATTGAAGGCATGGGTGACGGACTGAAGGTGGACCACATGGGGAACATCCTCGACAAGAATAACAATGTCGTCGGTCATTTCGACGGCGCTCCTCTGGCAAAGTCTGTTCAGCAGACAGGCCAGCCGAGTAGCTCAAGCCAGTCCAGCAATCCTCGACCTGGTTACATGCCCGACACGCATACTAGCTGCCCTCAATGTACTGCTCATCGACAGTCTAAGCCATCAGCTGATACTCCCAGCCCGTCCGAGATATTCATGGACGTCAAGTCAACCAATGATGGTATTCAGCTCATCATCAAGATTCCAACTGTATTTCACGGTGGTGGGAATCCCAATATCCATATAGGAACCAGATGAGCCATGTAATGGGATTTGCGTATTTTGGATGGATTGTTGATCTTCAGGAGTTCTGGAACCAGCGGTAGATACTAGCATGCGGCGGCGTTCAGACGGTAGTGAGACGGACATAGGCCAGGATTTGAATCGTAGTTGCCATCCAGACAAAACTTGGCAACGAACCGTTTGCACAAACTTGTGGCTCCGAGACCCGTTACTTGACCCGTTGTGTGAGGCTGAAAAGGAGAACAAGGGCGAGACTTTCGGATGCTTGCGGGCGCATAGACGCGGATGGTGATTTGGGAACTTGCAGAACGTGACGAATGGTAGTTGGTTTTTCGTGTTTCGAACAGCGTCATGACGTCCGCTGTGCATGCAAGTCCAGCCTTCATGAACTTCGCAATCCGCATTTTGGAAAAGAAAGTTGTTGGAAGTGACCGGGGGTACTGAGTGTGGAGGGACTGACGAATGAATGATGCAGGGCAGGGAGACCCCCGGGAAGCACTAGCCACACCAACTGAGCGTCTCCAAGAAAGATGGCCGTCGATCGATCAGGAAGCCAATGGTAATTCCCCAGACTGGCAGACTGTCACACCATACCCCAAGGTGCATCTCCCCTTCTCAAGTAAGGTTGCGTCATGATAGCTGGGATCCAGCCGTCCAAGGGCTCGGACGAGGTGTGGCTTTGCGTCATGATGGGCGACTGGCAAGCTGGCCATCCCTCCCCCCATGAAGTCACCCTGTGGCGCGAGCAAGGGCCAGAGCTTCGATGGACGAGGGAAGCTCCTCGAGCTTGAGCTCCCCTTGACGTAAGATTGGGAGCCGACGTTCAGCTGGAAACTTGATTTGCGCTGGAGGATTTGAGGTATAAGACGTCTGACCGGCAGGTCTTTGTATCGGATTTTGACTTTCACCTTCCAATTCAATGCAATCATCTCATGAACAGCTACATTTTCTAAGATACCCTGTTAGCGCTGAGTACAACGAATTTTTATCACGACACGAGCAAGAACAACAAGAAAGAAACAACAAGAAGACAAACAATATGGTCGGAGCTGCATCCAGGTCAGGCAGCAGCATGCCCGGTGGTTGGGGAAAGGGTGAGGAGCAGAAGTCAAGTGAGTTCACTTACACACGTCTCATGATGAGGCGAACACTAATCCTTCGTAGCATACTCGGTCGAGCAAGATATCCAAGACCATGGCGACAACCTCGTTGCCGGTGTCATTGGCAAGACCGGTGAGGTGGTAGACGAGACCGGCAAGACTGTCGGCAAGGTCACAGAAGGCGAGGCCGGAGAGCTTGTCGGTAACGTCGTCACCGCGACAGGCGATATCATCGGCAAGGACGGCGGCGTCATCGGCAAGGCTCTTCCCCTCGGCGAGCTTACGGAAGGCGGCGAGACCAAGGAGGGCGGTGGCTTCAGCATCATGGGCGCCACCAAGGGCGTCAAGGGCATCGTCGACACTGTCGATGGCACTGTTCAGACTGTCAACCGCACATTACCGCTTGTCGGCGACCTGACCAAGGGTATTGGTCTGGGCGAAGGCCAGGGTGGTGTGCTCGGCGGCGTCCTTGGTGGTGGTCAAGATGAGAAGGGTTCCCAAGGCGGCCTCGTCGGCAACACCCTGGGCAACGTTACCGGAGCTCTCGGCGGTCAGTCCGAGAAGGGCACATCTTCAGACAACGCTCTCGGCGGCCTGCTTGGAGGTGTTTTGGGCCAGAGCCAAAGCGGCGGCCCTCTTGGTGGCGTCCTCGGTGGCACCGAGCCATTGAACCGCGACCAGTCCGTCACCGACAAGGATGAGAAGCTCACCCAGCTTCTTGCTGAGCAGAAGGAGGAGGCAGATGACAAGGCCTCCTTGACCGAGAACGCGAAGCAGAACCTCTTCGAGAACAACGAGACAACATCAGAGGTTGCCCCAATCGATCTCCAGGATGTCGAAAAGTCGCAACCCGACGTTGACGCTGATGGTAAGCTCACAACCGGCGGAGAGAACACCCAAACAGAGACTGAAGATTCCCAAGGCGCCAAGACAGACCTCACAGAACAATCGACAATCGACGGCAAGAGTGACTTGCAAGAGGTCGACGCCGAGCCCATCGAGGAGGCGACAGAGGGTGCCGAGACTGTCAAGGACGACGCGACCGAGAAGGCTGGCACTGCCCAGACTGATGCTCAGTCCCGTGTTCCGGATGACATCGCTACCCTCGACATTCCCGTCTCACAGATTCCCGACGGTCTGAAGAGTGAGCTTCCGGAAGATGTCCAGACTGCCGACATCCCTGTATCGCAGATTCCCTTCGACGCTCAGTCCAAGCTTCCCACCGACCTCGTTTCCAAGCTTCCTTCGGATCTGGCCTCTCAGGTTGAGGACGCTAAGTCCGGCGCCGAGACTGCTCGCGAATCTGACGCCACTGAGGACTGGGCGAACCAGCAGAACCCCGAGGAGCAATCCGAGGTTCCCGAAGATGCCCAGACTGGCGAGTTCCCTACCGAGGGTGTCGAGGGCGAGGGCTTTGAGGCTGTCGACGAGGGTGTTGACTCCGGTGTGGAGGGCATCGAAGATGTTGCCGAGAACGCTACTGCGAAGACTGGCGATGTTCCTGACATTGACGTCACCGCTGCTTCTGAGTCTGCTCCCAAGTCTACCATCAAGGATGACATCAAGAGCGTCCTCAGCACCATACGCTCTGCCATTCCCGATGACCAGCGCACCGTCTCTGTTGCCGGCGACAAGCTTCTCCAGCCATTCGAGAAGTTCCCTGGCGCCCAGGTTGACGAGGAGGGAAGGGTCGTCTTCGACGATGTTTCCATCGGTCGCATCGCCGAGGGCAACCCGGAGGAACTTGCTGGCATGACCCTCGATGCCGAGGGTAACATTGTCAACGAGCGCGGCAGCATCATTGGCAAGGCCGAGCTCAAGTCTGAGGTTGCTGAAGAGCTTCTCAAGGACACCATTGACTTCTCCATCCTGAAGGGTGCCAAGGTCAACAAGGCTGGCAACCTCGTCAACGACAAGGGTGAGGCCGTCGGTCGCATCGTCTCCGGTATCCTCAAGCACTTGGTTGGTCGCAAGGCCAACGAGCTTGGAGAGATCTGGAATGACAGCGGCAAGGTTATTGGCAAGGCCGAGCCCATTCCCGAGACTGAGCGTGAGGAGCTTAGCGAGCCTGCTCCCTTCGAGGACTTCCCTGGCGCAACCGTCGAGTCCAACGGACACGTTCTCTTTGAGGGCGACATCGTCGGTCGTGTCATTGAGGGTGACCCGAAGAAGCTCAAGGGCAAGAAGGTTGACGACGACGGTGACATTCTTGACAAGAGCGGCAATGCCATTGGCAAGGCCGAGCGTTGGGAACCCGAGTCTGAGCCCGAGCCTGAACCGGAGGCCCCTGTTGACAACTCTGCCCTCGCTGGCAAGCGCGTCAACAAGGCTGGCAACGTTGTCGACAAGGATGGCACCATCTATGGCCGCATTGTCGAGGGCGATATCAAGCGCCTGATCGGTCGTATGTGTGACAAGGACGGAAACGTTCGTAGCGAGTCCGGTGATATCATCGGAAGAGCTGAGCTTGTCGCCGAGGGTGACCGTGAGGGAGCCAAGGAGGGCCCCTTCGCTGAGCTCCCTGGCTGCACTGTCGCCAAGGATGGTACCATTGTCACTCCATCTGGAGATATTGTCGGTCGTCTTGTCCAGGGTGACGCCAAGGTTCTGTTTGGCCGCCCCATTGATGAGGATGGTGACATTCTTGACCGCAATGGCAACCTGCTCGGCAAGGCTGAGCGTTGGGAGCCCGAGGCTGCACCCGAGAGACAGAAGGGACCTATGGAAGGCCGCAAGGTTAACCGCAGCGGCGAGGTTGTCGATGAGGATGGCGACGTGATTGGCAAGCTCACCTCTGGTGAGATCAAGGCCTGCGCCGGCAAGCCTGTCAACGAGGACAACGACGTTGTCGACTCCAAGGGACGTGTTGTCGGTCATGTCGAGCTTCTCGAGGACATTCCTGAGCCCAAGGGCCCCATGGAAGGCAAGGTTGTCAACAAGGAGGGTTTCGTCGTCAGCGACAATGGCGAGACCCTTGGTAAGCTTACCAGCGGTGAGCTCAGCATCTGCGCTGGCAAGAAGGTCAACGAGGACAACGATGTTGTTGACTCCAAGGACCGCGTTGTTGGCCATGTCACTGCCATCTCCGACCTTCCTCAGAAGAAGGGACCTATGGAGGGCCGCAAGGTCAACAAGAACGGTGAGGTTTGCGACGAGGATGGAAACATCATCGGCAGACTTACCACTGGCGAGGTCACCATTTGCTCCGGCAAGGAGGTCAACAGCGACAACGACGTTGTCGACTCCAAGGACCGTGTCGTCGGACACGTCACCCTCGTCGAGGATATCGTCGAGGAGGAGGAGACCCCCGAGGAGACTGAGGAGGAGAAGCAGGCCCGCATCGAGGCTGAGGCCGACCGCAAGTTGGCCAAGAACCTCGGTGGCCTGATTGAGCAGGGCTTGGATCGTCTCCGTCCCATCTGCAAGATGATTACGCAGAAGATCGAGGCCGCTGAGCGCCAGCCCAAGGAGGAGCGCGACGAGGAGCAGCTGGTCAAGGATGTCAAGCCTCTCATTGAGGAGGGTGGCAAGCTCTTGACTGAGTTGAACGGCAGCGTTCGCGCCTTGGATCCCGATGGACGCATCCAGCAGAACGCTAAGGCCAAGGCCCAGACTCGTGAGGCTACTCCCGAGGAACATCACCTCGCTGAGGTCCTTAAGGAGGTGAGTTTGACTTTGATACAAAACCTACCATGATCATGAATATAAGCTAACTCTGTTGACAGTTGACTGGTACCATCACGGAAACCGTCGAGGGTGCCAAGCGCAAGCTTGAGGATCTTCCCAAGGCAAAGGCTGAGCTCAACCCTCTCTGGGGACTTCTCACCGAGCCTCTGTTCCAGATTCTGGCTGCCGTCGGCCTTTTGCTGACTGGTGTTCTCAACCTGGTTGGTCGTCTTCTCAACGGTCTTGGCCTCGGCAAGATTGTCGATGGTCTTCTCGGAACTCTCGGTCTCAACCGCCTGCTGGATGGTCTCGGCCTCGGCAGCTTGACCAAGGCTCTTGGTGGTGGCAAGAAGAAATAAGCGCTTCTAATGATTGCATGATTTGTTGTACTCGCGCGGTGGATCTATCGGATACTGTTTTGACGATGGTTTACGGACGTGTAATTTCTTTGGCGTGTTACTTGTACGGTTTTCCGGGGCTTTCTAGCAAAAATGTTTGGATTCGGTCTTGTAAGAATAGCAATGGTGTTTTAGTTACTAGTAGTCTTAGCGACCAATTTGTACGGCCTTTCTAGTTACTTAATGTTCATGCTTGTCGTCGATCCTAGTGTTGCTTCGTGAACGTATATGGGTATCGTGAAGCAAGCTACGGCTTATGCTGGGCTAGATCGTTCAGTCGAAAAAATGGTGGTTGGATGCGTTGGGATGAGAGAAACAATCGTGAGGAAGTGAAGTCAAAAAAAGGTAGAGTTTTCCTTCCGACGGGGTCGCACCTTGTGCCTTCCTTCGTCAAACAAACAAAGGTCGTGTGGCAGGTGGGCAGGTGCGAGGTGCAGCCTTCCCGGTGGAAGCGCAACTTAAGGTACAAGGCACAAGACACTTGAGGCAGGGACCACCCATTGTTGTTGATCCCAATGACCCCATCACCCCCAACCCGCCCTTTCCTCCCTTTGCACTCACGCACTCTGCCACTCTGAGTCTGAGTCTGAGTCTGAGGTGGGCTTTGCCTTCCCTCTTTCGGCTGTTTCTGGTCTTAGCTTGGAGCACCTGCCGCGAGACAAACCCGCTCCTTTCCCAATTCGACAAGGCAAGCAAGAGCCGCCTTCCCAGTTACGGACTCGTCGTTGATGATCGTCAACTCGTCGCTTCCTTCTTCGCTCGTCTTATTGTCCGTTTGGCATCTGCCGCTTGTTCTTAGCCAACTTTTTATTGCAGCTTGCCCCATCCGTGTATTGTCCATGTGGCTTCCCGTCCTGTCATCCCTTGAATCCCGTGCATGTGCCGTGGTCACTTTTGTCACCACATACCTAGTACCTAGGCCCCCGTTTGTTCGTGGATCGAAACATTGCAAGCCGATCCGCCATCAATCCACGGGCCACCTCATGGGCTTCAAAACCGCTCGGCCGAGGCAGTGAGACATGACACCACTTTTGTGCTTCCTAAGCCTGAGTAAATCACCAATAGTCGCATTTCCAATATCCCCGAGTTCAAAACAGACAAGCAAGCCCGTCCTTCTGCCATGATTGCCATCAACGCCGTGCCTGTTTTGCCCGTTCGGGTGGTGTGCCCCGCGATTTAGACTTTTTCTTACTATTGCTTCCCTTGTCCATAACGCCCAAAAACAGGGACCCCGAAATGCCCCAATGCTCCCTCAATATCGTGCCGAAGGGCTGAAGCCTGTTTTTTTTGCGATGCTCCAGGCCGCGTAGTGAAGCCTGGAGGGCCTGGAAGGGGCAGGTTTCTATTAATTAACCATGGCACCCTCGCACTCTTCGCAGCATTCAGGGCAGCATTTCTCTCCGTGTTCATCTGGATATGCGGGAGCGTTGGGGATGGGACGACGGTAATCACTTGGCGCGCTCCACTGCATCACAACAACGGCATTATCGAATTGTGTTTTGGCTGTGCCGCTCGAGTTACACCCCCGGAATATCGACAACACAGTCAACACTCGACCGGTACAGATCGGAATCGACGAACGGATGCCATACCAAAGTCCCATGGTCCACGAACTTTGGATCCCCATATGAAGACACGGCACCACACACGGCACCTCACGACAGGCAGCTACTCCTCCGACTGATATTTGATTCGACTCGCGATGTGTCTGAGGCGGAAACATGAGACATCCCATTTTCCGACAATTTACAGAGAAACCACGACTTTGCTTTTTCCATACCTGCTAATCTCACAGCGAAAACAATCCGACCCCACCGCTGGAACAGAAGACGAGAGACGAAACTCACGAGAATGATCTTGCTATCAACCGACCGCGATGACAAGCGTCACCTACGATGCAAGCTACCGCGACACGCACCTCTAGGTCCCTAGCCCAGTACCGGAAGGCGTCCGCTCCGGTCGGCTATTCTCCTAGCGACATTCTTCAGCGGGCCCTCCGCTGTCGTCCCCCCTTGCAGCTCCTGCGCTCCCGTCCTTTGGATTCCCGCCGAGCTCGGCGATATTCCCGCTCTCTGTCCGGACCAACCAAACTCGGACCATCCTACCTTAAGTTTATCGATTAGATAGGACAACCGATAAGACACCTCAGCCAGGACAAGCTTTATCGATAAAGCAAGCCATCGAATCGAGCGAGCTTTCCATCCTCATCCTCAACAAATGGAAGGTGACGTCAAACCCGACGCCGCCCCTTGAGCTCTAAGCACCTGCCCGTCACCTTTCATCCAACCACCAGCGCACCACCACTCGCATGCCGCATGACGGCATCAACATGTCAACCGCCGCAATCAGCAACCAGCTGCTAATCCCCCCTCATTCGACCATGTCCCACCACTCAAAGAGCGCCCTTCTCTCTACCTTGCCAAAAAACACAAGGTAGAGCTCAGAGAAACGCCTCCGCGCAACGCCCCTCCATTGACGCAAGAGCCCCTCCATGCTGAGACTGGACCAGCCTCTGGCCCCTCTTTCCTCGTCTGGATGAATATCGTAAACGTGATGTAGAATGATGTACCACAGGAGTATTCACTCCGTCCTAGCATAAGCCGTGAGCTACTTGCCTTAGCCTTCGTATTTAATCCCATGTCTCTCCATTCCTGAACTTAACTCTCTCTTCTTCATCCACCAGCCTCATAAATCACGACACGACCGTTCCATTTCGTGACGACTAAACCATCTAAATCACCTCAAACCAAACTTCCATACACATTTCACAATGCCCGAAGGTCGCCAATCCCCCGACCCTGAACGCCAAACCGGCGCCCAGCTACAAGATCCCCCCGCCTCAGGCAAGGGAACCGACGACGCCTCCAACAAGGAGCAGACTAACAAGGAGTCTCTCGATGTATGTTTTCCACCTTTCCTCGAAATCCCCACTCGTCGCACCAAGGTCAAATCCTAATTGAATTGCCTTCATCACAGAAGCTAGAGTCTAACCCCAAAGGGCCCCTCGACGACGCCCTCAAGGAGAAGTTCTCCAAGACGCAATAAAGAGAGGGGCATAAGCGTCAGTAATGGCATTTGTACAAAAATGGCGTTGGGAATATGAGGCAATGACATCACACAATGCGATAGTGCGTGGGGCTGTATTATAGATATCTGAACTGCTCGAGAGGCATTTGAAACCACCAGCGTCCCCCTTTGCAGTGAATCTGAAAGATCATCATGTCATGTCTAGCCACGACGTGCGCAGAGTGTCGCATGTGAAGTGACACCGCCTGAACCGATTCGGCACTGCCAGTCTGACTTATCCCACACCATCTCGACTACGGTTTTAATCACTCAACAATTATGTTGCAAAAGTTTGCCAACCACCGCGACCTAAAGACTCCAATTTTACGCAAAGTTTGCGGATCTGATAGCGGTAGGATTGCTCCTGAAAGTGTGAGGTTTCTCATCATCAATGATAACGCAAACACGGTAAACTCACCTTTCACAAAGACGAAATCACCAACATGATTCAGGTGGGCAACACACATAGTCAGGCCAACACAATCACATCAGATTTTGAAGTCCAGCGAATTGGTGATATGCTCGATGCTATGATTTGCATTCAAAGTCGTAACTACCTAAGTGCCAAGGAAAACCACACGCGTCGCAATCATGAAACGTTTGTGCCTAATAAACCCAGCCAACGCCTGCCGTCAAATCCTTTTGTAAACCGCTTCTCATAATCTTTTACAAGGTAGTCTTCTCATCGGTGGCGGCCGACGGCTTGGACAGAGGAACAGCCGTCGTGGGGTCGGGCTGGATGGGAGACTGAGTGCCAATGGTCTCGCCGGTTGCAGCGGGGGCAGCCTTCTCCTTGCCGAGGAATCTCTCGAGACCGGAGGCCTTGTAGGCGCTGCCGCCGTGCTCCTCCTTCTTGAGGTCGGCAAGGCGACGGGCCTCGGTGTGAATGTCCTGCACCTGTCTGGAGCCGGTCTCGTAGAAGCCAACAATCTTCTTGCCAGTGGGCGTGCTGGTGGCCTTCTCAAAGTACGAGCTGAGACCGCCAAAGATGCCCTGGGCCTTAGCAGTGATGCCGTAGGACTGGTCGGTAGCCTTGGCACGGTCGGTTG
Organism: Colletotrichum scovillei; assembly: GCF_011075155.1. Classification (NCBI taxonomy): domain Eukaryota; kingdom Fungi; phylum Ascomycota; class Sordariomycetes; order Glomerellales; family Glomerellaceae; genus Colletotrichum; species Colletotrichum scovillei. The sequence goes on from NW_023336263.1 coordinate 1,245,447, forward strand.
CGTGGTACTTGGAGTCGAGGCCTTGGAGGGTGGTCAAGAAGCGGTTGGAGACACCGTGCTGGCTGTCGAGCTCGATGGCGCGCTGCAGGGCGGCGTCACCGACGACGTATCCTTGAGCAAGGTACTCGGCAAAGATGCGAGAGCGTGGCTTCTCTTCTTGTGTAATGTCGTCCGAGTCGCGGTCGGCGTTCTCCTTGTGATGGGGAGCGTCATCGGTAGGGTCGCCACCGGCGCTGGTAACGGTGATGTGAGAGGTGCCGAGCTGAGTGTTGTTCAGGAGCAGAGCCGTCTTGGCAGCTGTCTCCTTCTCGAAAGTAACGGCAGCATCCTTGGTCTCGCCGGCGGGAGTAACCTCAATGTTGGTGATCTTGCCGCTGCAAAATGTCAGCATTTACTCAGTGGTCGCTGCGGTGAAAATAGGGGTGGGTATCAGGCCATGGAAGAGCCGACGGGATTGAACTTACCAGAAGCTGAAGAAGTCCTTGATCTCCTTGTCCTCGGTCGCCGAAGCGATGTTCTTGACGTGAACGGTGGTGTTTGACATGATGGCGGTTGTTTGGCGTTTGTAGTTGTTGAAGAGTGTTGTGAAAAGTGTTGTAGGAGGGAGTTTTGTGAGGGGTAACTGGAGACTGGATGGGGTATCAAGGGCTGTTATGTAAGTTACGTTGTCTCTCAAGTTAGAGGGGTATCTGGGAAAAAGCAGAGAATGAGTCGAGCAGGAAGTACGTTGCTCGAAATCGTGTGGATGATGGGTTTTATGTAAAAGCTGGACGTGTCTGGATGGGAATGTTGGAGGCGAGTACCTACCTTATGATGATCAGACGAAGGGTCATGAGAACGCGCTTTACCTTTTAGCCAAGGCAGGCGACGAAAGAGCATCCATCCACATACTCCGTGTACCAGCATGCCAGCCCAGACTCAGGGACAGAAGGGGCGGCCTCCAGCTGGTGACGATGCTGGGCACCACAAAGAGCAGGGACCCTGTTGAGAGAGAGAAAGAGGGGCCACCCGGTGGTAGCTGCCCTGTCTGGCTGGGCATCGAGGAAGGAAAGGCAAGAGCGAGAGCGGCAAGCAAGGAGCAGGGGCCAGTCTAGGTCCAGTGCCAGCTTCCATCAGAGGGGGAAAGTGGGCCGCGAGGGGGGCGAGGTCCAAACGTCATCGCCTGCGGATTTGAGGAGCTCGTGCCAGGAATGGGGGAGAACTGTGGCTGTGCTCGAACCAGCAGCATGGAAGATAGCCCCACGAACAGAGCCACACTCCAGCCACGTATCTCTCCCACCCAATCTTGCAGCTAAGATACCTTCACATGCTTCTTCTCTAATTATCCCACCTACTGGAAGGCTCCAGAACATCAGACAACCCTGACATCCTCCCTTCATCCCATTTTGAGCGACACAGATTCCCCAACGAAAAAACAAGGACCAGATGACGCTCTTCGGTACGGATACGACGCGACCAGGTACTCTGAGAACACGCTGCGACACTCCCATCCAGTTGTGTTGCGACGCGACGACAGGGCGACGTGGCTCGTGGCTGGCATTTCACATCTTCGCTCATCAACATGCATGGAAGAACTCTGAACTTTCTCATACTCGATACCCCGCGTAACGTCGTCTCATCTAACTACTTTGGCCTACCACCCTCATCCCTTATGGCTCAGACGTCCCTAGACCTCCCAGCATCACATCTGACGCCTTCTGGCTAATGATAAAGGTCGCCACGGCAGGAAATGCTCCGGGAGCCCGCGGGAACACGCTCGCGTCGACAACCCTGAGCCCGTCCACGCCAAACACCCGAAACTCGGAATCCACTACCGCCATGCCATCATCAGCCGCGCCCATCTTGCACGTTCCTGTAGGATGATGTCCAAAAGTCTGCTCTCGGATCCAATCCTTATCCGACTCCGGGTCCGCATCGCCGCAGCGGCCGTCGCTCTCAACTTGCGAACACGGAGGTTCGGCCGGATCCACTGGACCCCACGGACCTTGGACGTCCCGCATGCTCCGTCGGCCCCACGCCACTACCTCCGCTAACGCTTCAAGGTCCGTCTCGGCGCCTTCCTTGTACAGCTCAAAGTTGATCTGCGGCGGTTCCGTCGGGTCTGCGGACCGGATCTTGATGTATCCGGCTGTGTTCTGCGGGTGCATCTTGACTGTTGAGAAGCCGACGGTATTCGGCGGATCGAGGAGCTCCGGCTGCTGCACCTCGGGCCAGAACCCGCGGAACGCCCTTGGCCAGCTGAAGACGAAGACATCTCGCTCTCCCGTTAGCGAAAAGTTGGACTTGAGAAGCAACGCGTTCGAGTTGTATCCAGGCCGCATGTACGGGCCCTTGCCCTGTCGCCACAGCTCTTCACATGGGTCTCCGGGGCTTCCTTTCGCGCAGATTGGATCGTTGGGATTTGGAGTAGCCGTGAGATTAAGTTGAGCGTGGCCCACAACCGGGAATTCTTGGTTGTCTTGGAGGTTTCGCCCCACGCCCGGCAAGTCTGCCACGACCTCGATGTTGAGTGCTCCAAGGTCCGTTTTGTTCCCGATGCCGCTGAGCTGTAGTAGCTGGGGCGAGTTGAAAGCACCGCCTGCAACGATGACCTCCCGAGATGCCATTAATCGTCTTGTCTCGCCTGTCGTTGACGCATTTCGTCGCACGTCGGCACCGTACGTGGAATTGCCCGCCAAATACTCGACGCCCACGGCCCTAGGCTTTCCACCCTCTGTCTTTTCAAACAGGACTTTCGTGGCTAGAGAATTCGTCGACAAGGTCAGCGGCCACTTGGGAGAGCCATCTGCGTTCTTGGCTGCCAGGGTCTCATAGATGTACGTGCGAGAGCTGTACCGCTCCCATTTATTCGTGGCATGGAACGACAGCCCCCACATGCCCTCCGTCGTGTCTCTATCTTCGCTGAGGAAGTTCCCGTCGCCGCCCACCATCTCGATGAGCTTCTCCGGTTCTTTCCCAATAGACCGCAAGTGCGACTTGAGAATGTCCATGAGACCAGGGTTATTGAGATACTGCGACCCATTGCCTAGGTTCGTGTTAAAGTAGCCGTCGAATCCGTGACCCGGCGTGCCCTCGGGGAGATAGTTGTTCTTCTCGATCCTCTCAAATATTTGCCGAATGTTCTCGTGGCTTTTCCAAGCTCAGGTCAGCTTTTCCTGTCCAAATTTCTTAAGATGCCTTCACGATTCCGGAAATAAACTCACTTCCACGAAGCATCCCCCGTGACATTCTGCACGAAATCCCAATCCGAATCATTAGGCAACCACGTCGCCATCGCATTCGTCACGCTCGATCCTCCCACCGTCGCACCGCGCGGGTACCACACCCCCAACAACTCCGCCCCCTCGGGCGCCCTCGCCGCGTTCCCGACCCAGTACGGTCCGATACCAGTTCCATCCTGCGAGGGCAGCCGCCACGTGAGGTGGTTATTCCGCAGCTCGACCTCGTCGTCCGCGTGATGCCGCACGAAAAAGGACCAGCTGTTGCTCGGGGTGATGAAGTACCCGCCGTTGGCGATGACGGTGCGGATGTCGTCGCGCTCGTCGTCGCCTGCTTCGAGGAGGAGGGTCGGGTGGCCTGCGCGGGCGAGGTTGCAGGCTAGGGGGCCGCCGCCGGGGCCGGAGCCGATTACGATGTAGGTGTAGGTTGATGGTTCGTTTGGGGCTGGTTGGGCTGTGGTCTTGAGGGGGCGGAGGAGAAGGAGAAAGGTTGTGAACGCTGTGATTGTAGAAAGGATCATCATGTTTGCGGTGGGAAGTATGCAATACTTGGGATGAGGCTGCGGTCGATTGAGCGCACGAGTCTCTTGCTTCGACAGCTTTGGGTCAAGGACTGGCGGGATGGCTTTAATAGCCGTTTTCTGTTCGTGCTCGGAGCTTGTCTTGACCGCCATCACTCGCTCCTTTCCCGGCTCCAAACCATCGGAAATGTCAATAATTGCCTTTGCAGATTCATGACTCCCCTGTCTCGCTTAGACGTTTCCCCCGCATGGCAAAAAAGCTCCCAAGGCCCGATCTACATCCCGATAAGCTTACCGGTGCCTTGGCGGGTGTAACCGTTGCAACGACAAGGTGTCGATGCAGCTTATGGTCGAGGCGGGGTTCAGCCCCGATTGGGATTTACGAGGCGCGATGTTTCTCTCCCTGCAGATGGTGATGACGGGTTCTTTTTTCTTCTCGAACGGCTTCCATGAAAGACACATTACCCTCAACGTCTTGCTTTCTTCTGCCGATGGTAGTAGTAATGTTTTATCATATTGAACTGCTATCTTACTCAGCCTCGAGTTAACTGATTTAAAAGGCAATCCGATCGGGATGGCCACCTCAGAGGGCCAATGCCATGATCTGTCTCCTATGCTGCCGTCTACCCACCTTACCTACCTATGCTTTCATGTCCCATTATATGCGATTACCCAGCCATCTTCACGACATGAAGTCTGCTAGATGACTAATACTCATTCGACTTCATCACGCGGAAGGTACGACCTTGATAGTGGCGACCGCATCTTCCAGGTTCCCTCCCGAGTCCTCATCTGCCGTACCTTCCATATGAACATACGAGAAGGGTATATAACCCCCCTCAAGTCCAATCCCGTCACCAGCCAGCAGGCGCCCCCTCGGGGGTCAGGTCAAAACTGGCTGGTTGGTGGAGTGGTTGAAGTCCACGAACAGCCTAATCGGTGAAGGCTCAGAGGTCCCGTGTTCGAGTCCCAGCATGTGCGCCAGAGATGTAGCCCCCAGCTCGCCACCGGGGGGGTGAACTCTTTTGTTGTTGTGTTTTTTGGAAGGCATCTAGACCTGATAGTTAGGAGCATGATGTATTGTTCTGCAATGTCTTCTTTCTGACAGGTTACATACAGCCTGTCTTTCTAGATGTTAGTTAACGTGTTTTTGGTTGCAGAATATTGACATTGTATGCCGTGCTACGTCATGGGAGATATCCCAATATGGGGCTGAGTAACCTTCTCTAAAGAATGAGACGAGATCTACTGGCTGGAGCTGGCATTCCTTTTCTACACGCGAATCCACATACCCGATGTCAAAAGTCTGTGGATGGGACGTAGGATGAGGTCATGAAAGTCTTCGCAAGGGGGGACCTTCACAGTCTTATTGTCCAGACAAGAATCAAGTGAGCGAGATGGAGACGGGCGCTTAGTAAGTGCTACTATGAAGCGAAATATTCAGCTAGGTAAGAGGTTATTGGTACAGTCCCCGCAACTTGACTTCCTTCGTCAAACCATGGATTTCTCCTGAGACATCCCACGAAGAAGACGTTTGCCAAACCGGATAAACAGCAAAATGCAGCCAATCGACACCATGTTCACAGTGTCAGGGCTGTACTATTTGGTCATCGGAGGACTTCAAAAAGGCGTGAGTCTCTTGTGCAAGTTGGAAAATGCTTTTGGCACCAGGGGACCGCGAAATTCGAGCGGCATGGAGCAGAGTGCAATTTTGAGTACGAAGCCCGACGAGACTCTTCTCCAGATACCCTTGACTGTCACACAAGAATTGGATCCATGGAACAATCAGGGACAAGAACGCTTTCTGTTTATCGATTTAGGCGAGACCGACATGCCCACTCAGCTCAGTGCTGATTAACATTCTCGCTATCATTTTGATTTCCATCATAATCAATGGATTGAGTCTAAAAGGATTCGAAGTCTCAACTTGGGATGAAGCAGCAAGCCTGAGTTACGCGTTTTTTCAGCACAATATCGAATTCTCTAGTTATAGCATGGGTAATGTTATGTTTTCAGCGCAGGTATTCGCGGTAAGGTAGACATAAGAGATACGTGGATCAAAGCAAGCTACCATTTACCAAAACTTAGAACTATAGATCTGCAAGATCAACAGACTTCTGAGCTTCTTTATTGTGCTCATGGAAGAACGATGAGAAGGTGCCCTTGTTATGAACGGTAACCATGAACTGGAAGATACCACACTGCTGGTATTCAACGGCACCGACAGGTCTCGCTGCCTGGTGATAAGGCGATGGAACCGTTGGAACATTCTGCTATAGACGATGGGGGTGGTCTCGGCTACAATATCCTAGTCCTCTGCATGGAATGGCGTGGTTGAAGGATCAAACGAGTTTAGACCACGAGATTTCTTGCCAGGGTCTGGGCGCATGGCGCAGGACAGCCAGCTACCAAAGTCGGACTGGCGGGAAGCAAAAGGCTTGATCTGACTTGAGATGCATGTGTACGAACTGGACTTGGCCAGTGAATTGGAAACTCCACATTCTGTTCTATTTGTTGGTAAGAAAAGAACGAATCAAAAGGCCTTACTTGCATCGTTCCCCCTTAGCCAACGTGCTAGTCCAAGGACCCTGAATTCCCCAGCTTCCTATTCTAGAGAGGTACAAAAGGTTGCTTCGCGGGGGAGGGGGTCTAGATTTCGCCGTGTTGGTTCTGGGAAACGCGTGTTGGTTCTGCAATAATTACAGCAAAGTGAGGAACTTATGTTGCTGGCAGAAGAGCGAACCCTTGCTTATCTTTCCGTCTGCGCCGCTGTATTGCGAATAAAAGAAACGAGCTGATTGGTGGTGCATACGGCCATTGCAAGCCCGGGTCGCACAGTCCGCCTGGCTGGCCGAAGAAGATGCGGGCGTCTCATCGGTTCAAGTGGATGAGTTCAGCCCTCAAGAGTAAGAATCTCACGTCCGTCCTGCCGTTTTAGCGCGAGGTCTGGTTCGTATTGTGAAGACTTGTATTGTTGTTGAACCATGCATGAATATGCAGCCTTGATCCAACAATCCCACGTTGGGACGATGTCTATCCGTACGTCCATGGGTATTCTGATATCTATGTGGTGTCCTTAACCGAATCAACCCACCATAGGAGGGGTAGGGCTGTGCCGCAGCAGGGTCTCTTTTGTAGAGCAGAATTCTGGGTTGTTTTCGCCCGTTAGTTTTATGCGTTTTCGAACCGGCTATTCTACCTCGGCATCGGATGTGTCGCATTGGCTAATCGACCCCTTGGTTTAAGATGCCATGAACCTCGTCAGCTTTATAAACATCCTCAAGACGCTGGAACACCACTCATAATCACTCCGTATGAAGGACTTCCCCATCTCAAATCGATTATAAAAGGCATTACATAAATCTCGTGAGAACCATGAGCTCTGATCTTCCTCCCCCGTCCTACAACGACGTCGTCTCGTCCGTCGACCGCCAACCGCCCTTTCCACGCCCAGACTCCATCCAAATCCACCACATCATCGTCGGGCCCGGCGCCACCTCCCTCTCTCTCCCCTTCCCGGACCCAGCCGACGTATGGAAGACCCGCGACATATCCGTCCAGGATTGGGCCGCCTTTGCCTCCATTATCACCGCGGCGCTCGACAGAAACGTTGACGTTAACGACAAGAGGCAATTGTCAAATGCAGGCGAGCACGAGAAGAAGCGCCTTATGGAAATCGTCGAGGGATGGAACGGCGGCTTTTTTGAGAAGCGCGGCCTCAAGGTTGTGCTTAATGGGCAGGATGATGATGCCGCCACTGCCGCTGTCTCTTCTACTGACGGCTCGCGGTTCAGCTTTGGTCCCACGAAGTATGGGGTCCGGCTTGGTGGGGGGATGTTTGGTGTGGATTTGTCGTCTAAGAAATCTTCTTCTGAGAAATAATTGACTACACTTGTTTTCCGATGAACCTCCATCGTAGTTGAATATAGAGAAGGGAGGGTTTTAGAGAGTAGGGAAGGTCAAGCTGCGGCATCACAATACGGTTGCAGAGTGACAAAAATGTCAGTAATTGCTTATCTTGTTGATCTTACTTCGGCCACCGAAGAATTCTTATTGGAGCCGAACCACTTTGCCAAACCTCGACGTGTGAATGTGGGAACGAGCAGATCAACGCACACATGCAACCAAAATATCTTCACGTTTCTTACCCGAACCAGAGATTTGCAAGGTAGACTTAAGCATATTGGATCATGGAGACTTTGGGAGTACCCAAGTTCTCGATGGTCTGGATGCGGTGGAGAATGTTTCGATGTAAGCAAGCCCAAATTAGAGATCTCTACTCTGGCAAAGTCGGACTGAGCATTCAGTCAGCCGGGGCCGTTGAGGACCTTTGTTTGATATGGATACTTTGTGCCGGTATCTCCTGAATGACGAAGTTCGTGGCTTTACCCTATTACATGTCTGTTTTCCGGAAATAAAACAAAACTGGACAGATCCCGGGTATATGTATTTTCACCTGCCCTGAGATTCATTGTCACGGAGTCGATCAGTTCCGGGAAGATCGTTAGGACTTACTGCTTCCGGCGATGAGAGACTCGCTTCCCCGTAAGATGGAGGCGGCAACCAGTTCACTAACCTCTTAGACTGGAACACGAATTCGGAACATTTCACGTGCCAGCTCCTAGACGAATTGATGGAATCTATTGAAGTTACTAATACATCGAACATGATAGGCTGTTCATTTTTGATAGCCAAGCCGTCTTTTGTGAGATATCTCACATGAATGATACGATTTGATGGTAAGACACCAGAAATTGATTAGAATTTACTTCTTCTGGTGTTCTCAGCAAGGACATGTAAGTAGAGGTATCTATAGTAATACAAAAACGCAGAAAAGATGAAACCCGAACACCCTCATTTCCTGCATCAACACTCCCGGATATCGTCGTCACGTCGTTAAAACAAGCACCTAAACCGACCAGGCCGTCAGCGGCAACTCAGGCTTTGTGCATCACACCATTTTCGTCGTCGGATCCGCATTCACATCCGTCGTAGTCTTGCCCTTCAAATAACTCCCAAAGAGCTCAGGCTCCTTGGCCGGCGGCATATCACGGAGCGGCGTCGGCACAGTCTCCACGTCCGTCGTCGTCTTTCCCTTGAGATAGCTCCCGAAAATGTCCGTCTGCTGCTTGTACTGCTCAATCAGTCCCTCCGTATCCAGCGCGGGGCTTTGCTGCGAGTATGAGAAGGAACCGTTGCTTCCCGCGCCGCCGTTCGATAGCTCGAGGCACTCGTCGTCATCGCGGCTGCGTGTCGTCTCGACTGTTTCCGTGGTGACTTTGACCTCGTGTGTGACAAAGATCATGCCCATGCTATTTTGCAGGACGGGCCAGAAGACGGGGAGGGAGGCGCAGATGGCGGCCATGTCGATCTCGAGAATGGACAGGGCCATGGGACCTGGGGCGGCCCAAGTTGGATCGAAGGTTGGGTAGGTTCCGGCGCGGGAGCGGACTAGGGAAACAAGCCGCCAGGCAGAGAGCATCAGGACTCTATCATGCCGTTGGTCAGTAAACTAGGAAAGAGATGGTGTCCGGAAGTTATTGTGGGTTAGAACTTACAGACTGCCCAGCAAAAAGAGACCGAGAACGGTCTTACGGGACCTCTTGTTGGCCTCGGTATTGAAGTATAGCGGTAAAGGGATAGCAAAAATGATAAAGTCAAGAATCATGTTGCTCGTGGCGTGTGCCTCATATGTCCGTATCAATTCCTCCGCAACCTGCGTTCCGAACCCCCAGCGTCTGGTGGTGGGTATTGACCAGTCCCAGTAAGCTGCGACGGGAATGCATGGTACCCAGGCAAGAAACATGAAGGCGGCTCCCCACATTGCGACGAGGTAGATCATGATGTAGGTGAGGAGTCGTGATTTTGAACCGCGCTCAAATATTCTTAGGTACTGGAGCAGGATTGCAACCTTGATTAAAGACGTTGATATCGGTAATGTGCCGTTGCAGACGTAGAAGATCTAGTACTAGGCGGTTAGCCTATTGTATTTGTTACGAGGGGGATTGTTAGTTGCCTTCATGAACTTGATGAACCTATCATACTGTATGTATAATATATGATCTCCGAGCCCATAGTCCATGCCTTAATTTACTCGTTAGCACGTGCTGCGGACTAAGTAGGCAGGGGTAGATGCAGGACATTGTGACATACAAATGCAAGTGCCAATACTTCCAACTGAGATTGAGATCATAACGAGCACCAGAAAGAAGTCATCCCATCCTACGGCTCGAACAATAAAGATGCGGGTCCATAATCGCATGCCAGCGCATAGCAGTGCTAGAATCTGCACAGCACATATTAGGATGATGTTCTGGGACAGAACGGTGTACGTGTCCCTATGCCAAGGAGAGGAACCTACTAGGAACGATATCACGATGCCAAGCATAACCGGCTTTTGATTCAAGGCAGGTCTCGGGTCGTTCAGGTTATTCACCTTGCCGACCAATTCCATAAAAGACGTCATGATGGAGGGTATACGAGTCCCAATGAAGGGATGTTCGTAACAACCGATTGGCTAAAACCACCTGTGCATGAGGTCCCCGGCTCGAGATAGCCACGAGGTCGTCGTCGTTATCGCCGTCGTCGTCTGTCGAAGGGATGAGTCTGTGGGGGCGACTGGGGGGGGCTTGCAGACAAGAAGAATCGACCAGGAACAAGAGAAACCCATGTGGAACAACCTCCAAAGGGGGCACTGCTGAGACCTTATGGGAACAAAAGCACTGGAAGCATCCGGTGTGGCTTTCGGAGAACAATCAACCAGCAGAGCAAATGAAGCACATGGCGCGCCGCCGCCTCTTTGCTGGACCCATGGGACGTGTGGCTTGTCACACGGCAACGTCGAACCTCGCGGCCGGCAAATGATCTCCTATGAATTTTAGCACGGCACCCGTCCGGGAAGGCCTTCCTTCCAGTTCCTCAACCTAAACGAACCAGGACGCTCTCGAACTTGGTCTTTCCGCCTCCGTCCCCCCACCTCACGAATGATTGACAGCCCTAATGCCTTCTGACGGGCGCATTCACGCGGGAAAGAAAAGCGGAAACCACCGTGCTCGCCATGGTCCCAAAGCTCCGGTTCGTGTTAGCGTCCGCCTCTCATGTCTCTAGCGCCTCCTGCCCACCAGTCTGCCTGCCCTCTTGCAAAGGTGGCTTGCTGCGAGGCTTGAGTCCGTTGCGCGTAGCTGGAGCGGCAGTGGGCGAAGAGACTGAGGTTCGACGCATGCGGGGATGTGAGTGGCGGCATGGATTAACCGACCCAGCCGCGTTGGGATAAGTCTAGGTCAAGAACGCCGCGGTTGTGTATCGTGCCCGATTGGGAAACTATCATGTCTTGGTTTGGGCAAAACAGAACCCCTATCGAAGGTTTGGATGCGAGGCCCAAAAGTTAGCAAGAATTCTTTTGTTTCTTCTTCTTTCATTCTTTTTTCTGAGCAGAAAAAAGACGTTGAGAGTTATTCTGGAAGGGCTTTGAGAGACAGGAGGAGCCTTTTTCTTGCTGGAACCGCCGATCTCGTAACCGTTTTCAGTCAGTCTTGGGTCCTTTTCCTCAAGCCTTTTTGCCGATTGTGGCTGGAATGAGGAAAGGCCTGGATGACGGAACGCAAGCAAATGGCCTGATAAACCATCCTTCGCGCCCTGATTGACTGTCTAACATCGCTACTGCCCATCGTTTCTGGGCAAGAGCTCTCTCACGCTGACTTTCTTTTATCCATCCAAGTTTTCTCCATGAACCGTTTTCCTTATTGTTCACCTTGGTCAGTAACAACTTCCCCCCTCGCTCGTGTGGCTTGCCCACTCTTCCCCCTTTCACTTCTCCCCCTACCTCTCTTGCCGTGGTACCCAGGCACACCAAGAAATCCTTTGAGCTCGACTGCCGTCGAGAAATGTGGCGTATAGTTCTTCAAGAAAGCAGTCCGAGCGCCCCGCTATTGCGCGTAGGATCGACAACATACTTGTTCCTTATTCTTCCCGTGTGCCTGGGTCGTCGTCTCTAGGGGTTTCGCAGGTGAGCTCGCGTAGGAGGCCAAGCATCAAACTGGCTGCTCTAGTCCCCATGCTATGCAAATTTTCCCACCTGTTTACGATAAACGTGGGAAGCACGGATCAATAGAGCGTCATCTAGACTTAATCCCTCTCACGCCACCATATTTCCATCAGGGATGCTGTAGACTAGAGCTCGCGGAAGCAGGTCCGTGTATCCCGGTGGGATGGTGGGATAATTAATCCCCTGCTCACCTGGCCTTTGTCTCGGGATCGTCACCTACAGAACACATAGATTCATCCAAAGGGGACTTGAACGAGCAATTCACAACTCAATGCGACGATCAGAAACAGCTGGTGATCACTGGATGCTGTTCCCATGCCTTCTTTATCATTTAGTTTCTTCATTTATGGTTCTATCATATGCTCATAATACACGGTCCCTCCATGCCATCCCTGTCACGCCAGATCCGATTGCCGAACTTCTTTGCCCTGGGCCTGGAACGTAAGCTAAAAATGACTTGCAGCCTCTGACGCGCCCAGGGACCACACTCATCCTAGCAAAAAAGACTGGCAATCTCTCCAAGCATGCGGTGCACACGTTGTCATCAAGACAAGGCGCACAAATTTTGACCGTTTCACCAAACAACTCACATCTGTCTAACTTGAGCTAATCCACTCAGCTGGAACCAGCAAGCTCCTCCTCAAGCTTGTTCAGCTCATCCATCAAAGCGTGCACAGTCTTCTTCTGGTCCTCGCTGGCCTCGACATACGGGCTCCGAGGCGCAAACAGCTTCTCCTGGCCCTTCAACCCGGCCCGCGGCGCCGTGTACACGGAGGCAGCGTACTTGATGGTCGCGATGCCCGCCTTGGTCGCCTGCTCCGCAAGCGCGGCCTTCTGGTGCAGCTCGACGGCCTCCTTGATCTTGCCCTCGTTGTGCAGCTTGTAAATCTGCACCGTGACGCGGGGGAAGACGTTGGCGAAGGCCGCGATGCAGCCCGCGCTGCCGGACGTGAGACCGCCGAGGAGGAAATCGGACTGGCCTCCGTAGGTGGCGAACTTTTCGGCGGGCAGCTCGGCGGCGAGGCGGACGATCTTGGCGACGGCGCCGCAGGTGAGTTTGACGCCGACGATGGAGTCGTGCTTCTTTGCGAGCTTGGCGATGGTGCCGCTGTCGAGGTCGATGCCGTTGCAGACGAGGGGGAAGTTGTAAATCACAATAGGCAAGGGGGTCTTCTCGGCGACGGTGTTGAAGAAGCGGTCGATCACCTGCGGGGTGGTTTGCTTGCCAAAGTAGGCCGGGGGCAGGACGAGGGCCGAGTCGGCGCCGGCTTCTTTTGCGTCGGAGAGGAGCTCGAGGACCTGCTTTGTGGAGTGCATGCCGCAGCCGGCCATGATGGGGAAGTCTGGGCCGGTGGCCTTGCGGGCGGTGGCGATGAGGGCTTTACGCTCTTCGCGGGTGAGGAGGAACTGCTCGGCGTTCGTGCCGAGGATGACGAGGCCTGCAAGGCCCGTCTTGGAGAGGTATGAGTAGTACTTTGCTTGGGCTTCGAGGTCGAGCTCGTCTGTCTCCGGGTTGAAGAGGGTCACGGCCGGGGCCCAGATGCCTTGTGGGGGAACCTTGCTGGGAGACATTTTGACAGTCTTTGTTTTTAACTCTTAGTCTTTTGTTGTTGTAGAATGGTAGAAATCTAGAAGATGAAGGAAAATGAGAGCTGCGTTGAATAGAATAGATATATGAATGAGACAAAACACCTTGAAGCTGCAGTATCGAAGGCTTTAATGTTCCAACAATGTCAAACGCGCCGGGTATCGTGACCGAGGCTAGCAGGACTATTTATCGGGATGGTATCCGTTACCCTCGACCCCAGAATGGGCAGATAACTACGGGTTCCTATCGGATATCCGCTCCCCGGATCTTGACCCGATTCCCCCGCATTCGAGGCCGAGACCGGCCGTGCATGGACAGGGGTATTTCCGGCCGACGCCCCGATGGCCTTTTCCACAGAAAATGCCGTCTCACCTTATTAATGGGGCGCTCCTCAGTCCTCCCGCCCCATCTTCTCGCTTGTCGCCGCTTGTCGCGGGTATTGATTCTTTTTGCCAAGACTAACATGCAGTCTGCTGCTAACGGAATCTTTGCAGCTTTTCTCATGCAGACAAAGACGTGCATGCGAGACATAACCGGCCAGTTACCCGTTGTGGCGGATTTCTGCACGCAGCCGCTGCCAGAAAAGCAAAAAGGAGAAATAGACACGTGAAAGGAAAGATCACCTCCACTTGATCACCAACATCAAAAGTGTAACGGGCCCTGGCCAGGATTCGAACCTGGGGCCTCTTCCAATATGGTGTCTTGATTTCTCAGTAACCCTAAGGAAGAATCATACCGCTAGACCACCAGGGCAGACAACGACTGGAATCTCACGATGTCTTGCTTGTGCAGCGGGGCGTCGCTGGAGCCGTGTTGAATTGTAGGGGTCCGCAAGAGGGCTGAGATGTGGGGAAGAATCGTGGAAGCGGGTCAGGAAAAGGGCAGTACACTAGTGGCAGTTCGACGATAGAGTGAGACCGACCTGGTTGAGGAGAATGATGAATTTCTGCTGGCATTGATTGGACAGATGCCTGCTGACAAGGAGTGTTATCGGCGAACGGCTTTGACTGGACTGGGAGAGAGATCAAGACTTGAGCTAATGGCTTGAGGCAAGCTTCTCATTTAACAGCTGGAAATTTGTAGAGGTATGTACGTCAGCAAGGTGGACTCTTCTGGATTGGGAGTGCTTGGTCTATTCCACATTGAATGAGGTGAGTTGGGTGAGTTGAAAGTGTAGACATTGATGATGTGGCTTGCAATGGAGGAAATGAAGTGACGGGTTATTACTGAAAAGTCACTTCACAGAAATAGACTGCACGGTCAATCACACGAGTCGAGTTGCGATTGATACTTGATGAAGATTGAATCAATTAGTCTAAAAGTCATTGCGGCAAAAAAATCAAGTCCTCCAAACTCCGAAATATGCAATCCCAATCAACTCCATCACTAATACTCCGATCAAGCCTCAACAGCTCCCCATGCCCCACCACCAGGCGACTGAATGATAACAGTCTCCCCGGCCCTCAACTTCGTCGTCGCCTTGGCCCCCAAGTTAACAGTCCGGTCCTTGCCAGTCATATCATCCTTGACAATGACCAAATTCAACCCCGCCTCGCCATCGCCACCACCCTCCATACCATACGGCCGCCTGCTCCGGCGCTCGCTCAGAATAGAGCACTGCACCGGCACCCGGAACTCGATCTCGCGAATCGTCCCGTCGCCGCCCCTGTTCTTGCCCTTACCACCCGACCCGCTGCGCAGCTGGAAGCGTCTCAAGATGCACGGGTACCGCTTCTCAAAGACCTCGGGGTCAGTGATGCGCGTGTTGGTCATGTGCGTGTGCACGCCGCTCTGGCCCACCCACGTCGGGCCCGCGCCGGCGCCGCCGGCAATGGTCTCGTAGTACCCGAAGCCGTCCTTGTGCTCGCCCGTCACGGGGTCCTTGCCGCCCGTGCCAAAGGTGAGGTTGTTGCAGCAGCCCTGGCTGGCGGCGGAGGCGCGGAAGGCCTTGAGGACGACGTCGGTGATGCGTTGGGACGTGAGGACGTTGCCGCCGACGACGGCGAGGCCGGCACCCGGGTTGAGGATGCTGTCCTTGGGGATCACGATGTCGATGGGGGCCAGACAGCCCTGGTTGAGGGGGATCTGGGAGGAGATGAGGCCGCGCAGGCAGTAGATGATGGCCGAGTGCGTGATGGCGATGGGCGCGTTGGTGTTGCCGAGGACGTGCGGGCCGGTGCCGGTGAAGTCGAATGTCGCGGAGCCGTCCTCGGGCGAGATGGTGATTTTGAGGCAAATGGGCGTGCCGTCGTCCATGTAATCAACAGCGACGAGGGGCTCGGAGCCGAACTTGGCGAGAGTAGACTGCATCAGCTCGCGCACGGCGTGCTCGGCCGTGTGCTGGATGGCGTACATGTACCGGTGAACCGTGGCGAGGCCGTTTTCTGTGATGAGGGCCTTGATGAGTGAGATGCCCTTTGCGTTGGCGGCGATTTGCGCATTGAGATCGGAGAGGTTGTCCTGCAGTCTGCGAGTGCCGGAGCAACCGTCGTACTGAGCGGGCTCCTCAAGAAGCAGACGGCGGACTTCAGCCTCGTTGAAGCGACCCTCGCTAACGAGCTTGGTCGACTCGATGGCAGCACCTTCTTGCCACAGAGCGTAGGAGGTCGGCGGCATGGATCCGGGGAGAATACCGCCAATGTCAGCGTGGTGACCTCGCGAAGCGACATAGAAGGCCAGTTCCGGACCGTCAAAGACGGGAGTGATGACTGTGATGTCGGGCAAATGGGTACCGCCGCATGATGGGTGGTTAGAGACGAGGACGTCGCCGTCCTTGAGCTTGCCAGCCCATAGCTCGTGCTGGTAGCGGACAGCGAACTGCATGGATCCCAAGTGGACGGGCACGTGGGGTGCGTTTGCAACGAGGCCGCCATCGGGGCTGAAGATGGCGCAGGAGAAATCAAGACGTTCCTTAATGTTGGTTGAGACGGCCGTCTTCTGAAGGGTGCGGCCCATTTGCTCGGCAATGGACATGAAGCGGTGACCAAAGACGGTGAGCTGGACGGGGCTGAACTCTTCCTGCTCGCCGTTCGTCTTGGCAACCTTCTCAACTGGTGCGCGATCGATGACGACGTAGCTCTCGAGGACTGTTGCCGTGGTGGACGGCGTGACAAGGATGGTCTGGGTGTTGTCGATGATCAAGGCCGGGCCAGAAATACGGGCGCCGACGGGGATAGTCTGGAGCTGGTAGACAGTAGTATCGAGGTGGCCGTGACCCTCAAAGTAGACGCTGTTGGTACCGCTGGGTTGAGGGGTCGAGACTGTGGAACCCTCGACAGATTTCATCTGCGCAAACGGGCTTTTCTCAACCTTGGACCGAGCTGCGCCAGTAGCGCGAACACGAATGTCGTCGACCATGATGGACTTCTCGGGGAAGTGGAACCCAAAGCCCCGGCGATGAGCATCTTCGAATTCCGTCTTGAAATCCCAGTCTGCGCCCTTCAGGATCATCAGCGAGCTGCTGGATCCAGCATATCTCATGTTGAGGTAGGTGTCGTGAGTGATGAGATCTTCGGTGAAGCCCTGCTTCATCAACTCCAGAGTGGCCTGAGAAGACAACTCCTCGAGCTGCTCCTGGATGCTGCCCTTGGTTTCGTCAGAGTAAGTGATGGCAGAAGGCTTCTGAATCTCATGGACAACGTCTGCAAGCGACATGCCGTACGCTGAGAGGATGGAGGAGTACTTGTGGATGATGACGCGAGAGATTCCCAGCACCGTGGCGACGGAGCACGCGTGTTGACCGCCAGCGCCACCGAAGCAAGCCAAGTGATGTGCGCCAGCCTCGTAGCCGCGAGCTTCCGTCAAAGCGCGGATCGGGCTCGCCATGCCCTCGTCGGCAACCTTGAGGAAGCCGAGAGCGACTTCCTCGGGGGAAAGCAGAGAAAGACCAGATGCCTCTCTGTCCTTGTTGATCACGCTCGTCAGCTCCAAGAACTTGGCGGCCGTGACTTCTCGGTTCAACGGCTCGTTCTCCTTGGGGCCGAAGACCTTGGGGAAGTATTCCGGCAATAGCCTACCCAGGAACAAGTTCGCGTCCGTCACTGTCAACGGGCCGCCTTTGCGGTAGCATGCCGGACCGGGATGAGCGGAGGCAGACTCAGGACCGACGTTGAAGAGGCCATTCTTCCAGGTCAGGATGGAGCCACCTCCGGCAGCGACGGTGTGAATGTCGAGCTGAGGGGACTGGATGGCGATGCCGGCAGTGGTAGTCTCGAAAACATGGTCATAGACGCCGGCGTAGCGAGAGACATCTGTCGAGGTACCGCCCATGTCGAAGCCAATAACAGGCTGGCGCTCCTCGTCGTCCCACGAAGTTTGGGCGTACCCAACAACACCGCCGGCGGGTCCAGAAAGAATCGCCTTGAGACCGCTGAACTTGCGGTAGTCGACAAGGCCACCATCCGACTGCATAAACTCGATGCGCGTCGCGGCCGCACCAAATCCGCCCTTGAAGTTAGCCGAGATAGAATCAATGTACTGCCGGATGACGGGCGTGAGGTAAGCATCAGCCACAGCAGACATGCCACGGGGCACGACGTTGATCATAGGCTGAACTTCGGAAGACAGGGTGACGGAGAAGCCCATCTCAGAGGCGACCCTGCCAACCAGGAGCTCATGGTCTGGGTAGGCGTAAGAGTGGACAAAGACAACGGCGATGGACCGATAGCCCTGTTCTCTGACCTGTTCGAGCTGCGTCTTGATTTCTTCCAGATCCGGCCTCTTGAGGACGCGGACAGTCTCGCCAGTGACGGCCGTGACGAGCTCAGGGTCATCGGACGTCGGACTCGTCTTCACAGAGGCGGGATCCTCGGTGTAGTCCTCCATTGTGATGCGCTCGTCGACTTCGACAACCTTGTCAAAGAGGACCTCCGGCCTTGCGACTGAGAGGTCGAAGATATTTGGCCGTGACTGGTTTCCAATCGCCAACAGGTCGCGGAAGCCCTTTGTTGTGATGAGGGCCACGCGCTCACCTTTCCGCTCAAGAAGGGCATTTGTGGCCACTGTCGTGCCCATGCGAATGGACTCGACGTGGAAGAGGTCGAGCAGTTGTCCTCTAGGTAACGTCTCACCGGTCACCATCTCCAGAATCCGGCGGATGCCTTCTGTTGGGGCATCTTGGTAGTTGGCGGGGTCGACAGAGAGAAGCTTGAGGATGATGTCTCCTCTGCCGGGTATCGCGGCGTGGACATCAGTGAAAGTGCCACCTCTATCGATGGAGATGCGAATGCGATGTGACTTGACCGTCATGGTGATGTGTGAATGTGGTGCTTGCTGCTTGTGAGAAGGCTCGTCAAGAAGACGAGTCGGTAAAAGAAGTTTGATTGGGGTATAGAAGTGATTCAAGCAAGACAGCACTAGGTAATGTTTGACGTGAGACAATATGTCGGTGACAGAAATGTGATGATGATGGCATGGGTAAATGTTTATATTGAGAATATCTTCGCCCTGCCTCTGTCGTGATCATGTAACAATTTGCCGCTACTCAGATCGGGAAATGGGGCTCGGCAGGAGGCCGCGATCGGGTGCCCGCTTACCTGGAACTCACATATTTGCTTATACGCTTTCCGATGAGGCCATCCGGTCAAAACTCAGAGAGTAAGGTGTACCTGGCCGGCGGCTGATACCAGGCCGAATTGCAGGCTTCTCAGATGGCATAGCCATATCGGCCTTTGGTCGGACGTCGCCATGGCAGTTGACCACCGCTGGAGAGTGAAATGAGACTTCTGACTGGTCGATGAGCCGGAGTGGGTCCCCGATCAGCCTTTCAGCAAATCGAAGTGCGGCCTTTGCCCGATACTTGATAAGACATCGTGAAGGAAATCGGAGTCAAATTGCGAGTTGGTGTTGAAAGTGGGAAAACGGAATTGTGGAGTTCGTAGCCGGCAGACGCCCGCGTGTAGCCGTCGGAGTGGGTCCCCGACGATAACAACATATTTCCCTGGTCTCATTGGTCAATCCAGAAAGCCATCGGATTATCTAGGAGCCGACGTCATCCAATCTTGTAGACAGAACGTACCGTTGCTCCGAAAGGGGAAAGGCTCATTCATCGGCAAAAGGACCGTCGTCACTCGTAACGCGAACTTGTCAACGGCTTTCTCACCCCTTCAGCAATGACCACGGCTGTGGGGAATTCTCCATAAACACCGATCCTCCAGCCCGATACCAAGACCACGATGCATGTTGGTTCTCCAGCTTCAGGTGATTCTGCACCGACAAATTCCCTTCGCAAGCAGGGTGCACGGCCAGGAAACTTCACCACCTTGCTTTCCCCGCGTTGAGCCTTGACAAACAGCCCCCATCCAAGGAGTTTCCATTTGTCACAGGCTCCATCTCGAGAACTTGGGGAAGTGGACGATATCAACGGATAATTACATCTCGCGAGCCATAGGCATGGGGCTCGACCATCCCCACCTCTTCCAAGTGATTTCGTGAGAGATATGTCATATCGGCATTACCAGAGTACATGTCAGAATATGGCTCCCATTGCACCATCTCCGCCTCAAGCAGGGCCTTCATCATCCCCATGTGAAGTCGGAAACTCGAGACCTGTGGCGTAAGTTCCGTGATTTTCTTGATCCTCATCGTATGGGCTTCCTAGAAGTGTTGCTGAGGTTTCGGGATAGATGTGCCAATTGCCGACAAAGACGATCATACTGCTCGAAAGAAAAGCCTACCTGTTCACGATGTCGTGACAGCGGCCTGAACTGTACGTATGAGACGAGTGTCAAGATCACCGTTACAGAGGCGTAAGTTCAGTAATTAGTCTTCACCTTGTGAGATATGCAACTAATACAGTGATAGCTATCTACGAGAACTCGAAGCTAAGGCTAAAGCGTATGATGGTGAGTAACCATCATTGATCTTGTCAGTTACATACTAATCAAGTTCTAGACTCGCTTCTGCGGCAGTCTCAACTACCAGCCCCGATCCCTGGAAAGGCGCCTGCCCACCGCATCTCAGCCGAAGAGCACGAAGATGGATTTGAAGATGAACATCCCTTGCTCGAGCCGTTCAATCAGATGAGCGTCCATAAGCCGTCGACAAGCTTCAAGGGCCCTGGTAATTCGGACAATTTTCTACGAAGTGTGAGAAACCTATCAGGTTTCTACGGCGACGACGGCAGCCTGGATGCCAACACCAACTTTTACGAGCCAAGTGCCCTACCTTCAAGACGTGAAAAGGCGAGGACGCAGGTTCGACTCCCACCGATAGACATTGCCCGACGGCTATTTGCCGCACAGTATACCTACATTGGGACGATCTTCGCCTTTACGGATCCTAAAGCCAGCTTTGATCAATTGCTCATCGAGGCGTACCGAGGACCTCCTGATCCTTCTGATAGAGAAGCATGTCTATCATACGCAAAGGTCCTCATAATTTTGGCTTTCGGTCAACTCTATTCCGTCAACCAATGGGTCGATTTCAGGGGTCCGCCAGGGTTCGACTACTTCACCCATGCTCTGAACCTATTGCCCGATACCCATGAAGAAGGGTCGTTGTTGTGTGTGGAAACGTTGGCTCTCATCGGCTATTTCATGCAGAACATGAACCGTCGTGATGCTGCGTTCCTGTATACTGGTATGGCTCTCCGCATGGCCATCTCGCTTGGGCTGCATCATGAAATCGGCTTCAGTGCGGCACCACATGCTTTACAGGGTCAGGATCACAACCCGACCGCCTTGGACAATGCAACGCGCGAACATCGTCGCCGGGTGTGGTGGTCTGTTTATAGTCTGGATCGTATCCTATCGGTCAAATCGGGAAATCCCATCACCATCCAAGACGAGGATATCGGTGTCGATCTGCCTTCAAGACTATCCACAGAAGCAGAATATTGTCCGGCAGTGGTGCTTCGACATTACACCGAACTCTCACGAATCCTCGGTGAAATCCACAATTCCATCTATCGCAAGACCAGCAAGACAGCGCCTAAATCCGGAAAACGCCTGATGGCATCCGTCCAGGGCATCGTTCTCAGCCTGTCCAAGTGGAACAGCAACTTACCAGATGAGCTTCGATTTGACCCTGCTCGGCTTAGCATTAGCCGCGAGAGCGTCAGCACCTTTGCGCATTACTACCAGTGCATCAACATGACCGCGCGGCCCTTGCTCTTTCATGTTGTACAAAAGAGACTGCAAAAGATTCGCACCAGCAACGACGTAGGGGAGAAAGAGCGAGGCTGGAAAGAGGGACTATCCCAAACGACTGTCAGGGTTATTGACATGTGCATCGGTGCGGCGCAGGACACCATCAACATCATGACCGTAGCTGCACAGAGAGATCTTGTTGGTAAGTATGGTTACACAATCTGTGCCCATACCCGCTCCCTTTCATTGGCTGACCGCAAACGACCAACCCAGCAACATATGGATACATGGACGGAGAACACGTCTTCTCAGCATCCATCGTCCTCGTTATGGTCTGCGTCGCTTTCCCGACAGACCCGTCCAGCATCATGGCGATGAACGCCGGTCTCGATCTCCTGCGGGGCATGGGCGAGCGCGGCAACAGCTACATGGGCGCCCGCTACGAGCTCCTCGCCAATCTTCGCTCGGCTGTGATGTCCGGTGTGAACGCCCACGCCGAACCTTTGCCTCCGTTCCCGACAAGCTTCTCGCCGACGGAATCGCTAGTGCCGGCAGGAGCAGGAGCAGGGCTTCTTCCAAGTGCGCAGCCGACTAGTAGCAGTAGTGTGCTGCCCATGACTATTAGCGACGCTCAAGGAGGAGGCCTAATGGCGATGCAAGGCGTGACGGGTCAGCAGCGGGTGACGTTCCCCGTCGTCGATAACAGCTCCCTCGGTGAACCCTTTTTCGACGAGAGCGTGAGCACGGTGATGGACTTTGGGCTCTGGGAAGAAGGCTTTGCCGACCCGGCGATGGACGCGAGCTTTGACTTTTCGCAATGGACTCACGCGGCTGGCATGACTCAGGCTGATGATAGAATGGATGTGTGAAGGAGAAACATGGTATCTACCTACATGTATATCTTACTATTATGATTTGATGATAATGTAAAGCTTTCCTTTCCACCTCAATCATGATAATCTGGCCTTGGTCCGAGTCCTTGTTTGTGGATACCGGCTTATCTTGCTTTAACCACGGAATCTGCCCATTTGGCGGCCTGTCTGAAGGGGATCTGCAGGGCTGCCAAGGGGGGAGGGGCTGATATGTACCAAGGGCTCAAACTCAAATGGGTTAAATCCCGAAAGCTTCGGACAGGGCGCCCGGAGGCATCATCCTGACATCACGCCCGGTGGCTGGCCGAGCTAACTGTAGACAGCGTAGACTCGACGCCAATGGCCTGGTTAGAGTCAAGAAAACCCATCAACTGACAATGAATTACCCAGATCATTATTGAGAATCGTTGCCGAACCGTTCCCCCAAGCCCCAAACTCTGTTCCAATGTGTCCCATTCCAAAGGTTCCCTATTTGAATCAGTCCTAGAGACTAGTTCGATAGGGGCGCCACTCCGACGCCGGGGGCCGGGTGGATACGAGCAGCTATCAGCGCTATCAACATTGTCGGTGGGGAAAGATGTGGGAAGTCCCAAATTCCCCCGCAAGTATCAGGGGTCGGCGAGGACCTCCGATCATCTTGGTTGGCCGTGGACAAGTTCGCGGTAGATGCGTTAGGTTATCCGAACTAAGGGGACCAAATGTAGGCAGCTAAGGACTCTGAGCAGTGAGGAGTGGTTCTCCGCGCGTGTCTCTCTCTAACCCCCGCGATGCTACCCTTGATACCGCGTCAATCCATATGTCCGTGCCTGCAAATGGATGGCTCGGCAAGAGATAGCGCGCCCGAGTAATTGTCGCTGTCCATTCCCTTGGTGTTTGTGTTATCCGTCTGTCCATATCGTTCCATTTATCGTCAATGGCACATCACGCATAGGTTGGCACAATCATAAAGGCGGTCTGCCCCATCGACTGTTTCTAGATTAAAGAGATCAACTCCTCACCACCTTTGTCAATCCCGAGACTTTGGTAGCGAATCTCCAGTGCCATTGAACCCCGACTGTTGCAGATTCCAAACTACCGGTCTGCTTGGGATTCCATCTAGGCTACAACTTCACATCCAGAAGCCAATCCAGTCATGGCGACCATTTCCACCCCCGACGACGTCTCCGGCGCCGGCGCGGAGAAGGGTCTCGGCAGCGACATTGATCGCTCTGAATCCAACAATGGCACAATGGCAATCGAGTCACTCGATCCCGCGGCCGAGAAGAAGCTTCTCTTGAAGGTAAGCAACTAAGCCTCATCTCAAAACCCAAGGCATACCGTCAACAGCAAGCTAACACAATGAAACTCCAATCCAGCTCGACGCCTACTTCGTCCCAATCATCATGGTCGTCTACCTAACCTGCTTCCTCGACCGCACAAACATCGGCAACGTCCGCGTCGCCGGCATGCCCGAGGACATCGGCGCCACAACCCAAGAATTCTCGACCGCGATCTCCATCTTCTACGCAACCTACGTCGTCTTCGAGCCCCCATGGACAATCATGATGAAGCGCATCACCCCGCGCGTCCTCCTCACGGGCCTCTGCATCATCTGGTCCCTCTCCACCGTTTTCTCGGGCTTCATCCACAGCATCGGCGGCCTCTACGCCGTCCGCCTCGTTCTCGGCATGTGCGAGGCCGGACTGTTCCCCGCGCTGAATCTGTATCTCACCATGGTGTATAAGCGCGACGAGCAGGCTAAGAGGGTGTCGTATCTGTTTGTGTGCTCTGCTATTGCGGGTGCGTTTGGTGGGTTGTTGGCGTATGCGCTGTTGAAGATGGATGGGGTGGCTGGGTATGCTGGCTGGCGATGGGTTTTCATTATCGAGGGTGTTGTGAGCATCCTAATTGCTCCGATTCTGTGGTTCGGTCTGCCCAATGATCCTTCGAATGCGTACTTCCTCTCCGACGAGGAGAAGCGCATGATGAAGATTCGGGCTGCACAGCGTGCGCAGTACATGGGAAGTGACGAGTTCAGCTGGGAGGAGATCAAGATTGAGCTTCGCGACCCCAAGCTCTACCTCAGGTACGTTCAAACCCCACCAAGGACCCCTATCTTTCTCGAAAGAAGACTAACATTAGTGCAACAGCGGTGCCATCCAATTCTGTCAAGACATCCTCCTCTACGGCTTCAGCACTTTCCTCCCTTCCATCATCGTCTCCATGGGCCGCACGAGCATCGAAGCCCAATACCTCAGCATCCCCGTCTTTCTCTTCGGCGCCATCGCCTTCCTGGCGACAGCTTATGTCTCGGACCGCATCCTCGTCCGTGGACCTCTCATCTTCCTGGCAAACATTCCCGGCATCATCGGCTACATCCTCATCATCTGCCCGACGAGCAGCGGCGTCAAGTTCTTCGGTACTTTCCTGTGCGCCATTGCCGTCTACAACGGCCCTGGTCTCAACCTGACGTGGCTCAACGTCAATGTTGCGCCGCAGTACCGCCGTGCTACGGCGATTGGTATGCAGCAGGCTATCGGTAACTGTGCTGGTATTGTTGCGGGTCAGATCTATCGCAAGGCGCCGTATTTGCTTGGTAATGCGTTCTCTGTCGGTGCGCTGGGTGTTGCGCAGCTTTTGGTTGTTGGCAAGTGGTTCTACATCCGCCACTGCAATGAGATGAAGAGGAAGATTGAGAGTGGGGAGATGGAGGATAAGAGGAAGGTTAAGACTGGTGATTGGGAGTTGGATTTCAAGTATCACATGTAGGAGGAGATGCCGCTGTATTGATTATCTCGTCAGCTTTCCGAGCGCTGAGTACTAGTATTGACTTTTTGGATAGACTTGAGAGATTTAGGAATCTGACTCAAATTATATGAGCCGACTTGCCACGAAGAACCCCTTATGACAAAGCTGTCTCCCAGATACATTCTTGACGCCGCGGTCACTCCCGTCACAACCGAAGGCCCATTACCTATTACATGTCGCAATCATCTAACATCATCCATCTCCAGTATACAATCTTTTGGGAGCCACTTTCGAGCGTGACTACTCGTCGACGGATTCGTAATCAACACTTTGACAATCACGCCGTAGTTCTGTTGATTCAGCGCAGTCACAAGATTACTCAAGAACAACACAACATCCCCTAATCCCTGAACATGACGATTCACTTCGAGCCATGAAGCCCCGTCTAGGATCACAAAGACAACCTTATCTGTTGCAGCCAAAACCAAATGACGGAAGAGCATGCAGAGCACGTCAAGTCGCTGGGCTCTGACACCGTCTATGAAGCTCAAGTTGATAGCCGAGAGATCGACGTCCCGTGGCGTAAGAGACTCTGCGATGAGGGAATTCCAACACCTCAGAACACCGCTGACGCCAGAGTAAGGGTCATCTTGGCGATTGTGCTGCCCGCAGAGATACACCAGCGGAAGACTGCGCTCGGATTGTCTTGCCACCAGCTGGGCGAGAGCACATGAGAGCATTGTTAGCGGAGATGATGCTTCTTGCTCTGAGTTAAGCTTCATTCTTCCTTCGATGAACAGTATCTGGGACTCGTTCGACTGAAGCCAGGACGCAAACTTGTTGTCGCGGAGAGCCAGCATGGCGTGGCTGATCATCTCTGGCGGGCAAACTTTCTGTGCGTCAATCATAGACGTGACCATGTCTCTCTGGTTGATTTTTGGATCGAATCCGATGCTAGCGCGAAGCTCATCGAGTGTTATGAACGCTTTTGCGACGAGCCTTTCTGCTTTTGGGTTGTCTGTTGTTGTTAGGTCGTCATAAGCAATACTCATTGCCTATCTCGAATAGGCAGGTACTAAAGCAAAGTATAGTGGATAAACAGACTGACCTCGAACCCAGTCGGCATACTTCAACTGGCTGTTAAGTTGCTCCTTTAGAGCCTTGAGTGATTTGTTGATGTGCTTATGTTGACTCATCAAAACGACATTCCGGAATTTGGCTACATTGCCCTCGATATTTTGCTTAATAGTGTCCTCTTCCACATTCTTTCCAAATGTTGTCGGTCTCGTGAGTACCTTGAATGCTCTCTCTTTGAAAGTCAGATCCTTACGCAGAAAGTTTGAGATGTAACTCGAAGCTTTGAAAGCGGTTCTTACCCATGGCTGACTTATCAATCCATTGCAGCATACTCTCTACACCGTCGAGGATTCCCAGATACAGGTCTTCGGCTGCTTTCCAGACTCTAGGGTCATCGTCATAGATTTCCACATATTCTTCCGTCTCTTCTACGATATCTGGGAGACTGTCTAGACAATTCAATATCTTGTTTCGAACTTCGTCTAGGCGCTTGGCTGCCTATTGTCGCAGAGGAAGTTATGAGCCACAAGATTAACGATATTGGAAACTTGTATCTTACACAGAAAACGAAGGTCAGAGCTCCGCAAAGTATTCCAGTAAAGTCACCGTTTGGCAGAAATGCTACAAGCATTTCCAGGTTTGATGCATTTCGCTGGAAAGATCGCCCGGCCGCGCGAAAAGGATTGTGTCTCATTTTCGTTTTGGCATTGTCTTGCTCGACTGCCTCGGACGCCATGATTCTCACATCTTCCCATTGAAAATCTTTTTCCACGTCAAATCTCGCGAGATCTTTGCGATTAGTTTTCTGCGCGAAAGTACTTATCAATGTTTTGAATGATCTTGTGCGTTCGTGGACTCTGAGAGAAAGATTTCGCGTCAGTATCAATCCCGACGATCACACCAGCATTGGAATACATCACGAACCCGAGGAAAAGGACCACTCACCTAAGAGACGCCTGCTCTTGACGCCTCTTTTCCGAAAATCTGCCCCGAGCTGAGACTTGCCAGCTCGGGTCCCGCTCACCGGCGTGGGTTTTCATGAAGGTGCCGACATAATCAGCCATGATTGTGTTCCGAAGGGATCCAAACTTTCCTAAAAGTTTCGAGGAAAGACGAAGTGGAAACCCTTTCTGCCTCTTCTTCGACTGCCGTTTCACCTAATGGTAAGGCTGCGGAAAAGGGGGGTAAGCGTATGCGCTGGCATCAATACCAAGATGGGGGATGGCGGCGTGTCTTGGCGTCAGCATCCGGGAGTCGGCATGCTGACCTGCTGTGAGGGGTTGAAAAGAGATGTGTCGCTGCCAGGCTACAGCTTGCCCGCATAAGATTGATTCTAAAGGGGAAGCAAGGCGCTTATCGTTAAACATCTCATCATCAGGCTGACCAATAAGGTAGTTGGCAAAGCTGGCATCCCCCCCTGAAGTGACCCAAATACTCTGTACGAGCCTACCTCCGGTATTGAGGCTCCAGTTGATTGGCCTTTGATGTCTGTCACCCCAAACAGCAGACTTGATAGAAACTGCTTACTCCCAGGTTCTTTGCTACTTGGGGTTCTTTACCTTGCTCATCGCGACCCGGCCACACGCGAAACGTTATCGCTACTGCTGCTTCATCCCAACCTTGATAAGGTTGACTCAGCCGACTGGATCTTTCTTCTGGGGGCGATAGCTCATTACACCTCATGGTTCACGATTGATCTGGTCGAATGAGGCGTACTCCCAATTTTCCGACAGCTAGAGAACATGTCTTCGACGTTGGATGCGTCAATTCACACCCCAGGGGCTGGATTTTCGCCGGTCACAACTTCTCATTCTACCGAGGTGTCGAGTCTGATCTCACAGAAAGACTCCAATATAGAGACTGAAAGCAAGGAAACGATATCCTCTATACCTCTCGTAAGCACCGCCATGAAACGGACGTAACGATGCCGAATTTTTGATCCGATGACTAATGTTCAGCAGCAAAAGTCAAGTCATCATGACGTCTCACAAGAAACTCTCAGCCAGCAAGACCCCGAGGAAGTGCCATCTGGGACAGAGCCAGAAGTCGATCCTATTGCCGATGATGTCTCAAGATCCGATATACTTGACAACATCAGCGAGGTCTCAGATAGAAGTCTTCTGCTCCGAGACTTCAGACTGTTCCGTGGCCATGGGAATATAAAATTGAAGTCAATTGCGCGAGAGCTTCAAAGCATGTCTTTGCATCATCTTGATGCGTCTAGGACATATGATTCTAATAACGCGGCAGCGTACTTCGCCAACCATCTGAAGATGATGAACTGGATCTCCGAGGTGATCAAAGACAGTAATCGACCTCCTCTGGTACCTCCGAGTGAGACGGAATATGAAGAGAGGAAGCGGTATCTTTCCGGAAGAATCGAGTGCAGATGGAGGGAGTGGTTGGACTCACCTAAAGAGTACGCGATTGAGGTTTTGATAGAGGAAGAGCCTCTAGACAGGGAAGCTTTTCGGAACGGTCCCGATAGTCGGTCACATGCTAAACCCGTCATCCTACAACCCCGGGACAACGATATTAAAGTGATCCCTTCAAGGATATCAATCAATTCTTTGGCGGTAAAGAGAATCCTTGGTGCCCTGTCGAATGGAGCCTTGGTTCCGGGCCATCCGACCGACAATTACACGATTTTTCGCCCTTTCAAGGTTCTCCAATGGCTTGAGCCCAAGATCCGCGAAAGATTGTCGGAGATCCAAGAACTCTGTCTCAGCTCCAAAGACAGAGACGTAGAGGCTGAACATCCAAAAGTGTCGACTGAAGACGAAGTTAGTAAAAAAGTCGAAACGAAGGATGCAAAGCCAACAATGACAAGAGAAATGAGAGACAGCATCATATTCACTTCGGCATACGACTGGAAATCTTTAACCCAAGATGAACTACAAGAAGCATCTGATGACCTAGGCACTCTTGTGTCTTGTATTGATGAGTACATTCTTCCCTTAGGGAAAGCAGTTGAGGGATCAGGCGATGTCCGGGTACACTACCAAGAACTATGGCATGTATTCAAACCAGGGAGCATCGTCTACGTCAAGGATCCAGCAGTTCCCCAGAAACTGTGGCGTGTGGTTCAAGGCAAAGGAGGTCAAACACCACCATACCGGCAACCTGCGACTCAAGCCGCTAATTTACAGCTTGGAGGTGCTTTGAACGACACGAGGCCTCTTCCTTTTGTGATAGAATGCTATCACATAGACTTCGATGGCGTCCAGTTCATCCGCGTCTTCAAGAACTTCAAGTTCGAGATGCTCAGGGATCTGACCAGTATTCGTTCCCTTCCGATTATTCCCTTGAGAACCGCAGAGCGAGATGGCTTTGTTGACATATCAGGCTACAAAGAAAGAGGACAAGATTTCATATCCTACACAAAATGGTCATACAGTTATTACCGAGGCCAAAGTCTGATATACGAGCCTGAGGGAACTATTCTACGCCGTCCTGAGAGGGGGGAAATCACTTCTGCTGTGATGATTTCTGAGGCTATTGAAAGCCCAGTGGTTGTGGATTTCCATCGTTGTCTACAAGAAGTTCCAAGTTGGAAGCCCGGAAGATCTCCCAGAGGCAGTCGGGGCTTGGCCGAGGTTACTGAAGAAAAAAAAGTATCGCCCCCACATCCTCCCCCTCCAATCATTCCCCCAGGAGTAGACGATGATCGAGTGTGGGATGCTCGAATCGCGGAGGAAGTTCTCGAGTACAACGATCAATCACAGCCCGTAGAGGTTTACGGCCGAGAGCCTCCTGAAGGAGATGAGATCCTCCTGCTTCCCAACAGAGTTTTTGCTTTTGTTCTACGTACACGTCAGTGGGGTGAGCAAATGAACATTCTTTCAGGAGGAAGTAAATCGATTTCGCTGACATATGAAATCCAGCTTGTATCCCTCTTGGATCTGGCTCACTTGATACTCAGGGACATAGCCTCACTAGGATGGGAGAAGACAAGAAGGCATGGGATTACCTTCAGATAGACCACGGTCACAGAACCATAATCAAGTCTCTGATGGCAACTCATTTTCGCAAGAAGAAGTCTGAGCGGCGCCAATTTGATATCATCCAAGACAAAGGTATTATCATGACTAATGGGCGTTTTCTGAGAGGCCTTAAGGACTGACAGTACTCAGGGAAGGGTCTCATCGTACTTTTGCACGGAGTTCCTGGGGTGGGCAAAACTTCAACTGCTGGTCAGTATTATTCTCAACTCTATATTGGCAATTAAATTGTAAACTAACAATGTCGAGCGTAGAAACTGTCGCAGCCTACTACAACAAGCCATTGTTGCCTATCACTTGCGGTGCGTACCATACTACGTAGTCTGGATCTATCCGAACGGGGCTCTGACTTATAAGACAGGTGACTTGGGTATGACTCCAACCGAGGTGGAATCTAATCTTCAGAATGCATTCCAGATGGCCCAAGCCTGGGATTGCGTTTTGCTCCTAGACGAAGCTGACGTCTTCCTGGCCGAAAGAAGCCAAGACAACATTGAGCGAAACGCACTAGTATCTGGTACGTTTAAAGCTGCCTCTGGCTCCCATTCTTGTGCTGACTCTTCAATGCAGTCTTCCTTCGCGTGATGGAGTACTACGAAGGAATTCTTTTTCTCACGACCAACAAGGTGGGCTCCTTTGACGAAGCCTTCAAGTCCCGCATGTCCATGGCCTTATACTATCCACCCCTCACCCACGAGCAAACCAAGAAGATATGGGAGGTGCAAATGGATCGTACGGAGAAACTCTCAATCGCAGCTGCGCCAGTGGACCCGTCTCAGCACGTAACATTCAAGCGCGATGAGATCATAGCTCTTTCCACGACTCTTTGGAACTTGCAAAATCTCAGAGATGACCACAAGCCAGTTTGGAACGGAAGACAAATCAGAAACGCCTTTCAAACAGCCGTGGCGCTGGCTGAATTTCATCAGCAGGAGAATAATATCCCGGGGCCCACCGTTGTGAAGGGTGAGCATTTTGAGAAGGTGGCCAAGGTGTCCCATGAGTTCAACGCGTATCTCTACTCGGTGAGGCACGAGCGCCTGGAGAACGAACTTGCCCACAAGAAAGAGCATCGCTACGACGACTTCAACCGGAATCAACTTGGCTTCGGTGGACAAGGGCTTGGAGTGCCTCAGCAGGGAGGGTTCCAGCAGGGTTTCGCGATGCCCGGCGGCTTCCAGAATCTGCATCAGTTGGGTATGATGGGAATGGGTATGCCGAACATGGGAATGGCTGGGTCTGGGTTCAATAATCTGCAAAATCAGGGCAATACCATGGCCTCACAGTCCCCGCAGGCCGGCTTCGGCAACATGAATAACGTTGGCATGGGGATGGGCAACATCAACATGGGCATGGGTAACGCTGGCCTCGGAAACGCTGGTCTCGGCAACGTTGGTCTGGGGAGTGCTGGGAGCGGCGGCTCGAACGCAGCCATGGGTGCACAACAAAGCAATACCAACAACGTAGGTATTCCTGGCCAAACTTTGGGGGGACAAATGACTCCCCAACAGCAGCAGCAGCTCCAAGAACTTCTTCGGCTCCAGCAACAACAGCAGCAGTAGTGGCAGCAGTACAACAGCAGTAGCGTTCCCAGTAGTGATAATCTCTTATGTCATTAGTTTTCCTGTATTCTGATGACTACTTGTACTCGTGATAAATACATGGATGTGACAGATGCCTTGGTAACTTAGAGCCATTCCAAGATGATGCTGTCAAACAAGAAGCCTCTCCACTGAGTGTAACGAGTAACAGTGAAGCCCACAGTATTCTTCCCAGCCTTGAGGACGTCGGTATCGATCTTGTACTGGAAGAACCGCCACTCGCCGCTGACCTTGCCGGAACGGTACAGAGCAGGATCGCTGGTCAACGTGTCCTTACTCAGAGAGCCGTACACCTGCCCGTTGACGTCAATATCCAAAGCCGCGCTCTGCGAGTACCCTGCCAGCGATACGCTCAATACCGCAGTCTTATTGGCAGCGAGGTCCGCCGAGGGGATGTCAACCTCGATCGTCCACTTTCCGATGGCGGACTGCGCAAAGTACCAGTCCTCGTTCTGGGACTTGCCGACGGTGAAGGTTAGGTTCGCGGGGCTCTGCGCAGCCACGCCGTGCTGGTAGGGGACACCGCCGTTCTTGAAGCCATTGGCCTTCTTGTCAAACTCGCCGATCTGGAAGATCTGCTTGCTCTTGGGGACGGTCCACGAGAGCTCGCCGAGGTTCAGCGTCTTGTCCTTGGTGATCGTCAGGGGTGCGGTGAAGTTCGTGTACAAGTCGGCCAGCTTGCCGCCGTTGGAGGTGGCGTAGACGGCATACCCGCCGGTGCGAACATTGTCGAAGGAGAAACGACCCTTGTCGTTGGTGTACGTCGTGTAGTAATAGTTCTTGCCCTGGATCGAGGGGCGGACGGTCGTGTCGGTGTCACCGAGGAAAACAGCAGCGCCAGAGGCGGGACGGCCGTCGGAGAGGACCAGAGTTCCCTGGACTCCGCCACGAGAGTGGTAGGCTGCGTCCTTGAACCATGTGTAGGGGACGTGTTTGACTTCCTCCTTGTGCTTTTGCGCGGCGTCCGCTACGTCTCCATTGTTCTTTGCGTGCAAGTGTTAGCGGTATTGGGACACCGACTTTTGCGAGATCAAGGTGTTCTTACGAGATACCACAACCAAGGTCCCCAGACCTTGCCGGCTGGCTGAGGCACTGTCTTGCCAACGCGGAAGTGAGAAGTGTCTTGAACGACATTAAGTTGGACTGCATCTCCAGTCTTTGACTCTCGGTGGACCTAGTCATTAGGTCAGAAATTTGCCCACGAGATTGCAGGAGTCACCTAATAACTCACCGTCAAAGTTTGGCTCAGGTGGTCGCTGTTGTAATACTCCGTCGTAGGATGGATGTACCACGACCCGGCTTTGGAGCCGTAGACTCCGTAGAAGTCACGATCCCTGACGGCGTTGGACCAGTCGTACTTTGTGATGAAGGACCCATCGGCCAGTTGCCAAGTCTCATCCTGGACGTTGGTCGCGGTGGCGTACAGCGAAAAGTCGGGCAGGGGCTCGTCCTTGAGATGCGTGCGACCGTTGGTGAAGACATCGGGGGCCAACCTCCACAAAGTCCGGAGAATGCTAATGTCGGGGAGGGCCCGGTTGACAAAGTACTGGTACGCTCCAGTCAAGTCGTCAAAGATTACCCAGTGGAAGTCGCCGGCAGCGGCGGAGAAGCTGACATCGATGTAGTCCGTACCCCGGGATGCGATTGTGGCGTTTGTGAACTGGAGATTGTTCTCCCCATCTTTTTTTTGCAATATGTCAGTCAGCACAGCTTCATCAAGTAAAGTTGCGATGAGATGGTTGTCTTACCGTAGCCGACGTAGTGGCCGGCAGCCGAACCCACAAGATCGGCGCCCGGAACACCCTCCCAGAAAAGCTTGGTTGCGTAAAGCGAACCCTGTGTCAGGTTCCAGTGATCATTTCCAATGACCCAGGTCGAGTCATTAATCTGCTCGAGAAAGGGACCCTTCCCGGCACTGGCCAATCTGCCGGCCAAAGCCAACGCGGACAGTCGAGAGAAGTGCATGGTCTTGAAGCCTTACAAGTTGTATTCGGGGCAGGTTCCCAAGCTGGACACAAGATGCAACGAGCGATTTGACTGAAGGTCGTCGGTATGAGGTTAGGAATGGCTACATGGCTTTAGATCTTATACTCTGCAAGTCAAACTCTGATATCAGACGGTCAATTGAAGCTTTCTCTCTTCGGCAGGAGCCGACAGCGTCATGCGGGAGTTGTATTGTCAATGGGGTCCTCAGTGGAGAGAATTGCCGATTGACGCATCGAAACCTGACAATTCGTGATAAGGCGCTGGCACTGTAGACTCACACAGCAAATCATATCAAGAACACAGTGTTTCCGGTCCCTTGGGAAACTTGACGTTGTCGAAACAAGACCGAATCTCCGCGGTGCCCATGTCAAGATGTCAGTCTAAACCAATGACACCATCCGAGCTCTATCAGTGGTTGGTGGCGCTTATGGAAACCGTTGCGATGAACGCCATTGATGCACATCTTGCACCATCGGTTCCCACTCTTTCGGCATTTCTTCCGAAGAAACATTCTACGCCAGCCACCTAATTGAAAGACAATTGATTCCTCCACCAATTGGCAACATGTTCAAGAAACAGACGCGATACTAGGCTTTCGAACTTTGTGACCTATTCCTTATGTGTACTTTTCGCAAGAGGTTCGTTCGACTTGAACTTTGCTGATCTCAACAACGAACATTGCGCGGCCGTGACGCACGCACTATTATTCTTGCTGACACTGGCTACTGCGCAGTAAACCCTAAACTCCGAGGGCCGACTCTTGGAGTCTTGAATCGGGAATCTGAAGTCACGTCTGCATTTTGGCCCCTCGACATTTGAACGGAGTGGTCTATCCAAAAATCAGAAAGGTAACAAACTTTGTTCGATAACCAATTCGTAGAGAAGGAGTCCTAATTTTCAAGTTTTCTTTCTCTTTTCTTCCCCTGTGCAATCGTTCTGTGCATTGTCCGCCTTTAGAGAGCATCCCTTTTTTTGCCTTCCACAAAAAGACGTCAATGCAAGATGTCTCTACTACAGTTTGGTGTAGGTTCCAGTTTTATGAATAAGTGCATCATTCCAGTCAAGCGATGCGGGCGGCGGACACTCGCAGTTTCCTTGGCCATTAGCCTAGCCAAGGCCGTACTTTCCTTATTGGCTGTACACTAGATATTACAACCAGTCTTTCGCCTATGCCTGAGCAATTTCAATCATACAAATGAGAGAGTGATGAGTTTAGTCTAGGGCAATTGAAAACTTGTGGCATCAATTAGGTAACTTCATTGACAACTCAAAATGTAAGTATGCTGAGTAAGTCAAACCCCCCACTTCCTGGCACCCCCCTGTTTCTGGCACCCACAAAAACGATGGGATCACAACCCAACCTCCTCATTACTATTAACTATTGATCCTCAACCACACCCACTACAATACAACTGCCAGCCTCACTAGGGCATTCAGAGTCGCTGGATTCAGCCGTAATAACCTCCTTTTCACCCGCTTCGATTTGAGCCCGATGGATATCCCTGATGTTCGCAAACTTCGTGTTGGGATCGATCTGAACAGTCTTCCTCTTCCTAACTGCAGCGTTGGTAACTTGAGCCCTCAGGTGAGCCAGCTGCTGCTGGGCAGCTGCCAGTTGCCAGGCCTGCTCTGTGAAGCCTTTTTTCACCTTCCTGAACAGCAGCCGTTGAGTGCTGGTATCATTGTCGAGTTGGGTGTATAAGTGCAGTTGACCGCTGAGCTCTGCCAGCTTCCTGGGTGTCGACCAGACCACTGCAGAGGAAGCAGAATCCCATGGCTCAACAGGGGTAGTTTGTTGACCATTATGGCATCGCTTTTGCCCCGACTGGTTGGTTTGGGTGTGGTGGGCTTAGCAGAAGGCTCAGGTAATACCATAGGGTTCATCAGGGCTTAACCATCGCTACAGGGTGTAGACCAGTCCACTTCCAACCACTTCTGATGTTCGAGACTGATAGACCAGCAAGTCGAGCCTTCTGGTAACAGTCCAGGAAGTTCCTTTACCTATAATGGTAGAGTCGTTCCATTGAGACAAGTAACCGAGCTCCTTCCGATAGGCTGACTTAACAGGGCTGAAGACAGACTGGTCAAGTGGCTGGAGGACATGAGAGGAGTGTGGTGGTAAGAACAGTAAATGGATATTGTTAATATAGCAATTCCACATGAAGTCTGTCGTCGTATGACTCCCATGCCCATCCACAATCAACAGTCGAGCCTCGCCCTCAGCCTCGGGCATAGTCTGTGGGATAAACACCTTCTCTAACCATTCAATGGCAGTTAAGTCTGTAGTCCAGCCATTATCTGTTGCTGTAAACTCCACCCATCGTATGGAACCAGATGTAATGGAAACCACTGTTGTTGGACCGTCTTCCCTTGAAAATGATAAGAGGACGAAGTGCCCTACCCAAGGCTGAGATACACTCAATGATAGAGACCCATGCCCTCGACCCAGGTTGTTTCTTGCGAACAGACGTCGTCTCAGCCATGCCCAGCACTAACCCATTAGCTCCCTGACCCTCGAGGATGCCAGTCTCATCCATATTATATCTGTTGGCTGGTTTGATGTCCTTGATCTCAGGGATAGCAAGGAACTTAAACCAGTTCCTAATGACCTCAGTAGATGCCCCATTAACGCGTCTAGAATCGATGGAACGACTTCTCTGAACCTTAATGATAGGGTTCCTTCTCACGAAGGCATAGATCCAGCCTTTTCCTAATGGTTTGGTATCCCCAGCAGCAGCCAGAACTCGCTCTGCGAATTCCTTCACCTGTTGGTGCGTTGGTGCGAGGCCCAGCGAAGCCTGAATGCGAACCCATTGTTGTGCCAGCTTACTCTCCTGGTCAGGAGACAGCCTCTGCCAGTCAGCAAAAGCCACTTTCCTAGTCTGACCACCTTGAGACGTAGTTGGAGGGTTGATCGTGGTATCCCATACTCCAATGAGGCTCTCTTTTGACTCTTGCCGTTTGAGATGTCCTCGAGAGCCTGACGAAGCTGATCTTCGGTATATTGAGGCATTAGATATAGAAGAAGTATGCATAAAAAAATGAGCCCATTTGGACTCGAATTGAAAATGTTGTGATAAAAGGAGGTTGGGGGTGGGCATTGCGTTGTGGTGGATTTTCGCGTTTTTGTGGGTGCCAGAAACAGGGGGGTGCCGGGAAGTGGGGGGTTTGACTTATTCAATTCCGATGCGTGCACTTACTCGTACCCCTTCCTGAAGCCATAAGACACCCTGACCATTGCATGTACTTGACATTCTGCCTGAGCATGAGCAGCAAAGTAATCACTCTTTCAACGGTGTAGATTGACCTAGAATCAGCAATTATCTCTTACTCGTTGGCAGCTTGAGTTCAAGAGTGTCATTACTATTCACGCGCGCCTGCTGAATCAGTTCACTACATGTACGCATACACAAAATCAGAACATGGCCCTTGAAACGAAAATCTCTATTTTGAGAATTCATTGAGTCTGCTGTGGCAATTGTTCAAATTCGTGTTCAACCTCGCGATGACTCAAGCCAACTCAACACGAGTTGACGGTTGAGGGATTTCATCTATTGAGATAACTCGTGGGCCTCGCTGACGACTGAGTTGATTATCTAGTTGTCTACTTCAAGGATCGGAGGTCCTTTTATCCCATCCATATTGCATATCAATATGGGGAAATCAATTCCTTCAGCAATCGCGTGGTTCTGTCGTCACTGCCCACCAAACCCTTTAAATCTGCCGTCAATCACTACCGGAAAATGATGATCAGCGATCTGGAGCGTTGCCCGCAAACCCGCCAAATGTCGAAATTCTGCCCGTTGAGCCTGCAGATGAGCGCCGGAGCCCTCCCCCAGCTTGGTGCAGAACTACTCCCACGATCACCACACCCACCCAAAATCGTACACCAGCAGAACGGATAGGCCAACTTACGAAAAATGTCTTGGCGGCAGTCAAATTGACTTTGCGCGTGCAGTGCGAGTTGAACTCAAAAAACACCACTGACTCTGGAGTTGCCGGTGCGCAACAGAGTTCGACAACTGCCCCAGACGTGCGCTCTAGAGAGTGGAGATGGTTTATCAGCAGAAACTTTCGGATTGTGGGAACGCAGCACCCCGGTTAATCTTGTAATAGCACTGTCTGTTATCGCCTTCAGCGAAGAGGGCTACCTGGCGATGGCGTAGCATTGTAAGAGAACCTTAAAACACAAAATCGAAAGCGTCCGATCCAAGCGCATGCAGATCGCTGTGGCTTCCAAAGATATTGATCTCAGGATATACGTGTTGTATAGTCGCTTTACAAGTAATCCGTAGTCGGATATAGCCCATTCAATATTTAGTCTGATATTGACAACTATCGGGTTGCAGCCGTCCGATTCCTTGAGATTCTTCTTGGCGTTCTTGGCAAATGTCTTTAAAGGCTTCGATGAAACAATATCTACGGAGCACTCCTGCCTCATTTGCGAGCGACTGGCAGGGTGCATGACTTTTTATGAAATCCATGCAACGATCCAAAATGCTCTCTCGTCCGTACTTCCCGACCAAGGTAGGCGGCGGTAGTAATCAGGATAAACTCCGGTCTTCGTGCGTCGACTGACGAATTTCAATCTCATTCACTTCTTTTGCCATATTAACTAATTTGTCTCCTCGACAGCTCATGCATTGTTGCCTTTCAAACATCGCCAAGGTGGAGGCAAGACCGGACGAACAGGGGAATTACGTGGACCAAATAAAGCTCTCGGCCGGGAACCCCCGGAAACAACCCGCCTCGTCTCTTGTCTCCCAGCGGCGCGGCTGAGCCTGACCTCAACTAGAGACCATAGTTCATTCTCCTGCCTCGGCACCTCACCGACATGTTACGCGTCCCCAGTTGAATATATTGGTTTGTGTCGCGGCTTCTCGAGTACTCGATATTAAAGACAGAGTCTGGCTCAGCAGCTTAAACTCAAAACAGCGTTGCAGTGCATGTCACAATGAACCGAGAAAGACTCGCCTAACGTCAAATGATGCAACAACCCGCTCCAACGGGGTCTGGCCGCTATCAATACCATACACTGCCCTCGGCTCCCCTATTGCTGCTTCTCAGGGGAGAGAGAATGCGGCTCCTGGTTGCATTGTGTCGGGCCCGCCAAAAAGTCAACAGTGAACCACAAAAACATTTCCCTTCCAGAGCGTATGTGCGTTTGTGCCTATGGCCCAGTTCCCAAGTCGGCTCCGATCCTCTCTCAGGTCACGTCACATTGTGTTTGCTGGCATTTCTCCACCTGGTCGTTCCCTGTTCAGTGTCGGTGAGTTCCGAATACAGCGTAGTTTCAGACGAAATAAAATCCCCCACGATCCTTAGTCCCGGGTCCGGTGGTGAAGAGGGGAGGGGGCGATTTCAATGCGTGATGGCAACTGCCGGGCGGGTTCCATGTTGTCTCTCCTGCAGCTCCATCTCGTTGTAGCTTTATTGCCCGAGAGGCTCTCATGGCTAAACATAGAGGATACGAAAGCCTCGCGGATTGGGACTCGTACGTTGTCTGACAGACACCCCCTGAAATGATTTTGTGAATGTCTGATTCGGGTGGTGGGGGGAGTAGTCTCCGCTGCGGGAAGTCAGGGGTATTTTGACCAGTGCCAACACGGGCTCCAACGTATGGAAACTTGGGAAGTGAGCTACGGAGCCGCAAAGGACCCCAAACCTGGTTGCTGATGGGATTTTTTGTGGTTTGTGGTGGTTTCTGGCAGCCTGTGAGAGGCTCGTTTCCTTCGGGACGGACCCGCGTGGCAGGATGGGGTGGACCTGGCAGAATTAATGTCACACAGGACGTACTCCGTCTTGCGTCGATCGGAGCTTTACATTGATTAGGTCTGTGCCACGAACCGCCCCGACCACGCCCTCGACGTCCGGGATGGCGCTTCGGATGACCAGCCATCATTGCCCGTTTCAGTAACCGTTGGTTCTGCCATTGGATTTCTGTGTGGAGTGGGAAGCCCCCGTCATATATTCAATTCCATGGTTGTTTACGCGCCCGCATCACATACGGGGCCCGTACTACGCGGCCAGCGACCAACAATCCATGTCATGGCCTAATCCATCGTGTTGTCGATGGCAAGTTGATGGACTCTATGGGAATAGGGTGATCCAATGGCTCGGGTGAGCTCGTCGAAAGACCCAGTTTCTATCGCAGCCTTCAATGGTATATCAACTAGAGGTCGCCTTGCTCTGTCGATCCGTTCTCTCTTGTTGTTTCATTCCCACAGTCACTCATTCTTTCATTCGTTCAACTCTTTTCTACACCTTTTTTTCCAAGATGTTCGCCAAGTCCTTCCTTTTGGCCGCTGCGGCCCTTGCCCAGCAGGCCGCTGCCGTCTCCGTCACCGGTACCCCCGAGGGTTTCGCCTCTGGCACCACCGGCGGAGGCTCTGCGACTGCCGTCACCCCCACCACCAACGACGAGCTGGTCTCGTACCTCGGCGACTCGTCCGCCCGTGTCATCGTCCTGACCAAGACCTTCGACTTCACCGACGAGGACGGTACCGCCACCGAGACCGGCTGCGCTCCCTGGGGAACCGCCTCCGCCTGCCAGGTCGCCATCAACAAGGACTCGTGGTGCGACAACTACCAGTCCAGCGCCCCCTCCGTCTCTGTTACCTACAACAAGGCCGGTCTCAACCCCATCAAGGTTGCCTCCAACAAGTCCATCATCGGATCCGGCTCCAAGGGTGTCATTGTCGGCAAGGGTCTGAGAATCGCCGGTGCCGAGAACGTCATCATCCAGAACATCAAGATTGAGAACATCAACCCCAAGTACGTCTGGGGTGGTGATGCTATCACTCTCGACACCACCGACAACGTCTGGATCGACCACGTCACCGTAAGTGCTCATTCGTCTGAGATCTTGAGATTGCAAACAACTGACAACCTCGACTATAGACCTCCAAGATCGGCCGCCAGCACCTTGTTCTCGGCACCTCTGCCTCCGGCAAGGTGACCGTCTCCAACTCTGAGTTCGATGGCCAGAGCGACTACTCCGCCACCTGCGACGGCTACCACTACTGGGTCAACTACTTCGCCGGCTCCAGCGACACCATCACCTACATGAACAACTACATCCACCACTTCTCTGGTAAGTCTGAAAGGGAAACATCAGCAAAAGCATCAGAAAACTAACTCACCAACCTAGGCCGTGCCCCTAAGGTCAACGGAAACTCCTTCGTCCACGCCCTGAACAACTACTGGTCCGACTCCACCGGCCACGGCTTCGAGGTCACCTCCGGCGGCTACGTCCTGGCTGAGGGCAACGTCTTCAGCAACGTCGCGACCGTCATCGAGGCCGGCGGCGACGGTGCCACCCTCGCCATCACCTCCTCCAACGCTGCCGACTGCTCCTCCAAGATGGGCCGCTCTTGCCAGGCCAACAGCTTCTCCAGCTCTGGCACCTTCACCGGCACCGACACCAGCGTCCTCAGCAAGTTTGGCAGCGCCGATATCCCCGACGCCGTTGCCGCCTCTTCCGTCTCCAGCAGCAGCGCTGGTTACGGCAAGATCTAAGTCATATCCGCTTTTAGGATTTGACTTTGTTACGCTCTTCTAAAATAAACCATTTCGCCCCGGGTCAAGGTTACCCCCAGCGGCAGTGGGATTAGCGGCAGCTTTCGATTCTGTAGATACCTTATCTTCTTTACAGCCTGTATAAATGACAGCCTTTCTTGGAAAAAACTATCTTGTCTTGTTCCCCTGTGATGTGATGTAGTTGAACCAAACCTGACTCCAATGTCCACCCTCTTTGGCGTTCCCACGAGTCAGTAGCTATTTTTGTTTCCGATGTGAAATTAAACAATCCCTAGCAAAAACTCTCACAGTTACTACCCGCTGTGCGCGAGCAGCAATGTTCAGTGGTTCGTGCGCTTCTCTGCCCGCGCCGTGCGACATCATTTCTGCCCGGAACTCAAGTCCGTTCACCCGGGGGCGATTGCCGCGTGGTCATCCCACCGGGTTTTATTAGACTGGGCAGATGCAACTGCTCGACGACAGGGAGAAGAAATTTTCTTTTTCCCATTCTTTTCCGTTTCGGCTTTTGGAAATCGTCATGCGATTGTTGCCATCGGCACAACATTGATCGGCAAGTTGTGAAAGTTTCGGCTTGAATCAGGAAAACGATTCAACTTCGGACAGATCTTCAATGGCGATTCGGTATCTTAGTGAGACCATGAGTATGTCATCCAGAAGTTACCTATATACTCGAACTTTTTGCGCCGCGTTGAAGAGCAATGGCGGCGAGTTGCGACGATGGATTTCGGGTTTAGTCAACTTGAGTGCTGAGACAACTGTCACTATGGGTCCTGCTGGGAACGGGTACTGTTAGCGCTTAGGGGCTGCGTCAAGTACAAGCGACAAGAACAGGGAGCAGTCTCGGAGTGAGTGCAACACAAAACGGACGATGACCTCAGCAATATACCTGCGGGCTTACTCGTTCGATCAACAGCTGAAAATTTCTCGATGATCTTCTTGAGATATTTCGTTATGTGACGTAATTGCAAGCCCGATTACACTTGTGTTATGCTGAGGTGCGCGATGAGAGCTGTTGCATCCCATGATCAGAGTTGCGCAACGACATGAGTCGATCAGTTCCGTCTCAACTTTGCCTACCTTACGAAGCAACAATTACGTTAGCTATCAACATAAACTAGTCAAACTCGGGAGCAGGTATTGTTCACTTACGGATTGATGCAAAATCGCACATCTTTTCCCAACACCTGCGGCCATTAAAAGGGTCTAGTAATATTGTCATACGGTTTGGAATCGAGGTGCTTTAGTCGTTACATGTACCTCCTCTTAACCAGCAACTGGCACCATCTCAAAATTGTCCAGCCAGAACGTTGCATTCAATCCAAGAGAGAGAGGACACCTGAACTGCGCCTGTATCAGCAAGTCATAGGCAGGTGCGAAAGACCCCGACTCAATCGTCTGCCACTGTTGCCCACAGCCATCCATCATAAAATATCCAGCCACCACCTGGTTGCGTCCTGCATCATAGCTAGTCATCGACAGATAGCAGCCCTGGCTACTGACAGATCGCACACGTGTCCGCATCACGTACTTCTGATATTGCAAACCGTCTCCTCCGTACCCAGCAATGTAGAATAACGGCCCGCTAGTACCTGCCGTCACTGCTGGTTGGTTATTGAGCCATATACTCCGCGAGGTTGCCGCACCGTTGTACCCCGGTGACGCAAACCCTAAGACAGGCTTGGCCCCGTAGACGATGTTTCCTTCTGTGGGCTTCTTGAGCCAGCTGGGAAACGTGACTGCGCCTGAGCGAACGTCTGCGAATGTGAGAACTTCTCCGTTCACTATTGGTGCAATATTGGTGGTGGGCGTGATCATCCTGATTTCGAGGCTGTCAAAAGTCACCCACGCCACTGCACTTCTCGGACTTGTCGCGCTGATCGTGACAGTCATGGCATCGAGAGCTGGTGTGAAGACAGAAGTAACTGTTTGCCAGCTTTGAAGCTGCTGAGGGTCGGCTGACTGTGTTACGACTGGCTGAACAGTGGTTGAGGGGGCGGTAATTTGCAACACGGCAGTCGGGGGTTGACTCGTTGTCCCACCTAATTGGCATCGGAGCGAGACTTGATACGTCGCGCCTCTTACGACGTTGAAGGTCTGAACGAACTTTGTGGTACGGACGGCGTTGAAGGAAGTGAAAGACATGTTGTAGGCCAGAGCATTTGCGTCGCCTTGGACATATGTATAAGTAGTTTGGGACGAGGTGGTCACCGCCCATGTCTGAAGATCGAGGGCGCTGCCGAATGTCTTTGAAAATGTGGCGGTCAGGTCATTTCGGTAGCCTGGGTTGCAGGTGCTTGCTGCAGCTGCGGTCGAGCTTGTGGTAGAGCTGGGGGCGATG
The DNA here is from genome assembly GCF_011075155.1 of Colletotrichum scovillei. Taxonomy (NCBI): domain Eukaryota; kingdom Fungi; phylum Ascomycota; class Sordariomycetes; order Glomerellales; family Glomerellaceae; genus Colletotrichum; species Colletotrichum scovillei. The sequence continues at coordinate 1,289,046 of NW_023336263.1, forward strand.
CCATTGCTGCTAATCGAGCTACTACTGACGCTTGAGCTAGAAGATGAGATTGATACTGAAGAAGTGGAGGACGAGGTAAATGTCGACGCTGGGGACGTGAATATGCTCGAGGTGCTCGACGTAGTTAAACTAGTGGTTGAGGAAGTCCCGGAGCTGTCAAAAATGGAGGAAGTCGAGGTTGATGAGCTCCCCATAGTTTCCGATGAAGAGGAGGCAGTCACCGAAGTCGTAGTCGCAGAAGACTCCAGACTTGTTGAGGTAGTAGATACTGCAAGAGTGGAGGAGCTTGAGGAAGTATCCTGAGTAGACGAGGTTGCTCCAGATGTGGCAACGCTCGCTGTGCCAAGTGAGCTGGTCGACGTCGTAGAGGACGACGATGACGAAATAACAGGCGGATTGATGCTGTAAAGACTGAGACGATCGCCCCCTCCGCACCATTGCGAAGAGTCTCCCACGCAGACATGCCCACAGTCTTTCTCTGAAGCCATGGAACCGCCGACAGTATTGCCGCAGTAGCACTCTCGAGAGTACTCCAGACCAAAGTAGCTGTAACCCTGACAGAAACTAGCACACCTCTCAGCAGTCATGTCATCGGCCCTGTAGTCTTTTGCAGAAAGAGAGCGACGACCATCCACGTTATCGACCCAGCAAGAGGAATAGTAGAAGCCGCCGACGGTTGCGAGGTTCTGGACAACCGGGATAGTTGATGTTTGTGGTAGAGCATAAACTGATATGCGGTTGGCGTCGCCACAGATCTCTGTGCCGTTACCGCCGCACTTCATTGTACACGCAACATCTGACTGTTTTGCACTGGCCGTATCTAAAGACATCCCGCAATAGCACTCTCCCGTAAACTCAACACCGAAGTAGGTGTAGTGGGAAGTGCTGCAAAACGAAGCGCACTTTTCGAGGGACATCGTGGGATCGCGGACAAGGTCGCCCGTGAGAACGCGCTGGGGCAGGTTATCGGTGTAGCAACCCTGGTAGACGTACCCAGAGACGGTAGCTGCTGCCGCTGGTGAGACGGGAGAGGGTGTTGAGCCTTGTGAGGGAGCCGTGCCGGGGAGCGATGATACCACCGGCGGTCCGTAGACACTGAGCCTCATGCCGGCGCCGCAGAGCTCGGCATCGGACCCGGAGCAAGAAAATGAGCATTCGGACTCTGGAGCAGCAGACCGCGGCGCCACGTTACCGCAGTAGCACTCTCGCGACCACTGCGTACCGAAGTAGGTGTATCCTTGGCATTGTTGAGCACAAAATGCCGCTGTCATGGTGTCGGAAGCGAAGGGCTTGTTGGGAAGCACCCGGTCGCCGTTGTCGATGAAGCATCCCAAGTAAACATGATCAACGAGCGTGGCGGGCTTCGGACTAGAGAACCCCAGATTGGTGTAAATATCGATACGGTTTCCAGCGCCGCAGACTTCCGACGGATTGCCAGAGCAGGCGAAGCCGCACTCGGCTCGGTCGACTGCCAGCGCTTGAGTCTGGATTGTGTTACCGCAGTAGCATTCTCTGCCATACTCGACGCCAAAGTGGCTGTACTTTGAGCAGAAGGAGCTGCATTTCTCAACTGTCATGGTGTCGTCGGCGATTGCTGGCCCTCCCAGCGTTCGTTGACCAGCTATCGCATCGGTATAGCATGCCAAGTATGTGTAAGAGCCATCGCGGGCCTCGATTGGAGAGTTGCTGGGAAGAGCTTTCACAAGGGGCAGAAGAAAGAACAGGAGGCGGGCTGCCGTGTGTAGATTGAAACGAGTGTGAGCCATGTTTGTGACACATGGAAGCGAAGAAAAGGCGCGAGAATGACGGTGGATTATTCTCTGAGCAAGGTGGGAGATGTTGTAAGACTTGTATCTCGGTTTGAGGCAAGCCACTTCGAGAATAATTTAATTACAGGGCACGATGTAGTGAATAGTCCCAAATCAGGGTCTAGTGTAGACCCGAAGACTTCTTACCCCTGCACTAGTACTCCCCCAAAAGTAAGTAGAGCCATGCGGTCGGAATCAGAACTCACTAGGTCTTCAATTAGAGTTGCTAGTGACTTGCCACCATACCAACATAGCTTAGTGTTGGCGACATTCACTCTTCTCTGGGTTGGGGTCGCTCGGGGCTAGTTCACGTTGAGCATGAGCTCCAACCGCCACACAATTTCCACAAGCTCAAGCTCAAGATGCACTTTCCCCATTCAGAGCTCGTTTGACTGTGGATAATTTCGGATTTCGCTATTCAACCCAATGAGCCAACTGATCCTTGCCTACTGACTGACTCTAGAGGGTCTGCTGCAGTATCCACATCCGATATGGTGTAGTGGCCAACATGATGCCCTCTCATCTCAGTGAGAGGTTAGGCATAGCCCCGAGTTCGATTCTCGGTTTCGGAATGTTTTGCTCATGCAACCAGTGAACTCATATTTGACGTTCATCAACAACCGTCTGACTATTGAAGATGGTCCTATCCACTTTACTGGCGCAACAAGGGCCATCATTATACATTGATAGTCTTGGCCAACCCGACTTGGTTGATCATTGTAACAACCATTTCCTCTGGGATTCCGGTATTCGTAGCTCTCTTAATTGGTTTTGGCTCTGCACCATGACTCCTCCCAGTTACGGAGAGTCACCTTCATGTCCTCTGCCCTGTGCAGTATTGCGGAGCTGCGACTTGCCGTGCTAGACAGTATCAGAACCTCGCTGACCGTAGGTACGTCGTTGAGAAATCGTTCCAGCCTCAATAAGGGGACATCGGAGCCCTCTCTATTTAATTGTTATAATGGGGGCAGCAGGACGTGTGGTATTGACGCAGAACTTACTGAATGCCATCAGCCATGGTTGCCAACGAACTTGATCTTTTTGACATCGTAACTGGAGATGGGTTGAACGGAATCGAGTTGATTTCGATCCACGATGTCGTTCTATTACGAACTCGTAATTCTGGTCAAAGTCTATTTGTGTCTATCTATGGACAACTCCATTCCACTTTTTCTCAGCATCTCCTCAACTCCTTCTTATATGGCTAGATTCTGCCAATTATGTTCAGTGCTCTTCCAAAACAAACTACATAGCACATGATCACGACATGGAGTCTTTTTTGTTGACCACGAACTCGTCCAAAAGCCTCTGGCAATCGCAGTGAAACAGAGCACAAGAACCGTCTTCGATATGAAGAGCACTATTGTGCTTTGGGTTGGTCGTGATTGGTAGAATTTCCTGCCTTCAAGAATTTGGTCAGGATCATTCCAACGAATGAGGCACCGGCATGTGGCAACCCTTGATGACAGTGGCCATAAGCGCGTTAGTGTTGATCTGTAGAGGCTGAAATTCCCCTTTCCCCTCTTATTCTTGCCATGAATCCGTTTCCCTCGCAAGCAGAGACGCACAGCATCATAACAGCCATTGTAGTCGCAGTTTCTTCGATCTTTTCTGGACAGAACGCCGACTTGGCAACATTTCCGGGCCCTCTTTTCTCTCATCTTTCATCGGGGTGCTTCAATACACTTGCAGAAACGATGGCATCGCCGACTCTTGCTGACCAGGCTGGACAAGCAGAGCGCCAGCCGGCTGATTCGTCCAGGAACCTGACGGAGAGGCAATTCCTTGACCCAACCTCTCGTCATTCACCGAAGGAACAGGAAGCTCAGAATGAGAAGCGAGCGACAAGGGCTAAGAAAGCCTGCATAACGTGTCGGTAAGATTCGATGGCTTAGGGGTTTCCACAAAGGCTTGTATTCTTTTGTTATTCTTGGCCGATACTAATGCTTGACGCTCAAGGCGACGACATCTCAAGTGTGACGCGACCCGACCTCTGTGTCTCAAATGTACCACTCGAGGCAGTGGCTTGTGTGAGGGATATGAGCCTAGCGTTCCCACAGGAGAGCCACGAGCATTGGGTGGAGAAGAGGTACGACAGCTCCCGAAAGATGCAGTTTAACAATTAGTCTAGTTCCTGCAGCTTTCTTTCGGCTTTAAAGCCATCCGAGACTGATGCCATCAAACAGAAAACGCCTCAGAATGCTAGGAGCTCTGTTGAGAAGCCGGCTGACAGAGCTGTGATTCTGCAACTAGCTGAAATGGCGTCACTAGATCCTAACCTTCGAAAGCTGATGCAGCAAGTCGCAGATGGAAAGGCTCAAACCCAAGAGCTCGATCATTTCCAACGCATTATAGACAATGTACAGGGGGATTTAGAGTTTCGAAAGCGAAATGGTCAGCAGGGCCATTCGCCCACCAAAGACATGCAGCAGCCAGCCCCAGGTATGCTACCTAGATGTAGTGGGCCAAATTACGACGCTGCATCTCTTGCCTCAAGGGTCACAGGGACGAGTAATCACTCCATCAACGATCACTTATTGTCCCGAGACAACGAGACGAGGACTATAACTAGTGACAATGCGTTAATTTTTGAAGAACTAGAAGGGAGCTACTCGCAGTCCCTGCCGACTCCTGCGAAGCAAGAAGCCCCCTTCACTGATTCCGGATATGCGTCAGGGATCGACGTTAGCAGTCTCCCGGGAAGGGAATTGGGAGGTGCTAATACACCTGGCTATGACGGAAATGACCTTGATGCTAGAACCATATACTCAGCAGCGAGCAGTGTGGCAATGGATCAAGCGCAGCGGTATATCTCCGAGCTGTCCAGCACTATCCATGGTAAGCTCAGCGGGAGTATCGACGTGGATCACTGGATGTCAATGTCCAAACGCCTCTTGAGCCTTATCAAAGATTTCTCTATCAAACTTGGCCTTGAATCCTCGGTCCAGGTGAACCGGGACATAATGCACTTCGTACACAAACGTAGCAGGTGCGTTCCCTGTATATCAAATTGACAAATCCTTTGAGCACATCCGCATGAAGACTAAATGAAGACAGGGAGATTGCAACGCAACTTGACTCAATGGTACTCTGTGTCAACGCTTCAGCAGAGGATGCGGACAAGAGTATTGAGGCCAAGAGAGACCACATGCTCCTGAGCGATAAAATGGCCCTGTGGAACAGCAAGGCGACGGAAGTAGGGACCTATGTCAACGAGAACGAGCTTTTCGTGGGGGTTACGGACGAAGAAGATACAATAGACACGCCGGAACTATCGAAGTACAACAAGACCGTCATAGAGAGCAAGTCATTCAAGTGGCTTATCGATAGCCTGCGAAGAGAATTGGCCCTCAGGCGAGATTTCGATGAGTCGGAAGGTTTCAACCATCGTGAAAGTCTACGGCGCAAGATCACAGAGAACCTTCCGACCGGCAAGATTAGTAAAAGCCAGCCACCAACCACTCACTCCGTAACATTTCGAGTGCCGGGATGGGCACTCCTTGACGCAGCCGGTCTCAACCTGTTCAGATCTGAAAGCCCCCTGCACGAGGCCATTGTCATAACGATTTGCTCCAGAGATGCCCAGGCAGCATCCTTAGAGGATTACATGAAACAAACATGGCCTTCAACCTGGAGAACGATCTTCAACTTGGTGTATTGGGCGTCTGTCGGTGTTAGTGGCATCGTTTATGCAGGTAAGCTCTTGTCCTGGGTTAGTAATGAGGGTATTCTCACTGCTGTACAGATATTTTGCATGACAAGACCAAGGTATCAGCATCTTCTGAAGACGGTACTCTCATAGTGAATCTCCACGGTACTGCACACACCATTGCAGAGTGCGGTGAGCAGCTTGCCTGGCTGCAGACTTCATGCGCACACGCCCCTCCTCACCAATCAATGGGTAATGTCCTACAACGAATTCCCGTTATCATGAGTATAGCTACATTTCATGTATTAGTAGGTACACACTTCCAGGGAGAGTGGTCGTTTCGTGTATTCTGATCTCATTAGGGCCGTGTATGTTTTGATATCGGCGTCGGTAAACCTGTCTTGGACGAGTTTTCACTCTTGGAACAGTCTCAATGGATAGAGTTACTAAAGAACCACAACGTTGTTCTTATTCCAGGGTATCCTATCTTGCGCCGACCGAAGGCTTTCAACGGTATCGAGGTTTCTCCTCACCATCTCCTAGATTTCCTGGGAAGGGATTCCAGATCCACTTCCAAAGTCAGTGTGGATGGAACACGAAAGAAGCTTTCTCTTGTGAAGCAAGTGCAGAATGTATACCTCTGGCATGAAACCCCGATTGCTCGGAAACTATCTTGCGTTTGCTCGAAGCCTAGCAATCAGGCACATAAAGGTGCACATGGCGGGAGAACTATTGACCTAGAGAATATCCTGAGCGGCCGACATATCATTGAGCAATGCCGAGAATCCCGTCCGCACGCAGGTAAGCGACATCATAGAATATCTTTTCCATAACATATTGTCTCCGACCGTTGATTTTTGACATTCCGCAGATGACTTCGTGTCAACTATAGGAAGAGAATCTACATGTAGGTTCAACGACGATGGAGGCCCGTACCCCAGCGCCCCTAGCTCATTGGTAATGGAGTCACATGGAGCTGAGTCCCCGAAGAGCACAGCGTCGTCGGGGAAGCTCACAGGGGGAACTGGAGACATGGACATTGTCTCCAGCCTTTCGTGGGACGATGATGCCAATTCCCGGGCTTCGTGCCAATGCTCATATGGGATTCATCCGTGTGAATCGACCGAATCTTTGTTGGAATCTGACTTGCTGTCGATGTCGGAATCATCGGAAGAACTTGAGCCCCTGCGAGATGACGATCCGATACGGGCAGTCTTGAACACCGTGGTTATCCGCCTCGTTTCAGGCTTTCGATATGCAGCTGGCGGGGAGATTCCACCTTATGATAGTGGACAAGATCACGGAATGACAGTTTCATCGTCTTCTCGCAGCATCGTCGCATCTTTAGGGCCTGCAGGAAAAGGTAGAAAGAGGAAACATGTCCAAAACGACGACTCAGACTCAGAAGAGGACGCGACCAATCCAAGACCTTCCAAAAGGTCTAAGAAAACGCCACAGAACATCAAACTTCTGGCCTGTCCATTTGGGAAGATGAGCCCCAGCAAATATTCCGCCTGTTCGCGATTCCAGCTCAAACGAATCCGGGACGTCAAGCAGCACCTGAAGAGAGAATGCTGGATGGGGTCACCCACAGACAAAGCCGCGACCTCTCTAGAAAGGCAAATGCGGAGTTGTCGGAAGAGCAGCAATGGTTCGCAATTTGGGATATCGTTTTCCCCCACAAGCCACGCCCTGAATCCGCTTACCTAGATTCCGCTTTTGCCATGCAAGTTTGCCTATTTCGGGAGCATTGTGCGCGACACGCGGAGCCGCTCCTTTTCCAGAATCTTCGTGCTGCCGGACTATTAGATGAAGGCAGGTGGGCCGCCGACCAGGAGCAGCTCTTAAGGAGAGTCATTGCAGAGTCTTTGGATTCCGTCTGCGATACTTTCAGCACGAATGGCTCTTCGGACTCAGGAATAGGTCGAAACCGCAATTCAACACGCAATGAGACACCCGCTGCGTCATTGGTGGATAGCGGTATTGGGATAGGAAGTCACTTCCAACCAAGGACAGCTTCATTCGCAACTGCATCCAATTCACAGCAAAACATCCTCCCAGTACCTACGGATGTTCCAGCGGATTTTCAAACACTAGGGTCAGAAGAGGGGGCAGTGCTTGGCTCGCAATCTTTTGCCAGTTTACATCAACCGGGAGCCTTAGGCCAGTCCTCTACAGCGGATTTTCCTCTTGATCACGATCGACCAAGCGTGGAACATGGTCCGGATGAACTTGGAATATTTGACTTCAACTTATCAACGGATTTGCCTCCCCTCGAACTTTCCTCGTGGACATTCCCACAAACAGAACTTATCCCACACAAAGAGGGGGTTGAAAACGCTGTATAATTACGATCTTCGTGGCTTGATAATTAGCACACGATACACAACAGTTCCACTTCGCTCAACTCCTGGTCCATAGAAAGAGAGGATATCGATTTGGTTTAACGTTCCATTCTATATTGCATTGTTGTCGCAACGCCACACGTAGCGCTGCCTACTTATTGCCGTACGAGACCGCTTACGACGAGACGAGTGCCCTCTTCGTACGGTATTTAGATAGAGGGTCCCATACTTAGAAGAATCAAGCCACTTTCTACTGTATATGTCTTCCACTTGGATCCTCGCTTTGTAATAATTGTAAATATATTCCTTACTTATGGTTATTACCTAGCACCCCAGCCAAGAGTGAAAGTTGAGATGGCAAAGACCGAGACACGGACATCACAACGCTTGCAATTTCCACTTGGCAGAGGTAGGTAGGATCGTCAGCTAAGAAGGGAGTAGAGTTGCTGCGTGTTCATGTCTGGCAATGCCCACTCTGCATATGTGTGCCTGAGGGTTCTCGTAAGGTAGTGGGCGCTCGTGTCTGCATGGCCACGTCATGGAGTTTTCAGCTCGCCTGGGGACCTACATGTAAGCTGAAAGACCCTAGACAGATACATCATCGACGCCCTGCCCTCGATCGCTGCCCTAGTTTCTCTCACTTCTATCGCTGTTCTCCAGGTAGACCAAACTAGACTCGAAGAAAATTCTCTAGAAGTGCTCAGAATGCGTGTCATTTCGAGTTCATGGCTCTTTGCGGTGACCGCCTCAGCCTCCCTATCCGACATCGCCTCCCTACGCTGCAGCTCCAGCGCCATTCTCCCTACGCCCTCATACGACCTCAAAGGCGCGCTCTTCACAGTCTGCACCGAGGAAGTAATCAACGCACCCATCAACAAAATCTACAACACGCTCCTCGACTTCCGCCGCTACAGTACCTGGAACACCTTTGTAATCGACGTCGGCCTCCCGCCCGATGTGCAGGGACCGGCGGACGTGTACACCGGGCTATCGATGAACTTTACCACCGCTGGTATCATCCCTGGTGTCAATACCTCCTCGACCGAGGTCATCAGTCTACTTGCGCCGAATGTGTGCGGCAGTGACGACGGCGCTACACGAGCCGTCAACGCGTGGGGCAACGATGATGGACTCGATGGCGCATTCTTGCCGGCAGAGCATCCAAATCTACTGACGGATTTGGGGAATGGGTCGGTCAGGATGGTGTCGTATGAGACTTATTACCTACCCGGGGCGACGACACTGTTACCTCTGAAGGGTACTCTACAAGAAAGGTTTGAGACGCAGGGGAAAGACTTGAAGAGGTTCGTGGAGGGGAGCCTTCGTTAAAGTCATCAAATCGTCAATCTGTATTGGTCATTATCTTCGTCGACTATCCCTCAGAGGGCTTCTCTTGGGAACCTCTGGCGTCTCAACTGCTTCTTCCCTGGGTATCTCTTCCATAAATCTCCCTATGCGTGTTCTCCCACCGCCTCCATCGCCCCCAGCCGTCCCCGAGCTGCTTCTGTCAACGGCCCACGTATCACCACTGAATCCAGACGTCGGGCTCGAACGGTCAATACTCCCCCCAGTCTCCTTGTCTCCTCCATCTGTCTCATTCTGCGTAACATACTCAGATCTCAGACTCAACCTCATAGTCTTGAGAATCACCCCACCCTTCTTCTCAAACTCCTCCTCCTCCCGCCACGACTCATCCCCACTACACGTCATATCCTGCGAATAAATCGACGAAGCCTGCGTCTTATACCCCGCCGCCCCCGCCACCCTCCTCTCCGCCGTCTCAAACAGAATCGGCTTCCCGTCCTCCGCAACATGCCAACTCCGCCCCGGCCTCCGCGGCGCCGTCCCCGTAATCAAAAGATTCCCCAGACTCAATTTCGCGGGGCCCAGTTGCGCCATCGTAAGCGTCGGCAGCGGCGGCGCCGGCATACGGAGCTTATTCAAGTGGCTCGCGATACTCGCATTCCGGCTCCGCGCCGCTAGCCCCGCGGGCGTGCTGGGTTCCGTCCAGGGGTAGCCGTGGTATGTCAAGCTGGTGAGATCAAAGCTCTGCGTCTCAGCACCACCGGCCTCGAGCGAGCGCCGCTTTGCGCTGCTCATCATCACGGAGGGGAAGAGGCGCGCCAACAAGGGGCGGAGGGTCGGCGCGCTGGCGCACATGATGGCGAGGTCGCATTCCAACACCGTCATGACGAAGAAGCCGAGAGTGTTGCGAACGCCGGCGTCGTCGGTGGGCCGGTAGTGCAGGTGCAGGCTGAGCTGTAGACGGACCATGCTGGCTACAATTACGAGGACGCTGAGGCTCATGACAACTGCGAGGGCAATCTTTTGGCGGCGGGGGAGATCGAGCCGTGCGACGGAGGGGACGACCATGGCGACGAGCCAGGCGTCTGTAGCGGAGTGCAGACTCGCGCTGGCGATGAGGAGGTCTGGGAAGCGGAAACATACCGGCACCGGGCGGCTGAAGAATTGGCCTTGGACGGGGTTGCATTGGAGGAAGGACATGAGGAGTAAAGGGAGGGTGTAGAGGAGGACGAAGGCAACGGCGGCGCGGGCGAGGAGGCGTTCGCGGGGCCGGGAGGATGATGCGAAGACGCGGAGATATAAAGCTAGGATGGAGAGTTTTGTGAGGCAGAGGGCTAGCTGGTAGTAGATTAGGCCTAGGTAGGTTCGCATGATGTACGGGTTTGCGTCGGTGTCGGCGGTGGCAGTTGAGGATAGCGAAGGGGCGCCGAGGAGGGAGGGCGTGGTGGCGGTGATGCTGTAGACTACGCAGAGGGCCGTAGAGAAGAGCCATGCGATAAGGATGAGGGTGTCGTCAAGGAACCATTTGCGAGTGACCCAGAGACGGGAGGCTATTCGGGAGGCGATGAAGATGGTACAGAGGGCGTGGGGGAGGAGGAGGCCCGTCATGAAGAGGGGGACGTTTGCATCTTGCTGTGATGCAATGTGAGATTACTGTCATTCGACAGGATGAATGGAATGGTGACTTACGATTTCCTTGAGAACCGTCGGTGATAATGTTGAAGAAGAAGACGGTGTATGAGGGTGTGTGAGGTTGGCATTGATGCTGGAGTTCGACATCGTGAACAAGACGACTGCGACAGTCGCGGACGAGTCGGATATTGTTGATCCTGAAGCCTACGATCTTCCACGCCTGGTATTTACACTTACATACTTCCAAGACATGAGAGGGAATTCTAGACTTAGAACGACAACATCAAAGGAAGGAAGAGGACCAAGGCCGGTATCAAGTCTCACAGGAACTGAGAGAAGGGCTGGCGTCTTTCATAGAAGATGTGAGAGAGGCCTCAACTACTAGGATAGGAAGCTCCATGCTCGTCATGCGGGACCACGTTCAAAACCCCCCATCCCGGGGTTGGCTTCTTGCGGCGAACATCCTAGCCCGGCAAAGGACCCTGGAGTAGCATCTCCCGAGTCCCGGCCCACCCATCGTCCCCGGGTGTGGAGGAGTTTCCGCATCAAAGTGAGGAAGAATTAACTCAATTCGTCAGCGCGGGCGCATTGGCTCCTGGTGTGTGGATGTGTCTATCTGTCTGCCTTTGAGTGTGCGCATGTGTGTGTGGGTTTTGTGGACTTGTCCATGTCTGCCCGAAGAGGCAAAAGGGAAGGTGAGTGAGTGAGTGGGTGTTAAGTGTGCCAGATGCAAGTCCCAGGCTAAACGGCTGGGATCGCGATTGGATGGGCATCTATTTCGCTTGGGGTTTTCGGCGGGAGAGGCCGATGGAGGGGGAGGGGAGAGTCGTCCAAGTTCCAGCTACTCAGCTTCGTTGAACGGTTCGTGAGTGAATTGTCCTGTCACCTTTTCAGCTTCACCTCAGCTGTCATCTCATATTGGTGAAACGGGGATAGACATTTCGATGGCTGAGAGTGAAACAATTCCGGCTGTCATCTCACGATAACCTCGAAAGAGAGACGAGACACAGATGGGGAAAAGAAGAGACGTCTCCAACTCGAGTGAGTTCCCGCACCAGTCGCTGTGGAATTCGTCGATGCGGGGTCAGAGATGCCACACAAACCTTTGCCTTCTCTTATCCGCAGGCATCTGGATATATTCTTGCTCGACCCCTCCACACCGTAAATCCCGCGACCACATGTGCCACCCCGCAGACGATGGTGGCATGGCAGCACGGAGTGCCGTCCGGGACTTTCCCGATCCGGAAGGACCTGGCTTGATTGCCGCGCCGATTGGTGGGACCGGTTTGTTTCTCAATGTTCTAGTCTGATGGCATGCTTCGTCTCAAGGTTCGTTGCGATAGTTCAACACGCAATCGCCCACTCTTTCTGTCTCTACTCAAGAAGCGTGGGATTTGTGGATGAGCGGATAATTGCGTAGTGGGCGAACGGGAACAGACGATTCATGGCGATGGCGATGTTGACAGGCAACGGCGATTGCATTTTCTGCCCACCTGTCAGGTCATGCACCTCTCGCCCATCCACCCTCTTTTCTAGGTAGTCCCGACACGGCTACTTTCTGCATCCTCGGAGCTTCTTCTTTACGTCCCTTTGCCTTTCGAGCTCACTCGGCTAACGACATCTCATCGGAGAGATGTGCCAAGAGGGGCCGAGAGACTCTTGCGCCCATGCGAATGGCCATCGTGAATGAAAGTCGTGAAGCGCACCACAGACACTACTTATACTTCCGGCCCGTCGTCCCCGCCATTGATTTTTTGTGCGTCTGCACCGATTGCTTCTGCTCATGGGCGCCGAAAGCTTGATGGCGGAAACTGCGCTTTCCGACGTTCTGAGATCTGATTTATGGATGAGGTCGTGTCAGGATGTTCTCAGCGAACTGAAAGGGCCGATCTAGAAGCTTGTCTTCGCTCTTGACGGGTTGAGAGATCTGTGTCGGGTGGTTTATTGAATGTGTTATGGCCGAGTTCTTCTCTTCATGGGCAGGGTGGGATCAAATGTCACCGTACTGCCGGTGCCAGCTGGAAGCATTTGCCGGGAGTCTGTGCGACGTGCTACGGGAGAGGCGCCTCACTGGACTCGAGACTGCCGTGATCATCTCACGCGGCATCAAAGCTGGAATCTCATGGAGAAGATGAGACTCCGGATGCCCTATAACTATGACCATCATGGAAGCGTGCTACCATTTTCGAATGCTTCTCTCTATGTCTTTCTTTCACATTTGACGCACTTGAGTGGTGCATTTTCAGGGCTAATAACATCTCGCTCTCACTCTGAGTTCCATACCCAGTTGAACCTCAGCTAGGTGGTGAGTTTGGTTCACGTCATTTTCATGGCAATGCGGTCAAAAAACCACGGATCTCAGAACGTGAGAAGTCATTAACCATGTCAAGTTCGCTCATATCTGAAAATGAAATTTTCCATTCCTCCTGGTACCCATAGCAATATGATGGTGATGATGATGATAAATTGTTCAGCGCCGGTCCGATCCTCATCAGTTATAAGACGCCCACGTCGACTGCCGGAGAGTATCACGGTCAATCGAACCATCACGACATCGAGTGACCCCTCATTGAAAAATAACCCAAGACCAAGGCACCGTCTCATCCACCATCCCTTCACCCCTCAATCTCCTTAACCTTCTCCAGAACCTTCAAATACCCAGGCTCCCTCTTCAACCGCTCAACATACTCAAACAGCACAGGGTGCGCCGCCTTCACTGACCCACCAGGCCAACTACCCATCGAGTCCCACGCATTCTCCGCGTCCGCCGTAATGAGCGCAAAGCTGATGAGTATATCCGCGGCCGTGAGCTCCGGTCCGCAAAGGAACCCAGCGCCACCGGCTGAAACACCCGGCGCAGTCTTGAGATAGTTCTCGAGCATGGCGAGGTGCTTCTGCGCGTTGGGGAAGAGGACGATAGAAAATATTTTGGAGGCGACGAGGGAGGTTAGAGGGCGGATTAGAAAGGGGACGTTGGATGATTTGAGTACTACAGGTCAATCCAGGTCAGAATCTCATATGGCAGAGGAGGACAGGGAGTGAGTTTGTAGACAAGGAAAGAGAGAATGGCTCACCATTAATGAGAAGAAACTGCACAATCACGGGAAAGAAACTCCCCTCAACATAATGCAACAAATACCAAAACCGCGCATACGCCTCCGTCTCGCCCCCGACTTTCCCCTCCCGCCCGGCCTTCCACCGCGGCGGCACGAGACCGGGCTTCCGGTGGCCAAAGTGCTCGACGAGATACTGAGTGATGTATCCGCTCTCGGCGAGTCGGATCGGTGCGGGGCTGGGGTCCTCGTCGGTTGATGCGGGTGTGATTTCGAGCACGGGGGCCTTGCCGAGCGGGTGGACGCTTTCAAGCTCGGGGGGCGCGAGGCGGTTGGGGGCGCGGCGGAATAGTTGGACTGTGTAGGGGATCTTGAGTTCTTCGAGAAGCCAGACGGTGTTTTGGGAGCGGGAGTCGTTGAGCCTTCGGACTGGTGAGTCTTCGTTGGAGGGAGGGGTTTGGGGTGTGGGATGACGGGGGGGTTACCAGTAGAGCTTCACTTTTGGCAGTTCTTCGGTTGCCATTTTGCAGGGTTGTTGTGATGCTGTAAAGGTTCGCGTGGTTATGAAGTTTCGAGTGAGCGCGGCGGGGGAAGCGAATCTGATGCGAGCGTGAGTGCCGGTGATGAGCTTCAGGCGGAGGTTCGGTGACGAGATGCTGCGGGTGGATGGTATTGAACGATGAAGGCTTCGTCCGAGGATCACAATTGAGCTCATGATGGATAAAATGTATGATGATGGTAAGATCTGGGGTATTTATTCTATTTCTTCCTCAGATTTTCGACGTTGATGCAGCCTGTCATGATTGGGTGGGCCGAGGGGTTTTGGTTTCCAGAATGGCATGTTTCCTTACGATTTCTCGCGTACTTTGTTCCCGCATTGTCTCCGAGGTGACGGGCAGCACAGTTTTCGTGTGGAGGATGTAAGACGGAGAGATCGGGGCTCTGGAAGGCCGATGGTGAGACTGTCGAACGGGGGCTTGAGCACCGTATAAGCCGACTACCCGCAGATGTCTCAATAACAATTCGATTATTAAAATAAGGCTTGCAAGACATGACGACAGGGTCGCTTGAGAATCTTGATTCGATATGTTCGGTGAGTGAGTTTTGGGGGTGTAAGCCGGAATGCGTTCCGTGCAGCTATCCAGATGCGGCATGAAGCTGACCATAAGCACCCGGATACTCCCGCAATTGGTCCCATGAGACGAACTGTTGAATTTAGTCGGGTGAGATATTTGATGCTGCAGGTGCAAAAAGAAATCGAAAGGTATGACTCAATGAAGACTCGAAAGCAGCAGCTACAGCTACTCGGTAGCTCTGCACTTCAGGATTAGGGGTATAACCATCTTAAGCTTCTGGGCAGGAGTCCCTTTTTGCGGCTGTAGCTGTTGGGGATTGACGATCGTTTTGCTCCCTATGACCCTTCCTTGCTGTGCCTCCTTGAGCCAACCCGTTGACTTATCACCCAGGATGATCTCCCATGTGTTCCAAGCTATTCGTCTGACTCGGCAAGCCAGCGAGATATGATCCGCATAGATCTATGGGACCCTCCAGATGAAGTGGCCAGCCCCATTCTCGATGACTAGAGAAGCCAAGCCTCACTAATGCCCGTCACGATATCCAGACCTACAACTTCCTCTTCACAAGCCCCTTCCAGAAATCAAAACTATTCTCATCACTCTGCAGCGCCCACATCCGCCCCGTCTCCCTCCCCATCCCATCCACCTCAACAGCCTTCAACATACCCCAGTCCCTCGTAATACCCACCACCTTCGCCTTAGCCCCCGCTTCAGCCTCGAGCGTGACGTTCTGCCCCGAGTGGAGCCAGTGCTTGTAATACCGCTCCTCGAGGTCGCGCGAGAACCCCTCGCGGCGGAACTGCGCGTACAGCGCCTCGATGCGGGTCAAGATCCGCGCCAGCAACGACTCGAGGCGGAAGCCGCCCGCCATCTTCAAGGGCGCCGGAGCGATGGCGTTGAGGGAGGTGGTGGGGCGCGAGTTCGTGGTGTTGATGCCGATGCCGAGGACGATTTGGTAGGCGCCTTGGGAGTAGGCGCAGTTGGAGAGGATGCCGCCGATTTTGACGTAGGAGGGGTCTTGCGGGGTTGAGGCTGGGTCGCGGCAGTCTTTGTTGTTGTCAGAGGATAGTGCTTTCATGAGTTTTGTCAAGAGTGTACTTACAAATATCGTTGGGCCACTTGAGCTTCACGGGAACGTCGCCGCAGGCTGTGTCGTACGACTTGACGGCCTCGACGATGGCGATGGCGGCGATGTACTGGATGAAGACGACTGGGTGGGAGGCGGCTAGGTGTGCCGGGTGGTTGATCACGGTAGAGAAGATGAGGCAGCCCGCTGGCGAGACCCAGACGTTGGTGCCGCGGCCGCGGCCGGCGACTTGGGTTGTGGCTGTAAGGGTGAAGCCGGTAGGGAGGTGGGCGAGCAGTTTGGGGTTTCTGGAAGACAGTTCTCGTTAGCTAAAAAGACTTCCCGTTTTCTTTTTCTCGTGAGAGTACGAAGACACAAAGAGAAGGGGGCCATACTTATCCATAAGCGTGTTTGTGCTGGTGACGACTTCGCCATACATGAGCGTATCACCCCACTCCTCCGCCGCAGGCTCAATCGCGCGATACTCCTTGAGAGAGCCATAGAACAACCGATGGTTGAAACTCGGCGTCTCCTTGGCATCAGGCCACTCCTCCTCGTGCGGGACAATTACCTTGACCAAGGCATCATAATCCACCATCCGGCCTTCTCCTGCGTCCCCGGAATCAGAAGACGGCAAAGCTTGCCTGAGCTCGTCGACATCCCACCGCGAAGACTGCTTCTCGATGCGGAATACATCGTGCTCGCCGCGGATGTACTCCTCTTTTTCATCGGCATCCTGGCCCTGGCCGGTCTCGCGGGTAATAGCCTCCTCCCAGGACGCGAGCATCTCGCCGACTTCGACGTGGTTCGCCGAGGTAAGGTGCATGCGGGAGAGGGAGGGCGGCGCGGAGGGGTCGGCGCTGAGGTCTAGACCGAGGCGGGAGAGGCATGCGCGGAGGAAGGTTACGCGGGCTGCGTCGGCTGCTGCAAGTGAGGACACGAGGGCTTCGTAGGAGGGGATCTGGGGTTGGGGGTTGAGGTTTGCCGCCGCGAATCTGTAGATTGTTAGCATACGGGTTCCTGAAAGGGGCATGGAACTAGCATACTCTGGATGAGGACCGGTCAAGATGACATTGCCCGAGCCGACTGTGCAGTGAATCACGGCCGCTTTCCCAGCTCCCCCATCAACGGCAATCTCATCAGCATACTGCGCAAGAACCTCCACATTCTCAAACTTTTCAGCATCAACAAAGACGCCTCCGCCATTATAATAACTCAACACTTCCTCCCCTTCCCCAAACCCCTCCTTCACACTCAACCTCACCACCCTCGCGCCCCTCTCGGAATGATACTCGAACCCCTTCAACGCACCACCCCTACACGTCCCCGGGAAGAACCCGAGCTCGCGGGACCCGATGACCTCGAGCGTCCGATCGCCGACCTCGAACTCGCACCGGCGGCTGCCGTAGTACCCGCCGGCGCAAAAGCCGAGGTAGGCGCCGCCGCGGCGGACGTAGTCGGCGATGCGGCGGTTCCCGGGGCCGTTGAGGACGCGGCAGTAGCCCAGGTCGCCGCCGCCCGGGATGACGAGGAGGGCGCAGGTGGGTTGCCAGGGTTCTTTTAGGAGGGCGGCCTCGGCGACGGGGATGACGGCGTAGGTTGGGGAGAGGAGGCGGCGGAGGGAGTAGATGCAGTGGCGGACCGATTCGACGGTCGTGCCGGTGCCTAGGGATGGACTGTGAGTCAAATCGTTCCACGGATAGCTAGAAAAGGAATTAGGTACCGGTGTAGACCAGCACGTTGAGTTTACGTGAGGCCATGGTGAGATTCTGTGAGTGAGGGCGATGAGGGATGAGATGAGTCTTGAGGTGGTGAGTGAGTTTCTGTAGCGAGTGTCGTTGTAGCTTCGGGGTTTGGTTCGGCACTGTCTTGGGACCCCCAACAAAGTTCCGGCGGTGTTAATTCGATTGAGAACGCACTTCGCACCTTGCAAAGCAATTCATTCACCAACACAGAACGACAACAACGTCTGCTGTACCGACCGACAAACGGCGCTGGTGAAATAGACGAATAGGAAAGATGTCCAAGCAGGAGAGCGACGCGGCGAAAAAATCGTCGACGGAGGATGACGAGCCTGATGACTGGTACGTAATATGAACCTCTCTTCTGCCCTTCTCAACTTGTCGAGTTTGTCTTGTCTCATACGGCAAATCTATGTCGCTCGCGATGTCAAAAAGCAGAAGCAGAAGAGGAAAACGAGCAGAAAGCAACAAGTAAACAAGAAGCAAAGCTAACGACCAGGCAGGGACAAGCGCATCTTCAGCACGGGTTGCGCAGGTACGCATCGATTCCTCTCTCTCCGGATCGCAGCGGAAAGATCGCGAACAGACAGTTGGATCACGGCGCTAACTCTGACCTCTCCCCTGGTCGGTCTATGCAGACGAGAATGCCAAGTTGACAGATTGCTATTTCGAGAAGAAGGACTGGCGGCAGTGTACGGCCGAGGTATGTCTGCTTATCTCGAATATGCTTCTCGTCTCGCAGCAATGAGGTACGTGATGAACTAAAGCTGACGATGATTGCTACTATCTTAGATGGAGCATTTCAAGAGCTGTTGGAAGCAGCAGGGCAACGATCGCCGGACAGACGCAAAAGATGCATGATTTGACGTGAGAATGAGTCTTTAGGTACTCGATCTCAGGCTTGTACGCCACTTGTATCAACAACTGTAAATACATCATCACGAAACGAATCGCAACTCATATCATTCTCGTTGATGATCTCACTCACTCACTGCCAGGCTCTAAGTGGACTGACGCCGACGAGAACAGAAAAAGTCGCTCGCACGGTGTTCTAGCTCCAAAGACGTGGCCCAAGCTCCCGCCTCCCGGGCGCCGCATTCACCCGCGCCGACCAAATTTCATCACTCCTCCTTCATCCTACACGCCGCCCCCGGGAGTCAATGAGCATCATCGACACCGCGCAACCCACAACCACACTCACCCTCCCCAATATCCTTCTCCCTCACGCGCGCGCGTGTCCCACAGCTCTTCGATCGACACCCGGACACGTATCCCAGCCTATCTCCCACGCCACTCACACTCCTCAGCCGAAAAGTTGCATCCTATACAGACCACAATGGCCTCCTTCACCATGCGCCCCCTCCTCCGCGCATCGCGAACAGCAACAGCAACACCCTTCACCCCCGTCGCGCGCATAGCCACAACATCCCGCTACAAAGCCGCCTCCGCCACCGCAGCCGCCCCGTCCCCCGCAAAGAGCACGACACCCTCAACCTACGCCAAAAAGGCACCCTCCCCAGCCGCGAAAGCCTCGAAACCATCCTCTTCCTCCTCAGCAGCAGCAGCAGCAGCAACAACACCTAAACCCACGCCCGCAGCACCGACGACATTCCCAACCGCACCAGCATACGTCCCTCCCACCCCTCAAACCCAGACCTCAGATACGCAACAACAGCAAACGCCGCAAACACAGCAAGCGCAGCAACAGCAGCCAATAGACTGGTCAACATCCTACCATGGCCTAGGCACAGCCCGCTTCCCCAAAGAAGTAGTCGACATCCTCCTCCAACCAGTCAACCCATCCGACGTCGAGGTAAAACCCGACGGCATAATCTACCTCCCCGAGATCAAGTACCGCCGCATCCTCAACCAGGCTTTCGGCCCAGGCGGATGGGGCCTCGTGCCCAAGGGTGACGTCGTGGTCGGAGAGAAGGTCGTCACTAGAGAATACGCTCTCATCGCGGAAGGACGGTACGTTTTCTTCTTTCACTACAACCTTTACCCCCACTCAAACCATCCTGAAATCGCATCAAGCACAGCAGAGCTAACACGACAATCCACACAGCTTCATCTCCCAAGCCCAAGGCGAAAACGGCTACTTCTCCCTCGAAAACCTCCCCTCCGCCGTCGAAGGCTGCAAATCAAACGCCCTCATGCGCTGCTGCAAAGACCTCGGCGTCGCCTCCGACCTCTGGGACCCCGTCTTCATCCGCCAGTTCCGCAAAGAGTACGCAGACGAGGTCTGGGCCGAGCACGTCACCACCAAGCGCAAGAAGCTCGTCTGGACGCGCAAGGACGTGCCGCTGGCGTACCCTTACAAAAAGACGAACTAGAAAGTGTCTGGCGCCCGAGGACGATGAACTTGGAGAGCGTGGAGCTTGGCGGACATGATGCGAGTTCGCAGAAATTTTTTGGAAGAAGAGACTTGTATAAATAAAACTAGATGGGCGGGATATGTGTAAGATGGGTCGCAAGAGTAGGAATCTCAATTGTAATATTAGACGTATATCATGGCCCTCCTCGGGACAGGGGCAAGGGCTGTAGATGCATAGACCATTGCATAGCGGTCAATCAAAACATCAGGACACAATCACGACAGAGGCCAATCTCTCAGGAACGGTGGTCGGCTGTTGAAAGCGACTCCCAGGTCTATTCAGCCCCCCTTTGGTTGGGAATCGTGCGGGAGCGCAGGCTTTTGCTGGTCCCGGAATGACATCCACTCTCGGGTGTATCATAAATCGACCATGACTCCATATCCCTCGCCCAAGCCGAACGTCTAAATCATGCAAAAGTCACCATAAACCGCCGCGCAAAGAACTCCATTTCCCATTGACAAACGCCGTTGTCATATCCGTATGGCCGGCAATCACTTGTGCACGCCCGAGCTGGATCCACCCTCGGGATTCTCAGCCGTCGGTGTAGCGCCCCATCCCCACGGCATCCATGACGAACCCCCGCTCGTCTGCCTCCGTCTGACGGATCCGTCTTCGTCGTCGCCGCCAAGGTCCTCGGCCCCGCTCTCGGCGTCAATCTTTTCGAAATCGGTCTCACTCCGCGATTTGCTCAGTCCGCTGTGCGCGCTTGGCGGTCTCTGCGTCACTTCCTCCTCCTCGTTGCCGTCGAGCTGCATGCTCCCCAGGGAGCGGCTAAAGGTTTCGGGATGCGCCGACGATGACGTCGCTGCCTCCTCACGCTCGAGGGCCTTGAGGAGGAAGGCGAGACGCTCACGCTGGGCTGCGATGAAGCTCGTTCTCTCGCCACCCTGGAGGTTCGGTGGGATGATGGAGCCGGACTTGGACAGGTCCTGGTGCTGTCCCCCACCGGTAGCGGCGGAGTATGCGCCGGCGAGGAGGTTGTAAAAGTCAGCGCCTGTGTGGCCTGCCGCGGCAGTGGGAGCCCAGCGCGCGGCGGGGACGCTAAACCGGGCGAGGAGGGATTGCGTGTACGACTGCGGCGGGTGGCCGGCGGGAGCGGCAGCGGCAGAGGGCTGGGGCGCGGGTTCGGGGTCGCCTGGGGGCAGGCCGAGGACGTTTGTCTTGATGAGCTCGATTGCGCGTTTGAGGTAAGCGATGCCGGCGGCTTTCAGTTTGTCGTGGGCCTCGGAGATGAACTCTTCGATTTGGGCCTCATTATCTTGCAGGAAGGGGTGGACGTGGGTCTGGTAGATGATGCGGGCGCCTTGGGTTTGGGGAAGGACGAGGTAGAGGAGGAACAGGAGGCGGATATAGGCGTAGAAGGGGATCCTATGATTGGTATTAGTGGTTGGTCGGAAGAGGGGAGACTGGATGTTGGTTGCAGTCTGCGAGTCAGAACGTACCAGACGAGGATCCATTCAGTCCAGGACTCAACGAGGAGTGCGCAGGCGAGGACGACCCAGTACATGAGCCATGGTGTCAGTTGGGCTGGGTCGGAGGTCTTGAGAGCCTTGTAAGAAGCAAAGAGGGGAAAGAGGAAGGAGGCGATGGAGCTGTGAAGTGGAATACCGTGTTAGTCGAGCGGTTCAAAGTGTCCCAGCATGGCTAAGGCTGAAGGTTGAGAGATTCAAGCCGCGCCGAGGGGATCATGGATGTCATGGAGAGACACTGGCACCCCATGCGCATGCTTGGAGGAGAGAGGAACTCACGATAAGAGGTGGGCGAATATGTCAAACATGGTTGTGATATGAGGGCTCGATAAGGTCGTCAAGGTGGAGAGGAGGTAGAGGTGTAAGAGGGAAGAAGAAGGTTTGCTCGGAACTAGAGAAGAGATGGAAGAGCGTTGTCGGCACAGGTAGCTTTGCACGGCTCGGTCAGCGCGCGCAGCTGTCGCAGGGAGCACAGCCGACGTCAGGCGGGGGGGCTGACGGTATGGGATGAGCAGCGAGGGGCAGCGTTTGAGGTCGCAAGGTGTGTCTAGCTTGATAGGTAACGTGTAAGTATCGGTAGGATTTCGACTATGAGTGTCAGTCAGCCGTGAGACGAGACACGGAGTGACAGACAGAATGGAAGAAAGAAAGAAAAGGGTTCAACCCAAAGCTGTGGAGGAGCAAGCAGATGGAAGATGCAGGATTGCGGATGCGGACGGGGTGTGTAAGGCAAGGTACACGGCAGCTTACACAGCAGACAGCACGCGGAAGCAGCAACCGGCGCTCGGTGCTCGCTGGGGGGGGCAAACCTAAGGTTCCTTAAGGTGGGGTCCCTGAGCACGAGGACAAAACAGGCGGGTGCAGCGGGCATCACGGGCACTTGCCGTTGGATCCAAGGGTTGAACGGCAATGTACCTGCCGCATAATATTAGGTGGGAAAGGTACCTTACATCGATTGACTACCTAAGGCGGGGGCGGCCGGTGAGATCTTGGCTTTGGTGCTTTCAGCGAGATGCAATGCGATTAGGTACCTCGGTGGACGTCATCGAGGGGCTGGATAAGGTGCGATAAGGTTGTCGTCGGTGTCAGCTCGGGCAGGTGATAAGCCGATAACGGTAAACGTTCAACGGATGAGGTAAGCTGCGGAGTGGGAGGGAGCTGAAACCGGACAATTGGAAGGAAAAGAAGACAGGGAACCTGCTGATTCGTGACACCGCTCTCATCTCATCTTCCCAACTTAAGGTCGTCTTTCTACTTGCTCTACAAGGCTCATCGAGGTTAGAGACGGCCCTCTAAGTACTCACGAGACCTTCTGGTCACCGTGTTTCCAACGGCCCCTGTTTGGCATAGATGGACATGTGTTGATTCGCAGCAAGGTCTGGTTCCTGGCTTGACTCACCGAGCAAACATGTTCCCTCCATCCAACGCGTCTAGATACCTCCAGTCCTTGACTACCGTCTACAGTCTACCTATACCCAAATACCTACAACATCCACCGATACAGGCACCGTGTTTTGCATCCAGGCATCCCCCGTATCTGAGCGCCATGTGACGTCCGCTAGCGCCCTTCGGTCCCGCCCGACGATCGGGGCCTTGTTCCACCTTGCCGCTACTCTCCGCATCTTGCCGCTGTGGGACACAACCCACTCATGGATGCTCCATCTTCACCTTTCACCGAGACTTCGGTTGTCTGTTGGATCACCATCGCGAGATCAAATGCCAGATACCCGGGTCCTGGTGTATGATGCGGACACGTTGTCGATGGGAGATGCCACTTCTCGCCTCATGTCAGCGTGGCATTCGTGGCCCACGTACGCAATGCTCTTACCCAGGCCGCCGGTGCCTGATGTAGCCAGCCATCACGGCCGCGTGCAATTCCTAGGCACCGGCTTTCTGCAATGAGAATAGGTTGGCCATGTCTATTGAGGACACGGTCAACGAGGAGAGCCACCGGCTGCCAAGTCTCGAAACCATTCGTACTGAGATCCACCAGATCAAGCAACCCATCACTTTCACTTCTACCTTTCATGCCATGAATTCCATCGAAGACTTGAGTCAAAGTATACGATAGAACACTTGCAGTGTGCAGTTTCACCATGCTCTATTGTAGTCTAATAACTCATCATCTACAAAGTCTGGTTTGAACCAGACTTTCTCCTCTCAAATCGCCCTCAGTTATACGCCACCACATTATCAATGGCACTCTTATTCAGCCCAGGCCAATGCTTCTTCCCCCACGTAAACCACAAACTCACCGCCCCAACCACAACAACGACATAAATCGGCCCCGCATAATTCATCTCCGTCCCCGTCACCGGAATCGTCTGCGGGAACGGCAACCACACGCTCAAATACATCGACCACAGCAGCGCATACACATTAATCGGCGTGCCCCACCCCTTCGGCAACGACCACCCGCCATACTGCACCTGATACCCCGGCCCGTGTCCGATGCGCCCCGTCAGCCGTGCGTGGAGCATACAGGATATGGCAATGATGTACGACCCGTACAGCCCCAGCGACGAGAGCGCAGTAAACGCCGAAAACACCGTCGCCGTCGCGTTGTTGCCCACCGTGAAGAGCGACAGGCAGGTAACGATGACGCACGGCAGCCAGACGGAGCGGATGGGTACGCGGTGCGTCGGGTGGATCTTGGCAAAGTACCGCGGCAGGCCGCCGTCGCGGGCCCAGGCCCATGTGATGCGCGACACGGACGCCAGCGAGGCGGCGACGACGCAAAAGGTGATGACAAGGAGACCGACAACCATGGCCGTGCCGGCTGCGGGACCCGCGGCGTTGAAGAGTAAGGGGATGATGGGGTAGTCGGAGCTCAGAATCGCCTCCGTCGTGGCCGGGTCGCCGCCCATGCCAAACAGGATGGCGAGGATAATCCCATACGAGAGCACGCCGTTCAGTATAATCGTCCACAGCATCGCGCGCGGAACAGCCTGCTTCGCCTTCTTCGTCTCCTCCGCCATGTGCACGACGCCATCAAACCCAATGAACCCCCACGCGGGTACCAACATGCCGATGTTCCAGCTCACAAAGCCATTCGTCCACCCCGAAGAAACAGTGCGCTCGAAGAACACAAACTCGGCCGAGGCGCGGGGCGCGAGCGTCAACAGCACGACGACGAAGACGAGCCAGAGGACTACATGTAAAACGCCGGCCAGGAGCTCCATCCAGGGGATGGTGCGGAAGGCGTACATGTTGATGAGGGCGCAGGCGACGAGCTGAGCGATGATGACCATGGTGATGTGCCAGGGCTGGAAGGTGTACGAGGGGTAGTTTGTGCTGACGAGGCCGATCATGATGTTTGCTTCCGAGGCGGCGGAGCCCGCGAGGGCCGAGACCCAGGCGAACCAAGTTACCCAGCCCTGCATCCACTGCGAGTCGTCGTTGTCAGTTTGGATGTCCATCTATCTTTCTCAAGTCTCGAGCAAGGTGAGAGGACATACCGTGATGAACCGCCGGTGCTTCTCTGGCGCAAGGAAATGCGTCCAGTGATACTGCGCACCCGCAATGGGCTGAATAGTCGCAAGCTCAGCCATAGAAAGCGCCTGCGCCATGGCGCCGACGACGACGAGAACAATACCCCACGCCAGCGTCTGCGGTCCGCCGTTATAGAACGTCGCTCCCATGTCCATTGCCATGACCTCCCACGAGGACATGAAGATCAGGGCAAAGGCTAATAGTTGCCAAAAGGAGAAGAGACGCTGGCAGCAATCAACCACGTTAGTCGCCGTTCGTGATATCGGTAAGGAAGCTTGTGACTTACCCTCAGCGTCGAATCGCCCGTGCTGCCATCGGTCGTGTACGGATAGGCGCCGCTCTCGTGGTGGATATTCTTGGTGCCGTCGTCTATGTTGCCCGAGGAGCTCGTCGTGTTGACGGCGTCGTAGCCGCCCTTTTGCTGCTGCATCTCAATAAGGTCCGCTTTTGCCATGATTGCCACCCTTGTACCCCGTCCCTTTCTCAAGCCACGAAAGTCAGGAATAGCCCAGGTAGAGAAGCCGTCGATAAACCGACTGGCCAGCAGAGGAGAAGAACAGCGGCGCAAGAACCTTCTTAAACATCACCCAAGAAAAAAGGAAAAGACGGGCGCAATCTGTGTAAATACCATCATGCAGGTAAGGATACACGCCAAGACAACTAGGCGATCTGGACCGGCAGACTTAGACTAGACATGCAGTCCCCTCTCGCACCAGTCCGACTCGAGATGCTCGGTACGTGGTGCGATGCGACCCTGAGACCACTTGTTCCCAGGGTATCGAAGGATATCATCGCGATCCCATTGGTGTCGCTTGTATGGTTTCACTGAAGAAAGCTCCCATTGCTCCCATGGTTCCAAGCTCCCCCCACCCGGGGCCTCGCAACGGAATCCGATCAACGCTAGCAAGGGGGCGTTTTGGTGATTGCCTAATCTTTATTTATTTTTTTCGCCACGATTATGAGCCGCGGTGGGGTTTCTCGTGAATCTGCAGTAATGTCTCGGGCGAATCTTGTGGGAAAGAAGGAAAAAATGGCCCAATGTAAGTTGCTGCATGGGGGGTTGAGGTCACATTGCGATACCTAGTGCATGATGAGCTCGGCTTATGTTCGACGAGTAAATTTGTGGGTAACACTGCTAGTGGCAACGGCTGAACTAAACTTAATCTACCAAAGATTGAACTTTTGCGGGTTGCCTACTTTTCTTTGTGGAATCTATTGTATGTGTATAGCTGGTCGTCAGCATTTGCGATGAAGCGGAAATCGATTGAGCTACTTTGATCTCTCTCTCTTCAAGTCTTCTCGACTCCAGAAGAGTATTCGTCTGAGATCATTTCAGAGCGGAGCGTGTCGATAGCGAGACCCATCTGGGGGACAAGTACGCAAAGACTTTCGACCTTTTTCGAAGTTTCTTCAAATCTGTGCTGAAACCCTTTGCAACTCAAGATGCAATGCATTGAATTCAGTGCTGGTGCGGCTTTGGAGATCGTCCAGGGCCAACTGAGAAGCCATAGGCTGCTGGGTAATGTTCGCCATTCTGAAGCGTGGGTAAATAGTAGAGAAAACGTGAAGGTAAGCTGAGAGTGGATATCTGAATGCTGCTGGGCTTGATTGCGCGTGGATGCAAGATTATTGAAGAGGAATGAACCAGGAGAGGAGAAAAATGGCGAGAGTTATGACTCTGAATCATTTGCTTTCCCTTCATCAAGGTATGCCTTCCTTCCCTTGAGGAGGAGGTAAGGAAGGGAACTTCGGTTCCTAGTCCCGCCATTCCACCATCACCAACTCACCCTTCAACACCCTTAATGAGATCAGCCGCATACTCCGCAACAGCATACACAGTAGCCTGCGTATGCGCCGCAGGCAACATCGGCATAACACTCGCATCCACAACCCACAACCCCTCGACGCCATACACCCTCAACCCACTATCTACAACGCCCCCCAGATCCCGCGGCATCATCGCCGCCGTGCCGACCGGGTGATCGAAACTCGGAGACAGCCACGACTCCCGCATGAGGGTCTCAATCTCAGCGTCGCTGGTGACGCCCGGGCCCGGGAGGATCTCCACCGCGCCGAGCGTCTCGACGCTGGGACTCGCCATGAAGGCGCGGGCTTTGGCGACGGCGCGGAGGAGGAGGAGCGCGTCGATTGGGTTCGAGAGGGCGTTGAAGTCGACTTGTGCGCCGCCTGCGCCTGGGAGGGAGGATCCCGGGTCGGGGTTCGTGCTGTTGATGGTTATGGTGCCGCGCGAGAGGGGTTTCTGGAGGGCTACGGGGACGGTTTCCGCGCCGCCCCAGGTGAATTCCATGACGCCTGCCTTTGGATTGCGGAATCTCTGGCTCAGGATGTCACGCTGGCGGGTGAAGCCCTCGAGAAGGGCCGGGTTCTCGGCGTAGACTTCGGGGAGATGCTGCAGCGGGTCCTGGGCTGTGACGGCGTCCGCGATGGCTTCGTAGTTGTCTGGATCCAGGTCTTGGAGGGATGTGAAGACGACGCGGTTTCCCCAGGCGTGTGTGTGTGGCCCGGTTCTGTTGGCTTGGTACTCTGCCCAGGACTCGTTGTAGAAGGTTTCGTTGTTCATGAGGGTTGGGTTGATAGATGTGTCGTTGGCAACTTTGCGAAGAGACGTTAGCCTTTTGAAGGGAGTTCTAAAGTGGCTGTTCAACTTACAGTCGTAGACCATGAAGATGGAAGGATGGTCCTGGAAGTTCGCACCAACGCCCGGTAAGTCGACCACCACGTCAATATCCAAAGACTGCAAGAGCTTCTGAGGCCCGATGCCACTCAATTGGAGCAGTTGAGGGGTGTGTACTGCACCCGCGGCGAGCACCACGTTCGGAGATTCCACGAACTTGGTCTCGGATCCATCACGACTACCAATCACTACGCCGGTCGTGGTGTTGCCCTCAAATCTTATCGCCGCACCGTAGTGACGTATAAGTAAATGCAAGTTCTCGCGGGCGCTGACGGGGTTGAAGTACGCAGTCTCAGCGGTTGATCGAGTCGCATTAGGACCGCCAGAGTTCTGCGGGAGCCACGCAATGCCGACGTTGTCATCGTCGGCACCGTCTTCCAACGTGGGCACTTTGATGTCCTGAGCCCATGCTTGCGCCATGAGAGCTGTCCATTGACATTAGCAAATCAAGCAGCGAGGACATAACTCCGTCAAGAGGGCACCTCACCAGACTCTGGCCACTGCCACGAAGGAAACCCGACCTGAATGGGACCATCGCCATACGCATTCTCGCTCCATTCGTACCCGCACTCCTCGACATACTCATCCGCAGGCGGCGCGAACGTAGACGACTTTTGGAAATATTTGAAAAGGGTCGCCCAGCCCCAGCCGGGGTTCCCAAGGGCCTCCCATGCATCGTAGTCGGCTTCGGAGCCACGGTCCCAAGCCATTCCGTTGACGGTGGAGCCTCCGCCGACCACGGCACCGATACGAAGGCGGGATGTACGATTACCAAGATGAGTTTGAGGGACGGACGTCACGTTGTAGAGGCGCGCCGATTGGTCATATGTTGCAAAGTAGGGCACGGTGACGTTGATCGTGTTGGCAAAGTCTCCGTATTCGACGACTAGTACCGTTTCTAAGGATACACACAATGAATCAGCATCAGACATGCTGGTGTTGAGACTATTGATGACGCCGAGACTCACTTTCGGGGTCTTCGCTCAGTCTGTTGGCGACGACGAGGCCGCTTGTTCCGCCCCCGACCACGATGTGGTCATACTGCTCACAGATTGAGTCGAAAGTTCTTTTGACCTGCTCAGTATGTTGGCCTAGCACTGAAGCTGTCGCGAAAAGGAGTCCGATCAATAGTTTAGACGCCATGCTCGGTTCGGAGGTTGAGGAAATCGGAGGCGAACCTCGTGCAAGGAAGAATAACGACGACCGGCCTCAGAACAACTCCCCATCTCTGACGGAAAGCCCTTACTTTAAGTACGTTGAAGCCAGTTCTTTGGCGCAATCCAACAATGACTGAATGAACATCTGCTCACCTTGCTTATTTAAGAACCCCGCACCGGTGATGTGCCAATGCAACATCCCAACTGTAGTCTGCAGTGCGACATGCGAATCGGTGGGCTGGGCCTCGGAATAGGCTACTAGATGCAGTGTGCTGAGTTCTGTCACAACGGAGTAATGATACATCGACGGAGGTTGTACCGATTGTGGTATGATCTCACTTTGCATTGCGGGTAAGATTTGCATCGGTGAGCGAAAGAGCCCCCAATTGGGTGACAAAATCGATTTCCTGCTATTCATCTTAATAAGTACCCCTTTCACTACTCATATCATAATTACTATCCCTTTCTATATCGAGGTTCTTCTTGGGTATATGCGTGGAGAAATACACTCTGTTTGATAGATGTCAATGCTAGTGATGATAGTGGTGGAACTGCTTGTCGCATGTGTCGAGCGGAAATCGATTTTGTCACCCACTGGGCCCCATCTTACTCAAAGCGACCAGTGAACTTTCCACACTTCAAGAAAGCACAACCCGTATGTCATTAGTCTGAGAACAACTACTCCATTCATTGTGTTATTTCATCTGATCCAACCCGTCTCGCATCTGTCATTTGCTCTGGAGTGGGTTGCTGCCGGCCCTTTCGAGGCAATGGCTTCCTCATATCCTCCACTTCGCGATCCATCCAGATTGCCCGAGCTTCCATACTCACTCTCAACGCTCCATCCTACAGCCTCTCTTGGAGTCGTTTCGCCGCTCCCGCCTGCAGAAAAGCTGTACGCCTTACCAGTATATCCCGGTGGTCGAGGCCAGACCTTTGGCAAGGCCGAGAGCACGCTGCTCATGCTTCTTTTCTTGTGGACGGGCTGAATGACAACTCGCACCTGCTCTTCTTCGGAGCTTTTGCCACTGCTGCCTTCGGTTTGCGGGGTTTGACAAGGTCCATCGTAAACTAGAGCGTTAGACATCGGTTGATTATTCATAGCGGTAGCAGCTATGGCAGATGTCGTGTCACGGTCGTCTTCGTTCAAATGGAGATGTCGCCTGCGTTTGGACCTTTGTCGACGTATGCAGAGCAATAGCAGGATCAGAGCTGTGAGAGCAAAGGTTGCGCCTACAGCGACCCCTGCAATTACTCCAGGACTCAAGGATGGCCTGGCAATGCGCTCAGTCGGAGGAAGAAGAGTTTCCGTAAAGGGTGGAACAGCCTTCGTCAGAGTTGATCTAAAAGAGGAACTACTGCTCGTTTCGGGCCAAAGCCTTGCTGAAGTACCGTCATTGGTCACCCGCGATGGAGTTGGAAGTACTGAGGATGATGTAAAGGTACTGCGAGGAGTATCGGGTTCTGAGCGGATTCGACTGCTCTCAGGCGCGTCCAAGGTGCTGGGGGCGACCGAAGGCTCTTGGGGCTCAAGGGGTTTTGGCGTCGTTGTCGTGACAGAAGGAGATTCGGGGCCTGTGAGCGATGCTGTCTGCTGAGCGCCATCGCTGGAGATGGCCTTCTGAGTGGCCCGTGGAGATGTTGCAATCGCAGGTGAGGTGGAAACTCCATCATCAATGGGAAGGGTCGTGGTTGTAAAGATCGTCGACGTCAGAATGGGCGTCTTCGTCACAGAAACGAATATGGGTTCGAAGATGGTGACAGTGTGGACGATGGTGCCGCTCGCCACTACTGTGGTCGTGATCTCGATGGTGACTACGGAAGCCCTATTGATTGAACCTGGGATCTGCCTCCGAACAGGAGCCGGGTGCGATGAGAGGCCAGCACCTTCATGGTAGTGCGTGTCGATCGAGGATATTTCGAAAATCGCCGTTTGATCCGATGCGATGGCGTCTGCCGCATCTCTCACTGCAATATTTCGAGGTTGCGACGCGGTAACGATATTCGTCTCGAAGACCAGGGTGGGATTGATGAAAGTCAAGGTCTGCTGAAGAGGCGCCCAGATCACTTCGGTTCGGCTAGCAAGCTCGACAGTCACCGTCCGGACAACAGTGACGGTGGTGACTTGGATTGACGCTTCGGCGGGTGGCCTAGACCATATAGTTAGCATCCATTTGCGCGCAGGAGGTTTTGTACTTGCGTCAGGTTTTGCCTCGCCCACATCTGGTGGAGCGATATATCATCCTGCAGCTGGCTTGCCTGCTCTTCTAGCGCGACTTCTCCGGCCGAAGCGGTCTCAGACTCCTGGGGAGCTGAAGTCGTTGCGAGAGTCTGCAAATATCCTTCATCCGAGAGTGAGGTCAACGATGGCTCAACAGCAGAGTGACAGAACGCGGCGAGATTCGTATTGGCGACGGCTGATCTCATCAGAAAGAAGATGAAGCTGCGAAGCTTCGCCATGGTTGCTAGATGGATCGCATATCCTTTAGAACTCTCAAGGAACTGAGTCAAGGAAAGAGGTTTGAGGAAAAACGGGAAAGAAGGGGAAATGAGAGAAAGAGTAGGTGATGTTGAAGCGCAATAGGCGAACGAAAGTAGAAGGCGAGCAACCTTGAAAATTGAGAGGACTATACAAAGCAGGAGTGAAAGTGGGAAGGAAGCAAGGTACTCAGACAAAGGCAAGTGAATGCGGCAAGATGCCGGATAGGCCTTCCTTCCTAATGCCACTGGCCGTTGAAAGAGAGGAAAGAGAACCTTGGAGGTAGTTACATGAGGAGAAAGCTGGACCGGAGGCTCACTGCGAGTACCCTCGTGTGACTTCATGCACTATGGAGAAACATTACGATTGGCCTCTTCTGCCGTTCTTGGTAATGCCGTGAGACAGTAAGTAACATGGGGGACCAAGGACTCGGGCCTTCTATCTTCAACCTGGTCGCTGGGTTTCGATGGAGGAGGGCTTTGTGTCTGGCCTTGACAGAGCACTCTGGGATATTGCGATACTTTCAGAGCAAACCATACATCCATCTCTACGTCAGAGCCTCTAGGACTGAGGCCTTGCCGACATATTCTGTGGCCTGAGTTCAGGTCTGAAGCTAGGCTTGACTCCAAGCAACGCAGTGAGTAAGGTAGGAAGGCAATTCATCCTGGGTGAGACTTCAATCGTAACACTTCTGATGCGTTTAGCTCGTCCATCCCGAAGATAAAAGCAATCATGAGATAGATGGGAGATTCTCATACGACGCTCAAAGATCGGGATGAGGTGAAATTGGGATCCAATGTCCTTCCCATCCGAGAGTCAATATCGCCGGCCTCGCCTTAGGTAGTATGGAGGGGAACCTATGGGAAAGAATAT
Organism: Colletotrichum scovillei; assembly: GCF_011075155.1. Taxonomy (NCBI): domain Eukaryota; kingdom Fungi; phylum Ascomycota; class Sordariomycetes; order Glomerellales; family Glomerellaceae; genus Colletotrichum; species Colletotrichum scovillei. The sequence continues at coordinate 1,321,262 of NW_023336263.1, forward strand.
GGTAAGCTTTGAACTGTGGAGAAATCAGCCATGTCTGGCTTTGTAGCAACATGTTGGTCACAGCGGCTTCAGAATAGAGACATTGCAAGAAGAAAGCGGTGCAATTTGGTATGACCAAGAGATTCAGAGTGTCCCCAGAGCTTTGACCCCTGATGAAGCAGATACTCGGCTTAGTAAGCACGAGATTCACTCCTAATGTTCGGCTCCATGCCCCGCCATGTCAAAGACAATGAGATGCCAACCAACCATGAGCACAGGACGGCAACGAACAAGGCGCAAAAGCATTGTCATGAGAAATCGATTGAACAAGAGGCTGTCTAGACCTAGTTGTCTGCTAGCCTGCTAGGCGCGTTTATTTCCTCCTGATACCATGCCGATAACCCTCATATCAGTTCCACGCCCCATGCACTTTCAGCGGAAAGATGACGTTCCTTCCAGGACACAAAGCAGGTGATGGCCGAGAACTATCTTTGTTTTCTTCTGCAAACATTTGCACTGCCCAAGAGTGAAGGGATGTTCCCTCTGGATCCTAATGTCATCAGACGAACGTAGCTTTCCTCGGTAATCGCAGCCCGACAAAGATTGTCCGAGAATCGACAGCTCAAGCACCATACTGGGCAAAGGCATCCACAATCCTCTGTGGCCAGCTGTGTCTCGGAATTGTCTGAAAGTGGTTATAGAGCAGCTTGCGAACGAGACCATTGCCCATCTCTCGGTACTCCAAGTCCGAAGGCGACTCATGGTCCTGGGCGCCAGGCATTCTGACCCATCCTTCCTTTCGGTTTGAGGTCATGGTAATCTTCTCCATGGCATAGAAATGCTGCTGGTGGGCCGTCGTCGTGTAGTTACAGTCCAGCGCACGAGCGGCGAATCGCATGCTCACCATGGCCGCCAGCACATGCTCGTTCGCATTGGAGGATCGATCGGGAATCAGGTGCATGGTGCGCTCGACAAAGAGCCTGTACCACGCGTAGTCCGAGTTGAACTGGCAGCCGAGCAAAGCGTCCTTGAGGCCTCGCTCCATGGAGAAGGGGGCGAAAGCAGCCTTTTGCCAGGAGACGATGCCGGCCAGCTGGAGTTCCTTCTCGGGCTTGCCGTCGGCGGAATCGCTGGCGGGCTTCTCAACGAGCTTGACGAGAATGTTGCGGGGCTCGAGATCCATGTGGCAGAGGACGAGAGCCTTGCTGAGCTCCTGGATCTCTCTGCACGTGAGAAATTGGGCGTCCATTAGATGATTCGCGCCAAAGAAATTGATGCAGAAGCTGCCGTCTTCGTGCTCTGTAAAGGTGGTGGCTGGGAGGTGGCCGCGGGCGGGACGAAACTCATTGGCGTAGCGCTGGAGAAGGAGGCAGACGCGCTTCAGCGAGGTGAACTGCGGAGGCCAGGCGGGGAGTTGGTCCAGGGGGATCGGCTCGGGGGTCTTGGGACCGTTGAGGACGACGGGGGCGGTGTAGTCGATGTTGCCGGACACATCGACGGCCCTGAGCGCCTCTTCAATATCCTTCTCAGAGAATCCGTGTTCCTTCTGGAGGGTTTCCAGTGCAGTGACGAGCTGGCCCATGATGCGGTCCTGAGACTGGGGAGTGAGGGAGGACCAGACCTTGTCGAGGGTCACTGTGTTGGGGATGTGCTCTGTCACGATGTAATCGACATCGCCATCATCCGTCTCGTAGACACCAACACGGATGACGCGGGGGACCAGACCCGGGAGCCAAGAGCGGGCAATCTCCTGGCAACGGCCGGCCGCATCGAACGTGGAGACATTGCCGACGGGGTTGGTGATGTTGACAAAGACGCTAGCGTTTATAGGGCTGGGGCCTAACTTGACGTCGAGGATGAGCTGCGTGGGGACGCCGGGCTTGGGAGGCTCGTCAAAGGTGAGCTTGTAGGCGCGGCGAGCGATGAAGGGCTCGAGAGGGTGAATGAGGTCGACGCTGGAGGGTTTGGCTCCCCACAAGACGTTGGGAATCATCTTGTCGACGTACTCGCGGTATCTAACCTCGAGCTGTCTGAGGTTGACGCCTCCTCTGTCGGCGAGAATGGAGAGCAGTTTGGGGTCAGTCGGGACGACCATGTTGGAGCTTTGGGGATGAGCGATGGTGAGAGCTGATGTTGGGATGGATGCCTTTTCTTGCTGTATCTGATGATTTGAAGATGAGAACATGAAGGTTTGATCAGGTTGTGGGCGAGAGTGAGGTACTCACAATTTGAAATCTCGAACACCCTGCAGTTGGAAGGCACCTGGAAGTAGAGCTGCTGAATTCCACCTTGTGACTGGCAAGCTTGAGAAAATCGAAAACCAGGTCGAGAAAAAAGAGAGTGCGAGCCGCTTGAGTATTTTGGAAGGAGGGGAAGTAAGTCCAAGGCTGAGGCGAGGCGGTCAAGTTGAAAAGAATGGCAACAAACGGACGCCAGGATAAACAGAGGCGTATTCGGGTCCCAAGATGAAGGAAAATGATGGGCGTGGGCTCAGGAGTGTGTGTTCGTCGAGTGCTTGATCAGGCATCAGGCAGAGCAAACGGAGTAAAGGTCCGCACATGAAGGACGTTGACGTGTATGTAGGAACCCGGGGCAACGGTCTGTTGCATCTTTTGGATGATTCACTCGAATCTCACCCCGAGCCATTCACCTTTGGTATGTTCACTTAGTCCAGGTGGAAATTGCTCCTAGTGAAGTCTGGCTATCGACGCCGACTGGTGTTCTCATGATAGCAAGACTAGTATCCAAGCCTGCTCATGAAAGCTTAGTGGTTATGTATAGCAATTATCGAGCAATGGCATCATACCTCAGCATGGCAAAGCCTAGCATACCGGCCGCTCTCTCAGAGAAGCAAGACAGACAGTCGCTCTGATGGGAATGCATGCAAGCGGCCCGGCTCATGATTTTAATCAAGCATCAGCGGAGCCCGCACCCACAGACCGGGATCAAGAGATGTTACGGAGACGACCAAGGTCAAGATCCTACTTCTTGCGCGGTAACGTCTACCGTTGGCCAGAGGCCAGGACGTTCAATGACATGACTGGATATACTAGCTTGAACATGGGCAGGCGCATGCAAGCGATGCATGTGTTCTTGGAGCCATGGGGAACTTAGGATCCTTCAAACTACACAATAGAGGAATTGCTGCCTTTGCCTCCCCACAGCCGGTCAAAAGATTCAGTAGAATGACGCATGGCTTGCTAGCATATGAGATTGTTGATTGAAGCAATGTACGAGAGTAAAGTAAATGCAACCAGCGGGTGCAGAAGCAGTGTAAGATAGCTTACCAGCGGGCGCTGCCGGAGAGAATGTCAGAGATCCATGTCCGCATTAGGGAGAAAGCTAATCGTGCTGTACACAGGGTGTAAACCCAGGATGCCACGCCACGCGAGCCAACCGTGCCACCGTCGTCAAATGCTGACCAGAAAGATGTGGGCACAATTGACAGTTACCCGTCCCGCTGTCATGCAATTGCACCGTTCACACATGGGCTGACATAGCAGGATCTGGCCATGGAAATGGCCCGATGTAACCTGGGCACAATGTTGGAAATGAAGCTGCTGCCATTGGTCGAAAAGATCTCTAGCCAATGAGAGGGTAGCTGATGACCTAGAGCAGGGATCACCCACCATGATGGGCAGGAACCGTGACGTCGGGACTCGGCCCCTCCGTCCCTGCATCGCAGATGCTTAAAAGGACCCCTCTGCGACTGCCTTTTTGGATGTTGTTCCCTCCGATACAGATCAATTCAGACCAATTCCACCCAAGACAACTCTCACATCGCTCCCGACTTCTTCTACATTCAGACTCAGTTCCTACTTGCTATCCTACCCTCTACCAACCTCACTTTCCCACCCAATAGTCAAAATGACTGTCACCAAGGCTTCCACCTGCTGCGGCAAGAGCGCCGAGTGCGTCTGTGGTATGTACTTCTCATCCCCTGATCCCCCGATCCCTCAACTTCAACATCATCTCGACATCTCTCTCGTCCTTCAACACAATATCATTCTCAAGCCATCCATAACCGACAATGACACTACCAAAACTTTACAAGCTGACCCGTCTTTCTCCTCAGCCCAGCAAGCTACCTGCTCCTGCGGCAAGCAGTCTGCCCTCCACTGCACCTGCAGCAAGGCCGCCTCCGAGAATGCAGTCGCCGGACCCCGCTGCTCGTGCAGAGCCCGTCCTGTTGGAGAATGCACTTGCGACCGTGCCGCCACAGAGAACACTAAGCCATCCGGCGAGACCTGCTCCTGCGGATCTCGTCCCGCAGGTATGTTGATTGATCTTCTTCCCCTCGTTCGCATGATGGCTAACACCCTTCTTAGATGCCTGCACATGTGATAAGGCAGCCACAACCACGTATGACCGATCTGAACACGAGATCGACTTCACCACCCGCCAGTAACTTCATCTCCCCTGCAAAAGTATTCGTAGCATTGGGATCGGCGTTCAAGGGTCTTTGGGATTAGTGGTGCGGCCCGACGGCGATGGGTCCGACGACTGAGGACAAGGCGTTAATGGTTTATGATGGCACGGCTGCTTTGGAGCGCACATTGGGTACTGGCCGATAGGACTGGCCAACAGTCAACATGAATACCACACAGATTCTCAACATTTCTTACTGGATATCGGATCTTTTACGCGAAGAGCTCGTCTACTGCTGCCTCCTACTAGCGTTTCTCTTCTATGACCCAACCATGACCGTATTGCTCTGCCGTTTGGTATGGCGCTTCTACCGACCAGTTGTTCTTCCGGCATACGACTTCTTGTTCGGATGGATTAATAGATGGCTGCGAGAAGTTTGGGGCCGCTGCAGGCGTTGGCAGAAAGAGCAACAGGGGCTTTGGACAGAGCGACTGAAGCTCTGGATGTGGTTGGCGAATCCGAAACGCGTCTGGAAGATGCTCGTCATGTTCACGGCTTTCTTCAAGGCCAACTACTTAGGCAAGGGCTTCCTCAAGGTATTGGGCTTGTTTGTACCCGAGCCCACGGTTGCGCAGCCAGTCAAGCCATTGGAACCCGGAAAGGTCAAGGAATCTGGAGAAAAAGAGAGACTTGAAACGATATTGGAGGTCGATGAGGAGGGGGGGTCTGACCAGGTCGCGAGGACTGACGAGGTAGAAAGGCCTGACGAGGTAGACGAGCCTCCTGCGCCGGCTCCAATTCGACCTCAGCAAGACGGTGGCGGAAACAGGGGGAAGAAGCCGAAGAACAAGAAGAACAAGAGAAAAGGGAAGCGCTGAGAGAGTCACTCCGACCAAACCAACGATTGGCGGTGTCGACATGAACTCGAGACGAGATTGATATCCATGCGACAGCGATTTGCGGATACAAGACACCAGCGATAACAAGTATTCCACCCAGTAGCTAGCGACAAGAATCAACATAGCATTCATTGATCATCACTTTTCAAGTTGGACATGGCAAGATGATTTGGCTTCATTTTCAGTAACGAGTCCAGTATACCATGCTTTACTCCCGGTAATGTTAGGGGCACCGTGTGCATCGCCATCGGTGCTTCCAGATGTCAAACTTTCCAGGCCTTTTTTTTTCCTTTGGGAAGATGCTGTTGATGATCAAGGTGAATATCACCTTGGATGCCGTGGACACTGAAGTGGACGGTATCTCATCTGGGAGGATGTTATGAAGTGTGGTCTGAGGCAATTCTGTGAGGAAACCCTGGCAAGCGCGCTTCATCGACTTACACACTGACCAGTAAGACGCGGCTCTGTCCAAGCGGTCTCAACCAAATAGCTGGCGGGACCGATAGCGCATTATTACGAGCTCGAACACTGTTAAGCAACAATATGGACCTCGGAAGCAAAACATAGGAGGCCGATTCTTTTGTCCAGCCGGGCACAATTTCGCGCCAAATTGCAAAGAAATGAAAGAAAGCCGACTCGTCGTGGCGTGGGGATTCTGGGGGCATCGGCAGACGACGCGAGGTTTCCCCGACTCACCGGAAGGGAAGGACCCACCCTTGGATTTTTCGAATGATTTTTTTTTTTTTTTTGTTCTTGCCGGGCTCTTCCTTTGCGCTTGCCTTTTCTGCCGGAGAACTGCAAGAAAAAGGGCAGGTGCGACCGGGCGGTCAGGAGCTCTGTCATCGATCGCAGCTTCCCATTGGAACGTAACTGCACCCGGCCCCGGGAGCTCGGGCCATAGCTGCGCAAAAAACGGCCCAGAAGGTCAGGTACCCATGGAAGGTACCCACCCGGGATCGCACTAGGGAAAAAGGCAGCTGCGCAAAGAACGAACCTACTACGTACCGGCCAGCAGCGCACCGCAGCTAAGCCCGCGCTGAGAGCCACAAAGCGCCACCCCTGCTTGGTCAGAATTCCAGAGCCCAAGAAAATAAAGCTGCACCTTCCGGTCGCGTCACTTCCGCCCTACCCTCGAAACAATTTCTTTCTTCCCCCCATACCCAGAACAATCCTCCTCTTTTGACTCTCTGCTTTCCAAGTTCTTCATCTCGATTGCATCAATTCGCATCACAAAGAATCGATTCTTCAATTGTTCTCTGCGAAACCTTCGATTTGACCAAAATCCACATCCCATTACACGCGTTCTATCGCCAAGCACACATCATATCATCACCTGACGATCATGCCTCCCAAGGCCGCCCCCAAGAAGGCTGCTGAGCCCAAAGCAGCACCGAAGAAGACTCCCCTTCCCAAGAAGAATAACGAGATCACTAAGAAGCCTGCCGCGAAGCCCGCTGGAAAGAAGGAAGCTACTACTACCAATGGCGCGGCTGCCGCCTCCAAGAAGCGCAAGCTCGCCGAGGAGGAATCAGAAGTCGAAGCGTCCGAGGCCGAGGAGCCCGAGAAGACCGAGAAGCCTGCCCCCAAGAAGAATACCAAGAAGGCAGCAGAGCCTGCTGTGAAGAAGACCAAGACTACCACTGCCGCCCCCAAGAAGAAGGCCGCGGCTGCCGAGGAGACCGAAGAGGAGCCCAAGGTCGCGAAGCCCGCAAAGAAGGCTGCCGCGAAGAAGGCCGAGCCCAAGAAGACTGCTGCTGCGAAGAAGACTGACGCCAAGCCCGCCGCTGATAGCAAAAAGCGCAAGTCAAGCGAGGAGGCGACAGAAGACGAGAAGCCCAAGGCGAAGAAGTCAAAGACCGACACTGCTGAGGTCGACAGCCAGGCTACAGAATCGGCCAAGGCCACAGAGTCTGCGGATGAGGAGCCCGAGGCTGTCAAGCCTGCGAAGGCTACCAAGAAGGCCGCTGTCGCTGCCCCCAAGCCTCCCCCAGCCCACCCCCACAAGATTGGCAAGAAGATCAATTCTGCGCCGACCCAGATCCTCGATGTGTATGTATTCGGCGAGGGATCCTCTGGCGAGCTCGGTCTTGGCAGCAAGAAGCTTGACGGCAAGAAGGTTGTCGATGTCAAGCGCCCGAGATTGAACCCTAACCTCGATGCCAAGGACGTCGGTGTTGTCCAGATTGCTTGCGGTGGCATGCACGTCGCTGCTCTGACCAAGGACAACAAGATCCTCACATGGGGCGTCAACGACCAGGGCGCTCTTGGTCGCGACACCAACTGGGATGGAGGACTCCGCGATGCTGACGCCGAAGAGGAGGAAGACGACGAGGACGACTCCGGTATCAACCCCCACGAGAGCACGCCCACCGCTGTTGACGCGACGAACATTGCTCCCGATGTCAAGTTCACTCAGGTCGTTGCCAGTGACAGTGCCACATTCGCCTTGACTGAGGATGGCAGGGTTTACGGATGGGGCACATTCAGAGTAAGCTATCTAAACGCAGCATGACGTGACCAGTAGCTAACATTCTCCAGTCGAGTGACGGTATCCTCGGTTTCACCGACAAGATCCAGATCCAGAAGACTCCCGCCTACCTTCCCACATTGAAGAACATCACGGCCCTTGCTGCCGGTTCCAACCACATTCTCGCTCTTGACGACAAGGGTGTCGTTGTCGCCTGGGGCTGCGGCCAGCAGAACCAGCTTGGACGCCGTATCATCGAGCGCAACAAGCTTTCCTCCCTTATCCCCCAGAGCATGGGTCTTCCCAAGAACAAGGTCGATCGCATTGCTTGCGGATCCTACCACAGCTTTGCTCTTGGCAAGGATGGCGCCGTTTGGGCCTGGGGTCTGAACAACTTTGCCGAGACTGGTATTGAGATGGGCGCTGGCGAGGATGACGCCGTTGTTCTGCGTCCCACCATTGTCGAGTCGCTCAAGAACTACAAGATCAAGCAGATCGCTGGTGGCGAGCACCACTCTCTTGCTTGCACCGAGGACGGCAAGCTCTTGACCTGGGGACGTCTGGATGGCCACCAGGTCGGTATCCCTGTCGAGGAGCTGGATGCGGAAAGCGTCATTAAGGATGAGAGCAACAACCCCCGCATTCTCTCTAAGCCTACTGCTGTTGAGGGTAAGTCCAACATGTCTATTTGTTGCTGATTTGTGCCTAATGTTTGCTACCAGATATCTCCAAGTGTGTATACGTTGCCGCTGGTGTTGACAACAACTTTGCCATTGACGGAAAGGGCGAGGCTCACTCGTGGGGCTTCTCTGCCAACTACCAGACTGGCCAGGGCACGACTGAGGATATCGAGACCCCTACCACCATTGACAACACCGCTGTCCGCGGTAAGAAGCTCGTCTTCGCTGGCGCCGGTGGCCAGTACTCTATCCTGGGAGGTGTTGCCGATGTTCCCAAGGTCAACGGCTTCGCGCCCCAACCAGCCGCTGGTGGTTTCAGACCTGTTTTCTAAGTCTCTTAGAGAAAAGGTTGGACCTTGTCAGCGCGGCGGCGAGTCCCAAATGACAGCAAGCGGATACGACTGGCTTCTACAAGAACACGGATGATGAATGAGCAAGCGCTGCAATCACCAGAAACAAGAGGTGGACTCCATACATGAGCTGAGACGGCATACCAATTCCAGTCGAGATACTTTTTCCTTTGGTTCATTCTCAGCATGAGCCATGTTCACTCGCGATACGATACATTCGTGCGGCAATCTGATTTTGATGAGTTTCCGGTTTTTTCTCAAATGTCCCCTGAGCGGACTAATAGAATTTTCATTCCCAACGAGAGCGGCAGTGAGGCTTCGACTCGGCATGAACGGATGGGCAGATATAGAAACGGCCTCGAAGGGGAGTCAAACTTATGATACCAACGAGGATTTTCTGCTCGACAAGGCCCCTCCTATTGTGTGCCTAGCGGAGGATCGTGACCGCCGCGGAGGCTGTTTGGCTATGGAGACTGATGATAGTCTCCTGTAATACTATGCTTGGTCTCGAGAAGTTTTCAAGGTCTGATCCTCCCCTTTTCTTTACACTTGATGTGTATATTACGAGAGGATCTTCTAGCCCAGCATTATGCATTTTTATATTTTTAGCAGCATGGAAAACGGAAGGGATAGGAGGCATTGGGCTATCAAAAATTTATTTCTGGCTTCGTCTGAACATGATTAAGAGTATTGTACAATGACGTGAAGCATCGTCGGCCCCTTGGCTTCCGCCTCTCCTGGTAGCCGTGGGCATGCATCTGTCTGTCTCGCTGCCTTGTTCGTCTATCGTGGCTCCTTTGTTTGGGCTCCTGTTGGCTCTCGCACCTCTCCCGTGGCTCCCACAACGTTCAACTTCCATGGCATACACCAAAATGCGCCGTGCCCTTGTTGGTATGATTGGGTCTCTCTACAGTTCCGGCGTTTTCGAGATTCCTCGCGTGGGACCTGTCTGTCTTTTTTGGTGATTCTAAGGATTTTCCTTCATGTTGTCACCCTACCCTGCTCAACCCTTCAGCCCAGCCGCCGCCTTGGCCAGAGACCCGCCGCTGCCCCTAGAGCTGAAAATACCCATGATACCGAACCCGACGTAAAATAGCGCAAGCGGGTACGCCACGAGCCCGCGCATGCCCCTCATCCGTCCAACGGCGCAAAACATGCCCGAAGCGGAGTACGTGCACCAAAGGATAGCCATGGTGGTAAAGACGATACCGAGGGGCGTGTCCATGGGCATGAAGACGCCGAACACGCTGGTGGCGACCAGGGGGAGGAGGCAGTATCCCAGAACGGAGGAAGAGCGGGTGAAGGTCAAGGTCGAGGAGAAGTGGCCCGCGGCGTTGCGCGACGGGTGGTCGTGGTGGGTGTCCGGGGCGCCGGGGTAGCCTCCGCCGACGGAGGAGACGGGCCCGCCGTATTGGGGTGCTTGGGGTGCTGTTGAGGGGTGGGCGTCGGTGGGTGTCATGAGGGAGAGGATTATGTGGAGGGAGGTGCTTCCTAGGAGGGCGAGGCCGTAGATGTAGCCAAAGTGGATTTTGCCGGAGAGGAGGAGGAAGGTGCCGTACTGAAGGGGGAGAGAGGTTAGCTTTGTGTTGATGGTAGGGAACGGAGGTGAAGTTTTGGGTTTTGTAACGTACGGAGAGGACGAAGAGTAGGGGACCGAAGAGGTCTGCGTCGTCCATTAGGTGTTGGTCGATTCGGCGGAAGGGGTTCAGGACAGCCAGAGTCTGTAAGTCATCGCAGGTCAGCCAAATGGTCCTCCTCATGTTCAGGTCCGTTCTCATAGGGGTTGGGGGAGCAAGTTCTCCCAATGCTTCACGCCCACTCGCGCATCACACCCAACAAAACACACCTTTGCCTGAATATGTCCAAAGTTGACCCCAAGCTCCTCGAGCAAGGGCGGCTCGCCGTCGTACCCTTCAGTCGAAAAGGCCGCCAGCCAACCCGTGCGCAGACCGCCCTGCTCGCCCATGCGACCCGACACACCGACGCCGCCGCCAGGAGGAGCACCGAAAGCCGCCGCGCCGCCGAAGCCACCTGCCGCGGCGGGTTGGGCTCCGTAGCCGTACGAGGCCTGTTGTGGGGTTGCGTGGCCCGAGACGGCGCCGGCTGGGGAGTAGGAGGAGGGGTAGAACTGGAGGTTTTGGGCACCTCCTCCTCCTCCGCCGCCGCCGCCTCCTGCGCCGGGGCCGTAGGATTGTTGGGGTTGGTAGTAGTTTGACATTGTCTGCTGTGTGTGTCGGATTTGAGAGTTTGAGGTTGAGGTAGGTTTGGTATAGGTAGCTTGGTTGGAGTGCCCTTTCGATTACTACCCCCTTGTCTGGAGTAGGCGCGCCTCGATTCCGTTTCGTTTCGTCGTCGGTTCGTGATAGGAATCGTTGCAAAGCTGGTTGCAATGGATTGTGTGTAGGATAGAGGAGCTAGTCGTCGGTCGTGGGCTCGAGAGCCGTTTTGCGCCGGGGTTGCGAGGCGCGTTTGGGTGCGTGAGTGGACAGGTGGTACCTGGAGCTGGCGATATTGGAGACGTAGCTTCTTTCGAGGTTCACCACGTCAGTCAGGGCTGGTCGCTGGAGCTGTAGAGTGGGGCCGTGAAGAAGTCTTCTTGCCTGACGACTGAGGCAGAAGGAAAATACCCGTCAGGCATTAGTGTTCATCGATAAGATTGCGTTGCTTCTTCCGTTATCGATAAGATAACGTCTGATCATGTTTCCCTCGGACCTTTCTTGACGACCCTGGACCGGCATTCCTTGTTCCCCAGTTCTCCAGTTCTTGTGGACGCAGTAGTGTATTATTCCACGAACACATTATGCATCAGCAGGATGAGATGAACTGCGGATACAGCAACAGCTACGCATAAGTCACTAGATCATGTCATCATCCCGCTGAGATTGTCAAAGTCACGCAATTCGTCTCTTCTCCGCTGCAACTTGCAAGCATCAACTCCAGTAAGTGTTTGCTTCCAGAAAGCGAACAACGGCAGCCAATTCCTCTTCCATCTAGCGTCAAACAAAGCGCAAATTTCTGCCCGCCAGATTAGGCAAGCAATACTTCCAAGGATGTTCGTCCGGGGATGGACGCTTCTTCTGCCAGCCCACATAACCCAATCCCCAACCAAACAATACGCTCGTGGGCAGACTGCGGCAGTTTTCTGCTGCTACTGACTCTCTTCACTGGAGCCCCTATCAACCCATGGCATCGGTAACTGGCCACGAGGTGACTCCGCCAAGCATCACGGCAGTGGACTGTCATCTCCACTCAACCCACGCAGGATCAGAAGTTCTGGACAACATCGCGAGGGCAGAGAGTGCATGTGCTCTCTTAGATGGACAAGTTCACCTTGCTTCATCTCATTCTAAGGTGCTTATGCTACCAATAAGTAGACATCTGGTCTTCGGGTATGTTTCGTTCGAAAAGCCGACCATTTGGTGTCGTGCCATTGCTCAACTGAGTCGTGTGCCTGCTCAATACGATTTAAAGCCCTAGTCGACGTTCCATCGAGTCCGTGTACGGCTGCTCTCCGAGATGGTGGACTGAGATCTTCCGGTCGAGGCTCTCTCCGGAGCCCGAGGAAATGGTGTGAGCTGCTTTTCCGTTGGGGTCGCTGGTGTACTGTTCCCCATCGTGGCTCATAAACCGCGTATTACCTTCTTCAACAACCTCGACCGCATCCCTAGTAAGCCCAGGGAACCCCTCGTTCATGCGGTCCTGGGAATCTCTCGATTGCCGGGATTTCTATCCCACGGAGATGTCGATGGATCCTACCTCGAAGCCAGGTCTCCATCAATGAGGCGGCCCTACGGTGGTGGAGTTTGTTTTCCACCAACGGGAGGACGGTCTGCTTTCTAGCCCAATTTAACAACGGGGTCAGTGGTGGTTGCGAATAGAATGCCACGGCCTGGATGGCAGCTGTCTGCAACGACGGTACAGCGTTCCTTTCATCAAGACCTAGCCTGACAGCTCTCAGAGACGAGGGCTCCCTGTTGACGATGCGAAGTTTGTATTTAAGCTTGATGGCAGCCGGCTAATCGGCAAGAGCTGATCCCTCTCGATCAGTCTTCACTGCTGCAGTCATTCATTCCTTACCTTGCCATTGGTCTTTTTGGTCTTTTAACAGCAAACATGGGTCTCTACAGGTTCCTCATCGCCATCCTCCCGGTCGTCTTGGCCGCGGACCTCTACGTCGCGCCCGCCGGCTCAGATAGCGCTGCCGGCACTCTCGCTGCTCCTCTCAAGTCCATCCAAGTTGCCGTCGACAAGGCCGTTGCTGGCGACACCATCTACCTCCGTGCCGGCACATACTCGCCCACGACTAACATCAAGATCACCAAGAGTGGTACTTCCGCTAAGCCCTACACCCTGACGGCTTACAACGATGAGGCCGTCACAATCGACGGTGAGGCTTTGCCCGGCACCCCCGGCGCTCTCGACTCCTCTCTTGCCAACGCCGACCGTGGTGTTCTTCACATCGAGGGGGCCAACTACTGGAAGTTTTACAAGTTGACCATCATCAACGGTCCCTACGGCGTCTACCTCCGCGACGGTTCCAACAACTACTTTGAGCGTATCGTCACCCACGACAACTACGAGACGGGCTTCCAGATGCAGGGCTCCCTGAGCAATAACCAGGTCATCTACCTCGACTCCTACCGCAACCGTGACCCCCGCAAGAACGGCGAGAGCGCCGACGGCTTCGCCTGCAAGGAGGGCTCCGGCACGGGTAACATTCTGAAGGGCGCTCGTCTTTGGGAGAACGTCGACGACGGTCTGGACCTTTGGTAAGTTTGAAAGAACCTATCCACATCCCCCAAACTCACCTAAACACCCACTAACAAGCATAACAACAGGGAATTCAAGTCCCCCGTCACCATCATGGACACCATCTCATGGGGCAACGGCGTGAACCGCTGGGGCTTCACCGACTTCCAGGGCGACGGCAACGGCTTCAAGCTGGGCGGAGGCGACGCCGCCGACGTCGGCTCGGCCAACCACGTCATCACCAACAGCATCGCCTTCAACAACGCGGCCAAGGGCTTCACCGACAACAAGCAGCCCGGCAACTTTCAGTTCACCCGCAACACGGCCTACAACAACGGCGCCGTCGGCTTCCAGACCATCACGACCAAGTCGACGCTCAAGAGCAACATCGCCGCCGCCAACTCGGCGACCACGGCAAAGTCGGGCCAGACGTCGCTCGTCAGCGGCACCACCAGCAGCGGCAACTCGTGGGACGGCAGCGCGACCTGGTCCGCTTCGAGCTTCAAGAGCGTCGATGTTAGCTTGGTCAAGGGCGCGCGCCAGGCCAACGGCAAGATTGTGGCGAGCAACTTCTTGATTCCTACCTCTGGCGAGGCCATTGGTGCTACCACCACCTGGTCCTAGATCCTGGTTTCTCGTCTCGGAACATACTATCTTACCCCGTAAATAATTCATCTGTACATACTTAGACTGCCATAGAGCGGAGTACATAAACCAACCAGTACACATTCCAACCAGTACACATTCTCTTACATATAAGACTCTTCTTGCCTTATTCCGCGTGAAACCCTTTGCCTAAATGGCCATTTTGCCCTTTGGAAGCCTCGAAATAGTTGCTTTTTAGTCACGGAGACTGATGTACCAAGATTCTGAACAGTCGGGTCGGCCCAGGGACGGCAAAGTAAACTCTTCAAATTGTGATGTTCATGTCTGCGCCAACTTTTGTTCTTCATCATGCTCGCTACGCAGGAAACAATCAATGAGCGTCAGACACTCGAGGTGAGATGAAGGTTCCAGGCGTTTGCAGTGCCGTCGAGACGTTGAAAGAGAGCACAAGCGCAGCGGAACATTTCGACGATGGACTCAAACTCAAAATCAAGACCCGTGCTCTGTTGACAAGGGGAACCCATTGCTCATTTCCCACGAGCATCAGCGTGGATGACCAGCCACAGCAGAGGCGGCCCACTAGAATCAGCTTTGTGGCTGATGAGAGAATATGTGGCGCAGCATGCACGGAAGGCCCGAGAAAAAAGTTGTCGGCGCCCGGCCAAACCCGCTCCTCCGAAGCGCAGGAAGCTCGGAATTTCTCGTCGGCAATTTCCATGTCGTCGATGGATTTTTTTGGATAGGTTGCGAGCCATTCTTACGCCCAGCGCCCCCCCTCGTACCAGCCAAGCTGTACTGAACACGCGCGACATCGCATCTCGGGTCCCTGTATACCGTGCGATCAGTCATCGAGCATCGATCCGCCTCCATCAACAACATCTCTACCGCCCTTCGCGCAGAGGCTACTAATACAGCAAACATGGTGAGTTCGCCTCAAGCTTTCCCCTCCTACCCTCCTCTCGCGCGCGCGCCTCTTCGAACCCGAATGCGCCGCCAGAGCTCATCAACCTCCTCCCGGTCCCGCGAAGCGCAACCTGACTGACCTTCGCAACCCTTTAGGCGTACCGCCTCATCACCCAAGTCGTCTTCGTCGGCACCCGCATCGTCGGCCGTTCCTTCGCCGCAGCCTACAAGCAAGCGCAGGCCTCCTCCGAGTACGCCCGCGCGCAAGCCAAGAACGGCAACGCACCCGCCG
Source organism: Colletotrichum scovillei (assembly GCF_011075155.1). Taxonomy (NCBI): domain Eukaryota; kingdom Fungi; phylum Ascomycota; class Sordariomycetes; order Glomerellales; family Glomerellaceae; genus Colletotrichum; species Colletotrichum scovillei. Next base: position 1,336,555 of record NW_023336263.1, read on the forward strand.
GCACAAAGGGCGCCGGCACCGGCGGCTCGGGCATGACGCTCGACGAGGCGTGCAAGATCCTCAACGTCGAGGCACCCGGCAAGAACGGCGCCGACGCCAACGCCGGCGAGGTCATGGAGCGCTTCAAGAAGCTGTTCGACGTCAACGATCCCAAGAAGGGCGGCAGCTTCTACCTGCAGAGCAAGGTGCTCCGGGCGAGGGAGAGGTTGGAGAAGGAGATTGGGCCGCTGGTGGAGAAGGAGGAGGTCGAGGCTGAGGTGAAGGAAGGGTTCAAGCCCAAGATTTACAAGGACCGGTGAACTGCCACCGCGGGAACTGCGGCGGCGACGGCAGGACGGTCGTCATGAGGACGCTGACATAACCATGGACGACGAAAGCTTCCTCTGCGACGAGCGATCCTGGGCCGGGCCAGACCGAATCGATGTACGAACGGACTCCGACGGAGGGATGGGAGGGGGTACGACCACTGAGAGTGCTCTGTCAAGAGCTATTTCAGGGTCAGAAAACTGTATTGGAACAAACTTCACTCGACTCCGCATGGCATGGCGTTTTTAGGAGGTGGAATCTCTTTTTTGATTATTTCGGCGCGCGCGCTCACGGCACCGCCAGCATTGGCATGGTTAGACGATAAAAGGGGGCTCTGCGCGAAGAAAATTTGTTAATACTACTGTACTATAAGAGATGATGGGAAGAGAAGAAGAAAGAGAGACGGGGGGCTTCGGACCGATGGGAAGAGGTCTTTAGAGAATGCAAACACCATATTGCTACTCATGCATAGAGCCAATGAAATGCGTCTCACGCTTGATTGAGTCGTCGACTGGCGGCTCAACGTTGCTTGGATTCTGGCATTTTTTCACGACTTTGGGTGAACATGTTCCAGTGTCATGCTGACCGACTTGGTACATGAATTTTGACTTATCCAATTCTTTTCAATTTACAATATCTCATTATTTCGAGCAACCAACCGCCCCTCCGATACTCGGCCTACATCAAGTACTTCACAACGCAGGACATCCATCCCCACCCATCAATACAGAACTACATGCCTCAAAATTCTGACCCAACACAAAAAGTGAACTGATCGTGATGATCAGTTCCAAGTAATTGCCCAGAGGCGGATTCGAACCGCCGTCAACACGGATCGCTGTATAGAAGAACCACAACGTATCATCCTAACCAACTAGACGATCTGGGCGAATCGAAGCTTGCAGGTATCTCCTTGGTGGGGGAGGAAGCTTGGTTGACAGATCCGCTCGGAAACGGGTCTATGGACGGACTCCCAAGTGAGGTGGGAGACGAGATGTGTGAGGGCTTACGCGCGGTGGAGCAAGTGGGTGTACTCTCTGAGGGCTGCATGGAAGCCTCGTGTAAGACTTGAGAGATGGGTAGAAGAAATATAGCTTTAGAAGTTGTTGCCCAGACTCCAACGGTTTGATTGAAATTCGTACCGTTGTTCTTAATGAAGCTTGTCGGCGTTGCTAGGGTTGAATTTCGAAGAGCTCTCGAACGACAAGTCTATGATCTAGCGAGTCTCAAGACACTGAGAGATGATAACTCCAGACAGAAAGCCCTAGTACGAAGTAGTTGCAACGAACAATACCAATTTCTCATTCCATCCGCCGTTGAGAGTGTCTTCAGCCGTTAGACTCCGTCTGACCTGTAAATCTGGTCTGGCCGTTCACCTTCGCGTCTGACTGTTGACCAAATTCAGAGCCTCGGATAGATCATCCGTTCTAGTCCTCTCCATATACTCGATCCCATTCTCACTTTGCATCCGGATCCCGCCAGCCCCAGACCCCCGAGCAGCCCTCCGTCGCTCGACGACAAGCCACCGCGACGCTCCCACAACAGCACGTACAATGTCAACAAAGTTGAGCGCATCCTTCAACGCTCTCCATTGGAAGCTCCGCGCAGAAACTCTGGTCTCGGCGGTAGGCCGAGTAGAGCCGTCAGCCCCATCCCAAACGCCGCATGCGTCCTGCTCTTCTGTTCCAACCCCTCCATACGCCGTCTCAGGCTGCTGAGGCCAGATTTCCCGGCTTCTTACAGGGATGATTCGCGTCGCGGAGTTCTGATCTGTGCCCTGCTCATCTTCGTCGCCGGCATTGTGTCTGTTTTTTTGCGGTGCCGCTGGGTCTTTGTAGATGGAGTAGGGGTAGGCATAAAGGTGGAGGATCGATACGGCTGCCATCTCGAAGCAGAGGAGTGTATTGGGAATCCCGACGGCCCATGATGGGTGGGAGATGTACGCTGTTGGTTTCAATGGGCCGCCGTCGCCTGTGAGGAACTCGAAGATGCCCTGATGTAGCTTCGGTGTTAGCGTATGTTCATGGTAAATGACGGCCAGGAGAGGAGGCTGTTGGGAGCCAATTGTCTAAAGAGGGGAGATTTGCACTCACGGTCTGAACGTAGAATAGAAACACCACTAGCTTGATGGCGAGGAATTTGAGTAGAGGTCGATGCTGGGCCATCTCCTTTGAGGTTTGGTGGTAGAATTGCAGCAGGCACATCATGGCTGTGACGAGGGACAAGATCTCAATGACCATGACCTATTTGTTGTCAGTGTCTCTAGTCTTCGTTCTCTACCATGTTCGACCCTCGAGAATCTTGTCTTCATTGTGGTCTCACCCACCCAGATCTTAGCATGGCTAGGATCCTTGGATTCCTTGCAATACACGTCCGCCGCTTCCGTGATGCACTTTGTGAGAGCACCGAAGAACTTGACAGTACAGAACTGGAAGACACCGAACCAAATAATCTAGCAAAAATTAGTCAGACGCAGGCTATGTAAGAGACACCATGTTTGTGAGCTGCATTCACTCACGTTGAACCATTTCAGGCCGTCCTCAGTCTGTCCCTTTTTGTTTCTTCCGACATGTTTGACAAAGAACCGCGTGGGATTGAGCCACTTCTTCGGCTCCACCAAGTTGAAGACCTGGCGTAGTGTATTCAGATCGGGATGCAGCAGCTGGCAGAGTAACAGGAAGAAGGATGCGATGACTAAGGACTCGTAGAACTCATAAACGCTTCCGATGTACACCTGCTTCTTGTAAAAGATGATGCTCAGGGTGCATGCGATGGAGTAGACGGGGACCATCAACAGGATCCGGATGATTCTGTGCACCAATGTCTTTTTGTCAAAATCCACGAACGCTCTGTGATGAGGCAGTGCTATAAAACGAACTACAAGGAACTCACTGCTTCTGTTCTTTGGGTTTTGTGTAGTTGCTCGCGTGTCTAAAGATGAGATATGCCGTAGCGCAGCAGGCGACTATGGTTGCTCCTGCTGATAGAGATATCAACAGGCCGTGAACTCGGATACCGCCACCGAGCTTCTGTTCGACAACTTGTAGTAGATTTGTCAGACGTGCCTTCGACCGGTATTGTCATATATTGTTACGTACTTGGAACATCCAGATGATGATCTTTGCATCTCGCCATTGAATCTCCAGGACGGTCCAATTCCGTATAATGTCGCTCTCGCGTTAATCGATCCAAGATCTCGGCTCACGTCTTCGTTCAGACCACAATAGGAGTCACCTCCGGCTTCGTAGCTTTTCGCGCTCTTCCGTGCTCTCTATCCTCCCGATTCTTCTCTTGTGGCTGTCCTTTTATCGTTTCTGGTTGTCTTCTCTTTGTGATGACTGTCAATGAGAAGGTACAATAAGACAGATTGTCTTAGATAAAACCAGACTTGAAGAAGCGAAAGACCAATACAAGTTCCAGAGCAGACACTGAAAGAAAACAATGATGAAAGGCTACACGGGATTAGCAATGAGAATATACATCCTGCGCCTCTGGAGCCCAGGCTTTCTTATCAAGAGAGTAAAAGCTTAGGCAATTACATGAGAGGACCAATCTCACCCAAGCTTTCTTCGTTCTCTTAGCATCATAGCCAATTATTACCTTACCTATCCTAACGAGACAAAACCTGACGGATCTGCGGGCCTAAGATCATAGTGACCAATAGACTTTCGAATGTCCTGAACGAGGTAGATTAAACAGCCCTCTCCCCCATTTTACAGCCTTTGCCCAGCCGTACTATCCGCCGACTTACTCGTGTAATTGTAACTTTACACGCAGACGTTGGCATGAAAATCTCTTAGAATATTAAGGTTTCGTTACAAAGCCCAGGCGCAAACGCGGCGACAAGGGTCAACCCCCCACTGGGCTGAGCCGTCATAGCCACACTTTACACGTCAACGGGAGATTCGGGAAGACCCGTTCGTATATCTAATGGCATAACTCAGTCTCGGCATGGAGTAATCCGTTTGGTCGATGTCCTTGTGCCCTTGATTATAGAGTACCTGATTCGTCCGCTTTTGCCCCATACAATTGTGAATGCGGCGGAACCCGAGTTACGAACACGAGATACGAGCTAGGCGTGTTCGTCAGTCACAGACTCGCCCGCTTCAGAGTTTGGGGGTTGACAGATCTGCCTTGCTAGGCCTTGGCGGCTTCGAGTGCCGGCTTCCCCTGAATAGGCATTTGCTTCAACCTTGCACGATGCGACAGTAGCCACCGTACCCGTAGCTGAGACACGGACTTCGGTCTCTAACTACAGGTCCTGATTGAAGATTATGATATCGTTACCCGCGTAAAGTGCGAGCTATCATTGGCTCTGCCTACCGTAGCCTTCGCTTGCAGTGGCTGATCTTTATGTTCATCCTACCCCACGATCGTGACACAGCCCCATATATTTCTTGGTGGATAGTCTGTAGTCTCAGGCAAAGCAGGAGGCGGGATTGAGAGACTTTGAAGACTCCGGAGCCGTACGGAGCTCGAGTCAGTGTTTGTCTAGGCAAGTTACAGTGCCTGAACATCGTGAGCCTCGATGCTGACTGGTCAAAAGTTTCGGCTCCCACCGCTTAGCAAAGTGGTGAAACATTGGCTGCATTCTAACGAATGGACATATGCTACCCATATACTATGGCGGAAAGGCGGTAATGAAGAAAGAAAGAACAGAAATGGCTGCGCAAGGCGCACTTGACAAAGGTGATTGCCCGCGTGTTCATCGGATCGGTTGACATCAGTTCGTCTCAATTCCGTCCCGATGTCATGACTGACGACAGTCTATCGTGCGGACACATCATTTCGCCTTTCGGCTTTGCAAACTATTCCCGATATGTGGCTTAACATTAACATTGTAGCGAATGAGAATGGCTTGATTTGCAGTCCTCTGCCTCATGTGAAATGGGGAAAGCCATGGATAGGATTGAGCATCTCGTCAGGAGCTACCCGTTAACCCATCTCACGACTTGGTATGGAATTCAGAGTCAAGATAATTTCCGTCATCCTAAGCTGTTCAATTATTGCCTCCATGATGGCCCTCTTAAGACGTATCTCGAGCACTCAAGTGCTTTTTACATAAGGAGAACTTTCCTTGAGAGTTGAAATTGACTGCTCTTGACGAAACAACTCTACCTACATTTTACCTCGCCCTGTCAACCTTCAGAACAGCAAAACTGAACCCCAAACCCAGTCACAATGGCTTCATCTTCACCGATCGCGTCCGCTTTCTCCTGGCTAGGCAAAGAGAACAGTCCAAGCCCAACAATCCAGCCATACGGCTACATCGCTACCGCTCTCTTGGTCGTCGTCTTTTCCATCTTGCTCAAAGTCTCCAAGCACGACGATTTACCCCTCCTCCAGCCACCACCAAAGTGGTTTCGACCAACCTTCCTAGCGCAGATTGAATTTTTCAAAATTGGAAAGGAACTGATTTCGAAGGGGAGAGCTACGTTGCCCGGCAAACCCTACAAGATCCTTTCGGATAGCGGAGAAGTTCTTGTCCTGCCCACTCGTTTCGCCAACGTCATTCGGAATGAGGAGGATTTGAGCTTCGGGGCTGTGGTCATGCGAGTGAGTTGATAGAGCTGTGGAACTACCCGATGTGGCCCTGTAACTCTCAAACTTGGAGGAGTTATTGGGTATACTGACACACTGCTTTAATTCGTAGGATCTCCACGGAAAGATCCCAGGCTTCCAGCCCTTTGGGTTTGTTGATGACGACAAGAAGATTCTACAAGTAGTTGCTCGCAAGCAGCTGACCAAGTCGCTCAGTAAGTTTCACGGATTCCCGGCTCGGGAAGCCGCATCTCGATAATTGACACGAAAATCTCTCTTGTAGACACCATCACCGAACCCCTCTCTCTCGAGACCGCATTCGCAGCAAACCTGATCTTCGGTGACTCTCAAGGTAAAGTGCCCTCCCCATCTCTTCTTACTATCTTCTGGTAACCGGACTAACGACTTCACAATCCCTTCAGAATGGCACCAACTGCCCCTAAAAGACACAATCCTCGACCTCGTAGCCCGCCTCTCCTCCCGCGTCTTCCTCGGCCCAGAACTCTGCCGCAACGAAGACTGGCTCCGCATCACAAAGGACTACACCGTCCTCTCCTTCAAAGCAGCCTTCAAGCTCCGCGCCGTGCCCCTCCGCCTGCGCCCCCTTCTCCACTGGTTCTCCGCAGACTGCAGACGCACGCGTGAGTCCCTCGCCGAGGCCCAGAAGCTCATCGCGCCAGTCATTGAGAAGCGGCGCGCGGAGAAACGGGCCGCGGCCGCTGCCACTGTTGAAGGCCAGGCTGCCGTGGTGCCGGTGTCGAATGATGCTATTGAGTGGGCTGAGGCTGAGGCGCAGGGAGGGGCGTACGATGCTGCCATTTTCCAGCTCACGCTATCGTTTGTGGCTATTCACACTACGACGGACCTCCTTGCTCAGACGCTCATCTACTTAGCCAGTGAGCCGGACCTGATCGACCCCCTAAGAGCCGAGATCGTAGAGGTCCTGAAAGCCGAGGGATGGAAGAAGAGCGCGCTGTATAACATGAAGCTCCTAGACAGCGCCATAAAGGAGACGCAAAGAATGAAGCCCGTCTCTATGCGTAAGTCCAGCCCGGCTCCATCACGCCCAACAAACCAAAGCCTCCATCTTACAAATCTCTTCCTCGACTACAGTCCTCATGCGCCGCCTCGCCACCAAAGACGTAACCCTCCCAGACGACAACATCACCATCCGCCGAGGCGACACCGTCTCCGTCGACACCTACAGCTCCATCGACCCGACCGTGTACGAAAACCCCGAGACCTACGACATCCATCGCTTCCGCCGCATGCGCGAGCAGCCCGGCGGCGCCAACAAGGCGCAGCTCGTGACGACGAGCCCGGAGCACCTGGGCTTCGGCCACGGGTTACACGCGTGCCCTGGCCGGTTCTTCGCATCCAACGAGGTGAAAGTTGCGCTCTGTCACTTGCTGTTGAAGTATGATTGGAAGCTGGCGCCGGGGTCGCCTTCGGAGCCTGTTATTACGGGCGCGTCTATGAATGTCAATCCGAAGGCTGTGGTTATGGTGAAGAGGAGGGTGGAGGAGTTTGATATTGATAATCTTGGGTTTGGGGACTTGGACGCTTGAGTTTCTGTGAGTCTGGTGGGCTTGTTGACGAGGAGCATTTTTGCTTAGGCAGTTGATCAATGCTTCTAAGCAGTTTTTCTACCGAAATATATAAAACATGCAAAAGGGTTTGGACTTGTTCGAAAAGGAGGAGTCTCGACAGCGCGGTCTCCAGGCGTACTAGAAACTCCGCCCCCTTTCTATGAGTCCCATGTCAAGGAGACCCAGAAGAATAAAATATTCATGCCATTGATGGGAAGAAGCAACATTACTGACTTGTACCTCCAACGCGAATCGTCATAGGAGAACCTCCTCATTTACCATGCTCCTGCCAATTAACTGCTGGGTGGAATGGAAGATAGTAATACCACCGGCGAAAGCAGCATCAGTAGCGTCGAGATAATTCACCACAGCCAATTCCAGTACTCTTAGACATCTCTCATAACCCGGTGCCCCACAAGATATCTAGCCCTCCCAGAAGACCCTAGAGCGCGTCAAGGAGTCCCAACGAGATTCTGCGTAACACCATACATAGCAAAACGCAGAACGAAGGTGCGTGCGGGACATTATCAGTCCCAGAAACGGTACCTGCATCCTCGATACTGCTTGTGAGCCTCACGGCAGCACCGTTGGCCCCTTTCGGCCCCCGCCGGCGACCTTTATAAAGTGCCTCGTGGAGCGCGAACACAGCGCAAAGCACGAACGCACCCATCTTGAGAAGGCAGTTCAGTTGGATCAAAAAGGGGATTATCCGATGGGATCTTGCGCTTTTGGGTGAGTTCAGCGATGAAGGAACGAAACTTCATGTTCAATAGCTAGATTTATACTATTGGGAACAGAAAAGAGTTAGTTTAACTCTCTGCGCTTCTCCCAAGTATTCTGATCATTTCAAAAAGAGCCTCAGCGAAAGGAGACGGCAGATCTTGGTCTCTAGCGGATGAGTTGTCATGGAAGGGTCCGGTAAAATGCGCCTAGCAACAGTCCGAATGGAAATGAAACTCGCATCAATGCCCTCAGGAGTAGAGAGCACAGCTTCAAATCCGGAAACTGTGTGGAGAGAAACATGCAGCATCTTTGCTGGTAGATGGTATTATATACTTACTTTTTCTTGATGAACACTTGCACCTAGCTACAGTTTATGCCAGGAAACACAGTTGCCCGGTTTAAGGTGTCCCATGAGACACGGTACTCACCTTACACCTATTCATAAGGAAAAGAGACTGCGTTTGAATCGAGAATATGCCGAGGATACTAAGAGAATCGTTTCCGAAGGGGAATGACGCGGAGCACACGTCCAGAATGGGGGATGCAATCTCCTCGCTCAACCTTCTACAGCTAATACGTCGTCACTGAGTAAGACGCTGTACGTGGAACAATACTGCAAACTAACAAAGAAGAGATATAGACCAAGATGCAGAAAATTCACCAAAGGGTAACCAGCGGCAACCATCAGCCAGGCAACCTCATGTTCCTAGAATTGCGCGCATAGCGACACCGTCAGGAGAGAAGGGGGTAGCATCCGACCAGCCACGTTGATCCGTCCTCAGTATCCCTCTCCAGAATCTTCAGCATTTTTAGCTGAACATAACATGGAGTCTTCTTCTTTGTATCTGATATCACAATCTATCAACTCAAGATCTGTCACGTCACAGATAGGGTAGCTGGCTGACTGGATACACCGCATGAAGAGGTCTCTTAGACTGAAGACCTGAAGATCTACAAGCTTTGGCTAGCGACCGGTCGTCTATCGTGTCTAATACTGTGCAAAATACCCGGTAGATGACAAGGCTGGCAGCTTATACGCCTACAAGATGCTTGAGACGGACTTACAAGTCTCAACGAGGAAGGTACGTGGGGGGAAGGGTAGTTGTTCTAGGGAGAGAGGAGAGCAAATGACGGGGCGCTTGAGCCAGAGTGACAATTACTGCACCGTTGAGAGAGACCACGTCCTAACAAGAATCGCACATCCTCTCATCATGATACATTGCGCGCTTGCTCACGTTCACATTGATGCTCCAACGACGCCGAGGTCCAACGGTGTCTCGAACGGCCCGAGAGTGCGCTCGTCGCAATAGGAATAGGCTCATGATTGTTTCGTCCACCCAGATGCTCCCTGCGAAGCCATTACCGGATTCAGCAAATCACTTGCGATGTTTGGGGAAAATGTGTGTGTGTGTGGCTGACTAACTGACACTTGAGAGTCAATCGACGTTGGCCTACATCAGACCAACAAGAACGCCTCGTCCAACAGTCGACAAGCCGCGCTTAGACTGTAAAGTCTGTGTGGTCAATGTGGGAGCCAAAGAGATGGTATGCCCATGGGAGGAAATCTTGGCATAGCATATCGAGTGTTTGGACGAGACGGAAATGGTCGCTTCCAGATCACGATATTAGACTTTTTGGCCGATTTACGACAACGTTTTGGGTGGAGGGGTCGTCGACGTAGATCGCCCCCGCATGTTGCCTCTTTCGGCTGACCGAGTCGGCTCCGACCGAGCAGTTGACCAAAACTCCCGTACGGATATCCGTCCCGTTCAGCGGTTGAGATCCGAGAATCAGCCGCGAGCTTACCAGTTGTGCCTCGACGACAGGGATGACATGTCTGCGAGGTTTCTGGAAAACCAGTGTAGTGTAATGCAGACGCCGGTCACTTTGAGAGCAGAATGGGTAATGGAAAGACAAGGGAAAAGAGGCCCATTGGAGGAAACTCTATCTGGGTTCTTGGCTGTCAGCATCCGGCACAAACAAGTTTGTGGGTGACTCTTTCGGCGTGCAGTTAGTCGTCAGGGGACGGGGCGGTCTGTGACGAGTTCAAGCGATCATTTCTCTCGCTGGGAGCCAGTCTGAAGTCGGGTAGAAACGCCACGCTGTCGATCGGATGCTGCCACTGGCGAGCGAATTGACATCGTTCGTTCGGGGGTGTGGGGGAGAGCAGCAAAGAAGACGAAGAGGATGAAGTGAGGATGAAGCAGCGCTGCATAAGCTTAGAGCCAGGCGTCCGTGCTGCGTGCTGCACCGAGTGTTGGGTGGTGGTTGAGTTGGCTTTCGCGTTCATGTTTCGTGTCGCGGCACTTGAGGCCGAGCCGATCAGGCTGATGTGGGCATTGATTGCTAAAGGCGAGCGAGGTGCTCCGTACGGTGCCAGTAGGCCATGTGCATGCGTGCGATGCGTCACGCGAAGGACCTCGACCAGGCTCTAGCTGACAGGAGACGGACGGACTTTTTATCAATGTGTAATTAGCGGGTCTTGGCTAGTCTTCACGACGTGAGGTGTCTGGGGTTGAGTTGTGCATTTCTCATCAGCCTTGGAAAGTCGGGGGCCAGGTGCCAGGCCAGGTCGCCAGGGTAGCGGTATGTTCTGTATCCGTACGGAGTAGGGATAGGTAGTGCTGCTATCTCTCTCTTGAGTTTCTTCTGGTTTGCGAGATTTGAGCAACATCAAGAAGTACCTTGTCCGAGACTTCGGCCGATTGCCGCCGAGACTCGAACGGCAGCTGCACCGTGCCACCGTCAGGTAGGACGGGGGAACGCCCACCAGGTGTGTGACTTGCGGCGGGAGGGCGCGCGGAAGGCGTGGCGGCGAGACACTAATTTAGCAAAGGAAAGTCTCCGACAGGGTGAGGCGCGAGGGTGCATTTGTCGTGGAACAGCGACTTGCTGGGCTAGAATTACTCGCAACAATTCTTGCTGACACCTCGGTGGCCTGTATCCGTCGTAGAGGATAATTCGACCTGTCATTAGTGTGTCCCTGAGGCCCTCGAGTTTTTGCTTTTTGGTTGCAGTTGCCATGATTTGCAGTCTGAAAGTGACTCACTGTGAAGACGGGCTTGGCGCAGCGGAAATGTCCAGGGTTGCACCGGTTGCTTGATCAGCCGGAGGAAAAGACGTCTGGGAGATGTCCGTAGGAAAGTAGTAGGAGGCCCGTTGGAGGAAACAGGCTGGAGGAGGAAACAGGGCCGTGAGGTTGAAATCTCGTCAATGATCAGCGTCAACGTTGATGGAGACCCGGAGCTGATTCAACGTTCAAAAAGACCTCCGTTGCGGCGGACGAAGGCGGCGGTGGAATGCTGCTGGGACCAGGGGAGCAGGGAGGCCGCGGGGCCCGGTCCACATGGAATTGACGACTTTTTGTTGTCTCCAGGATTCGAATGGCTGCTGTGCCAAAAACTTCAGCTTGGTTGCGGTCGGAGGGTAAGACTAATCGACTGTAAAGGCTTATGTAAGGGGTCAGCAACAATCCACAATGGGAGCAGATAGTAGTCGTAATTGATCCGCACGCAATTTGGCATATGAGGTCCCTGCCAGGCTGTAAGACAGTGGGTGGGCGGGATATCCGTACGAGTAATACGGGACCTCGATCCTTTGTCGCAAAAGAGCTCTTAGATGTGCGGGCCTGATGCGAGATGGAGATGAATAATAATGGTTCAGATATGCTTGTTTGACTGGCGGGAGGCTAGCGGAGAAGTTGCGGAAGACTGGCGGTGGCATGGCGGGAAGTCCGTGGTGGGAAAACCCGGCGAAACAACCGGACAGAATGCGTTTGGATAGAGGAGGTCTGATAAGATGGAGCGAGGATGGAAAGACAAGTGTAGGATGCGATACTTGAATGCAAATAACATGAGTTGTAGCTGGCAATGAGGGCGATGTGGTGGGATGGCCGTGGATGGAGTTGGAGATCGAAACGAGAGATGCATATTCGGAAAGAGAGACCCTCCAAGCCTGGACTGCTCTTACCCTCTTCTCTCTCTGCCTGATTGGCTCGCCTTTGGAGGAAGGAAGCTGATTCAGCAGCACTAATCCAAAACAAGACACTGTAGCCCTTCTTGCCTTTGCTTTCTCCACATTTTGCCGGATGACTCGAAACCGATTGCCAGGCCCCACACTCCTGACAAGCGCGGATTTCAGATGTTTTGACTGGCCAATGAAGCTGTCCTTGGCCAGGTAGGCAGTGACCAACCAGACTGTGAGAATTCAATGTGGAAGGAACGTGAAAAAAAAAAAAGAGAAGAAAGAAGGACCAAAAAGTCCAAGGAAAGAACCCCGGGAGCAGGGAAAGCGGGGCTGGACCCCATCCCTTGTCCTGGTATTGCCGCCTTTTTACGCCGGCCGCAGACAACGCAACGTGCAGCACAAACTCGGGCAGGCGCTGCTGCTATCTCCCAAGTGGGGCCGCCTTCCCTCAATGTGGTGTCTCCGTTTTCTGCTGTCTGGTCTGTTGTGCGTGTTCTGTGTTCGGCATTGCCATCGCAACCTGCAACATTTCTTGTTGTTTGCTTTCCCCTTGTTTCTCTCCACTGTACACTACTGTTGGCCTGCCGCGTGCTTACCTTAGCTGCGCACTTCGCTCTCGGAGTTTTGTAGCGTCAACTTGTGCGACGTGTCTGACCTCTATCATCGACGACCATCGCGCTGGATACTTGCGTTTCAACACTGCTAGTATCCACTTTGATCCCTTTTTTTGCCTCTTTTTACGGAGTTCCTCATTCTTCTTTTTTTTCTGACTGCATCAAGGGTCAGCACACATGCGTCCGGGCCCATGGAGATCGGCTTGGACAGCTCCATGACGGGCAGGTGCTAGATGATGTTCAATTTGCATCTGCTTTTCAGATGGAAATGTTTGCAAGTCCACGTCAATGTGTCCAAAATCTCTCAACGAATTGGATGCCGCTAACGTCTATGTTGCTCAGCACTGCCGTTGTTGGTAGCCAGCCCTCACACCCTATACTAGCACGGCTACCTAGTCTGGCCAAAGAGGGTGTTCGAGTCCCTCGCCGGGTAGATAGATCGTAGAGTTGCATTACACATACTCGCGCACACACATACCGACGAAAAGAGACACACACAACACACACCTCGAAAGCGTCCTTTTTTCCGATGACGCGTGCCTCTGCACACGGACACTCATCATCCCATCTCATCCCACCGCTGACCGCCTCTTCTTCGTCCAAGATCGGGGACATCTGTCTGTGTACCAACGACCAAGATGCCTCGAGACAAACCCCCGCGGCGGTTGAAAAAAAGCTTACTATAGTAGAGACCGGTGCAACTATTGCCGTCTCTGACTCCTCCCCGATCTGCCCTCCCACGGGCCACAAGTTACAACGGTTCAAGGAACCAAGGAACCCAACGTCTGGTCTGTGACCTGGGAGGTATCATGGTGGCTCAAGATGGCTCATCATGTACTATCCCTCGACCGTCAGGACTAAGGAATACTATGCCAAGGGAACAGGATGATCCACACAGCCGTACCCCCACCACCTCATGGATGACGGCCGTCTTGCACCCTGGCACGCCTCTGTGTCTGGGTCTCCCCGACAATTTAACAGCTGCGGGCCCTCCCATCGCGCCTCCACTCTGCTGCATCGTCCGTACCTACGCAGCGCTGTTAGTCGCATCTGCACGCCTTTTCTCCTGGAGCCAAGCCAAGCACGCACTTTCCAACGAGTCCCAGTCTCCCAGACTCTCACCCGTGCCGCTAGAAAGGTCCTTTTAGAACGAGTCCCAGTCTCCCAGACTCTCACCCGTGCCGCTAGAAAGGTCCTTTTAGCTGGGTACGGGAGAGACGTGGATACGGTACACGGTACCTACATATCCCACTAGATGACGCCCACAACACCACCAATTCCCATGTACTCACCCAGGAAATGCTCTCTGTCTTTCTTACTAGGCTAACAGCAGCCTGCCGGTAAGTACCCATCACTCTGAAGACAAGGTAGTATCATCACCCCAGTCAGGGTGCCTCGACTTCGCCCTGCGTGCAACAATACCTCCTGAATGCCCAACATCGTGCTGTGCCTCCACCTGTGACCTAGCATTACCTTACTCCGTACGGAGTACCTACCTTACAGTACTGCAAGTTGTTAGCTACCGGCCGGGCTTAAGACTTCCTAGATCCGGGAACCGACTCCGGCGCAAATTGTCACTCATCTTGACGCATCGTTGATTGGTAATGTTTTCTGTTTGGCTCCCGAAGTCGATCCGATAGACTGCCTGGGCGGCCCCAGGACCCTCTTTATTTTTTTCCTCCCTCCCAGACCATACGGATGGATACCCAGTAACCCAGTCTTTAGGAGGTAGCTGCTTGCTGGCCCTGGTTTTCTTTCTCTTAGGTTGTTGATGGAAGCTTCTTTTATTTTTTCTCAACTCCCATTTCTCATCCATCAACTCGCTCTCGGGTCGACGGCCGCTGGGATTTGTGTATTCCTCCTTTCCTCCGCCGAATGACCGCCTCTTGGTCCGAAGCGCACCTCGACAGTCAGAAACTCTGACACATACACGCTCTCTCTCTCTGTCACGCAGTCTCAATCCACCGGCTCTTAGCTTCCCCCCCTTCAGTCCTTTGATCTCTCTCTCTCTCTCTATTTCATCCCCTTTAACACGGCACATTGCCGCCTGACTCTTTCGCCTATTCTCCCTCTTTTTTCACCATCCATCCCCACGGTACATCACCCCGTACCTCCAGTTCCAACGCCTTTCCTCTCCCCGGCACGGGCCAGCCACCGCCACTTTCCGGTCGCCTGGGATCATCGTCACCACCTCTTAATACCAGCTCGACTACTCACTCACCCTAACGTATTGTGAGACCGAGCATTAATTCAACCCAAGTCGCCCTATTACGAGATTCTGCACCGCAGTGAACAACACCTCTTCGCGCACCACACACCAGCCCGACGGTCCAATGGCGGAGCCCTATTACGAGATTCTGCACCGCAGTGAACAACACCTCTTCGCGCACCACACACCAGCCCGACGGTCCAATGGCGGACCAGGACTTTGAAAAGACGGAACAGGCCGTCGCAGGAGGTAGCCCCGCCGTCAACGAGAAGAACAACACGGCCGACTCAAGTACGGCCCCGCGATCCTCGACCTCCACCGCCGCCGATTCTGAACAGCAACGCGAGGAAGCTCGGCGCAACAACCCCGATGGTTTCACCGCGATCCACGCCGGTATCTCGGTTCACCAAGCCGAGGCCGAGTTTGCGGAACTCCAGCGCGAGCTGTCTGGTCACTCGCGCGCAAGCAGAGTGAACAGTCGCAACAGCCGTAGAAAGTCTGAAGATGTCGAGAAGGCTGTCGCCAACGTCAACTCGGCCACACCTTCCTCCGAGACGGATGGTGAGCAGTTTGACTTGGAAGCCGTCCTGCGCGGCGGCGTCGAGGCCGAGCGCGAAGCCGGCATCAGACCGAAGCACATCGGCGCCTACTGGGACGGGCTCACGGTTAAGGGCATGGGAGGCACCACCAACTACGTCCAGACTTTCCCCGATGCTTTCGTCAGCTTTGTCGACTACGTGACTCCCGTCATGAACCTCCTGGGCCTGAACAAGAAGGGTGTTGAGGCTACTCTGCTGGACAACTTCAAGGGGGTCTGCAAACCGGGTGAGATGGTCTTGGTACTGGGTAAGCCTGGCTCGGGCTGCACCACGTTCCTCAAGACCATTGCCAACTGGCGCGCCGGCTACACCAGTGTTACTGGCGACGTGCTGTACGGCAAGTTCACAGCCGACGAGTTCAAGCAGTACCGAGGTGAGGCCGTCTACAACCAGGAGGACGATATCCACCACTCCACCCTCACCGTCGAGCAGACGCTGGGTTTCGCTCTCGACACCAAGGTTCCTGCCAAGCGCCCCGCCGGCATGTCCAAGAACGAGTTCAAGGAGCAGGTCATCTCCACCCTCCTCAAGATGTTCAACATTGAGCATACCCGCCACACTGTCGTCGGTGACGCTTTTGTGCGCGGTGTGTCTGGAGGAGAGAGAAAGCGTGTGTCGATCGCAGAAATGATGATCACCAACGCTTGCGTTCTCTCATGGGACAACAGCACCCGTGGTCTAGATGCCAGTACGGCGCTGGACTTTGTCAAGTCCCTCCGTGTCCAGACGAACTTGTACCAGACCACCACGTTTGTGTCTCTGTACCAGGCCTCCGAGAACATCTACAACCTCTTCGACAAGGTCATGGTTATTGACGCTGGAAAGCAAGTCTACCTCGGTCCCGCCACCGAGGCCCGCGCCTACTTCGAGGGTCTCGGTTTCGCCCCTCGCCCCAGACAGACCACCCCCGACTACGTTACCGGATGCACCGACGACTTCGAGCGCGAGTACGCTCCCGGCCGCTCAGCCGAGAACGCGCCCCACAGCCCAGAGACCCTCGCTGAGGCCTTCAAGACTTCAAAGTTCCAGAAGCAGATCGACAGCGAGATGGAGGAGTACAAGGCGAGACTGGCCCAGGAGACGGAGAAGCACACCGATTTCCAGGTCGCCGTCAAGGAGGCCAAGCGCGGCTCTTCCAAGCGCTCCGTCTACGCCGTCGGTTTCCACCTGCAGGTCTACGCGCTCATGAAGCGCCAGTTCGTCCTGAAGCTCCAGGACCGTTTGTCTCTGTTCCTCTCCTGGTTCCGCTCCATCGTCATCGCCATCGTCCTCGGTACTCTCTTCTTCCGCCTCGGTTCGACTTCCGCCAGCGCCTTCAGCAAGGGTGGTCTCATGTTCATCTCGCTCCTGTTCAACGCTTTTGAAGCTTTCTCTGAGCTGGCGGGTATCATGACTGGACGTGCAATCGTGAACAAGCATAAGGCGTACGCTTTCCACCGTCCGTCAGCATTGTGGATTGCACAAATTATTGTCGATCAAGCTTTTGCAGCAAGTCGAATCATGGTCTTCTCCATCATCGTCTATTTCATGTCTGGGCTTGTCCGCGAAGCCGGGGCGTTCTTCACCTTCTACCTCATGATTCTCTCTGGAAACATCGCCATGACGCTCTTCTTCCGTTGCATCGGCTCCATCAGCCCCGATTTCGACTACGCCATCAAGTTCGCCGTTGTCATCATCACGTTCTTCGTCACCACCTCTGGTTACCTCATTCAGTATCAATCTGAGAAGGTCTGGATTCGCTGGATCTACTGGGTCAACGCTCTGGGTCTTGCTTTCAGTGCCATGATGGAGAATGAGTTCAGCCGTCTGAAACTCACCTGTTCAAGCGAGTCGCTCATCCCCTCGGGCCCCGGCTATGGCGATATCAATCATCAGGTTTGCACGCTGGCTGGCTCCACCGCGGGAACCACGCTCGTTGATGGCTCAGCGTACATTGCTGCTGGATACAACTACATCAAGGGCGATCTGTGGCGCAACTGGGGTATCATCCTGGCTCTCATCGTCTTCTTCCTCCTCATGAACGTCACTCTTGGTGAGCTCATCAACTTTGGAAACGATGGCAGCTCGGCCAAGGTCTACCAGAAGCCCAACGCGGAGCGTAAGAAGCTTAACGAGGCATTGATGGAGAAGAAGGCAGCCAAGCGGCGCGGCGACAAGCAGGAAGGGTCCGACTTGAGCATCAACTCCGAAGCCGTCTTGACCTGGGAGGACCTCAACTACGATGTTCCCGTCGCCGGTGGAACCCGCCGCCTGCTCAACAATGTTTACGGATACGTCAAGCCTGGCCAGCTCACGGCCTTGATGGGTGCTTCCGGCGCCGGCAAGACCACTCTCCTCGATGTACTCGCGTCTCGCAAGAACATTGGTGTCATCCATGGTGACGTCCTCGTCGACGGCATCAAGCCCGGAAAGCAGTTCCAACGCTCCACCTCGTACGCCGAGCAGCTCGATCTCCACGACCCGACCCAGACCGTCCGCGAGGCTCTCCGCTTCTCCGCTCTTCTTCGCCAGCCTTACGAGACCCCCATTCCCGAACGTTACGAATACGTCGAGGAGATTATTGCCCTGTTGGAAATGGAGCATATCGCCGACTGCATCATTGGCTCCCCCGAGTTCGGTCTGACCGTCGAGCAGCGCAAGCGTGTCACGATCGGTGTCGAGCTGGCCGCCAAGCCTGAGCTCCTTCTTTTCCTCGACGAACCTACCTCCGGTCTCGACAGTCAGAGTGCCTTCAACATTGTCCGTTTCCTCAAGAAGCTGGCCGCCGCCGGACAGGCCATTCTCTGCACCATTCATCAGCCCAACGCCGCCCTGTTCGAGAACTTTGATCGTCTTCTGCTCCTCCAGAGAGGTGGCCGTACCGTGTACTTTGGCGATATCGGCCAGGACGCCGTCGTTTTGCGAGACTACCTCAAGCGCCACGGCGCCATCGCCAAGCCCACCGACAACGTCGCGGAGTACATGCTCGAGGCCATCGGAGCCGGATCCGCCCCTCGCGTCGGAAACAAGGACTGGGCCGACATCTGGGACGACAGCGCCGAGCTCGCCAACGTGAAGGACACCATCGGACAGCTCAAGGAGCAGCGCATGGCCGCCGGCCGGACCGTCAACCACGATCTGGAGAAGGAGTACGCCAGCCCGCAGCTGCACCAACTCAAGGTCGTCGTGAACCGCATGAACATCAGCTTCTGGCGCAGCCCCAACTACCTCTTCACCCGCCTCTTCAACCACGTCGTCGTCGCCCTCATTACCGGTCTCACCTACCTTCAACTCGATGGCAGTCGCAGCTCGCTCCAGTACAAGGTCTTCGTCATGTTCCAGGTCACTGTCCTGCCGGCCCTCATCATCAGCCAGGTCGAGGTCATGTTCCACATCAAGCGCGCCCTCTTCTTCCGCGAGAGCTCCTCAAAGATGTACAACCCCCTCACCTTCGCCGCCGCAATCACCATTGCCGAGCTGCCCTACTCCATCATGTGCTCCGTCGGCTTCTTCCTGCCGCTCTACTACATGCCAGGTTTCCAGTTCGACTCCTCCCGCGCGGGCTACCAGTTCTTCATGATCCTCATCACCGAGCTCTTCTCCGTCTCCCTCGGCCAGGCCTTGGCGTCCCTGACGCCCAGCCCCTTCATCTCCTCGCAGTTCGATCCCTTCATCATGATCACTTTTGCCCTCTTCTGCGGTGTCACCATCCCCGCCCCGCAGATGCCCGGCTTCTGGCGCGCCTGGCTCTACCAGCTCGACCCCTTTACGCGTCTCATTGGCGGTATGGTCGTCACCGCGCTGCACGACCTCAAGGTCGCCTGCTCCTCGGTCGAGTTCAACCCCTTCACCGCGCCGCCGGGTCAGACGTGCGGCGAGTACATGCAGCCCTTCTTCGACAATGGCGGCCCGGGATACCTTGCCAACAACGATACGTCGAGCTGCGAGTACTGCGCGTACAAGGTTGGCGACGAGTTCTACACGCCTCTGGGGCTCAACTTTGACAACCGCTGGAGGGACCTCGGTATCTTTTTGGCCTTTGTCGGCAGCAACTTGATTATCCTGTTCATGGCGGTAAGCATCCCCACTTTAGTCCCATGGCTCAAATGTTTCACGCAATACTAACGTCTACAATAGAGCAAGTTCCTCAACTTCAACCGCAGATAATCATCCCCACCCCCAAAGCCCGCTTCGCAACGCGTTTTGCATCCTGCTTTCCACTTTCCTACTGTCAGTTGATTTAACAGCATCAGCATCGTCATTCCCCGATAGGTTCTCAACTCGGTCGCGTCTTTTCAACAGGCCAAGAACCATGTTTTGTCCAAAACGGAGTCTTTTGGTTTTGGGGATATCGACACCAAAATTTTCGGGAGGATTTTGCGGAATTCATATGAGAAGATAGAGGAAGCCTTCATTGCGCACAGTACACACATCACACATTGAGCCATGAGATAGCATGGCTTTTTGTTAAGACCTGCAAGATGTACACACACACATCACACCCCAGCATAGAGCTTTTTTACGTAATTTAATAGACACGGCCAAGAGACTGTATGTACAAATCGAGAATGAGAGCCTTTGTGAGAATTGATGTGTTGAACGTTGAGAAGATTGAAGAAGACGTTTTTTCCGAGATTTGAAGTACGAAGACTGCTTGTTTTCTATGAAGCCACTGATTGCGATTATGAGGAAATCGCCATTTTACCCCAAAAACCATTTCGATCCTCTGAAAATGATGAGTAAGGAGGAGTTAAAACGAAAACATCTACAATCTCTGCTAGAATTCCTCTTCGCTCGACTACACACTGAGTTATTCCCCTGGCCAAACCGCTGATGGTTCGAGAAGCTATTCCGTTGCCCCAGCCTAAGACTCTGACAGCCCACATACACTGGCGTATCTCGATTCGATCCTCGAAACTCAACACCCCCCTCCCCGCACTCCCGTCGGGAACCCCGCCGCCGGCACCACAGAGATAGACCCCACTATCGGTCGACAGTCCTCCGCCAGCACCCCACCGCCGCACGGCGTCCTGTCACCCCCTCCTCCGGAGGAACGACTTCATTCAAAACCCGCCCGTACCGAATTCACTCTGGCCCTCCGGCATTTTCAACCGTCCTACAATTCCTCACCACAGGAGCTTTCTCAAGCAAATTCCCGCCGCTCACTCAACAACTTCAACCCCCTCATCCAAACACCCTCACAAGAACTTACACTGAACCCGTCGTCACCACCACCCAAAATGGCAGACCAAACCCCCCGCGCAGACCTCGCAAAACGCCAAATCCCCTTCATGACCCTCGCGACAGGCGACACCGCCGCCCTCCCAGGCGGACCCGCCCGCACCGCCTCCGCCTCCGACACACCCGAATCCCGCTTCGCCCTCCCGGGCACAGCGGTCCTCACGGGCGGCACCGGCGCCATCGCCCACGCCGTCGCGCGCGCGATGCTCCAGCACGGGTTGACGGGCCTCATGCTCCTCGACCTAGACGTCTCGTCCCCCGCCGCGGAGACGCAGATCGCGGCTCTGAGGACCGAGTTCCCGGCGACGAAGATCCTCGCTCGGAGCGTGGATGTCACGGATGAGGATGCCGTCAAGGAAGCTATGGAATTCGCGGCGAGCGAGTTGGACGGGATCGATTATTTAGTGTGTTTCGCGGGGGTAGTGGGCTGCCACCACGCGCTCGAGATGTCAGCCTCGCAGTTCCGGAGGATCCTGGACATCAACACGACGGGCGCCTTCATCTGCGCGCAGGCCGCCGCGCGCATCTTCGTGAAGCAGAACCGCGGGGGCAGGATTTTGTTCACGGCGAGCATCTCTGCGCACAGGGTGAATTTCCCGCAGCCGCAGGCCGGGTATAACACGAGTAAGGGCGCGCTGCTGCAGTTGAAGAGTAGTCTGGCGGCGGAGTGGGCGCGGTACGGGATCACGGTGAACAGCGTGAGTCCGGGGTACATGGACACGGTGTTGAATGAGGGGGAGGGGTTGAGGGAGGCGAGGGAGGTGTGGGCGGGGAGGAACCCGATGGGGAGGATGGGGGTGCCGGAGGAGGTTGGGGGTGTTGTGGTGATGTTGTGTAGTCGGGCGGGGAGTTATTTTAATGGGAGTGATTTGGTTGTTGATGGGGGCGGTGTCGTGTTTTAGAGGAGAGGAGGATGAAAGGTTTTGTTTAGAGGGTTGGGGGTTGTGGGATGAGGGAAGGGGTAGATGATAGAGTAGAGGATGGTCTGCTATGGGTCTAGACGCATTGAAGTGTGTTCTTGAATGGTTAGCATGCGGCTGCTTGAGGAGATGGGCTCAAGAGTCTCGAAGTTTGCTTGTGCCGTCATATGCCATCCCTTTTTTTCATCGGCGACTTCTCTTTGGTAAGCATGTTGAGGCCGAGATAGAGTAGCCTGGAACGCCATTAGAAGTCGTTGAAACGCTAGGCTAGACGTAGGAGAAACGTATCCAGACGAATAACTCCCAAGCACGTATCGAGTATGGACCGACAGAAGTGGCCATGGCTCCTGTTCGGAAAAAAAGACACACGGCATCAAAGCTACCTGTTCTAGACGATGAAGCTTTGTTGAAGATTCTCAGTTTTGATCCAAGGTATTCTTGGTTTACATGGTCCAGAGTCTATACCACGATGAATGTGTGTCCTGGATCAGATGCAGAACATGGAAAGATAGATTTGATTTGGGGGGCATGCCAGAGAGATCCACAACCAGGGGTCACAATTGGCTTGATTTTGTTGAACAAGGACTCCAAGCTTTTCGGGGGTTAAGAGCTGGTGTTCTTCAACAGTTGGGACACCAACATGATGCCCTCCATAGTCCAGTGAGATCTCATGGGCAGGAAGGCTACTTATAGGACTAGAAATCACAAGAAGAACGGTCTCGCGGAGTCTAGGCCCTGCCTTCCATTTTCGGGGGCATCGGGCCATCCACCACTGCAGTTGGGTTGTCCATATAAGGTACTGGGTAAGACTAACTATAGTCTCTCTTGAGATGTTATGGGTGTGGCAAGTCTGATTGAGATGTTGCTTTGGTCCTCCAGAATCAACGACTGCCTAAAGTAGGTGAAGCAATATTAAGTTGGCGGGCATGGGGCTTCTGGCCTTCTTCAAGCCGTTCAGCCTGTGTAGAACGCATCACATAGAGGCATAGTACAACTTGGAATAAACCACTCACATGGTTTTTTACCCAGGTAGCAGACGTCATCCAAATGCTGTGATAATCAATGAAGCCAGTCTATTACATTAAGGTTGAGCAGTTCACCTGTCAAAGACGATGACTAACATTTCACGCTCACATTGACGATGCGGGCATCCTTGCCTTGAACATCAAAGGTCGCCTGCTTGGGCTTTCTCATCCAAGTCTGCCTGGTATTGGAGGTGAACCTTTGCACCGGAGATTGGAAGATCCATGGCTTTCAGCTATCGTATTGCTAGCCAAGTGAATTTGCTCTTGGCCTGAATTCCCGCCTGCAGGGTCTGACAAAGACGAAAGCAGAATTTGGATGCAATCGGCGATAAGAAGATAAGACGTCACCACCCACCCCCACCACCCACCTTCCAGCGACCGCCGTCACGTGCACGCTAGCGTTATCGATAGTCACAGGGCAGGAATTCCTGACCTTGACGTCGACCGCCCGAATTTTCTCAATCGCTTAAGCTTCTCAACGCGTCAACACCAGGATCCACTGCACAACGCGCGCGCCCACGATGAGCTCATACAGACCATACCCGCCTCAAGGCAATGCTAGGGACGACCGCAATCGCGGTCGTTACGATTCCCGCTCTTCACATCATCAGCCGCCGCCACCTGGAGCAGGCGACAATTGGCGCAACCCGTGGCCCGAAGACCGTGAGTACTGCCACCTCCCAAGACCGCCATTTCCACCGCGGCATTTGTACCATTTTGGTGCTAACAAAGGATGCAATGATACAGGCCGAAGATCAGGAGGCTACGATGGCTACAGACCCGATAACCGACCGCCTCAGGGCGACTTCACCTTCCGGATGGATAAGCCCTCTGGCGTTGGCAGCACCTCCAGAGGAGACTCGTACCGCCCAGGCGCATATCAGGGCAACGATAGAAGAAGAGCCCCACGCGCTCGGGGAGGATTGTTTCGTGGTCGCGGTAGGGGCGGGTACCAGAAGATCATCCCCGCCGAGCGCGAGCTCTTGCGCACCCGCCGCGATGGAGTCGACGAGAACCTAGTCAACGAGGAGGGCGCCGGTGTAGTATACCGCGACATCAATGACCTTTCGGACGATGAAGAGGCCGACATGGATATCTCGGACAACTCCGACGATGACGACGAGGAATCTGGTGAGCCTTCTAGCAAGCGCGCCCGCCGCGCTGGCAACGACGAATCGGGCAACAGCGTCCCGAAATGGTCCAACCCTGACCCATACACCGCCCTGCCCCCGCCTGATGCCGCGGAACGCAAGAAGAAGGACATGGTCAAGATGATTCGGAAGGCACGAGTCGACGAAACTGCCGCAGACAAGCTCAAGGCCAGCACAGAGGCCGAGGAGTTCATTTCCTTCGACTTTGACGAGCCCAACGACGAGGAAGAGATCATTCTTCCTCCTTCTGAGCCACCCTCGCCTCCTCCTCCCCCTCCTCCTGGCCCCGCGCCTCCTCTGCAGTCCTCATCTGCCACCTCGAGAATCGCACCCAGCGGTCCTCGTTCCGACCGTCCACTTGCCATTAACGGATCAGCAGCGTCGACAGCGCCATCCACGCCTGGCAAGCCTTCAACTTTGCCGCCCAGGCCCGCTCCGTCCAACGACGCTCTCGGCTCCCGGAAGCGCACTGTCGACGATCACATCAAGCCTCCTACCTACGCTCCGCTCAAGAAAGTCAATAAAATGCCTGTGGGTGGTGCCATTCTGTCTGAGTGGAAGGTGACCAAAGGCGAGGATCCCACGCCCTGGATCGACGCCGACCATTCCAAGACCTCAGACATCAGTGTTTGGTGAGTTGCGGCAGCGTTCAATCAGTCGTAGTGTCTAACCGGAATAGGCTTCACAAGGAGATTGTCGACTTCTACGAGGTCGTACGCCCTCGCGACTTTGAGCACGAGATGCGAACACGGCTTGTCGAACGAATACGCTCAGCGCTCAAAACCAATCGCTTCTACAAGGAATGCGATGTTCGCCCATTTGGCTCATACATGTCTGGCCTCTACTTACCCACAGCTGATATGGACTTGGTCATTTGTGAAAGAAGCTGGCTGAATGGTGCCCATTCCAACTTCTTCGGAATCAAGGCTCTGCGGAGCTTTGGCAAGTTCCTTTCGTCCAAGCGCCTGACCCATTACAACAGCATGGAGTTCATCGCAGGTGCCAAGGTCCCTCTTGTCAAGTACATTGATACCGAAACCGGCCTTCGGGTTGATATCTCTTTCGATCGCCTTGACGGTCCCCAGGCCGTCAAGACATTCATCGAGTGGAAGAAGCAGTATCCAGCCATGCCAATCATCGTTACAATGGTCAAGCACTTTTTGGCGATGCGCGGTTTGAATGAGCCTGTCAACGGCGGTATCGGTAGCTTCACTGTGACCTGCATGGTCGTCAGCATGCTGCAGCTCATGCCCTCGGTGCAAAGCCGCAATCTCACCCCCGATCACCACCTTGGACAGATGCTCATGGAATTCTTCGATCTCTACGGAAACAGGTTTGACTACGTCAACACAGCCATTAGGTTGAATCCTCCGGGTTATGTTCACAAGGTAAGTTCATCTCGATGACCTTGTTGATTACGTTCACTAATGCTCTCACCGCAGCACCGAGTTCAAGACGTCGTCTATAAGAACTTTGATCGCATTTCCGTCATTGATCCCAATAACCCGGCAAATGACATCTCTGGTGGCTCGAGCAATGCTGGCCGAATTCTGGAAGAGTTCAGCATTGCACATCAGATGCTGAAGAAGCGAATGGTGCAGCTTGCCCAGGCCGGTCCACGCGCCGATGGACCTGCCAGCATACTCGAGACTATCTACGCTGGTAACTACTCTTCATTCCGTCACCAACGCGCGCACCTGCGTCAGCTGTACGACTCAAGATGAGGACCCAGCTCTTGTTGCGAGTCGCAATTCGAAAGCATCGTTTCAATTGTTGATACAGGAAGGATGGGGTTTTCCATGATATGTCGGAAGGGAAGCGAATCATCAGGCTACAGGAATCATTTGCGCTGCATTGTTTAGACGGGCGGGGACCAAGCACTCCAGTTTGGAGACGGAGTCAAGGAGAGGCGGCTGTTTCTTTCTCACGATACCCACTCCCATATCCTGGTTGGCTTGACTTCTTGGGTCAAGTCTATTTTTTTTTTTTTTTTTTAAGTGTTCCCCTTTCTCCATTTTCTTTATTTTTCTCTATTGTTTCGTCTCTCTTCGAAGCAAAGTTGTATGATAACGGCAGCTGGTTGGCTGCGATGAGGGGTGTTGACGAGGATTGACTGTCACAGGACCGGTCCTTTTCTGCGCAAACACGTCCCGGTGGCGTGTCTTACCCCTTTCCCTGCTGGCCAGCTACCCAATGAAGCATTTGGGCCCAGCCCTAGTGGGCTCAACAATGAACAAGGACTTTTTCTACTACTTCTACTTGGCAGTGCTACCGTTCTTCCCGGGAAGCGGGAAGCGGGCAGCCTCTGCTCACTTGGCACTACTACGCTGGGCCTGCGTGGCCCGGCAACTTGCTAACGATTTCACAGATGGCAGGACCTCCTGGCAAGCTTCCTCGCGGGGGCTTGCACAGGTGGGTGTGAGCGATGAGGCAGATTTTCTTATGGGGATCTGGCACGAGGATTCGCAAGCAGACAAACAACAAACAACTCTGGCCGACGTTCTTTGGAGTTTGTCGGCCTCTTTTCTCACTGCATTTTCTGTGCCTTTGCGCATGGGTGTGGAGAGGAAGAAGTAACACATGGGCTCGGGTCAAGGTGTCGGGTCAAAGTGAGAGGTGCCAGATCGCTGATCATGTATGATGGGCGGACATGATCTAGATAGCCTTTGGAGAACAACCTGCCGAGACGCAACATCGGCTCTTGCGCGCAGGTGTCCCGTGCAGCTTCTGATGCCAGCGACATGCCCGGGGGTATAGCCCTACGGAGGTAGGACGTCCTGGCGAGACTTCCTTGGCTTACGGAGGGTCTTACAACGCGGAGCGGCCATTGTCCTTGTAGCCTTGTAAGTATAAATGAAGGCAATGCGTTCTGGATTGTCCAGAGCATTTACTAGGTACCTAGTTGAAGCGCATGTACTTCTTGAAAAGGTGCTTATATATATTTGGCGACCCGCTAAATCTAGGACTCCTCCTAGGTATTGAAGTCTAGTTTAACATGACTACCTTGCTGGTTTTTGAAGGCAAGTTTACGCGGTCAGTGGAATGATTTGGAAGGAAACTTTCAAGGTGATGAGCGCCAATGAGTCAAATAAACATGCAAGAGAGAGACACATCACTTCAGCGAAAGGATCTTGATTAAGGATACTGCAGGGCCTCTTGTTCGCCAAGATCGTCGTGGGTTAAGGGCATGAACAAGGTGATGCCGCTTCTGCAGCCCGAGTTGGGAACCCAGGGTGCGTTCCCAGATGAAAGAACGGATTGCTGGAAAGCCCATGCGACTCTGGGGCCAGGCTCAAGCGACCCGATGCTTGGGATTTCCGACATTTTGGCAGAGCCAAGCAGGGTGTGCACCATCCATCTGAGTTTGGCCGAAGCTTTTCGGTCCGTATGTAGTTCGTCCGGGATCCGAATACAATCACAGAATACGGGCCAATATCCGGCTCGCCGGCCACGAATTGCCGGCCAAAGCAGCAAAAGGAGATCATTCAGTTCGGTCAATATGAAACCCCGAATCGGGGTAACGTTGCAGTCTCGTCTTGCTGTCGAGGAGTTGCGGGGGACCATTGGAGGATTTGCTCGTTCGGTATCCTGTCTGGAGGGCGTACAGAGTTAGATGCAGCAGTCGGGCGTGCCGATCTCCGTAGAAGGAGCAGCAAATGACCGGTAGGACGGTGATAGACGGGGCCCTTCTTCGGGGAGTCTGCGGTGTAATACCTAGATGCGTTAGGCGAATCATCAATTCAGAGCCTCTAAATGGGAAGGGATTATGAAATGCCGTAACCTCTGATTCCCAATGTCGAGGACGTGTTGCCGCCGGAACAAGAAGAAAAACTTTTCCGTAGCTTTGAACGTGCCAAGATACAAGGGCAGGAAAATGTGAAATTTCTGAAATATCAGGTGCAAGGTCGAGGGATGATAAACGTGCGATTGATGAGAAGCGATCCATTCAAGGCACACGCATCGCAGCAGCGGGCAAGGGCCCCAGTGTCTTTTCTGGGCCTCGTGGAGTGGTGGCCGACCCTAGTTAGCGCTAAACAGTGGCCAAGATGTCAAATTGGTGGAGATGCCTTAGGTAATGTCGCCAAAGAGACAACGTTGGCTGATGGACCTCTGGTAAGACCGCGAGAAAGCGAGGTTGGGTGATTATGTCCTGTCACATTTCAATTATAAGACGCTCGAATTTACTGTGGCGCGGAGGGCCTTTAAGGTCGTATATGCCTTGGTCAGTCTCTGAACCAGTATCGGGGTCAGCGATGCATAGACACGGGTTCTAGGAGAGGAGGAATCGACCATTGTGAAGGTACATACTGTACTGGTCTGGTCGTCTTGGCGGAGAACGTTGACCGGCTGGCATATTGGGCTGCCCCGTGTCGGAGAAGTGGTCCGAGAATTGGCCCGCAAAACAAGGACGGGACCAAGCTTGGAGGCCCGCAGCTCGGGAGCCATTCCCCCGCAAGCAGACGGCTTGCTAATAAGCTTGAGTTCGAAAACGAGAGGAGCCAAAGTTGCAAGAGCAGACCGAAGGCTTGTCAGGTTGGTAAAAGGAGTGGTCAGAAGGCCGTCGCATGGCGAGGTCCGCATATGTGTGGGAAAGGCACGTCGCTGTATCATCGGCGGGACTTTGAAGGCTAGAATGCTTGTTGAAACTGTGATCATCGCGCATGGGCGAACGAGTTAACCTCGACACGCATGCCGGGGGCAGAGGGCCGGAAGAGAAGGATTCGAATCGATCTCGGCGAGACAGAGGCGTGGCGTTCAGACGAGGTAACCTGTCACTGCCTGTGCAGTAGTCGAGGCACAAGACCAGCAATGACGGCGGCAACTAAGATAGACGGCATTGCTCACTGGAGATGCTGGCAATGTCGTCTGGTTGGAAGTTCTGGCAACGGGCTGTTGGGCGGACATCTGGCCCGGTCTGAGACGGGAATCGGATTGGAGCACTGGAGTTTGTAGGTAAGATGATGCGGGTGGCTTGACGAGGGGGGACAAATGAGGTGGTGTCGAAGTCACCCTACCGGCAGAAGTTCATATTGATGGAAAGAAAGAACTGGTCATTCGTGCCTTCTCTCAACCAATTGCACTACAAGTTTTTCGACCTTTGGGAGGAAGGATCACTGGGGTGAGGTTGTGGTGCTACCCGTAGGTAGGTAGGTAGCTGCCTCGAGGGAGGTGTGAGGTGAGGCCGGGGAAGAAGGAGCCAGGATGGATCCTTCCCATGTTGGGGTGTGGGGCGAGGGAAGGAATTGGGGTCGACGAAGGAAAGAGCTGTCTGATAATTGGAGAGAGCTCCTGCTGTGCCTGCCTCAACTTCGCTTTCGTGTTGCATTGTCCCGTGATGGCCAAAAACTGCAAAAACTTTTCCGGCAGCCAAGACTCTGAACTCTCGGTGAGTTTGTTTATCCTCACGTAGATTGGTAGAAACCAAGTAAGTTCAGGTACCTCTGCAGCTGGATCTAGAAAGCTTCCCATGTGGACTTTTTCAAGTTTCCCGCCGGTTCTCCGCCTGTTCTCCACAGGTTCACTTGGCAGGATACATCGCTTCCCAGCTCTTCTTCCCGTGTCCCTTGGGAAAGGCCCAGCAGCGCACCTAGTCGAAGAAGCCTACACGTCAGATTTTGTGGCACGACATGGTGCTTTTCCAGCTACTACCGCCCGGCATCTAGGTACTCGCCAGATGCATACGTGCGGGTAGGCAACTTTCATCAGATGGCCCAGGCCACTCTCTATCGCCAAGCTTGCCCCAAGCCTGTCTTCGTCGGAGCAGCAGCCGAAAGGGCTACAAGACATCAACGATCCTGGCGCTAAGTGACGGCATCTCAATCAAATCGTCTGGGCATGCTGCGAATCCTCCTACCTTAGCTACCAGGGATGGCGGCCAGCTTTTGTCCAGCCTTCTCCTACATGTTTGGCATCATAATAGGTTCCTAGGTACTTACCTTTGGTGATTTAGTGGGTTTTCTGTCGTCTTGCCCTTGCCGTGATATGACTGGCCAGCATTAGAGTTGCGTGTTTGGTCTTTATTTCCATCGTGATCCATCATCCAAGTCGGGTGCGGGGGAAATGGGCCGCGTAGATTGGTCCGTCAACTGGGAGGAGGAGCGACGGGAGGTGGTCCACCGTTCTTGACCCGCCCGGGGCAGAGAGCGGGCAGGGGTCCGGACGGAAAAAACACACAGGCGATGAGAGAGGGAAAGAGCGAATGAAGCATGTGTTTCTCCTTCCCACCCGTTTGAGACTGGACAAGGTACCTGCGGTAATACGTATTGACTTTGACGACCTGCTCCAGGTAAGGTAGGTACCTACCTTACGGAGTACCGTACGGATATCTCCTGCCTTACATACCTCGCTTAAGTACCTAATATTGACCAAGTTTGGCTTCCTTCCATGTGTCGGTTCATTTTTGTGCAGTTCTCGGTTGGTATGAATCCATGACTAACAAACTGACAATACCAAATGGCACCAGCGCCAGGAAACCCGACAACAGCCCAGATGTGGCATGTACGTACATGTCCACAATCCACATCACCAAGTTTCTCAATTATCATGATAGTCGACTGCGTAAGAGAGAGCTCAGGCAATGAGGTAGAGACAAATAGCCAGGCAAGGCAGATCAGCAGACAGATAGATGAACAGCTCAACTGCACACCAAGTTCCCGGTCTGCACATTTCTGCAGCAATATACCTGGCTGTAGCTACTATGGTACTTTGAAGTTGGGACACCACCGACACGAGCACAGCATGAGACGTGCAACGCAACGACACCTCTACCGCCCGTGTGGCATTCGGGATCTCGCCCAGCTTTCTCGTCTGAGTCTCCCACGCTGCTCGCCTGGTAACATCGCCAATCATCCAATCTCGCTAGCCACTCACAGCTGTCCATTCTTCCCATCCTGAGTTGACTCTCCTCTTCTCCGCATTTTGTCTCCCACACACCACGCATCTGCTCACGCACTCCGGATGATCAATGGTACGCTGGAAGCTCCTGATTCCCTATACTCCAATGTGCCTCGTTTGGTCAACTCTTCTTGAGCTCTCCCAACTAAGGTACGGAGTACTCTATGCAGGCATGCGATTCCTACCCAGTCACTCCTCAACCTCGTCATCTCAATCGACGACCTGGCAACGGCCTAGACATCTGCGCCTTCGCCATGCTCGCCCACTCGGCCTACCTGTCACACAATGGCCCTATCGCCCTTCAAGGAACTGATCGTCCGTACCCTTCAATACTCCTCTGCGCCTGCTTCTACCCATGACCCCATCGTATACCACGGGATGGGCAGTCCTCCACATCAACCTTGTCAACCCCATGTGCCAACATTTGCATTCGGTCCGTCCTGGCTCCCCAGACAGGGTCCCCCTTTGATCAGCTCAACCGGTAGCCCAATGTCATTCGACACAGCAACTCGGTACGACGGTGGGCCGTGTCGTTACCCATCCTGCGACTCGGGTACCATACACACGAGGCAACCGCGGCCGCCCCCGAACCGCGTCCAGATGTACCGCAGGCAAACTACCACCGTGTGCCTCCCCGTTTACTTTAAATTCCGGTCGCGCCCACCTGCAAGCCTGTTCACAAGCCTTGAGGGGCCTACTCCGCCGACGCATACATACGACATTCCAACTTCACCTCGTCCCACCTAGACGGACGATTCACCTCATTGTAACTGAACACAACTACAGAAATAGTCGCCTTCGTGCGAACACCGCCATCATGTATCAGGCGCAAAACATCTACTTCATTTGCGGTTTCGCCGCCATTGGTACGTGATGCTGCCCTGAGTTCTCGCCTGGCCTTACACCCTGAGGATCATACTGACTAAAGCTCAGGCGGTGGCCTCTTCGGCTTCGACATCAGTTCCATGAGTGGTGTTCTAGGAACTATGGCCTACAAGAGATACTTTGGAAATCCTACATCATACCGCCAGGGTGGAATTACGGCTTCCATGCCTGCCGGCTCCCTCGTCGGATCTCTCGTCTCCTCCTTCATTGCCGACAAGTACTCTCGCAAGGTCGCTCTCCAATTCTCCTGTATTCTGTGGACCATCGGTGCCATTCTTCAATGCGCTTCCGTCAATGTCGGCATGCTTTGTGTCGGCCGTGTCATTGCGGGCATGTGTGTCGGTATCGCATCCTCCATTGTGCCCGTCTACCAGTCCGAGATCGCCCCCAAGGAGATCCGTGGTCGTGTTGTTTCGCTTCAGCAGTGGGCAATTACGTGGGGTATCTTGATTCAATACTTCATCCAGTACGGCGCCGCCGAGGGCATTGGAGGGGGCTCCACCGATCCCGACCAGCCGACAGCCGCTTTCCGCATTCCTTGGGGCGTCCAGATTGTCCCTGCCGCTGTCCTATTTGTTGGATTATTCTTCTTTCCTTACAGTCCTCGTTGGCTTGCGAGCAAGGACCGTTGGGATGAAGCCATCAAGGTTCTCGCTCATCTTCACGGCAGCGGCGACGTCAACCACCCCAAAGTCCTGGCACAGTACCAAGAAATCGAGGAGGCCCTCCGATTCGAGCGGGAAGAGAACATTTCTAGCTTCAAGGGTCTCGTCGCTCCCCGTATGTACAAGCGTGTATTGCTCGGCATGAGTATCCAGATGTGGTCCCAGCTGTGCGGAATGAACATCATGATGTGTAAGTAACGAACTTCCAATCGCGAGTGTGAACGACAAGTTGCTGATTTGATCCAGACTACATTGTCTACATCATGCAGGGTGCCGGTATAGGCAACCCGCTACTCACTGCATCTATTCAGTATATCATCAACGTCGTCATGACTCTTCCCGCCATCGTCTTTATCGACAAGCTCGGCCGTCGCCCCTTGCTCGTCGGCGGCTCTTTCATGATGATGACTTGGCTGTTCATTTCTGGCGCACTTCAACAGTACTATGGACAGCCCAACACCGCTGAGACACGCAACCCCGACAATGAGTCTGTTACCTGGCTTGTCCTCAATCAGAGGCCAGTCTCCTCTGCTATCGTCTCCTGCTCGTACCTCTTTGTCGCAACCTTTGCCACCACATGGGGTCCCGTGTCATGGACTTACCCTGCCGAGATATTCCCGAGTAAGATTCGCGCCAAGGCCGTCTCTTTGTCCACTTCGACCAACTGGTTCTGGAACATGATTCTTGCTTTTGCCGTCCCCCCTCTGTGTAAGTCGGACCACATGGCTCGCCCCAACAAGTAAGCACTAACAGACATTCAACAGTATGGAACATCAACTACAAGATGTACTATATCTTTGCGACATTCAATGCCCTGGCATTCTTTCACACCGCATTCTTCGCACCCGAGACCAAAGGCTTCACACTCGAGGAGATGGACGATGTTTTCAACTCTGGTCTTCCAGCTTGGAAAACTCATCAGAAGAAGTCTCGTCTTGATGACATCGAGCGAGAGATTGCCGCCGGAAATCTTAAGGTCACTCGCCACGGCGCGGTTGCTGATGAGGATAACCATGAGGTCGTCGCCGAAACTGAGAAGAAGGGAACCGCTGTCTAAGCACTGCGATAGAGTCCTGATACTCGAAACTAAACAGTCATACCCAGCAGAAGTTGTTATAGGAGGAGATTGTCATGGGGAAAAGCGAATTTGAAGCGAATTTGAAGCGAGGCGAATGCGCAAGATAGCAGATTAATCGATGAAGATGATACCAAGACTGTTCATTTTGCCCAAAGACATCGACGATGGTGCAGTAGACGTGAAAGTGCGATGTGAACGACTTGACGACACAAGAGGTAGAACGCGCTCTCTCAACTACATCTATATGCTTCCCACGGTCCTAGGATGCGTTGTGAAGTTCTACAGAACATTATGTTGGCAAGCGACTCTTGGGAAGATATTTTCAGACTCGTTGAGAAATATGCAAGGCCACTACGGTTCTTGGCAATTTCATTTAGTTGCCAGGACCAAAGTAGACTAGATGGGTAAAGGATATATAAATTCCGTTCACTCCCCTTGTAGCACGGAGAGTGCCAAGGACACTGAAGCTGTCAGTCAACCTGATTAACGTCTGTACGAAGAGATAGGGGTAGGTGACTTTGGTGTACATGAGATGATTCCTATGTCTCTTTTAGAGCTCAGTCTGATGCAGTTGAAGATGTGGTTAGTACCATGCGGGGGCGTCTGACGTCTGATATTTATTCCGTTGGGAATCATTTAGGGATAGGAGGAAGAAATACTTGGAGGCAGCGAGTGATGGTGTCATGGGGATGAACCCGCTTGTCGAATCAATGCGCTACCCATCCTGAAAGATCCAGTCGTGTTGCTCTCTATGAACTTACGCAGATAGTTGGCTGTAACCTAACCAAAAGAACGGACAGCCTGAGTTGCCCTGGCTGTAATTGGTCTTCAGCTGACCCTCTCAATATGTATTTCTTGAAAGCGTTGATTGCGAAGAAGCCAAACGCTACATTGGAATTTGCAGCTCGGGACGAACCAACCGATATCGATCACCAATATCTAGATTCAACGATCAACCATGGGCGTGGTCATTGCATTCTCCGGATACACCAACGGTCCCATCGCCATCGTCCCCGGCGAAGAAAGCACCAGATTCCCTTTCCCATCCTCCACATTCTCCACCTCCTTGTCCGGATCCAACGCGCTCGCCGTCTTATACAACCTTGCATCCAGCTTCCTCGTGCTCGGATCAAACTGCAGCGTCCACTCTTCCGCCTTCCGCCGACTCCCCCTCGCCAACTCATCCATGAACGCACTCAGGTCTTTGTAGGGAACCATCTCCGTAAACCACGACGTCCACATCAACAGACCCCACTCCAACGTACGGAACCCGTCAATGCTACCGTAGACCTCTTCCACCTCCCTACGAAGCAACCGTCGATCCTGGGCCGAGGCGTGATCGTAGACCTCGAAGAAGGCGTCCTTGGCTTCCGATACGTACTTCGGCTCCACGAGCCAGAGGTCCCCTTCGTGCCCGCTCTCGCTGATGCAGATCACCCGCCGGA
Source organism: Colletotrichum scovillei (assembly GCF_011075155.1). NCBI lineage: Eukaryota > Fungi > Ascomycota > Sordariomycetes > Glomerellales > Glomerellaceae > Colletotrichum > Colletotrichum scovillei. The sequence goes on from NW_023336263.1 coordinate 1,371,385, forward strand.
GGAGGGGCCACGCGATATAGCTACCGTCAGCGAGACCCCGGGACGGGAGCAGCTCGAGCTGCATGCTGGCCGGAAGCTCGTCGTCTTGGACGGTGACTTTGGATAGCGGGGCTAGGATGCGGAGGTGCTGCGATGTGTTCCACCACACCGGGCCCATCCCGTCTGTGACGCGGAAGAAGGCCTTGTACTGATCCGGCAACGGGGCGCTGAGCTCCAGCCTCCTCTCAAGGTCCTCAATTTCCTTGTGCGAGGGGACCGGGTGGCGGACTAATGTCTCAGGACGAAAGATCTTGTCTTTATCAAGCTCCCTCGGCCCAAAAACCGTTCGCTCGACGAGCATATCCTCCCGCTCGCGCAATTCGTCGGGGGCATACGGCGCACAGGACCGCGTGTTCTCGTCGATTGCGCGCGCGAGCTCGGCAATGGTGAACCCCTCATACGGCCGCACCGGGCCGCACTCCAGTCGCTGTCGGAGCATCTCGCACCCGGCGTCTGCGACTCCGCGAACATGGGTGAGGTCGATCTCTAAGTGCTTGACGAGGGCGTTCTTGGAGGGCTCCGTGAACCAGCCGTAACGCCATAGTTCGCGCATGCTGCCTAGCATGGGCATCTGGTCCTGCGCGGTGTGCAGGGTCGCTATCGTTCTTCCCCATAACTCGATTGTGCTCTCTTCTTCTTCGCTTGCATGGGTGCTGCTTCCACTACTATCATTGACCCCTTCTTCATCCTCTTCTGGGAGGAATTCATCGACGATGACCTCTTCTTCTGATCGATCCTGATCCAAAGATGTGTTGCTGCTGCCGTCACCACTCGCTTCCCCATCATCCACCGCATCACGGAACAACCTCACGGAGAGATCAAGCGCCAACACCCGCCCCGTGGCCTTGACGACCTGGTTCATCTGCCACGGCGCCAGCATCCGCTCCCAGAGACCCCAGAACCCGGCCAGGCGCATCGGGATCGGGCCGTGCGGGTTCGCCCTGTTGTCCTGCCCCAGCGCCAGCTCGCGGGCGAGTTCGTAGGTTTCTTCGTCTTCGCGCCAGGGCGGGGCGAAGCGGTTGCAGACGAGAGTGCGGGCGTACCGCTCTAGAGCGTCGAGAGCTACATCACACCCATCATCTGAAGATGTATGAGACAGTCGTCCATCGCCCGAGGATGAAGAGAAAAAGGGCTTCGGGACGGGCGTAGCCCACCGCGGCCACCGACCGACCTGTTCCCACGCAAAAGCAAAGACGATGCGCGTAAACGGGTCTGCGCGCGGGGGGTTCACGGGGACCTCATACGCGCCGGATCCGTCGCCGTTGTCGTCGCATCCCTTGCCGAGGCTCCGGCACCGGGCAAAGTCCTCCGAAAACACCTCGGGCCCGAATTCTCGGAGGTCGAACGGCGGGATGCCGTGCGCGTGGAGGATCGTCAGCAGGCCGGTGCCGTGGTCCGCTTGGCCGAGGACGGCGAGACATACGGCTGTTTCCCGGACGTGTTGGACGACTTTGCTCAGGGACGGTTCTTGTGCGATGGAGGTTGGGTCTGTTAGGTGGCGGAGGAAGAAGGCCATTGTTTTTGTTGGGGCGGCCCGGGCCTCTTCCCCTCCCTGCCGCTTGAGATGATGGTTTGGTACGAGGGTACGGGATTTATTGCTCTTAGCGGTGATTTAAGAGCTTCCTCATACATGACATCAGAGGAAGTGATAGGTATGATGACGGGTTACTTTAGAAACATGGTCGAGGCGGAGAAGTTGGCTTTGGGAGTGGTAAATTGGTGGCGGGGTTAGCGCTGATGGTGTATGCATGTCAGACGTGAGGGCCCTGAACATTCTCAACATGTCTGTTGATGCATGGCTTGAGCCTTGAGCCATGGTGATCGTTGTGGTGACTGATGCTCCCCTTGAAGATGGAATCTGGAGATGTAATTTAGAATGCAAAGATGAATAAAATCGCAGTAGAGATTGAGAGGCATAGATTCTGATATCGTTAATTACTGGGCGTTGAAAGGATATGGTATGGATGTCGCTCTGTGCACATACGCAGACAATGTCTCATAGAGCACCCTCCTCCCACCTGAGCCGAGACGCCGTTGTTATTGCTGCCACTACATTAGATTCTAGGTTGGTTCCAAGTAAAGAACTCAAGACGGAGAGCTCTCAATCAAATACAGCAAGGTCCTGAACAATAGTGTAAAAAGAAAGTTGCCTTATGTGGATGAGAGGACTCTTCAAGATGGTAATTTCCTCCCCGGCAGTTTCGAGCACGTCAAAGCGACTGAGGTCCAGGTGGTGAACGCTAGTAAATATGCTTAATCCACTCTAGGCAGACGAGTTTTAAGCACCAGAATCCCCCGCGAGCTGACAGTCTCTTGAAAAGTTGGCGTAGCCGGGAAATGAGCAGACATTAAAGGGGATTAGCACGTCGTTCCAAGCCCCCCAATGCCAAGCGTATTGTGATATTCTCGTAAGGCTGATTTTGGGAGAGGATCAACATTGAGCGAGGCAAAGTCGCAACTAACATGCGCGGAGCCTTTCCGCGGTCTTGCCTGGAACCGCTCATCTCTGCGGGAGCCCGGGTGGCGGTTGTTGTGGCTTTCAACCCTCTAGTTATCCTCGAGGCCCGGGAGTATTGTAAGCCGGCTGAGCTGCTGGTGCTGACGGCGCGGGACTCTCACGATTTACGCGATTGTCGAGAGGTCGCGATTGGTAGCATCGTGGCGGTGGCGCGCGGTTCCAGCAAGGGATGGGATCCTACGTTAGCAGTGGTCGGCCCCCAGCTCTGTGATTCGGCTGCCTAGCGCTAGCTCTGGTGATACTGACGCTTGCTTCTTAAATAAGTTGTGCGAATCTGTTTCGCGTGAGAAATCTATTCCATGGGTCTAAAGTCGTTTCACTTTCTAGTTCTCGGGAGCCTCATCGACATCACCTCATAGTGATACTCTTCTATCTATCGAGCGTTGATAACCGGACGATTGAATGCAGTCACCCGAGCAAAAGGCGTTGCTTGATACCAACCACACACGACGGTCCGGTGGAAGTTGGCGAGACGAAGCACACGAGATGGACCACTCCTACGGGCAGCAGACGGGAGGTTATAACGTCGACCCGGCAGGATCTGATGCGAGGACGGCACAGAATACGAACACGCATTACAGCCAGTCACAAGCCGTTGACGATTCGTACGTTGAGAATGGTCTTCACCCGGTGCCGGAGCCAGACAAGATCGTGGGCGCGCCATATTATCACCAGTATAACCAAGTACCCGGCAATGGCATAACTAGCCACCCTCAAGAACAAGCGGCATCGAAGAGGAGGGTATGCGGTATGAGTCTGGCGATGTTCGTTCTCTGGTGCATACTGGGATTCCTCCTTGCGCTGCTGGCTATCGTCGCGGGGGTATTTGGGAGCATGCTCGCAAGACAGAGCTCAGAAATTTTAGATCTCAAGAACGTGGCAGCAACAAAGTAAGTATCCCCCCCAAAACACCTCGATCACCACTGGCTGGGACTTTGATACTAACACCCATCACAGAATAACCGACCCCGACACCAACGGCACCTCAACGACAGCGGCACCCGCAGCGACGACGACGTGGGTGCAAGTAGTGGACTGGGAGTACATCGGCTGCTATGAGGACACCTCGAACCGCGTGTTCCCGGACAAGTTCACGCAGATTGACGACCAGACGAATCGGCTATGCGCGGGTGTGTGTTCTGGATACGAGTACTTTGGCACCGAGTTCGGGGACCAGTGCTACTGTTCGCGGACTCCACCGGGAACAGCTGCGCCGGCGTGGAATTGCAATATGCACTGCAACGGCTCGCAGACGTCTGAGATTTGTGGGGGGTTCTTCTTTTTGAGTGCTTGGAAGAAGAAGGTCTGAGGTTGAGGGCTGGATGTGAGGTCTTTGGAGGGGTCATTGGATGTGACGACGTGAATAGAGGTCTGCTTCAGCTTTCCTGAAATGGTTATGTGGATTGGAGTTTCTTGGGATGAACTGATTGAGATACCCCATGGTAACAGAATTGAAAGAGTATTTGTTTTGATTTATCAAGCTTTGTCTCGGCTTTCAGGAGGTTGCTCGAAGGGGATTTAGACGTAGGGCGGTCGATGCGTGGTTGTTATGTGGAAGTCTCAGACCGTGATACCCTCTCACCAAGACAGGCTACATATTGTCCAATCTGGCCTACATCCTCAACATCCAGCAATGGATTCAAAAACCATGGCCGGTTGGCCCAATGGCAAGGCGTCTGACTACGATTGAACATGTTATCAGGAGATTCTGGGTTCGACCCCCAGGCTGGTCATAATCTTTTGAAAATTCTGCATCCTGAATGCCGGGGTTGAAATTTTTGCGCGGGTTTGCGGGTCCGGCGCCCCCGCCGAGTCAGGGCTTGCTAGTCCGGGCCGGAAGTGGCCTTCAGCGCTCAGGCAGCGCCCAACAGTGTCAAACGGTAGGTAGTTACAAAAGCACAATTACTGTACCGAAAACTCGTGCTAAGAACATGCCACGGAAGTGATTTCTACATCTCGTTGTTTTGAGAGCATTAAAGTTGCCTTGTTGGGCGGCAAACCACACAATCCTCTGCCGGCCGCCGTGACTAACAATTTTGGCGCTCCGGCGTGGTGCCCCACTTCGCCGAAAAAAGTCTCAACTCCGACCAGATACGTACCTCTCGACGTCTCCCATCGGTCTCCCGCGACGGGTCATTTCCACTCCTCTTTTCATACACCCGCTCGGTGGGCAACGTCATGTCCTCCACCCCTGCACCGCCAGCGCCGGCATCAGTCTCAGAACTTCTGACGCTGATCATAACCACGTCGCCAACCCCGTCCGCGCCTTCGACAGAACTCTTGGATGCGGTCTTCAAATCTGTCCGCCTTCACTGCAGTGACTTGCTATCGTGCCGCATCATTGTTGTACTGGACACGTATGAGCGCATCGGAGACGTTCCAAGGTTGAAGAAGGGCCAGGTGACGGAAAAAGGCGCGGAGGAGTATGCAGAGTACAAAGACAACGTGAAGAAGCTCGTGCTGAGGGAATACGACCAACATGAGAGACCTGAAGAGTTGAGTCAAGAGCCAGGGGAAGCAGAATATGGCTACAACGGACGAGCGGCGACCGTAACGACAAATTCGGCCACATTCACCGTAAGCCAGACGAAAGACCTTCGCGTATCGTTCGTAGAGCCGTCAGAGAGGCTTGGGTTCGGTCTAGCGGTGCGGACGGCCTTGAGGATGACGAAAACGCCGTATGTCTGGGTCCATCAGCACGACTGGACGCTCGTATACGACATCCCCGTGGGCCCGGTACTGGATGTCATGAAGACGCAGGACGCAGATGAGGAGAGCCCGGTGAAATATGTCTGTCTTGCTTCGGTACGGATGTTGAAGTATGCCGAGACTGCTCATGCGCAAGAGTTCCCTCATCTTAGGACGTTGACGAACAAGCTGAAGAGGAGTTTCACGCCAGAGTCATATCCGGGGGCGGAGGTGCCGTTGACGCCAATGTTCTTTTGGCATGATAAGCCCCACATTGCAGCGACGGAGCACTATTTGACGCGTGTCTTTCCGACGCGGCTGGCGATACCTAGAGGGGCGTTTATCGAGGATACGATTGGACATCGGGCGCGGACGCAGATGAAGGAGCAGGGCATGTGGTCGCGGTGGGCTTGTTGGCTGTTTTATCCTGATGAAGGAAGGCAGTTGTGTCTCCGGCACTTGGATGGGAGGAAGTGGAGGGGCGCAGAGGGGGAGGTCACGATGAAAGAAGTCTGGAAGCAGGCCAACAAAGAGATGAAGACGGCAGATAATGAATGAATCTAACGGTTGCAACATACAGCCTTCGAACTCAAGTTTACCGGAGCACTTTACTCTGGAACAAGGTCGGTCGCAGTGTAGTATTGACCTTGACCTTCGTAATGCCACTCCTTCACCCAGCTATCACCTCCAGACGGACAATCAACTCCAGAGCCAGCGCCGTTGCAGGTAGCGTAGACGCCGACCAAAGAGCCGGTAAAAGGACCACTCTGGCCACTGACCAGTCTTGCTGAGAACGTACTAATGACGACCCGCTGATCGGATTGAGAAGCCTGAGACGCGGCCATCGTGCAGTGAGTGCTGTTGACTGTGGCGATCTGGAAGCGAATCGAGTCTTCTCCCCATGCTTCAGGTACCTTGACGATATTCTCCGCATGCGCATCTTCTCCTGTTGCCCTGAAGCGTAGCATGCGATCGTTTCCTCCGGAGCCGTCGGCCTTGGGGAGGATTACTACCCCGATATCAGCGTGGTTGAATTGCGTGAGAAACAAAGTAACGCCACTTTCTTGGTCAGCGTCAGTCAGCGGCGCATCAATGACGGCCTCAAAGGTAAAGAGAGAATCCGTCTGAGGTCGTCCGATGAATGATAGCCCCGAGCGACCATCCAGATCCGCATTATCGCCCGTGAGATTCGCGCGGCTAGGCACAATATGGAGTCCTCTCGAGCTATCAATCGAAAAGGCACCCTCGGTTGGAACCCTCCAGTGAATGAGATTCCGAGGAATACCGCTCAGTGTCGTAAAGTCGTACGCGTCGGGGTCCGAGTTGAATGGGCCATCTCCCGGGAGGTCTCTAGATGCCGCGGGCATTTGCCAACCCGACATTTTGCCTCTGACGGGCTCGAGTATCGGCCATTCACCTTCTCGCCAGGTGACTGGGTACAGGACTGTTTCGCGGCCCATGGGATAGATTCTCCATTCTGGCCCGGAACGAGTAGCTAGTGCGACACCCCACCAGTTTTCGTCCGAGTCTTGGAACAGATCTGCGTGGCCGATTGTCTGTTATCCATAGTTAGAGCTAGACAAAAATTGTGATACATGATATATGGCTTGCCTACCTGGAAATACTCATCGGTACCCTTATTGGTCAAGACCGGGTTGTACGGGCACGGCTGATACGGGCCCGTCAGACTGGAAGATCGAGCCATGACCTGGTAGTGCCCAGTCTCGGTCCCACCTTCGGCGGCAGAAATGTAGTACCAGCCGTCCTTGCGATAGAGGTGAGGACCTTCAGGCCATACGCCCCCGGTGCCAGCCCAGAGGAATGTGTTGTTGACGACTGTCCCCGCCTCGAGGTCGACGTCGAGGAGAACGTGGCCACCTCCCGGGATGTACATCTTTCCGTCGTCGTCCCAGAAAAGATCCAAGTCCCCGTTGGGGGTCAGGAATGTGTAAGGGTCACTCCAACTTTCTGCGTCAAACGGATTGCTCGTTTTGAAGACAGTTCCTAACATTCCGTCGGGCAGGCCGAGGTACTCGCACACCACCCAGAATTCGCCATCATGATACCGGATAGTTGCGGCGTAGAAGCCTTCTTGTTGTCCTTTGGGTTGATGTTAGTGAAGATTCATGAAGTTCAAGGGCCCATCTAATGAAGTCATCTGACATGCCTTTGGTTTGTTGAGTAACGTTGGGCATCTGGCTTTGTCGATTCCAAGCATGACTTATGAGCTTCCAGTTGATCAGGTCTTTGGAGGCGTATACTGGTAGACCAGGGAAAGTGATGAAACTTGAGGTGATGCAGTAGAAGGTGCCATCAACGTGGATACATGACGGATCGGAGTGCCAGCCGGGTAGGATTGGGTTGTAGAATGTTGAGTTATCAGCCGCTACTAGAGCTGCCCAAAAGCTGAGAGAAAGTCCTAGGACTAAACGGCCCAAGTGAGGGATCATTTGGAAAGAGTTGGAAGTTTACAAGACACTCGAGGCGATGAACAGGCGTATTGACAACTCAGACAAAGTGGGCGTGGTCTAGTTGTCGAACTATATACCCCATGAGAATTACTGTAGGTTTGCAAAAGACGAGGTCATATCACAGGTTGCCCAGCATTTTAGCAAGTGGCTTCACCATTCTGCCCTGCCGAACTTCACTCCCACTCTTATTGAGGTGCATAACGCAGCAACACAAACTTCGGCTAAATGATCTGCCTGTCAGATAGCACCATGATGCAAGGAACGATCGATTTGCTTCTGTGTGGGGAAGTTCTTCCCCGCAATCAGTCTCTCCTAAAAGCATGCAGCCCCTGATACCACTGAAAGTCGTCGTAGGAACGCGCAGAGCAAGACAGGGCAGGTCTAGTAACAATGATCAAGTAGCATGGAGCAAGGCTTTCATGATTGAATGATTGACCAATTGCAATAGATCGCTTAAGTAGATGGGAGCTGTTTAAGCTTACAAACAAGTCTGTTTTAGCCGATTCCCGAGCCAATAATGGAACAGTAGCGCAACGTGCTTGACAGGCGGCCCGCTCCGTTTGGCCCAGAGTGCCCATCTCATGCATCCGGCTAAATCAAGAAGCAATTTACCACGTTGTCGAATACCACGCTGGAACGGTGGCTCGCTAGTATTATATCATTGCCGAAAGCTACACAGTTGCACATGCACCCCGCATAGTTCATCGACTATATCCTTCCGATCTAATAATTGACTTGCGGTTGGATCTTCCTAAGAATACAAAGTCACATGTTTCTCCATGAATCATTGGGAAGCAGAGAACTGAGTCGCAAATCGGAGACAGCTTGGTATCAGATCATAAACGGCGAAAGTGGTGGCCAACCTGTTAACCTCGTCTTCATTCGGTATCTTGGCGTCTGATCCGGTAGCCGACTCTCCCGCTTCGCACGATCTCTGCACGATGTTAGCAATTGAGCGTCTAGAGAGGCTAATAGTTCTGCCTAAAGTTCAGATCGAAGTATCTTGAGGCTAGATGCAATGTCTGACCTTTAATCGGGAGCTAAGCAGCGCTGGATATATAGATCAATGGATTAATCCTTAGGAAAGACTATAGCCATCGAGATCCTTCACCCTCATGCCTTTCGTTCCTGGCCTTACAACACTCGAGAAAATCTCTTCGTCACCTTCAACTAGTCACTATGACGCTCCGTGTGTCTACTGTCTTCTCCCTCGCCCTTCTTGGCCTCAGCCAAGTCGGCCAGGCACTGGTCCCCCGCCAGGAAGCCACCTTTTCCAATCCGGTGATATGGGCCGACCTCGCCGACGATGAAGTCTTCCGAGTCGGAGACACGTACTACTACAGTGCTTCGACAATGCACTATTCTCCCGGCGCACCACTGCTTAGATCCTACGACCTCGTCAACTGGGAATTTGTCTCGCACTCGGTGCCTGAGCTTCCTGGTTCGAAGTTCTCGCTCAATGGTAGTGACAGTGCGGGCTACGTCAACGGCGTCTGGGCTTCTTCCCTGGGATATCGCGAAAGCAACGGTGTCTTTTACTGGTATGGCTGCATCCAAGGCACGGATGAGACGCACATCTACACTGCGTCCAGCCCAGAGGGGCCGTGGACTCATCACGACCCCATTCCAAAATGTTACTACGACCTCGGCCTGTTGATTGATACCGACGACACCATGTACATCGCCTACGGCGCCATCGACATTCGCCTTGCGCAGCTGTCCCCTGATGGCTTCACAGAGGTCCGCAATGAGGTATGTTGGCAAAATAGTCGTAGCTTTTCTGCAGACGCTGACTCTTACTAGCTTGTGTACACTGAAGATGCCCACAGGTACATCGAGGGCTCGAGGTTCTACCACATCAACGGAAATTACTACATCTGGGTCACCAAGCCTGGCGATGAACAGCACGTTTTGAAATCTACGTCGGGTCCCTGGGGTCCGTATGAAATTCGACAGGTGATTGCGCAGATGAAGGCACCCGTCGAGGGTGCAGGAGCGCCGCATCAGGGTGGTCTTGTATCGACTGAGGACGGTAGGTGGTATTACATGGCCTTCATTGACGTGTACCCCGGTGGCCGTGCTCCCGTTCTCGCCCCGGTCGAGTTTGACGCCGAGGGTTGGCCTTCCGTGGTCACAGATGCAAACGGTGGTTGGGGTGCCGAGTACGCGATGCCTGTCACAACCTCGAAAACAGTCCAGGGAGTTGGGTCCTATGTCGACAAGTTCGAGGGTGACGCTTTGAACCCCCGCTGGGAGTGGAATCACAACCCCGACAACGACGCCTGGAGCTTGGGTCCCGATGGCCTCACACTTCACACCGCAACGGTATGCGAGGGCTTGTACGGGGCCGCGAACACCCTCACCCAGCGCATCATCGGACCCAGAAGCCAGGCCACGTTTCGCCTTGATATTTCTGGGATGGTGGACGGAGACCAAGCAGGTGTAGCAGCGCTGCGTCAACTGAGCGCTTATGTCGGGATCCACAAGGTTGATGGCGCGTCTAAGCTTGTGTACGTCGATGAGATCAGCATGGTCGTGCGAGACTCCTTGACGGACTGGGTGACAACCTCGAACGGATATGTCAAGGCGGAAGGACCTACTATCTCCGGCGGCGATCTGTGGCTCCGTATCAAGGCCGACATTTCACCGCCCGTCGCCGGATCAAGCGCGTGGCCGAATGCTACGTTCTGGTTTAGCACCGACGGTGATAACTTTGAACAGCTTGGACCCGTGTATGAGCTGAACAATGAGTGGTTCTTCTTCATGGGTTATCGATTCAGCGTCTTTAACTGGGCAAAGACTCGTCTGGGTGGTAGCATCTTGGTTCGGGAGTTTGAGTTGGAGGTGTTGGAGTAAAAAGAAATCCTGAAACATCTTTCAAGTCTGACAGAGTTGTTCAGGGATAGTGTGGCGGCCTTGGGCGCATGTTAGTCCACAGGCTACGAAAACGGACGGAGTGGAGGTGTTCAATTCTACGCCACGATTATATGTGGTCATATTAAGTACAACTAGTTGAAAAACTTTCGAAAGATCTGGTAGTTACTGATAATGCGTAGCTGGCTTTGGTCAAATCCCGCTATCAACAGAAAAGGTCATCCTATGTATCTGTTCTCGACAGCGCACCTATCAACTGCCAGATTTGCATCGTGCAAAGAGCACAGTTCCAAACGGGAATGTGGTATTATCCTGCGCCTCTCATGTGCATCAACCCACTTCTTGGCATCTCACGAGTCACGCATATTATAGGGCTTGGCGACTTCGCGGAATTCCGAATTAATGCAATTCTAGACTCGGCCCTTTGTAGGATCTAGAACATAGTCTGACAGCTCCAGTTGCTATTGGTCTGATCGAAGCCGACTGAATAGCATTGCTTGGCATAACTCAGCACCCGTCTTCAGACTCAAGTTGCAGTCGCTTGTGCAGCGAGCGGCAGCCCACCACCAAATCGCCACAACACAGACTATGAGGTCAAAAGTTCCCACGACAGGTTGACAACCTTGATATAAGCACCCGACGCGGAAGACTTCTTCCAAAAGAACTAGGCAGTTCTCATATTTCGTAAGCCTTTGAAGGCAACACTAGCAATACTAATCGCGGATCTGCTTTAACGACCTGCTGTATCGGGTATGGTTGTGCCACTTTGAGAGGCACAGCTGCGCAAAAGGCCACCACATGCGCAATCCTTCGAAAAGCGCTTCTCCCAATCAGCAGAATCATTCCTGAACAACCATAAGTTCTTGAGACAAGATAGCGGTAAGATAACTCCAGTCTCAGCAAAACTGGGCGAAGCTGAGAATTGAATTGCATACGAGTATTGGCCAGAATGGGAAGCTCGCAAAGGTTCAAGGTGCCAAAGGCAAACGCAAATAGGCCGAAGCGATTTCTAGACTTGGTTTTACCCAATTGAGATGTAAGATAGTCGTAGATTCTAGGTTACCATTGAAACATAAATAGCCTCCATTCTGTTGTCATCGGTGCAGGAAATTGCAACTTCTCAACAACTCACAACCTCAAAGACATCCAACTACCTCTCTCCATCAATCAGTCAAATCACCAAAAGAACAAATCAAAATGAAGTTCTCTATCCTCACCTTCGCCACCCTCTTCGCCGCCCTTGCAGCCGCAGCTCCCGCTCCCGAGGCCGAGCTCGTCGCTAGACAGTGCTCATGCCACAAGATCGGCGATGAGTGGTTCTGCAGCGGCAGACTTTGCCCCAAGGACTTCATTCCTACGGCCGCCATGACCAAGAGAGACGTTGAGGTCCAGGCTCGCGGCTGCAGCTGCAAGCCTATTGGTAACGGCGAGTACTTCTGCATCGGAAGCTCTTGCCCTTAAGCAACTGGCCATACGAGCTTTTATTCAACTTCAAACCGTTGGAAAAATGGTAAGCGTTTCATTCCCGACAAATAGAAATATTTTGCCTAACTAGAGAAACCTAGGTCGTTGGTCATTCCTCCCGTCATTTCCGTTCCCATTGCGTCGGGGTAAAATTTGCCGCAGACGACGCGGATGCAGTTGCTGGATGTCGAATCTATTTTCCGTTGGGATGAACAATAAGAACAAACAAATCAATACGAAAACAATATTAAGGAAAGTTTTGCACGCGCCTGCAACCGATTGCTTCTTTCCCCTTCAATAAGTTTGAGACTACCTTGAGAGGTTTCTCTTTCCTACAATATGATACGTGACATTTGAGTACTGAGTGTGAAAATGGCAATTTGTCTATGTGACTACATTGTATCGAATGCCTTGGAACAACCTCAATCACCCAGTTGGTTGGTGATAGGAGTTTTCTCGGTCTTTGCTTGCTAGATGACGCGATGCCGAGAACGTGCTGATGCCGATTATGGCAATTACATGCGGCGAATGACAGCTGGGCAGAAGATGTGGGTTTTCTTCCGAAGCGCCTCGAACCCGAAGTTGCGTTACCTCGATATCGTAGCTAATACTTGGTGATGAATAATTGTATTTCTGAGATAGATCCGAGCTGTGACTTGGTTGACTTAGAGTCTCCAAGTTCTGACTATCACATAGGGTGGCAACCAATTGGCTGCAACTTGCAACTTGTGTGCTGCGAGAGACGAGCCGCTCACGTCAATGGAGGCATATTGCTTCCGTGCCTCGCCGAAGGCTCGCGTACGTTATCATGTGGAATTGGCGCCAGTAAGACTACAAGTCTGCCAATGTTCGGCTCGGCTCGACTCGTCGTCGGTACAAGCTTTTTCAGCCGCCGAGAAAAAAGTGATGCGGCGACCGGACAAAAGACGGACTTTCACGGCGGACATTTCAGCCACCGTCCACCGACCTAAAACCTCGCACCCCCGAAATCGCATGGTAACGGAAACATTGTTCGAAAGACTTATGGCATCTGGGGGTGGGTTACATAGCCACAAAACCCGACGCGTTGCTGTTAGCTATGACGCTTGTTTGCTTGATTCCAGAATGCGTATTACTTGGTGGTGTTGCACTGCGTCCAAAGTCTATGACGAAGATCCCGCGAGCTAAGACGTGCCAACCCGCACGGTCTCGAGCCGTGCCTGTTACCGTAGTAGTGTACTAAGTTTGCGTACTTTGTTTGCCAATCAATAACGATGGGTCCTCTTCCCTTATCTGTTTCAGATGTTGAAATCTCCCGAGCGGGCCAACTTTTTATAAATGTCCGGGGCGGTCCCGTTCCGGTCGGTGACAACGAAGGGGCCGGCATGGACACCGACTTTGATGTTTGCCATGCCGGCGTGGCATCATTGTGTTCAACAGAGAAGCTTTGGATAAATAGGTACGCGGCCCGCAAGTCTATCTAGCAATCTCTCGACCAAGCTTCTAGTAAACTCTCACGAAAAAGCTAACCTTAACCCCGAATACCCAACATGCCATCCAATGCAAAGCCATCAACTGCAGGCCGAACCCTGGCCATCTTCGGTGCAACCGGCCGGACCGGGAGCGAGACGCTGAAAGCCCTTCTCAACAAACCCACGAATCCCTTCTCTCACATAAAGATCTTTGTCCGTTCCCGCGAAAAGCTCATGAAAGCCTTTCCCCAATTCAAGACAGATAACAGCGTCGAAATCATCGAAGGCCAAGTCACCGACCAGGCTCGCGTCAAATCGTGTCTCATCGGCGCCGACACGATCATCTGCGCCCTGGGCGAGAACGACAACAAGCCAACTGTCAGCGTACTTCAGGATTCAACAACAACAATCGTCTCAGCACTGAGACAGCTCAAACAGGAGGGGGGAGCAGATTGGAAGAAGCCGTGGTTCATCCTCCTCTCCTCCGCGACATGGAACGAGCGATTCTCCGCAAGGCAGCCATGGCTCGTGAGATGGATGATCCAGAATGCATTTTACTGGCCCTACGCGGATCTGCGCAAGGCGCACGCAAATCTGCAGGCTGAACCGGAGCTGTTGTTACTGTTATTGGTGCAACCGCCCGCCATCATTGACGAAGAGGCAAGCGGGCACACCATCAGCACGGAATCAGTTGGCCTTGCGTGCTCGTATCCGGATCTCGGCGCGGCATTCGCAGAGCTGGCAAGCGAGGAGGCGTACAAGGAGACCAGTGCCGTTGGTGTCACTTCAGGAATGGCAAAAGCAGGCTTCTCGAGATATGGTCCCGAGATTCTCCCGAGGGTCATCTTTGGATTGATGGCTAGTTTCATTCCGGGTGCTTGGAGGGTTGTACCAAGTGTGTGAGGACCATCGGTTTATTTACAGGTAGCGTTATTAGATTACAATAGATATGACCCAGCTTTTCAGAACAATGCATGATTCTTTAATGCCTTTATATTCGACCACTACACTCGCTGGATAGTAAGCATGCCCTTGAGCAAAGACTGCATCATACCAGGTTTGGGCCCAGTACGCCTTGAAGTGGTGAGCGAGACAGCATCATTGTTGCGAAGAGCATCGTCTTGCTCTTCTTCCGATAGGGCCAAAGTCTCAAGTTCGCGTATCTTCCACACGCGGAGAAACCAGACTATGAGCAATTAGTCAAACGAAGCAGTTAGACAAATGGAAGCATTTGCGGCGACTTACTGGATATGAACGCCGCAACGTACATGAATCCCGTGAACAGCTGAACAGGGAAATACGCGTTCAGTCCGGAGCCCTTGATTGTCAGAGCTATGGGCTCGGCGAACGTTGCCGGGATAACGAGGATGATCCAGAAAATAGACAGAGCTGATGGAAGCAGCTGCATTCCGACCACCTCAGCACCTACCGGTGCGACTGTTGGCCACAGCACGCCGGCAAATGCGCCAAAGAGGGCAAAGACAATGAGGCCTGCAAAGTGTTTGGCGGCGAGGATCCAGAGCAAGAACGTGGCGAGGCCGGCGATGATGGTGCCCAGGCCAGCTACGTTAATGCGGCCAAAGCGGTCACTCACTAGGCCGATGACCGGGCGGCCAATGCCTTGTGATACTGAGAAGAATATTTAGCTTGACTTTGATTGGAATATGTCGGATGGGGAGAACTTACGGTTGAACATGGCCGACACGATAGACCCTTGGCTAGCACTGAACCCGACTGTTTGGGCATAGTCCGCCAGTGAGAACACGGAGATGACGTATCCAAAGAGTCCAAAGAAACCCCACGCGACAAACAACCAGAACTCGATCCTCTTAAAGATGTCCTTGTGAAACGCGACATGAACGCTGCCGAGAGCCTTGTTTCGGTCCTTCATCATCAGACAACACGCGCCATTGACAACGAACGACAAAATGGCAATGATTCGGAACGCCCAGGGCAGGCCGATGTTGCGGATCATGGCGTTGGAAGCAAGGGAGTAAATGAGACCCCCCAGGCCGGAGCCAGCCGTAGCGATGGAGTTTGCAAAGGAGCGGCGCGCGACGAACCATTGCGGGACAACACCGACGGTGGAGTTAAAGGTGAATCCCATGCCGACGCCGAAGCCGATGCCTTGGGAGAGTAGGAGGTGCCATATCTGGGTCGTGAATGATGCACCAATGAGAGCGGCCCTGGGAATTGAGTTAGGAACGTGGGTGGCGGAAATTCCGTCCGTCTCGGAAGACGTCGGGGGTTGAGAGGGGGTGAGCGGGCCGGCTTACGCTTGGATCACGACGCCGATGCCGAGAGTTGGTTGCGTGCCGATGCGAGGGATGCAGAAGGTGACAATCGGGGCGATGAGGAGTGCTGGTTGTGGCGAGTGAGTGAGATGACGCGGAGAAGTTTAGAGATTGGAGAGAAGGCTTACCGATGGAGAAGGACAGCCCGCCGACGAAAGCGAGTGAGATGGGGCTTGCGCCGGGAAACGCTCCGGAGTTGAGGTAGTAGGCGAGGAACACGGCATAAGTCTAGATTTAGGTGTGAGAATCATGCTTCCTAAAGTGAAAGGAAGGGCGCTTAAGGATAACTCACTGAGTTCAAGCCCCAGGTATGAGCATTGATGAGAAAGACACAGCCTACGACAACCCTGGTATCATGTCAGTGACTCAAGCCTCATCATGTTGTGATGGCTTTATGGAGCGCAACTCACCATCCATAGCCGCCCTCTTTGAACTCTACCTGCTCACTCGGCCGTTGACTGACAGGGCTCGCCGCCGCAGAGCCATTCTTCTCATTCTCCGCTGCCCTGGAAGCACTGTCAGGCATCCGTACCACGGCATCGTGGCTGTCCTGTTGACTGGAAGAATCAGAGTGAGAAGGCATACCGGGCCCCAGCGACAAGACGGAAAGGTGCAAGTTTCGTCGTGCTTGTCAAACTGAGAGATGGGAGTTTTGCGACAGGACAGCGGCAGGTTTCGGATAGGGAAGAGAGGAAAATACGCCAGCTGCCTCGGCAAGTAGTGACGGGTTTGATCGAGTTTCGCGGGGTTATTTAGTTCGCTTCTCGGTGGGTTTGTTCTGTTTCGATTGACTCACGTCCTCGGGGGTAATGTGGTTGACAAAGCTAACACCTGAATCATCAAGGTGATTTCACCAAAAGCCGTATAGAGTAAGACCCCGCGGGGATATGGCTGTTTGGCAAGCAGAGGGCTTCGGGAGGCAAGCAAATACTCTCTCGAGTTCTCCGAACCGAAGCGCGTGTTGGGCGTGTTTGAGTTTTTGCTGGCCGTTGGTCCCCGCCGGGAATAGGATGGGGTTGCCGCTGCTCGCTAAGCCATGAACGCATGAAGGGCGTAGCAGCGACAAGGACTCGAGGAGCACTGCAGCCAGAACACCTGGGGAAGCAAACAGGCGAGATTGACTCGTCAATTGACAGCTGCAAAGTCAGCGCTCTAGACCCGATGGAGGGTGGCGCCGGAGTCGGTGTCCGCGATGTGTAATGAAATCATCTCATTGGCGGCATCGCCCGGTTGAAGTTTGCCGGAGTGGATCCTATCCGTTCTCGGAAAGGTAAAATCCCAAGGGGAGAGAACATGAGCGATCTTCGGGTTCAAGGCCATGGGTTCGGGTGTAGTTTAGAATATCAATTCACTTATATTAAGCCTCTCCTTGCCTCCGTGAGTCTTCATCGGCGATGCCGCTGCTGTGTCTTGTGATTCCTAGAGACAAACAACTGAGATGGCGCGTGTGGCTTCGGCAATCTGGCTGACTATGGGGTAGAGCGCCGACAAACAGTTGCACAGCGTTTTTTCTGCGTGTTTTCATTAATCTTGGCCGCTCTTCAAGCGCCAACGTGGGGTCAAGAGACTTTCGTCTTTCCGTTGGTGCTTTCCCCCGTATCACCGGCCGCTCTCCGGGCTTTAGGCCTCCGCCGGGACCGACTTCCGGGCCGTGCCGTTCAAATCGAAAAGTCGGAAGATGATGCGGGTTCGGCGATAAGATAAGATCCCGACAATATGGTACTGAGGTACACTGCCTTGCATTGATCGGCTGTTGTACTTATGGTGAGTCGATGCTTTTACTGTCAGTGATGTGTAGGGTTTGCAGTCAACTGAAAGAAGAAGCCTTGATCAAACGAATTGTCGTCTTCAACTTGGGAACTTCATTGCAAGATTCGCTTCGTTTGTGATCCTAACTACAACGCTTCAAACAAGCCAACCCTTTGAAGTCGGGGCAGGTGCCGTAACAATTTCCTTCTTCGTCCTCAAAGCACATACTTGAACAAGGGCGACCTGTCTCCCAAGTTGAACAACTCCTCCTCAGTGTACTTCGTCTTCGCCTCCTCGGCAATGGCGGCCTTGCGTGCGTTGGCCGACTTGTAACTCCACTCGAGCAAGAGAGCCACAATCAATCCAGATCCACCAAAGGCCAAACTCAAGCCGAAGCCGGTAGGGTACTTCGGCTTCTCGCTCTCGAGGTACATGAAGCTGCCCACAATGCCACCGACGTTGCCGACGCAGTTCATCAGCGCGATACCAATTGCTCTTCGTGAGGCGGGGGCGATGTTGTTGGCGTTCCACGACGCGGCCGCGGCTTGGATGGGGTAGATGCCGACGACGGCGAGGACAACGGAGAAGTAGGCGACTCCTTTCTTCGCCTCGAGCGCTCCGTTTAGGGAGAGAATGATGGCGTACGCAACAGCGACGATGGCGAGAGGGATCGCCAAGAAGGGCATACGCCAGAAGAACCGATCAGAAATCTTGGCGAAGGTAATGGCCGAGATGGCGGCAGCGACGTAGGGCGGCGCAGAGAGAAGCTGGGCCTGCGTATTCGCGAATCCCATAGCCTTGGTGATGGTGGGCAGGGTGAACTTGATACCGTACGACAGAGCTGACTGGCACACCAAGAAGTACGCCTGGACGTAGATCCTCCAGTTGGTCAAGTTCATCTTGAGATCCCTCCAGTTGACCTTGCCGCCGGCGCCGGCCTCCTCGCGGCCACCGCCGCCCGACTTGATGAAGATGGAGAGCTCCAGGTATCGGATCTCCTCGGGCTCGAGCCAGCGCTTCGAGAGGGTCGGGGTGTCGATCAGGAAGAAGAAGCAGCAGACGCCCATGATGACGGTGGCGAGACCCTCGAGGATGAAGATCCAGCGCCAGCCTTCGAGGCCGGCGACACCGTCCATTTCGGCGATGGCGGCGGCGAGGAGACCGGAGAAGGCGCCCGACAAGGCGCTGGCGCAGTAAAAGTATGAGATTCGGACCGCAAGATCTTTGGGCTTGAGATGTTCGTTAGACTCATGCATCAAGAGGGCATTGCAGTCTGGATACTCACCATGTACCAGTAAGAAGTCAGGTAAATTGCACCGGGGAAGAATCCAGCCCTGTGGATGTCAGCCAGAGGACTCAAATGATCCCAAGGATTGCGAAACTTACTCAAAGACACCGAGAAGAATGCGGGTAACCATCAATCCACCAAAGTTGCGAACCAGTCCCGTGCAGGTCATGATGATACCCCAGCAGAGGGTAAGGGTGCCGAGGTAGAACGAAGGACGCTTGACTTTCTTGAGGATGATGTTGCTGGGAACTTCGAATAGGACATAGGGGATGAAGACTGGTGAAGACTGGTTAGCGAACTTCCTCTTCCCAGCTCGAAGGCTAAGGCGCTGATTCTTGCACTCACAGATAGATAGGACAGTGTTGTACTGCACACCAGTCATGCCTAGGTCCTCAACCATGCCTTCAATCTTGGCATTACCGATATTGGCGCGATCGATGTGGCAGATCAAGTACAGCAGAGCCAGCATGGGAATCAGACGAACGTCGACCTATTCTCGTCTATCAGTCGGTGTGATCGTGGTGGTTACGCGTTTTCAATTACCCACCTTACGGAAAGTCGTCTTCCGCTTCTCTTCGGGGTAGTTATTGAAGAAATCGGCATCTTCAGGGCTCAATCCATACACGCGATAGGGACCAACGTCGATGGCTTCAGGCACTTTTTCGAGATGAGCCTCTCCAGAAGGTCTGTGTTCAAAGACGGCATCGTTTTTCTCGATGGAGCTCCTGTGGGTGGCCATTTTGGCGGGAGTCTGTATTGTTTGGACGGTTCGAAGGGGGGAAAGAAACAGGAGCAAGGACGACAGACGCTCTGCAATTTGAGATGATGGAAAGGTTGCTTTTCCCAGCTCTGAACCTCTTCGTCTCAAGAGTTTTCACAGATGAAGATTTCTGCCCACGGATACTTATATCTGACCAGGACCGCCTCTTAATACAAAGGGGACAGATAAAGCCCACTGCGGAGAAAGGCTGGGATCATCCGGCTCTTACCCCAGACCCAAAAACCCACCCCAAAACACACACTAACCCCAGACTTGGCAGCCGCAGAGTGCGGGGAAATGGTGCCATTGCCAGTCGGAAATGTCGGACTGCAAGACGGATTCTTGATCAGATGCCAATACCTTATCCGTGTGGTCGTATCCGTCATGTCCGCAGGGGCCAACGTGCTGCTCTTGCCAGCGTTCGCCAGAGTCACATTGCAGGAGGCTGGTTCGAGCGCAGGTCGACGGTATTGGAGAGAGCTGGCTGGGATAGGTGGCAAGACATGGGCGAGACATGGCTTTGCCGTTGGTGGGATTTCGGCCGGGGGGTCCGTATTCCCTGTGCGTTCATTGGAATGATAGATTGCGCGACAGCCGCATGCGCGAAGTTGAAGAGAGCCGGTTGGCTTGATTGCTTTTCGTTGCATTTCCATCAAGACGGTGGGGAATCGCGTTGCTTACCGGTATGTGGGCTCCTTTGAGAGATGTGAGATTAAAGACGTGGGGACGGAAAAGCACCATTGCTTTCTTATTCGCCCATCATTTTGTTCTCTATCATAGCACCCAGTCCCCATCAGCTTTGTTGATGATTGTCACATATCCGTCTTGTTTCGAAGTGGATCCCGAGAGGATGTTCAAATCAGTCTCGACGTCCTCTAGATCAGCATTGTATCTGATGAAGCTCGCGATTATGCAGTGCTGCATTGACGAGAATGGTAGTCCCATAGTGGTTTACCAAGTGACAACATTATCGGGCAGATGCGAGGGCCATACCATTTGACCCTATCGTGGCCGCGCGTCAATGCTCATTTGGCACTTCATTAGCCGCTCATGTCTGCATTAGAGATCTCAATACTGTCTTGGGGGTTCTGGACCCAGGACTGCGGATTCCTGGAAGCTTAATGGCACTAACGCCGGAGTTAAGCTTCATCAATGTAGGCAACCTGAACCATCTACGTGTAAGAAACGAGCCTGGCTACCACTATCAGAAGGTTTGTGGAAGGCTATCATTGTGGTAGCTTGTATTCTTGGCCTTTTCCGACGCCAAGATGGCTAGCTTGACAACGGATTTTCATGTTCCCAATGGGACCTTTGTCCGGTTCTGACTCGGCGGTGATGGTGTGGCGAACAATTCAGAATTTGGATATGGCTTCAGCTACATTGCTCTTCGTAGACCGAATACCAAAAGCTGATGCCGACAGGATGTTGTGATGAGGTAAATTTAAAACTCTAGACACTAGAGGTCCAGGACGCGATTCTGAATATTTGTTCAAGTAATTAAGACGTAAAAAAGTATCCAAGACGAACCTTTCCATTACTTAACAACGAGTCACTTCAGAGGTGACGGCCAACGCCACTTTAGGTACTATTTGCGGAATTGCTGCGAAACTTTGGTAGCTGAGAAGACAACTGGGAGGCTGTAAGGTTCTCATTGCGTCGAATTGGACAAGAATCAGAGATCTAGAAGTTGTCACGGCTCATATTGGTTCATGTAACAGCTTCTCAACAGCCGCTTTCGTTCACGTGCATGTGGGTGTCTGCTACTTTCGACCGAGCAGCGTCTGGCAAGTTTCGAAGGGGCAGGTGAGACGTGACTACGGTAACATTGTCCTCGGCTCTGATCCGGGCAGTTTGTGTATGCAACTGTCTGATACTAATCCCTTGAGATGCTGAGTAATTCAGAACGTTTACACGTATTCAGGCTACCATTGAAAATGGCTGGAGTTGATAGGCCGAAGGGAGTTCTCCGGTTCGGAGTTACATGGCGTTCGAGTGCATCATCGGCGAATCTGGAATCCATCTCCACCCACTTGCAGACAAAACATAGCGCGATGCGGGTCTCTTATCACGTCGATCATGTATGGACCTAGAACATCCGTCTTGAACCTCATGATAAACACCATTCTCCGTCGGCCCTGTTATGCGTAAGAAGCACAGAAGTTTCCGGATCGCATCTCCATGCGAACTAATTTCTCGGACCGGGCCGTGGCTAGAAGGCGATATGCATGAATGTCGATGCATGACTGCAATGCCCACATTCCACCTTCCTTCGTCACGGTGGCTTCGAATATTTCGCCCAATCAGATTCTTGGCAGCAATCAACGATATATGCATGAATCCTCATCAAGCAGCTACGGAACGTAATTGCCTCCACATGTTGACGTTCAACTTGCCTCAAAGGCACATTGCATTCCAGAATTGCCGCTACCCGCTTGCCAAGAACTGTAGGAAAAGCCAAGTCAGATGGAAAAGCTTAGCATCGAAGCAATCGCCACGCAAGCTATACGTTGTCGATCCGTGTACGTAGCCAACCTATGTCGGTAACACCTTGAAGCAACCTGCGGAATCGACACCACCTCTAATGGAGATACCCAAACTCAACCCCATCAACCCTCACAACGCTCGCAACCCTTCCATACAAAAACTCGAGCGTGATGTCAAGCTTATCCGTCACCGGCGTATACTCCACCTCAAACACCTTCCAAATCCCCCACCCGCCCGCATCACCAGCATCCAGCGTCCTCCTCGGTTCGCCATTAAACTGGATCCCGATAAACCCCGCCGCCTGGTTATCAAAATACGACCAGAATCTCAGTCTGTATGGCACGCCGGGCTGCACGGAAAACACAGGCGTCGAAAGCCGCGCGCTGACGACGGGGTCCTGCGAGTTGCGATCATACAGCAGCCGCGACTCGAACGAGTGCGTTCCCGTGTGGGACGCTGCCGAGGTGACGCCGACGCGGGCGTTTTGGTCTAGGTTCTGGACGATCCAGGGGCCGATGCCGCATTCGAAGTCGCTGTTGGTCAGGAGGTTTGTGCCGGAGGGACTGCCGCACGGGGGCGTCGGGGAGGGAGTGCAGGTGGGGCCGCAGGCGCAGGCGGAGATGTAGCGGGATGCGGAGGTGCCGCAGGCGGAGGTTGCGCGGGTGGGGAAGTTTGTGGCGGTTGTACCGCCCGCTGTGAGGGTTGCGCAGAAGACGGAGGCGGAGGAGATTGCGGACGGGGAGGGGCATGGGAAGAGGGCGCGGTAGCAGCTTGATGGTGTTAGTTATCGTGATGGATGAGTGAAAGTTTGGAGGAGTACTTGTCTGCGTTGCATCGTGCGAGAGTCGTGGTTGCTGTGGTCCCGATGGCGAGCATTCCGAGGAAGATTGGGAGTAAAGTTGAGACAAACATCATGTTGGATGAGGTACTATGATTGAACGAGTTGGATAAGGTTGGTCAATAGAGCTGGAGAGACTCTGTGCTGGTTCTCAATCTGTCAACTCATAGCATGGTTTTATACATCTTCTGATTCATAGGAAGACTCTCCGTTCCCTGGGTATAGAAGACGTTTCCAAAGTCACTGTGTAAGTGGCTTGCCATGAAGTAAGATTTCCTAAAATCTCTCCGAACACGAGTTCAGCTCAATACAAGAGCACACTGAACGGCACACCATGCCGGATGGCTGCATCTCAGCCGTTGCCAGTTGACGAATGGGAGCTGTGAATGTTTCCGCCAACTTTCAGATAGCTATGAGATCATTGGCTGGGGTGAGTCGAGTCTCGAAGACTGAGACAACTTGACATATAAGCCGTTCAAAACCTGGAGTTGAAGGCGTGGAACGCAGGGATCACTTCGTATGACGGAGTTTGTTGTCAGTTGACAAAGGACCTCGCTTCCGCGTAGGTTGGTAATCTGTCTCAAGTCACGGGACACAGAAGGAATATGTCTTGAAGCTCGTGTAAATGATGACAAGAGGCTAACACTGAGATGAAGGGACTTCCGTGAAAGGTTCTCGTAAAGCTCGTCCCAAATCCGGGCTACGATGAAGCCTCCCAATAACTGCAGCGCGTCGAGATTGGAGCCAGACACTAATGTTTTTGCCGATGGTATCGGGCGGAATACCTTCATAAGTGTCTCGGAGACTACGACCCTAAAGCGTGACACAGAGAGCTCATGGACGATGGCATCTCGTGGCCCATGATCTCACTCCGTGTAGGACGAAAATAGGTAATTTGGTGTCAGACGCGCCAACGCTATCGACCTAGCCTCAAGGTGTTGAAAGATCGATACATGCGTTCCTCTTGCAAAGGAGTAAACTCCGAAAGACTGCTGACGTTAGCCCCAAAACCTCAGCACTTCAAGTAAGCCACTCTTACCATGCATGCTTTGTGTAATCCATATAATTATGAATGGGATCTAGTCCAGGCTTCTCGGGACAAGAATCCTGGCTCGCCGGACACCCAACAGTAGCAACCTTCGTCGCTGGCGTATCATCAATCAAATCCCCTTCTCCTTCACAATCGAAACCCTCAAACACATGAAAAAGCCCAAACCAGTGCCCGACCTCATGCGTCGCCGTCTTGCCCAAGTTATCCTCCGGGTCCCACGGCACCCCCGGCCCGCCGGGCATCGTGCCGACGCTGACGTGGCAGCCGTCGTAGGTATGCCACGAGGTGCCGTTGATGCCCGTGTTCCAGGGGTCCTCGACGGGGAAGCTGCAGATTCCCGTCGCGGAGTTGGGGTTGGTCATCATGCCTGTCTCGAAGTAGATGTTGAGGTCGTCGTAGGCGCCTCGGCGGAGTGTCTCTGCTTTTTCCTTGATGCGGGCTTGCGTTGTCCAGGCGTCGTTGACTGTGTGGGTAATTTCTTTGACGAGGAATTGGATATTGTGAGGGGCGAAGGTGTCGTTGAGAACTCTCATCTGTTTGACCCAAGATCAATCTCTGGACTTTGCTGCCTTGCACAAGGGTTGGATTTACGGCGCACCTGATCGCTGATCATCGAATCGGTGACAAACCCTCTATGCGCCTCGTCCTCGACAACATGCAGATACGTCGAAACAAGCAGGCCCTCCGCGCGCTTATGGAGGAATGAAGCTGATAGCCCTTCCGTACGCTGGGCGGCGCGGAGAGCTACTGCAGCTTCATAGGCTTCGGGCCCTGGCTGCTCTGAACCGCACTTCTCCTGAGCCAGTACTAGTGATACCGTCGCCAATCCGGCACAGCGCATCAGCAGGGACTTCAATCCCATGGCGGCAGCGATAGTTGCGCGGTTCAGCACATCGCTCGTTCTCCGAAATGTCGCAGGCACTGAAGACGGCGGGTTGCGGGTTTAAATGTTATCTTCTGCAAGACTTGAAGAGGAAGGTGTCTGTCGCAATGGAGTTGGTGATGGTCCCCAAGCCAAGCATCGGCAGGCTTAGGCCTTCCTAGAAAGGCTATCGGCCCCTGCCCAGAATACGGGTTGATACGACGTTGCGGGGGATGCCGCCAAGTCCATGGTCGATCTTTCTAGTGATACGGATCACGTAACTGAGGTTGAGGTGCTCGCAACGATGGGCCGACTTGAAGTGTTTCGGAGACTCAGTCGGGATCGGCGACGGCGGATAGAAGATGTGGTCCGGCTCCGAGAGGGTTCTGGAGGCCGGCCGGGAGGTGTAGTGAAAACCGGACGCACACGATTTCCAATGGTACGCCTGACTATGTACGATGGACGGGAATAGATGGAGTACGGCTATTTGCCCCCTGCACACAGGAGGTCATTATGTGATCCTCGTGGGCATCTGCGACTGTCATGCAGCTTTTCTTGTGGGAACCAGGGCAATGAACCATGGTATTGGGCCACAAAAGGATCGTTACTCGAGTGGCCACCCGTCCAGGTCCCCCAAAAGCAAAACGCTGACGATTAGTAACGGTCAACTTCATCGGTCTCGTCCACTAGAAAGGGCTTGAAGTGGCTTGAGTTTCATGCCAGTGAGGATAGATACTGGAGTTCCGGATTGTGGTTACTAGCCGAGTCTTGAAGACGTGATCACCGGACGCATCCGGATCTTCATCGATCCGCCCGGAGCTGTTGTCCGTGAGCTTACTCAAGCCCCGACTTGCCGTGTAATGCCCTTCGAGAGAGGCGAACGACTCGACCAAGAATAAAGAAAAGGGCGACCCGAAGGTCCGATCGCGATCTAAGGATAGAGCCCTGTGAGAGCCGTTGGTTGTCAAGATCCTTCGCTCGCATTGTGGCTTTGAGAATCTGCATCAGCCTGCTCGCCTGCTTGTGCGCTTGCATAGGGGACGGCGTGCTAAAAGGCCAACATCAGGAGCGCCTTGGCTTCCTAGTCTCGCGGCGGCGCCGCCGCCGGGATCGAGCAAACTCCGAGAGGCTTCATTCCAAGATAGGCAGCCCGCCATGTCCGCGCAGTTTGACAGCCGACTACCGAGGGAGATGAGAGGGGGCAGTTCGATCTGTGGTGGCTTTTCAACGTCATGACTGCTATACTCAGTCAGAAACAAGCAAACTCTTTTGAAGCCATCTCGCAGGCGCCATCCCCGATGCAGCGGAGAATGACAGATCAAATGGAAAACGATCTGTAGCACCCTTCGCAGTCACGACAAAGAGAGACGAGACAGAGCCACAGAGCCAAATCAACAAAAAAGGCTGAGGCAGTTGGTTGCACAAACCGGCCTTGATTGCCTCGCAGGCCTGCACCGTTTACGGAAGCGCGGCATGCCGCCGCCGCCGTGATGGCCGGTGGTATCTACGCAGGTGACCGCGTTGCCAAACCTGCGCTAGCTGTGGTAACACACAGCGCTTTTGAAGCCGCTGCCGCTAGGGGGGGGGGAGGGTGTACTTGAGATGTCGTACGGGTAGCTTGAGTTGAAGAAAGAGATGATGCTGACCGCGACGCGAAGGCGAGCTGAAGGTCCGGAAAATGTGCGTGCCGATCGCTGAAGAAGAATAATCTAGGCATTCTGAACGTGGAGACGGTGCAGGTTCGAGCTAGTTGTTGAAGACCAAAAACACTCGGGCCGCCGTTTATCAGCCCATGCGACTCGAAGCTAAAGCAGCAGTGTGGTGTTACCCCTCAGGTGAAGTGCGTGACCTAGTTCAATAGATGAAGGATATTGGTTAGCTAGACGTAGGGAGAGACATCTTCAAAGGGATGGGAACCAGCGAAGAGGGCGGCCGGGAGGTTAAGAGATGGGGGACTTGGGAGAAAAGGGCAAATATGCCGTAGTGTTGAAAATTGCATGACTCTCAAGTGCCAGCAAGTGGGCAAAGTCAGCTTGGTGTGAATCGATAATTCGTGTCTCACTCGTACGATAGCTGCATAATCCTTGCCGAGGCTAATCCCAATTAATCTGATCGGCAGCAGACTCCTTACTTGAGAGAGCAAACGCTCTTGCTTGCTGCTTGCTGCTCGTTGTCTGGTCTGCTTGGACCAAGTGATGGGATGGCCGTCAATGTTGGTGCGGAAGGCCATGTTCCTGTTTGCACGTCCAGAGAATTGGGTGGTGTCCCGGTCGAACAGTCCAGGGGCGAGAATCAATGGCCCGTGTTTGCAGCGGAGAGAATGCGAAATGCAAATCCAAGCGTACGGCACAGATGATCGACTGCAGCAGCGTTATCAGCTGAAATGTGACGCTGGGTTCAGGTAGGGAGATGGACACGAAACGACGTGGTGGAAGACGGTTGCAGAGGAGGAGGAAGAGGAAGCCGAAGATCATCGGGGATAAGATACCTCGCCCGAATACGTACCCTATCGATTTCAGTGCACTCAACTCCCGTCACCTCAGGCAGGAAATGAGGCCGAAAAGGGAGGTATCGCGGAACAAAAGGTACGTGCAGTACGTACTGCGGACCTTACAGTGCTGTGGCTAAAAATGTTAAGGCAGGGCAGGCGGCCCTTGCGCAGGTTCATCCCCAAATCTCCCGTGCTCGCTGCTTAATTCGCCAGCTTGCCCCCCCAAGTGCCGCGCCGCCTTCTCCCTTACGACCAATGCACACCAACTCTTGGGTTGCGACCCCTGCGTCTCCAAGCTCGACGTCTCTCTCCCACGTGGTAACCTTGCATCTTCCCAAGCTTCTCTCCGCATCACCGCATCTGGCGCCGTCGATAAGAATTTGTTCCTCTGGAGCTAAGGCGCGAAGCAGCATAGGTCGGTCCGGTTACCTGAAGAATCCCACGAGGAGATCGTCCCGCCCAAGCCTTGCCTATCACCAAATCCTTCCGTCGGCCCTCCGTATCCGTCTGCAGAGCACCGCAATCTCTCCACATCCTGCTCTGCGTTCATTGTGTGTGTGCGTGTGCACGTTCCCGTCATCCTCGAACCCGCCCTCGTCCTGGTCATTGTCATCCTCGGCGGGCAGAAGAAAATCCTGCACCGCCTCACCTTTCCAACGAAGAGGATGAGAACAATGGCGAAAGAATTTCCGATCTTTGCTCCGCTAATCTACTCATCCTTTGACAATGACTCTGGCATCCCCGGTCTTCGAGCATGCCTCGAACTCTGATTACTGGGTCGGCACAATCTGACAGCCCGCCCATTCATAGCTTACGTACAGCAAACGCGGCCGGATTTGGGAGTCTGCTACGGGGGCCAAGGGGGCCAAATTGTCGATTCCTTTGTTTGCTCCTGTCGACATTGGCAAAGACAAACAAGATTCTGATCGGCCCAAACCCTCCACCACACGGACACAAGCAGGATTGGCTGCGAGACCTCACCAACGGAGGAAACTAACGCTGCGGGTTCCCTGTCTCGCCGCATCCGAGGGATTCTCATTCATCCAAGGGTTCCTCCACAAATACATTGCCATGAAGCACTAGGACTGGCTGCAAAATCTGGCACCAGCGTGAGGAATTCTCCAGCCCAACGCAGAGTAGTGCAAGGCGCTAACTATCATACTAGAAAAAGGTACCTTGACACCAAGCCGCTTTGACTCGTCCACGCTGGAATTGGTTGGTTCGCCGACTCGTTCGAAATCCCCTACGTCTCGAGGCATCCCAAGTTTGGATTCAAGGGCGCAAGCCTCTTTCACAACCAGCCGGCCGTGGCGTTTCCTCCGCTCCCACCGCCATTGGCCAGTCGTCATGAGACACGACCGGACGGAGGAGAGAGACAAGAGGCTTTCGATGCCGACTGGGCGTCTGCAAAGCACCCTAATGGATGCTACTGACCGAATCATCCCGCTCGACTCGTTCTTCAGTGTGCGGTACTGGCGGGACTGTCTGTGCATTGTGCGTAGTTTGTCTGCAGCAGACCTGGAGTAGGTGGAGCTATCTCTCAGCCTGGTCGAGCCAAATGGCCCTGACATGGAATCAGTCGTGGGACTCCCGGTCTGATCTGCTGCAAGCCTGCATCGAGCGCCCCGCGGCACATGCAGATATAGAATGGCGCTAAAATGGAGAAGACTCTGATATATGATGGGGAAGGTTCGTCCGCCGTCAAAGTCAAGGCGTCCCTTGTCTCTGCCCTATCTGGTCTCCTTTCGACACAACTCGGTCGTACACACAACATCTATACATTCTTCAACACGATTTCCTCAACATGGACGCCGCCAAGGAACGGAATACCAAGAGGGAGGAGGAGGATACCACAGCGAAACCATCCAAGATCTCAAGCCTGTTTCCCGATTGGTTGATTTGGTACAAGAAGCCGGAGTACAGAGACTTCAAGGAGTATGCCACCGCCATCCGGACTGGAAGAAGGCCCCTGAGCAGGGACGGGAGAGACAAGAGTCCTATTCCAGCACGCTTAAGTTTGGAGAGGGTTCTGAACAACCAGACCTGTAAGCATGCCTCTCAAGCCACGCTGCGACCGATCATATGGCCCAAAGCTAATCTTCGTTCCACTCAAGGCTCGCCAATGTCCTTGTATGACTTCTACATGTACCTCAAGTACATCGAGTTCTCGCCCGAGAATCTCGAGTTCTTCGTCTGGTAAGTGACTCTCCAGTCATTGACACAACTCCATGAACCATGGTCTGACCGTCCCTCCAGGTTCCGCAATTATGAAGGATCGTACGCAAAAACCGGAAGTCTCAACAACTTCCCTATCGAGAAGGATATCGACCAGTCGTCTTCATCACGAGACAGTATGGCAGACAGTGCTGTTGATGCAGCGGGCATGAAGCTCCCCTCTATCCAGATGTCTGAGTTTGAGTGTGATCCCGAAGCAGGTGAGTGTTATTTCCCCATTTGTGTACATCGTCAGCCGTTGCTAACTTGTCCAAAGCCAACGAGACCATGACCAACATCGTTCACCTCATCGCTCCGGAAGCCGCATGCAGGCCCAACAGCAAAGTAGGCCCGAACGGTCGCGACCGCATCAAGTCCTGGGCCAACGCCTGCGCGAAGCCCATCTGCGCCAACAACGTCCCGGCCGTTATCCCTACTCGCATCGCCCCGAACTCAGCATACCGCGTCGAGCTCAACGCCGTCGTGAACACGTTCCTCGTTCCTGGAGCCGAGAAGGAGCTCAACATCCCGCCTGCGCTTCGTGATACCGCCCTCCTCAACCTCCAGCACTCCTCCGATCCGATCCACCTCAAGCCAATCGCAGATCACGTGTACGGACTCTTGAAGAACTGCTCCCACCGCAACTTCGTCCGCCTCGGTGTCTCCAACGGGACCTTTGAGACTCTCTGCATGGCCACCAGCGTTGGCATCGCCCTCACCATCGGCGGCTTCCTTTGCGTGCTCCTCAAGGCCTTTGTTCCCTTCATGGGTGCCAATAGCCGATGGAATGCTTTTGCACCCTGGCCAATGTGGTTTGTCGGCATGTCGCTCATCTTCTCAGGTCTGCGAGGTAGCTGTTTCTTCCTGTTGCTCTTCACGAGACGCCAGCCCCTGCCCTGGGAACGCTTCGACGACAGCGCCTCTCTTCTATCTCAACGTTCTGGTCTCATGAAGTTTGTGTCGCGAATGATGATCTTTGATCGCAAGATTCGTGTCAAGGACGTCCATCTGCGCAGGCTGCAGCACAAGATTGTCCTCCAGGCTATGGTTGGCGGTGCCATTTTTGCGTCTTTGAGCACGTTGATTTTCATCTTCCTGCCGGTGTGGTCGCAGACGGTGGTGCCCCATATCTAAGAGTTGTCCTTGACGTGGCTGTACGATGACGGATGTGTTTTCATGATATATACTCTTTCAGGATCTAGCGTGTGATATCCCTGGGTGGTTCAAATCGACTTCTTTTCCCTTTGTTTCTATACAACATTGTCTTCATATTTATCAAAGTATTCATAGCTTGGCATCTGTGCCAGGTACGAGATGTATTTAGATCAGACAGAACCGAAGCAATGACGGTCACACTCAGACCTATTCTTCCCAACCTTACAATCTCTACCATAATCCTTCCTCGTGCGGACAATTGTCCCCTCTCTCAAGGTGCTGAGCCGAAAACAGTTCAAGAACCCCCTATTTCCCCCCTTGCTGCGGGCAAACGTCCCTACACTACGTCGGCGCGAGTATCGCCGTACATCTTCCGGGTCCCGAACCTCTGCCAATCCGCGCTGGTATACATTATCACTTTCGTTTTGAACTAGCTGTTTTGTCGCCTGAAATATCCTTTCCCATATTTGCTGAATTAATTTAGACAGTTTCATGAGCCCTCCCATCCTTCAACCCCAAGAACCACTTTATTGGGTATGGATGCCCCGATGTCATGAAGGCCCATCCCGATCTAGATGTTATCCTCTTCTCGACATCATGGCCTGAGCTTTGAGATGGGACTGGCAGTCTATGGTCTTGCAGCATTCTGAAAACTTGTCTACTGTCGGTAGTGAGCGCGTACTGTCGGTGGTGAGCGCGGGCCTC
The DNA here is from genome assembly GCF_011075155.1 of Colletotrichum scovillei. Taxonomy (NCBI): domain Eukaryota; kingdom Fungi; phylum Ascomycota; class Sordariomycetes; order Glomerellales; family Glomerellaceae; genus Colletotrichum; species Colletotrichum scovillei. The sequence goes on from NW_023336263.1 coordinate 1,402,781, forward strand.
CCGCATCGATGAGAAATCAGAGCAATCCATCTATGAAAATAGCCCTCAGGTCCGGGAGTGACTTAATCCCTTTCGATGGTATCAAAGTCACAGATTGACACGGCATACTCATTTGAAGCAACCCATGGGCCTCTCAAGCTCGACATTTATTCCCCAACTCAGCCATGTTCCTCGTTCTTTCGGGAAGGGCGACACACCGCTCTCTTCGCTGTGGCATCAAGCCCCTTCCTTCTCCTGAATCCACTTATTCACCACCGCCGCGATCTCCAAACTATTCTTCTCCAAATGCATGAAATGCCCGTTCCCACGAATCCCAATCTCCCCCAGCTTAATCCACTCCGGCTGCCCACCAACCTGCTTCAGATAGTCCACCGTACAGTGGTCATACGTAACATGCACACTCGCCTCCGTCGTAACCATCAAATACGGCACGCTCGCAATCTTGGGCAGCTGCCGCGCCGGCTCCTTCTGGCGGTAACAACTCCGGTGCGCAGCCGTATCATTCCCGACAACCTCGGTCTCAAGCTCAGCCGCGCTGGCGATGGGCGGATCGTAGTCGAGAGGCGTGTTCGTCAACCCCCACGCGTTCGTCGCTGAGCGGCTCTCGAATGACCAGAAGGGTACGGTCGTGCCTTCGAGGTTGATGTTTCCCGCAATGTACTCCGGACAATCGTTCGACAGCAAGATCGGGGCGCGGGCACCGATGGAGTGCGAGATGAGATACGCTTTCTCGCCCAGCAATGACAAAAGCTCGCAGCCTGACGCGCGGAGAGCGTATTCCTGCGGAACCCAGCTTGTAGATAGCGGGAGGATCGTCTTTTTGAACTGGTCAAACGTCGGGTCTCCCTTTTGTCCGGTCCCGGGCCACTGGGTGTGCAGGATAGCTTGCGGGTATGCGTTGTAAGCCTCGACGTGCGTGAACCCCTTTTCCACGCCCTCGGCCGCCGTGCCGGCGATCATGGTGAAATTGGCGAGGTTGTTCTCTGTCGAGCGGCCGATGGCGGCGATGTCGACTAGGTAGACTGTATGGCCCTGCTGTAGGAAGTAGGTTGCCCAACCGGGGCGGTTGTCGGGTGTGTTGAGCCATGTTACGCCTGTTGTTCCGCCTCCGTGGAAGAAGACGATTGGTTTTGGTGTTGTGACGGTGCTACGACGGCGGCGGGTGTGGCTGGTGGTGACGGGGACTAGCTTTTCGACGTAGAGCTGGTCGACTGTGACGTTTCCTGAGGTTGTCTCGATGTAGCGGCCTCCTACGTAGAAGAAGTCGCGGGTGTGGGCGGCTTCTTTTGAGGCGCATTTTGTGCTGATTGCGTTGACGCCGGTGCAGTTTCCTGCGGCTAGGGCCTGTGTGGCCACGGCGCCGAGGGAGAGGACTGAGGCGATGGAGAGGCGGACCATCTTTGCAGAGAGAGCAACAGCCAAAGGTTGAGGGGAACTGGTGGCAAGACGGATCGACTGCGACGCTGCGGTAGAGGGAGATCGGGAATACGGTTCTTAAGTATCTGGTGATGACGGGGGCCGTCGACTGGGGTTTTTAATGGCGGCCGCCCAGAAGTCGAGGTTCCTTGAGGGCTCCATTTCTCGAGATTGCTGGTTTGAGGGATTCTTCAAGGGGCGGAGATGTGGTTACATTGGCGGGATGGATCCGTGGAGATGGTAATCCACAAGGCCCAGGGTCTCAGTCCGAAGGTTGATAGTGGAGCGAAACCGAGCGTGTCCTTTGGCGTTGCGGTAATATCTTGCTGGAAGTTCAATAGCGAGATACGCGATCCATACTGTCGGGTTTTCGGTTTGAAGGAACACTCGGCAAGACACCATGCGGATGTTCCATCTGCTTTTGCCAAGACGGAGGAGAGCTTATCGGGAGGTGGGTCTTCGGCGCGCAGAAGCCAAGGAAATGACGGCCGGGGGTATTGGCTTTTTGGGTAAAGTTGGCCCCACGCCCCGGACCGTTTCTTCGGGGTGCATCTCCATGCGATGGGACTTTGGTCAACCACATCATATGTACTCCGTAAGCCGTACAGATTAACGACTGGGAGGAGGAGTTGGATCGACGTGATGGGCACCAAAGAGGCTGTTCATATCAAGGAACAAAGAAGACTAGAAGAAGACCGTCCATTATCAAGAATGGGGGCAATTCGACAGGAACAATCAAAGTAAGGAACCAGGCTCGGGAGCATGGGAAGAAAAAATGGGCGCAGGGCCTTGAGGGTGATTCGAACCCACGAGATTTCCAGATGGCCATACAAATTGGGCAATCGAATGCCAGTCTCCACGGGACGTCAACCGTTCAACCATATTCCGGCGGTAAGTCACTTCCAGGGTGAAAACATCTTCCTCTCTACTGGGTTGACTTTTTGAGCATTTTTTGTCCCTATATGCCCCCTTCCCCACTCCATAGGAATACTAGGCAGTCACGATGCGACTGCATGGTGAGTATTCTAAGGTACTTTGTCACGTGGTCATGGATTGCCTCTTGCCTCGACTGTTGGCTCAACCTATCACCTAAGGTAAGGTACGATACGCCAACTAACCTGACCTGCCTTTTCGAGCAGCGTTTGCAAGTGATGGGAGCAAACAATTTCTCCGTCTTGTGATTCGATAGTGGCCGTTCTTCCTCGCCGTGCTGGTCACAAAGGTTGAAGAAATGTTTCGCCCGGCAAAGCTCTTGGAAGAGGATCTCAAAATGACATGGTGGACATGTGAAATGATCCAAAGGAGCAGAATCATATGCTAAATGTGAGTGACAAAGTCATAGCGCCAGGAGTGTCCCATCCCCCCGTTCCAGAGTCTATACGTCGAAGCTCCCTGGGGATTCTGGGATCTATATAGACCGTGTTCTAGCAGTACTTGGCCATTAGCAAATCACCAACAGACATAGCTGAGCGCGCTTAAAGGAGGTCTGCAGAGATTTCTGGCGACATAATGATAGCAATTATTAATTGGGGTGCAGGAAGTCGCCTGTTGTACAGAGTGAAGGGTTATTGAAAATATGTAAAGTGATCAACGTTCAACTTCAACACTTCGACATTTGTTTGTATGAAACGACAAAGAAATTGGCAAACCTGGGCTTGCAACAGTTTTGGCTCGAGTCTGGGCATAATAAGAATCTCTTGACTTTGGGAACTTCTTGGGCAGGTATCACCTGGTGTGGATCGGATGGCTCCTTCCTGATTTCACTCAAACACGCGGTCTGACAGGTGAACAACAAGTGAAGACGCCCAACGCGTCGGAATGAGCCAAATTATATTCACTTCTGAATAGTCTGGGCGGTCAACGCACGTAATGCTCTGGATATTCCCTCTCACCGCCTGTAGTCCTGCTCCCGGACTTTTCAAATTTTCCCACAACATTCAACCTTTCCTGACCTCACTTCTTGTTTCCCACAGAACCTTCCCCTCCACCCATCCTCCTCAACGCCGCGACTTTGCATCACCTCAACATCGCAAAACTCATCGCACCTTTCCTCTATTTGATACCATTCTCTCATCTTATCCCCGCGACCTTCTTCGACTCAACCGAGAACCGATCAGTCTGCATCAACCATCCCGACTTAAGACTAAAGTAATTTGATCCCTCACCCAGATTTCTCCGTCCGGTCTTCGAGTACTAATCTCATGTAGATCATGTCGTTCAGAAGCAGCATGATTATCTCCGGCTCTGGAGGCATGGGTATTGGCGAGGGAGCTCCCATCTGCGCCGACCAGATTGCCCTCACCCGAATTCCTGGCCTCATCTTCGAGGTCGGCGACAACGGTCGCATCATCGCGCAGCCGGGCACTCCTCAGCTGAAGCTCCTCACCCAGGGCTACGCGAACGACACTCCCACTCCCACCCGCGACATGGCCAAGCTCATTGCGCGCCGTGGCGCTGATCTTCTCGCCGCGTACTTCAAGGTCGTCGCTACTGCCAGCAACGGCAGGAACGCCCTGGTCGATCAGAATCACCATCTGGCCTGGGTCCCCGCGCTGCGAAGCCTGGTCAAGGAGAAGAGATGGGCTGAGTTTCCGGACGTCAAGAATCATCACGTCCAGGCTGTCATGATCGCCATCGGAGACGCTCGCAAGCGCTTCATCGACGAGCTCACCGTCATCCCCGCTCCTCCCGACTGCGAGCATTACAAGACCTTCCACGACCTCGTTGATCGCTTCAACATTGATCGAATTGGCCAAACGGGCTCCTCTAGCTCCTTTCCCGCGATTCCTGCTGCTCCGGTCGCCCCTGCCCAGTCCGCCGTTCCGTCTGCCTTTCAGATCTCGGCGAACCATCTTCAGTCTACTGCAGACCAGATGATCCGGGATGCTTTCGCTGCACTCCAGAACAGCGACCAGCAGAGTGATCAGATCAGCAACGGTCTCCAGACCTCGGCAGACCAGCTCCAGGCTGCTGTGACCAAAACAATTCAGGACGCACTTGATGCTTTCAACGCCAATGACAAGGTCATTGAGACCATCACTCAGCAGACCGACCAGGCCAACAAAGCCGCTCAGATGGCCCAGACCGACATCATGGCCCTCAGAGCCAAGTATGAGACCGCTCAGAAGCAGAGCGAGAAGATGAAGGACGAGCATGACAAGATGAAGGACGAGCATGACAAAATGAAGGATGAGCGTGACAAGATGAAGGATGAGCGTGACAAGACGAAGGACGAGAACCAGAAGGTGAAGGACCAGAACGTCGAGGCTGCGGCCGCTGCCGTGGCCAATGCCCTGGGTCAGACCATCACTGGCGCTGTTACTCATGCTATGGCTGAGATCGAGGCCGCCGAGCACCGCGGCAGCATCTCCGGCCAGGAGATGCTTTTCGCCCACATCTTCGACGAGCTCAATGAACTTGAGGCTCTTCGAGGCGGCGACGATGTGGAGTGGACTGCCGATGACCTTGATGATTACAAGGACAAGCACGACATCCCAGACTTCTGATTTGTACACCAAGACGTCTCGATGCCGGTATCTCGTTGGAGGAAGATGGAATGGTCACTGTTGTTCATGTTGGTACCATCAGACAAAGGAAGGGTCGGGGATAACGGCTTTCAGGCGTTCGACTGGTCTAATCAGAGTCTATGGGTGTGATACGTAGCAAAAGCTCCTGGTCTAGCAACACATCTGCCTTTCTCACGGTCTATGACTGAATGACCTCACGCGTCCATCTAAGGATGCTTTATGCAAAAAAATGACTACGTGAACATCCCCATCAAACCTTCTTTAGCTCAAACCCACCAGCCTGAACATACCGCGCCGACGCAAACACCCCCGCTGAAGCAAGGATCGAAAACCCGCAAAACAGCTGGAGACCCAAGTAATCCCCTCCCCGCGCATCGACAATCGCACTCGCAATAGGACTCCCCGTAAGTGCACCAAAAGACTGGAACGCAAAAGCGGTGCCAGTTCTGGCGCCAATCTCTCGAATGTCCGAGATCTGCGCAATCAGCGTCGGACCGATGGACGTTAACCCCGACGAGAGGAACCCAAAGGCCGCTGTGAAGACTAGGATGCCGGCGTTGCTCTTGATTGGGATCCAGAGGGCCAGGCACGCGATGCCGGTGAGGGTGGCGAGGATGATCATGATGTTGTAGCGGCCTATTCTGTCGGCTACGAGGCCTGGGATGACGCGTCCGATTAAGCTGGTTGGGAAAGTCAGTAGGTGTTCTCTGAGGCGGTGAAGGAGGTATTCTGAGACGTACCCTACGGCATGCATGATGGGCAGTAAGTAAATGACCAGGCCGTCGTCCATTCCCTGTGCCTTGGCTTGTAGAATGACAAAGGCGTACGGAACAAATAATCCCCAAAAGACTAAGAACAGCCCAAAGACGGTAGACATCATTGTAGGTTCCCGAATGCCCCGGAAGTACTCTTTCATATCCACCGGCTTTGTCTGTGGCTCCAGGCGGGATCTTACGGTACAGCAAGCAATCGCAAGAAGAGAAAGGAACATGAAGCCGACGGTACGCATCGCCCACGGAAATCCAACACTGTCAATCATTCTTGGAATCATGATGGGCAGAATGACGCCACCGACGGATGACCCGGACATCATTATCCCAAAAGCCGTCGCGCGGCGGCGATGGAACCATGTTACGAGGCAAGACATGCTCGCGCTCGTTACAGCGCTGGCGCCGATGGGACAGACAATGCTTTGGGCAAGGAAGAAGTGGAAGTATTCGGATCCTAGAGAGACCATCATGATACCGAAGACGTAGGTTATCGATCCACAGATGAGAAGCCATCGTGGACCCCATTTATCAAAGGCGAAGCCCCACTAGGCTTGACATTAGTCGGCCGTTGGCTGAAGAAGCGTCGGTAAAGGGACCTACGACGATGGGCATGAAGTTTAGAGTCCATTGCATAAAGCTGGTGATCCATGATATGGTGGATGAATTGTATTCGCGAAGGGCATCGGTCACGTAGTACGTTTGAAAGACGCCAATGCTGTTTCCCAAGCCAAAGGTACAGAACAGAACGCACCAAGCTCCAAAGAGTACGATTAGAGCCTCTCTCCCGCCCTCGGGGTAGTCATCCGGGTTCGCACCGGTGTCTGCTACGGATGTCGTTGTCGAGAGACCCTCCGCGGTGGCCGCCAGCCTCTCGGGATGGTTCTCCAGATCCGTGCGGGGGTGGAATGCGGAGGAAATGCGCCTTTCCTCGAACCGGTCTGGCTGGTGGGGGTCGGAAAGGCTTTGATGGGTCTCGGGCCCTGGTTCCGAGGAAGCCGCTTTCTCCATCTGTAGTTTGGACGCGAAAACGCGGGGGGAGAACTTCGGAAAACGTCTATGCGTAAAGATACTGTAGCTTGCCCCAAGAAGCCGGCGGGATGGGGATGCATCGTTTGCTTGCTGCCAACTCTAATTCTGGCAAACGGACCCTTAAGTATTTAAGCAGAGAGCGGAATCCGGAGAAGATTGTGGATACATGTTGTGGGGGGTCTGGGGATGGCGATCCTCTTTGCAATGTTGCCATGCAAACTATTACCTAACGTATTGTTGGTTCGGTGGTTGTTGGGGTGAACGTATTTCCACCATTCACAGTGTCTAAGCGAGGCCTTGGGAAATGTCTACTACCAGGGATGACGTGATTGCTCGGCATTGAAGACCGAGAAACACAGAATTCTGCAAGATATGATACAGAATTGAATAGTTCCGCCGCTTTGGGCCCAGTGTCGCGATTTTGGTGATGCCTTGTTTGTACTCGCTCTTTGACGTTTGGCTTGGCAGTTAGTCATTTACTTTGGAAACCAATTGTGTGTTCCTCATTTCGTTAATGGCTCAGGGATTGATACAAGATGTTGTTCTCCCCTCCTTGACCTGCAAGCTCTTGAGTGAGCACCTTTGCTTCAAGGACGGACATAAATAGGCAAGAGTTCCAGCGCTGTTAAGGTTGAAGACGTATCTAAGACGAAGAGAGATATAATTGAATGGGAAACGGTTACCAAATCACCGATTTTGAGTTGCCATTCATCCTCTGAGCAGTTGTTTCGTTCACGCTAGTTTTGGTTCACCACATACTCTGCCCGGTAATCGGAAAGCACCTCTGAAATGCTGAAGTCATGTTGACGACTGTTTCTCTCTCATGATACTGGAAGTTCCATATAGAGTACCTATACCGCCGATGGAAACATAGGCTACCTACCGTGAGAGCTAAAGCTTCAGAGGGCTAAACCCATGGACCGTACTTAGGGAAGGCGCCTCCGGGCTGGTACCTTCCAAAGTCAACCTGATCATATTTCTCGCACGTAGGCAAAGTGGGGCGACTGTGAATGGAATCTTCCTGGGAGTATTCAGGAGTCATATTCTAGATGGGTTGAGCCCTACTGCTAGCGCACTTTTGACCGCCCCGGGCCTTCTTTCCTAAGGTAATCTTCACCTTTTGTGAGCTGCCCATCTTTTCCCACCACACCTTGGATCACTTCCCACTCACACTCCCTCATCTTCGCCTTCGAGTGTTCAGTCGACCCTTTAGTCTTCTCGCGGCACCCGCTTGTGCGCCTCATTCATCCATCCTACTTATCATCGCTGCTTTGCTGCCATCTCTTCTCGCGGCTTCTCATCGACGCACCTTCTTTCCTTCCCACATCAACAGCTGCGAGATCATCACCGACTTTAGCCCAAGCAGCCAGTTGCCACCTGAACAGCAACCGGCAACGCCATCCTATTCAATCGATTCATCTACACACCTCAGTCCAGGTAAGAAGCTCTTTGCTAGATGATATTTCAACTATTGTCTGAAGCTAATTTTCATGTGAAAAGACCACACAAAGTCGCGATATAAGATGTCTCCCAACGCGACTTCCGATGATCTCGCTATCACTCACGAGATGAATCCGGAGAACAAGGACAACACCAAGCCGGGCCCTTCTACCCAACCTGCCCTTGGAACCACCGCCACTGCTGCCGACCAGGGTATATCCCAGATGCAGCGTCTCCATGCCAGCATCCAGGAAGAGCGCCAGGCTCATATCAAGGAAGCCCAGCGCCTCGAGGCCCAATACCAGGCGGAGCGGGAGGAGAAGGAGCGCCTGGAGGCGGCTGCTCAGAAGGCTGCTGCTCAGAAGGCAAAGGACGAGGCGCAGAAGGCGCGTATTGAGAGAGCCGTGCAGGCCACCCCTGAGGAGCGTGCGGCCTATGAGGAGGCTTTGGAGGCTCGTGACGCGATGAGGCGTGCTGAACGCAGCCGTGCCAATACTCTCGGCCGGATCAACGGATACCTCGAGGCCTGGGGAAAGAAGCCCCGACGTTGAGGGAGGACTAGTTCTTGACTGCATCTTGTCTGATGGCTTGCTTATGGTAGTCAGAGGCAAAAATCATTCAGGAATGACCCAAATACGCCGGGTACCTTTTTGAGGCTTACAAAGGCCTTTCCATAGAGTACACAATCAATGGCAAGCACTTCAAACTGACAAAGATTGGAAAAAATGGCAACATGAAAATGTGAAAGGGTATGTGTATGTGAAAGAAGTGATTCTGTTCAGTGCTTTAGCACTCTAACGAGAATGACTGAGGCTCAAGCAAAAGAATGTGACATTCTTCATCATGTACTTGAGCAGGGATATTTTACACATCTTGCGATGTTCACTTAAGTCATGGGCACCTTGTCTTGACCACTGAAGGCCCGGTGTTGCCGCTACACTAGCAAAGAGACAGTGAATACAGACAAAGTCACACAGCCATTTCATACAATGCACATGGATCTCAATTTCTTTGTCCTTAAGGTGATGTTTATTTATTTGCATCATAGAAAGGCGATGCGATTGTGAAATTCTTAAAGGCCCATAAAGTCAAGACTTCCTCCAATTTACACTCCCAGTCGAGATACCATCGCGTAATTCCGCCACAGAGTCCCCTGATCTTTGGTTAAACCATAGAGTAACGACCAGCAGAGATGTCTTCACGCTGCCAAGCCACCTGTTCAGCCGTCCAGGTTCGGCCCGGTATGGTCCTGATTTGATGCAGTTCGACCCAGCGATTCTTGGCATCGAACCACAACAAGTTGGAGGAGGCCGACTCGTCTAGCTCGTGAGATGCGATCCACTGGTCGACTGCCTTTATAAGGCGACAGTTCTGGCGGTCAGCCAGCCGCGGGTACTTAGGGTTCGCTTCGTCGGCAAGGTAGTCCTTCCGACCACGGGCATACGTGTTGATGAGGTCACTCATTCGGTTGTCGCTAACCTTGGCCTCCTAGGCCGGATTGCGCTTTGCCAGGATGCGCTGAACCTTTGCCCAAAGTTGACGATTGGTCACTCTGGATCTTCCCATGACGTACAGAACTCCGTTGGCAGCACAGAAGATCTCTTCGACCTTCAGAGCAACAGAGTGCTGCATGTGATCCGGGTGAATAGGAAGGTCGGGAGAGTTGGGGACGACAAGGTCTCTTTTGAGACCTAGGAGAGTGACGAACTTCCTGTCCTTGTTGCTGATGATGACATCGGGTAGGGTGAAGCCGGGAAACTTCAGGTATGCTTGAACGCGGCGAATCTCGGGGTCAACCGTGATCTTTCTAGCGCTTCTGTTGGGAGCCAGGTCGCTGGAGAAAGCCGCAGAAGGTGATCGAGTAGAGAGCTGTGAACTATATCAGTATGTGCATGATATAAGCGCCGAAATGAGAACTTACGGCTGGGGATGGTCGGAATGGTAAGGAGAGCTCACGGCTAAACTCGCGGCTCGGGAGGGGGATGTCGCAAGATTCTTCTCTCTTAACGTCCATCTGTTGGGATCTCATGTCGGCCATCTGGTGAACACTTGGTCAGTTGATAACGTTTGCTGAAATATCTGTGGAATACTTTACCTTGAAGGCGATGGCCTCATGCGGTTGGCCCGGGGTCGTGTGTATTTGAAGACTTGGGTGGTGAACAAGATAAATTCAAAGAATGCAAAAATGCAGTTGCAGTAAAAGAGGCTCTCAGGAGACTGGACGAAAGAAGAGTTCCACGTCTCTGATTACCGCAGTGAGAAGTTGTGTGCAAAGTGAGTGAGAGAGTGAGGGAGGGAGTGAGTGAGTGAGTAAGGGCAACAACAACTGCCAAGCACGGGCCCTCATGATGGGATCCACAGCTTCACTTTTCCCTACCTGGGAAGGAGCTGATTGACTGGGTGACAGGTCGTACCTTCCCTTCAGGAGTTCACCAACAAAGTCCAAATTCTTTCCCCTTGGACTTAGGTAGGAACGAAAACTAACCTAACATGGACCCCCACAGAAAAGGCTACCTCCTTCTTACTGGAGTCCCGGCTTGGGCTACCTCAACATCCAGTTGCGTCCCTACAAATCCACAATGGCTCAACTTCCTCCACAAACCACCATACCGTACCATCTAACCATTGGCCTGGAGAATAGACTGGAGGTCTACTGGATCTGAAGCGAGATATATGAGCGTCTTCAAATCATTAGCGAGTTATTGAACGGTTCAAGAGGGACACGAGAAAGGTAAGTTGCCCCCCTGCTTGCCACTTTGAAACATGATCTTGATTACTATTTGGCCTACAGGAAAACTACGAAACCTTTGCGCGCAACTGTTTGTCCCAATATGAAAAAGTTTCGGGTATCGCACTGGTAAGAGTGTGACAAGCTGTCCAGAAACAGGTCTGTCGCTCCGGTTCCCTGATTCCTGAGTGCATCGCCCAGGCGGGAGTCACTGCAATGTCATCGGAAGCGACTCATGTCAAGTTCACCTTCCATCTGAGTACGGAAGGTAGTCTTGAGAGGTCTATTTAGAAAGAAGCCCCGGACTGCCCAACAGCGGAGTTTACGGAGGCCGATCGAACACTCCGGCCGGCCTTTCCTCTGAGATCAAGGCTGTCAGAACTCCACTGCACGGGAGCGTGCACTGATCACAAATACAAGAGTCAGACTCGACCTTCATACCACAAATCTATGACTCTCGTATTCGGAAGCCCGACTCTTTTCAGCTTCAGTGTTTTGGCAACCGCGTATTTCTTGCCCAACGAGATCGGACGACGGCCGACTCGGAGCCCGCGAACCAGCGATATAGAACGGCGACTTCGGGCTTCTTTAAATCTTCTGAGAGTAGGAATGGGCAGGAAAAGTCTTTTGACTTCGTTTTCGCTGTTCGGTGCTGCTTGGACTCAGTCCAATTGCTCTAGCGTTGTTCGTCTGAGACGTTCGAGACGAATGTTCCTCTCGTCTGATACCCCACGAGAGAACGAAGAAGCTCATGCACTGCTCTGCGGCAACCGCCAAAAACCGTTCCTCGTGGCACGAGCACAAAGGGCCAGAACATTCTTGTCAGAATCTGCCGCCGCAATGAGTCGTCTGGAAGCTCCAACAGAAATGGTCCAAATTGGCCCTTAACAAAAGACATAATGGGCAAACCCGAACAAAAACCTTCGGTACTACCCACACTGCGTATCGATTATCTCATTTCGACAACACCCTCGAATCGAAGCAACGAACACTTGATCTGGAAGATGGGTGGACCCCTGCAGCGTGACAAGTTCTCAGACTCGGGATTTGACTACTTCAAAGGTCACCCCTAGTTGTCCGAAAGTCCTAAGAGATCGCGTACGTGATCTCCCGATTGGCTTCAGCCTTTCACTTCCGAAATGCAACCATTGAGAAGCTGTGCAACGGCTAACGGGAGTTTCCCAAAGTATTATGTGACACCTTTATTCTCTGCCATGTCGCATTAGCCGTCTCCCCTTACCCATATGTTATCAATCTCGATACCATCATACAAGAAGGTCCATCACTGAGTAAAGAGGAAAATGCGACGTATCAACCATTTTCATTCCAGAAACATGACATCACGCATCGCCGTTGCGCTCAACCGTAGCAAAAAACCTGCCAACTGCCGATGGCACGGACGTTGGTTACAAACGCTCAAGTTAAGCTTTCCTAAGCTTTTCTTCAGTCCAGACACAAGCGCCAACCTTCTTGGCAGCCTCACTCGCCAGGCCAGGCACACCAAACCAACTTCCGCACCGTTGCCTATCCTTGCTGTATTTAGAGTTGGGGAATCTGTGTCATCCGATCAGATCCCAACTCAAGATGCAAGGTTGCATTATTCCGCAGCAAGAGGCGAAGAGAGAAGTGCAACAACATAAAGCTTTTGGGTGGGAAGCAGTTTATCATCCGAGGACTTGTGCGTTCCTGTTCCTGATCGTCGAGGATGCACATCTCTCCTTCCCGCATGACACCTTTAACCAGACTGTCAACATCTCACCGGTCACCATCAAGATGATGGGCGACTCAGAGGCCGCCGCGGCCGTCGCGGCCGGTCGTGTACCACCGGAAATCAGCCTCGCATACCTGGAGGAAGACAGAGACGGACCTTCAATGGATGCGTCAATTTTCATGTTCGCCATTACGTTGGTGATTGTCAACGGTCGCGCCTTTTCACGATTCTTTCTACGGAAAACCTTTGGGATAGACGACACGCTAGCAGTGATATCTATGGTGAGCTAGCTGAACACGGTGTCCGGAAAGGAAACTGAAGCTGACAACGGCCCAGGCAATGTTCATAGCCTTCGTTCCACTGTGCATCATCCTCATCAACATTGGCTCTGGTCGACATTTTGAATTCATCCAGTTCGTCATGACCCAAGAAATTCTGGAAGAGACGGAGATTCTTGACTTCACCGCCCACCTCATCTACACAAGCGCTCTCTTCGTTTGCCGGTTCTCGGGTCTAGCTTTTTACTACCGAGTGTGCGGCGTCCACAGTCGATTCCTCCTCGCAATCAAGGGAGCCGGACTATTTTTGATCGCCGGCTACATCACGCAGATGCTCCTGATCATATTCCATTGTCTTCCCGTGACAGCAATATGGCCTTACGAATGGCAGTCACAATTCAACCAGTACAAATGCCTTCCATGGGGCTTTGTCTACGGAATTAACTCGGCGGTTTCGTTGCTTTGCGACTTTGTGCTCTTCGGAATACCCGTAGCGATGTTATGGATGTTGGAAATGACAAGGAAGAGGAAGATTCAGCTTGCTTGCATTCTTCTGCCCGGGATTTTGTGAGTGGTGACTAGCTTGCCCCTAGATTACACACCTACTGACTTTTGAAAGTGTCGTCGCCATTTCAATTGCCCGTCTCATTCTAGTTATCAACGGTCAATGGCAACCAGACCAGTCATGGATTTACAGCCCGCTTCTCGCAATTGAAGTGTCCGAAATCGGTGCGACGCTCATCGCACTCTCCATCCCAGGATTCAGGCCATTAGCAGATGAGCTTTTCAACAGAGTAGTCGCAAAACTAAGACAGTGGTTTCCCAAGTTGTTCAACAAGCGCCGGCGCAATTCCACAGTGCACCCCGATTTATGGTACGAAACACCACCATGGCAACAAGATGGAACACCGATGACGGGAGACTTCAAAGCAAAGGACCTTGAGAGAGTCGTTGGGTTGGAGCTGAAGGAAATACGGAGCCCCGACAAGTCCCACCCAAGTCCTATCGACAAATACGCGCAATCCAGTAAAGGCAAGGCAAGACCTGAGAGCACGAACATCTGGATGTTTGAAGACCCGGTCAAGGACAAAGATCGGATGTGATCTTGACCACAAAACGAACACTTCTAATGCCTGTTTGGCTCATCTCATATTGAACGGACAATTGGTTGGGGAGAAGGGGACGGGCTCAGCGAGTCAAACACGATAACAACACTAACAACTCCAGCACACGAATTGGCACAGGAAAGTAGACAGACAGTCAGGCGCAAGCACACCACCGCGTCATGTATACGATGAATTATGAAATACCATTATCATTGATCCATTATCATTGACAACACTTTATGTACCTGCCAAGCTGTGTAACGATGCTGTGATCGACGAACCGTTCGGGGTAGCCAAGAATCGCCCAGCAAGTGGCAATTTTGCGCGACTGGGCAGCTCTTCAGAAACAACAAAACAAACTCAGCCAATCGCTTGACATGCCGACAGTCAGCATCCCAAGAAAACCAGACACCTCATAACGAACAGAAAGACACTTTCGATGGTAAAAGCTGAAGCCCAACTTTCGAAATCGACGCGCCAAATGTCGACGAGTTTGAAGAGGCCAAGATGAGCAGAGTTCCGTTTCTCATACGCGCGCCCACACAGCTCCCTTCAGCTTCGGAAGCAGGCACTGCAAGGTAACGGAATCATCGTATTGGAAAGTGCTGCAGCCGCGGATAAGGGGTCAAAAGGAAGAGCAGACTTTCGGTCTAATTCGCCAAGCTGTGTTACGGATATTTGAGTAGAAGCTTGCTTGGCGGCTTCCCCCTTGAAGATACTGCAGGGTGAACCCAAGCGCGAGAGACCACAAATTTGACTAGCGGGGCCTTATGAAAGCTTATTTCGACGATGGTGGTTGTGCGCGGGTCTCTCCGCGTTTTCCCTCGCTGGGCTGCATATTGGAGCTGGGACACTCCCTTCTGTTCGGCTTACATGTGTTTCCCGAATCGAGCATTTCTCCGTCCATCTGTCACGTCCACTTCTGCATTCGTCGCCTTGAACCGTCCACCCCGTCCACCTCATTCCATCCAAAGATTATCGGCGCCATCCATCTATCCGCCATACGCCAAGTCGTCAACGGTGTTGCAGGTGTGGAAGACTGATGTGGTTTACTCATCAGTCAGTACGCGCATCCCATCTCGATGGGTTTGCTTGACGGACACGAGTGCGTGCGGTGTCTCGCCTGGAGTCGTGGGAGATGCCGCGGAAAGACGCACGCGCGGTAGAGCTCGGACTGGATCATGCGGAAGGGGAATGGAATATCTTTGCACAATTTTGCACATTGCTCTTCATAACCCGCTAATTCCGCAGTTATGCCCGTGACAACCTACCTAGGTGGAAGATTCCCCCTTCGATGGGCAGAAGATGTCCAAGCGGATGTGCTAAGTTTCGAGAGTCTCTAAACCACCAAACGTTATCAACTAGAGCGCCGCGTTAACCGCGCCTTTACAGAGCCTATTCAATTATCACCAGACCCGATCCGTGAAGTTCTGTTGGCCAGCATATCGAATCACTATCAAATTAGAGATAGGCTCTGTGACGGACTTTCGGGTTATAACCCCGCCACCCCGCCTCACCTCTACGTTCAGGTAGAGTGGAGAGGGGAATAATTGGTCCCCAGAGTTCTCGATGGCTTGACTCGTTTGGTGCATCTCGAGGAGAATTCCCCCTTGTTTCATGTTTCAAGATTCTCTCCTGGACAAAAGAAGGGATGATCCTCGACACCCCCACACCTCTTGCGTGATAAACGAGGTGCTCCCTGGAAGAACATCTCAGGAACCGTCCACTCGGCAACCCATGATCAACAATTTGGCATTGGCGCCGTGAATCGCGCAGTGGAAGTGTGTCCATGGAAGTGGCCTCGACCTGTTCCCGCCTGACTGCATTTTTTCCCGCCTCTCCCTCTCCCGTCCCCCTTTTCGTCCGTATTGTCAAGAAACTTTACAAAAGCAAACCCGCCAAGCAAAGGCCAAGCCGGTACCACATACTCCCTTGGCCCTTCCCTCCATGCGTCCCTCATACTCTATCCTCTCTATGACTTTCACGGGCAGAACAAGCTTTGGGCGTTTCTCGGCGCTAAATAAGCTTGCAACGCATCCGCCCTCTTCCCGTTGTGGGGTTCTTGCGAAGCCTGCATTCCCTCCTTTAACCCTTGCCCAGCTTCCTTTTACCGCTGTCGTGTACGGGCTTCTTCTTTGTTAGACTGGGACAGACGCCAGGCACATCCCTTAAAGAAGTGTAGGCTAGCTGGATGATTTGCCCCATTTCGGTTCGTTCTTTCGGGTATGACGGTTCAGAGACTGAATCTTGTTCACGTTGTTTCGTTTCATGCCGCGAGGGAGACTACAATGGGTTAGGACTGCATTGAGGCCCCGTCGTTTCGGTGAAATGTTTCCTTGGTTGTGGGACTTTGCGTGGCTGGGTCTTGGCGAATGTAAGGGATCTGGTGAGACGGCCTGATAGAGGTTGATTATGAGGTGCCTGTACCCACGTCGGAGGTTCTCGTGGAGGCAGTTCGCGGAAGACGTATGACAGGTCTGCGGGGGACTCGGAGATTAGGGTTCACTGGCAGACTGACGCCGCCTTTCCACGAACTCTTGTCCTATCAACCACGGAGCTCCGTAAGCTTCAAGGCTGCGATATGATGGCTCCGGCATCCCACAGTCTGCAGATGATGAGATATAAATGAAGTAATGTCCGTTGAAAGCTGAATCTTTGCCGCCTTGGCAGCTAGCTCCTCGCCGTTCAAGAATCGACGTCGCCGAAAATGTATCCCAGAAGAGAACTCACGCGGCAGGTCGCCGATAGCCGGCGATGACGATCTGAATTTGATCTTTGTTTGCGTAAATAATCGGTTCGCCCCACCTTCATTGACCTCGTTCTCGTTATTCTTTGACAGGGTCACCACGGCTTGGCGGCTGCGGCATATCGAAGATGCCGTCTACGCTGTGTTGGGAAGTTCACCTGACGCAGTACTTTGACAACAACTGCACTCCAGGTCCGAGCAGGCCTCAAAACAGATGTATTGAGCCTGTCTCTACGAGTACTCAAACTGGTGTTGCCTACGAATTGGATGATTCTTGTCTTGATGGATGTGCGGTTTGAAAAGTCGGCGATGTCGTGTCCAGAGCGCTTTGTGGCGAACTCTGTTCAATTGTCAACAACGAGTTTCATTCACAAACTCATTGATAGCCCTATCCATTTATGACGTGTAACTACGTTGTATCTTCGTATGATCATTACCAATGCGGCTGTAGGTTTGCTTCTTTCAGTTCTGTACTACTGGCCTCTTCAGTGAGTGAAGGCGGCAGTTGTGACTCTGGAAATCGTACTGAAATCATTATGTGCGCCGGTTCTCGTTTGGCATCAGAAAATAATGAACCACCGTGTATAGCACTGCCTGAATAATATGCCGTATCAAGTCGCGTTGGTGGGTTCGAGCAAACCGCTGCGAGCTTCGGGATACATTATCTTAACCTATATGTGGGAATCCAGAGTGACGTCGCTGTTTCCCGAGTATTCGCATCAAATCAGCTTCCAGCTCAATGTCAGACTTAGAGCGGGAATAAATTTCGAGCGAAGGACTACTCAGATAGTTTGCAGAGAGACCCCCGTAGTTGAAGAGGGGTTGATGTGATCCCTAGGTTCACCTCTTGCCATCGTTCGGATTTTTGTCGGCCGTCGCCTAGGTAGCAGAAATGCGGAAGAGGGTCAGTAGTCCGGCTACTTTGTGATCATCTTGTCCAAATAGCCTCTGTCATGTGGCAATGAAGAAGATCTCCCCCCGGATTATTGTAGCAATGGCCCCACTACATTTGTCCTCTGCTGTTGTGGGAATATGCAAAGGGCAAGAAGTGAATATAACTTCATCCAAAGCACGTGACCATTCGGCCAGAAGGCCCTCATCCCGCTTCTTACCAGCTCAGTCCTTCTACGTGAGGGGTGAATTTCTTTTTGTTTACTTTTTTCTCACGAAAACGCCGTGCTGGATTTGCGTCTCACTAACAACACCACTCGCGTCACCCATTCCTCTACTTATTGCATCGCACAATCGCCCGCCATCCGACTTTTCGCATTGCGAGTCATCGCAGCCTAAGCGCACCCATATCGAGATTATAGCCAATTTCAGATATTCTACGGTAAGCTGCAGCATCATCCAAATATTGCGATTAGCCCTTGTCTAATGTTTTCTTGCCGTACAGTATCGTCCTAGCCTCTTTTGTCTGAAATATGCCGCCAGTCACCCTTCTCACCACTCCCGGGGCGCGCAACCTCAATCACAAGGTCCTTGCCAAGATTCCTGGACTCCTGTTCCTCGATAGCGGCGACTTCCTTCTGGGAGATGAGATGTCATGCGCCATGTTGCTGGGAAAGACGATGAAGAACGACCGCAAGCTCCCCAAGAACCCGAACGCCCTCAAGTTCTACATTCACCGAGTCTCCAAGAGACTCTATGGCCTCATCATGGAGGCCAACAACCATCTCATGGAGCTCAAGAAGGGAAACACCAGCCTCCGTCGCATTCTTAACAATCACCGCCAGCAGGAGTTCTGGACCTTTGTCTTTGGCCAGCTTCGAGTGAACCGTAGATGGGACGTGTTCACTCCCCACGGACCGCAGGTCGAGGCCCTTCTCGACCGCTTCTGCGACGCGCGCAGAGACTACCTCCTTGCCCGCGCCCCTGACGCCGCCGATGACGAGGCTGCCAAGAACCCCGTCTTCAGCCCCATGCTTGAGGCCCTGGATGCTTAGATCGCATCCAAGGCCGAGTTGGTTGGCTTGTTCTACGCCATTCCCGATGACTCCGACCTTCTCTTCGCTCCGTCTCCTCCTGGCCGGGCCTTCTCGCCTATCGACCACGCCATTGCCAGCGCCGCCACTGTCGACAATGATGAGTCCCCTGACACTAGTGCCGAGGAGCAGAAGAACGAGGAGGACGACACTCCCCTTAACAGTTCTCTTGTGACGATGCAGCTCTGGGCCATTGTCCGGCCCATCGTGAATAGGGAGAAGGAGAGACTTGGTCTTCGCACCTATGAGCACAACGAGTTGGCCGAATTCCTGCGCATGAACACCCAGTAATGGTAATTAGGATGAACGGATTTCATATGCGTATGGTACTAGACATGGAGGATGGACACGGTTGGACATCACTTGATAGAATCATACGATTCGGTTGTGGGGGGTTGGGTTCATTACCTAGGATATCTACGCAAATGGCCAACTCTTTTGTCCGTGGGCCTATTGATTAGATATTCCGTTTAGCTTTGGTTGAGTGGGTAATTATGCCGTAAAGCATGACTTTCGTAAGCTGAACATTCCATCTAGTCCTGTACTCCCCAAAACTCCTTTTGCAATCTACGTGACCTATGTCCGATGTGAAAGGGCTGTTTGTTGCTAAATAACCTTCACATTCATCATCAAAGACGCTGCATAGATCATCGTGTTTGGTACCAGATTTGTTTAGGTCCCTGGATTTCATCAATAAACGGTCATTCTATTCAATAAAACAATGAGTCGCTGCACTTCTTTCTTGTAACAGATGATAGGATGTCTGGGACCTGAAAATGGAAAGGACGTGTCGCCAAATCCCATCATGGTTTGACTGTCGCGTGGTCGACCAGTATCCCAGGCTGCAGCGACCTGAAGTCGGAGTGGGGGTACTTATATCAAATTGACTGAGAAATTCGCAACCCAGGGGAAGGGGGGCAGGTTAGAGTCGGATGGTGCAGATGTAGGGCCCCTCTGCATGAATTGTCGGCGCCGGTAGCCCCCTTGTACCAAATTGTCTCTTAAGAGCATGGGTTCGAGTCTTTATCTAAGCAATCTTTTTTTTAGAACTTTTTGGGCCTGACAGATTAGGTGGGGTACTTATACCTAACTGATGGAGAAATTCCCAAAACCCAAGGGAAAGGGGGCAGGTTAGAGTCGAATGGCGTAGATGTAGGGCCCCGCTACATGAATCGCCGGCGCCGGAAGCCCTCTAGTACTGATCTGTGTCTCTGAAGAGCGTGGGTTCGAGGCTCCTTGGGAGCATTCCTTTTTGATTTTTGCAAGCCCCACGGCTTCTGTGGGGTATACATATACAAACTGATCGAAATGTTAGCAACCCAGGGGAAAGGGGGCAGGTTATGAGCTGGATGGTGCAGTTGTTGGGCCCCTCTGCATCATTACGGGCGCCGGAAGCCCCCCAGTACCAAAATGACCTCTTAAGAGGTCGGGTTCGAGGCTCCCTCGGAGCAAATCCTTTTTACCTTTTTTGGCTAGTAATGACAATGCCGTGATCCTGGTTTTTGGCGACCGCGACCGTCGTGATAGAGAAACTCCAGCTGATACCAGAACCCGATTGACGGTCATTCTCTCCTTGAATGTGAGATGACTTATCTAGCAGTAAGACCATTGAGAAGCTATACACTCTCATTTGACGTGCGACATTGATTCCTTTTCCTCCCGGCTGCTTACGGCTTTTTCATTGAACAGATGGCGGCACACAGAAGCTACGAGCTGCAGAAGCAGGACTGTTGTTTGATCTGGTTGTGCCTACCTTTGAACTGTAAGGAAAATGGCTGAATATTGACAAAGGCTTCGCCTGGATACCTCTTGCAGCATCGCTCGTGGATTCATTGTCCAGACCAAAACAAAGTCATGTACAAGACATAGCCAAAGACCACGATAATAGAAGGACCCGGAGTGGATTACATGAGGCTTTGACAAAGCCATGTTGGGACACATCTCTTCGTCGTTGAATCATAGTGGTGGAGCGAGAAGATGACAGTTCAACTAAAGTTTGTGGATGCAGCGCCACGCCAGGGCCTGTCCCAATCGCTGGACGCGACACGTCCCAAAAGAGTATTCGCCCCACCTTGGGTGTGCTCCCTGCCCCGGACCCATTTGTAAGGGCTGCCCCTCCTACCTTATCCACGCAATGCTGTTGCAAACGGCCACCACACAACTAATTGGGCGCGCGTTGCGCGACGGGAAATTAGCAATGGGCAAGGTTTTATGAGTAGAATTATTTTGAAATAGTGACCGGTGACAACATGCCGGAATATATGATGTCAAACCAACCAAGTCTTCCACTAGTCTCTTCGTGTAACAGTGGTGACTAAAGTAGTCTGACAGTATGAGGATCCGGAACACCGTAGTATCTCACGACTCTCCTGGAATTCATGGATGATATACTTCCAGCCGGCGAACTGCGACTAGTCAGCAAGTTGGCAGCAGCATTGACGTAGAACTCTTGGCATGAGATGCCTCACATCAGCACACCGGCAAGGGATGTTCAGAGCTCTGGGAGCAACCCAAGGATAGCAGTTTCCTCGCTGACGCCCATCAAGGAGGGGACCAATTATGGCTTATAAGGCATGAATTCACATAATACAACTGTGAATCAAGTGGCGTGAATGAGATACGACGGAAACTCAAGGCTAGATTGCACCAACTGTGCTGGGGATTGCTCAGCCAGCTGTGGTGGAATTCAGAGGCAACTTCGCATCTCATGTGTCTGAGATAAGATGGACGGGGGCACGGGTAGGACTCTCTAATCAGACGGCACGCTCATGTTTCTCAGTGCCATCTGGGCACTCCTATTTTGAAGGGGCAGACCTGCTTTCTTGGGCTTTTAGTTTGACAATGTCAAGTGTCAAGTGTCACCACATCCTGTCGGACTCCACTGCTTCCAGCTCAATGCTTGGCTTCCAATGTCATGAGACTAACTGAAGGCACCATATACCAACTTCATGTCGTCACTGCTAATTCTGTAGAGCATAGGCATACCAGTCACTCATGGTGTACTGAGACGGGGCGGAGGAGAAACTCCTCTGAGGTTCTGGAAGGTCTAGTGGCTCCTGCTCGACGCCCAAGCAGGTAGGAACAACATGTCAGTAGGCCGTCTTACCTTACATTCAAGGTAATCTTCCAGGTCGAGAAGGACCCACGTCAGGTGACTTCACTACTAAAGTTGAAGGATGCGGCTTGTGGCCTGGATTGACTGTCCAACACGTGTGGCTACACTCGCACCTTCCTTCTGAGATTTTCTGGCCAGAAAAGACGTAGATCCACCTTCATCCCACCCACAACAAGGGAAAGAACTGACCCGACACTTCATTCTACTTCAACTCCCGATTCCATCTTTTTCTGTCGTTTCCATCCGCAGAAGATTCCAGCCAGGGCAGGAACACTTTGCTCGAATGCCGCACACGAGTTGAAATTTCGCCTCAAATTCTGCTTTGGCTTCCAAATTCACAACCGCCACCTTTCTCTTCTTCTCCAACTTCATTCTCGTCCTCGACTTCATTTCCATCGCCCCCAAGCCAACGACATCGCCCTCGCCGTCGTTGCCAGCAATCCTGACTCGCTTGCAATCCCATCTCGAACACCTTCATCCATCCCAATTCTTCTCAATTTGTTCTCAATCAAACTCCATCTGTTTCTCGCCCTCGGAAACCTACCTAGATCGTTCAAAGCTAACACCATCTGTTACAGGCCACAACGATGCAGTCCCAAGACAAATCTGCCACAGACCTTCCGGTCGCTCCATCCATGGACGGATCAGGTCGTGCTGCGGAACGTCATGGCCTGCCAGATGTCCAGCGCACTGGATACCTGATCCAGCACTATATTGCGGAGCTTGAGTCGTACGTTGAAGCACAGCAAATGGTCGCTGGGGAAACCAGCTTGATCATCCAGGCGCTTGCTGCCGTCATCAACAACCTCCACAACATCAAAAGAAAGGCCGTTATCACGGCGAAGGACATCGAACACGTCATTGCCGCCGTCAAAGATGCCATGTCTGCGGCGAATGCCAGATCAAAGGCTGCCGGCGTGAAGGAGGCTGAGGCCAAGGCAAGAATTCGGGCCGAGACCGAGGATGAGGGACGTCGCTGCAAGAGTGCAAGCACCAATATCTCCGCTGCCGCTGCCTTCCTCCATATCGTCGACACCCTCGATATTGCCTACTACGAGTTGGGAAAGGCTCTTCAGGCGTCTCAGCTACGGTCTTACCGCGCTTTGGAGAGGGAGAACGCCCGGCTTCAGTCCAATTTGACAGCTCAGGAAGACACCATTGAGCGTTTGGAGCAGGAGATTGCAGAGCTGAAGGTATGATTCCCCGCTCAGCATCTAAAGCTTAGGGCAATATTGACTCGACACAGCAATCCAAGGACAGTTTATCTGAGGGGACCTTGATTAATTTGCTCGACTAGCCTTGAAGTCATCCATTGTGGTGGAATCCATTAGAAGATAAGGTAACTCAGGTGTAGATCCATGTCAGAGAGAAGGGGTGTTAGAGAATCATATTTCCAAGGTCCTTTGGAGGGGAAGTTCATTGTATTCATTGCTGTGGTCTTCGAATTATTTGTTTCTTCCAACAATACGACTGTTTGAACTAGGCCCCGTCGTCAAGATGGACTCGAAGCGCAAGCGCTCTGGAGCCAAATCCTCCTTTAATCACAGGTTTTGCCGCAGTGTCTTAGACTACATCTGTGCCCAATTTCTTCGTCCTGCTTCTATTCTAGCCGTCGTCCGAACCATTATCAACAGCTTCCCATGACGCTCCACATTCAGTGCTTACAGTCCAAGCAGCAAGAATAGCCCGCGCCGCGTGATTAGGCACCAACTCCGCATCAGACGATCCAGCCAAGCTGTCATAGATCGAAGTTCTTCTCGCCCAAATGCTGCCGGCAAACGACGAGAGAATACCATCCTCGTAATAAGGTTCGGTGGGGCCGCAATACCGCACCACCGTCAGGATTCCGCGATTCGGCCAACATCGTTCACCGGCGTCGTGGTCAAGGTCTGATCGCCAGGACGCGACTGTTGCAGAGGAAAAGAAGCTCCACTACAGATATCGAGCTTTTGGGCGACGAGAGGTTAGGAGGAGGAGCTTGTTGTTGTGGAGCTGGTCAAGGTGCAGGACAGCGCGACCGGCGTCGATTGTCTGGGGCGTGCTGACCATGACGTGCTTTCGGCGGAGAACAACGATCTTGTACTATCCAATCTTTTTGGCACCCCAAATCCTTAACATTTGTGGAGGCAAGGTCCAATTAGCGGATGAACGTCAAGATACACGTCCCCAACATGCTACTCAGCATCTCGTCGCTGACTTCCATTCCAGCTGTTGTTACATCGCTCCTGCCGCGTACTCTTCTCGATAAACCGCCGATTGGTCTTTGGCTGCGACCAGTGCCAGGGTGCTCCAACGCTTTGCATGTCTATGTGAGAAGGTTCGCCAGCGTCTCATGAGCCAAGAACTTTGCGACAGATGTCTGTCTGCTTTTTCTATTAATCCAGTGGTCCAAAACTGGGACTGCTCCTTCTATTTTGCAAGCAAGGAGCTCCAGCTGAGCGAGCTCCAGCTGAGCGTCGACTGCAACGCCGTGGCCGTGAAGTTGTTCTGACGCTGTGGGGGTCTTGAAGAACTGGATATTCTATTGAGGCGACAGCTCGGAACCCACATCCGATCCCTCCATGCAACCGACGCGCCGTGCTTGACGGAGCTCGGCTTCGGATAGTGCCCTGAAAATTTCGTCCTTACACGTGGCGGATCTGCTTGTTTTCTTATTTGATCGATGCATGGTCACGAGGCTATTGTAATTTTGTGTGATAAGTTGTATGAAGTAAGTAGGAACGGGCAAGATAGATGTCTTCGTCTGGGTTAAAAGGACGCGGCCGGAGAAAGGTATCAGTAGCGAGTCCCTCGGCACCAAGGTCTTCCTCCGCTTGGAAGTTCCCCTTGCCGTCTGTAGCCACTGTCCGTCAGGGCAGCCAGCGATTGATTCCGTCTGTCGAATGGCGAGAAGTGTAGTACAAACACGAATAGCCTGTTTTTGGCGTAAGACTTCACATCCTGATAAGAGGTGTGAGGGTTGCCGTGATGTTGTAGTCACAGGTCTATCCGCCGGGTAATCTCTTTAACTGGGTTGTGCCTGATCGTGTGAAGCCGAAGAATCACTAATATCCCGATGACTACTAGATAGACACAAGTGAAAGTCATGACTATAGACAGCATCGGCCTTTTTGCTGCAGTCTCCGCGGATCAATGCCTGGGTAAGCGCGTGGATATTTAGAGTTCCTTGAACATGGTCACTTACGGGTGTTTGGTTCCAGTACGGGCATGTCTGGAAGTCCAATTATTCAAACCTGTGCCTCACTCCATTGTTTTGAGATCGCGCTTTCTCTTTTTGACACCTTCCCGAATCAAAATTAGGCAGCCGAGGAGCCGGGTATTGCAGCCGTAGCCCAACGGAAAGAGCGACCGCCTCACGGACTAATCCGCCGACGACCTCACTTGCCTCACTTTTACCCTCTCATGACTTCTCTCCCCAGGTCAACCTCAACACGAGCTTTACTTCCCCACCTCACTTTGGCAATATCAATATCGAGACTGGAAGAGCACCGAAATCCTCGCATATACATCCATATATGGGAATCTTCATGCTCGTCCTTCAAGGTGAGTAATGCTTCAATAATGTCTTTCTTATCCCCTGGTCCATGCCGCAGAGTATTACTGCCCCGGGTCCATCTACGCATTATCAACTGTCCATAAACTTGAACTCATCTGTTTTGTGTATTTGTTGCATCGTGGTGGGAAGGTAGCGAGCGGCGCACATTACTAACGAGATCTAGATGCCTCCCACGCATAAGGGAAGGAAAGCCAATTCGGGCCCGAACGTGCCTGCAATTGCTTCGTCGTCTGCCGAGCGCTTCTCAACTCACCAGCTGAAGGTCATCGATGTTTGCCTTCGCCAGACCGGATTCGACTTCCAAGGCTTTGCTTGTGGCCCCGTTGCTGAAGCTGAGTGGGATGCCCTCAAGCTCCTTCACCTTGATTTCGCACTTCCTACAGCCGATCCTAGCTTGACCATGACCGCGTCCCGTCTTACAGCCATCATCCATGCTGCCGCTCAGTGCCTCGAGAGCTCTGACTGCACCACTCGTGACGCGGCATTCTGGAAGGAAGTGAAGAACCTTCTATCCGACGACAGCACCTTCCAAGCGGCTCCCATCTCCGATTTTGTCAAGTTCGACAACATTCTCTACCGACTTTACTCAGCTTGGGTATCTTTCAGGGACAAGAACCCCGGCATGTCTCGCACACTTATCCAGGAGCCTTACACCACCAGTGCCGAGAGCAAGGCAGTTCACCAGCTGCATCTAGCCATGTGTGCATAGGAAGATATCATGGAACTCAATGGCACCGCCGTCAAAGCCAAGGCCTCATCAAAGGACGAACTCCTCGCGGCGACAAATGACTATATTCATCAGACAGTACGTGGCAGAAAGAACAGCATCGCACTCGCCAGGCGTCACTTCAAGGCAGGATACCGTGCTCATTTCAAATCGAAATTGGAGGAGACCTACTCGGAAGCATACAACAAGGGAAAGCGCGAGGGTGAGAGTGAGTACAAGATCAAGCTCAAAGAGATGAAAGCACGGATGCGCAAGGAAGAGGCAGACTTGTTCGCACTGAATAGAGCGACTATGGACCGAAATCGCCAGGTGGGACAGGAGAACAAGTCCATCACAAAGGAGGTTGAGGATTTGCAAGCGGAGAACTCTGAGCTTCGCAGACTCAACAAAGAGCTCAGTGACCTGCGTGAGGCCTCGCAGCACCAAATTGAAACCAACAGATCGGGAGGAAGCACTGAGAAGAGATCAAATGGTTTTGCTTTCGGTTAAGTGGTGGACTTGCTGGATTAACATTGAGGGCTGATATCTGGTGATATCGGGTGGTTGAAATCTCAATGCTGAAAAACCAAAGTCGAGGATTCTGGACAGGGAACTTTCTGTAGGATAGGATGTCAGGGCTACTGGCCTTGAGCTCATTTGTCTGTTTGCTCATGTTGGCTTCAAAGCTCTAGGAATTGAACATACTGCTTCTTGATACCAGTCCCTATGGCTATTTATCGGAGTCCGAGCTCACTCGGATGTCACTCTCTGCCATATCAACCGCGCTTTTTGTCGCCTGCGAGATGGCATTGACTAACAAAAGACTGATGAATGTCAATCACCAACGTTTCAAAACCGGTGCTGCCTAACCATAACGCTTTATGACGGCTGCCATGTTGCGGCTAGCCATTACGGGTATACCGTTGCTCACTCTCTCGAATCCAGCCTTATTGTCTCGAAACGATCGACCTCGATGGTGAGCGCCACCCCGGCTGAGACCAGGACATCCCGTCCGTCCCGCATCACACTACGGCTCCTACGGTTGTCTGTTTCGTCATTGTTCCAACGTCTGGACCAATAGTCGACCATAGACACTGCGTCTGCAACCCAATTCCTGCCACATGGTTGAAACCTCCTTGACGCAGAAGCCTAAGCCACCAGATTGCCACGGTGGAACGAGGGATTTCTAGGTCTTGAAGGATGGGCATTGCGGTTCTTACTTCTGGACATCATAGACGAATGGACACATCGCATCGCAGGAACTCCACTGCCCCGCCTTCATTTTCAAGAGCCGAGAGACGCGGATCTCTGTCTTCAGCTTGGGCGAACTCCGGCCTCCAACACGTTGGGCATCTCGCCCGAGTCTTCGGTCAAGCCTGCGACGTTGTGCGGCTTGACGTCTCGGTCTCCGCTTCGTGTCTCACTCGATGTCTCACCGTCCCCGCCTCCTTCGTTCGTGGCGCAAGACTTTCCGTTGTGACAATCATCAATCAAGACCTGCTCTGTCTGTTCTCCAAAGACAGCAACATGGGTACTGGGTCTTCAATCCCATTTGTTGAATTTCAATCCTTCGTCTATCCCGAGAGCTATCAAGCCTGATAGCTGACACTCCGACACCGGGGGTTAAGTCGCGAGCAGTATTTCTGGGTTCCAAGGTGAAGTTCGACTCCTGAAAAGTCTGTCTCCTGCTCTCCATGTCTACTACGTGGGGCTTTTACTGGACCAATTGTAGCATTGCCAGTTTTTGGTGTGAGAGATGACTCAAATAGAGAACCACGCACTGATCAAACCATCAGGCAGAATATAAGAATATAAGGTGGTCTCCAAGAGGCTGGCCACCAGCCCGCAGATCACTCACGTTTCCACCGCAGATCATGTCCGAACTACCTTTAGCGCTTAGGACCGGCCCGCATGTCGATCAATCCAGACTTCGACCCGCGATCCCACGCTCCACCGTTGTTGCGCAACCACCTTCATTCGTCCGCCCCGCGTGGCCCTTCATGGCCGGTTGACCGTGGCCCATACTTGAAACCCCCGCACATGCAGGAGGTGAAGAGCGGGAGGGGATTCCGGCCAATAATGGAAGAGCAGTATGACTTTGGTATCTCGAAATAAGAACGTTGCAGCGGAGGAATTTTGGAGAGAGGTGGGCCCGATTTGTGGTTCTTCTTCTGTGCTTTTTTCGCCCGTTCTGCATGCTGCATTTGGTTATGGAAACGAGCCCGTGACATCAGCAGCTAATTGTTCATCAAGCCGCCGCGAAAAGAGCTTGTTTGTGCTACACAGCTCACGTGGATACCACAAGTAACAGAAACCGTGCAAGATTGCAGGATGCGCAAGCGTCCAGATTCTGTGGGACAAACAACGAAGAGTTTGCGGCACGACATGCGCGAAAACCTGCCGCGATTGGCAAACATGATGTGTCTCTCCATGACAGAGTCGGACCACCAGTTCAGACGACAGGGAAGAAGTTCAGGCGAACCCTAATGCTGCGTTCTGTTTGTCAACCTTAGATGGTGATACCGCTGTGCATTCGCACCGGCGAATCACGTCCGCATCGACGTGCGCTAGCGGGAGATGCAAACTGAAGCATGACATCGGAGGGATCTGCCAACCAGGACGCGAGGATGCCAGCCGGGAAACGTACGATGGCAAGACACTCTGAGCCAAGCATGCCGGCAATGACAGCTGCTTTGTTTCTATCACCATTGCCATCATCATTGCACATTAAAATGATGCCGGCGTTGACTGTGGTGAAAAGTGAGGGACGGAGAAGCCAGTCCAGCCTGTGCCATCGGCTCCAAGGTAGAGAACTTCGGCCCTAGCGAAGATTACTAGTCTGAAGATGGATTAATCTATCTGATATGGGGTTTTTTGTTCCTTTTGCGTGACTCGGCGTGACAGCCCGAGACTTCATGGAGAAGACGGCTTTGTTGAGACTGGCCGTTTTTCCTGTACCCCCAGTTCTGGCGGCAAGACGCAGGGGACTGGTCAGACATCGGAGCACCTTTTCCGTCGGACGGGTCAAGCCCTCTGTAGAGATCATCGCTGTAATAGCAAGACATACAGATTGGAGCCCAATACCGGAGGAGCTTTACATGGTCAGGGTCCCGAAAGCCTTGGCCTAGACAAAACGGTGCACGCCGCCTGTGCCCGCACGGACTTGGCATCAGAGACAGAGGGAGATCGGACATCAGAGAGCGATCGCGGAGGAACGTCAAGTGAAGCTTCTGCCTTCAAGTACGTGCATGTACGTATAGGAATAGAGGAATACAGTATGATACTCGGGCTCGATAGACTGTTGTCTGCAAATACTATAGGAGGTTGGTACATGGCTCTCCATAGGCAAGGTGGAACAATGCGAAGTATCGGCCATCTCATATCTCCTTCCGCATTCGTGATCAACTGCTTCCATCCTTGACCATGCTGGTGGTATACGATTGACATAGGACTCATTCGATCTCACGAGTCAACTCCATATCGTGAGGCGAGACACACAGCGTCGAGCCCAACATCGTGGCAACGGATCCATCAGAACAGGGAGAGGCTGGGTAAAGACCACGACCAAACCAGCGAAACAGGCAGATTGGGGCCCAACAGGGTGAGCTACCTGACCTTGAGATGATTGAAGTCGTTCGACAAGATGAGCACGGCAGCACGTAATAGCACAGCATGGCGATTGGTGCCCAGGCAATAGTGACAGGACAGTTTGCATGGCTCATCACCAGATTTACAAGTACACATCTCTCGATTGGAGCCTTGTGGTCGTCGATATGAGGGTACAGATCCTCGGCTCTGCGTGGTACAACATCCCTCGCGCCGACCTCAGTATTGCACTCGTGTACTCCAACCTCCTCGTCGTTGTACTGACGCTGTCCCTACCGCTTGGTGCCCAACTGGAAGAATCTGGCCGACGGCGATGCATCTAATCGTGGGAAAATTCGCCTTTGCCGAAAAGCACAGCAGAAAGCTTGGATGACAAGCAAGCTTTACGACCGCCTCACTTCTCGAGACCAGCCATCCGTTTCCCATCACGATATGTATTTATAGATGGCTTCGGCTCTCACAAGGCACCTCAATCATTCAAGCCATCGAAAAAAACCCGTCTCACAGTCACTTTCCCCCATCCTTCACGACTACCGTCGACCATCACTTACAAGATGTCAACCTCCAACGCTCACCACACGCCTGTGAAGCAGGCAATCGATGCGGTGCACGCCACCCATCCTCCCGCGGGACAGCGAGGCTACCCCTTC
Source organism: Colletotrichum scovillei (assembly GCF_011075155.1). Classification (NCBI taxonomy): domain Eukaryota; kingdom Fungi; phylum Ascomycota; class Sordariomycetes; order Glomerellales; family Glomerellaceae; genus Colletotrichum; species Colletotrichum scovillei. The sequence continues at coordinate 1,433,150 of NW_023336263.1, forward strand.
TCCCTGCCCCAGCGCAACCTCCTAGTCATCGTACTCGGCGAGTTCTGCGGAACATTCATGTTCCTCCTCCTCTCCTTCCTCGGAGCCCAGACCGCCATCGTCACCAACAACCCAGACGACCCAGCGGCCACACTCTCCCCCGATAGCTTGCTCTACATCGCCGCCGCCTTCGGCACAGCCATCACCGCTAATGTCTGGATCTTCTATCGCGTCAGCGGCGGCATGTTCAACCCTGCGGTATGTTCCCAACCCAGTTCATCTTAACCCTCAACCCTTTCTACTTCGAACGCTGACTAAAGTCCCCATGACAGGTCACACTCGGTCTCGTTCTCGTCGGAGCAGTCAAGCCGCTCCGAGGACTCTGCATCGTACCCGCCCAGCTGCTCGCTAGTATCGCTGCCGCTGCCGTGGTATACGGAGTCCTCCCCGGCCCTCTCCGCGTCGCCAACACTCTGGGCGGCGGCGCCACCGTGCCCCAGGGCTTCTTCATCGAGATGCTCCTGACCGCGCAGCTCGTCTTGACGGTCTACTTCCTCGCTGTCGAGAAGCATCGCGCGACGTTCCTTGCCCCTATTGGCGTCGGTATTTCCGTCTTCATCGCGCACATCACGGCTACCAATTGGACTGGCACTTCCATCAACCCTGCGCGGTCGTTTGGTCCTGCTGTCATTATTGGTTTTGTGAACTACCACTGGATCTACTGGATTGGCCCATTCGCTGGTGCTCTTCTGTCCTTCTTGGTTTACGCCATGTTCAAGTGGCTTGAGTACCAGACTGCCAATCCTGGACAGGATGACGATATGGAGAAGGCTATTCACCCTTCTCTGCCTGTTGACTCGGCGCACAGCGGTGGAACTGAACTTGCCCCTGAGCACGCCAAGGTTTAAACTTCGATGAAAAGGGTAATACCAATGGTTTTCTATACGTCTGGCATACAGATATTGTCGGAAGGATCATGTCTTTGCTGGTATTTGTAGCTTGTATGCTGGATCGTACTTGACAGAAGTGGTCAAGGGCCACGGGAGGAGATGGGAAAGAGTTTGCAGATTGAAGATAGATGTAGTCCTAGATTATCTATTTTGGGTGTCAAAAATGTCACTTGCTTTTACTAGATGAAATATCATTCCACTCAGGCCTTCATTCCTACGGGTCTCCTCTTCTAATAGCGTTCCCTCTGACAACTTACTGTAGAAAGTCGCATTGCTGAATGAGTACCTTTTTTTGACTTCAAGAGGGCGCTTTAGGTGAGAACATGGTTGAAAGGACGAGTCTTGTTGATTAACCTTGCCATCAATCGTTGTGGTCAGGTGATGGCGGTCCATAAACAAGTGAATGATGCTATCACGACGACTTGTTTCTGTTATGGTCACCTGGATAGCACAAGCGCTGCTTTTTGATTGATTTTATGACGAACTATTGGTCGCATGGTAATTTTGGTAAGATCTCTACACTTAGAAATTGAACATCCGGTTCGTACCTGACTGATTGAGGATAAGTTCGTGGTGACCCTTTTGGCCATCCGTATTCATCTTGAACCTTCATGTTGACAGGCCCCACTAATCTCGACTCACTACGTCTCCCACAGACTTCACCTAGCTCGATGATGAGAAAAGAAGACTTCTTACTCTTTCCTCTTTTTCTTTCTAACACGCCGGTCACAGCCTCTTTGTTCACTACGGCTTAGCAACAAACTTCGCCAAATCTGACAAGATGGTGCTGAACAACATAGTCGATGATCTTGGCAAATCGGCATACCCAGTCATCTCAGAAGTATTGGAAGACATGGTACAAGCAACTGTACAGCAGAATAACGAGGGAATCCCGACCCCGTCTGCTACACCCCCAAGCGACAATACTTCATCTGTCCCATCACGACCTAAAGATGGGAAAGGTATTACAACCGACATCGACAAACTCCAAATCCAGTACGATTCACTGAGGCAACGAATGGCTTCATTTGAAAAGACGCTCAACAATGCCGAGAAGAAGCGCAAGAAGTTGGTCGAGATCCGAAACAACTTAGAGCGGAAACTCGACGCCAGCAAGTCGGACATTCAATCATTGGAGCATGAGATGTCTTGCGCAGAAATCAGGAGCCATGATTTGGGGGTGTCACTTGAAATAGAAACTTCAGCGTCTCGGGGCGGCAAGACGAAGAGGGATATCCACATGAGAAAGATTGAGAAAAGTCTACACGAAATTGATTGCTTCATTGAGAGACATGAAGAAAGGTAGGATGACTCGCTATTCATTCTCGAATCCATCTCGCTGACCACACTTCCCAGACAGCGCGATCTCGAGGACAAAGCCAAGAACTCGGACAACTGACTGCACTCTCAACCTTACATCGCGACCATAACCCCAGCAGCCACGCCAGCGGCCACACCAGCCATAGCCATCCCAGTACACCTCGCCATACCAGCAGCACCGCCCTTTGAAGTCTTCGTCGCCGCCGTATTATCCTGCCACGCCTTCTGCCAATCCGAAACATACGACGAAACCCACTTGTCGTCCTTATCCGGCACGTTATCCTTCCACCACTTAGCCTCCTGCTGGGTGTCCAGGCTATACCCGTTGACCGCCATCGAGGCGACGACGTCGGGCGCGTCGGTGGCCTTGGCGGCGGCGGACCACATGTGGGAGTAGACCGTCGTCCACTCCTTGTCGTTGAAGTACTTTTGGTCGACGCTGTACAGAGCCGTCGCGAGAGAGGTTGCTACGGCGCCGGTGACGGTGCTTGGGACGGACTTGACGTGTTGGGAGAGGTATTCGTCGGCGGCGGTCGAGGTTGGGAGGGTGGTGCCGAACCAGAGCTGGGCAAAGGCTGTTGGCGCTATGGCCGTTGTGAGGGAGATGAGTTTGAGGAGATGCATGGTTGAGTGAGCTCAAATAGAGAACCTAGTCTTGTCTTCGATGCTGATCTCTCGGTTTGTTGGAACAACTTATCCCTGGCAGTAAACTATATTTTTGAAAACGCTCAACTTCTGAGAAATTCACAAGACTTGGGACAAAGAGGGACATCATACCCATTTAAATAGTTTAAGTTCGCGAATTTTTACCATGCGGCAAAGGAAATGCCAAGCGAAATTTCCTTATTCCTTCCTTCAAGTTTCACCAGTTTAATTGCTGGCGGACCATTTGTTTGCTGTGCCGTGGTGCCTTGCGGCACAGCAACATGTCTGCTGCCTAAATTCGCGATGCAATCTTCTTCGAGTAACCAAGCTAAAACCCAGGAGGATTAGCCGCTTGTAGATGAGATGTTACATCGAGGACACGCGGGGGAAAGTACCTTGCACTAGCACCCGGCCATCGGGCTCCTTCGACTCCTTCCTGTGGTCGGGCGTGGTTAGCTTTCCTGACGTGTTTTTTTCGCGATGCTACCATCGGAGGGCCGGTGTGACACTCCACTTTGGCCGGCGAGCTGGAACGGGGAAGTGGGGCATGTTCGGGCGGTGGGCCTCGGCATGGGGCCGAGGGGGATATGGCTTTTGCGAGCATTGGCGTTCAGTCACATGGTTTTAGATACACCGCATCTTTGATCATTCATGTGTACTGCGTAAACGGTCACTTTCTCGACTTTCCGATCGATTATTGAGGAAATCCGTCAGCTTCTGAAGGCATTTTGGCCTCAAATGGTTTTGCTGGCCAATTACCTGAGCGTTCAAGCCTCTTGCAGTGTACCAATTGCTCCCCGCAGAGCAATCTCAGAATCTATGGGACGTGATCTAGGTCTAGCGTTTCCGCGGAAGAACCTCTGCAGTCTCTGAAATCGGAGGCGAGGTAATTGAGGAGTCTTCTCAGTTCAAAGCCGATGCACGTGTAATCGATGTGACATTTATCGCATATTGGTCTTGATACACTGATTGAGAGTCGGAGTTGACTCCGACGGCCAGCTGATGCGACGCGATGGAAGGAAACTGCCTTGCAACGCTTTTCCTCTTGTTACCCACTCGCGGAATCTGTGGGTGATCTTCTTCCGTCATAGCCTGATGTCGGAATTGACTTGGCGGAGAAATATATCAACCAATCAGTGAAAATCATAAGCGAAGATCGGCGGCCAAGGCTCTTGGGTCCTGGTTATGGGACAGAGTGGATCCACAGATCTAAAGCATTCCGATTAAGGCGTATCGTGAGGACGAAAGATAAAAAGGAAAGGAGAACATGGAAAAAGGTGACTAGTAAGATGTCATCGCCCTGATCGTCCTAAACAGCCCCTGATATCGCTGCTCCAAATTCTTGAGTTGGATGCAGCCGGTGGGAGGAAGCTTTAAACAGCCCGCGGAGCAGTGCGGAGCGGAGCGGTTCCGCGATGCCAAAACCCCTCCAAACCCCGAGTTGAATTGATTCGACGTTGCGATCTCCTGATCCGGGCTCACATAGCCCCCATGGGGTAAGTAGCCAAGCTGTCAAGTCTGCCCAGTCTGCCTTGTGACTTGACCTTATTACCCGTCTTGCATTTCAGCTGCCAAGGCGACTCTCTTTTTGTTTCATTCCCTTGCTGTCAGGCTCTTGGCCACTCTTCGCTGCATTCCTTGGATATGCCGGCATCCGAGCTGTCCGCCCTGCCAGGGCGGTCTTGATCAAAAGAATTGTCCTAGTCATGGATAGTATCCTCCTTATACTTTTAAAAATCTCAATTAACTGACTGTCCGACAGAACTGCACTTCTTTCCAAAATCTCTATCACTATTTTTTTTTTTCGTGAGGAAGAAAACAGGAGCTCTCACCATTCAATCCTTCACCATGGCTTCGCTATCCACCCTAGTAGAAGACATCATGCACGGGATATGCGAATACCTCACGTTCCGCGATATTCTCCAACTCACCCTCACTCAAAAACGCTTCGCAACGTCATTTGAGCGGAGTCTCCTGCTGCACCGCGATTTAGTATCGCATAAATACAACGCAATGATATGCGCCGTCGTCAAAAAGGAAGTTGACCGGGCCGAGGAACTCTTGAGACTCGGCTACGAAGCAAACTTTGCTTGTTCGATGCCATTGATGGCCCGTCCGGCCGACTTGAACTTCACACTTGAACACCTGACGCTTCAAGCGCCGTCAAACGTTGCCATCAGAAGGCAGGGCCAGACTGCACTCGTGACTGAGCGCTTGTATCGTCCCGTGTGCGATACGCACAAGATCTGGATAAACTATTCCGTCCTAGCCCACGCCATCTTGGACGACCAGGTTGAGATCGTCAAACTCCTTCACAAGTACGGCGCAGATTTGGAAAAGCCGTTGCTGCAGGTCTATGCATTCCGCGGCACACGGGTGTTTGTCGATCACCAAATCAGTGTCTTGCACCTGGCGAGCAGCGGTGCCATGATCGAGACACTCTTAGAGCTTGCTCCAAACATTCCCATCGACAAAGACAGATTCATGCACACTGAACCGCTGCTTCTCTGGCACGTCGAACGAGGCACGGATCTCAGAGGCCTTCGCCGACTTTTGAAAGCCGGCGCTCACGTGGACGGGGCACGTCCGGCGACACAGCGGATCGGCTTTTGCCAGTGTGAACAGGAGGACACGTTGCACGTCTTTTTAGATCACAAATCACCGCTCGAGGCCGCCATATGGAACCTGGACCGGGATGCCGTTGAGCTTTTGCTAGAACACGGGGCATCGACGGTGTACCCGCCCAACGACAACGGCGAAGTGACTTGTCTACACGAAGTGATACGAATCTTCCTCCTGGAGCACAAGCCGGAGGATCTAGAGGTCAGCTTGCAGATATTTCGCCTCCTAATTGACCATGGGTTCGATGTCAACCGCGAATACATCGAGTGGGCGGGGTGGACGCCTGAGGGTACGCGCCTCCAGCCAACAGGAACCAGAATCAACCTGGTGGTGGACAGCCTCATCTACTACGCATCCACCGATATGTTCCAGCTTCTCCTCGACGCCGGAGCAGATCCATTCAACGCGTCGGATATGAGGCCAGGAGACAAAAGCTACCTCGTCGTGCTCGGCTTGTCATCCTCGGTAGCGAGATTGTATCCCACGAATATGACCGAGCCCGAAAGGGTGTCCCTACAGAGCGCAAAGCTGAAAGCACTCATCGCCAAGAGAGCAGAGTCAGACCCCAGCGGCCGCGATCGCATGTTGTTATTCATGGCTGCCATGGAAATTTCTCGACCGTCGGAACTCCATCAGGTGTTCAAAGTCCTTCACAAAGTCTTTGGATCATTCGAAGAGGAACTCAGCCTCCTCGCAGACACCATGGGCCGAGTGAAAATGATCCCAGGAATCCTTCAAGAGAGCCGACAGATCATTGAGTTTCTCATCCGCTGCGGAGCCCCCGTTAATCACCCCAATTCCGATGGGGAGACGCCTTTGCACGTCGCCTATACTCTCTCGATAGCCAGCCCTTTGCCCATCGGGGAAACGGACGACCTCCTGGCGTGGGATGTTGACGAGGAGCAGGGATTTACGGTAGGCTGGGCTATCGGAACCAACAACTTCTTTGGCCATGAAACTATCAATGGCTTCCTCAGCTCGATACTTAGTGCTCCGGCCGAGGGAGAGAAGCGGGTACGAAACGCGAACGCAATTTTTGACGCGTTGATCCAGGCCGGGGCGGCTCAGAATTTGTTGAATGAGAAGGGGGAGACGGCAGCGATGGTGATGGCTCAGCATGGTTGGATCCAGCTGCCGCCTTCACCTGGTTCCGACTCGGAGCGTATCGTCGGGGACGAGATTAAGCCGGATTCGGCGCAGACGGATGATGTTGTGGCCAATGCCTTTGCGATCTGGAGGCAGTTTCAGCAACTTGCATTGGGGGAGGCGGGTTCCAGTTAGCCGCTAAAAGATGGGGTTACAACACTACCGCAAAGCAATAAAATGGCTAAGCTTCATCTCTAGGACTTCTTACTTAGTGCCCTTGTCAGAATAATCGGGGGTTTTCTAAATTCTTTCGTGTTCAAAGAACCAGACTCGACCGAGCGTGAGTGTTTGCGTAATTTCGATGCCACTCTTATATTTATAGAGTCACGCTTGTTGCACATCAACTTTGTGAAAGAAGTGCCTCCTCTTTACGTGTCCTTAGGTACTGACATCCCATTGGTTCACTTTAAGAAGTTGACGTGGACACAATATAGGTACCAATGACCTGGAATCAGTGATTTCTGGCGTAGAGGTATTATTCTCAAACTGGGTGAGGTACCTTACCTTCGGCCCATCTTCCGGCAACCTTATCGCCGAACGCCGGTGCGGGACCAGTGGAGACTCGTCCGCTGCGCCGTTCCGCACAGCCATAACAGGCTTAGCGGCGCACCCGCCGACCAAAATAGGGAAGGCTCCTTTCGCTCGCTTATCCGCCCGAACTGGACCCGCGTCTGCTAATTACTGCTCTTCACCTTCACTTCCACTGCCCTCTGGCGGGCATCACTGGATATTCTTGGCATTTCTCGCGGGCCCTTGGTCATATCTGCATATTTCGCAGAACTCAAGGACGCAGCAGTGCATCTACTGTACTTTGATGAACGCCTAAGCGACTTGAAACAGCCATCAAGCCCGTCTACCCGCCGCTGAAAGCTTGGCTTCAACGGTGTCTTACTCGGCTCGACGCCACCGATGGAATCCCACTCTTCCCGCCCTAAAAAGACTGACATTGTTCGCAAGCGAACGGGCTGTCAAAATTGCAAAAAGAAAAGAAGAAAGGTCACACATCCCTCGGTGGAGTCTCACGTCGCCACTTCCCCTACTTTGTAAAAGTCCCTTTCAGCTGACTCGTAGGCAGTGTGACGAGACACGCCCGGAATGCCTGGCTTGTGTGAAGAAAGGAGTCAAATGCAGCGGCTACGAGCGCCCCGTGACCTTCAGAGACGTCACCACTCGGGCAGCCGAGTCTTCGAGGAAGTTTGAGGAAGCTAGATGGGCGGCCCTGCGTCTTGAAGATGAGCGAAGGAAACGACGCCGTATTGGATCAACCGGGGAGCTGTCCCCTGCCGCTCGGGAGTCATCAACGCCGGAAAACATCATAGAATTGCCGGCAAGAGATGATATGTTGACAGCTCCGGTGCCGGCACCTATGCCTCCATGGCACGCGACGAACGCTGAGGGCTGGCTCGCTGGGTCCTTTACTTTACCGTGGTCACTTTTCGACACATCTGGTGCTTCTTCCGCGATTCAAGGTCCACCTCAACAACAACAGGAGGTAGTCAGGCCAAGTATTACCTCGAGCGAAATAGAAAAGCCTGCATCGCTCGAGAATTCCGCGAACCGCCTGATGCTAGCAAGCGGAGTAATACCAAACACCTCGGCACCAGCAGGGGAAGCCCCAAGCCCAGCCTTGACGACTGGTTGGGACGAGTTCCTCGTCACCGACGGTTCGTCTCCGGGGTCTTCCACGTCCACTTCATCTCCCCTAGGTGAACCGATGGTAGACTGCCAGCTATCGATACCTCTGGAAGAGGTCCTTATCCAGCACTTCGACAGGAACGTTCTCCCCCTGATACCAGTTGCACTCTCCTTTCCGAATCTCTTCCGGCAGAGCAGCTGTTTCCGATCAGCGGTATTAGCTCTGTCCGCCAGCAATATCAAGCTGACGCAACCTCTTCCCATCGACCCGCTCGTGCTCCGTCGAGTATGCGACGATAGCAGCGTTTGGATCTACTATGACACAGCGGTCAAGGGGCTCCAAGCCCAACTTCAGAACGTCGAAAACTACCGCGGCGAGGAGCTCGCAGGCGCCGCATTGCTGCTTGCCTACCACGAGCTGGAAGCCGGCACAGCCCTTGGAATCAGGAACCACGCGACCGGCCTCGACGCCATCGCATCCAAGCTCGACTTCGCAGCGTCGTCTATCCCCGACCTCTTCAAAGCCTGGCGCATGCTTCGCTACGATGTTCGTTTCATGATGCTGCCGACGCGAGCGACCTGCAATGTTGTAGACAATTACGATGTCTCGAGTTTACTTGATCCGCAACTAGCCATTCGGGATATCCTGTTTAGGTTACATGGACTCCATGCGCGCTATGCGATGGAGGCTACATTCAGCCAAGATACCGCTGCAGACGGCAATAGCGCTTCAGAGAAAGTCGCACTGTGGCTTATGTCCGTCCTCGGCCGGGAATCTGATCGCCGTAATGTGCGCCTCAAGGACTTCCACAAGGAGAACCTAACCCCAGACACGATATTGCGGCAGTGCGATGTGTTTTCTCACAGGCTGGATAACTGGCACAAGGGGCTCTGCACCCATGATATGCCGGTCGTCAATCTTGGCGCGGATTCTGATCTGATCAGTGGCGCTACGTTTGAGACTTTTGTCACCTACCGTTTCAGTGATACGAAAAAGGCTCTCGAGTACGTGATTTATCTCGTGTGTAGGATGACGTGCAGCTACCTCCGCTCTCTATTCGACCCATCGGTGCAGTCTTCGGGCACAGATGCGCTTGCAAAAGTCATTCTCGGTATCGTTTGTGGCATGAACATGCAACAGCGGCAGCAGTTCACTGTTCTTCGGGTGGATGTCCTGCTCAGGATGGCTGCAGGCTTGTCCGAGGGCACAAACTTCATCACCACCGTCCTCGACTATCTGCTTCCAAGACTGATTTCCTCGGGTCTCACTGGTCCTGACATCGTTGCGTGGGTCTACTTGAAGTCAGCGTTGGAGCTTGAGCTTAGGGAAAGACGGAAGGGCCGGGCAATCAGGATGACCATCGATGGAGTCGAGGAGGACTGTGAGATGTGGCAGTTGGTGAACAGGCATCCCGTGGCTGCTTTCGGGGATTACAATGGGAAGGGGTACTTCAGGGACTGCTATGTCATTGAGTGTCTAGGCTGAAAGACATGTGGAGGAAATAATCAACAATGTCTTTGTGCGAAGCGTCCTGCGTGTCTCTCTCATTATCTCGCCCTTAATACGCATAGAACAGAACGTTTTCGTTCTCGGACTGCCGAATCTTCCTGTTCTCATTCTTGAGCCAGAACCGCATCGCCCACGCGCCCATGGCGGTCGCAACGCTAAGCGCCGCGCTCGAAGACATCGCCATGACGTACCGAGGCTCGTCGGACTTGGGCCACATGTAGGGTGTCCAGATGAAGGATGCGACGGCAATGCAGTTGACGATGGCGAGAGAGGAGGCCTTCTTCTCTTTCGTCTGAGAGCAAGTCGCCGAGACCCACCCCAGTATGATTGAGTTCACTGCATATGTCCCTACAGAAAAGACGACCATTGAGACTGAGATGTTAGCAACCTGTGGACATGTTGCAAGGGACGGTCGCTTACAGTATCTAGCACCTGTGTTCAGGGTAGCGCAGCCGAGGATAAAGCCGAATACTGCAATTGATTTTGCGATGGTGATGTGCCTTCATACATGATCAGCATGTACGTCACTCAAATCTGACAGCTGGTCTCAAACTGACCAAGTACGTTCATTGAATCTCCCAGAGGACCAGGACCAGGCAATCGATATTATTCCCGCAATCAGATACGGAGGACAAGTAAGCACCAACGTAATCGTCTCATTGAATCCCAACGTCTCGACCGCGGTCGGGAAGAAGTTCTTGAACCCATTGGCGCCTAAGTGGCAGTGCTGCATCGCAGTGAAAAGCCAGACTTTGGGGTCCTTGGCAGCTTCGAGGAGACCGGACCATGTCGTAGTCTGGCCGGTGTTTCCGACTGTATCTCGCAAGATTCGTTCGTTTGCTAGGATCCGCTCTTCAGGGCTGAGCCATCTTGTTGTAAGGGGTTCGTCGGGGAGGATGAAGAAGGCTATTATGGCGATGATGAGGGTGACTACGCCTTGGATGATGAAGAGCCATCTCCAACCTGCGATACCGGCCTAGTAATATTCAGCGTCCAGACTACGCAGTGGGAACATGAAAACAAACCATCCCATGCATTTGGAAGATTCCAAGCGCAATCAATCCAGCAAAGGCTGTTGCTAGGATATTACCAGTATACAGAATCGATATCCTCGTCGCCAACTCCTTACGCGTGTAAAACGTAGCGAGGACATACAGCGCACCCGGATAGTAAGGCGCTTCAGTGATGCCGAGGAAGAACCGGGTGAGCAGTAAGCCCGTGTAATTCTGGCTGACTGCCGTAAGGGCACTAATGATAGCCCAGACGGCCATGCAGGAGCTCATCCACAGGCTCGGGCGGACGCGCGTCACGACCATGTTTGCGGGGATACCGACGATGACGTATCCGACAAAGAGTATCGAGACGCATGTTTGGTATTCTGTCGAGGTGAGGCTGAGGTCTTCTTCGAGGGTGTTCAGTCTGGCTAGGGCAATGGCGTTGCGGTCCTTGAACGCAGGTCAGAAATGTATGCTGAGAGGTCTTGGATTTGGAACATTCTCACTAAGTAATTGAGCCAGTACATGAACCTAAAATTTCCGTCAGTACAAGCAGATATTCAAATCCGGGTGGGAAGGTGTTCTTACCATAATATAGGCATAATCATCCAGTCAAGACGACGCACCAGGGCGATCTCGGCTGGGTCATACTTCGCATGCGCGCCAGCATAATCTCGAACCTCAGGAGCAACTTTGAGAGCCTCTTCAACTTCAATCGGGACAAAAGTGGGATCTTTTGCAACTGGCTCAGCCTTTCGGCTTAAAACGGAGAGTTTCATGGCGGCGGGAGTAACCGAGAAGGTTCACGAGGCGCTGAGCGCAAATCTTCGACTGTCCGCTCTAGCTTGAGTTCCAAAATAGCTGGAATTCAAGGTAATCCAAAGGGAAATGAGGGAAATTTATAGACCTTCTAGGATTCGCAGAAACGAACGTAGAAAAAAACCTCCCTCACTTTCATTTTGTGCCTCATTCGCAGGCCAAAAGTTGCAAGCCAGCGTCCCCGCACTGCCAAGCTTCTTATCGAAGTCGTCATGACAATGGTGGTGGTCTTGGTCCCAATCCTGCGTCTTAGCGCATCGTTTGTCTCGAGATGTGCGAGAATCAGAATGGAATATGAGTGGTGAGGGGAGACTTGGAAGTCTGGGCAACATCTTGGCGGGACAGGGACACATCTCGGCATCGTGAACGGCGGGTCCTAGAGGTAGGATTGAGCGTATATGAGTAAGCCGGAATTTCGTCGTGAAACGATAAACATACCCAAGGAATAATTTATTGAGGAGGGAGTGAGGAAAATGTCACAAGTCGAAGGGATGTAGTTGGAATAACATTACGGAAGTAGGGGTCATTACATAATCGCGCCCGCAAACCTTCTCCTCCAGACGACCCACCATCCATTCCAGAGAGTGCTCCAAGCGTGTAATTAACCATGCCGGGATATCACACTAAGGTAAGGTAGGTGGAGTACCGGTGCTTGAAATAAGGCGTCTCATCAAAGTCGTCACGTCTAAGCAAGTGAGGGCAGCACGAGGCACATGCCCGCATGGAAATGTTTTGATCAGAGAAACATATTACCTGGGGAATGTCTGTCAGCATCCAATAGCACCGCTTTTCTCCCGTCATTGTCAGTATTTGTGGAGACACTGTGACGCCGTAAGGCCATATGCACAACTTCTGCTCTCGATCTGTCACTCATCGGACGCGGAGATGCCTTTGGCGCAATAGTTGGGACTGCCCACTCCCGACCTCAACGCTGGGTAATTGACCCCGGTGGCTTTTATTTTTGGGGTCGAGGTTCGATCCCTCCTTCGGGCTCGGATTTTTTGTTTGCAGCCCCTTGAAAAAGTGCCTTACTCTGTTAGCCCTGCCAATCATAGAGCAAAACACGGCTTTGTCATGAGTATTTTCTCAAGTCCCAATGGTGACTTCCAACGGCGGCCTCCATTTCTACCTCCGCAGTCACTCGTCCTTCCACATATTTCTCGATAATATCACCCGCCTCTTCTCCATTTTGTTTAGCTATGTATGAGCTTCTCCTTCTCGTATGACCAGAGCATATTTGGCAACATCATGAACCTTCCTTCTTCCCCTTTGGTTCACCACCTGGTCTCGTAGGTCTAGACTGCATATATGCTGGAGACCCCAGCTTTGTGAGGCATCGTATCAGGTTGACGGTGGATCTTTTCCACCAAGGTCAGATAGAGGCATGGGCACGAGTATGGAGGTATCGGGATGTTCAGGAAGTGAAGATTGGGAGTAAAATTGTTTTTCCGACTACTGAAGAAAAGTCGGGTAGTACCTGCCAGTTTTGATGACGCGAGTAGATTTGTGGGCTGCGGATGAAGCCTCAGGAATCTCACCAGACTTCGAGCCTATATGTGTCAACTATTCTTCTCATCTGTCACCCATCGGATGTGGAGATGCCTTTGGCGTAATAGCTGGGACTGATGCCCTCTCCCGACCTCAGCGCTAGGTAATTGACCTCGGTGGCTTTCTATTTTTGAAGGTCGTGAGTTCGAATCCCCTTGTAGATTATACTTTTGGTGACTTTTGCCTCGCGACATCTATCAGGCAATGATATGTGTATTCCTTCATCTGTGGTATTATCGTCGTATTCTTGCGGCCCACTTGACTTTGGTCTAAGGCTTCTCACCAGAGAACAACGTGAACCTCCAGCTGCCCACACGACAGAAATTTTCATAACAATCCTGACTGTCATAAACTGGGAAGGAAGCAACCGACTTCCACCTAGCATCGAAGACTTCCACTCTTCCGCTTTTGCCTTTTTCCTTTTTCTTTTCTTCTTCTTCTTCTTCTTCTCACTCCCATTCAAGACAGTTGGTAGCAACAAGAACAACATCGTCAGCTATCACCGCAAAGCAGCAGAATGCCTCCCAATAATCGCCCTTGGGTAAAGGCGATCCTGGAATTTCCAGGCCTCGACTTCTACATTGAAGGCGATGCTCCTCTGTTCAACCGCAGAGTCAATGCAGCCTACCTAAAGCTGTTCGGCCACAACGATTCTGTCCATGGAAGGGACCACATTGCTCTTCGCCAGCACTACATTGCCAACCGCGGCAATGTTCTCTTCCGCGCGATCATCAATGTCCACATCTCGGGCAAACACGCCAACTTCAGTACTCTGTATGGCGCTGCTCTCAACGGTCTCGCTGGAGACTCTGGCCCTTCCCACGAGTGGCCCGATTCCGATGCGCTTGGAATCGATTCGGTGATTTTCGTCGTCGATCGGATCATTCGCGCCCGCACCCAGCACCTCAGAGCCAACAATAGCAGCATCGAAGAGCCCAACCCCGTCCTTGAGGCTTTCCTCGCCACCCTCGACGAGTGGATCGCTGTTCTCGACGAACGTAAGATGAGGGCTTCCACTTCTTTCGAGCCCAACGCGCCTGCCGACAACCAATTCTCCCTGCCGCTTCGCCCTCATCCTAACAAGCCTTCCATCGCCTCGTCTTACAACGCCCCTTCCGGCAACAAGATGAGTCTGCCGTACCGTCCTCATCCCAAGAATGAGTCAGGTGAGTTACCTGTTGCAACTGGATCGAAGTCAAGCTCTGGGGCACTTCACTGACGTTTAATAGAGAAGCAGGAGCAGGCCATGCAGGGCAATCAAGAGGACGTCAACAAGAGAATCCGGGACTTGGAATCTCAGCTCCGAGCTTCCCAGGCCAAGTCCCATGAAGCCCTCCAGGCGGCTCAGGCGAGATCCGAGGAGCTGGTTGCCCTTCGAAACGCCAATATTGCCCGACTTGAGGAGCAGGAGACTCTCGAGACCGTCAACGAAGCTCTGCGCACTGAGCTCGACGAGGCCAAGAAGGCCCGCCGCCGGATTTGGTGAATGGAGGCTACAGCAAGCCAATATCAGCGCAGAGGATTGAGTGGGTGAAGAGTGAGAGACAGGACGGTTGAATTTAGAGGCAGTCCCATGCTTTTAGTAAATCGATCCGTCAAATGAGATTATCCTTCTGCACCTGATGATGTTTCAATAACTTGTGATTAGTACTCTGGATGGAAGATTCTCTGGAAAAAAGAGCCTTAGTAAGCATTCTAGATCTAGTAACAATGACACTTACCCGAGGCCATCGCCGTCTGCTGTTCAAAAGTACCAGCCCATCCCTTCTACCTCGTCTATAGTAACGAGGATGAATCCACCTAGCGAGTGTGTGTCTGTTTCCATAATAGCCGCGTGGAGTGTAGGAAGAATACTTGTTCATCTGTTTACTGAAGCACCTGAGCCAGCTACCCTACCTTGAGGGTATGTATCTCTGGGTCTACGTCGAGGCTCACAATGTTACAGCTCGATGAGTAGGTGGGACAAACAAAGGGCGAGAATAGAAAAAGGAGTCACTATCCATGAATTGAACTCATGACCTCCAAAAAATAGAAAGCCACCGGGGTCAATTACCTAGCGCTGAGGTCAGGAGTGGCATCAGTCCCAACTATTACGCCAAAGGCATCTTCTCATCCGATGGGTAAACATTTCAGCAATCTTCTGACTTATAGACCATACCAGGTGGCCGTATGGCTCCTTCCTAATGAATCATATCCCCCGCCACGTAGATTCACATTCACCGTCGCGTCGCGTCGAGCCACATTCACCAACACTCACCCTCTACTACCCTCCCCCACCCCCCCTCTTTTGTTTACATTGCACATCCTCCATCTCTGCCGCCTTTCTTGCGCTATACTTTCCTCTTCGCCCTCCATCTCAATCCTTTCTCTTCTTTCCCCATTCCAATTCCGCAATCCGGACCAGGGAAAATCGCGTCAACTCATCACTTCGCCTTGCACATCTTTACTGTACTTTGCTTTGCAAGCTATCCATCTCTGACACCTCCGTCGTGCCCTGCTTTCCTCTTCCTTTCGCATTCCGATATCTGAGCACACCTCGGATCAGAGAGAGAGCGCGCCACCTCACGCTTTGCTTCTCCTCCAGCAGCGTTGGTTAATATCAAGGTAACAACTACTCGAGATGCTTCGAGGTTCGGTGAATTCCCAGGACTAACTTGCCCTTGAAAGAATCAACACCCAAGATGGCCACCAAATCCTCCACCCCCAAGACCTCTCAGTCTCAAACCAAGCCCCAATGGTACGAATCGCTCAAGACCTTGCCGGGCCTAAGATTCAAGGAGAGTTTTGGTGATACTGGCACGCCGACTAAGACCGAAACGGAATTCATCAATATTGTCTGCGACCGCTATGAGAAGCAAAACGAGGCGGTGCAAGGCGACATTGATCGCAAGATCGTCATTGCCAATCGTGGCCATGACCTCATCACTCTAGCCCTGTGGGTTGCCAAGAACCCGGAGTCCATGTTTGGCAGTGTGAGTGAATCTGCCTGGGATCTCGCTATGGAGAAGCTCATCCGCCTGGGTACATTCCGCTGCGTCCCTTTCTGCGGCAAGGAGATTGGTAATGTCATGAGCACCATTCTGAACGCACGTTGGGTCCATCAGGAAAAGCCTTACTCTTGCAAGCCGACTACCGTCCCAGAGCTCAAGCGCTTTCTTCGCAGCCTCGACAGATTGACCGACTTCGTTCGAGAGACCGAGTTTGCCCGCGCGTACAAGCAGAACCCAACCATCCCCTACAAGGGTCCCTCCGCCACTGTTGTCCAGAAGACTCCGATCGCCAAGAACCCGGTTCTTAGAGTTCGATGGGATGGTGTTCTGGTCGGCGGAACTCCGCAAAGCCCCGTTGCTTCTGGTGCAACTCCCAAGAAGAACGACCAGAGCGCTGCCATGGAGAAGATGCGCCATGAGGTCAACAAGCTGCGCGCTGAGAACGAGGCTCTTCACACTCTACTTGCTAGATCTCAGGACGAGAAGGTGGCTCTGCAATGGGATCTCATCAAGGCTACCTCTCGTGGAGCGGAGCTCATGACGGAGCTGCGTCGCATGTGAACTGGCGGCTAACAAGGGATGGCTGCTGGTCAATCAATCATAGGAATGGTGCGGAGGAGTGCTTTCATGTTCATTCGGTTTAGTCTTTGTTATTCGGTGTTTGGGTGGTATCAGTTGGGGCTTGGTTTTGCTGGCTTTGCTGGGTAGAGGTGCATTGCGGACAATCTGGCAATCACAAGAGCACACAAGCCGATATCGACAAAGAACAAGAACGATTCGGGACAAACCATAGATAGATTAGAGTCATAAAGAGACATGAAGCAGCAATTGATAAACTTCGTCAAGTATTTATATCCCCTTGTTATAGACCAACAGCTTTTGTTTATGTTCGGTCAAGGAAAAGCCCCAGGCTAATGTTCACTAATATCATGGATCCCAAGCGCCTGGTGGTCCTGAGGATTTGTTCATGGTGATACCCCCTTCTACAATAGCTGAGCGCGGTGGTGGGCCTCAGTCCAATTACATCCCCAGCCTTGGCCTTGGAGCTTCTTTCCCTTCCTTACACATACAACATCTCTCTCATTTCCGCAAAACTGCTCCATTCATACATAAACCATGTCCCCGGGGCCGAATGCCATCCATAACTGATCCAGCTCCTATTCAGTGTCTGGGTCTTCTGTACATCATTCTGACCTTCAATGTACATTTCCCTCGCACCTGACTAAAGTTCCCTTTGGGCATCGCATCATCGTCGACGAGGCTCACTGTGTCAAGAACGAACTCTCGGCGATGTTTGTGTTCCTCTTGGAGCAGCGTAACGATTACTTGACCCTGGTCATTACAAGGCCGATGGTTAACCATATCTGCGACTGAGCCGCCTATCTGAGACTGTTCTACTATATTGTTTAGAAGGCTTGGCCTGAAAATGAGCGCGTCTGCATAATGCCTAGCTGCTAGGATTTGGGGGAAACGCTCCTCCTCTACTTGCCCGACTACGACCCTTTTTAGGAGTGTTACTTCGAGGTCGGCCCCCGCAAAGTCCGCGGTCTTTTTCACGGGTCCCCGGGCTAGAGTACGGCCGCTCTGTGGTACCTGAGCACCTACGGCATGCATCTGTCATTCAGCAATACGCCATAGAAACTTACACGCGCTACATATATCTGGACGTGTAAAAGCTGTTAAGTATTCCGAAGGAGTATATCTTTACTTATTCCAAGTGCCCACTCAAGATATTGTAGGGGTCGACCTTACTATGAATTAACCAACAGAACGGCCAAGTAAGTATACAAACACCTCCACATTATGGCCATCCTGACATTCTGTAGGGAAAGGCACCGTCTACGTGCCTGCGACCGTTAGTTGAGACAGCAATGCCAATGTCTCGAGTAAATCGCGCTCTCGGCCCTCTGTACACCCCTGGGCCCCCAATCTAGCAGAACGCACTGTGCTGGATCCCCATGTTACGACGGTGAGATCTCGATGTTACCATATCTGCAGAACATTTCACCGGCATCACCCATATTGTTTCCCGGGCCCTCAAGAAGATACTATTCACCACGTAATGCGGTGTTCCCCCAATATCTTGACGATCACTTCAAGCCTTCCATTGTTCCGTTATTAGATGACGCTCGAGAGCTGTGGATCAATCTGGTATTGTGTCCGTCTACAACCCGGGAAATACCCACTGCGTGGCCTCCCGAGTCTGTGTTTTAGCACGGGCGTCTCTTTCTTCCTCATCAGACCGATTCTTTCGTCGTGAGGTAACATCTTTACCCTCTCACAAAACGAGGATCTTCGAGTCTATCTTTAGCTGTTGTTACACTGTCTCCAGTCCATCTCCAAAAATTCGGAGCAAGGCAAGGAGACTTTGGGAGCGACCAAAAAGCCAATGAACTCAATGACGAGAAGCATGCCTCACTCGTCGGTTTACGTCCCTGCTTCAGGCGAACCAAGGAAGCGGTCAAGAAAGAGAACATGGAAGAGAACATGGAAGAGAACCTGGGAATCTAATGTTCTTTCCTCGAAGAACGAAGATCAACTCCTGACTCTTCCAGTATAGTTTTGCCGTGCTCAAGCTTCTCAGCTTGTGAAAAACTTGTTACACCACGGGGCCTGTTCTCAGGAAGAAGGTCAGCGTTTTCGGCATCTAAGACCTGAGAAAGAGCTCCGTCGCCTTACTATTGTGGCCCAAGTCCGAATTGAATATGTTGACGACATTACGGACTTCCAGCCGAGTACTCCTCAGCTCAAAGCCAGGAGCATAATGGTCGATCAGTATGAAGGGTCGGAGGCCAGTCCCTTCCTTTCATCCTACCTTACTCCAATCCTCAACGTTGGAGACATGGTAATGAACTTTTCTTGTTCTTTTCCTTCATAATCCTGGAATTGCTGGAGACAGTGATGTCGAATGATTGCCAGGTTTTTTTACTTTAATAATAAGTACTACTCACAAGCAGCCCTTGTAGGACTTCGAAGAAGGCGTGCCGTTAGCGCTAGATATACCCGGGCCCTGCGATTCACGGTACTGCAGCACGTTCAATCGAGCGCGACCCCAGTCGACTTCCGGAGCATGCCGACTAAGTAAATTGATATACAGATCTGGAACGTGGTCAACAAGTGACTAATTGAGCAAGCAGACCCGAAATCCTTCTATGATATTGACGGGCCTCCATTTTTGTTACTCTGGAAACGCTGAAGGACCTCCTCAGCCAGCACTACCTGGACAAACGCCTCTTTACAGGCCAATCTGTAAGTAATGAAAATACACAACTGTAACACGCACTAATCTAACGTTTATCTCAAGTAGAACTTGTGAAGCCGTCGCAGCAGCCATATATGAATGACATTCCTGAGACATCTCGAAAATTGTTCAGGGTACCCTTCAAGCCCCGACGATGAAGAGTATCGACAAGGACCCCAGACCTGTCAACATAACAACGCCCAACTTCACCATCTGGAGGAAGAGTATCCCCAGGACCAGCAGAGTCAGCAGCTGAAGGCCAAAACTGTCGACGTTGCAGCCACCGCTGAAGACGCTACCATCATCGATACAATGATTAGCGCTATAATTAATACCGTAATCGACACCGAGATGCCCGAAGAGTATAGCAGCAAGGCGCCGCCAAATACAGACACCTCTCACTTCTATCTCATGGTGAGATCTTCGCGTAAGTTTGGTTGACAGTATCATCAACCAGGTGCTCCTATTCGGCTATATCACCAATGACCTCAACGAGCTTGAGGCTCTTCGAGGCGAGGTCATAGAGTGGATACACTATTAATGACCTCGAGGAATACAAGGAGAAGCATAATATATCCGACTTCTAATGCATACGCCCTGTTAATCATGACAAGGTTGACCGTGAGCTCAGCTTTCAATGCTGGCATTGAGTGGAACAGAATGAGAACGGGCCCGCTCTGCCAAAACCATGCCTACATTTGAGAAGATGGACGAGGATGTCCTTCGAGTACTGTTAGGCGCTATTATCTTCTCCCTAGACTCAACACCGGGAGTACCAGAAGCTGTACCTCCTGCGCAAGGACCATTGCATGATGCGCTTCCACACCGTCCGAGGTGGCCCCAACCGTCCGGGACATATATGGCCTAACAAAAGGGTTGATTCCTTGTCACGTTGAGCTTCTCAAGACACTTGCGTCGGAAACAGATGAACCGCGATAGGGAGAGAGACTTGGAAGAATTCCTCATTAGGCATAGACGAAACCTCTACAACTTCTAGGCATACCCTGGGGAAACTATACGTCTGCGCGGGAAGAACGAGATGATGAAAGGTCATCAGACAACCCGAGGAGCGACCCGAGGAGGTGGACTTCAGCCTTGAACCTATTGTGGTCGCAAAACTCATTCGCAACGATAGTTGCCTCCCACCACGCCATTAGGCTAACTAAACAAGTGTTGCTCAGTCCTGTTGAAGAAGAAGGCAAGATATACAAGCGGCATACTGGCTCCGCCTTTCTATGGATGGATACAAACAACAACGCCTCTGGGTGCCGTAAATCAGTCCTTTTCAAATCATACGCTCCTGCCACCTCCTCTTGTTGAGAGGACGACAAGGCCCGCCCGTCACACCGCACCGCTTTCCAGTCGTTGAGGTGGCATCAGCTAGATTGATAAAACATTAGCAAGATCATTCGAGAATCAGTAACTCAAGACCAGCTGGTCAGACTGCTGGGTTGGGGGCAGTTTTGCCTACTTTTACAGATGAGTGGTGTGACGCCATTTACACATCGGATACAGTCGGCGTCATTCCGACATTCGCCTAGACAACTCTGGGTCAGTACAGATTTCCTGGCCTTTGTCGGGCCACTGATGTTGAAAGATAATGGATTATGAACGTACCCTTATCACCCTTTTGTTGGGCAATGACAGCCGTGGCTAAGAATGGAAGGAGGGCTAGGGCTGAGAAACGCATGATGGCGGTCTAAAGTATTGAAGTAATGAAGTAGGATTAATATTTTCAAATGCCAGCAATTGATAGATTATAAGGAAGAGTATATTGCAATCATTCTGTGCTTTGAAAGAGCTGTTGTCTTTGTATTTATGGATCTTTCTGCCATCGTGTGTCGACTTACAGACCGATATGGTGGTGATGACTCCTGACTCGCCGTCATTGACTGAAACTGGGAGTATTGACTCGAGGCAATCAACTACAGGGAGTCATCTGAAAGCAGGGCAAACTCTAAATCCTGCTATCCACATTCTCGATGGGCCAACTTCTTTGTTTACAACTCAGTCCAAAGAGAACATGTCAGCAAGAGGTCCCTGGTCAATCAATTACGAGACTGAGCGAACCTTTCGTAGTCTAAGACACACTGGAACCAATTAGACTATGTCACTTTGAATTGCGTTCTCCTGAGAAGTACTGTCGTCCAATATACAAGTCATTGATTGTCTACCTTACGTCGCTGGCTCCTTCCGTGCAATACAATCCTGAAACCTGACCCAGAATACCAAAGAAGACGGTTCAGACGTCGATCACGCAACCGGCCTCAAGTCCGAGATCGACATAAAACAAGACGAACGCGAGGGAAATATGGGACAAAAACCTCAGACGATCCACAAAAACTCCCCCAGACAAACCCGACACTTCGGTCAACGCCGTCGATCCGAAGACCTCGCTTCCCACCAATCAATTTATTTTTCCCAAAATAAGAAAGAGCAGCGCACAACCTTAAAGATATGTGTAGCGCACATCAGCTGACAGAAGTCTCATGCAACTGTAGCGTTGACTCGCCGCGACATGCGACATATCAAGCTCCGGCTAATCTCACCGTGCCGTTTCCGAAGCGATCGGACTCTCGGGAAGGGTATCCTCAGCTTTTCCCCGACGTCCTTCCTCCGGCGACTTTTCTTGTACCCAAAACATGCTCAATACTACTACCGTACTTCCTCTCATACCGCGACGATATGACTGCCTTTTGGCGGAGGATGATAGATCCCAGGAAGGCCAATCGTCGGGTCAAAGTGGTCCTTGCCGTCAAGCAACCTCAGACACTGGAACAGCCTCTGCAGACCGAGCTTGAACGTCTCCTTTTCCCCGCCAAAATTGAGTCGGAACCATCCCGACCGGTTGGAGAAGAATGCCTGCCGCGCATCACCTATCATCAGCAAACTGTGCATCATTGGGTCCGCTCCCACCACCGGAGCATCTCTGGCACACGACAGACACCACCAAACTCACCTGTCCGGGTTCGAGATAGACGCGGTACTTCATCAAGTACTCCACAAACTTCAAATCCCCCTGCTTGCCGTGCTTCTCGAGCAGGAGATCCACCCACTCGGACAAGTTGACAAACACAAAGAAGCCCGCCTCGGCTTTGACGTGCGGGATGTCGTACTTTTCCAGCTCCTCCTCGACAAAGGCGCGCCTCTTGGTCAGGCGACGACGGAACTGGGGGAGGTACTGGTTGCGGAGGTACTTTGCGTCCGATAGGAGTTTCGCGGCTGTTGATGCGCTGAGTGCAGAGACCCACCCGAATGTGCTAATTGTTGATACGAAATCGTTAGCTTGATGTGCTTGGTAGGGCGTACGGAGTACACCGTGTGTCAGTAAGCCGAAAAAGCTGGGTGACTCACCTCGACGCCCGCATGGAATCGTAAATCTCCTTGTTGTACGTCGCCAGGAAGCCGATCCTGAGCCCACCGAGGCCGAAATCCTACAGGGGAGGGAAAAGAGTCAGTCGGATGTGTTCGTGATTCCTCCTCCGAAGCCGAAGCCGAAGGCGATGGACAAGGGTCCCCACACTCCCGGCAGAACGGCCCCGTGCAGGGATGGCAACTCACCTTACTCAACCCCCACAACACATGAACATTCCTAAAGTTGACATCCAGCCCCAGACTCAGTATACTCGAGAACCGATCCCCGGCACTCATGGCGTACACCTCATCCACAATCAAATGGATCTTATGCCTCGCGCACAGCTGCGAGATCTGCAGCAGCACATGCGCAGCATAACACCGACCCATCGGGTTATCAGGATTCGCCAACAACACACCCCCAACTTTCCGCTTCTGGCTCAGCTCGACCTGGATCGCATTCTCTAGACGGACGACTAGCTCGGGTACCGGCACGGGCCCGTCCTCACGCGGCGGCTCGCCCCAGAAGCGCTCCTCGGGGATGTCGTCGCAGGGTACCTCTACCACGCGGACGCCGTTGCGAGTCCAGACGTCGTGGGCAAACATGCCGTACGAGGGCGTCGCGAGGAGCACGGCGTCGCCTGCGTCGGTGATGTTGTACGTGAGAGCGTCAAGGAGTGACGTCACGCCATTTGCGGCGAGGATGTTATCGGCTGTTAGTGGGAGGCGGACCTTGAAGTGTTCGTTCATGAAAGCTGCTGCTGCTTTTGGGAGGTCTTGAGAATTCTGGCTGTCGCCGTAGCCAAGAGCTGGAGATGGCATCAGCAAGATGGCTAGACGTGATAATCAAGGTTGGGCTGGAATCACTTACACTCCTTGAGTTGGCTCTTCTTGACATTCCGCTTTGTCCAGCAGGCCAAGTCCTCCAGCATAATCTCATTAACAGCGGACCCAAGATCAATGATGCCCTTGGGGTTACTTGTCGCATCGTACGGGTTGCTCTCGAGCCGTTTGCTGAGGTCATCCATCAAATCTGGCCGGGCTCCAGCTGTTTTTTGGCCCCGCTGGGACGGAGGTAGAGCGGCGTTGACAGACATGATGCGTTGACGCGGATAAGGTTGGGATTGCTGCCTGCTTTTTTCGGCCATTCTGGTGGCAAACCGAGGTCCTTATATGTTGGATTGTCCCAAAAGAATAACATTGCAGGTCAAGGTGCATTCGTAGTCATTGGAAATCAAAAGCAGGAGGAAAATGTTTCCCCGGACTCGCGGCAGTGTGGGTACCGGACCAGGTACGCGGGCCCGGCTTGACTGGGTTCCACTTCACCTTGAGCAAAAAGGAAAAAGGTAAGGTGCGGCCCACATTTACAGTGACTCCTTCACCGTTGCCTAATCGGGGAAGCAGATACGACTGCGCTAGCCAGTGCCGTCATCTTTTTTTTTTTTTTTTTGGTGGTACCCGTGAAAAAAGGACTGCGCATTGCGAGGAAAATGCACTTGATCAGGCAATCAAGACTCACACGCACACACCCGCAGATGAAGTGCATTGCCGTGAAATGTAATTTCCGACGTCCACTCCGTTCATTCGGCTCGGCTGTCCGTCATGGCATGACCTTTACTTGCGCGTCATCTTACCCATCTTGGAGGGCAAATACACGACTCTCACTTGGCACAATTCCTGAAGTCCCTCTGCTGACGTTTCATAGACCGCTCACTTACACCTCACCAAAGCACCACCCGGCGCCACGAAACCCTCCCTGCGTGGATCACTTGTAAGCACACACCAGAGGTTCACAGCAAATCGTTCGCCGAGCATGGCGTAATTCATACCCTGGATGTCAGATGGCTGTCAGAAAGCTTGTTGGGTGCCTGGAAAGTTCCTCCGATCTCACTAGGCATCGGCTTGGCTCGTGTGACGCGGGATTCTCAGTGCTGACGGCCCCCACTTCGTCGCTTGCGCGGCATTGGTCCAGCGCTCAAAAGAAGGGCGCGGCCACCCCAACACCATCGACTGGGGGTATGCAAGGCTTACGATGCAGGATAAGGTAGCGTTGTGGGAGGCGCGTCAAGTGACTGTTTGACGCGTTTTTAAAATTAGATGATCACCTAAAGCTGCTGGTAAACTTGTAAAGTCTTGAAAGGTTAAAAGGATAAAGGTCTCCGGGTTTAGGGAGGGGACTTAGGAAGCGGTAGCGTTGAATTTTGGCATTTAGACTCCCATCCCGTCATGTACAGATAACGCTGTACTGCCCGGGCAGTACCTAGGTAGTTCTGCTTCTGACAAACACTGACCCAGGATCCTAGCAAAGCATCAATCTTATAGGTACGCATATGACTGTTCCCAAGCCACCGAGCATCGTGCATCAAACTAGTTTGACTCATCAATCGCTTCACTGAATCACTGTTTAGTTGATAAGCTCGGTCCGAACTTTACCAGCTTGAGCCGAGATTCGTGAGCACGATTTCCACACCATGTACTAGCTTAGATTCTCTTTTTGTCATAGCTGCGCAGAGGATAGATCCCAGTCAATTGTGCCATCCGCCACCCACTACAGCATCATTGTTGTGAAATTCGGCTTAGAAATCAAGCAGATCTCAGCTTCTTCTTCCGAGCACAGTTTGTCGCGATGTTAAGTTCGGAAGGACCAATTGCTTTATACCATCAAATTCAACATGTTGTGGCGCAAATCCGTAGACATTTGACCTTACGTCATATCGTCACCTCGAGACATTCACTACGATGATCTATCAGCCGGGACGCATCATTCACAAAGCTGTCAGCCATGTAGGTAGATGAGATCCTTTCAAGCAATCGATCAAGCTAGTAGCCTTGGCTCGGCGGTCAAGTGGTGCTACCATTTTTGGATAGAAGCCTCTTTCCAGTTCTCTTGCGCGGTTTCCTGAGAACAACCCACGCACTGACGCGTTTGGCCATCATCTCGGTTTTTGCTACCTGCTTTGAACAGCTAACTCGAGTCGATGCTGTCATGAGATAGACTAGACCTCTTTGCTGTAGGTAGGTCACCTCGTTGTCATCAAGACACAGTTCCAAAACACCTCTTGCAAATAGCCAAGGTTGGGCACGTAACCCACTCGACAGGTGTGCGAACACCACTTTATGCCTGCTCATCGGGTCGGCTTTCTGTAACTGTATCTTGTAGTCCCTATCTCATAAGGAGGCATTGAAAAAGACTCTGTACGGAGGGCCCCCGTGTCGGAAGTACTCTTTTACCCAACTTAAACGTGACTGTACAAGACTGGCGCTTTCACGGAGCCGTGCTTGGGAACTCCCCAACTTATGAACAGGTGATAAGAGCAGAAGCATTGGTCGAGCGAGCGTGTCCTCAAGATGTCACCTTGCCGTGTGAGATAGCTAGACCTCAAAGACGGGGCCATCGTTAAGCCGGCTCCAAATTCAGAATCTTCGGTTTACCGTTTTTGTTCTTCCAATACCATATCGGTCGAGAAACCCGGATACCCAAAAATGTATTGCTGGAACTACGTATGCATGGTTACTCGAGCAATGAAAGGGGGCAGCCCGGGTCCTTCGTGTCATTCGATGTCTTGACAAAGCCCTCGATTTACATGACTAGCGTAGCGTTGCCCAAGGCCAAACGCCGCTCTTTTAGACCCCGAGTGCCTATGCCGCCTCCGATCCCGAATCTCGACGTATTCGCAAATCTGCAAATGCTCCATAACACCAGATGGCAGAGACCAAATTCCTCATCGTTTCGGGTGGCCTTACTGCCCGGGCGGCATCGAAGTCAGGATGGTGGCTGATGCAAGTGCCAAGGTGCCATGTGCCCCCTAGCCAAACTCCACGATTGCATTACGAACTCCGATTCAGTTTTGTCATAATCGAGCTTCGTCCGCTCAAGTGCCGGAAGGATGCTTTCGAGGGACGTGTATCACGGGCCGATCCGCCAACGGCGTCCTTCTGGAATCCGAGGAGAGCTGCCTCATTCAGTCATCTTCTATATGACGCAAGTTACGTTAAAAGTTTCGCATGTGCCTGGTTAGAACATTTTTACCGTACTTTTACTGCGGAAAATTTTCCGTATTAAGAGA
Source organism: Colletotrichum scovillei (assembly GCF_011075155.1). Classification (NCBI taxonomy): domain Eukaryota; kingdom Fungi; phylum Ascomycota; class Sordariomycetes; order Glomerellales; family Glomerellaceae; genus Colletotrichum; species Colletotrichum scovillei. Next base: position 1,459,971 of record NW_023336263.1, read on the forward strand.
ACCGTGTTGAGCGATTTTCGTATCTTCAGTCATGGACGATGTTACTCTTTCGGCCTTTCTGGCCAATTCCGACCATTAGGGGCGGAATTGGTTTGCCTTGGCTGCTGAAAGTCGGGCCCCGATTTCCCAGCATCAATTTCCAGAAGCGAACACACATGAGGTGGTGATCCATTTGGCAGCTTCCCTTGAACTATCCTATCCGAAAACACGATAATGACGTGTAACCATCCGTAGTCATATGGCTGAGCGGCATCAACCGTGCGTGTAAAAGACCGCAAGTATCTCATAACGACAATCTTGATTCTAGCGTCTTCACAGTCGCGACTCATGACAAGCAGGTTCGATTGCTATTATCGACTCGACGAGCCAAGACAACCTCCCAAGCCAAGGCAGAAAATCCACAGATTCACACGAGCCCTGCATCGAACGTCTATAAATCAGAGCCCGCTGATTGGTCAATACAACCATAAACCGTCGTAAATCGCAAGTCAAAGCATGAACCGGCGGCAGATCGACACTAATACCCCACAATCGGACAGTTGCGGCCACCGCTTCAACCACCCCGAGATACGAATACGACTGCCGATTGAAACTCCACGCCTGCACAGCGGCCAAGGCCCGACCACCACCGGGCATGGTCACTGGACTAGGACTCCCGGAAAGTCCACTTGACGAACGCGAGGCCGAATGCGTGGGAAGCGCGGATACAGTACCAACTCCCCCGTCAAGTAAGTTGCGGAGTACATGGCAATCTTTCAGAGTTTGGTGTGATTTGCAGCTATGCTGCTTAATCCTCCGAGTACCTTTCGGGTGGCGGGCGGAACAACGGGACGCCCTAGCGTACCCGCTCTGTGGCGCGAAAGCTTAGCTCTGCGACGTCACGGCGTATTATTACACAGGAGAAACATGTATCCAGCAGTCTACAATCAGTATGCAGTATGTATGTTGACGGGGTTCGGTTCTCATGATGGGTCCCTTTAGAGACTCAACCAAAACATCCATCCACTTCGCACTCGCGTCCGTCGTACATCTCGCACAATGGCGGACTCGCCAAGATCCGCCGTGACGACGACGATCACTGCAGAAAGATGGGATATATACCGATAATGGTTCGTCCGTCTTCGAATGATCGATTCAGACGACATCCTCATCAACAGCACCGACAAAAACAATACATCAGATCAACAAACGCAACCGTGCCTCCTTCAAACACAAAAGCCAAAATCCATAAGACAAACACTTTGCTCTTGGCGCACACATGTCATCCAATTTCTCCTTCGAACTGGGCGGGGCCCCATACACCATCCCCTCGCCAACAGAGAAACCCATCGCCTATGTCGCCACCGTTGTCCTCTTCTTCATTCTAGCATACGCCCTCGGTGACCATGGCGCCAAGCTGCCCGAAATCAACCCGCTCAAGCCGTTTGAGTTCTCCAACTCGCGCCGCATCCTCGAGTTCTTCGGAACGAGCAAGGAGCTCATGCTCAAGGGCAGAGCAAAGTTTGGAGACAACCCGTACAAGCTAATGACGGAATGGGGCAGCGTCATGGTCTTGCCTCCCGACTTTATCCACGAGCTTCGCAGTAATCCCTACTTGGCTTTCGAGGAGCCTGCTAAAGATGTGAGGCAAAAGCATTTCGTCTCTTTTCTTTCCTTTCCTTTCTTTCTCTGGTGATGGGTGGGAGTGCTGACTTGGTGGAAGGACTCCCACGGCTACATTCCCGGGTTCGAGACCTTTGATGGAGATGAAGCCCTTCCGAGAGTCGTCACAAAGTACTTGACAAAGGCTTTGAGTAAGTTCAAAACTCTCTATTCAAAGCTTCTCTATTCAAAGCTGAAAGAACTCCACTAACCATGTACCCAAACAGCCAAACTCACAAAGCCCCTTTCCGAAGAGTCGACACTCGTCCTCCGCCACGTCCTCACTGACTCGACCGGTGAGTCTCCTCTCCAAACTTCCCAACCAGAGACCTTCGCTCCGAGCTCCCAATAACATCTCCTCCCCGTGATACAGAATGGCACAAGATAAAGCCCCAGCAAGACATCATGCGCATCGTCTCCCGCCTCTCCTCCCGCGTCTTCGCCGGCGAGGACCTCTGCCGCGACGAAGAATGGGTCCGCGTCTCGTCAGAGTACACCGCCGCCGCCTTCGGCGTAGGCTACGAAGTCGGCCAGTGGCCCCGCTGGTCCCGCCCCATCGTCCACTGGTTCCTCCCCTCGTGCTGGCGCGTCCGCGCCCTCCTCGCCGAGTGCCGCAAGACCCTCCAGCCGCACGTCGAGCGCCGCGAACAGCGCAAGGCCGAGGCCCTGGCCGCTGGCAAGACGGGTGCCGTCTTTGACGACGCCATGGAGTGGTTCGAGAAGGAGTCCTCGCGCAAGCCTGACCCGGCCACGCAGCAGATTTCTCTCTCCCTCGTCGCGATCCATACCACCACCGATTTGCTCACGCAGACTATGATTGATTTGGCGGAGCATCCTGAGCTGGTCCAGCCTTTGCGCGATGAGCTTGTCCGCGTGCTCAGCGCGGAAGGATTGAAGAAGACGGCGCTGTATAACCTCAAGCTCATGGATAGTGTCATCAAGGAGTCGCAGCGCATGAAGCCCGTATTGCTCTGTAAGTTCACCCTCTTTTCCCTATCCCATCCAACACGGACTATACAGAATCATTTCTAACAGCCTGCCCTTCCACCAGCAACCTGGCGCCGCCTCGTCAAGAAGGACGTAACCCTCTCCAACGGCTTCGTCCTCCGCAAGGGCCAAAAGATCATCGCCACAAACACCCACATGTGGGACGCAGACTACTACGAGAACCCGGCCACCTACGATGGCTACCGCTTCCTCAACATGCGCGGCACCGACGAGGAGAAGAACGCGCACCTCGTCAGCACCAGCGCCAAGCACCCCGGCTTCGGCCACGGCCAGCACGCGTGCCCCGGCCGCTTCTTCGCCGCCAACGAGGTCAAGATTGCGCTGGCGCATCTGCTGCTCAAGTACGACTGGAAGTTCCCTGACGGGTTCAAGCCGCAGACGATGCCACACGGTATGGTCCTGTTGCCGGATCCTTCTGCGACGCTGTTCATTCGGAGGAGGAAGGAGGAGCTTGATCTGGACTCGTTGGAGTGTTGATCTCTTTCGTTTTCTCTTTTGTTGGGTGTCTCAATCTCCACTCTGTAGTAGACGATGTTACATTCGCATACTGAAGTAGTCGGTCGGCAACCTAGAATGGGTCAGACTTTTGTTAGATTACTACTATATTAGAAGCCTTTGCATATCAATGTCTACTTATACCAACTATTTGAGCGAGACAACAGAACCAAATAAAACTCGCAATAGTAGCCCATGCTTTGCTGATGCTTATGTCATATTGGGGAATTATGTGCCTCGGGTCAGATGGAGATTGGCATAAGGCATTATCGCAAGGCCGAAGTTCTGGTCATGGGCAGTAGGAAGGCTAGTTCGGTAGGAGATTGGGCACTCTTGAAAAACGCACTGGGTGTGTCATCGGAGGCATGGCGATTATCACGAGGTAAGGTCACGATGGAATCAAGCGACAGTCGGGTGATTGAAGCGGGCAATTGCTCTGGTGCAAACAAAATTGGATCACCTGAGAGGGGGGGGGGGGGTACTTAGGTTCTTTGTGCCTCACTTTCGTCAACAAGAGATCTGGGGAAAATGGCCGAGGGGTATGATAGGGGGGTCATAGATTAACTTGAAAGTCCTCGAGCCACGCTCAACCAGCTTCTCTTGTTTTTGGTTCGAATCTCTACAGGTGACCTTTTTCTTTATTTTTTGAATCGATTCAGTCAGGGAGGCAGGCTACTTAGGACACTTCTCATCCGTTCCTGTCACTAAGCGATCTGGGGAAAGTGGTCGAGGGGTATGATAGGGGGGTCATAGATTAACTTGAAAGTCCTCGAGCCACGCTTAACCAGCATCTCTTAGTTTTTGGTTCGATTCCCTATTGATGACCGTCTTTTTTCTTTTTCTTCTTTTCATCTTTTTTTTTTCCAGCTTCCGGGCAAGATACCAGTAACGCTCCCAGCCGGCGATGCGTGTTCTTACCACATCGTTTGTCAGGAATGTCACTAAATGACAGCGACATCGATGATGTCCAAGACGGCAGAATGAAAATGTCTCGAATCCCACAAATCATGCTTCTCAATAGTACAGTCTACTCTCTACTCATTTCATGGTGGACTCGTGCAACTTCTTCTCCAACTCCTTGACCTTCATCTCCAATTCCTCGTTCTGGGTCTTCAGAACATCCACCTTCTCTTCAAGTGCCTTCGACTTGCCAGACTCATTATCCTCCTTGTCCAAGCGCGCCCTTTTGTACGACGTCATCATAACATCTGACCCCTCTTCTAGGAGGGAGCGCTTCCGGCTGCGGGCCTCCGAGTCTTCTGTGAGACCGATATCCATTAGCTCTCAGGTTTAACTTCATTTAGGCCGCTGGAAACGTACGCTGTGCCTTGGCAACCTGTTCTCTAGACTCTCGAACGTGGTACACCTTCTCGAGGAAGTCATCCATCGCCTTTAGAAACGGGAAGAACTCCTCGCGGGCCGTGGTGATGCCGTCATTGTTCTCGAGATGAAGCTTGCGTGCAGCGACGAGCTTCTGGACGATGGTGCTAGTCTTCTGAGAGGAGGAAAGGAAGTTCCATGTGATGTCTTGCTGCCATCGCTCTCGGAGCTTGGCAAACGTCTTCTCGGAGATTTCTTGCATCGTATACATCTCATGATTCTCCTGGAAGATTTTGACGGCAACATCCATGATTGTCTCGATCCGATTCGCGACATTCATCATTCCATTATGGTCATGGGACCGCACTTTCTCGCCATAGGGAAGCAGGACGTTTCCCAAGATTCCGGAGTATCGCTTTGGGAGGAAAGGAGCGCCGAAGGTGACGTTGAAGTCGAGTCCAGGCAGGCTCTTGATGTTGGGATGCGCAGAAAGGTTCGGCATGGGGAGGCGCCAGCTCAAGGAGGAGAGATCCATCAAACCTGTCTCGCTGGGGGCCTCGGGCTCGGACTTGGTGGTGTCGGCAGAGACAGCGGGAACTTCATCTTTCTCCTCTTCCTCGTTCTCTGACTCAACAGGGCTCAGGGGGCTTTGTCGCACTTCCTCACTACAAAGGATTAGCTAGGGCAAAGAATATATGGTGGTAGAATGAAGAGGAAGTTTGCGGATAGCAAGGAATTTTACTGACGCAATAAACTTAGGCGCAGGGCGCAAAGCAAGCACCATCTGGAAGGGGGCCATCTTATTGCTTGATTGTTGATGGTTGTTTGGCGTGGTCGAGATGGAAGGCGAATTTAGCTCGGAGTTTGGGAACCGGGACAGCTAAGATGAGAGAATTTGCTGAAGAAAAGAAATTTCACAAGAAATATTTCGGCCCGGTTCAGGCAAAGCTACTTAGAATACAAGTCTTAGTGATGAGTGTATTCGGAACCCCATAGGGACTTGATGGTCACGTGGTATGTCTGTCGGAAGGTGAAGGTGAAGTTGACGCCTGGATGCCATCGACTTTTTCGATTCAGGCACGGCTCACGTAAGTAAAAACACGTTTTATCGAGCAGGTGAATTTATTCGCATGCCAGAGTCCTGCTCAGGAGCAGCCCGTCAAATGCCTACAATATATCTGTGAATTGCATCAAGGCACGGGTGTGGCTGTGAATAAGTCCCCCATATCAACGAGGACTAATCAATTCGCTAAACCTCGATCTCAATGTTGAAAAGCTCGAACTTGAATTACAGCCTGGACACATAAATGCTGCATGTTGTGGCCTTGAGAAGGTCGAAGCCGGGAGCTTATACTGGGATAGGCAGACTAGGCTGTTGGGAAAAATACGGTTCCTCGGTAGCACCTTACCCTCATAAGTATTCTTTTCACCTGAAATATCATCAGCGAATGGGGAATGTGGCCGAGGGGTATGATAGGGGGGTCATAGATTAACTTGAAAGTCCTCGAGTCACAGTCAACTGTTCGCTTGGTTTTTTGTTCGATCCTCTATGGTGGAACCTTTTTTCTTTTTTACCTACTTTATTTTTGTTGAGTTCGCATTGATTATATAATGCAAATCGTCTGTAATCTTGCCTCAAGTGCTTCAATTACTCAGAACGAGATTCAGTCTTCGTCATCCTTGGGTAGGTAGGGAGTGCTTGGATGCTGACAATCAGTCTTGAGTATCACAAGATGATTTCCTTGCTCATGTGATCTCGTACTGCATTATGGTCTCTACCTGCTGATCTACCCAAGTCTCATTCTCGTACTCTCACATGTGGTCATCGGTAAAGTCGGCGATACCAAGCATAGCATCAGCAATGCGGCTCGATCCGGTGGCTCGCAAATACTCCTGGAGCTGAGATGAAGCCCACTCCGTCTGACTCTGTTGTCTTTGCTTCTCGTTGATCTTAGGAAGAGCATCATCCCAGAGGCGGGTAACACAATAGTTGAACTCCAAGCTGCTCCGATTCTTGCGGTCATTCATCTCGTGAAGGAGCTTGTGTAGTCCCTTGACCACCTCATCCTGTGCCTCAAGCTTGCCCTTCAGACCCAGCGCCTTCTCTTTCCAGTAGCGAATCTGCTCCTCCTGGGTCATCTTCTCAATCTCTTCGTAAGCGTCTGCGATCCGAGCCTTCTTCGTGGTGTTCTGGATCTCTTCAGGCTCATCATCGGATTCGTCGCGGGAGCGCTTCTTCTTCAACTGCTTGCTGACTATCTGAACTGTTAGCCACTGCCATCCGACTCTCGCTTATTCTTTCGTCAGACGTACCATTAGTCTGAAAAGTGGATTCGATCTTGAAGATGAAATGGTCGATCGTGTGAAGAAAGTCAAAGAACTCGGCAGGGATCGAGGTTTTGTCGGCATCGCTGTCCAGGAATCTGCGGCGAGCCACCGTGATTTTGCGCATGATGACGGGGATCTTCTTGTGAGAAACGTCAAAGTCCCAGGACTTGTCAGAGGGGCGAAGCTCCTGGAAGGTATAGAGCCAGAGGTTTCTGATAGTCGGAACTCCGACATTCATCTCGTAAGTCAAACCCCCCACTTCCTGGCACCCCCCTGTTTCTGGCACCCACAAAAACGATGGGATCACAACCCAACCTCCTCATTACTATTAACTATTGATCCTCAACCACACCCACTACAATACAACTGCCAGCCTCACTAGGGCATTCAGAGTCGCTGGATTCAGCCGTAATAACCTCCTTTTCACCCGCTTCGATTTGAGCCCGATGGATATCCCTGATGTTCGCAAACTTCGTGTTGGGATCGATCTGAACAGTCTTCCTCTTCCTAACTGCAGCGTTGGTAACTTGAGCCTCAGGTGAGCCAGCTGCTGCTGGGCAGCTGCCAGTTGCCAGGCCTGCTCTGTGAAGCCTTTTTCACCTTCCTGAACAGCAGCCGTTGAGTGCTGGTATCATTGTCGAGTTGTGTATAAGTGCAGTTGACCGCTGAGCTCTGCCAGCTTCCTGGGTGTCGACCAGACCACTGCAGAGGAAGCAGAATCCCATGGCTCAACAGGGGTAGTTTGTTGACCATTATGGCATCGCTTTTGCCCCGACTGGTTGGTTTGGGTGGTGGGCTTAGCAGAAGGCTCAGGTAATACCATAGGGTTCATCAGGGGCTTAACCATCGCTACAGGGTGTAGACCAGTCCACTTCCAACCACTTCTGATGTTCGAGACTGATAGACCAGCAAGTCGAGCCTTCTGGTAACAGTCCAGGAAGTTCCTTTTACCTATAATGGTAGAGTCGTTCCATTGAGACAAGTAACCGAGCTCCTTCCGATAGGCTGACTTAACAGGGCTGAAGACAGACTGGTCAAGTGGCTGGAGGACATGAGAGGAGTGTGGTGGTAAGAACAGTAAATGGATATTGTTAATATAGCAATTCCACATGAAGTCTGTCGTCGTATGACTCCCATGCCCATCCACAATCAACAGTCGAGCCTCGCCTCAGCCTCGGGCATAGTCTGTGGGATAAACACCTTCTCTAACCATTCAATGGCAGTTAAGTCTGTAGTCCAGCCATTATCTGTTGCTGTAAACTCCCACCCATCGTATGGAACCAGATGTAATGGAAACCACTGTTGTTGGACCGTCTTCCCTTGAAAATGATAAGAGGACGAAGTGCCCTACCCAAGGCTGAGATACACTCAATGATAGAGACCCATGCCCTCGACCCAGGTTGTTTCTTGCGAACAGACGTCGTCTCAGCCATGCCCAGCACTAACCCATTAGCTCCCTGACCCTCGAGGATGCAGTCTCATCCATATTATATCTGTTGGCTGGTTTGATGTCCTTGATCTCAGGGATAGCAAGGAACTTAAACCAGTTCCTAATGACCTCAGTAGATGCCCCATTAACGCGTCTAGAATCGATGGAACGACTTCTCTGAACCTTAATGATAGGGTTCCTTCTCACGAAGGCATAGATCCAGCCTTTCCTAATGGTTTGGTATCCCCAGCAGCAGCCAGAACTCGCTCTGCGAATTCCTTCACCTGTTGGTGCGTTGGTGCGAGGCCCAGCGAAGCCTGAATGCGAACCCATTGTGCCAGCCACTCTCCTGGTCAGGAGACAGCCTCTGCCAGTCAGCAAAAGCCACTTTCCTAGTCTGACCACCTTGGAGACGTAGTTGGAGGGTTGATCGTGGTATCCCATACTCCAATGAGGCTCTCTTTGACTTGCCGTTTGAGATGTCCTCGAGAGCCTGACGAAGCTGATCTTCGGTATATTGAGGCATTAGATATAGAAGAAGGTATGTGCAAAAAATGAGCCCATTTGGACTCGAATTGAAAATGTTGTGATAAAAGGAGGTTGGGGGTGGGCATTGCGTTGTGGTGGATTTTCGCGTTTTTGTGGGTGCCAGAAACAGGGGGGTGCCGGGAAGTGGGGGGTTTGACTTATGTGCGAATCGCCGCCTGGAACACAGCATTAAGACGACTAGCGATGGCTTTGATCCCTTCTGCAGAGTGCGGCTTGCTGAATTCGTCTCGGGGAAGCGCAATCAGACGGAAGAGACCCGAGTAACGACGGTTGAGAATTGGCATACCATCTCCAACGGCGAAGTCAAATCCCGGGAGGCCACTGACGTTTGGATGGCTAGAAAAGTTGACGTGATGCTTCGTCGGATCGTCCTCTTGGTCATCTACGAGATCTGCTTCCCCATCCTGGGCATCCGAGCTATTTTCCGCAAGGTCAGATCATAACTTTGGGTCGCAAGTAGCAATGGGTACCTACAGTATGTTCGTCCCAGTGTCTCTAGGTCGCAATGGGAGAGTGAACTCCGCTTGAGTGGACGACATTGTTGTATCGTTGAGTTGTTCTTATCCAATAGGAAAGGTAGGATGTTGGATGATCGAAGATGAGGGAGAGACGGATACAGGAGAAGGGGTCGATAGAAGAGACGGGGCGGATGTAAGAGATGGAGTGGGTGGGAGAAGCGGGGTGGATGGAAAATTAAGGAGTTGAGGTTTTCTTCGGAATGGAGGTAAACAAGGTGAATCGTAGACCTCGAGCAGTGAATCATTTCTGGAAAGTAAGGCGGCCGGTCTGGTGAATATTGATGGCGATGGCCGGTCACGTGTTGATAGCCACACCAGTGTGAGGGGGGGTGGTCTATAATCCAATTCACCTCGGAAATTCTCAACAACAGCAAGAAAGGGGAACCTGCCCAGAAGACAAAGATATTAATAACCCAATCCTGAGGTCAGATTTACCGGGCTGTAGCCTGTGGGTTCGAATCCCACAGGCGCCTTCTTTTTTTTCATTTTTCTTTTATGGGCTTTTGATTGATCACGTATTTCCCGATGATTTGTTGTTCAGTCTCATCAGTCAGAACGCAAAGGACAGATGACCACCAATAACTAGGATTTAGGTAAGCGTGTGCTTCTGAACTGAAGGCATGTGAACAATCCAATGTCTTCTGCATTGTAGGTTTGTATCTCACCATTCGTAAAGGTTTTCATTTTCGCCAAAGTTTGGATAGGTCACCAGCGTACCTCAATCGTTTCGGTGTATTTCATCAGTGGAGCAATATTAATTATAATTCATAGTCATCACATTCCAGATCTAGAGGCGAACGTCTTTCCGCGACGACACGAGAGCCACAGCAGACCTTTGAAGGTTCTTTGACCGAAGTCGAGATGCGGAACGCGTACCAAACTTCTTCTTCCCTGTCTGTTGTACGCGTCATGATTTAGGTGGGTGCTCGTCAAAGCAGTAAACGCCACAAGACTGTCAATGATTGACATTGTGATCAATCCTACCTGCCCAGCCCATTTTCACGACCATCGAGATGCCAAGCAGGTTCTCGGCCACCTCGCGTTCAAAGCCTCCAGGTCTGACTCCTCGCATTTTCATAGGATATTTGCTGCAGGACTGCTTCCTTGAAGGCCAGAGAAAGGATCTCCAGGAAAGATGGCCAGTCTCGAGGAAGGATGAAGTTGTCGCCGGGTGAACTCTGGAGAATTGTAGCCACTCATGGCCGCCCTTTGCGGGGGCGGGTCAAGCTTTCCGCTGTGGCTAAACTCCGGGGCGTTGTGGACCAGTAGCGCGGTTCAGTGGATCAGGGGTCTGCGGGGGCCATGTCCCGATCGGGCACCACAGCCAGCAACGAGGAGCTGTGTGACTTCTCAACCCGAAGACGACCCACGTCTGGTCGAAAGTCTAATACACTCTCGCGATAGTCCGATGGGTTTGGCCACCGGCTGCGATCCCGACATCGCGGCTTTAAATCTAGCTGGCATGAGTACGTTCATGTATAAAAGCTACGATGTTTAGGAAGCTGACTTTACTAGGTTAACGATCTGATTACCCCGCTGCCATCGCTCATCACCTTTGCATCTTTCATCGTGGACAACAACATCTTGAGGCTTTCTTCTATTAACCATGGCTACACCCTACCCCGAACTCGTCTGGACTCAGACTTCTCCTGGAACATGGCAACGCAGCATCGACGAGGTCGAGGAGTTCTACGCCTCCATGCCCGTCCTCTACGAGGGCAGCGGCCTCATGTTCTTCGCCATCACCGGCCACATCTCCCTGACCTTTGACACCACCGGTATCAGCAACTCTTCCGATGCTGCTAAACGTGTCGACGAAGCCCTCAAGAGTGCCTGGCTGGCCTTACGTCAAGACCATCCCACCATCGCCTCCCAAGTCACTCGGGACCTCACCACGGGCAAATGGACAAAGACGTACCAGCAACTCAAAGACGAAGCCGACCAGCAGTCCTGGGTCAACAAGACTCTCGTCCCCATCTCCACCGGTCAAACCGGCGTAGAATGGGCCAACTCGCAACCACCGGCTCCAAAGATCCCAACCCTCTTCATCCTCACCCCGCCATCCACCACCGCCAACCTCATCCGCCGCGACCTCGTCCTCCGCTCCCCCCACGACATCATAGACGGCATCGGCACCCTCACCCTCCTCAACAACCTCATCAACCACGCTTCCAACGCATTCTCCTCTCCAGACACCCCCAGCCCCCTAACCTTCACCGGCTCCGAGGCCGCAAACCTAAGCCCACCCTACCGCATCGCCGCCAACGTCCCCCCAACCCTCACCTCCGCTCAAACCGCACGCCTAGCCACAATGGCCGCTCAGAAATCCGAAGCAATGAACCCCCCACCCGGCACCCACCTCATCGACATGCCCTACCGCCGCGGCAACCTCCTCCCAGGCAGGCACCAACGCGTCGCAATCACCCTCACAGCAGACCAAACAGCCCGCCTCACAGCAGCCTGCAAATCCGCCGGCGCGACCGTAACGCACGCCTTCCACGCCGCCATCGCCCTCGTGGTCCGCGACATTCAGCCATCATCTGCCCGCGGTCCCGAGGCGAAACGCGTGCGGTACGTGAATTACATCCTCCGCAACGAGCGCAGCAGCTGCCAGCCACCATACAACTCCTCTCAACACCCCGCTGCGCTGTATCATTCCGTCCCGGGACAAAGTCTCGTCGTCGACATGGACGCCAACCCATCCTCGAACAAAGACGAGTTCCTCCCCGTCGTCCAAATAATGAAAGACTTCTACCACAGCGTCAAAGACGATAAAGAACACTACGCCCTCGCCTCCACAATCTGGGCCGCAGGGAACCCCACTGTCCCCCTCTCCTCCACCCCTCTCCCCGTGCCGCCGCCCAAGGAACATCCTTCCGTGTCAATCTCCAGCATGGGCCGCGTCGACGGCATCATCGCCCCCAAGACGGGCGCCATCGACGCGTACGATCCGTGGGTGACTGGCGAGGAGCTCGGCAACGGGCTGGGTCTGTTTTTGGGTACGTTCAGGGGCGAGCTGTGTCTTAGCGCTGCGTTCAATGATGCTTGGCATACTGAGGCTGATGTCCTGGATTTCTTGAGACGGTGCAAGGATGTGGTTTTCCGTGGTTTCGGTCTCTCACAAGAGTAAAGGGAATATTGGCTCGACCATGCCAGATGTTGTTTGACAGCTTATTTGTTCCATTTCCTTTACCGTGTCGTTGGTATTGAGCATAAGGTCAATTGTTGGCTGTATGTTCAACTTTCCGCTTTGGTGACTGTCCGTAAGTACATTATATAGAACGCGTAGCACTGAGATCTGCAAGGAATGGGAGAGCTTTAGTCGAAGATTCCAATCATCAACTCATTTGCGATTGCCTCCTCCAAATTGAAAATCCCTTTTCAGCTTTAATTCCCTCGCGCTCTCTGAGAGTCTCAGGTGGTCTCTCATATCCTAAGCATTGACAAGACGCCCAGGCATGGCGCCGAGATCGCCCAGCTCACCATTCGCCGCATCGTCTGCAGGGCGCTCGTAGCTACCTTGGATCCGGAATGGCGGGTCTTCGAAACGTTCTAGACTGCTTCTCTCGCATTTAAGCCAAGGCTACATGCAACACTAACTGATACTAGATACTCATTTCCAATTGACCACATGCACACCTTCCAAGCTGGCTCCTATACGAGATGTATCGTCAAGAATCAGCAGTCTTGGACGCCTCTGACAGTCAGATTGGGTTGACTATCTCGAATCCTTGTCGGGATCTAGTGCTCATCAAATTGCTTGAAGTCTTGATCGGGCACGCTGTTGGAAGCATCGTTCGCAACAGCAAGATCACGAGCAGTCCGCAGCTACATCTGTTACAGCTAGCAACAGAGTACTTTTGTTCGTGCTTCCCAGCCCATGACACTTTAGGTGATGGATCGTACCCAAGTTCCAGAGGTAAAAGCAATGGATAAGGGGCAAGTAAGATTTTACGAATGAGACAGGAACCTTTGAGCTTTACGATGATGAAAAGTCAGGTTGAGAAAGGCGGTAAGCTGCGTGTGGTATCTAAGTACAGAATACTGAAATCAAACTTCGCCTAGATTGCTCCTCGTATCTTGAGCCGCGAGATGTTGCTTTCCCTGCAGAACAAATAAAACACAGGCGTGTCTTTGGATGTGGCGCTCACAGAGGTCTAGAAGAATCTGTTGTACATGCGCTTCCACGTAGGCCAAGAAGCAACCTCAGCCTTGTAGCGGTTCATTTCCTCCCAGTCAAGCTCGCGGCGTCCAGTATCAACGTCCATCTGGTGAGTGCGGAGCCAGCCAGTGCGCTTCCAGGCGAAGCCGATGATCCAGAAGACAATGATTACAGGGACAGTAACCATGGCCTCAAAGAATCCAGCGGCATCGTTGAGCTTGTTGCCCTGACCTGCGGGTGCGATGGCAACAAAGAGCTGGGTTCGAGGTCAGACAGAATTACTACAAAGAAGCGGCCTGCGATGTGTGAAAAGGATAAAGCTTACCTGTGCAATGAGTACAAGGATGCAAAGAATCAAGCCGACCCAGGATCCGGCAACGCCAAAGGCTGCCTTGAAAGGAATCTCATCGACGGTATGTCCGTGGTAGGCCCAAGCCTTGCGGAATCTAATGTGAGCCAGGCAAATGGATCCCCAAGTGAATAGAGCAGCGAGTGCCGACATGGCAAGAAGCCAGTTGAAGACCGTCTCACCACTAGCGTCCAAGTTGATGTAGGCAAGGGCGCCACAGACAAGGTGGACAGCAACCGATGGCAGGGGACGGCCTGACTTGTCGACGTAGGTGAAGATCTTGGGGGCATAACCCTGTTGCGCAAGAGCCGTCAGAGTACGGGAGCCGCCATAGACGCACGAAACTCCCAGTGAGAGGACTGAAACCAGGATGATAGAATTCATGAAGTGATCGTATCCATTCAGACCAGCGTACTTGGCAGCCAACACAAACGGCGATGTACCTTCAGCATAAGGGTTGTCGGCACCAAGAATGTTCTCATCGTTGGAGCTGATGAGGAGGCCAACGAAGAAAAGGCCGAGGATGTAAAATAGAGTGATACGCCAGAAGACCTGCTTAATGGCACCGGGCAAGGACTTCAAGGGGTTGCTGGATTCGGCAGCGGCCAAGCCAACGAGCTCGGTACCAGCAAAAGAGAATGCAGCAGTAACGAATACGGCGCAGAATCCTTTGAAGCCGTTCTTGAATGCGCCAGGGTCGTGCCAGTATCGCGCACCCCAGTACTCATCGTAGCGACCACCGGCAGGGCCACCGCCACACACGAGCACTAGAGCCACAATCATGAAGATTACTGCAGAAGGTGTGAGTGTGTTTCCAAGGTCACCAAGAGTGTGAGCTTACCGATGGCCGAGAGTTTAAGAAGTGAAGACCAGAATTCTTCCTCGGCATATCCCAGCGTTCCGAAAATGTTGATGAAGGTGATTGCAGCCCAGAAGATCGTGATCCAAACAGCGAGACTGATATCTCTGGCCCCTTCCCAGTAGTTGATTGTCAAACCGCAAACCGTCAACTCAAGCGGTAAAACGATAGCCCACTGTAGTTATAAGTTAGATACGCCACCAGCCGAGGCTTGTATAGCCCAAAAGATAAAGTGGCCTACCTGGAAGACGTAGTTCCATCCCATAGCGAAGCCCCAAGAAGGGTCGATGAACCGAGTCGAGTATACGTAGAAGCCACCGGACACAGGGTACATAACAGCGAGTTCACCAAGAGCGTAGACAACATTGAACATCATGATGCCAATGATCGAGAAATCGAGAAGAATGGAGCCGGGACCCTATGTTTGGTCAGTGCGGTATTCGAGTGTATGCGGGTTGGGCAGGACAAACACCGGTAGCCAGAGCACCTCCGGACCCGACGAAGAAACCAGCACCAATGGAACCACCTGGGCGGACGACTAGGTTAGCAAATTGATGCATAGGAGCGACATATGGCTTCCATACCAATAGCGATCATGTGCAAGTGGCGAGTCTTCATGGTACGGTCAAGCTCAACGATGCCATGTCCATAGTCTCGGCGCTTGAAGGACTCGAAGTTGAGTCCATTGCGGGTGTAGAAGTCTTCGTCGCGTTTCGCACCTCCATGGCTGAGATGGCCTTCGCCGATAGCGTTCCCAGGCTTCCTCGGAAAGCCCTCAGTACGACTTTCGGGTTGAACTTGGGTAGTCTCGGGCGTCGAGACACCATCATGGACATCCTTTTCAGTCGCCATGCTGGGCAAGTATTCTCTTTGTTCTTTGGCGCAGTCCTCGAGCAAAGAATGATACTAGTATGACTGCGATCCTTCGAGAAACAAAAGGCTGAGGTAGATCGAACAATAGGATCAGAAGCCCTAAAGCACCAAGTGCAAGGGAGGGATCAGGCGTGCCTAAAGTAGTAGATTTTGGTGAAGCACAAGGAGAGGAGAAAGTTGATTGCGATCGAGAGGGGAACGCGGTGTGTTAAAAGGAAGACGCGGCCGATCAGGAATACCACCTCAACCTCGTCGTCCATCCTATCAGCAATCCAGCATGTTCGCATCCCATTCGGCGTCGCCTTGTCGCGCCGAGAAGCTACTTCTGGACATGGCTATCAGCGGCGAGGGTATGCGGGCGGGATCAGGGCAACGTAGACGCAAGTCGAGGGCGCTAATAGACGAGTAACAGTCCTCGCAGGACAGATGGACAATCCAAAGAGAGTAAGATGGGTGTATGCCAAGGGCTAGAGGAAGGCCAAGTGTTGGGGAAGTGGAGTGAAGCAAACGGGGTGCTAGACGAGAAGAGAAGGTGAAAGTCGAGCTTCCAGGGAAGCTTATGATTGACAAATTGCGGGCTCATTGATTAGAGTCTTGGGTGCTGGCAAGCTGGGCTCGAGAGAAAGACACTAGAACGGTTGTGGGATGGTGGTGGGCGGCGTGGGCGTTGGAGGTTGACGTGGAAGAGAGGAGAGGAATACGACGACGATGTCGGGTGAACATGGTGTGTTGGTGCCATGAGAAGGAGACTCGAGGGAGCATCATGAGAGGTACCTTTGCGTACCGACGTCGTAACTTGCCATTATCAGCGGAGCCCGCCCGGGCAGCTGCATGGAAGGTCGTTCCGCGCCTTCTAGGGGCGGCGGGGGGCGTCGATCTTGGCGGACAGGTGTGGGACCTCGGAAGTACCTGAGTACGTGCTTAGGTAAGGCAGCTGGCGGACCATGGAGGAAGGAGGAACCAGCGGGTGGTGGCCTGGAAGGAGTGGGACGGGAGGGGAGGGAAGGTGCGAAAGGACCCAGGCGCACCTTCCATCCACGACTTCCACTGGAACAATTGAGTAGCAAGATATCTCGCGAAAACGAAGAAATTGTTTTCTATCAACTGTGCCGCTCTCATGCCTTGCAACACTGGGTCAAACTTAGGCCTAGGACAAATGCAGTCATCAACTTCCCTCCCGGCATGACTCCCGTCTGACAAGCGCGTCTCTCGCCAAGCAACTGCCGGCCGTCCCTGCGCCCATCCGCCGCCTACAACACTACCAGTGACCGTCAATAACACCTCATCGTCAATAACTCATAGCATTCCATACTCGGTATCTGGGCTCGCGCACGCCACAAGAAGACCATCAAACTGATGGAGCAAAATGCGATCGCCACATCAATCGCTCTATACTCTAAGCCTGCGATGACCTGCCACTACGATTCTCCCACGCTTCGCTGCTCCACGAATTCCTCTCATTTGCGGTTGCAGACTTGGGACGCCTGCCGAGCCCTTGGCCGAACCAAGAACATCACCTTCAGACCAGTCAGCGTTGAAGATGGCAGCATAGAATCACACACGCGATTACGTATTCGCAAATTGAAATGAACGAACAGGTCTTCCGAGCGGGTACACGACCGATACATCCCCGAGACTCCCACAGCTTTCCCCAAGCAGCGCCGCTCGCCCTCTCGTTTCCCCCGGCCGCCCAGAGACAAACGATGCGCAATCCACAAATATGCGCCATCTCACTCGCCAGCCGAGAAATGCCAACCATCGCTAACAGGTTGGCAATTTTTGGCAGCTTCTATCGACACTTCACGACTGGTACCAAGCACCCGCCAAGTTGTAATATCGGTGTTGGCACTCTCGCCACGGCCAGATAAGCCCCCAATGCTATCCTTTTGGACGCCTTCCATCGGCCATTGCACCTGCCAAAGACACGGGCCCAAGAGTCCATTTCGGATCGCACCAAGAGCTCCAGATAGCGAGGTTTAGTTTGGGCCGACCTTAACACCACACAACCTTCCAAAGTCACCGCCAACGATGGTTTGTGGGCCTGGTTCGCAGACTCAGGCCAGCAGCTCCTGTCAAACGTCCATGGCGAACATTTCGCCTATCTCTTAGCTTCAATCCGACATATTCCATCGGCCCTCTGGACCCTTCCGACCTACTTGAATCGAGAGCCTCCGCCGCCTATTCGGTCTTGGGGGGCTGCTGATTGAGCCTTCTCCAGGAGGTGTCGTTGTCTCGGCACGCCAGCCACGTCGTCAGGGTACGCGAGAGGCTGATTCCCCCCGCACCTGGATCAACCTCAAGCACACCCACAGCCCGTCCCAGGCAGCGCCGGACCTGCTGACTTTTGCCCATGGAACACGCCATACCATACCGGTAACACCACCTCTTTCACCTCCCTTTTCCGTACTGGGCAGCAACTATCGACCCGTCGTCCGAGGAGCGCCATGCATACCTGAATTTCCCATTCAACTGAAACGAAATGTCCGCCGGTATTTTCCATATCCACAACAGGATTTGTGCAAGTTGAATGGGATTGCCACCACTCACGAGCTGCGATACCGCCGCAACATCTCTGGAGGCTCGGCACCTTGTCTTGCAACTCCTTTGAGGTTTGCAGGCTGAGCAAAAATCAGCGAAAAGTTGAGGAATGTATATCATTCCAGCGATAAGCTCATCTTGCTTGTCGACCCGACAGCGCCTTCAGCATCAGCAGACGAGTTGCAACCAAGGCATCAGCTCCCAATTGTCTACCAAGGCCGGGCGTCTTGCACTAAGCCAGGCCTCGGCCTCACCTTCGACTTCGAGAAGTATTACCGAGACAAGGGACACACAGCATCGCAGGGCATCGCTAGCACTGAAATGGCACTGAACTGAATCCTTCGGGACGGCCAAACCTTTAATCACACTGCCAGTTCGTCTCCGATTGGGCGCCCAATAGTGGCCCCACCTCACTTCCACCACACCTTGTTCAGCGGGGACCAGACCAACTACACGTCGAACCAGTGAGCTTTGAACGATAGGGAGGGAATAACACATATGACTGACACAAGGCTTGGGAGCTGCTTTAATTCTACCAACTGCTTGCCAGAGGCAAAAGCTTGGCCATCTGACGCTAGATCCAGGTCTGAGGTGAGTTAAGACGAGTTGCCAGTTCTGCAAGGACGATACGTCTACTCTAGTGGCATCATCGTAAGCTATCGGGCCAGGTATTACGTGCGCGCCTTAAGTCATTACTGATTCACTGCAGAGGAAGAGCTTCGTCCACATCATCAATTGGCCGAGTTCTATTGAAGGTTGTGTTCACGACCTACATCGCACAAACCACGAAATCTGTCAGTCCCCTCACATAGAAGCTTTTGCAGTTAATGTCGAGGATGAGTAGATCGTCGCGTTCCTTGCACTCAAGAATGTTGAACACAAAGGCTGGGCCTGTGAATAAAGCGCGGTGAGGCCGTCACAGACGCGTAAAAGAGCGATTCAACCCGGAATGCAAGCCCCGATACTTGGGCAAGATAATGTTCCATTCATGGTGGTCTACCAACACACGTCGCGAAACGCTCCCTGGGCTCACCAGCGCTGTCCTCTATAATCTCCCCTTCAGTCCCAAGTATTCTTTGTAAGGAACAATTCTAAAAGCTTCTCCCTTCAACTACCTTAGTTTACGGCCGGGTGAAACTCTCATAATGGGATCTTCTACTTGGATGGGTTGAAGAGGAACGTGGGTGCGAATCTACTCAAAGAGTGATTACCTATACCAAGATATGTTTGGGAAAACTGAGTTTTTGGGTACTCAAAGTCAGCAAGGAGAAACGTAAACCTCAATGACACACTTTACTAGACCTCCCATTACCTACATGAGACAAATATGCTCAAACTTGGGAACATTGGTCTCTCGGAATTCCCCTTCCATAAACCCATCAATATAGCACTCCCCAATCAGAAACCACGACTTATCGTCTGAAACCCGGGAATCTCTCAGTACAACTGGTACCGAACATCCAGCTAAAATAGCTATTTTATCTCCCACTTTCGTCTGAGATGGCACGAACCCCAAAGACTTCGTTGAAGTGGCCAGTCTACGACCGTTTGATAGCATCACCTCCATTGAAGAGAAAACTCCGAATCCATTCTCGTCAGAAATCTTCTGTCCTTCATTAAACTGTCTGTGTAATATCTCCATATGCTCATTGGGAAAGTAGGTGACCCCTCTTTTGGATATGAGCCTGTTACCTACTAGAGTTCTGAGAAATGCGGCATTTGCATTTCTGTCATTGTCAAGACCAATCTCATCCATTCCATCCAAGTTCTTCCAGTCTTCCCAAGGCAGGGAGATTATGACTATGACAGAAAAGGCCTTGATATCGCCTCCTGACCCAACGTCCCGGATTGTGTCGACAAAGACGGCCCCTACAGGGAGCACCAAAACGTGGTTGGGGGCCGAGCAATCAGGATCATGATATTTCAATCCGTGAGTGTCCATGATGTAGTAACTAGAGGCAAAGTAAACCGCATTGTTGTGTATCTCGAATCGATGAGTCGGAGTGTGATTGACTTTCGCTGTGCTTATACATTTGTAGCAGAAGTCAAAGCGCTCACAATCGATGCATCTGTAGCCGGTGCCGGTGATTTTGCGGTCGCATCCGGCACAAACTAGGATTTGGCAGTGTGGCTCCTTGCAACTTAGGCAGGTCTCCGGTAGGTATTCAACTTGGCCGATCCTCACTGTGGATAAAGGCTGACCGAATGTCGTCAAGGATTTTGTATTGTACCCACGGAGCCGGTGTGAATGGAGCCGGTGTGAATGATCGGATGTGAAAATGACTGTTTGGAGGCCATACCATGGAAAACAGCAAGATAAATGATGAACTGATTTAGCGAAGGATAATTGCTGTATTCGTCTACAGACAATATCGAGCTTCTTGGTGTTTTGTATGATGTGAAATGTCGCTATGGCATACAGTTCAGTCGTCGTTGCTTGGACCGAATAGTCGAAAATCCATTCCTCCGTGTTGATGTCGCTTGCCATAGATAAGAATGCATACACACCGTCTCGGACATCAAAAGAATCGAATGCTGAGAAGTTTTCCAAGAGCCTCTCTAGTGTAAGAGATGACCTGTCTCCTTTATTCACTAATTTGTGCATTTCCCAAAGTCGTAAAACGTTGTCGACGGGATCCACGGGCGGCGCTGGGTAGTCGTGGATATCATAATGATCACCATGAGCCCTCCGGCATTCAGGACTCGAAGACAATTCCCTGCGTGAATGGTAAGGATTGCCCCGAAAAATCGCACAGAAAACACTGAGATATGCGAAACAAAAGCTCGCACTGCCCAAGTGGACGAGTTTATGGTGAGATAAGACAACCTCTTGAACGACCCAGCGCCGAGTGAACCAAGGTCTCTTAATTAGATCAAGGAATGCCGCCCATGTTTCGTCCGTTTGACTTTGAATAAATTCAGCCACCGCCTCGGTATCTTGGTCGGACAACGGAGCAGACACTTCGTGCCAATCTCTGCTCAGGCAAGTTGCAAACGATCGAAATAGGTCAATTGCAACCTCACTATTCGCTGAAGATTCCCCTAGCCATATCAGAAGGCTTTGAGATCTGTAGACCAAATCCATGGTCGCGACCTGATGCCCCTTTTCTGCATTGTCGTCTTGGTTGATACAGATTGCATCAACCCACAAGATGCGGGCTTCTTCCTGACGTAGATGCTTGAGACATGACTCGAGATTCGGTCTTATTGAGAAAGGTTTCCATGCGGTATTTCCGGTATCTCGAAGCCAGATTGAGCATGACGCGTCTTGCTGGCCCCAGGTGTAGGACAATGGTTCGTATGCTGGTGCTTCTTCGCGCAGACAGAGAATAACCTCGGCGCGAAGTCTCTCTGGCTCAGGGTCGGAGCTTGGGAAAAGCTTCAGCAGCCTCATGTACTTTCTTGGATTCGGTAGTGCTGTATATACGTAGCTCGTCATGGTGGAGGAGTCGGTCGTAAGCGAAATGGAAGTAAGAGATAAAGGGCTGAGACTGTCTGAACGTAGGAGCAGACCAAGCGGATTATGTTCGCCGTGGTTGGGGGGAACCTTTCAAGTCTTTGCATCGTCTCATATATTGTGAGCCTCTCATCACTGAGACCATGCCGTGGAGTCATGTTCGAGCCACGCGGGGGAACGCGACGTCACCATAGTGAGATGCTCGAGACACAAAGAGGCACGAATGACATACTCAAATGTACACAGCCGATTATTCTATCGGGTGAAACATTGAGAACGAGAACTCATGTAACCTTTAGCAGAGCCGTGTTCATCCAGTCCAACGTGGATTCAGTGAGGGCATTTATCACATGTTTGCTTCCCATGGAACAAGCAAACAAGCGTCCTCCAGTAAATCTTGGGGGTGCCGTAATACATGTAAATGTCATTACGTGGCCTCCCACAATCAGATGTTCAAATTACTCTTAAAATATATTTACCCGCTCTGGTCAGGCAGTGACTAACGGTTAACTACCTTTGTGGGGTTACACAATGTGCTGCCACGCCACTGCTGAGGCCGGTGTCAGTGGCTCGTGAACTCGTCATCACGAGGCTAGCCACCAGCCCACACAAACACCTAGTAGGTGCCTGACTCTAAAGTATGGTTAGATCCAGTGTCAAAAAGGCCGTGTACTTACCCGGATGCCTCGATGCCGAACGCGCAATCTTCGAGGGGAGCCAGTGCAAGCTTTGTTGCGAAGGACGAAAATCCAAAGCCTTGGACCATCAAAGTGTTACAACAAGATCTCGCTTCATATGGTGCTAGCTGCAAGAGACACTCTGGTGTTGAAGATGGATGTTCGACTTTTTCTGTTAATTGCTTCATATTCAAGTCCCAACGAAGACGTCCCGATGATCACGCAAGGGTATCTAGTAGCCATAGCTCGGGTAATGTTTCAGTCGACGAGTTGCTCCAGTACAGCGGCAATCCCCCGCGCTTGATGAGAAATGTCCGCTCGACCCTGGCCGTGTGCGATCAAATTGCCGTGTACTACGGCACTTGGATCAGGAATTGAGATCATAGAGAACAACGAACCTACTACATCATGAAACAATTCCCCTGATGGGAGCAGCGAGAGGCCGCGAGGGCAACATTATGGATCGCGCTGTAAATACTCCATAAGAAGTCAAGAAATCTACACCCAAGTTTTAAGATACCCTCAACTTGAAGTTTCTATCTACCCCTCCAGTACCAATCACTTTGTCCTGTCATTGAAGCAACTTTTTCTGACCTACAGCAAAGACACGGACCCGGGGCCGAGAGACACGGCAAAAGTGGGACCAACCAACGGTTGATCGTGGAGGCAAAGAACACTCCGAAACCTTGTACAAGTTCATTGCAATGAATAGGATTCATTCACATTTGACATCCAGGCTGGACCTCAAAGCATCTCAACATTGGGAAATTTAGCCAGAGGTTACAGAGACAATTACAGATACATGCAAGAACATCTTCAGCGGTCATAACCCCTGTTCACCGACGCGTTCTCCACACACACCAGGGTCCCAAACCCTCACCAATTTCATTGCAATCCACCCATCCGCACCACATCCCTACTCAAGACACATTCTCGCAGTTCAGGACATCACAGCCCACCGGCTATCATCAGCGTCGATGGTTTAGTGGTAAAATTCTCCGTTGCCATCCAGCAGCGTCGGGGAGCCGGGGGTTCGATTCCCCCTCGACGCAATCTTTTGCTGTTGTGGTGGACTTCTTTGGACTAGAACCTCTTTTTTGACATTTCCGAGTAGTAGTGGCTCTCGTGCATGCTTTTGTGGTTGAGTAAGAATAAAGGGAACATGTGTGGGCTTGTGGAGGCTGAAAGGAACATGGGAAGGGAAGGGAGGAGAGGGTATGGGCAGTCCTGTGCTTCTCGCTGTGAATGCCTTCGGTCTTCTCTTCTGCACAACAATGAGCATGACTTCTCGGGACTTCGAGACATCTCTTGTTGCTTAGGTGATCTTTGTCCCACGTCAGCTGATCCTGACAAGCCTTTCGAGTCTTCAAAGACTTTGGCTCACTCGGTCTCCTTTCATGTCCTACATACTGCCTATGATCTCTACCCGAGACATCAGATACAGTAGCTCTCATGATTCCAAAGCTGGCAGAGTGGCGCTCTACATGTTGCTCCTTGTTCCAAAGTTTTCCCAAAATCTTGGGAGTCTGCGTTTTGAGTCTTCCATCTAGAAATTATTACGAGAAGATAGACATCTAGGAGGCCCATAAGCTCATTGTTGCTCTAGAAATAGCGTTTCCGGTGAGAGTCAGACCCCGGATTCTCAACCACAGTCAGAAGTTCCAGACGGAAATCTTTTCTCCCCCTCTCCGATAGGTGGCTATGTCTTGGGGGGATTGTCGTGGTATCGGAGAAGTCGCCCGCTGGTTTTGGCTTCCTACGAGCCTGCTTGTGTCAATATGGCATGCCATGAAGTGGAAGGTTTCCTTTGCCGTAAAGAAAGTGAAATTCATTCAGTGAGCAAGGCTTCACGGCGCGTACGTATGCCTACCAGATTTCGATGCGCATCAAGGCCAAAAGCTGAGACGAGAATCAATCCAGAGGCGGAGGCAAACAGGCAGACAGAAGAACACCGACCTAAGATATCATGCAGCTCGTAGTATCGTGGCGATATGAGTGACGCTCGTAGAGTCCTCATTGACACATGCGAGTAAGTGCGATGATGACCTATGACTCTTGAATCTTGCCAACGCATCGAGTAGAAGAGTCTTGCTACCAGGCAAACGGAACATGGGTATTTCGCAAATCATGTGATAGCCGTTGAGATACATAAGTTCTAGATATCGAGGTATCGCCCTCTCGTTCACGACGGCGATACCTCGTTCACGCTGTAAGCCTGTATACGATAGACGAAGCGACACAGCCTTGAAGTACCAATCATCATTATGACTCATCTTACAAATTTAATGAGGTCTTTAGTTCTTATCACATTTTCAATCGCCGTAAGGTGTCGAGGCTATTTCGACTTTATCACATGTTCAAATTTGAAACACGATGAATGCCCTAGATGTACTTTTCACAGCCTCCGAGAACACTGGAGGCCTCTTTCAAGACACATCCTGAGAAACGAGGAGTCATCTGCCTCAGGCTCGTGATCATCATCACGACTCACCCAGCAACATCTTGTTGAGCCTCAAGGCATCCGCGTTGCGTTTCACTAGCTACCTAGTAGACCGGGAATATCAAGCTCGTAAGCTCAACCTATCAAACGCCCGACTTGCAGATTCACGACCGCCCAGTGCGTAGACACTGTCCTCTATATTCGAAATCCGAAAAGCCTTCATGCTCCAATAGGTGTTCCATGATAGTATAGACCACGGATGTGACATCTCGATAATGTACAGGGGCGTGCGATCTTTTCTGGATGCCGAACATGCTACGAGACGCATCTACTAATATCGCGGTATGTCATCGACATCACGTAAATCAAGGCTGACTGACATTTGTCGCGATCATTTAAAGAAAACTGAAATCTTCCAACTTTCGGCATGTGAAATCCTCAGATACGAGTCACCCTTTTGAAGTATGAGCCTTTGTCCTACTACAACCACAGCATCACGGCAATATACTTCTTGATCCAGACTACCCGGAACCGGTCACCAATACAAGCACGACTAATCCTACTCTCAATTACAATTCGCGAATACCCACAACTGCTGCCTACCCCCAGACCATCCTTCACCCCCGAAGAAGAAAGCTTCACCAAAACGATTCGCTGTCATCAACTCCCCAATCTCCCTAGCCATCCATCCACCATCCCAAAGCACCGGACTCATCGTCGTCATCGCACCCGGTGCCTGGCCCCCAAAGCAACATCCTCACCAGCGCATCCAATCCCCGGACCGCAGAAGAGTGGCGATATCCCCCGTTGGCCTCAACATCCTGTCATACCTATGTCCTAAGAGCATGCTTACACCCAGCCACCCGTAACTCCCGGAACATGATATCAACCAATCAAAATTCATTCAGTATCGGACTTTACACAGCCTCTTCCCCCTTTCCCGACACGCCGTGAGGGAGAGCGAGTAAGAGGTTACAGAGAGCTGAGCGAGTGGTGAATCGGGCAACTCGGAGAAAAAGACCCAGGTGTGAGTCACAAGGTGTGCGCTCAGCGCCAGCAAATCACACACCCAAGTCTCGGGCGTGGTGGTTGTGTGGTGGTGGTGCTGGTTTATACCGACGGGGACCACACACCATCGCCGACACGCACAAACGCACACGCCTCGGAGATTGGAGGCGTCTAAGGGTGAGAAAGTCGCAGATAAGACGCCTCCCGTCAGCGGTGCTTCGGCGATGAGATGCACCGCTTCAGCGAGGCCACAGACATGTCACTCCAAGAGTGAACAACTCAAGGGAGAAGAATCAAAAAGCACGTTAAAGAATATAGCCAACTCATAGTACCTCACCTTACCTCACGCCAGCTGTCCACCCATCGCCCAAATGTCGAAATCGCAATCGCAATCTTTCAAGATTGCGACATTCGTCAGCAGATGGATCGATCTAGGCCCCCGGTCCCCCCCTGCCGCCCAACGAGAACCCTCAGGTACCTTACCTCAACCTTCGGACTCAACTCACCTGGGCCCAAAGAGAAGGAAGAAGAAGAAAAAGAAGGAAAGGAATAGGGCAGGAAAAAAAAAGCCTGCAAATTTCCAATGAAATGCGTTGTCGATTTACCTCGCATCAGCATGCAGCCTGGTTTGTGGTGCAGGGCGCATGCCTCCCTCTCTCATTGTGCATATTCGCAGCGTGTTTTTTCTCAAGATATTGCTGCCCAAGATTGCGATTGGAACTTCCGCAGTGCAGCCCGAGTCCGCCACACACTCACACCACGCAACACGCACCACGCACTCGGCGCACTTCTGCCAAACGCTGCGTCATAACCCACGCGGTATCAAATTCACCAGTAAACGTAGAGCAAAAGCAGGTACTTGAGTGACTTCCCTCAGAGGGGGCGTGTTCTTTCCCCCATCATCCAAAAGATACATTACATTGCAAGTACCTCTTTCCGTTGGGTATCCCAACCTGATATCACCATTTGTCATTCTCTATAGAACACCACAGAAAACAAGAGTCACAACATCCTCAAAGGGGGTGTTGAAGTCCGGACAGACTTTCGATCCCTTGCCCCCTTGCCCCCTTGCCCCCTTGCGTGTCTCTCTCTTCAGCGCGACCCGAAACCCCGGAGACCCGCCTCGCACGCGGGAGATCCGGACGACGGGGGCACCGGTCGGTGGCGAATCTCGAAATGCCCATCCATCCGAGCTTTTCATTGGCTATCATGACCGTTGGCCCCCTGGAACTTCAGAGAAAGAAAGGAGGAACTGTGCCACACTGACAAGGATTACAAAGCCGAGGCTCAGCCACATGTCTCCAGGGATCGCTTACCTCACCACATCCCTGACCAACCATCCTCGACCTATCCCGACCCAGGTATTTGGGGGTACATCGGCCGGCTGTGGCGTCGGGGACCTGGGTTTTGCACTTTTTTGTACTCTTAGTTTGGCCATCGGTGGTGCAACCGGTGGTACCTGTTTCGTACGCGCGCGTCTTTCAACGACATGCCAAATCGAGGCTGTGGTAGCTGTATACTGCGTAGCTCACACATACGTTGCTGCTGTGAGTGGCTTCGCGGTGATGATGCGTCGTCCGCCATCTCGTTCTCGCTATTTTCCGTGATTGCGACGGGACGATAAACAAGTGCGAGCTGAGGTCGCATGGGCTTCAGACTTGAATCCCACGGAGTCATCGTCTCCCCGAGGAAGTCAGGTCTGTGAACCTCGATTCCTCTCAGGCTAGACGATGCTCCCTTTGGCGTGTGGCCAAAGGTTCTTCCTCGTTAGAGGCCTTTGATTGGCGGTCTAGAGATCAGTCAATGGCATCTCCAAGACAACGGATGGATATCTAAACCACAAGTCCCGAATCCATATACAACAACCCTCATTGGCTCAACCCAGATCCCATCCCATCGGACCCGTCACCTCACACGTATCACCAGCCCTGACATCAAAAAACCCCCTCCTCCAAAATAACCCCTCCTCCGATGCACAGCAATTCGCTACACTGATTCGCGAATTCTCACAAAAAAAGATCAAATGCACCCCAAAATTGAAGAAAATTCCAAAACCCAAAAACCTCCAACAACGAATTATAAACACTCACCAGTGGAACGAAAAATGCAAATGCCCCTCTTGTTCAGCAAAAACCCTCTGCAAAAGCCCTGGCCATGCACACTCCCCCGAGAAACCCTCCTTCCACCCCCTCGGTACCAACCTACCTGAGCCCCAGTCCTATGTACATGGAGTCCGGGCAGTCCAGCTCAAGTCCTGCCACCGCAGCCATCGTCCAGGGAAAGACTCATCCCTCTCTCGATAGGGTGATCTGGCCCATAAAGCTGCTGCTCTTAGACTGGAACAGGGGGGCCATGCCCCGATGCCTACACAGTTGTGTACATACTGCCCGGCAAACGCAAGCAAGCCCATTTGGAATAAGGTGCCACTGCCCGGCGTGCGACCAGGATGATAATGGGAGCGGGGCCCATCAAGGTCAGTCGAAGCAGAAGAGAGAGCCAAGACAAGAAAAGCCAGACAGACATGCGTGACGTTGCGGCAAGGCGTGCAGACCGCAGCGCAGCGCAGGGCGACAGACGGGACCAGGGCACCATCCGTTGGCTTGCCGTCCCCTACCCTCACGAAGCACACTCCGTACTTCCTACATATGCCTCCTCCTTTTTCCATGGTCCCAGGCGCAGGCGCAGGTGTAAGAGCAAGCGCGTGCGGCGTGCGGCGTGCGGCGTGAGGCGTGCTGAGGCTTCGCTCGCCCGTTGCCGCAACCCTGTCCGTCGATGCGTTGTCCACAGGTCTACGGAGCCAGGCCCTCGCAGCTCAAACGCACTGAAAATCAAGGAAATCTTCAGCATCTTCAACGAATCTAGAACAACGTGGATGCGAAGACGATCAAAGAGGCCCCCCCGGCGAGAGGGCCTGGCAAGGGGAGGCATCGTGAAAACAGACAGCGGCTGGTCGACCGGCCGGCCGGCCGGCCTTCCTATCGGTCTACTGCTACACGAACAACCAGGGGGCTTTGGAGCAGGGCCGAGGATCTCTTCGCTACGAGTCTAGGATATCCACGGACAACTTTATTCGTCGCGGTCTTGCCGCTTACCGCTCATGATCAGCCCTCGATAATGCACTCCGCCAACCGAAGCGGAGGAAAGAAGCTGAGAAGAGCAAGAACCAGTGCCGCTCCTCCGCACCCGCGATCCACCGTCGAAACAGGCGCGACTCTCTTCCAGTTCCCACTATGCTTGTTCCCACTTGGTTGCATGGCAAAGACAAAAGACGAGCAGCAAGACGTTGTATCCCGCATTTCTTCGCTTCTCGCTTGTCGCTTGTACCGCAGCCCCGGGGTGAGAGGCGATCGTAGTCCAAATCCATCACAGGATCAGCCAGAAGCTTAGTAGAACCCTAGAACGTTGGGAAGCTCGGTTACTGTGCTAGTATCTCTCTTCGTGAAGGTGAGCTGATCCTCTTAGTGACCATGTGTATGTGTCGTCCAAGTGTCATACGTCCGAGATACCACCACCATTAGCAAATCCATACGCGCCACACCGTCTCGTGATGGCGATGGCCTCACTAGAGACCACCTGATACCGGCTCGAAAAATCGTACAATTGTACAGCCTGAAAAGTAATGCTTCTGTGCGCTTCTGCGACGTCACTGAGCCCTAAAATAACCCTGTCAATGGTCGTCAGGCGCATGCGGCATCTTCAACCCAACCAGGGGCAGCGGGCATTTTCTCTCTCTCGTTTGAACCACTGCGCAACAGAAAGAAAGCAGAAACGACTAAAGAACAACAAAAAAAAAGTCAAAATAGGGCATGAAGCAGCAGAAACCCCTCCTCTTCCCTCCTTCGCATCTGCAACAACATGCAATGCCATGCAAGTGCCCCGCCAGTCCGTAAGGTGGAATGCGGTATTGATAGGGTGGTTGCCATGGCCGCAAAGAGTCGGTGAGGAGGGGCTTTCGCGCTGCGCCTGTCACATTTGCGGTCTGGGCCCGGAGTGCCGGGAACAGAAAATAGCAAGGAAGGAAAAGAAGAATAACAAGGCGGTTGCCAGAGTCTTTGCCTATTTTTGGCCAAAAGTGGCTGTCAGTCTCAACGGTATTGGTCGAAGAAGGGCGTGGGCTTTGTATGACGGGCGGAGCGGTGGACGAGGGCGGTGGTGTATATATTTGATGGCCCGGCATCGATCATGGATGAACATGGGCCGACTGCATGACTGCATGGCGGTGGGAATATAGGCGAATAGACGTCAGTGAGGGCATCGCCAGTGGGTATTTGATGCGTGTTTCGATATCGAAAGGGTGGGTGTGTGCGATTCTAAGCTGGTCGTCAAATGGTTGCAATGCATCGGAGGTGTTGGGTTAGGGGAGCAACACCCAGAGACGCCAGTGACCGGAGAGACGGAGAGTCGAAGATGACGGGAATGAATGAAGCAGCCGGGAAGACAATGCAAAATGCGGTGGACCCCTGCCGGCCGCAGGATTAGGGATGCGGATGCGGCCCTTCGTAGTGCAGTAGCGTCCCCTCCCAGCGGCCCTGGCCGTCCGACCATCAACTTGACTGGCCATACGGGCTGGTGCGCCGGAGGAGGAGGAGGGGATTCTGTCAAGTTCGCGGTGCGACGTGTTCATTGACACCCAATCAGCACCAAGGCCCTCACTTGGGTGACCTTCAGAAGGGCTTCGAGGAAGTTTGATAGGTGCAGCAAGGAGGCCGACAGCCTTGGGCTGTTGGACAGCAGTGCAGCAAGGACTCGTGAATGTTGGGACCGACGACATGAGGCTTTCCGTAACGCGCTTCTCTCTCACTCTTCCTTCTCTCTCTCATTCACTCCTTTTCCCACACCGCACACTACACTCTGCACACCTCGTTTGGTGTAGTATGGCCTGCCTTGATGAGCACACCTATGAGTCACTCCGCAGCGACCATCCCATTCCCGCAGTTGGTGCTATGACATGGTAGTAGGGCTGGTATGATGGGAGAGTGGTCTTGTATGATGAGAGACAGGGAGTGAAATGAGACGTGATCTATTCTCGGTGAGAGATGAAAAATTTTCACATCGGTGCCGGGTAAAAAAGCAAATTACAGTACGCACATACAACATTTGGCGCAACCTGCCGCATGGGCACGCATGGCACCTCGGGAGTCTTGGAGTCGGGGACTCAGGGCACACTCGCACACACCCGACACTGACACTAGCCGACGGGGGTCAACAATGACAACAATAACAACATGCAGGGAAGCAATCAAGTCTTCCCATAGTGCGGTAGGGGAAAGAAAAACAAACAGACAAGCCAAGGTCACGGTCAAGGCCCGGCCTCGAGCCACTCACCGAGTGTTGCGGCCCGCGGTGAAGTGCAGGTGAAGGGAGGGCCCAAGAGGTTTGCCGACTTCTAGAACAAAATAATAGTTAGAAAAAGGGTAATATTTTTTTTTAAACTCCTTGTGGTGGGATGAAGCGAACCTAGCAAGCGAGACCCAGGACGCATCGAAGCCCTGTCGTCACAAGCCAGCGCCAGAGCGTGCGCGCGCGGCATCTAGCCAGACGGCTGGGTAAGGGTGGACTCCAGGAGAGACAAGGTCGAGGACTCGGAGAAGACGTTCAATGCTGGAGACGGGAGACGCTGGACCGGTGTGGAACCGTCTCCAACTGCAGCAGGGGAGCTGGAGCAGGGTGTTCGAAATGTTGCAACCTCCATCAACTCCACCCGGCACGCTAGGAACAACAGCCTGTGTGACGCTATCTCGCTCGCTATGCACCTGCGCTGCAAGGAGCAGGGAAAGGGGCGTGTAAGAAGCAGGGCATCAGAAGCTTATGGCCTGGCGATATCCTCTCGAGGTGAGTAACAGGCCAATTTTCCCATCTCAGTGGCTCGCCCCAAACAAGTGGCCTGTCGATAGATGGAGCAAACCGATACTGTGGTTGTACATATGCGGTCAAGAAACCGGACTGATGGAGTCGAGGGCGCCGAAGTCTTGACTGGTGGCATTCACTTCCTCACAGTAAAACTGACTGTATGGAGTAATACGGGTCGTCAAGTACGGATACGACTGACGAATCATGAAGTGGACATGTAAGTCGATCTCGGTCAGACCTGGCGATGCCGGGGTACCGGTGGCTATCGGTGAGGAACGGGAAAGAATTCAAGTTGATGCCGGTTGCCTCTGAGGTGAGATGTTGCTTTGGAACTCGGCCGGGCGAGGAATGCTGATATTGAATTGACTTTGCCTGCCGCCTACTCCCGGATGGTCCCCTTTCTTTGGATGTGTACTTACTCCGTACAGGTAGTCAGGTATTGAGTCGAGGCAGTTGTCCGTGAAGCGGGTGAGAGATGAGACGGAAGAGCACGGACAAGAAGAGAAGAGAAAAAGACATCGGCCGAGACATGAGGCTGCTTGGTGCAAGACAAGACAGACACGACGCGACTCAGGTCGTCCGAGGGCTTGTATCCGTAGTCCAGTCCGAGCCACGACAACGGTAGTGCATATGCGTACGAAAGCAATGGCCGATGAGACCACGGCGGCAGTTTCGCAGGGTGAGTCGAGTCGATGCAAAGGCTCCTGGCATGCCCTGCCCTACGCAGCGCAGCGCATCGGGCAGAAGACCACATGGACATTCCAGGGGTTCAAATCGTTGCAGTTGCGATCCCAGGGCGCCTGTCGCCTGTATTGCTCGCAGCGATTGTCCGGCCCTAGCTTGTCCTCGACTAGAAAGGATCGAGGCATAGGTTTCCTCCAGTGGCTGCATTAGCTGAGCCTGCCGCTAGGACGGGACACATCAGGGCATGTCGCTTCCGAAGGCTGACAGATGCAGAGTCGCAGACGCCGTTGCTATCCCTTACAGCGCTCCTCTCCTGCTGTAGACTACTGGACATTTGCTTCGGTGAACAATGGCTGCACAACTTGAAGTCTATTGCAGCAGTTCATAGGTGTAAGTGTGGATAGAGTTGGTGATAACCAGCCTCATGTTCCCAGGGAAATCCTAGGACAATCCCTCCGAGAGTTTGTCTAGGATGGTATGACGAACACGAGGTCAGGACTTTTGCCGTGAAATCCAGCTTGTTGATAGTGTTTTCTGTTGGCACCCAATGCTTGGGTTGAGTAGCTGCTTGGGCCGCAATGGACCAGGGTCGTGGTGCACTGCCTACTGCCCGCCAATTGCGTTGCCCTCTGAGATCAGTAAGATCAATAAAAACAAACGAGGATGTGAGGTGAGAAGCCAATGAATGTGGGCGAAATTGTAGATGCCGGACAAAAATACCAGGCCCGAGAGCGGCCACAATTTGGCAAATTTTGGGTTAGTTGACCAGTGGGTAGGGAGCAAGCCAAGGTGAGACAAGAGCATCGCCGGCGTGTCCAGCCACCTCCCCCTTTCACCCCTTGTTGACAGCAGGTACCACGTGCAGGGGTGAGAGGAGATATTTGACCGAGTACACCGCACACCGCACACCGGTAGCCACACACCGTACACCGGGAACATTGGCCACGGTGGGCAAGGTGAAGTGAGGCCGCCTGGAGGCTGGAAGCTGGGACGCGCGGGCAGGTCGGTAGTAGGGAGGACGCCATGACGAGGTAGTGGCGGACCGAGTCTTGAAGGAGGCAAGCCGTGGCCAGTAACCCCAACATTCGAAGGAGGCTACAAATAACGGGTTGGGTCTGGCTGGATGGCGGACTTGGTCGGTAGTAGTCGATGGAGGCATGAGGGGCGAGGGGCAACGGGGAAGGTATTCGAGTTCATCCGGAGGGCCCAACATGGTGGATTTGACTCCAGAGGGCTGGCGGGCTAGAGGAAACCAAAGGCTAGCGACTGGCGATGTAGTGCCGGTTCTGGGCCACTCAATGAATGGAGTTGATTGAGGTCATGGCCAATGGATCTGGAATGAATCCCATTCGATGGGGCATAGCGAGGACAGTATCCACATGCGTCGTTCCTGGTCGCCGCCGCTGGTCTTCCGTCCCGTCGGCTGGTCTGCAATTTGTGTTCGCCTTCGAGTCAGCTCCGGCGGTTGTGGAGTCTGATACAAGCAGTGCCGTACGGTCGGAGCTGAATGGTAAGGTAGCGGGAGAGGCAATACCTATGGGCCCTGAGCAAGAGTCATTGAGTGTGCGAGAGTGACGAATACGGGCACAGAGACGAGAGTTTGGAGACTAAGAAGGATTGATGGACAGGAGGAGGCAAAAAAGCTGCATACGCACTGTGACTTAGCATGCCAAGAAAGTACGTGATTGACGTTCAAGTTGGAGATGCTCTTGGGTTCATCCCAGCTGTGGCGTACGCTCTAACGCAGGGGCATGTACGGATATTCGTATCGACAATAGCCGTCGTCCGAGGATGCGGCCACCCGAAATTTCTGGCTGGGAATCGGAACGATGCATCCATCCTAACGATATGTTTGGTTTGATGTTTCTTGATGTTGCCAGTGGTTCCAATGATGTTCGTGGAGAAAACTACGTAGACGTCCCGAGGTGGCACTCGACGGTGGTTGACCACATGAAGAGGTACGTACATTTTGGAGTTATGTTGTTGGAAGGTGCGCAACTACCTTACCTAATGTGACTCTTTCCTCCTTGTCCTTCCTGGCTTTTCATCCTGAGGTATTGGTTGTTGCCCCTCGTACCTAAGGTGAGCCATCAATCTGGAAGGAGGCAGGTGAAGATCACAGCAAATCTGGAGAGGGCAAGCGCATACTTTGGTAAGCTGCCTCCTTTCAATTGGCTCTTACGATACTTCGAACAGCATGGAAGTGCAGGGAAGGGACGGCCGTTCTAGAAAATCGGGAGGGGGCCACCATGCCAATTCTGGCCATCACTGGGCTCTTGCTGCATGTTCCGCTCTCCCGTCACCCCGCGTTGGGGGACTTGGGGTGCATGTGATGAGCGAACTCCTCCACTCAAGATGCGAACCTCCGCAATGTCACTCTGTCACGCATCATTCCTTTCCAATCGTCATACTCCATATTGCAGAGCTTCTCACCCTCACGTTGAATGGGCGCTTGTTCGCGAGTCACTTGATATTGCATCTTGATAGAAACAGCGTAGGTTACTGGCTACAGTTCATGCTATTCATCACCTGCCATTTCGTATATCATTCTCACACTATGAGCCTCCTTCCTCTCACTGGTGAATCTCACAACGGTGTGAATATGTGCACCTTATTATCGGCTACCTACTCCGTACATACCATACAGAACACTCACCAAAGTTGAGGCTTTCCTCATCTTTCTCTCTTGCTATGCACACGCCGACTACCCAGCCATGCCTGCTACACTTCCAGGTGACTAGCGATGCGGGGCACTACTTACTTTTGTAAAGTGGGAGGAAATAAGCAGCAAATGGCATCACAGCATCTCATCTGATAAAAGTTGCACTTTGATGCCCGTCATCCCCAAAAGCCACTCGTACCCCTCCCATGCCAACGTGATCCATCATGCATGCAATCCCTGGGCAAGCCTCAAATGTGCACGTACGGATAGCTAGCTAATCGTGCTTTGGGTATCCATCCGTAGGCCGTCGTTGCAGCTCCAACCTCAGAATGTTCCTCATGTGTTCTTGCATCTGACTTGCTCCTGCCTCACTGCGCAATTACCTCGTCAAAGTAAGGTACCTACAAGAACGTTCCTGCCTTCTAACTCCTTCCGTCCTCACATGCAACGCAACTTCCTCAAGACTTCTCTTCTTCCTCTCTCTCCCACTCCACACCATTTGCCTGTATCAGTCTGTTTTGCCCACTCGTCGTCGTCATCATCATCTTTGCTGCTTTACCATCCTGAGGACAGGCAGCTGATACGAAGCAGGTGACAGCGCCGCTGCCTGCTCCTGCGACAACGCATCATCTACCTTATGTCGCACAACTCGTCCTGATAAAGGGTTCAACTATTGCACCAGACAGTCGGCACATTTCTCTAGAGAGCTTCCAAAGTTTTTTGAGCTATCGACTACCTAGCCAGGCTAGCCAGCTTCTACCTTATTGCTCTGCTCGATCGCGGTCGCGTCAGCGGTCAGCACCTAGTCAGCATTCACCCCAGGCAGGATTACCAAGCGAGCGAGCCGATACTACAAACCCCAGCTCTTAGCTTCTTCCCGCCGTGCAGCACTCTTGGCGTGCAACCACCACGGACCGAACTTGCTCATTTCGAGCAACGGCAGATTTCATCTGCCATCAGGACGTTCGAATTAACCACGACTCGACACCGATTCGAAAGACGTGCGGCTGCCGGGGATCGCGGACAGGAAGAGAAAATTCTGATCCATCCTCCAGGGTCGCGACTGGGATCCATCAAGCGCGAGACCCCCCGTCCTTCTCTTCCACAACGGCCAACCTTGCCTTGCTCGTCCGAACCGCCTCACCGAGGTCTTCCACAACGGCCAACCTTGCCTTGCTCGTCCGAACCGCCTCACCGAGGGCGCACGGAGCAAGATTAGCAGGCAGCACCTGGCCACGACCACACAAACAACATCACCACCGCCGGCTTCAATAACACGCGCCAGGCTCACCCAAACCAACTCGGGAGCCGATCCTCTTCACACCTTTGGCCGGGCGCAAAGCTAAAGTCAGCGAAACATTGACTATCGTCGTACACGATCCCTTTTGAATCCCATTGATCCTCTGTGGAATCCCGTCAATATTGCAAAGCCAAACCACCAAATCATCTCCATACCAACAACTCCATTTGAGTTTTCCAAGCCTTTTCGGCTCGTCGTCGGCGGGTGGGCTCGTGTTTCGGTGGCCTTCACCTTGACACGGTGTGATTCACCCTCGGAATCCCAACAATTGCAACCCTGTGTTGGATGATCAAGGACCAGACTGCGGCCAGCCACGTTACGCCAGGGGAACGAGAGAAAAATTTTCACCTAGGACGCTCTAGCGGCACTGGCCCGGTAAGGTTCCCCCGTGGCACCGTTGGAGACCTTTTCCCGTCTCTCTTTTGGTGTGGTGGAAGCCATCTCCAAAATTCAAATTCCACGCCTGTTCGTGCGAGGACCCAATTTCGCTTACTCGTCACCGGTAAATTTACCCACACGGCAGCGCCTACTTTCACAAGGATCACTGGGCTTTATCTCTGGAACTTTTTTCTCTGGTGCACCTCGCCCCTCTTGCTCTCCCACGAACAAGTTGCGCCCGGGGACTAGGAACCGCCAGCCGGGGGTCCCACGGACGTTGGCGTCGACTCATTGAAACGACAAGGCCTCCCAGTCCTGAGTCTGCCTGTGTGCTCAGGGTGTTAAATATCCCCGGCCGTTAGGGCGCCGGAGTCACTATCAGAAGCGGTGACCGGATTTTGATACTGGTGTGGCTAATTTCAGCGTCAAGGTGTGAATATCGATCTTCACCTTTCGGTGGGCGAGGGCCTGCTCATTCCCATTCCAACCCCGGCGAAAGACCAATGTGGAAGGTTTAATCAGGACATCGATCAAAATCATCTTAGACCGCCGAGGTAGAGGAGAGAAAGTGTGTGTCACTACTCCGTACCCGGGGACGGGACTCGAACAATCAGAAAAGCAGTCAAAGGGATCCAGCGCCAGTGCCCAACGTTGGGAATCGAGTTGCAACTTGCAGCAGGCCTCAGGGCGACTGCAGGCAAACGCAAGTGGCCTGAACGACGAGGTGCATTCTTCACTGCCACTCCTTATTTCCACGGACGTGCCTTTGGGGGCGCGATCGTGTGTGTGTCTTCTATTTCCAGGAGCTTCTCTCGAGTCAGCAGCGAACCAAAGCGCACTTGAATCGAGCTGTGCCACGAGTACGCTACACAACGGTGATTGACATGTTTTGACTAGGACGGTGGCCAACTAGATTGGAGTCATCATCATCGTCGTTGTCGACCACGACTACTGCAACTTTGTAAGCCCCAGCGAAGCAGCCTAAGGTGGACTGCGCATTGGTGCGTCGCGACAGCTGGCTGAACCACGGACTTGAAGGGCTTGGACAGTCTGAGGATCTGAGTCGCTGCTTGCTTCCGCGCGATTTTGAACAAACGCACAAACGAAGGACGAACAGCGACGCAAGACCAGACAACGGAGTGTCGATTGGTCTATCGCCGAGAGGTGAACAAGCCAGGGAGAGAGACAAGCGTTCACCCAACGTGTAAAAGGGGTCCAGTCGACACCGTACGGTGTAGGTCTTCGCGCAGGAGGCTGGTGTTGCAAAAGGGAGTACCCAGCAGCAGCGGCGGCAAAGCATCAGGAGTCTCATTGGGAGGTGCCATCTACTCCGTACTGTTCTCGATCAAGCATCCATCTATCCGCCCACTGCGGCGGACTGACCGGGGTCCCGAGGTGTGAGTAATCCCTCCTCTCCCTTTACTCACCACCAAAGCTGAGCAAGCAAGCAGGACAGAGAAGCAGAACAGCGCAGAACAGCGGCGAGCACGAGGTACTTTGTTGAAAGTCGAGCCATAGGGACACGCCTCCCCCCTAGGAACTTCTCGTCTGTGTTCCCTCCCAAGAGGGGGCGCTCTAAATTGGAGCCAGGTTCCGTGTGCTCGTACGCTAAGGCAAGCCAGCCACCCCTGCCACCCCTGTCTTTCTCTGCAGCAGGGGACAGGGATCAGAAAAGGGAGCTGCTTTGGTTCCTCCGGGCAGGCCACCACGCCCCGGTGCGAGACTGCGAGACTTTGGACTACACAGTACCACCCCCTGTGGACCTCTTTCGCGCGCATTCCCACTCCCTCCCTTCTCCTCTCCCACAAAAACTGGGAAAACGCACCAAGTAATTAAATACCACGCTGCCCTCACCACTACTCTTGAACTTCTCCTCTCTTCTCATGTTTTTGGCTTCTGCCAATCAATGAATATTCTTTGACATTCACAGCTTCGGCTTCGGCTACCAACCACTTTCAACCCAACCTCGACCAAAGAGTCGTCATTCGTTGCTTCGCTGGCGTCCTCCGAGAAGCCTCCAGCAACTTCCATCCATCACACACTACCGACGTCGAGAAGATTCCTTCCCGAGCTCGGTAATCTGGTTTCTATCCTTGGTCATCGAGGGTAACCTGTAGCAGTTATATCAAACTTGGTCATGTTCGGGCACAGAAGACAAACTTCCTCTCCTCTATCATCCGACCGCATACCAAGGTGACTTGCTTCACCTTTTCTTCGCGCCTCGACACCGGCGCGACACCCTGGCCCTGGAATTACAACCACCTGCATCGACACAACCTACCGACATTTTGGGGGGAGTCGTGAGAGCTAGCAGAGGAAGCTGCTAGAGAAGAAAAAGAAGAAGACAGATTTGAAGAATACCGTGGACGCCTCCCATCGACCTCGCCACAAAGAGCCATCAGTCAACATGGCCTACTCATCCCCCTACCCCGGATCTCCTGAGGAGTACCTGTACGCCCGGGAGCGATACCAGTCGGCAACGCCAACTCCATCCCCTCGGGGATCCTCCAGCTACTACTACCCGCCCGGCTCAACTCCGCAGCGTCCGGCAACCCGCTCCCACTTCCGAACCACCAGCAGTGGCTTCAGCGAGTACAGTCCCCGTCCGCCGACGGCGTCGCCTCGATACACGAGCGATGGCTACTATGCCACGGCAAATGTGAGTAGTGGTCATCATTCGCGCAAGCATTCATGGGCCACTCCGTCGCACCCACCGCGCGAGCGCCGATCTTCTTTTGTCTATGTACGGGCCGCAACGCCCCACGGAGAATCCGACGATGAGATTATCGAAGTGGATGGTCGTACTTATCTGGTGCCGGGCAAGTCGTCACGGGCGAGGAGCAAGAGGCATTCTGTTCAGGAGACTTTTTACTATGAGGATGGTCGAGGATATGCCACTGATCCCCGTTCCTATGCACAGAGCGGTTTTGCCTACATTGAGCGCGATATCCCGGCGTATGAGCCTCGCCCCTCCCGTACCCCTGCCAACAGCCACTCCCGCCGTTCCTCGACTTCGGTTCCCCAGAGGCCCTCCACCGTTCGCCCCGGCAGCAGTTCCCAAGCATCTAAGAAGGCTCAACCTCAGACTGAGACCAAGAAGCCCCCGCCGCCCCCAGTGGCTCGCGCGGCCACTGACCAAGACGCCAAGAAGCACAAGATCCCCTCAGGATATTCACTCAAGAACTGGGATCCCACCGAAGAGCCCATTCTTCTCCTGGGTAGTGTTTTCGACTCCAACTCACTGGGCAAGTGGATTTACGACTGGACCGTCTACCACCATGGCCCTGCCACTCCCATTTCTGACATGGCAGGTGAGCTGTGGTTGCTTTTGATCCAGTTGGCCGGCAAGATCAAGCGCGGAGAGGAGACTATCGAACGCGTGCGCAGTGCCGAGAAGAAGGAAATCCTTGATGACTTCATCGATGCTGGAGAGCGTCTGACTGATAAGCTTCGCAAGCTTCTCAAGACTTGCGAGGCTCCCATGCTCAAGGCCAGCAAGAAGTCCTCTTCTCTCGGCAAGAACGCCGGTGTACAGTTCGTCGAGACTCTGTTCGGTATCGAACGCGAGTTGGAAAAGACTGAGCGATTCATGCAGGGTGTTCGTCTCTTCATCCTCCGATTCGACGCCAACTGTGATGACATCCTCAAGAACCCTGAGAAGTAAACGCCCCCCTCATCTTTGGACACTTTCCCTTGGTTTCCTTTCTGTCTATACTGCCACATTCCATGGACGGAGTACCATCAAGGAAGCCAACGGATGAACCATCGGAGCCATACCTCATTACCACCACAAAAAAAACCAAGAAAACCCAATATCGAACCGACGGATGGAGTTGCCAATTGTACGATTAGGAATTTGTTTTCCGGATCTCATTTTTCCTCGGGAGTTTCCACTTTCATCTTATTGAAACACGACGGATTTGGATTTCCCTCTATTCATCACCATAAACATAATCTGGCGCAAGCTATTATGCATCGGGGATACACACCAAGGACTTTTTCTTTGCGATACCCAAGATACCACACGGACCCGAACCTACACGGGACGAGAACGACACGAACGAACGAACGCACGGCATCATCGACCTTGTGTTACAGGGATGGACATCAAAAGCATGCTTTGGTTGCGAAATGATTACCACGGGCGACTGGAACACGTTTCAGTCATGGAAAAGGATAGCGTGTTTGCGCTTTTATCAGGAATGCTTGACTGTTTACTGGGCCTGGTTCAACACTATTCGGAACCTTGCCATCGCAACGTTTGCGCGCACAACAGGGAAACAGCTTTTACGTGTAATATGGTCGTTGATTTGCAAGGACGCAGCCTCGACAAGTTGAATTTATCTAGACGGATGCACGGGATTTGATTTTTTTAGTTTTTGTTTTTTGATTCTTGGATTGCACTACAGCATCCACAACACGCCGCACTGGAAGCGCAGCTCGTCATTTTATTATTACTGTTCACACGACTCGATTATTACGAGAGTCGAAACGCTTTTCCTTTCGAACTGGCAGGAAGATTACGGAGGAGCTGGATATACCCCTTCCTTTCCTTGTTACTGGCTCCGCGGGGGAAGCGAGTCTGAGAAATAGTTGCAGAAATCAATCAGTATCATTCTTAACACTTGTGCCCTCTATGATTTGCAAAGCGACATGTGTGTGTGTGTGTGTGTGTGTGTGTGTGTGTGGTTGAGTGACATGCGGCGTGGTTGACATCAACGTCATCCTCGGACAACATCAAGTGTCCATGACCGGGGTCCTGATTTCCCACGTGGCTCCGTTCAGGGAAAAAAGCGAACCCCATCGTGAAGAGAAGAATCCTTGTTCGTCTGTGCGGTTGTTAGGGATTTGGCGGACGGTGGTTCGATCGTGAGGATAGTTATGAGGTCATTTGACCAGCCAGCCACCCTGGTAACTCTCGTAAGCGAAGGGCTCCGCGCGGGGCGGTTCGGGGGGGAGGGCATTTCATGCGACTAGGGTCCTGCTATGCGCGACATTACGCGGGGGATAATGGTTTGGTTCAGAGGCTGGCGATTGTCCTAGATTGTGGTAGTTAATAGCTCGTTGATGGATTTGGGATGGGAGGATTCGAGGCTGGGAGATGCGGCGCGGAGGCAGCGGGGTGTGAGGTGCGGGAGATCGGACGTCGCGGGAATCAATGGATCGTGGGATTTGTTCATCCGGTGTGTCCGTTTAGACGGGGGAAGTCTGGAGCGTCTGTTGGTTTGGGGCGGGGGGCGTGAGGATTAGGGCGGCGAGGAGTTGCGAGACATTTGAGAAGGTTGAGACTGAGAGAGATATGTCGATTCATCTGGTCTGTGATTACTTGCATATCACGTCCGGTCTTGATTTTCTTCAAACTCCACTTTTTTTTCATTTTTGTCATGTTTGACATTTTCATGATTTCTGGACTGGAACTGGACTTTGACTGGAATCCTGCTTTCTTGATCTACGGTATGCATTCTTGTACGGATAGCGAGCCGAAAATATCTTGCAAGTTTACGGAGTAGAGATATGTAGGTGTCTTGAACTCAATCTGGCCTCTCTCTTTTTCTTCACGCACGCCCGAGTTTGGGGCTCTTTTTGCGTTGGAGAAGACGCTGGAATGCGTCGAGGATTGAGGCTTGGGGGGAAGACAGAAACCATGATCTGGAAATGTTCATGTTTTGGTGTTGGAAAATCCCTCAACGGGCTTGCATGTAGCTGAATCACGAATTGTCTCTTACTGATGTATGCCAAGTGCAAGACAGTGAGACTGGTTCTTATGAGACTGTCAAACTTTGGTTTTGACTCGATGCCGCGGAGTCATCACACGGAACCGGGCGGACGTGTGTACTTAGAGAGCGGAAAGGAGTTACTAAGCTGCGTTTCCATCGGAAAAGGGTGACTGACTGGCCCCGTCAGTTCAGTGTGTGAACGTTATGATTGAGGTTAGTCATTAACGACACTGGGAAGAAACGGGAGGCTGGCTCATGGGAGTCGTAGACGCGCTTTACCGCAGTTAGAGTCTCGCGAGTCGCGGGAGTACTTGCTTCTTCCCTTTCCACATTCTTTTTTTCTTTCTCGTTTTTGGTCCCTTCCAGAGACTCAA
This sequence comes from Colletotrichum scovillei, assembly GCF_011075155.1. Taxonomy (NCBI): domain Eukaryota; kingdom Fungi; phylum Ascomycota; class Sordariomycetes; order Glomerellales; family Glomerellaceae; genus Colletotrichum; species Colletotrichum scovillei. Next base: position 1,502,587 of record NW_023336263.1, read on the forward strand.
GCCAGCGCATAGGGGTCCAAGCAGACAGACTCAAACTAGCCCTCCTCCATCTTCAATTTCAGGGTCGTTTGAGGGCACGGTTACAGTGTCTGAACTCTCTACTCCGTAAGGTTGCAATGGTTCAGATGCTCCTCTCAAAAAAAAGAGAGTTTTTTTCTTTCTTGTTTGCACAGCCGGTTTACTAGGACGTGCGTTTGCACTACCTACCTTACACCGGGGTCCGGGAGCATGGATGGACGGGGGGGTGGTGGGTTCGGTGGTGAAGATGAGACGGACGGGATGATGACGGTGCGTTTAGAGAGTGTGGTTTGTGGTCATGGGTGAGTCATGTTTTTGTCACTGTATGCCTGTTTTACGTCGGTTCGTTACGATATCTTGAATGGGAACGATTGTGAGTGAGTGTGAAGATTTGCACGAAGCCGATGAGAGGACCAGGCATCGCTTGAGAGAGCGCCCAGGGAAAGGCGGGGTTCATCCGTACCAGAGAGCGTGATCTTTTAAACATATCATATCTCAGAATACCTAGACTCAGGTGATGATTCCCGATGATGCCTCATTCTTTTCTTCTTTTTGTTTCTCTTTTTTCTAGCTCTGCTTTAGGCTTTTCGCGATACATGCGAGTGATTGAACGACAGGACAGAAAAAAAACCTACAAAAACGGCGCTGCCGAGACGAAACAACGGCGGCGACTGGGGGTTGGAGTATTAGGGGGGTTGTTAGCGTGGGGCGAGCCGCGTACGGGGGGGAATCATCGCTGTGGGAGGAAGAAGAAAACGCGCCGGCCGGTCGGTGTGGCACACCTCCTGGCCCGGGCGGGACTTTTTCGGACGGTGTTGTGTCCTGAAGTCTTCTAGGTGCACTGTAAGCTCGAGATATGCCCATCGAATTGAAGGGTTTTAGCTGAAAAGTGAGAGCCTGGCTTTGCCTGGGTGGGTTGGTTTGAATATTCACGCCCTCCTTGACAGGGCTGTCCAGCACTATCTGGAGTTCTGTGAACTTTCGTGGGTGTGAGCCGGGTTTGGGTTGTAAAGATGGCGGGTGTGGTAGCATGCCGGCTTCAGGTCCTCTCTGTGACGGAGGCGACCAAATTGGTGAGCAGGGGAATATTTACCTACCTATCTGGATGGTGTGAAGAGGCTGGCTCTCGGTGTGACGAGATGGTGATGGTTCTCCTCATGGCGGGCGTCTGGGCGGCTGGCTGGCTGGCCCGTTTGCTTTCCCACGAACCTCAAGTCACGCTCTCTGGCCTGGGTACCTACACCTAGGATGGTGTTTGTTTCCTTCTGAGGGGAGGGGGCGTGCAAGTCTCAGGTGGTTGGTTTGAGCGGTGGTTTGCATCCAACAGGGAGAAGAAATATGGCAAGGCTGGGAATTCAGGGTGGCCGGCTGGTCGGTTGGAGAGATGGACAGGGAGCATGAGAGTGATGTGTGTGTGTTAGGTTGTACTGTAGGGATCTGGTGTCTGGTGTTTGGTGTCTGGCGTGAACGTGTGAACCTGGGATGCGCGGATACCTACACACATAGTACTGCGTAGTGTGCATGTTCCAAATTGGGGTTCGTTCATGTCGGGCCTCAGCGCTAATCTCGCCAATCAGCAGCACAGAAATTGTGCATGGCGTCGGCAGTCTCAAGTGATACCACGTTTCCCCCCCTCTTGACTTGGTTTGCTGCTTACTTTAGGTGTGCCGTGATATACACGATAGACAGCTTGCTATGAAGGTTGGTTACAGTGGGCGTTCTTTTCTTGGGCGCGTCTACATCGTTGTCGATCGGGGGCTGAGGATGTGAATAGACACATGAGGTCTCGGCACGGTGACGCTGAACACTGTGACTGACAATCTACGACTGGTACAAAGTAAGCAGTGCCTGGTGAGGGGGTACATGAAGTGCGTGAAAGTGCAAGGTACTCCCGTGAGCAGGCTACGACCCAGTGTGACGGTGGCACGGGTGGCTTGCGTTTACCTACTGCCTACTTTAGCGAATGATACGATGACCGCGTTTGGCGTTTCGTGTGATTCGAGAAGGAAGTTCACAATCTTGGATCGAGGCTGGGGGGGATCGGCGGTGCGGGAGGAATTGGGGGCCAAGATGGGCCGCCGCCAAAGGGGCCCGTTGGTAGCCTTACGAGGCGGAGGTTGTGAAATGCATTGTAGGTGCTAGATTGTGGGAGTGAGTGAGTCGCTCTTCATGTGAGATAGTCTTTTGAGATGAGTCTGTGAGATGAGATTCATGTAAGGTGTCAGGTGAGAGGCGGGAATGACAGGTAGGTACCTATCCGTCCGCGTCGTGTCTGAGATGACAGATGGCTGACGATCGGAATGGTATCTGTGAAGGATGCCGCTCTTCCCGCTGTAGAGCCAGTAGGAATTCAGTTCAAAGTGCTCGAATCGTTGGTTCTTCGCCCTTGCGTGTGTTCGATGTCTCTGATGCGCCCTTGCAACGGTGGTGGTTGCTCACATGAGGCTGAAGAGTTGCGGAGAGACAGTGGTCAGCGCGCTATAGATCCCTTGATTCTTGTTCCCTGTGATTGATGAAGAACTGTTATCCGCAGGCGTCCATCTAAATCCTCGGCGAACTAATCGCAAGTTGGTCACGATGCCGGATCTGGGATGTTTTTGAAGCCTTGAAGACCTGAGCGATGATGGGTTACCCCGGGCGGTTCGGAACCTCTTGGGGGAGGTTAAAGTTGCAGTGAAATAGGAATGTAAGACGCATTTCCTACTCTGGCCTAGTTAGCTTTCTCATGAAAACCCGTCCAACCAGAGGTACGAAATGCTCCGAGTTCAGCAGTCGGCTCAGGTCCTCAGGGAGTGTTAAAATCGCAGTGAATGAACCCTTTACTGGGATATGCACTGAACCGCGGTTGGCTGGGTTGCATAGAGATCGAGTGATCCCTGAGCATCCAAGGCTTAAGGTCGAATTGACGCAAGACTACGTATCTCGAATCGCTGGCAGCATGAAGACTACCCAGAGCCTTGGGAGTGTATGAGAGTCCCAAGTATTGGGGGAAGTCAATATTTCTCAGTGAACAGGTGAGTCTGCTGGTCACTGGAATCCTACAGGAAACCCAAAGGGCCCGTCACCTTGAAGGAGGAGTAGTGAAGTGAAGTGAAGTGAAGTGAAGAGGCCTGCATACTCGCCAACGGACGTGTCAAACCAGATGGCGGGGTTGGCGTCGATGGCCCACGACAAGACCCATTTGGACCCGTCGAAAGGCCACCACCATGGGATTGAGATGAAGAGGGGCAACTGCAATTGAGGGGTAGATTTGCAAGGTGAAGGAAGCGGAGGATGCGGTGATGTTTCCCGTCCAGCCTTTTCTGGCCAGATCGTCCGTTTCTGTCAATCTCGAATTGCTCTCTTCATACACGCCTCTGTCATGAGGGTCCAGCAATTACCGGAACCCTGTCATCCAAAGGAAGCAGTAAGAGACATCGCGTCTTGCTCAGCCTCTGTCATACATCAACCTCCGACATTGGCCTGAATAAGCTGACCACTGCTTTACCTTGCACCACAGGAAGCCATTCAGTTCAGCCCAGTGGTGAACAGTCAGTCTCACTGGTACTACCCAATAGACAGCAAGATTAACAGAAAATAAAACATTTGATGCCATCGACAAGCCTCCCGACTGGCTCTCACCAGCATCCAAAAATTCAAAAAGCAGCAACTGCGAATGCATGTATGTGGTGGTGCAAACGCACCAGTATGCACAGCGCGGCACAGCCAACGACGCTTCGGCAGCTCGTTATTTTTGGGGACTCGAGAGACACCTCCTTCAGCCCTCAGTAACCCATCCAAATTGGAAGCCTGCGTCATTTCTCACAGCGAACCCTCCAACTTCCAACCTGTGCGTCTGCAAAACTAGAGAATGCAACCCACGACACCCCCGGGATCCCAGGCAAGGGTAGCCCATGGGAGGAAGAGAGATCCAGTGTTGGTACGAAGTAGTGCTGTGTCGGCCCGTTCCAACCTGGGACCGTTCGTCGCCAGACTCCCGTCTTCCTCTTTTTACCTTGTTTTAGCGACCTGTCACTGGTCATTAATCACCACGAGTGGGAAAGTAGCCTTGGCCCGGCCAGTCATCCTCCATCATCATCCATCAACCAGCTGCACACTCCCCCTCCCTCTGCCCACGTTTCCCTTGCTCTCCCGTTTCCTTTTTGAGGTTCCGATGAGAGAGCCAGAGGGCGTGTTCCGGTCAACAGTTGAATCAAACAGTTCTGGGCGTTGCCTGCCTGTTTGTCGTACGAAAACTCCGCCTGTACAGCGGACCGTCTACTTACCTTGAGCAAATTGTCCGATGTCTGGAATGAACTGACAGTGTGCGTGACAATATGTCTAGGTATTCCAATCACGACTCTCATCCTCGCGGCTGTCGCGTCGCCTGGTGTACCTAATCTCACGCTATCATAGCGGACGGGTGTGCTGACACATGACTGCTCACTGCGTCTTTTTTCTCTCTTCCTTACCCGCCGCGATACCACGGATGGCGTCTGCATGCAACCAACAAGGAGGAGGGGTTTCGAGACGACGAACAAAACGATAACCGGGAGGGGGAAAGGGAAGAAGGACCCAAAGACCCTCACTCTAAGCTGCTAGTATGCGCGGGAGGGGCGGCCGCTGCGGAGACTTTGTCCCATCATCATCATTCCCGCGAATACGTAACACGGTTGTACTCTCTCTCTCTCTCGCCTGCGTCTCTCGGTCTTCAGCAACAGCTGTGATGTGGTGCAGCAGCGGCCGCGTCTGTCTCCTGTTGCTGCACAGCTATGGATCCCCCTTGGAGTTTGACTCCATCCATTCTAGCCGCAGTCTGCGATGATGCCTCGCGCTGCCATGCCATGCGCTGCACAACGTAATGAAGGCCCCTAAACCCTGTTTCTCGCCCGCGCACCGCAGTATCACCAACAGTTCATCTCGAAAAGACCACTCTCTAGTGCGTTCACGTTCAAGTTCAGCAGAGTTGCAGACCTGTTCACTGGCCCCCAGGCCGGTAACGACGCGCGCTATGTCCGGCCGATCCGGCAAAGACCATGTTCTTCGTCTTCTTTCCCCTCATCCTTCACTCCCATGTCCATGACCCGTTAAACCCGGGCGACTCCATTCCGCAACGTGCTCCCCACGCCGAAAACCGCCTCTGCATGTGCCTAAAACGACAGCGGGCCACATGGGAAAAGCCAGACGAACCCGGCCAATGACGATGCTTCAGACCCCATGAAAAGGGGGACCCGTTGAAGAGGGGGGCGTGAAGAACACGCTCCTCAGGTATGTACCTCATCGACAGGGGGGAAGATTGTACACTCTTCCGTACCGCCGTGCCGCAGCCTACACGCCCCCGGCCTGCTTTACCCCGCGCCTGCATATCCGCCTTCGTCTGCTTGGTCCATAACCGCCGCGGGATCGTCAGCATCCTTCGGCCAGCACAGTGCGTTGCGTTTAGGACGATGTTCTGCCCGGCGAAGAACGGCGGGTGATGTTCAGCTTCGGGGGCCGAGGGATCGTGGGTGTTGCGGCCGTTTAAGGTGCAGGATCTTACTGCCTTGGTACGGGCCACGGCCGCGAGTGGTCCGGCCGGCCTGTGAATTGGCCCCCCCTCTTCCTGCCGGCGGCGTATGCCGTATGCCATGCGACGTTGATCGATGCGGCAGCGATTCCTTCCCTTGCCGGTGCGGAGGTCTCACCTACGGCTAGGACACGGCCGGCCGGGATGAGGTGTTCACGGCACGCACTGGGTTGGACTGCTGTCGTTTACACACCTCACAATGACTCGATGCTTCGAAAATAGTAGATATGATGGACGTGGCTGGGAGGTTGTAGCTGAATATGGGAACGAGTCTTTCTTAGTGGTATCTCTAATGCTCTAGCTGAACACCAGTCGTCACCGGCGGCATTCCATATCGATGCTAGACAACGACGCCAGCTCGGTCCTCGACCATGGGAGCAGCCCGGCCCCATCACCGGCGTCGATTCTCCCAGCCACTGCCAGCACCATCAACGCGGACTCGAAACTTCGAGCAGTAAGTAGTCCCAAGTAGGTATCCGTAAACCAACACCCCCATTGACGAATCAACTCAACCCGCCGCTTTCTACTCTACTTCCACACGCTCGAACTCTCCGCCCCAGCCTTCTTCCCCTCCTGATACGTCTCACTCAACGCGTTATACAACCCTTTAACGCGTTCCATCTCACCCCTCCAATGAGCCCTCTCTCCCTCGTCCTTAATCTCCTCCACCAAGTCCCCCAAGCTCCGCGCCGTAAAGAACTGGTTCGTCCGGTTATACAGCTCCCGTCTCCCCAACGCACTCTCGTCTTCCCCCTCGGCGGGCACGCGAAAGACCTGCTGCAAGATATTGATATCGTGCGGGATCGCGAACAAATCGCGGCTGTCCTCGTACGTGAAGAGGTAATACACCTCCCGGAAGCCGGACCAGGCGATGCCCGATAAACAAAGGGAGCAGGGCTCGTGGGTTGCGAAGAAGACGCAGTCGGTGCGCGGGGAGGGGCGGGTGGACGGGTCGGGGAAGTCGCGCGTGAAGAAGGTTTGGATGCAGTTTATTTCGCCGTGGAGGAGGGGGGAGGTGCGTTCGTCGTTTGTGGAGACTGTGTAGGGGGTGAGGGCGTCGGAGGAGGAGAGGATGGCGGCGCCGAAGAGTTTTGAGCCGGAGGAGACGCCGCGGGCTGTTAGGGGCACGATGCGGGTTTCTGTGAGGGTGAGGAGGGAGGAGAGGACGGTTTTTGGGTCGCGGATTGGGAGGGGGGGTCCTGTGGTCATTGTGTTTGTGATGTGTTTCTAAGTTCTTAGATATTGTGTGGTGGTGGAGTTTGATTGAGTGTTCTTGAGATGTGTGTAGATTATTGTATGATGCCAATTGTTGGCCGTCAAAGCTTTGTTGGTGTTGATATGGTGATGTGGAACTGGGATGGACCCGCGATTTTATCAACCCCGCGATGCTTATCGCAACCCGCCAGAAACTATCCGTACGCGCACATCTAACGTAAGGAAAGGTTGTCCAAGTAATTCACGCGCATGAGTGGGCGCCGACCTCCTACCATCGGAGGCGTCCGTAGCGCGGGATGGCGGGATGGGGGCTCTACTGTTTCCGGTCGCGGCGAGTTGGGGCGGCGACCTCCGATATCTGCGGTCTTTATGGGGTCGGAGGTGGGAGATGTTCCGAACGCTAGGCTGTGAATGCGTTTCTTTCAGCTTTGAATGTGAAGCTGGAATTTCAAGTATTACGCGGCGTGAATTGTGGATGACATGGTAGTATTTGCATCTACTTTGCTAAGAAACGTTGGTCGAGAACCAGGCCTGGAGGGTGGCCAAGCCCGGAAGCTGGGTCCACTTATCGCCGGTCTCCGATCGGAGGTTGCGGGGAGATCTACCATAAGTTAAGATAGCTTTCCTCGAGCAGAGCAATATAAAATCAACAATTCGGGTCCGAGGAATAGGATTCGCGACCGAAGACAATAATGACAAGGGATCCTGTGGTCGTAATATCGATAGCGTCCTGGATTTTCTGCAGATCGGGTTGAGAAAAAGACTCCAGCCTTTACGCGAATCTCACAATGAGATAAGAGCACTAGGAATCGCACGCCACCTGCCTACACTCACCGTCTCACTTGACGTATTTCGCATGGAATATCCCTGAGAAAGTCATGGGGTTCAGTGGATTGACGACATCAAGTTACGACCCCAAAGCCTCGAGGTGACAGAGACTTCCCGGGCGGCCCAGTGACATCAACAGGAACAAATACGGAAACCACATAAGCAACGACGCGACAAGTGGGTGTGCGTTTTGCGTCGAGATGAAGCGAACAGGCGGTTACGAATGGTTATTTGTAAAGCTCGCGGCGGTTTTAAAGCAAGACCCTTCAGAAGCGCTGACCTATCACACGGAGAATATCCTGGTTCAAGTGGTGATATCTGAGTCCGCTGCATTGAAAGATGGAGTATCTGTTCATCAGGATCGCGACAGAGCTAAGCTACCTTGTGTCGGAGTATAAAAGAGGAAATGGGAGGATACTGTGTTGTGTTGGAGCCCAACGGTGGGGTCGGGGCCGTGATCGAGGCTTGGCTGGCGCATTTGGTGATGTTGAACACCCCAATGTCGATTCGCACCACACACTTATCGTCATCCTCGATACCTATTTTGAAGCGACTGAGCACTGAAGCTATAACTATGCTGCCTCTCCCCGGTCGCTTTTTGATGCAAGATATTCCGCATGGAATATTCAATGGAAGGGGCGGTACGGATGACTGATCAGGGTATCTTACCTTGAGTCAAGCCTTCAGTTTATAGATGGAGACGATGTAGTATGGCGCGTATGTCAATCCAAGTTCAATTGCGTAAAGTAGCTTAGCTGAAGCTGATCCTACTGTGTCATTCTCTGACTCGATAAGCAACCAGTCTGGTGAGCAAAGACGCTTACACTGAGCTCTTGATGGCTTTATAGGCAGATGCTTCCGGTCGGGCAAGTCTGTCTCTGTCTGGAGGCTCTCACTTCGCGAGGTGATTGGTGTTAGACATTGAAGGAGTTTATCACAGTATTAAATCACTTCTTATCTGATACTTCATCGGTGACTCTTGCCTCAAGTCTTGGATTTCTTGCCAGAAGCACTTTCCCGTATCCATGTGCCTATCTCGCGTCGATGCTGGAAAGACTCCTTTAAGACCCAGGCATCAACTATCATAGGCAATTAGTACTGAGGGCTGAAAAATTAGTTGACGACACTCAACTCTGGTATCTTTCTAGCAGACGGCGAAGTGATCTCTGATGGATTACCCATGTCTCCGGAGGCGGGTAATAAGTAGCAAATTAGTTGACCTGGTGTTGTTGATGATGCAGCTGATCTTTTACGATGCGTCATACACATTTAGTAGCCTGCATCTTGAAGGCATGTCATTCCTCAATATCCATTCATTCTTTCCATATGAGTTGAATGAAGTCTGTGAAATTATCGACGAGCAATGCCATCAAACTCGGGAGCGCAAGGAGGTGCGTAAGCTATCGACCCGCTTTACTCACAAAAGGAGAGCTCCTACTGGTCAGAAGTGAATGACTAAGCGTCTTCTCACTTTTCGTCCCTCACCCGCGACCTCACTCACGCCGCCGTCTCATCGACGACACTCAACGACACCCTCAAAATCGAGTGAGTCCTCAGAAACTCAGACTCGGTTTTCACATCAACGACTCAATGCATTACATACGGCTTCTCCGAGCACCAACGCTCACGCGCGAAGACAACAGGAAACACCCCTGGTCCCTCAACGTCGTCTTAACAATCACAACCGACCTCGGCGACTCCTTCCTTACACCAGAAGACAATGACCCCGTCAAGATCAAAGTTTCCGCCGGATGGGAGCAGCAGAAGCGGAAGCAACAAAAGAATGAGGAATCATCGAGGAAGCAGAAAAGTGAACCCATGGCGCTAGCTGCTGAGAAGGTCCTGCGCTGGACACCAGGTATGCGCGTCCTCAAAGCCGACATCCCAGCTCAACATCTACCCGGGCAGGGAGCCCTCCCAAACACCAACAATCTCGGCCCGCTTAGAGTACGCATACGCGCCGAGGGCGACAAGTCAGCCGACACGGCGACGAGTGTCAGCTTCGCGGGGTTCGAGGGGGAGTGCGGCAAGATCCTACCCCTCTGGGCAGACGTGCAGACTCCGGGCTCCGAGGCGCCGACGACCTGTATCCGGAGACTCCACCATGGAGATCGCCCCTCAGAATCGGTGTTTGAAATTGAGGAGGATATTGGGGAGAGCATCGCGCGGCATATCTGGGATGCCGGGTTGATGGCCGTGTCTGGACTGTGGCAGGTCAACACGCGCGAGAGCTTCGCTGCGGAGAAGCACCCATGGCACATGAAGACGTTTCACAACATTCTCTTTGAAAACGGACCGGTGAATATCCTCGAGCTGGGCTGCGGTGTCGGCATCTTGGGCAACGGGCTGGCGCAGCTCTTGTCGGATGCGGATCCCAAAGGCGAGGGTGCGATCCTCATGACGGATTTACCTGAAGCCGAGCACCGCGCTTGCGCGAATATCGACAGGCTTGTTACGAACGGGGCAGCGAGTATTCACCCGCGGTATGAGAACCTCGACTGGGACGACGGTCGGAAGGGGGTGTTTGGGCCGCTGGTCAAGGCCAAGACGTGGGACGTCGTCGTCATGAGCGATTGCACGTACAACGTGGATTCGCTGCCTTCTCTGGTGAATACCTGGACGGCGGTCCACGTGCACAACATTTCGAAGAGCTCGAATGAGTCTTTCCGGACGTGGGTATACATTGCGTGGAAGAAGCGGCATCCGGACGAGAACGAGTTCTGGAACCAGGTTGACAGCCAGGGGTGGACTTTACACGAAGAGGATGTTGTTGAGTTACCGGTGCTCGGCGGCGAGACGGAGAAGATCTTTACGTATCTGTTCAGCATGAAGTCTACCAAGTTCGAGCTGGATGAGGAGAAGGGAGTCTGGAGGTGCTCTTAGGCGCTAACATGAGACCATCTCGAGAAAGAGTTCTTTCTCTGCCAAAGGAAAGAGAACCCCGTCTGACGATGAGAAGAGGCCGTCAGGCTGTGGCGAAGGAATGAGCACGGCGTCCGGCGACGGTCGCGTTCAGAGCGAGAGTAACCGTCGCGATTAGGCCGGTATCCCACGAGCTCGATACAGGCAACGACACTACCAATGCTCGCGGTTGCAGGCCCCACGTTCGATCAAAATCGTCCCGCCGCTTATCGACAAGTCTCAGTCCTCCTGGGAACACTACATCGGGGTGGCAGGTCTCTCTGCGCCCCAGAGATGTCCATACGGCGGGGATGCGCAAGCTTGGTCGAGGCAATCCAGCGACGGCTGCAGTCAGCTTGGTGAGAGATTGGGAATGGATGGCCTCTGCCTACGGTCACAGGTCTTTCGTTGGTCGACACGCTGCTAGGAAACTACTTCATTGCTGCACCCAAGCTTTCCCTATATGGGGCCTAGGCTGGGAGGCTTCCTCAGGAGGCAAACCAAGGGCGTTGCTACTCGAAGATGACTTGGAGCACTGGGTCGAGTACGGATGACGGCTTTGAGGCGCAGTGGTACCGCGGGTGGTCTACTATCCCACTCACCCGAGACAGGACGAGAGGGGGACTAAGCCCCTAATATACCGACACAGCTTTGCGGCCATAAGTGAGCCGCACGTCGAAAGATCGATGGGCCAATACATCGACCTGAAACCACTTACTCTTTCCTTCTCACGTCCGAATTTGATTCCGCTTAGAGCGAGCCATATGTATCTGACGGGTGCGTTCGTTGCCAATCAGTCTTCAACTAACCACACCATCGGCCCCCAAAACCAACCCAACAAGCTCAACGTGTCTATCCAGCATTCCTGGGGAGTCACAAAATGCAATAAGAGGCTTCAACAAGCAAAAGAATGGACGATCTGGGAATCGAACCCAGGACCTACCGCATGCTAAGCGGTCATTATACCACTAAACCAATCGCCCATAGTGTGATCTAGCCCGGACTTGAACCGGAGACCTTCAGTGTGGCAGACGAGAGAGGCTTAGGCTCTCGAGCTGTTAGACTGACGTGATAACCAACTACACCACCAGACCAGCTATTGTTGGAGACCCACGGGGACCAGGATGAATATGAACGAACGGGAAAGGGAATCGGCTTGCGTTGTGGTGAACGGGGCGCGAGAAGCGAGGGTTTGGAGTGGAAAATCTGCTGGTTGCGGGTGAGGGTTTTGATGACCGCCAATCAGAGATTTGCGCTAGGGGGATTTTGAAATTGCAGTCTCCGCGCTGGTCGGACGCCGTGGCGGGACTAATGGGGCCGGCCCAGCTTGCCGGCAGAGGACCCGCAGACGCCCCGCGAGTCTTCCGCAAGTCTCCCGCATTCGTTCCGCAGAGTTGACCTAGCGCCGGAAGGCCATGGACTCATTGCCGAGAATACGGTGAAGATCTATGGCTGCTTCTGGGGGCACGTTCTCGTATCGTCTACCGTACTGGGAGTGAACAAAGCAACATGAAAGGATCGGCCACTTGACTAGTGCTTACCATTGCTGCTGGCTGGGTTACGTGACGGACATAGCCATAACGTTATATAACGTTGGCATTCTAGCGCCAACCTCCCAGCCTCGCCTTCGATTCATCATACTTTGATCAAGACCGGGATTTGCCTATGTCAAAGTCTTGCCCTGATGAGATCTTGATACTTGATACCTGTACAGCTCATCCTTCTACAATATTAGGAAGACAGTATTCATAGTGCTTTTGCCAAGAGAGATCTCGCCCCAGACACCATGGCACCAACCACAGTCCTCATCACCGGCGCAAACAGAGGCCTAGGACAAGGCCTCCTCCAGCGCTACCTCGCCCTCCCAAACCACACCGTGATCGCAGGCAACCGCGACCCGACCCACGCAACATCGCAAGCCCTCAATGACCTACCCAAAGCCGACGGAAGCAAGCTCATCGTGGTCAAGATCGATGCCACCGTCGAGAAGGATGCTCACGACGCCGTGAAGGAGCTGCAGGAAACCCACGGAATCACCCACCTCGACATCGTCATCGCCAACGCCGGCATCTCGTACGCATTGCCGACAGTCGCTGACCTCAAGATCGCCGACTTCCAGGCACACATGGAGCCCAACGTCTACGGCGTCATCGCGCTGTATCAGGCTACGCGACCGCTGCTGCGGAAGTCGTCCAAGGAACCCATGTTCGTGCCGATGGGTTCAACGGCTGGGTGTATAGAGTGAGTTACATATTTACCTCTCGCATAGGCAAATTGAGGTAAAGGGATCAACGTAAGGCCAGCTGACACGGTTTGTAAAGGAACCAACCTCCCATCCCAAACGCCGTCTATGGCCCTTCCAAGGCCGTGGTGAACTGGCTCACGGTCAGGATGAATGCAGAAGAAGACTGGCTCAACGCCTGGGTACTGATCCCCGGCTGGGTCCAGACCGACCTCGGCAACGCTGGTGCTCGAGGCCTGGGGCTGGAGAAGGCACACATTAGCGTCGATGAGTCGTGCGATGGCATGATGGGGGTTATTGCTGCGGCGAGCAAGGAGAAGTATGGTGGCAAGATGGTGGCGTATAATGGCAACTTTCCTGGTTGGTAGGTAGTCAGTTGAGGTCTGTTTATCTGTGAATGCTCCCGTTTGAAATAGTGGCTTTGGGTTGAAAATTTAGCTCTGCGGTATTCATTTACCTGGTGTAACGTGAAGTTGTCTGGAATCAGGACTGATTATGTATGTTAGACAACGTCAGGGGCTGCGCAGGGAGACAGTCGCATCCAGATGTCGTGATCATCCCTCCCTTGTCTGGGCCGCTACCGCACAATCTTTCCATGTCGCTACCTCTCGGCTGCCAGCACATTCCTCGGCCCGTGACTGCCACGCAACGTCAACCCTAAATTCCTCATTCGGCCCGTACTGGAATTGTGTGTAACGGCAAGAAGCTCGACAGCACCTTGGCCCCTAAGCCAGACGCCCGAGACAACAAAATGCTTAGCTTCTACTTACCCTTCAGCCTCATGATCATAAAGGCCACTGTCTCAACCTCAACGTCGTACGGCATATTTGAACGAAACGAGATATCTCATCGCCCTGGGACTCGGTATTGAAGTGCCGTGAGCGCTTCCCTTCAAGCATCAACCTCATTTCCTTCCCACATGTGCCAAGACGAGCTTTGGAATTTTTGAAGTCGTGATCACGCCAATCGACCTATGGCCTCCGTAGGCAACCCGGGCCCATCTTCTCGGATTATTGCAGTGGTCATTTAGCGGAGAAATTCATGGCTTCTCAGGACTGTCTCGGGCCGGGCACGCGTCTGCTAAACACCAGGAGCCCACCTCACGAGAGGAATGATGTCCAATGGCTCAACGGCATGATGGCGCCCAATGAAGTGTTCAGCCTCTTTGCTCTGTGGCCCGTTGGGGATTCCAAGCACAATCATGGCCCTTTGCAATGTTCTCATATGTCTAGATGGACCAAATACCTGGAACCTCGCAGATCTTGCTGAGCTCTCTTCATCCTATTTCTTGGCCCACATCTCTCTCTCTTTCCCCCCTTGCTCACCAGTCCTCACCAGTTAAGCCGGGCATCCACTCTTTCATTCTGCTAGAGGCTTTCTTCACTCGCTTACACTCTTTGTCTGTCTCTCAGCTTACGGAAAGGGCAACGTCGAAACAATGGCCTGGACCAAACACGCGGCCGTATTCGCGGCCTTGGCTCTCGGTGCCAATACTCAGGCGCCGACCAACACCCCTATCCCGGCGAACGTTGGATTCGTTCTGAGTGTGCAGCCCCCTGCCGCCGTGTCGAACACCACCAGCTTGCCGACCTCCGCGATCACCGGGATCTCGTCCACGCCGACGTCGTCTCTCAGCGTCACTCTGAGCTCCAGCAGTAGCGGCATCCTCTCGCAGCCAACTACTGCAATCTCGAGCAGCGGATCTTCGTCGGTTCCCTCGTCTGGGTCTCCCAGTGTGAGCACCACTCCAACCAACTTGAACCCGCCGCAGCCTACCTCCACGCCCTCAAGCTCCGCTCCGACTGTCGTCACGCCGGGTAGTTCCACCACTTCACCTATTCTTTCGAGCAGCAGCACTTTCAACTTTGGGAACAGCAGCACTGTTAGAACGACTCCCTCCTCGACTAGCAGTGTCTTGGGCACACCTACCACTTCCTTGTCGACCAGCAGTGTTGGCAGCAGCAGCAGTGGCAGCAGCAGTGCTCCTAGCTCCAGCAGTACCGGCACCACAACTTCTGCTCCGACAAGCACTACCACCGGCAGTAGTAGCACTGATAGCTCGAGCATCACTAGCACCACTTCTAGTAGTAGTTCATCGGGCACATCCTCAGCCTCCTCCACTGATAGCTCCACTTCGACTTCCTCGACTGTCTCGACATCCTCGACTCCCAGCGATTCCTCAAGCTCGAGTAGTTCCTCCACCTCCAGTAGTTCTTCGAGTTCGAGCACGTCTATAACCATCACTTCGACCACCTCCAGCAGCTCTAGCAGCTCCAGTAGCACCAGCGTGAGTATCATCCCCCCGATGTAGCCTCATGCGACGTACACCATGCTGAGTTATCTCCAGTCTACCTCCTCCTCGACGCTCTCTTCGTACATCTCGGCCCCGTCTGGTCCTTGTGCTATCAATAACGCCGCTTTCGTATTCCAAGCCTCAGGTACAGGAGACGTTACAGTAGACGGCAAGTGGGCCGCGCTGTCGCCGGCCTTTGGATCAGGCTATAAGCTCCGATTCGATTCCACCAGGCAACTCGCGCAACAGTTTAGACTCCAGCCCGACTGCGCTCTCACCACCGCTGACGGTACTTTCTTGGCCATGGTTGGCGGCACCGCGAATCTCCATTTCCAGTACTTCTTTCAGTCCACCGCCATCGCTTCCTCTGTGGTCCCTGGCAATCCCAATTTTGAAGCCGACATATGCCAGAGGAATGCCGACAACACACTTAGCTGCACTGCTATGGGTCAAAGCATTTTCCAAGTCACGCAAGGTGACCCTTCTCTCCAATTGGGCGACCAGAACTATGGGGAGCAGATCACAATCAACCTGGTCCAGGTACCAGGAACCATCTTCCGTTGAAGTGGTGGCACATGGGGGCTGAAACTTGGGGGATATCACTAATAAATAGCTTTAAGACAAATCTAATAGTCGCATCTCGTCATGAGGTGCTTTCCTTTTCCGTATATCCCGTCTTTGTCTCTCCCAAGTCCCATATGCCATCGCATATCCAATGCCCATCTTCTCTTGTCCATAAAAAGTCTGGTATCCTGTCGAATCTAGCGTCGTACCGGTCCGACACCCCCATCCAGAACCAAAAGTCATCCCACTTCATCGACATGGGCCGCTGCGTCTCCGGCCCGGAGTGGTACACTGGCGGCGCGTCCTTGATTCCTTGCTCGTCGAAGCAGTCCGCCACCTTGAACCATAAGCTCTCATCCTTGAGTTGATGAATGGCAATGGCTTCGTTACCAACCAGCGCGTGCTGGATGGCATCCGGATGCGTCTTTTTTCTAGCCCACGCCGTCCCGTCGTGCCGTGCGTCTTTATCGTCGTAGTCGAACTTTTCTGAGCCCCTGAAGTTTACAAAGTTGGCCTTCTCGTGACCCTTGAGCATCAGAGTCGCTATGGCCATGTCTTCGCCCGTCACCACGTGATGCTTGTTCTGGAGGACCGCCAGCAACTCGACCATATCCCATGTGACGGTGTACATTGCGCCGTGCGGGAAGACGAGATCCCAGTACTTTGAGTAGTAGAGCTCCCCGATGACAGTCTTCTGGACCGTGCTCTTCCTGAGCCCAGTGTCGCTGCCAGTTGAAAGCCTCGGTGAGAGGAAACGGTCCCAGAACCCCCGTGCGTTGAGCCATAAGTCGGTGTCCATCTTCGACACAAACTCGTACTGGACGTTGTGGCTGACGAGCCACTTGTAGAACTCGAGCGTCTTGATGGTGTTGGCAGTGATGTCGTCCTCGGCGATGGTATCCAGCACTATCATGTCTCCAAAGGTCCGGTTCTCATTGGCCACAACCTCCATCCACTGTGGCCCAGGATTCGATACCACGAAGCGTCCGTCAAAGGGGACATCGCTAAAGATCTTCATCCACGTGGATCGTATGAGCATCCGACGTTCAACGTCTGATGCCGTGGAGATGACTGCTGCCAGCCAGGGTTTCGGTGGTATACTGTCATCGGTGTTGTTCGAATCTGTTTGTTGAGGAGCATACGGGAAAGGTTTAAGTTCGTATGATGGCTCTGGAAGCCCGTCTACTGGGTTGCCATGAACGATAGGTTTCGTGATCGGGGCCCTGAACGGCTCGTGGTGAGGTGGTCGTTGGGTATCATGAGTAAGGTGAAAAGTAACGCCGAGAAACAAGATGAAACAGATTGCAAAAACACGAAAGAACCTTCTCTGAATACATCGACTCAACGACGTCCATATTGCCATGGCCATGGACGAGCATGAGGCTACGGAAGCCATGTTGTCTCTCACACTCTCGCTCTCAACTGTCACTCTCTCTTTCAGTTGCACAAACGCAAACGGTCTGTAAAAGCCGCAGCAAGTAAGAGAAAAAATCTGGGATGAGTAGAGCTGTCAAAAGAAAGAGGGAAGAGAGTTCAGAAGTTGAGACGAGCTGGGGTGGACGGGAAGTAACCCCAAACCCCCCTGATACACGACATTGCAGACAAGATTTTGAAAACCCTCTCTGCAACTATATCGGGCGAAAAGTCACTCAGGAACAGTTACGGCTGCCTGCTCAGCGCTGGGGTCAGCCGCCACCGCCATGCTGGGGTGGTGCGGTCACATCCCGAAGAAACAAGCCTACAGGAAGTCAGGCAGTGATGTTTTGGTTGGCTCGTGAGGACTCCTTCATCAGATGGTAATCGTGGGTAGTGGAGGGTATGCGCAGGCCAACCTGCGCTGCGGGCTTCTGTTTGAACTAGGCGCGCCGCCGGCACCCGGTTCTGATACGTGATCGGCATTTCCGCCGAGACTTGTTTTTCTCTCTCTTTCCTTTGGTTTTGTTCTGTGAGTGTGTTATCCCGTAATGCCATGGCTCTTCCACCCCGGGTTTTACAAGGGTGGTTGATGGAGACAACACTTTTCTCGCGCCTATATGCAGATCCCCATCATCCTTGTTACTTCGTTCGGTAATATGAAGCCACGCGACATGTTGCCTCTCAGTCGCCGGGCGTTACTTCGCGCCATGCACTGCCTGTTTCCGCAGCGGAGGCGTTGCCTTGGCGGAGCGTCCAATCAGCCTCATCAATACCGAAGTCCCTCATTTTGGGTTCCGGAGGGATGAACTTGCGAAACATCTATCAGCTGCCAAACTTACAATCTTGCTAGTGCACCAACGGATTCAGAAAGTAGACTTTTCGTTATCGGCTTCGAAAGATTCTGCCAGATGCAATTTAGTTTGCGTATAACATCACTCTGTTAGTTTCTGTATTACTGATTGGTAGCCGTGAATGGAGCACCACAAGCGGGCGATTATTCTATCACCCGAGTGGGTAGTGGTTCTACTAGAAAGCTGTAAACGTGCGTACAGTAGTACTTGAAGAAAGGAACTTTTGCAAATGATGATGTTCGAGTTGACAAAATGGACGGGCCATCTACTACCCAGTGCTAACGATGTACGTCAGGGGCGATTTCAAAGTCCCAAATTGGAAAACCCACGTATATGCCACGAGATCCTCGGATATAAGTGGGATCCTCGAGGCTGAGAGCACAGAAGCAATACTGTTGTGACACATGGCTGGCCCGGCTAAAGTAGAGCCAATTTGGCTGTCGCCCGACTGCGCTGTGTCCAGCGGGCATGCATTGGGAAAAGACAAGTCAGGTTTACTCAACGAAAACGCAAAAGAGCGAATCCACAGACAATATGTAAGATTTACACGCGAAGCGGGAACTTACCAAATCATGGATCACCGTTTATGGAGCCTTTATCAGTGCCCGCCCCAATCTAACGATCCTGTCTTCCAAAGTCGCTTACAGAGCCAAGCTCAGCCAAGCTGCGGATACCTACTACAACCAACATATTGAGCCCCATACTCACTCTCTTCCTGCATAAAAGAAGAAACGACCGGCTACAGCCGACATTCGATATCCAATCAAAATTCCCTATACGTTTCAATGATGCAGCCTATAACACGTCGTGTGATGCCCGATGCTGAGCCGCCGCCCGAGGTTACACTGTGACCGCAAAACGAGACCGGGCAAGGCTCTTAGCGGTTGGCTTATTCCGATCATTCGAATTCTAGGCAGCCAAAGGAGAATTTGCCTTTGAATAGCCAAGATATGCGTTTTCATCAGCAATTGAGGCCTTTTGAGTGTCTTCCACGTCAGTCCCTTGTTTACAGCATGGCTTAGATGGCGGACACTACGTGAAAGCAACTGCTTTATTCAATGATTCAGTCAAAATGCAGACAAGGCTTAAAAAGCGGGGGAAGGATTCAATCATTACATACTGCAAGTTTTCTCGAAAGCCGTTGGCGTACTAGCAGGGCTGTGAGTTCAGGCAGCAGAATTATTCTCGTTCTGGTAGGACGAGCCCCAATGTGCGAGAGGGGTGCGAATGGGTATTAATGCCAGAAAAAACGGAACTCAATTGTACAAAGATGCTGAGATTCATCGCAGTCCTGTCTTCTTCTAAATTTGCGAGGAAGTGTCATTTTAGGGCGGATTGGACTAGGTTTTGCATTCAATCTTAGTCTAATTCCTGAATACATGTAGTATTGATGCCTGCTACTAGGCGGACTGACCTCATTCTGATCCTCTCACCATCATTGATTACTTATCTGTAGTGAAAAATACGAGTCTCCGTCGCTAGTTCTATTTCTGTCAGTAATAATGAATAGGTATGTGACGATGATTGCAAGTTAAATATTCCATTGTTTAGCTGCTTCATATCCAGGTCTCCTTCCCTCTCATTTTCATCTACATATTCTCTCTTTTCCGGTGACTAATATCGAAGCGTTGTTCACATTCAACGAAAGCTTCTCGCTTGAGCTCATAAAAATGTTCCGAACTAGGAGGCCGGATCGCTCACTCAATGCATCGCAGGCTGACCACTCGTCACCTCGCTATAGCTTCCCTATGAGTGTAGTCATGATCTGATATGATGGAGAGCCAGAGCTTCTTGAGTGCCCGTGTGTCCCGAGGAAATGGCATTGACAATGTGAAAGAAGCAAGCGGTCCGTTCTCACATGCATCCCATCTTCCAGCATGGCATTGTCAGCACTGGGCATCAAATGGTGCTGAAAAATGGCGATAGCGCTCACTATGCGGGAAAATCAATTGAGCGATTCCAAACTCCAGGATACTGGGTGAGATGTGACTTTGATATGGAAAACCGGCCCTTATATCGATTGAAAGCGCCGTTCACCTGGCGTTCTCATATTGCTCAACATCACGACTATGAAAAATGGGGGATTGAGGGCGATTTCATCGCGACATGAAAATGGAGGATGAATACCAACTAAGACTTTATATATCACTTCACATATCATGAAAGGCCGTAAAGATCAATGAGACTGTAGAGTGAGAGCGGCTGAAATAAAGTTGCGAGACCCATCTACTTCATTTTAGTGCGCGACCGGTGCGCCGTTGCAGTTGGCGCCGCGGAGCAGGGGTTCCGGGCGGGGGAAAGCACGCCAGAGCGTAGCGGCATGACATCACCAAAAAAGGTCGCCCGCGGCTTTTCCCTCCCTGCGGAAACCGAAGCCGGCGAAGGGGGGCGGCAACAACGGCACAATTCTTCAACGCGTTTGTCTTCGCATCAATCGTCGTCAAAGAAGAAACGCTCAACCAGACAGTTCTTCAACAGCAGCAAACTTGCTTGCGCTCGGCTTTCTGCTGCCTGCCGCAATCTCCACCGTTTCATTCAGTGTTCATCCACTGTATCGCAATTCGTCTCGAGGACGCGCAACGTCTTACCCGTCACCCGCAATGACGGGCTCCCTTGCAAGCAAATTCCTGGCCGCGGTGGCTGTCTGCGGCACCGTTGTCGCCGCTGCTCCGACGAGCCAAGATCAATTCGTCCTCAGACCTGCTGCCGATCTGACTCGCGTCCACGAAGAGTACGTGTCTCTCGTCGGCTCCGCGCCCTACTCGTATGCGCCTTTGACAGCTCGCTGACTTGCAGGCAACAGGTTGGACAAAGCCAAGGTCATCCCTACCGTCCTGGACGACTTTGAGCCCATCATCGGCGTCGCGGCCGAGTGGTCCTCTTCCAATGTCGCCGATCTCGGGAACACCCTGAAGCCTGCCGATCTCCAGTCTGCGCCGACTGTTGCCATTGTCAGCGGCTCGTCAATGACCAGTGTCATTGCCACGACGTACGTCTTGACTCTCACCGACCCGGACGCGCCTACTCGTAGCAACCCCATCTGGTCCGAGTTCTGTCACTGGATCGCCGTCAGCAGCTCCCCTACCATCTCCTCTGGCATCGAGCCGGCGGATCTGGACGAGGTCATCGAGTACAAGCCGCCGGGACCTCCCCCCAAGACCGGCAAGCACCGCTACGTCTTCACGGCGTGGGTACCGGCCAACGGAACCAAGGAGAAGCTGGAACTTTCGAAGCCGGCGGAGCGCAAGCATTGGGGAGGCCAGGAGGGGCGCGGGGTCCAGAAGTGGGCCAAGGAGAATGGCCTCGTTGCTGTCGGTGAGTTGATGCCCAAGCACATACCTCAAGTCAAGAAAAGAAGACTAATTGCGACCCAGGTGCCAACTTCATTTATGCCCAAAATGAAAAGCAGTGATGCACACAAGTGACGCTATGTTTTGATGTCGGCCCAACGTGGCCCTAATGCTGAGGGCGTGGAACCGCAAAAATCAGAATGGGTTCGTGATCACCACCATGAGGAACTTCGTTATGCGAGAATATAGCTACCAATACAGATTGAATCATTGCTACTATGGGCACTCAATCATACGTCGAACGAGTTCCAGCCCGAATCAATGCAGAAACAATCATCAACGGAAAAAACGAAGTATACACGCGTGCGCACTGCCGACTAACAATGTGCCACGCAAAAAACCCATCTAACAAGGAAATGTTCACAGCGACCGCGAACTCCTCTCTCAACACACACATCTATCGACCAACGCAGAAATGAAGCTACAATCCACGTTCGCGAAGTAACGATGACCTGCGATAATATCAGTTGCTAGTCTAGGAGGAAAAGGGCAAACGCTGATTCTCACCTTGTGCAAGGTGTTCTTCGCTGGTACACCTATCGATCGCCCAGTACACCAAGATCATGATGTATGGCGCAGAGGTCTTCTCTCTGAAGAACCTAAAGCCTCGTGACGATCATCGTGGCCGCGCTTGGTTGATACGGGACCTGGCCCCTGTCGACAGTCTAGGAAATCGAGCGGGCAGGCCCGCTCCAGCCCATCTCGGACTTCTCGATGCGCTCATAGGATTCGGCGTTGATAAGGTACTAGATGCAATGAGCAGCTGCGGCACTACTTTAGTCTTGGCCTTGATGTTGGAATCGGACTGACCTTGATGACAATGCTGCTTCAAGTCCGGGTAGCCTCGAAAGGTATCCTTCATCGTCTTCTCCCTATGACCGGTGTAGCTTTGTCCGAAGGTCTACACAAGGACCTGGCTTCCCGTGCCTGGGTCATGTGGTTGTTTGCTTGAGTACGTCCGTCGACTATTTGGGCAAACAACACCTGTTAGATATCTAGTTCAGCATGAAGGTATTGCTCGAGCGTTGGCGAGGATTTTCAAACTTACTTTTGAGGGATGGCAGCAGATGCAGGGAAGACAGCGTCGATAGCCATTCAGGTGTAGCAACACTGTTCGCGGCTGCCTTCGCGCTCCCCGACGCTTACTTCTCTGCCGTGTCAGCTCAACCAAGGCCTCTGGCACTATCAATCGGTCTGGTCGGCAATACGGCGTCTTTTCGTCCTCGGGCCAAAGTCCTCGCCCGCATCTCCCTCGACTTCGTCCGACCTCTTCCGAATGACAGGAGCTGGCGAGTTGCTTATTGTGCGGCTTCTCGAATCCGACCCCGAGCTCCCGCTCGTATGGCTGCTGCTCTTGCCGATACCCTCAACCTTTTTCTTGAAGATGGACGGCTCTGCCTGCTGCCTGAAGTTCACAGGAAGGTCAGGAACTTGACCGTCGTCTTTCCCGTCTTGGGAAGACGACTTTGGCCCTCTCTTCTGTCCCGCCTGCTGAGCAGCAGGTTCAGCAGGAGGATCAGCGACAGTGTTGGCCACCTTCTTCTCTTTTTCTTCCTCGCGCTTCCGCCTAGCTATCTCTCTCTTTCTCTTAGACTCGCCCGTGAAGGAACACACGTCTGACATGCGCATGCAGACTTGACAGGGGCCGGTCTCCTTCCGAATACATACGTATTCTTGCTTCTCGCATTTTCCGCACTTGGGATCCTGCACCGTCCCTTCTTTGGCGGTCGTGTCGGCACGTTTGTGCTCCTTCCACGTCTTCTCGGCAATCATCTTGCCATTGGTTCCATGCTTCTCTACACAAAAGCTGCAGGTGCAGCGTACCTTCTCGTTCTCTTTCTTTGGCTTCGACTTCTGCTTGACGACTGCTGCGACTGCTGGGTGTGCGGTAACTTGGGCATCTGCAGGAGCTGGAGTCGCAGCTGAGGCTAGAGCTTGAGCTGGAGCTGCAGCTACAGCTGGAGCCAAGACTAAAGCCGCACGTTGTTTCGGTGCCGATGTCGAGGATTGTGCAACGTTTCGAGGCGTGCTCGAATTCAGCGCACCCTTTTTGGTTGGGCCATCCGGGAGTAGCTTTCGCCCTCTGAAATTCAGCCTTGGCATATCTGGAGGCGGATCCGTCACCGAGGGCTCAGGCATCGTCGGCGGCCCAGACACCGTCGGCGGCCCAGGGATCTTCGAGGGTCCAGGCGCCGATAACTCAGGACTCGGATGTGCCTGCAACAGTGAGCCCCGTACCGGGGCCAGGGCTGGGGCCGAGACTGGGGCCGAGACTGGGGCCGGGACTGGGGCCGGGACTGGGGCCG
This sequence comes from Colletotrichum scovillei, assembly GCF_011075155.1. Taxonomy (NCBI): domain Eukaryota; kingdom Fungi; phylum Ascomycota; class Sordariomycetes; order Glomerellales; family Glomerellaceae; genus Colletotrichum; species Colletotrichum scovillei. Next base: position 1,526,116 of record NW_023336263.1, read on the forward strand.
GGGGCGTGACCGGAACTATGACCGAATTGATTGCCCACTTGGGCAACACCGGCGACTTATTGGTGTTCATGATATTGTCTATTGGACACTTTTGGTCCCAGTTCCGTTCGGAGGGTCTCGGCGCACCTTCCACCTGTTGTTGCTGCTGCTGCTGCTGGGCAGGGGCAGTGGCAAGAAGAATCGGTGCCATGTCTCTTAGTGTCGGCTTCGTATCGTTATGATATTCGATTTGGAATATTTTAGTGACAGCGAGACCTAGTCAGTAAATGAGTTGGTTGATCGATTGCTGAATATGAGAAGAGAAAGGGAAAATTACCGTGTTGTGACTCTGATCAATGAGTTTCAGACGGGGATGGAGAAATGCACAGCTTTCTGTGTCTTCCCTGCCCGGGGGAAGACATCCCTCTTTCTTATATCCTAGGAAGACTGCCCGGAGATGGCTGGCCTTACACATTTTGACCTCAGATACCTCTCTGGCCTTTCTCCGGTACGTGTGTGTATGGTTGTGTGATATCAAGCGTTAAAAGCAGTTGTCAACCTCTCTAGTCTTTCTCCGATGCCCTCGTCGGAAAAGTAAAGATCACAAACTTTTCACACAACTACCTCTCTATTCTTTCTCCGATAAGTGCTCGAATATCACAGTTTGTCCCCAGAGAGGTCCAGCAATCTCACCTCAGCAAGACTGGCGAGGCGCTTTGGGGCGAGCATGCTCTAGGCTGAAGCATCGGTTGGTCGTCTCCGTGACAAAGCATTGTGTGGCACACAAGATCCCCTGCGAATGAGGACGGCTTCACGTTGAATCTCATTCCAAGCACACGTAAATGTTGTAACATTTGGGTCATGCAAGATGTTACTGGTATTTTCGTGTTGAATTTCTATGAAACTAAGTACGAAATATAGTTGGAGGACCGTGGCGAGTAACGATCTCACAAGTCCTACTTTACATGAACAATATATTCAGACACCATCTTCATATATCACCTCCCCGAAACCTTCCCATCCTAAGATGGGTCTAGGTCTAAGAATCATGCGAGTCCTCAACTCTGCCTTTTCCGGGGGGAGAACCGCATGGTTCACTCGAAGACGACTCCCCGCTCTCGCCAACTGTGGCGCCACTTGAAGACGGACTCCCACCAATGGTCCGAGAACCGTCATCGCTGGAGCTACGTTCGCGATCACCGGCAGCAGGCGGCTCACCAGCCTCGTCTCCGGCAGGAGAGCCAACAGACGGCTGTTGCGCAGCTGGGGGACTCTTCTTGCTGGCCCTCGTGCGCGTCTTCTTCTTCGGGGGCTCCACAACCTCCAAGACCTCCTCCGCCTCGTCCGTGTTCTCATCCCCGGCAGGGCTCTCAGTCTGCTTCTTCTTCTGCTCCCGCTTCACTTTATCCTGATCTCTCTTCCTTCCCTTTCCCGGGGACGGATTCAAGGTGCAACTCTCCTTCAACTTCATACACCTTGAGCAGACTTTGCCTCCGCTATAGAAGCATTCATCTTCATTCTTACTGTCGAGACAACGTTTGCAGGGCTCGGGGGGCCTCATGCCTTTGTTTCTTTCCCTGTCGGCCCGAATATGCTCCTTCGTTGTTTTGGCGCACTGCTCGATGCCCTCGGGGTTGCTTTCCAAGCATTTGGAGCATTTGCATATCTCCCTTTCGCCACTGGTGGCCTGCGTCTGCGGCTTCTTATCCGCGGGTTTGGCAGCGTTGGTCCGCGTCTTATTGTTCGCGGCTGCTGCAGTCTTCGCCTGCGCCTTCTTTCCCGCGACTGGGGCGGCTTTTGATCCAGTTGCTGGTTTTACCGCCGGTGGTGATGGCGGTTGTTGATTGTCTTTATTGGCCTCTTGACCCCGTTGCTGTTTGGGCTTGCTCGTTGGCAACGGCCGCCGAGGCTTGGGGGCCAAGCCAATGCCGATCTGAGCCGGCTCTCTTTCGTTTGTGCTGACGAGGGCGGCGGGAGCCGTGACTTTGCCGTCGTTTTGCTCCCGATCACTAGCCGTTGCCAGCTGTTCAGGAACCAGCCTCTCAGGAGACGGTTCCCGAACGAGCTGGCTCAAGCTGCTGCTCGCTTTCTTGACAGGTTCGTTGATAGGGGTCCAACCTAGAATGCGCTTTGGGGCTGAACTTCCAACGATCTCCTGACTGGGAGCTTCAGCCCGGCTGCCAGTAGATGCCAAGCTTGAAGCGCCCTGTGCAGGCGCCGCGGACTTCAACATCCCCGCTAGAATTTCGACGACCTCCTTCTCTTGTGAGTTGAAGGTTTTGTATGTTTCAATGAGGGACATGAGGATTTCTTGTGGGATTGGTGATTTTTGGGTATTCGAGGCAGTAAGTAGTATAAGTAGACGATGGCAATGGTGAAGATCCTGGATACCGGTGTGTTCCTAGCCGAGGAAATCTAAGTAGATGTCGATAGCAAGGATAGGTTGACGGCAAGGAGGTAAGGGCATAATTTTGCCGTTATATACATGCCAGTCAAAATTCACCTAGATGACCTTGATACTTACTACGCAACGGAGATACGTTCAGAAAGGGCATTTAGGTCATGTGGCAGACGTGTCCCTTGGTGCATCACAGGTGCAGTATGACATGAGGTTAACGGAGTAAGCTCATGATGGAGAAAGCTCTTGATCTAGCTCGCCCGCGAGCAGTACGCTATGGAATATTGATACAAGAAATCCCCCTTCAGGCTCATTCCCCACCGGAGACTCAATCCCAAGAACATGACTCCTTCCACGCGGTGCACTCAGCACAAGCCGAATACATTGACCATCGATGGCAATCGCGCTTTTTCAATCGACACCTTTTGCATTTCCTACCAGACTTCTTTCCATTCTTCCGAATCTTGTCGGCGAGTCTATGCGCATCCCTCGTTTTCTTGGCTATCAGTTTGCCTTGACATTTCCCACAGTCACAGCTAACCTTGGTCCCCCGTTGAGCTCTGGAAGAGGCAGTAGCACCAGAATTTTCTTCCTTTGAAGCGCGCTTCTGATTTGTTATCACCTCTGACATCTCGAGGGCCTGAATCGCTATCTTCCTCAATGTCTCTGGGCTCATAGGGGGTGCATGATCGCTGATAGATTCATTGCTGGGAGACTCGGCCTCCGTGACTGCATCATTGCGAGTGGTGTTGTTTGAAGTTGCTTGGCTGGAAATATCGTCTTCGGACTCGTCTTCGCTTGAACTGGAAATCTTCGACACGACTGTATCTGAAGCGATGGTGCTAGATCTATCACCGGTTGAAGCCTCATTGATCGAATCGGTATCGTCGGTGCTGTCATTTGCCGAATGGGATCGTGGCATGCTGCTAGATAGACCATTGACTGTCATAACACCATCCGCTCGACTGTGGCTCTTCTCAGCTTGCTCGTCTTCAGCTTCGATTGGCCAATCTGTATCTTCGACAGGCACGCCGGAATTTTTTGCAGACAGTAGAGGCATTTGGTGATTGACAGTCTCTTCCAGAGAGTTGGCGTGATCGTTCGCTGACTTGTCCTTGTCCGAAGGTATTGGCTAAACGTCCTTAGACGCAGCAAGGGCGTCAGCAGACATGGTGAACAGGTCCCAGCAGAAGTTCGAGCGGTATATCGTGCAGAAGCTGAGAGGAATTTCGATGATTGATGAAGTGGCCGTAGTTTGATGACTTTGGTGGCTCTATTGATGCTTGTGGACAATTCTGGTGATGCAGAGAATGCAGAAGATGATGATGTGGTCTGGTCGAAGTGCACCATCTCTGCCCACAAGCCAAAGAATGCTGTCATGTCATCGAGCGACGCTGTGCCTTCCCGATTCTTGAAATTTGATGATCTGGGAAAGTATTGCTGGGCTGACTCGGCATCCGCGACAAGGTACACGACTGCGGCAGGAACCCGGCTACATGTTAGAATGGTCGCCTGCAAGAGCAGCATAGAACACAGCTATAGACTCGCAACTGCCCAAAATGAATGGAGACCATGTGGAAACAACTCCCTGCCTCTCATCAATGTGTCTAATGTCCTTGCTTCTGAAGCATTTTCTCGAGGGAAGCAATTTATCAAGCCATGGCTTGGTCATTTGTTCTACTTGTATAGCTCTGATAGGTGCCTCTATTGGTTAGGCACTAATGGTTACGTTTACACTAAGTAGCAAGATCCAATCTATACAAAAATGATTTGAGACAGTTTCATTTGCGACGGCACATGGATCTTATTGTAGAAATAATTCGCAACTATAAAAGATATGATCCCCTTCAAGAGAACAAGTCGAGAGGTTGAGCGTAGGGTAGCTGAATCACATCTGCTCCGACTTCTTGCTGGACCATCGCGGTAGCAGGCGCAGTATTCACACTGAAAGGTGGAACGAGGCTATCAAGCGGTTAGCTATTCCCGGTGAATCGGGACGTCAGCACTGATCATATATGAAGAATACCTTTCGTCATGCAAGCACCAGATGACCTTGCGCGGTCTGCCGAGCCATCCCAACATTTTGACGGCGAACTCTCCAGCAGATCCATCAAACGGCCGGCCATTGAGGTTTGCTCTACCAGCAATGCCCATAACCACCACATCCGGGCGGAGCTGAACGGACTTCATGATGCCTTCGTATGCTCCTAGGTGAGAGTTGAACAATACAGCCTTGTCGTCGATGAGTACGTTGAACATAAGTTGACCGCCATCAAAACCGCTCATGACATTACGCTCGCGGTCACCCATGAAGTCAGCAATTGCCCGCAGCTTTTCATCCATCTTGTCAACAGGCATGATTGCATGCAGACGCATTAGCCCCCAAGTCATGTTATGGGTAATGTCCAGGGTGCAGTCGAACTTGGTCGCTTCTCCTGAGTAAGCATGTCCAGTGTCAAACACTGCAGGCATGTCTGCCAGAGTTGTTCCGGGCATGAGGCAGTGCAGCGATGGCCATATATGCACAGCAAGCGCGGCAAGGTTTGGATTTGGACGAGGTGGTGAGCCAGGAGGACCGTGAACCACGTCGCATATTCCAACGGCGGCCTGCTGGCGAGCAGCACGGGTGAAGAGTGGCACCCGTTCGCCACCAGCCACAGCCATTAGCTGCGATTCGGGCACGCCGGCCTGTCGAAGCAGATTAATTGCTTCTCCGTTTGCGATCACAATTGCGCCGGTGCGCAGAGCAAGTCGGTCGGCTCCAGGTAGGCTAAGAGTATGGTCGTGTTAGATATGAACGATGTTCCGAGTATCCAAGATCAGGGACCTTTAATGGTCAAAATGAGCATGAGAGATCAAGATATAGTCGGCTTCCTGAACATCATCAAGCTCAAGATATCGCTTCATCAGCCTGGGCTTCTCAAGCCAGGTGTCATGAAAAATCGTAACGCCATGAGCCTGAAGTCTGAATGTTGTAGCTCCTTGACACTGTAAGCATGGGCCGGTTTAGGAAGGGGAAAGCCCTACCGAAGAACTCAAGAGTGGGAAAGTCTGCCATCTCGTCAAAACAGCAGAATCGTCGTTAAGGGCCAAGCCAGTTGACAATGCTATGGACTGGCCAGGAGAGATAATTTGAGACATCAAGCTACTAGATAGCTTGCAACAAAAACAGCAATACATTTGGCTGTCAATCAATAACCGGCAGTAAAGCCGGCAATTAGAATCCGGCAGCCGGCAGCCGGCAGCCGTTAGGACCCACTAAGTTCCGTCCGGGAGCCGGCTCCTGGTATTGTCTTTATCTACGATCCAATGCCATGACTTGATACATATTCAGTACTGGAGATGTGAGAGTGTAAATTTGCCATAGGCTCATTGTACAGCTCAACAAATTCCTCAACACCTGCCACATATTCACTGCCGGTGGCTGTAGCTTTTGTCTCAGAGAACATCCACCATGCCCCAATTCAAAGTTATCATTATCGGCGGTGGGCTCGCTGGCGCACTGCTTGCCAACGGTCTGTCTAACAATCAGATTGACTGGGCTCTCTACGAGAGAGACGACGAAGATACGAAGAGAGAGGGTTACCAGATCCGTCTCGGCGATGCTGCAATCAAGGGCTTAACATCGTGTCTGGACAAGGCGACTTTGTCACAGATATCACGCAGGCTGGGACAGTCAATGAGCAAAACACTATCAGCGCCAACTATTTGCAACAGACGATTTCAGCCTGTCCTGGATCTGTCCAGCATTCACATGTATTCGAAATCGGCTGCCATAAACCGCGTGGTGTTGCGCGACCTTCTGCTTGAACCTGTCGCCAACACGGGCCGGGTCAGGTTCGGCAAGGCGTTTAGCCACTATGAGATTGAGAGTGACGATGAGGGGCATGAGACTGTTGTCGTTCATTTTGCCGATGGCTCTTCCGACACCTGCGACGTCTTAGTAGGGGCTGATGGAAGTGGATCTAAAGTTTGTTCAATCAATGTTCTCTATTTTAATCTATCTAGACTGACTGGCTTGCACTTCATCAGGTCAACAAGCAGGTCGGTGCAAACAACCTAGTTGATATCCGGAGCCACTGGGCATTTGTGTCCAAAGGAAGCCTTCCTGTGGAACGAATCAGAGAACTCCCTCAAAGGCTGCTCAAAGGGCCCATTATCACCTTGGCGAATGGCGTCACCTTTTTCTATTCTCGTGGGTCACGTTGGAAACTCCCACAGTCGGAATCATCGATCTGATTGATGCACAGTCTACTTGCCGGCCCCTTCTGATCCGACCGGAAAGGATTCATCGGCTTCTGGCATTGCCATTGACGAAGACCAGGCCTCCTTCTATTGGGGTTTGAACGTGCCCCGAGACCGATATCCATTCAACAGCGCAATGGAAATCCCAGATCGCCTCAAGTTTTGCTTGGAGGTCGTGGGGGACTGGGCTCCTGAATAGTAGGTTCAAACTTTGCACACTGAACTCAATTTTCAATGTGCCAAGGTAGTAGCCAGACTATGAGCGGTACTAAACTAACGATGAATACCTCAGCCGACAGATGATATCTTTTGGCGCTCGATGTGACGAAGCTAATGAAGTAGCAAGCCTGTCTCTTCGAGCTAGCAACAAGCTACCAAAGTCTTGGAGGGAAAACGCCCGGTCCCGCAACGACTCTAGTAAAGCGACAGGCCACCCTAGAGTATGGCTTATGGGGGATGCAATACACGCAATGCAGCCCAATCGGTTCGTCCACGATCTCGTCACAAAATGATACGCTTTCGCTAATCAGTCTTGAAAAGCGGCATGGGCGGGAATCAAGCCATGCTCGACTGCGCTGACATACTACCCGAGCTGTTGAAACTCTCCACTATAGCGAAGTCTCAGCCTTTGGCGACTGAACAAGTCCAGATCATGGGTGACCTTTACGAGCACCGAATGATTGGTCGAGCATTCAGCTGGGTAACAAAGAGCGGAGGCACAACTGTACCAGTGAGTTTTCTGACATGTCGCCGCACAGGGGCTTTGATGAGAACGTTGCTAATCTACTCGCTAGTACTGGGATTTAGATGGGATTTTGGGAACATTCATTCGGGTACTTGGTATGTGCATACTTCCGTTGATTTCCTTTCTCTATACATGGGGTTCCCTCATAATTTCGGGCAGACGCCAAGATAAGGATGGCATCAGATTGTGATAGTCGCCAGCCGGAACCACGGCCTTCAATGTAGAGTCATTTATTTCGGCATGAAATTGAATAAAACTACTCGAAGTTTACATGGTAAATTGCATCGAGAAGTCATCGAGATTCAATTGTGCGGGCTCAGGGACATCACACACTTCAAAAATGTCGTCCAACATTGTCATCCACGATGGCGAATGCAATCCAGTGGGAGGCACAATCTCGGGTCGCTCTTCAGTATGATGCTGCGATCTCGCGGCGGCGAGCGCACCTATAGTCTGTTCCAGAGCTGGTCCTTCCTCGGATGGTCGTGTTCGTTGTTGAGGCTGTGCCTCTAAGCTGGGCGATATTGTAGACATGGGACCTGACGACACGCCAGGGATGCGTCCGAAAGCTTTGGAAACGACATTGTCGAGCGAAAGCATCTGATGGGCACGCCTTCGCTCAATATACTGATCCTTAGTTTGTCGCAAGTCCTCCACTACAGCTGCATAATACCCAGCATGTGCATCATGGTCTCGAAAGCGGTCAAGGAGATGTTGACAGTGAAGCAAATTCTCGTCAATCGAGAACACTCGGTCGAGGTCCGCAAATAAGGCAACACAAAGAGTGAGAGCGGCCGCAAAGACTAAGCCGACAACAAAAGGTAGCCGTTTTGGCTTTTGTCCCTGCGCAAATATTGCCTGGAAGAGCTTGATGGTTTGGATGGCTGCGTCGACGCCGGCTTGGATGAAGGCTACGTTTGCCGATGGTTCTTCCATAGGGGCTCGTCCATCATACTTCGTAAGTTGGTTAAAGTTGCTTCTCTGAACGTATGCGGACACGTAGTCAAGGAAGAAGGGCCGAGTCAGAAGCATGATGCCCAAGTAGTATGACCCGTTCACGTAAGATAGGGTCAGGTGCTGTATACCCTGCGGATGTTTGGTGAACGCAATGCCATCCACTTCCAATTCATTGGAGAGGCGTGAAACCCACGACCGATGTTGCTCAGTGATATGCTGGATAAACTTCTCGCTAGGGTTGCGACGAAGATAGACGTTTAGCAAGATGCTCTCGCAGATGACACCGAGATCGACTACCGGAGTGCAAGTTTTCTCGGATTACAAGTGACGCGTTTCGTATGTAGATATAGGCCGCCCGTAGGATGAACTGATGAAGAGGTCAAGTTTGCGAAGCGCCTTCCAAAGCCGCTCGCGTTCATCAATTTCTTCATTCGACAAATCGGATGGAACATCAGTACGATGAATCCCAAGTGAATAAGCGGCACCGGCAGCCATCGCCAGATACTTCGAGGCAGAGTCTGGTTTAGATGCGTTGAGCAGATACATGGTGATGTAGAGGTAGCACCTGACCGAGGAGACACTGTAGGTGTCCAAAAATTGGGTTACAGCCAGCAGCCGACCGTAGCGAAAGTAGTTCTGAGAAAACTCATCTTTATCTTCTGGGCACAACTGAGCCCCTAGAGCCAGAATCAGGTAGCAATGTGCGTCCGTCGAATCCGCGCATTCATGAGACGTTTGTAGCCACTCGGAAACGGTCTTTTGTAGAGAGTGTCCGTCAACTGCACCAAGCATCTCGCTTGTGCCTGAAATACACCAACTGACCAGATCGCTGGCTTCAGCAACAGTTGGTTTGACAGGACGCTCGTTGCTAATAGCGGCGGAGGAGTCGGAAAGGCCTGGCTCGGATGGAGGCTGCCGTGGCGTGTCAACCAGTGTACACGAACCTAGAGTTTTGCCAGCAAGCAAGCGAACGTTCTGAAGAAGGGTAAGAAGAGAAGAGTCGCGGCAAAACGTGAGGTTCAGGCCGGCATCTTGCAATGGCAACCGCGGTTGAGCACGGAGATGGTGAGGCGAGCTTCTGTCGGCAAAAGTGAGGGGGTCCACCGCACCCAATGTTGAGGTAATGTGTCCTTGGGGTGGTTGAAGTCGCGAAGGAGAGGGAGCCTCGAGGTGGAAGGGACTCAAATGGCTAGGAGGCTCTTCGACACGTCGAGACAACCGTCGTTGGGCAACGACTCTCGCGTAGCTGCATCCGGCCTGAAGCTTCCGCGAGACGCATCGTCCACATGGCTGCTGGCCGTCGCAGCGCTCTTTGCGCGCCTTGCAATTGCCACATGCCTTGACGCACCGCTGCCGTTCGCTCGGCGGTACCTTTGCAGTTGGCATGTCTCTTGGCAAAGAAAAGTTTCACGATCGTGTTCGGATTTGGTAAACTAGCAGTTAAAGGAGACAGCAGTTTGGTATTACCACGTTTGGCGGAGGATCATGCGGAAGGGCGGGGCTGGTAATGCTTAGCCGCTCTTGCGCATGGAGGAATAGATAGTCCGGCTCGGAGAGATCTGACAGTAGTGCGGAGAGTACGGCAGAGTTATCGCCGACTGTCCGGATACATGTGGGTAGGTATAAGACGGAGATCGGCCCCGGACAAGACCGAGAAATTCCGTGGAAGGGACGCCAGAAGTCGAGCTGTCCTAGCGACATGGGCTTTCAGATTGATCGACTTGTAGCTTCAGCTAAACCATAATTGAAGTTCGGCCGAATGCAGTTATGACAGGGAAGCGCACTACTTGCGGACAGATGGAGCAGAGATATTCTTGGGGATGATTTCGCCAATCTAAAGTAACGTGACCAATCGCGATCTTAAGTCCGGACCACAGGTGTAGTGGCTGATCATGATTAAGTCCGCAAGGTAGAAGCTGAAAAGCCACACACCATTAAGTCCGCCCGGCGATATTGTAAAGGCTTACGACCCCACATGCCGTGCGCCGCAGCAAGGAACACATCTTACGATCCTAGCGCGCGCGGTGCATAAGCCCTCTCGACGCTCCATCGCCTCAAATCAGAGGAATTACTTTACCAATCAACCCCGCGAATACAGAATAAGGTTTAACAATAGAATCGCATGAGCACTTAGCTAGAGTGGTAGTTCCGCGTACACTCTCGTCAAATCCAGACTTGGCTGGCATAAGGGCACTGCTTTGCAGACCCTGAGGATGTGATCTTTGTCACAGCCAACTAGTTAGCACGGTTCAAAATCGGTACAGCACAGTCCTTCAAATAACACTGCGTGCTAAAACAGATCATCGTGTAAGACCTCATAGGGGCTGGAATCACTGGAGATCTATGAGTACGGAGGAGCAGCGCGCGGGAGCTACGATACCAAGGCATTGTTCCATATATTGAGATTGTCCCCGCTGGAAGGTGCCATTCGGCATTGTATTACTAGAAATGGCGAAGCACAAAGGGCGGAGCTGGAGCGTTACGAAGACCGAGCATTAGAAATACTAGTCATTGGACGGCTTCGTGCGTTACATTAGCTTCACGCTAAGATGAATACTCTAGGGGAGTAAGGGAGAGCAGACGAACTTATGATGATGAAAACTTGAATCTCGTCGTAGTAGACGCGCGCTCCAATCGAGGAGATTTGCACACAACCAATACCTAAGTTGTCCTCCCTGGGAGGGGGCAAAGTGTGTAGAGTGACTGGTGCACTCCAGTGGGCCTGGCATTTTTACGGCGCGGCGTCACCAGATTGCTGCCCAGCTTAAACGTATAGTGCTGGACAGGGGACAACGATCCTCTGCTAGTTCAACCTTCTGATTTTGTATACAGAGTCGTGTCGGCGCCGCGGCGAGTTCAGATCCCGCTGACATGAACGAGAAGATAATGTGATGGCTCATGGACTGGTTGATGAAGTGAGGAAAGAATCGAGGTGAATGTCAAGGCATACTGAATTCACTGCTTCGCAATGCGTATAAAGGGTGCGGTTTTCCCTCGTTGCTTCACTTGCCCAAATCACCGGAGCAACATCAGCTAAAATACATTCTTTCAAACAGCAGAACAACATGGTTCGACTTCTTACCTCTATCACACTCTTTGCAGTGCTCCTCGTCAGCAACACGTCTGCACACCCAGGCGATCATCATGCAGACATATCCCATCTGGAGCGAGAACGAGCCTTCCATAGGCGTGCAGCTGAGGCTGGGGCTGTAAAGATGAGCCGTTGTGCTGATACCTTGGGAACCGTCAGGAAGAGCGCCATTAAACGACGCACTACAACCTTGGAGCGCCTACGACAAGAAAGGGGCTTCGCATCCTCGGCCGGGATTCAGCGTCGTAACAAAGAGGAGGTGGCTTACTATGACTCTCTCAACCATAATCTGACATCCGTTGTCAAGAGTGGATCCTACGAAGAGTTGTTTGGTTCCAATGCCTCTTGCGTACTGGGTCGGGCTGAAACGATCGGTCCTTACTACGTCGAGGGCGAACTCATTCGCAGCAACATCACCGAAGACCAGATCGGCATTCCGATGCACATGGAATTGCAGTTCGTGGACGTCAACACTTGCAAGCCTGTTCCCGCTTTGTTCATCGACATCTGGGGTGCCAATGCAACGGGCGGCTACTCTGGAGCTGAATCACCCGCTGGCATCAGCGGATTCGGCGGTCTCAACTCCACCTTCTTGCGAGGCATTCAGATCACGGACGAACACGGTGTCGCTAGTTTCGATCTTATTGTACCTGGACACTACTATCCTCGCGCTACTCATACACATATTGTAGCATGGGGGAATGCTACGACATTCGCCAATGTAAGTCCACCGACGATATTTGTCATGTTTCCTTCCTCTTCTGCTTAGCATTGCCCGGATACCACGAAAGTGATCGGCAATTTCAAGAGACTAACAACTTGAAGGGCACAATTGCCGGCGGTCTCGCAACCGACGACACATTCATCCGTTACGTGGGACAGCTTTACTACGAGCAGAAGCTTCGTGATGCCGTTGACCCCATCTGGCCTTACAACACCAACACCGATAAGGATAACTTCAAGAACGTGGACGATTACATTCTGGCCGAAAACAAGACTCTCAACGGCAATACGGTTGGTGACTTGGGGGCTTATGATCCTTTTGTCAAGTATGCCTACTTCACGGATGATCTAGCGGACGGCATCTTCGCCTGGCACACCATCGGTGTGGACATGGGCGACAACTTCAATGGAGGCTTCCAAGCGGCGGCCAAATACGAAGAAGATGGAGGAAGGGCCCTTAATGCTTGGGGTGATGGTACCATCAACCCCTACCCAGCTGTGGTGCCACCCAAGGGGATAGTCTCAACTACTGCGACTAGTAGCAGCGCTACAGGACTGTGACAATCCATAGTGCATTGATAGCAGCAAAGGGAGCCATGCAGCAGCGTTGATACTGCAGCTGGTACTCAAGAAGCACGTCACGATCGACTTTATCGTGGTGTTCCAGAACCCATCGGATGGTGGTGCGAAGCTAGGGGATTTCTTACGCACATATGTCATGTAAACTTATACTTATCTAGTGCGGGGAGAGACTGAGTATTGCGGTCTCGAGGCTGCTGAAAATGAATCATATCTGCCTACTGTACCGTTTTCAAAGCCCAACATGCTTGAATGGTCATGCGCTGTCCCGCAACTTGTCTGTTTATATAATAAGTCTTGGAAGACTAGCAATAACTTGTACAAAAGTAATAATCAGGTCTTGTCCTCGGTAGGAACTTTTATCCTAGCGTTGAACGACAATATTATCAACTCTATATTGAGCGTAGACAAAAACGCGCATTCCTCATGTTCCTACCCCTGAAAACCCCGAATGCCTCTCTTCGCCATTATTCAACAGTGAGCCATTAACTTCTGCGCCCTTTGCATTTCGTGAGGGAAATACAACAATCGTGTTTTCCAACCGATCCGGCAGCGGGTCTTCGCCGCCAGTATCCTGCAGTTCGACGTACTCGGACAGGCGGACGTTGAAGGCAAGACGAAGAATCGTCGAGAACTTGCTGCTGTAGGAAGAGCCTGCTCCGACTACAGCCCAAGTACCGACTGTGATGGACAAGATAGTGATTCCCACAGCGACCCCGTAGGCTATCCATAATGGGGCGACTGAGTAAGTGTAGATGTTCTGGTACACTTCCGTCTCTATTGTGGCTTGGATTGGCTCGGTAGGACTGCCCAATGTGGTCAGCTAATAGTCTCCAGGTCTGGTTTTGACTGCATTGTGTATTCCACGGCTCACACAGCACACAACTTACTTCAATTCGGCTTGCGACACAAGACTCAAGGTAGTGTTGAGAAACATATTTTCCAGCAACCTCGGAATTTCGTGGCCGGCCTCTGGTTGATTGCTAGACTGTTTCCCAAAGAACATCAAGTTTTTTGCCAGATTTGTTATGCCCACCTGCGTCTGAATGATCCGCGGGGCACCTTGAATATTGCGATTGATAAGGACGCTTCCAATTAGCATGGACGAGAATGCATCCATGACCGCTTTGAAGGGAACTCCGACACCCTTTTTGAACGTTTTGGTCGACATGGCATCAACGCCCTGAAGCCAAGGTTCGCTGGGCTCATTCGCTATTGTTATAGTGCTAATCTCCTGAACTCCGGATCGATATGAGAACTCTGTCTGGTATGAAGCACTGTATAAGGTGCATTTCGTGAACGAATCAAAAACCAACATGTTGGAATCCAACAACCCATCGTCGTTGTTTTCGACAACGTATAAGGATATTGGAGCATCGCGGGGCCCAGATATCGTGTCTCTGGTAGCACCTTTATTTCCCGGCAAAAATGGTGAAAGATCTGTAGTTGTATCTGGCATCCAGGAGATGTAACGATAACAATAACCAGAAGAGGAACAGCGTTCAGTTGCTGATTTGGTGACATTGATGCGTAGCTCGTCATCTGCACCTAAGGCAGAGCATCGGAGGGCTGGGGCCTCGAAGTTCAAACTCCAACTGGCGTTATTATAGGTAGAGGCTATCGGAGTGATCGTGCCTGATATAAGTGAGCTGAGTGCTGCTCTTGTAACTCCATCACTTGGCCCTGAGTAGGTTGTGGTACGCGTGCCAACTGTGATCCGCGCGAAAGCCTCATTGGTGAAGCTGATACTGGGGACCGGTCCAACTATTATGCTTCTTGCTACAGCTGCCTTGACGGTTAGTGTCGCCGGAGTAAGAAGAGTAGCGAACGGTAGAAGCCTAGATTTCCAGTCAGAGCAAGGTTTCATGCAGAAATACTTCTCACGTCAATTACTTACCAGAAGAGAAGCGACAAGAACATGGAGAGTGGGTAGAGCATCCAGAGCCTAGCATCTAAAATGTTCAGAGCATTTGACTTGGAGGCCAACAAGCCGTCAATTGAACGGAGCTTTGAAGGGCGAGCTTTGAGAACACTCCACGCGTGCTGCTCTTGCGCCGTGGATATGGCTATGCTAAGGAGAATCTTGGACATTGAAGCCAACAGCGTCCCAAGGGCGATGTTGAGCTGCTGGCTGGTGGCGCCGCCCAAGTCGTAGTAGGTCTCTGATGAGGGCGGCGTCCCGGCGAGACTCCCGTAGAAGCAGTGATGACCGACTGCAAAGCCGACCCCGCCCATCATACTGAGGCACATCGTGAGCGGAGCCTTCCAAATATATAGTTGTTGGTTTTTCGACGCCTCCTCGTTCTCTGTGGTTGACATGGCGATTGACTGGTGAAGGCGGCACGCGGGAACTCTTCCAGGTAATTCTTCAGTATGAACATGAGATGCTCAAGTGCGAGTGAAGGGATCGGAGCAAACCCCTCTTATCTTTTCGGGTCCAGACGGGGCTGAGGCGGCGAAGATGTGCTGGGTTCCTACTCATGCATGTTGGCAGTTAGCCTGTACATAAGGCCCTTGAGCCGGTCCTCAATCAGCAGTGTACCCATGCAAGGCCTTGTTGATTCGATCTGGAGGCTGCCCGTACGTAGAGGTATCGTATAGGTGAGAAGTACAGTTACGTACTAATGATAACCCCATCAACATCATATTTGTATGTATCATCACAACTAGAGCGCAGCTGAATCCAAGGTTCAAAGCGTTGATTCTGCTAGTTCGTGCTATCTATTGAAGATTTCCTGTCAAAACATAAATAGATCATACCTACCTACCTCAAAGCTGCCCGAAGTACCCTTCTGTAGCCTTGCTTACGGCTGCTTAAATTAGAAGTTGATCAGGGTATTCTGTACTGCGCCTTCACGGCACAGCATTGCACCAACGAAGAACAGCACGCGCAGAGCCGTTATATGGGTTGGGTAGGGCAAGTCCCACAGGAGGGCAAGTCGAAGAAACAAGAAATACCATCGTACTTGAAGATTAAGGGTATCTTATTGAGAGCAGACGAGCCGTGAGAGAATGAGTAAGGGCGATGTAGAGGTAGACCAGAAAAGAGAGGGGGTGACGGCGCGGTGTTGAGCGAGGATGGACTTGCAGTTATTTTAGTGATAAGGAGAAAGCCAAACATTTGACGCCGTGCGGCCGTTTAGCCAACGAATGAAAATGGCAGGGAATCTCGACATTTCCAATGGGTGCGGCCGTACATGGTAGCTGAGGGCATTCCCAGTGCAAATGCTGGTATGGCCAAAGAGTTGATTGCCCATGGTTCCGTGTGCGGGGCTTTACCGCCAAAAGGATCTCTCATCTCGAGATATTATGCGTCTGAATCCATTTCAAAATCATACACAGCCTTGCATTTGAATATTCGCAGTCATGTCGAAGACGTGATCAACATGAGATGCGCCGTAGTCCAGCCATCGCCGGGATGCGCCAATACCCAAACGGGCATGTTTATGCGGACCACCGGGCCCGGAACCCCGCACCGATCATCGTCCGCATAGACTTGCCATATCGCGTTGAGTGGGGGAAACGAGATTCCTACCGAGGAACAAGCACTCTCGTCCACCACAACCCCCGGATGCTGTGATATCTACATCGATCTGATTCGTGAGGGGCTTTGGATAACATAACACAGCATATTGACATGAATGTGAGACTGAATAACTCTTCATCTCGTATCTGACGTCAAAAGCAACCTCACACACCTCCCCGCAGCTACCAATCCCGAATTTAACTCAACGTTTCCATTTATGTTTTTCTCATCGCCTTCATATTCGTTCAAGGAAGTAGTCAAACCTGAGATCGAATCTGAGGATCATATAATACAATCCATCATTCGCCCTTATCAACCATGGACGAGAGAGCCCGCATCCCCGTTACCCTCCCCGTCCCGAACCCAACGCCCAGCTACTGGCAGTCGCCGCCCTCCCGTCTCTCAACCTACAACTCCAGCCTATCACCACCCTCAGAGACCGATACCTTGATCATAGGAAGTGGCATCACTGGCGCGGCCACAGCGCACTTCCTCCTTTCCTCAGAAGATGGATCGGCTTCGCCCCCAGACATCACCATGCTTGAGGCTCGCACCCTTGCCTCAGGTGCAACGGGTCGCAATGGCGGCCACACCAAAGCTGCATCCTACCGATCATTCCTTCATCACGCCGAGACACTGGGAACTGAAGCAGCTTGCCTCATTGCCCGTCTTGAACTCGCAAATATCCGAGCCGTTCACGCCTTTGCCGCGTCACATCTCAAAGACAAGGAGACGGAGAGCAGACCATGTCAGACCGTCGACGCGATATACGACGAGGCGCAATGGGAAGCTGGCAAGAAGGCTATAGAGGCGATGAGGAAAGCCATGCCAGACGACGACGCCTCAAAGTACGAATTCTATGCTGTCGAAGAGATGAAGACCCGGTTTCACGTTGCAAAAGAAGGGCTATATGGAGGCATCGGATACGAAGCTGGAAGCATCTCTGGGTACCGTTTCACCACCGGCGTGCTGGAATTATGCGTCGACAAAGGCATGAAGCTCTTCACAGAGACACCGGCACTAAGCGTCAAGAAAGTTCAACATGGTGTCTCCACGGACAACCATCGTTGGATCGTCGAGACACCAAAAGGACAAATCAAGGCCCGCCGCGTCATACTCGCAACAAACGGCTACACCGCATTCCTCCACCCGCGCTTCCAAGAAGCCATCGTCCCCATGAGGGGCCAAATCACAGCTCACCGCCCGGGTTCCAACATGCCAAAGGCGGGCCTCGCAACAACCTACAGCTTCATCTACGAGGCCGGCTACGAGTACATGATCCCCAAACCGGCAGGCACGCAGTTCGCCGGCGACATCGTCATCGGCGGCGGCCTAGTCCGCGCTCCCGACCAAGGGCTGGGCGAGTACGGTACGACGGATGACTCGCGACTGAACCCCGTCGTCAGCGCGTACCTGCGCGAGACGACGCCGCGCTATTTCGGCGACGATTGGGGCGACGATGACCCCGAGGGCGAGGGCGGCGGCAGGGTGCGCGCCGAGTGGACGGGCATCATGGGCTTCAGCCCCGACGGGTTCCCATTCGTGGGCGAGGTGCCGGGCGAGGACGGGCTGTGGGTTTGCGCGAGTTTTCAGGGCCACGGCATGGTGTTTTGCTGGATGTGCGCGAGAGCGTTGGCGGTCATGCTCGAAGGGAGGGACGGCAGCGGGGAGGAGAAGAAGAACGGGGAGGAGAGCGTGGCGGAGGAGGCGGAGAAGCAGCTTGGCAGCTGGTTTCCTGACGCATTTAGAATTACATCGGCACGCCTGTCGCAAAGATTTGGAGGGAGAGTGAATCACTCGACGGCTGGATCCGCTGATCGGACATAAAATAGAGACATAGAGGCACAGAAAGGCATGGAAATGTCGAGACGTGAGACTCGAGAGTCACTTGCAAACGCCCACCTGACGCTGTAGCGGGCTGGCTTGACTTGGCTTCCTTGCTTTCTCTTTGCGGCTGGAATAGAGTTCGACCGCGCCAGTCATGGCCGCTTAGCTTAACCATCCCCTCGGATTCTATCGTAGGAGCCCGTTCTGGCGGTCAAAGAAAGACCAGGTATGCCAGGGAGGAGGAAAGGGGAAATGGCGTCTCGTCCAGCTCCCCACGGCCGTACGTAGGCAAGTACGTACGCATAAGCAAACGATGTTGTTGTCTTGTTTGCTCTAGGCGGCGTCGGGAAACACGATCACGAGGTGCATGGCCATACCTACACGGTACACACCATGGGCTGGGTCACTGCCAGGACATGGCTGGATAGAATACGACTGTGGCAGATTATCGTGACGGTTTGTGGAGGTCCTCCTTCAGCCGGCCACGTTCCTATTCGGCCTTATCCCTTGTGTTGCAATGAACAAGTCAGGATGCCATTGCGTCCAGAAGATTCACTCACGCCAGGTTCCAAGTCGCGCGCGTAATTGCGGCCGTTTGATGTCATCTGCATGTCGCACAATGCGCGGAACCAGCAAACATTTTGACAGAAAACCCCACCTGGATGGCGGCACGCCTCCACAGCTCGAAATGGAGGCACTAAGGTCATTACACTACGGGATACGTACGAAGTAGGTCCCGCCATGTTCGTCCGTCTCTGCTTGAATGGAGTCATCCCAATCGAGCGGCACAAGCGGGAAGAATCTCGCCAGTGCGTTGGCACGGTACTGCTCGCCTCGGGATCGCTTGCAGGTGCAGGTCCAAGGGGAACCACTCAGTTGGAAACAATAACCCACTCGGGGAAAGGGGGGGTCACGATGAATGAATGGATGTTGAGGGCAGAGAGACGCAGAGATGGAAGGCCAGACCCGAGAGGCAGAGCTGTGGCGTTCTTGGTGTGCCGTCCTGTTGGATAAAAAGGACTCGACGGCACTTCAGCCATCATCCGTTAGGTCGGTGGATAGCGTACCCTCCATCCGGTTAATATGAAAAAGAGATGACAGGCAGCACAGCTTATGACGGGTAGCTGCTGTCTAAACGAACCATCCCGGAGAGACCAAGCCTATGAGTACGGCGCTTCTGCGAGGAGAGCAGAGCCTAAGCAACGTGTATGCCCGCCTTGGGTCAATGCCATCTGCAATATCGCGGGGGGAGGAGCTTCGATCCAGAGAGTTGTCGGAGTGGAACGGCTTGCAGAGAGCCACCGTACACACACATCGAATACGACTCTGAGAAGCAGCCATGGCATCATTTCCTACTCGATGCGTACGTCCACCAAGATGATCGTGAGGAAAACCCCGCTCGACCATCAGTATTGAGGCAGGTGCTTAATGCGGTCCTGGGCATCGTGGGTGTGCGACTTGCGCGCACTGCGCGGGCGCGGCAGCACGGAAAGACAGAAGAACGACAGGGGTAACTTTGACAAACACTTTGCCGGCCGGCTTCCTTTGCACAGCACCAGATGCTGGATAGACCCCAGCCACCCAGGACCACAGCTGTACGGACGGATATGCGATCCACCGTTCTGGAGACCTTTGACAGGCTGCGAAACCCGAAGGATTCAAGCAGCCAAGCCGTCCGTTGATGAGAGAGAGAAACCAGCACACACACTCACACACACACAACAATCTGCAGACAGCCTACAGGTAACCCGACAGAGGGGATAGTGGCCCGCAACTGCAGGCACAAGACATGGAACCACCCAATAGCCCTTCGATTGGGACCGCGTGCACACACGTCGCCAAATGCGGTGAGCGTCAAAGAGGTATCCGTAGAAAGAGAGGCAGTTCCTATGCGCCTCCGCGGCATGATGTCGGGAACGGGCGTTGCTCAGCGCGAGAGCGAGGGCAATGCAGTGAATGAGGCTTGGGAATAGCCAGCGTTGATCTTGTCTTGCCTGAGGTTTGAGTCATGTCTACATGGTGCGCGCATATACGTAAGGTAGGCTGAGCCGGTTTGTAGCTTGACGTGCGTTTATCACAAGCATCGCGATCCCCTCCTTTCGTCGTCATGCTGTGCGTTTGCTCATGTTCCGAGGATAAGGGTCTGGCAGGATTTGTAAAGTTCGGGAGAGAGATCCCTCGGCTCAAAAACTCCATGGTAGTGCCCGATGATTCCGAAGATCTTCATTGCGCCAATTTGGGTTGATTTGCTAGTGGCGTTTTGGAACTTGTTCGACCAGAGGGGTTAAAGAGGTTGCAGCTCGGCTGAGCATGGAAACATGAATGTCCTTACGTGTCTGTAAGCTTGTGCCAGACAGGTATGATGGCTGTGTCGTCGGGTCATCAAACTTTGTGGGATAAGCACGCAAAAGAGCCTATCTGGTAATGAGATCGGGTGGCATGCGGTCAGAGCAGAGCAAACCGCGTGCGCTTGCGCTTGTACGGCCGAAATATCATGTTGCCCTAATATGCTGTAACGTAACTGGTATCGCAACTGGTGTGAGACCATTCCGATGGTTTTTTAGTACATACGGTCATGTTCAGTAATCGGTATTCAACCTTCGAGGCTGTCTAGCACGTATGGGTTTGAGACGGCGGCTGCGATGTTTGACCGCCTTAGTCGTGGTTATTAGGAGAAAGCGCAGTGTTAGGCCCGGTAGTGGTTCGCGATCGACAGTCAAAGTCCAGGCCAAAAAGCAACGGCTTCAGATCGTCGCGTCCAACGCTATGGAACTTGCTCGGGACCCCGGCTCACGGGCGGTGACTAGCACGTAGTTCCCTCTCAGTGGTCCCCTTGGACGAGCACATTTTGTCTCTTTGGATTCGAGGAGAAGGGAGAGGGGGCTGAGACTAAGCAGCTAAGGTAGCTTAGGCCTTTTGTTTCGCCTGGGATGGGATTCCAAAGAAAAGATGGCGTTGCAAATTACACATTGTCGACCACGTTGTGACATGCCACGCCATGCTCTGCGAATCAAGATCCGCGATGGCGACAAGAGATGAGTTGACACAATGGGGGCGCAACCTAGGGCCAAAGTAGCGCGACTGACTCTGATCCTCCCTCCTGCGGGAGAGAGAGAGGCTTAGGCTGAACCACGGACCAGCAGGCACCAGTCGAAAAGCTGCGGACGCCCGGGACGCTAAGAGATCATATGAACCTCATAGTTGGATGAGAGCATCGCAGCCTGCCATCCATCTCAGTACCGTCTGGTCCTGATTTGGTTTGGCTGTCTGGGTCATCTCATGATTTCCAGTCTCCTGTCCCATCCAGGGTGGATAGGAGAGTTGATCTGAAGCCGACGGTGTGAAGGCAAAATGAGAAATGAGCTGACGGAGATCTGCAGTGGTTGTTATTCCCGGTGCTAACAAGACGACCGAGCGCCCGTTCGCTCCGGGCGGTAGGTAGATGTAGGTGGTCGGGTGGACGAAGAAGACGGGACCGAAATGATATGCCCTGGAGGGAAAACAGGGACGAATCGCGAGAGTCGCGGAGTTTGCCTTGGCGGCACCTAGACGCAACGGCGGCCGGCGGTCAAGCCCGGGACTTACAGTTGCACCAACTGCCATTGGGTCGACGCCATATTAGACGAGACAAGACGATGTCGCCCTGTGTCGGCCGATGGACGGGATGTCGATGTGAGTGACAATAGATGGGCAAATACGGGGTTGTTGTCGGTCATGGGGATGGCTCCGTTTGGGATCCGGGAGGTCGCATCCGAACGTGGTATTCAACGGGTTGTAATAATGCAATGGAATGGCAATCGCTTGCATGGCGCGGGAAGTCACGACGTGTGATATCAAAGCTACTTGCATGGATGGATAGGATGGTATAGCCATGATCGCTTTCCGTACTCCGGTTTGTATCAGTACTAGAGAGAGAACTTTGAACGTTGAAGTATCAAATCTTGCCTCGGCCCTGGATGCAGTACGCAGATGTAGATAGGAAAAGGATTGGACTATTGGGGAAACCACCACTCACCTGAAAGGCTAGAACGATGCAACTGCCGACTGCCGAGTAACGAGCGGCGTAGAGGCGTACGATCTTCGCTGCAAAGGAAGGACTTTTAGTTAGAAAGAAACACAATCGAAGCCCCCTCCATGGACTTTGCCGCTTACCAATGCCAGCATCCTATCGAATGCATAAAGTCGCTGAGTTATTGAACCCAGAATTCTTGGTTGCGAGGAGCCTGCAAAGTCTCTAGTTTCACAATAGAAATACGTCTGACCATAACTAACACTGAGCAAGTCTTTGAGGAATAAATCAGCTCCTCCTCTCGTAAACGTAGACATCTCCCAGCCAGTGAATTACAGAATACATGCAGATCCGATAGACTCGGAGAGAGTGACCTCGATGGGCCGGCCCTCCTCTTCCCAAGAAAAGCTTCCTCCCGAGTCCCGGCCCAGCGTGCCATTCCTCTGGGAACATCTACAACGATGGCTGGGGCCCCTAGCTGCCCTGTTGTCTGTTGAAGGCGTGCAGACAAAGTACTCTGTATTTGTAGAGTTGCAGCGCTTTATCCGTCTCGTGTCCCTTTCCGTCTAGGGGATGTCTAGCAGTAGTAACAGTGGGCAAAGGAGAAGGGGAAAGAGGATCCAAGGAACAGGGAGTGGAAGGGGTGTCGGGATACCAGACTGTGACATTTCTTCCATGGGAGAGAGACATGAATAATGTCAGGGAGAAAGCGGCAGAGCTAAGTACTGTCCATGTACCCGTTTGCTCTCTTCTCGACCTCGGCATGCCCCCTTTGAGTATCCCACCCAAACCCATTCGGTTTCTCGACCCTCCCTGTACCGCCAAGAAGCACAATCTGGGTCTCAGCCCCCACAGAAGGGACAAGTTCAAATCCCGAAATCTAAAGTCCCACTCTTTCTTTGGGTAGTGTGTTCTTCCGGCGCTCACTTCGCACCTGTTCTCCGTACCTCTCTCTATACGGTATGTATCCGTACACACACACACACTTGTAACGGACGGGATATGCTCTACAGCACAGATTGAAGTCTCTTTAAACGTGCTGGGTCTCGTGTTTTTCTCCGAACGTAACCTCCATGCGGCGGGTGACTATCAGGTCATACCTGAGTTACGGGCTGTCAGGTTTGACGCATGCTTTGTGTGGAACGTCAAGATGAGGGGGAGAATTCCACAGAGCAGAGGAAAGGCTACCCGAGCAAAACCTGGGCTTCTCAGAATCTTTGTGGCCAGAGAAAGCTTCATATTTACTTTTTTTTCTTCCCCCTCTCCAGTCGAATCGACGAATTGAGCTCGATGCAGGATAAACGGACCAGACGGCGACGCTTCTTCCCTCCACCCTCTCTGACCGTAACCGCTGCTGCAAGGTTTTTTTGTGAGATCTGACAAAGACTTGAGCAATTGTGGGCAGCGCTCTGCTGGATTGGGAGGAGGAGGGGAAGATCCAAGCAGCGCCGACGAGGAGGGGCAGCCCGGGTCCGGGAGCATGGACATGGGTTTCTCGTCAACGACTGCCAGTGACCGCTTCTCGGGAGCCAAGACCTCCAAACCTTGCCCTGCTCTGCTCGTCGATATGTATGTATGCTTGAACTGTGCCATTGTAGCATCCGTCAAGCGTCAACGCTGTCAGCATGTACCTCTGAAAGCAACCTTGGAAGAGTCAGAAGTGAGGCTTTCCTCACACCGCGCGAATGATTGATCACTGAGCGGCCTTCCTTTACCATGGTAGCGCGGACTTTGCGCCCGTTTGATGGGCGACGGAAAGTATGGATGGTCCTTGCTGGTGGGCTCGGTCACGGACATAGGACTGTGACACTGACAGCTGGGTGAAGGGCCGCCAAGTTGTCGAAACACTTTCTTGCTTTTCTTCCCTTCCCAATGGACTGGACTGCTAAGCTTCGGCACTCGGTCAATGTGTCGGGGGAAGTCGGTGGGCAGAAAAACACTGGCAGCTTTGGGCAGAGAATCCTGCTGCACTAGAAGTGGAATGATATCGATCATCTCAAGTTCGTTTGCTGTGGCCCATCCAGATCTTCGCCTGTGGGTTGATGGGCTTCGTGGGGTCCAGCGATAGTGGTATGCTTCTTCTTTGGGACGTCGCGCAATCTCGCGCAATCTCTGCGGACCCCATAGTTCAACGTCTGCATCTGTGTGATCTTTTCTGGACTCGATCTTGCTGGAGACTTCAGAGACGGGGGGTCCCCATCAGAAACCGAAGAGCCGCAAAACATAACCGTCAGACGATCGGCCATGTTGACGGTACCGACGGGTCGACGGCCCCGGCCTTCAGTTTCGACCGAGCTTCGGCGCTCTGTGCTCCGTGCTCTTTGTCCCAACTCTTGAGCTTCTTGGGCCTTGGGTCTTGAGTCTTGACCACCTACTCGTGGGGTGCTACGTTTCCCAGGAGTTCCCCTTCTCTCGGGTTGGCGGTTTGACTGTACTGTCGGCCGCTTGTTGCAGGTTCATGGCGCTTCATCCCAGCAGCTTGG
Organism: Colletotrichum scovillei; assembly: GCF_011075155.1. Taxonomy (NCBI): domain Eukaryota; kingdom Fungi; phylum Ascomycota; class Sordariomycetes; order Glomerellales; family Glomerellaceae; genus Colletotrichum; species Colletotrichum scovillei. The sequence continues at coordinate 1,550,678 of NW_023336263.1, forward strand.
TTCAAGACAGAATAGAGTTCATGGACGAGGTGTTGATCATTTGCGGGCTCCATCGAAACCTGCCACAATATCGAATGGCATGGCGAAGTGAACGAAGGCCAAGACTCGGTCAGACGCGAAGGTGCCGACACTACGAGAGTGATGGGCAGGCCTTTTGACAGACGTACTAATAGCATCGCAGACTAGAAAGTCCTAGACTCGTGACGTCTACCGTGATAGACTTAGAGTCGTCGAGATGATTATTGCGGAACTCTCCGTTAACTTTTGATGTCCCTGCGAAAATCCTCGATTTGTCTTGGGGGCCCTGCCGGTTCCGGGCTTTGAAAATGAGCTTGTACCTGTCCAGCACAAGTGGAGAGAAGAAGTGGATTAGATAAGCATGCCCTGTACCATGGAAACGTCCGAGCCAAGGGCCCAAGGGAAGTGAGTGACACTGACACTGACTGGGAGCTGGGCGGGCTGGGGAGGGGGTGGAGGGCCCTGGCCGAGAAGGGAGAGGAAGAGAGAGAGAGAACAGTTGTCGATGTACCTCGACACCCACAGGTACTTCCGCCTTGTCTTTACCTTTGCGGCTTGCCTTGCCTGCCCGGATCCATGAGAAAGGGGGCAGAGAGGCGGCCGGGACGCTGTACGTTCCAGGTCGAGGTTACTCCTGGTGCTCCTCCCATCCGCAGCTCTTCCCAGTGCAGCAGAGCAGCTAAGGTAGAGTGTAGGCGAGGCGAGCAAGGCAGGGCAGGACAGGACAGGGCACTTGCTTTGCGTCTGCTGTGCTTCTGCTGCGCTACTGCTGCTGCTGGAGGAACTCATGTTCCCATTCCCTTGGGTCAGCGAGCCCCCTGCTCCGTACGTCTGCGTCTAGGTATGTACTCCGTACACAGTAAGGACGATGTCCTAGCTGTAGCAGCAGCAGTCGTCGTTGCGCGGCTTAGGACTTCCCTCCGACGATAGTCCGCATAGCAAGCAGGTCGATGGACGTCCGCAGGAGAGTTCCCCATCAGCAGCTCCAGTTGCCCCTCTTCAGTACAGAACATGTCGACATTCATTGGCATCACGACTGGCCACGCCTCATCATGTGCTTCTCAGAGTCTTCCTCTGGGTCCTCTTTCCCGTTGCTATCTCGCCCTACCTCATATCCTTCTCTCTCGACTCTCGGTCTACCTCCCGAGTCTTGACACTGCGCATACACGAAGCACATGCAGATTCATGTCCAGTCTCCATCATGCCACCATGTAGACGCTCCGCTCATTACGCACGCATCGTCTTGGCTCACACCCGTATGCCTACAAGAGTAAGGATGCTCTGTACTCTGTACGGATATGCACAGAGCATCGCGGCTGGCAATGGATATCTCTCCATTCGGTGAACGGCTATCTCTTAGATACAACATGCGGTTACCGTTCCGGTTTGAAAAAGAGCCCTACTGCCGCACATCATCACCCGTTCTCATCAAGGGTTTTGACGGCTCCTGACTCGCCCATCTACCGTGGCACCACGGCACCGCGGCCATGGTCGCAGCCCTAAGGCAAGCCACGTCTGCCAGCGCACAGCACATTGGGGATTGTTTCTCGGAGCTGCACTTTGGCAATTTCGCAAGGACAAGAGGACCCAGAAGTGTTCGCAAGAAACCCCCCTCTTCTTCCTCGATCTTCATAACCTAAGAACCATTCCGGCGTTGTCTTGACTCTTGGGGTAGTACGATAACCTATCGCAAAAAGTCACCTTACCTTGACCTCAACGTGCCTTGCACCCCTCCACTTCAGCTACAACCTCACCGAATCCCACTTCCAGACTGTTTACACTAGTTTCCCCCTCCGTCCCCTCTTTTGAACCCTTTTCCTGTGTTCCCCTCACGATGTTCACTTTTTATTCTCTCGCATCATCCTTTTGGTCACGGCCCATCATATCCTATCTCGTGCTACACGAGCAGACGGACGGGAGAACCCCCGTGAAGCATGTCTTATACTGATGCAATGAGCTGATGTTGTGACGGACCATGTTCTCTCCCACATGGGGCCACGTTCGTGTCTCTTCTTCCCGTCGTGCCTCCTGCCTGTCCCGCTGCTGTATTTCATTGTGTCTGTATGCGCTGTGCTTGTGCTACCTACGCAGTACGGACGCAAAGGCAGGGTGATGCCAATTCTGGTGCAAAACAGACGTGCTTCATCCCCAAATCCCTGACTTGAGCCAATCATAGGCCCATCACGACGCCTTCGTTCCTCATTCCCGGGTCCCCACGTCTTCAGGTCTGACCCGACAGCTTGTTTTGAAGGATTCCTTCCCCTCCCCTCCGACGCCGATGCCCTTACCCTCCTCTCCCGCTGCCCGCACCACTGATGTGCGCAGCCACCCCACCGACAGTGGCCAGGTCTGTATGTTGTACCCTGCCTGTTTCCAACCTTGCCCAGCCCGTCGTATCTGAACGTCTGCGCCTAATAGTGTACTCACACACACTCACTCACACACTCACACCCCCCAGTGGCCCCCCCAGGCCCCAGGGGCAGATTGATGGGCGTTAGGCACACTCGAGGAACAGTAGGCGGCTGACGAGCTAACCAAATTCGAGACAACTTGCCTATGGGTAGCTCGCTAGCTCACTAGAGCTGTCGAGACTGTCTCGTCTTGCGCAGTAAGCATGGTAAGCTCGCTTGGTGCCAAACATTGCCAAGGACAGGTTACACACTCCTTGAGCTCTTCTCTCATCTTCCTATTCATCTTTATCTTAATCGACCTTGTGAAGCTGTAAAGTCATCAAGAAATATAGTTATTTAGTCGTCAGGCAGCGGCCACTATCTACCCTGGCCTGCAGAGAACCACAGCCCGGGTATCGAGCGGGAAAGCATTACCCGCCCCTGCAAGTACAAGTCATCCAAGCCTTGCTGTAGCATCTGAGGTAGGTATCGAAGCAGAGCAGAGCAAAGCGCAACTGCCACTCTCCCACTTGTACCTGGGCGAAGCAGTGTACATTCCCTTGACCCATCGACCCTCATGTACCTTTCCTTCCCTGCCTTAGTGTCTAGTAGGTTCACTTCCGTGCTTCCTGAGAGCAAAAGTGACAGAGAGAGCGAGAGAGGACCACAGCGACCCGTGCAGGGACGGGACGCGGAGCTGTAAAGACCTGGAACTCGCCAATCGCCAAATACTCGAACATCCATGCTTCCTTCAAGTCTACATTCTGTTGCCTGCCTCTCTCTCTCGCACTCATTGTCCCTTGCCTTCGGACCACTGACACCAAACACATACATAATCGCTCCCTTTTCACCTTTGTTTTCGCCATCGTGTTCTTCAACGTTGCCATACTGTCGGGCCCTCGAGATTCCCCCGCGTCATCATCTTACCAGCCCAGGATTCCTTCTGCGACTTATCTTGCGACCTTGTCTCCCGGTCGTGCCTCGATCTACCGGGAGCGTTGTTGAGCTATCGATCACCTGTCAACTTGAAGGATTCGAGATACCTGCCAGGGTCGACAACCTCTTCCCCCGCACAGAGCATTCGGCGAACAACCCGATCTCACCACATTCCGCTGCGTCGAATCGTCGCTGTTCACACCCCAGCCACGACGACGGCCGAGAGCACACAAAGTCTTGTCGCGTCAGACTTGAACACCGCTCTTCTAGACGGACGCTAGTCGACGGTCGAAGTCTGCTAGACAGGTTGCAGGTTACATAGCTCTACACGAAGCCTGAATCCCCCACCCCTGATACCAAAAGGTCATCCACCAAACACCATCTCATTCTCAGCCTGTCCGCCATCCGCCGCCTCCTCTGGTACCGGGCTCCTTCAGCTACCTTGCTAGTACGTACCTTGGCGACTTTTATTAGTCTATGGGACGACCCCCTTCTCGTTTCCCCCCAGTCGTGGAAGTCATTCAGATTTCTGAGGCACCCTCACGGGCCATGTCAAAGTTGATGCCGAGCCGTCCAAACCACCATACCCTTTCTCTCTTAACACCAAGCCTGTCCCGTCGCAAGACATGCCAGAATTTCCGAACAAACAGTTGTTGAAAGTCGATCCCTGATCCCCTTGCCTCCCATCCTTCTCTTCGCTGCTCGCGTCCGCGATTTATCTCGTCCCGAACAAAGGGCACGCACACCACCCCCAAATAACCCTCTCCCATTGTCTCGGGTCCCTCCTTGTCATCCGCTCCAGTGGTTTTCTATCCTTTTTTCCCCCTCCCAGTATCCTCCTCTTCTCCAAGACAAGCAGCGCAAAGTTTGCTTCCCCATCATTCGTTCTCGCCTCCCCGCTTCCACACCTCCAAACAGACCGACGTTTTCGTCCAACATCTTCCCTATCCAGATTGTCTCTCTATCCACAAGCGGCTCGACCGCTCCCCACGCCGCACGCCGCTTCGGGACTTTTCTGATCTGACGGTTGGAAACAGACAAGCCTGGCTGCCAATCAGGGACGTCATCGCCGGCATTTTGGTCTTGGTGGAGGGGTCCCTGATTAGAATTTTCCATCCCTGGAAAGCTCACTGACGTTGAGAAAGCCAAGGTTTTGGATTTGGATCGCTTCACGTTGCCAATTCGCATCGCCGTCAACTTCTCGGCAAGTCAGACGCCCGTCACTGAGGACCTTCCTCCACGCCTGACGGCAGTCGACTTCGTGTACGCTCAGGTTCGAACAGTTGACTCGGGCTGGCGTCTGTTGGGTACGAAGCGCAACAAGCAGATAATTCACGTCCACAATGAATTCGCCGCCAAACTCATTACGCGAAGAACAACTGAGAGATCTCTTGGTGAAGTCCGCTCGCGGCCCGCCTTCAGACCAAGAACCCCCCGAAAAGCGGCTTAAACTCGGCGGCCCCCCTTCTCCGGCAACCTCAGGCCCGGCCGTCATGTCACCGCCCGGTTCCACCGATACAGCTATCACTGTCGGTTCTCATAATGGCGATGAGTACGACACCGAGAGCTTGACCGACAGTGTGAGAGAGCACATGTACGAGAACCGACTACGATATCACGCCTATCGCGCAGGACGTTATGCATTTCCCAACGATGCTATTGAGCAGGACCGCGACGAGATGAAGCACATCATCAGCATTGAGCTGAGTGGGAGGTACTTCTTTTCCCCTGTCGATGACCTGATGGCAAGAGGCGCCGAAGTCCTGGATCTGGGTATGTGAAAGCTTTTCATGTGAGGCACCATGGTGGTGACGTACTTGAGTCCATCGTGGCGAATACCTGCCGCTACGTTATGAACGCTATCTTCGGCAAGAATCATCACAACGTTATTCATGATGCCTTGGCAATGAAGAGAACAACGCCAGAATCTTGCGACGTCATCACCGAGCCGTTTGTTTACATATTGGGATATGCTGTGAGTCGCAGTGAGTTAACGCCATTCTTCACAGGAACTGGACCCGGTCACTGGCCTATTGAACGTAAGTTCCAAGTCCTCAAGACGCTTTCATGCGCCGTCATATGATTCACTTTCACATCGTTCTCCTCACACCATCACGACCTCCCTACGTTTATGATAAGCGGTCAAACTTACATGTGACCCCGTAGTCGCCGATATGCATCCCAACTCTACGTTTCTCGGCATCGATCTATCCCCGATTCAGCCGAGTGAAGTGCCTCCCAACTGTCACTTCATGGTCGACGATATTGAGCACGAAAATGGATGGGATTTAGACGAAGAGTACTTTGATTTCATCCATCTGCGACATACCCTGCACTCCATTCGCGATCGCAACGATCTCATGCAACGCGCCTATAGGTAAACTCCTCATCTCATTTTCACATCCCATTCTCAAGGTATCGAACAATACTGCCTCAAGATAAGAGACTGAACTCTCGTAGGCACCTCAAGCCTGGTGGTTGGTTTGAAATACAAGAACTCGAGTTCTTCCCTTTGTGCGACGACCAGTCCTGCCCGGACGGAGATGGATACGGCTTCCGAGTCTTCACGCAGTACCTCGACGCGGGATTAAGAGTGCTTGGGTCAGAAATGCATGGGATTCGCGCCGCCGCTGATGAGATGCGGGCCGCTGGTTTCGAGAACGTGGAAGAGGACAGGAGGAAATGTCCCATCGGCGACTGGCCAGCAAGGCCTGAGCTGCGCGAGTGTGGCATACTGATGCGGGAAACGATCTTGGAAGGTCTCAAGGGTCTGGCGACAAGGCCTTTCAGAGCCCTGGGATGGACCGAGATACAGATCGAGATGTTCTTGTTGGACGTCCGGTCGCACGTCAAGGAAAGGGACTTCCACTCCTATCTGAACCACAGGACAGTCTATGGAAGAAAACCGCTCGACGCGCCGAAGCCATGAGTGGCGAATTTACGAAGAAAAAGAACCAAGAGCACGAAGCAAGACTGACGACACGAAACGAGCGAGGCGACGAGTACGAATGAGATCACCGATCACCGCATACCGATAAAGGCGATGTAGGGTTTTTTAGATTTGGGTTTCTGATTTTCCTGGGATTGGACGCCTCCTATCCCACGTTGGATGTGCTTTGGTGTCACTGGGGCATTGCATCAAAGGGTTCAGCCGGCGGGCTGGCATCATTATCATTATCGTTATCATCATCATCATCATCATCATCATCATCATCATCAGCAAAACAACGGCACTGCATCGGTTTGGGGATCTCTCGGTGGGTTTTGGGGTCTAAGGACAGCTGGAGGTAGCTTCGGCTTTGGCATGCCGTCATCGAATTTCGGCTACAGCGGGCGATGGGGGAGTTTTTTGTTGGCTTTCTACTTCGAGGAAGTCATGAGATGATTAGGACCATGGCGGCCTCATTGACTCCATCAGCTTCTGATAGGCCTGGTGTATCTTGCCGTTTCATCCCGCCATATTGGAGTAGTCCGCACGAAGGGGTTCGTTTATTGAACAATCCCTCAAAGTCGACGAATATTGCGGAAGTGGCATGTCTATATTGCCCATGAAAAATATATTGCAAAGCCTCTCATCCCCGAGGGCTCATTTTCAGTTTTCTACACTTCCATTCCTCCCTGATTAGAGCTTTCAAATTCGAAGTGATGAATCAAACAAGCCTATGTATTTGAGTCTTTGCAAGAGACATGTCATAGTTCGAAACGCAAAGGCGTCAAACAAGATTGTGATCAAGCTTGAGATGTTTCAAGTTGTGCTTGCTTTTTCAATGCCGATCATTTGATGACTTCATGGACCGTGATTTACATGCGCTCATAGAAGTCAATTCTTACTATCTTCTTATATGTCTCCATAGCCGAGGCTTGAATACACGTCCGGGCTGTTCTCTTCGTGTCTGAAAGGCTCATCATCGACTACAAGGTATGAGGTCTGGACTCAGGTGATGGAGGCGTTTGGTCACAGACTTCTTACTCTAGAAGGCTCATATAACATTGTAATGGACGTTAGGACTGCTGTCGATGCCATGGATATTCTAATGAACTTGTTGTGATGTGTTGGTCTGGAACCCTTAGTGGTAAGTTGGGGCATCGATCTTGCTCAAGGGTAATTGCGTAGCCTATATGAAGTGACTGGTCTTCAAGTGTCATGGACAACGATTTTCGGCACTGTTTTCTCTTCAATCAGCTAGCTATCTTTCTTGAAGGATGTTTGGAAATGCATGCAGATTAGGCTTCAGACAGTTCACTATCAAAGAAGACTGAAAGATTGTAATGTAAGGTAGAAAGCTAAGTGGGTGTAAAAATGGCTCGCTGGAGAAAATATGATCAATCGCCTTCGATTAAGTCAGTCAGTAGAACAAGTGATTTGATTTGATTTGGAAGTCTCATATGATCTGTCTCATGACTGAACATTGTCCTCACGAGCTTCTCGGTGATTTATATACGGTGACATCTCAGCTGAGAAACAACTGTTCTTTTTTCTTCTTTCTTTTCGATCCTTGTATCTAGACCTTCCGGCATGGATACATGCAATTTACTCTCAACTCACCTTGGGCACTTTCGGCGAGTGCTTGAGTGGATGATAAACTGATCTGCCGCTCAACCCATCCCAAGTTTCCAGTTGTCGATGACAGATACTCTGTATAGCAACATCGTTCTTTTTCGTTCTTACTACCGCACTCTCCACAAGCCTGAGTGAATATCATAGGTACGCTGAGAAGCACTCAAATTGACACCGGTAGTTACCATATGATTACAAGAGGCGTCGCTTACATGATGTACACCATTCCGACTATTTCGTCACTCACTTTGTGCTCCGGCTTGGGATACAGGATCGGGACGAGAAGTCCTACATAGCTTGACCTCATTACTTTGATTAATAGCAAAATCTCATTAAGTAAGAACCAGTAAGATTCTCGTAAGGCATATAAATTAGCCAAGGCAGGAAATGCTTATTTAGACTGGATGGCAAAGTACTGACGCCTTTCCTTGAAACACAATAAGGCTGTGTTATTATCTTGCCAATGATGATTTGTATCACTCCACCCGAGAATCCTCACCTGAATCCCCACAGTCTACTAACTTTCGCGTAGTGATGTCTCGTTCTTCAAAGGTTACACGACAAAGTATATGATTCTGAGCATCTGCAGGATAGGATACTGTAGACATGACCAACTGGAGAAATGTCAGCTGTGCATTAGTGGGATTCAATCAAGCGATTTCAGGTTGAATGAACCCATCTCTCACGATAATATGCTCAAAAGGTTGCCCGACCGACATAGCTATCGCGGCTTGGGTCTGATGGTCGAGCCGGAGTATTCCGGGCTCGCAGCAAAGTCTGGTCACGATGCCTTCACAGAGAAGCACCGAACCATGTAAGCGTTCATACATGCACTTTCCATATTACCAGAAGCTTCAAAGACATTCTGGAATTACGGATACTTACTCCTGTCTTTCGGTCCAGCTCTAGCCCTTTTCCACAGAACCTTCTCAGTGGGTCCCAGCAAAGCACCTTGACGGCACATCCTGCAAGGCTCAAGCAGATCGGATGTTTGCCAAGGATGCGATGGGGTCCAAGCTCCAATAAAGTTCCGGGCCCTCTATACTTCAGACTTTGGGTAATAGAATCCTTTCCTTCCCCTGAGATATTGCGAGATATGGAGCGTTTTTGTTGAATGGACGAGTCATGCATTGTTCGTGACTTTGCAAGCCAAAGCGCGCAGTTGTGTATTCGTAAAGGAGGCAACAGATGCCGAAGGCAATCAGTTTTCTCTTAAATAGTAGCCACTCTTGAGCGAATAAAGATTTCATGTTGATTGCGTCGCATCTGCCCCATTTCTTGCCAGACAGCATCCTAGCCTGTATTTCTTCAAGATTCGAAGTCAGAATGCCAGCGATAAACCAAAACTTGGGCATCGATGCTTAGAGACCAACACGTTGACAAGCATTCGAAGAGCTTTCAATGGTAACCAACAGTTCCGATTATGGAGCAGTCTTGAATGCACCTTAGATATGTTCTACTCAGGGGGCCCATGTCGAGTGTTCTGTATGATATCAGAGTAGTTTTACACAACACCAACTTTGACAAAAAGACATCATATTAAGCATTGATGTTCAACTGTGGCAAAGTTTCGGAAGCCTTGGAGAACAGAATTGGGACTTTGGCGTAGAGCCCATGTAGCTATGTAGAAGATGGAAACGAACGCCTCGAACGCCTTCTGGTGGCATTGAGTCGAATAAGAAAACAATTGCCTCATGGACGCTATGGATGCTTTTTGCAATATTTCTTGACACAACAACAAAACATGAGTCTGACTCGCATAGCTTTCCAGGAATTGGGTAGCCTCTGACAAAGTCGGGACCTCATGAGGTTGACTAAGATTCAATGTAAAATTTACTTTTGACTAGTTCAGACTTGTCGATGAGGAACGTAGTCTGACACTCAATCCTTCGTCATCCATGTGCAGTGACATGTGTGTGAAGTTGATTTTGAGACTCTGTGAAACTCACACGCGCCTCTTTGACTCACTGTAAAGCCATGACAGTAGGCAAAGTGATTTGAGAAGCACGTGTCTGACTCCCAGAGTTGCCAAAGATAGGTTTGTGGCTAACATCATGAGACCAGGCTGGCCCAGACCGCTAAACTACACACACTTCAACTTGACGAGTACTTCGTGTGGCACGGCGATGAGATAAAAGACTCAACGATCAAGATTCGCCCACACTTTCGTTATCTTGTCCACATAAAGACTGGGTTCAACGAGTTGGGCGAGCAGACGCTAATGGTCTAGTCCATGGAAGTCAAACAAAGCATTGGTTGCTGATGACATGTTTCTGCAGCTATGGAGTAGTTAAACCAAATATCACGTACTTGCGCTCAGACAGACCTCTCTAGCTCACCCCAGTTACATCATGGGGGCTCTCTCCACAGATTTGGGAACGCACGTCGACATCAGAACCGCCAGTCCGTGTGTCTGTGCTATCTTATGGTTGCATCGGATGACATGACATCCATCTCTAAGACCGCCACATGGCTTGGGATCTTGATCTCAAGATACCTAGCAATGACTCCTCGATATCCAAGCGTGTTTGCTTGCCACCGCCAATTTTCCCTCTGAAATTCGTTCGCAAACTTGTCATGTGTTATGTGTCAGAACCGTGTGGCAAATGCTCTGCTTACACGACTCACATCACGTTTGTCTTCTGCCCATGATCGACTGCATTTATTTGGAACTCTGGAAGCCGTTGGAACCATGTCCTGGCTGCTGTAGTCACTCAGTAACGAATATGACCAGCCATCAGTTGTCAGTTTACCCCATGATGCTTTAACCTTCAATGCAGACTCCAGAGTGGTAAAAGGTTCAAGTTGTATTCCTGGCGTGTTCATCTCATGGCATCTGAGCCTCACAGAGACAGCCAGCGTGATCCAAGGTGGACACGATCCCGGGTGGGCCGGCAAACAATGAACAGACCATCGTCCCCAGACTTTCCAAGGGCGGGGTGGTTTGGCGTCGTCGACGAGGTATCCGTAGTCCCCTCCAATAGGGTTCGCCGTCTTAGAGTGCAGATGATCTTCACTTCCCGAGGCAGCTCAATTAATACGAGGAAAACTTTAGTGCCCGGATGAGGAGCCAGGATCATGAGAGAAAACCAACCCCCGAGATAAGAGAAAAGACGGAGAGTGGTACGACCAGACCATACGAAGTGCCGTAGGTATGAATGCCCGAAAAGCGTTGGTCGGTCGGCTGGCTACATCAAATGAAGCGAGTAAAGGAGATTATTCTCGAGTTTCTCGAAATGATGTAAATCTTCAGCTCGTCATCACGGCTCCGACCTACCCGACGCAGGGTGTGCCATTCACGTCACACGTAGCCCTACTAGGAGCGGTAAGGCTTGCAAATCAGAGTTTCAATAAGCAACTTGCAGGATTCATGAAGCTCTCTAGACGAACGATGACAGGCCACCCCGCGCAACCCGCGGTTCATCGGCATTCCCATCTTCTCCATTGTTCCTCTCGCGCGGGGTCGCGGGCGCCCACTCATAGTTCGTATCGTTCGAACGGGCTTGCTGTGCTGGCAAGAAACTCAGAAATAGAATGAACCAGCGGAAAGAGCAAACAAACAAAACCGCTGGTTGGCCGTATTCCCGCCGCTGGGCTGATCTGGCTCGTCGGAGTCGCGCCTCTTGTGTAAGCTAATGTCTTCGTATATGCATATCGCACACAAGCGAAGCGGCAGTCTAACCTCGCGGTCTCAGTTGTTGGCCATGGGGGTCGGGCGGTGAGTCAGCTCCCAGCCTTTTGGTCTCACAATGCAAGGGCAGCAGCTTGGCCAACCTCACGGCCACATCACACATCACACATCACACACACTTCATGGCGGCAGAGACACAGTCACACACATGCTGCTGCTGGGTGAAGATAAGGCATTGGTGCTGTACGCCCGCTTAGCCGCCTGAAGCAACATCGCGCCCTGCAGGGTTGCGGCACGCGCGAATTTTCAGGCAGAGGGCCAGAGAGAGCGTGGGAGGCAGGTCTGTCCACAGTGGGAGGGCCAGAGGCCGAAAAGGGCTCGTTGCTCCTCGATTGCGACACGGAAGGATTGTAACCCTCGTGCCGAAAGGGCTCAAAAAGGCAACGTCAATAGAGTGCCAAGGAGCCGCAACACGCCGCAACGTAGCACCAGGCCCCCGGGAAGCGGTACGGAATAGGGAAGGGATGGAAAGATTGGAGGGAAATCGATTGAAGAGCACTTTATCTCTGCCCTCACCGGAAAGCAATCAATAGAACAATATCGAGCCGGAGCTCTCATTGGAAGTTTCACGTTCGGCAGCGAGGGCCGCGAAACACTTTCGTCCTGTTCGAGCCTTGAAGCCCCCATTCAGGGTCCTCAAGAGACTCGAACGACTCGAACCAGTCAATGAACCAGCTCATGATGGACGCTAAGCCGCAGCTGCTTGCGCGGACGCTGGCGTTGCGTGCGCTCCACGGTCGCAAGGCTGCGCGGATTACAAGGCGTACTTTTTTGACATGACTTGACAGATAGGGGAAATGAACGACTTACGTATCTGGACATTCAAGATACTGTACCTGGAAGATGACCGCCGACGCCGTCGACGCCGTCGCAGAAACCAGAAGGCAGAAAAATCCTTCCGAGGCTCACGCTAAGCGATTCGCAGTTAGAGAGGGCTCGCGTCAGTGAGTCCGAGGTTCGGGTCTTTTTAGTTGGACAGGCTCGCAATCCCACGTCCCGTTAACTACGACCTCGCGCGACCCTCCTCCGGGGGTGTTTCCCCTCTGTGCCTCTCTCTGCTGAGTAAGACCCACGTCACGTCTTTGGAGCGGCTGCTCGATAGTCTCCTTGCTGGCGGGCGGGTGTGGAGGTTTTTTTGTCCTAGTTGTCGGGGCGAAACCGTTGTGGAGATGACAAACAGTAGCTCGACAGTAGCTCGAACAGATTTCGGCGCTTCTCTGTGCCAGGCAGCAACTGCCATTTTCAAATCAACAGTGACAAACGACGACCCGAGGCGAGGGTAGGGGGAAACGAGGGTGGCGGCGTCAGGGCGTCTAGCAGGGACGGGTTGGGCTTGTCGTGGCTGTTTGAGTGACACTGACAAGTCACGACAAGAGCCGCAGGTCGTTCGTAAAGTAGTCGAACTCCGACGACATCAAATTACTTGCTCGCTGGTGGCACCGTCCCGAAGGATATACCCGCACGTCTGGAATGAACACGGGCATTTAGAGTGCTGGTCGGGGCGCTTCCGTCGTTCCCGGGTGATTGGGTCCAATAATTCCTTGCCAAAATAGTAACAATATTTGGCAATAATACGGAAGTTTAGACGGTAATGGCATATGCAAGTGCGAGCTCTTTTCTGGCAATACTCATCTCGACAATCGCAACGTTATCACTGGATACCGAAATTTTGGACGCGAGCGTCTAAGCGAGACTGAGAGAGAGAAGACTTTTTTCCATATCCACGGCTCGTGGGAGCTGAAGCCTGAACGTCGAATTTTCGTTGAGACAAGCCGCTGGACACTAAAGCCTTAGGGCATCGAGATCTTCGGCATTCCGGTGACCGCGGGGCCCATCTCGTTCTTGGCGGGGAAGCTTGGACGAGCTCCTTGCTTTGTGCTCAGCTCTGGGCGGCAAAGGGGGAGTGCTCTGTGACAGACAAAGAGAACAATTTCTCCGACAAAGCAAGACAAAGCAAGGAGAAAAGCCGTTGGAAACTCTGAAAAAAGGAGACCAAATAGGGGCTCAACTTTCTGGGGGTTGAACGACGATGAGTGAAGATATTTTTCCTCCCTCGACTCCATCAATTTGCTCTGCGACTTCGCCTACGCTACCGCACGGGTTGAGATGTGTCAGATTGATCGTGATTCCGTCCAGAGGTTTCGAACCCATGGGCGAACAACGCCAACGAGGACCACACTGGCTCCAGTGTTTCCTGAACCTGGAGGCTGGGAGTGAAGTGGTCCCAACCCACCGGGACAAGGGGGGGTGTGGCACAAACGCATGGTCAAGCGGTCTCGAATTCAGTCAGAATTGCTCGGCGGCGGTCCTTGTGCTCCGTTCTCGATAGTGGGCAGCCGAGGGACGCCACTCACAGAGGAAGTCAAGAGTAAGAGAGCAAAAACGAATGGGCTCATTCACTTCATTAGCCACAGGACCGGACAATTGTGCGAGCTGGTTGTCGATACTGGAGAGAAAAGTTGGCACAGCGAGTGAGAGAGCGAGACTGCGTAGTAAACGAGCCAATGGTAGACGCCACAAATCACACAAACAACGCTCTTCCCTGCTGTTCCGTCACCGATAACAGAGAGTATTTATAGCAACGATCACCACAGGGGACACGGATCGGGTTTGGGTGCTGAGAGGCGTGGTGCTGTCGTGCAACCGTCGCTTCGACGGCTGGTCAGATTCGGGCATTTTATGACGAGACTTCAGACCTCTTTAGCTACTAGTAAATATCTGCTGGTGCCGGTATTCAGAAGGCAAAGCTGAAGGATTTGCTTTTTCTCCGGGCCACAATCGCTTTATGCGGGCTCATTTTGATCACTTTATGGATTGATGGGCTCATGCTGTACGTCCCGGGCTGGCCGGGGGGAGATAGATGGCTCACCGAGATGCGTCAAAGTGTGGTTGCGTTTTGTTCAGGGGCTTTTCTCCAAATTGGTGGCTGAGAGTGGGGGTCGTCGCGGGCGGCGGACATGCCGATATGCCGATATTCTTTTACACGAGTAGAGTTTGATTGTCTACAGAGTATCGAAACGTATTTTGTGCTTTGTACTATGTGTACGGAGTATCCATACGGTGCTAAGGTAGGGTATAGGGGAATACGACACGCGAGGTGGGAAAACTCGAACGGTGTGTGCCTGCTTTTAGGGGCCGGACGGGTGGCTTTCGAACCGTCCTCGCATAGTCTGGATAGTCTGGATAAATCTGGATAGTTTGCATTAAATGGCTTGATCAACGATGACGGCGGCGGCGTATATGCAGGTCCGTGGCTATGTCGAGTGCACAAAAAACCGGCGCTCCACTACCGGTCCGTATTTCTTCGCGCAGCCGCGTCATGCCAACTCTGGAATAGGGGCAGAAGGGGGGTGACTAAACAAGCTTCTGGTCGACTTGGCGAGAATTTGTTCATCAAGCACGATAGCCCTGCCAGTGAGCTGCCAAACCTCCTGATTCCCCACAGATCATTGGCAATCGCTTGTCTCATTGGATACAATAGGTAAGGCAACTGGGCATAATCAAGAGAGAAAGTTGACAAACCTCTTCCAGGCTCTCCCAACCTCGCTGTTTGAGTTTCAGCTTGCAAGGACTGCCACTCCCGCGCGAGTCCGCCAGCGGTTCGGACGGAATACGAGAGACATCAGACGAGGAACAGACACCCGCTGGTCGCCCGCCGTTGGCCTTTCCTCTGTGCACTATCCGCAGCCTCTGTGCGCTAGAGGCGCTGGCTAATCTGCGCACTAAAGTATAACCGCCCTGTCATCGAGCTGGTCAGGGCAGTTCCTGGGAATGACAGAACCGTTGGCTTTGTCTCTCTTTCTCTCGTCGCCGTTCGAGAAACCTTCTGAGAGAGGGTCGAGAAGCGACGGGCGAAAGGTAGAGACAGAGAGATAGGTAAGTATGCGGGCTTCAGGTATGAGTTACGGCGATGCTTGGAAGTGTGTGCTACAGACCGAGACTCAGCGTAGCACCAGTTCAGATAGTGATAGTGATAATGGCTTGACAGAACATGGAAAAAGGAAGGTGACTGATAACCACGTCGGCTACCCAGCCTAAAGTGAGTTGTGCCGTTGCAATGGTTGGCGTACGATAGTAAGGATTCAGATACACACACAGTAAAAGGAGGATGGTAAAAGGCAAGCCACAACGTTTCGCCACCAAAAGTGCCGCTGCAGGCTTTCAGAGTTCTTGAATCTTAGCCAATGCCGTGACGTCAAATTGCTGTTCTGCCCACTTCTTTTCTGTCCGTCGACGTTCGACAATTCGACAGGCCGAGCACAACATCACGCTCAGTCCGTCCCATCGCCCATCCCAACCTATCCCATGCCATTACATCCCGGCGGCCGTGTTGTAAACTTGTGGGACCATCTCCTGACTCGCTTGGCAGCTGTGTTCTCCTTATCGCAGTCTTCCCGAAAATTCTTTTTCTTCTTCGCCTGTGCTTTCTCGCATGCCCGCCGCATGGACGCAAAATAAGGGGTCCTGTTTTTCCCTTTACTGTGAACCCAAGCAACGCAGCCCCAGGGCCAGAACCACATGCTGCGGGTTTGCGGGTTGCTGACACGAGAGAGAAATATGCAATGCAATGCATTCTCCATTCAATGGGCCATGCTCGCCGCCGCCGACGACGGTCGACCAGCCCCTCGCAGCTCGCTCGCCCAAGACATGCAGAATAAACGGCTTCAAACGCTCGAGAATCGGGGGACCACTCGAGCTGACATCTGTTGGCGCCCAGCGTATGTCGACACCTCGACACCCGTCGAAGCTACTGAAGCTTTCTCTCGGCGGCTGAGGACCATGGACGACACACCACGTCCACGCCCGACACAAGCCAAATGATCCCTGAAGGATCCCAGGATCGATTGGGTTCCCGGGAAAATACCCATGTCGGCCAGAAATCCTGCAAAAGTTCGACTTTTTTCAACTCTTTGCGGCTCCACCCTTGCTTGGCCCGGGTTCCGCTTCCCAACTTCTGTTGCTTGCCAGTGCGAGCTCAGTCCAGCCCGCGGACACGGCCATGGCAGAGCAAGGAGAGAATGGTCGTCGTTGATACTGAGATACGTACCTTTACACACGCGAAAGGGGGCCGCCGTCCGAACTATTCCATGAGAACAATGGACGGACAGTGGGACAAAGGAACCCCCAACGTCCTTCCTAGCCTCTGGGTCTGGCAAGTGCACTCAGTACCTACATACCGGGACTCTGAAGGTCGTGCGTGGTCGTCTATCCGTAGCTGGGTAGACTCCTCCAGGGCTCCTCCAAGTTCCCGACCGGGAAGATCTGCGTTGCTGGCTCCAGCCCACCCGCGGTGGCCGGGCCCATGGGCTGGTGAGGATATTCTTAGGATCCAATCGGCCACCCTCCGCAACCCTGCCCGCGAAGCCGAAGACACCACCGAGAGGTCACCGCTATGATGCAGACATGAGTAAACTTCGAGCTCGTATCCTAGAATGGTGGGCTCCGCAGGCGGCGGGCATGACGGATTCTGATGACCCTTTTTCGTGAGGCGATGCCCAGCAGCCGGGCGGGTCTGGTCTGCCTCTCTCTCCATGTATCCTCCCACCCCTTACCACCACCACCACCACACACGCCCGTGGACCGTGGACACGCCCAGAAGAGGCAAGCAAGCAAGTGCTGTGCTGTTCAAAGATTTCCGTCTCCATAGTAAAGTCCATCTATCCCGTAGTCCCTTCTCCCCTCCCCATCTCTGACGTACGTTGCTTCTGCATTTCCTGCCTAGCTCTCGTTCTTGCTCTGGTGTGTGTATTTTGTGGGAAAGGGAAACGGCTCTACTATCGTTCAACCATCTTTCCCATCTTTCGTCTCTCGCTCAAACCCCCAAACTGGCATCACTCGCTTTCTGCCAGTCCATGATTGCTGTTACATTTTGTTTACTTTTGTTACCCTTTTTCTGATAAGTATTGTTGTTTATCTCTGGCGTCTTCCACTGCTTGATATCGCAAGCCCGCGCCTACCCACCCTCGCTTCGAGGACGCACCTCCCAGGCGTCCTCCATCAGAACATCACAGACCAAACCGCCCAACATGTGGTTCGGAAGGCTAAAGGCGCTCCTATTACTGGGCGTCTTGTCTCATAATGTTAATGGTCTCAAGTATGAAGAAAAGTACGCCGACTACAACCTCAACACAAATAAGGATGCGACAGATCCTATCCTATACGATGGAAAGTGGGAGAACCACAAATTCACAGCGTCACCAGAGAACTGGCGATTTCCGTTTTATACAATCATGCTCGACAGATTCGTAAACGGTGATCCGGAAAACGACAGCGCCAACGGAACAGTTCTCGAGCAGGATATCACAGGCACACAACTGAGATGGGGTGGTGATATCGCCGGTCTCGTCGACACACTGGACTACCTGCAAGGAATGGGCATCAAGGGAATTTACTTTGGAGGATCTATGCTCATCAACGCGCCGTGGAACTACGATTCCTACTCACCGTTAGATCACACGCTGTTGGATTTCCACTTTGGCAACCTCACAGAATGGCAAGCCGCTATTCAGGAGGTCCACGACCGTGGAATGGTAAGTTGAATTATTCTGGCAAGTATCTCTGTGATTATGCGACTAACTTGCGCGCAAGTACATCGTTTTCGACAACACGATGGCCACCTTGGGAGACTTGATCGGCTACAAGGATTACCTCAACTCCTCGGCGCCCTTCGAACCTCATGAAATGGATGTCATCTACAAGACTGATCGCCAATACCTCGACTGGACGTTCCCCACCAAGTACAACGAGACTTGCGAGCATTTCCCCCGTCTCTACCTCGAGGAGGGTAAGGAGGTTGGCCAAGAGATCTACGACATGTTTGGCGGCTGCTACGATGGCGACTTCGATCAGGTATGCTTTGGACCGTTCTGGAAATCTTGAGTTTGGGATATTGTACTGACCTTTCCCGCGAACAGTTCGGTGACACTGAGGCTTTCGGCGTTTACCCCGATTACCGACGTCAATTGACCAAATTCGCTTCCGTCCAAGACAGATTGAGAGAATGGGTCCCGGCCGTGAACCAAAAGCTGGCGCATTTCTCATGCATCATGATCCAGCAGTTGGATATCGACGGATTCCGATTTGATAAAGCTCTTCAGGTTACGGTCGATGCCCAGGGTCTTTTCTCCAAGAAGATCCGTGAGTGCGCTCGCGATCTCGGCAAGGAGAACTTCTTCCTGCCCGGTGAGATTACAGGTGGTAACACCATGGGTTCCATCTACATTGGTCGCGGAAGAACCCCCGAGCAGTGGTTCAAGGACGTCAACACGGCCTACAACACCACCAACGAGACTGCCAAGGACATGGATATCTTCCTGCGCGACGAGGGCCACCAGGCTCTGGACTCTGCTGCCTTCCACTACTCTTTCTACCGTTTCTTGGTCATTTTCTTGGGTATGGACGGTACTGGTGTCGCCGGTTACGATGTGCCCAGTAACTTCGTCGAGGCTTGGAACGAGGTTCTCCGATCCAACGACATGATCAACGCCAACACCGGCAAGGTCGACCCCCGCCACATGTTCGGTGCCATGAACCAGGATACCTTCCGTTGGCCCGCCATCGAAGTCGGCCATGAGCGCAGTTTGATGGGTCTTTTCGTCACGACTCTTCACTTGCCCGGTATTCCTATGCTCACGTGGGGCGAGGAGCAGGCATTCTACGTTCTCGATAACACGGCGCAGAATTACATGTTCGGTCGTCAACCTTTGGCCTCTGCTCCCGCCTGGCAACAGCACGGTTGCTACTCCATGAAGGCAACTCTTTACTACCAAATGCCTCTCTCAAAGGCGCGCGAGGGATGCCGCGATGACACCGTCTCTTGGGATCATCGCGACCCCAGTCACCCCATCAGAAACATCCTGAAGCACATGTACCACCTGAGAACCGTCTACCCCGTTCTGCAGGACGGTATGTGGCTCGAGCAGCTTTCCAACAAGACCGAGGAGCTCTACTACCCTGGTAACTCCGGAATGGCCACTGTCACTGGTCTTTTCAGTGTCATGCGCTACCAGCTCGGTGTTCAGGACCTCGGCGATGACCTCGTCCCCGTCTGGTTCATCTACCACAACAGGAACGTCACCACCACTTACACTTTCGATTGCTCGAAGGAGGATGACGCGATCATCTCTCCCTTCACCTCTGGCACCACAGTGAAGAACCTGTTTTTCCCTCATCAGACAACGAAGCTCGAGGCCTCGCCCGTGAAGCTCACCTACGCCGGTAACACTGGCTACAATGGTTGCTTCAAGAACATCACCATGGCTCCTTTCGAGTTCCGCGCCTACGTTCCCGAGGCCGACTTCCAGCCTCCCCCGGTCGCCATCACCAAGTTCGTTCCCGGACACGACGCCCGTATCGAGTCCACCGAGCCTTCAAACACCGTGCCCATCGAGCTTCAATTCTCGGTCAAGATGAAATGCAGCAGCGTGACAGAGTCCATTACCTTCAAGTCTCACACCGACGACAACAGCGTTCCCACGATTGACACCAGCTCTGTCAACTGCACAGACATCTCCGAGACGATTTCTGAGTGGACTGGTGCCCTGGCCTCGTCCTTCTCCTGGAAGGCCAACCTACTGAACGTCAAGCACGGTGTTCACCAGGTGATTGTCACTAACTCCTCGACCGCCACCGGCAACTCCACGATAGCAGCCACCGACCGCTTCCTGTTCCGCATTGGTGCCCAGGATAACGCCATCGTCTTCCCTCACACTGCAAACTACTCTAGCAACCTGCTGACCAAGGCCGATGACGGTACGATCACGATCAAGCACACTTCCGCTGGAGCCAGCAAGTTCCGTTACTCCACCAACTTCGAGTCGTCTTGGAGTGACTGGGCCGACTACGAGACTTCCACCAAGGTCGTCAAGCAGTCCTGGAACGGTACTAAGGACCAAGAATGGGAGGGCGAGCACGTGATCGTTCAGTACTACAGCAAGCTCCTCGGCTCCAGCGCGTACAAGGTGCACGCCGATATTGACTACGACATCCCCCGTCGCATCCCGCACATGTTCGCTGTGGGCAAGTTCAACCAGTTCGGCTACGACAGCGGTCTCCTCAAGAACATGAAGCACCAGAGCGAGTCGGAGTGGACCTGGCATTACATGGACGAGTGGCCAAACTACTTCAAGATGAGCATCTGGGGTATGAACCCGGACAAGATGCCCGATCAGTCTTTTGTCTACGGTGACGTCGACGGAGACAACGTCGTTGAGCGTCTCCCGCCTTCGTCCTTGTACGAGAACGCCGTCAACATCACTGGCCACCCTCCTACGCCGTACCTTGCTTACAAGGTCGTCCTCAACGATGCCACTTTCCAGTACCAGCTCATTCCCCAGGGTAACATGTGGATCCAGTTCTTTCTCTGGCTGTTCCTCTTCATCGTCCCCGTCCTCACCGGTCTCGCCGCCGTCCAGGCCTTCAAGCGCTCCTTCTACAAGGTCAAGTTCAACGAGCACGGTGTCCACGACCAGTCCAAGTTCAACATGATGATCCAAAAGACCCGCAATGTCTTCATGGGCGCCGCCGGTGCGATCCCCCTCAGCATGCGCAGCTCGACCGACCTCGTCACCGCCGCCGCCGCCGCTACCGCAGGCAACAAGCGCAAGACGGTGCTGATCGCGACCATGGAGTACAACATTGACGACTGGAACCTCAAGATCAAGATCGGTGGTCTGGGTGTCATGGCCCAGTTGATGGGTAAGGCCCTCAAGCACCAGAACCTCGTGTGGGTTGTGCCCTGCGTCGGTGATATCGAGTACCCCATCGATCAGATCGCGCCGAGCATGTACGTCAAGATTATGGACCAGGAGTACGAGATTAAGGTGCAGTACCACATTGTGGACAACATCACCTACGTTCTGCTCGATGCGCCTGTCTTCAGGAAGCAGACCAAGTCTGAGCCTTACCCCCCGCGTATGGACGACTTGGAGTCTGCTATCTACTACTCTGCCTGGTAAGTTTTCGTCATGATATCTCTCCTGCCTAGACGACTGTATGCTAACAAGCCTTGAAGGAACCAATGTATCGCCGAGACCTGCAACCGTTTCCCCGTCGACATGTACCACATCAACGATTACCACGGTTCCATTGCTCCTCTCTACCTGTTGCCCAAGACCATTCCCGTTGCCCTTTCGCTTCACAACGCAGAGTTCCAGGGTCTCTGGCCCATGCGTACCCCCGAGGAGAGCGCCGAAGTGTGCAAGGCTTACAACTTGGATATCGAGATTGTCAAGAAATACGTCCAATACGGTTCAGGTAAGACAATACGCTCCTTTAGAAAACTCCACGTCCAGCTGCTGACGACTATCCAGTCTTCAACCTTCTTCACGCCGGTGCCTCGTATCTCCGCGTCCACCAGAACGGATTCGGTGCTGTCGGTGTCTCCCGCAAGTACGGTGATCGTTCATTCGCTCGTTATCCCATTTTCTGGGGTCTCAACAAGGTCGGCCAGCTGCCCAACCCCGATCCTACCGATACCGCCGACTGGGACAAGAACGACTTCATGAACCAGCCCAAGATCGAGGTCGACCCGGCCTACGAGGCCGGCCGTGGTGAGTTGAGACGCCAGGCCCAGGAGTGGGCTGGTCTCAACGTGGACCCCGAAGCCGAGCTCTTCGTCTTCGTCGGACGTTGGTCCCTGCAAAAGGGTGTCGACCTCATCGCCGATATCTTCCCCTGGGTTCTCGACAACTACCCCAAGGCGCAGCTCATCACCATTGGCCCCATGATTGATCTTTACGGACGCTTCGCTGCTCTCAAGCTCGCCAAGCTCATGGAACTCTACCCCGGACGTGTCTTTTCCAAGCCCGAATTCACTGCTCTCCCGCCTTACATCTTCAGCGGTGCCGAGTTTGCCCTGATTCCCTCCAGAGACGAGCCTTTCGGTTTGGTCGCCGTCGAGTTCGGTAGAAAGGGTGCCTTGGGTGTCGGTGCCCGCGTCGGTGGTCTCGGTCAAATGCCCGGTTGGTGGTACACGGTCGAATCAACCAAGGCCGCCCATCTTACCAAGCAGTTCAAGCACGCCATCAAGGATGCTCTCGCCACGGATACCAAGACCAGAGCCATGATGCGTGCCTGGTCCGCTAAGCAACGTTTCCCCGTCGCCGAGTGGCTCGAGAAGCTCGAGAAGCTCCAGCAGGGTTGTATCAGCGCTCACGCCAAGTATGGTAAGAAGGGTCTCAAAAAGGGCAACGTCCTCGTCAAGAAGACTCGCCCCGGTTCCATCCAGGAGCCTCTCCGCGGTGAAGTCGAACTTGTCGACCGTTCCCCCGCGTGGATGCGCCAGGTTTCCGACTACGATGATGATGGCACTACCCTCCACACCGGTCGCACTACTCCCGCCGGCATGCAGACTCCCGTTGGCATGCAGACTCCCATGATGTACACCAGCACTCCCGGATCGCCTTCCATGTCACCGTCTCCCGCTTATGTCGACTCCCCGTACGGTTCTCGCGCCAACTCCCCTGGGCCTTTCGGCAGACAGATGGAACACGGTCGCAACATCTCCGATACTCACAGCCGCAACTTCTCTCTTCCTGGACAAGGTGGCCAGGATGGAGTTCACAGCCGCAATGTTTCTGGCTTCTCCATGGCCGATACTCTGCCTCTCCCGCCCCCGGGTGGTGGTCTCGGCATGCAACAGGACAACTCTTCGAGAGCCTCCATGCTTAGTGTTGAGGATGTCGTTGGTGACAGACATGATTACAAGCTCCAGCAGGTCGATCCCTTCTTCACTGACTCCAAGGGTGAATTCTACGAGCACTTTGAGGAGAAGCTCAAGGCCCTCAACGCCGGCAACTCCATCTCTGAGCTCTGCATTGAGGACTACCTCATCAAGTCCGAGAAGGAATGGTTTGACATGTACCTCGACGCCAGACTGGGTCGCTCCGCCTCTCCCTCGTCGGCCAGAGGACAGTCCAGATCCAGAGCCTCCTCGCCCAACGCTTCCCGCCTGAGTCTCGGCATGTTCAAGAACAAGTCGTCTTCCAAGTTGAGCTTGCCTCTCGAGCGTGGTCGCGCCAGAAAGTCCGGATTGATGAACAGCATGGCCGCCGATGATCCGAACGGCGCCTACGACAGCAGAACACCCCCCGACTCGCCCGGCTCTTACAACGCGCAGTTCGACCTTCCCGAGGACTACGTCGCGCCCACCGGTATCAGGAAGTGGCTTCAATACCGCGTCGGCGATTGGCCCGTCTACGCGATGCTCCTGGCCCTCAACCAGGTCATCGCCACCAACTCCTACCAGGTGACCCTTCTCACCGGTGAAGTTGGCCAGACCGCCGAGAAGCTCTACATCATCGCGACCATCTACCTCGTCTCGTCCGTCTTCTGGTACGTCTTGTCGCGCACCATGCCTCTGCTCTACCCGCTCTCAGCACCCTACGCCGTCTATGGTATCGCCTTCCTCGTCCTCGGCTGCTCTCCTTTCGCCGGCGACAACAACACAATGGTCTGGCTCCAGAACGCCGCCACCGGTCTTTACGCCTTTGCTTCCTCCTCCGGATCGCTCGCCTTCGCCTTCAACTTCGGTACCGATGGTGGTTCTACAGTTCCCAAATGGATCCAGCGTCTTGCCATCATCCAAGGTCTCACCCAGCTCTACACCCTTGGTCTCTGGGCCTGGGGTAGCTTGGTCTCCGAGGCCGAGGCCAACAGCGTCGCCAAGCCCACTCTCGCCGGCAAGCCCGCTCTCCTGGGCATCTGCCTTCCCGTCGCCATCCTCCTCTGGGCCATCGGCGCCATCCTGTACCTCGGCCTGCCAGACTTCTACCGCCAGACCCCCGGCCCCATCCCCCAGCTCTGGAAGACGCTCATGAAGCGCAAGACCATCGCCTGGTACCTCATGGCCGTCTGCATCCAGAACTACTTCCTCAGCACCCTCTTCGGACGCAACTGGTTCTTCCTCTTCGCGTCCCAGCACGTGCCCGTCTGGAGCATGGTCATCCTCGCCCTCTTCTTCTTCATCATCGTCTGGGCCCTCGTCCTCTGGGGTCTGGCCAAGGCCAGCGAGAGCCATCCCTGGCTGTTCCCCATGTTCGCCGTCGGTCTCGGCGCCCCGCGCTGGGCCCAGATCTGGTGGGGTACCTCCCGCATCGGTCTCTGGATGCCGTGGGCCGGAAGTGCCGTCGCCGGTGCCGTTCTCAGCCGTGTCCTCTGGCTGTGGCTCGGCGTCCTCGACGGTCTCCAGGGTGCGGGTATCGGTATGATTCTCATGCTGACGCTTACCCGTGTGCATGTCGCGGCGGCCTGTGTCGCCGCCCAGGTTCTGGGTTCCATCTTTACTATGTTGGCCCGCGCCACCGCGCCTAACAACGTCGGTCCGGGTCCTGTTTTCCCTGATATTAGCGAAGGATTGGGCGTCGCATTTGCCAACGCCTGGTTCTGGGTTGTGCTTTTGCTCAACCTGTTTATCTGCATTGGTTACTTCAAGTTCTTCAGAAAGGAGCAAGTTAGCAAGCCTTAAAAAGAAATAGGCTATGACATGTTTGGGTTAGATAAGGATAGAATTTTCTTTCATTTTTCTTGAGTAGACATGAACCTCAGTAATGACCAAACTACTATGTTAATAGAGTTAATGACTTGTTATTCTATTGTCGCCATTGAATCCCTCCGTGATAAGTTCTTCATACTCTGTGCTGGATGGCATCTCAACAGGGCCTCAGCCATGGCTACCACGATTTCCTTACGAAAACATATCAAGGCCGGACGGCGTCGATTGATGGTAAGCCGATGAAGGCAAAGGGCAAGGATATGAGCCCCGTCGATTGGTAACAGTCATCAACGGCATCCGCGCCGCCCGGCCTACCGTGCCGGAGGGTCGACTATTATATGCAAGGGTAGGCTTGGTCCATACGGAAACGCCAACGGTCTTTTGACAACACGGTCTTCCACTCGCACAAGTAGTATCATCATTGCCGCAAACGTGCCGGATCATCGGTGCTTTCAGTGGCTCTCTCATCTAGAGCAATCTATGTTAGAAGTTTAAGCTTCCAAAAACACAGGCGCGGTGGGCGACCAAATCTCGTATCGAGTCATGCTAACCCACTGCACTTCATGGTGTAATTTGACACCCGCTCAGATGATAGTAGCTCTGGAGACTACTGACTCGTTTCCACATCTCACACAAGGTCGAAGCTATATCAATTCAGTCTCGGTCTCTTCTGCCCCAGGAGACTTTTAAGCTATTGAAGGCTTGAAGCTAAAGTTCAACAACTCTATCCTCATTACGAGCTTATCATTGCGGCCATCGAAAGTCAAAATGAAGTTATCGCTCCTAGCTACAATCGCGGCAGTTGCCATTACCTCTACGGAGGCATGCGCCAAGTACAAGACTTGCTGGTAAATAGACTCCATCATCATCCCTACAAAGCTCCAAGCGCCCTGTACTGACTTTGTGCTACAAAAAGGTGCGAGAGAAGCAACTTCATGTACGAGGGCAGACTGCAGGATAACATCCCCTGGGACGAAGACACAGTCAAGGCCTGCGTGGACCCCGGAAAAGTAGGATACTATGGGCAGAACTTTAAGGAGTGCCACCGATACAAGAAGTCGTTCTTCGCTTTCATTCCCTCCAAGGCCATCAACAACTGCGATTGGACCAAGGTTAGTTGACACGGAGATCTTGGAGGATACAAAGTCACTGACCAATTCCACACAGAAATGCCAATCAGTCGGTGCTACGACCGGATACTGCCGCGAGAAGATTTAGATACCCCGAAGTTCGAGAAAGCCTTACGCTATTTAATGTTTACTACAATTTAACTTCTTAACCGATTCGGTTTTCTAGTGCAACTTTCACACAGCATACAGGTTGGTCAGGAATGGCACAGATCGAGGTTGCGGGTCAATAGTCGTGAAATTCTATCGCACCTCCTTGCTGTAGTCGGGTCAAAGATATCGGTCATGCAACAATATGAACACTTAGTTCTAGTTCTTTGAGATCTCAAGAAACTCGGCAATGCTTAATCCTGCACCTTAGTTACTCCACCGAGCTCCTGCAGCGCGTCAAAGCTACCGTGCAGCTCATCGGCAACGGTTGGGGCGTCCCTCCAAAGTCCAGATGAGAACCACCCCCATAGATCGAAACTTCTTCTTTCGCGACCGCAACTGTGTCATCACTCATCGAAACATACGAGAAAGACCCCTCAACCAACACTACTCGGCCTCCGAACCAGTAGGAGGGACAGGCATAACCTCCTTGAGCTTCTCCCCGCCAAAGACAGGCATCTCCGCCGCAGTAAGCACAACAAACAACCTCGCCACCTCTGTCTCGCTCACATTCCTCCACCCGTGCATCGTGCCCCTCTGCACATAGACATCTCCCTTCTTGAGGATAGCCGTCTCCCCGCTGTCCAGGACCAGCTCCAGTTCCCCCTCGACAAGCACGCCCGTGTCCAGGGTTTCGGTCCGATGCATCGGCGCGCCGGGCCCACCGGGGAGGAAATCAACGACGCGGGCGGCGAGGCCTCCGGGGATGTCGATGCCGATTTCGAGGGGTGGCTTCAAGGTGAGGTGGGTCTTGTAAGCGTTCAGATCGGCGTCTTCGGGGAGCGGAGCGGGGAGGGAGGGGGAGGAGTAGGCCAGATAGAGGTCTGTTCCCGGGACGGATCCTTTGGGGAGTTCAGGGGCGAGGTCGGTGGTGAGGATCGCTTGGCCTGCGGCGTGGTGAGTTGTGACTATGCGCCGGGGTGCCGGGAGGGGCTTGTATGATGGTGTTTGACTGGACATTTTGAGAACCACAAGTAAGATCGCAGGCTTGAAGGTTTGGTCAATAGTGAGATGAAACTGCGATGTAATCGTCTAGATGGAAATCTGAGTCTTGCCAGAAAGCGTCTTGTCAGCTCGCTTATATACCTACTTAGATAAGTAGGTAGATCTGTTGCTTACTGGCCTTCCTCACTGGCAACTGTTCAGAAAACGACGTAATCGGTCGGCCGAGGAATACTTCCAAAGACCGAGGCACCGTCAGAAAACATGCCTGAAGCGAACCCCTCAATCCAGGATCGATACACCATCTTGCAGAATCTCCGGCCGAACCTAGCGACGGACCTACATCTCATTCGTTGTTGAGATTCCCAAGGATCGCTTCTCATCCTCTTCTCCAAGCAAAGTACGGCTGAGGATTTGTGCGGGGAACCTTGATTCGTCGCGTGTGCCCGACGAGGTGGTTGAAACGGCCCGAGATGGGATGGGAGACGTCAGCTTACCTCATGGCAAAGATCACTTCGCATTTTGCAGGCTGAGAAGAGCTGAGACGATGGTCAGCGGGAAAGATTGCGTGGTTCTGACCAGAGGAGGGAAAAGCATTTGCAATGCTGCAGAGCATAATCAGGCGTTTAAGTTTCTTTTCACCTCAGCCCTGCTATTCCGCCCGAATCTCTTTGGGATGCAAATCAGGATCCCCTTTGAAGATCTAACGATCAAATCTGCCGCATTTAGCATTGAACCGCTTGATGTCAATCTCCACTGGGGCGCTTCTAACCGCAGCCGCCGGATTGCTCCTGCTCTGTAGAGCGGGAACGCGAGCTTACACCCCGGGATGTAAGGTACGAGGACCAGTTGGGAGATATCTTGGAAGGCAAAGTCTCTTCGAAAGTCTTTCATAGGCTCGATCAAGTTCCGAGAAGGTACTTCTCAAGTTCCTCAACTCACGAGGCACTTTGAACTAGGAAGATAGGCCCACGGTCTCAGCTATTGCCTGCTTACATGCCTGCGAACCTGGCAGACACGCTTACATCCAATCCACTACACCAGACCACACCTAGAGCATTATATGATGCCTCCATGATGGATGAAAAGACGACGTGGCCTTTCGAGGGGCTCACAAGCCGCTGTTCTCTAGATTCTTGGAACTTATAAGCGTTTCTTAGTTATTCTTGGCGCGCTAGCCATAGTCTTAAGTATCAATTTCATATTCTGCCCCAAATCCTTCCAGCACATGGGAAGCGCATTGAGGAATCCTACACACCACAATGAACCCCAGACCTCATCGTCCCAACGCGGCAGAGAGCTACCGGAAGAGTTGCGACAACTGCGCCGATTCCAAAGTACATTGCGGAAAGGGGCAACTATGGTGTCAACGATGCATCCCACGGGGCCAAGCCTGCAGCTATAGTCCATCACAACAGACAAGAAAGCGGACTGACTATGCGGCAAATTCCGAACCCGAAGAACGCAATACAACTCTTTCACTCACTAATAACGAAAGCACTGCTCTTCAGACGCCAGGTGACGGCGGCCTGGGTTCGTATACTGATATCGTGGAGTTGTTGACCAGGGGCAGCAGCGCCGAGTTATTGACACCCGAAAACGCAGACTCGTCGTAGATTTCGGGGAAAGAAGAATCCCGAGGACCCTCGTCCAGAGTACAGTGATAACGACCCTCGCGAGATGAGATGGCTCTTGGAGAAAGGAACCAGTCTTTGGCCGAATGGGTGGGAGGCTTAACTTGGGGGCGAAGAAGATACCGTTGTCCATCGTATCTCGGGGGCGAATCATTTCACGATGTTGAAGAGAGGCCGGAATGCAGGCCTAATTGCTGAGTTTCTTGCCAGAGCTTTTGTCGACTTGAGTGAGCAAAATGTAGACTGAACGGTTGTCGCTTTTTGTCATCCTGCTTGGGAATTCGTTGCATCACAGAAATCTACGAAACTTAACTTTCTCAACCCGCCCTCCGTCTATGACCCTACAGTGGACTTGATGTTTTAATAGCATGAACCGAAATAAGACGAAAATTTGATCAAACACTTTGCTTTTGTAGCTATTCATACTGGGGATGGAGGCAGCTGTGCCCCTAATCATGTACTTCATCAAATATCAACTTGAACACACCACCCCGGCCTCGTCTTTTCATCTCTTCGTCTCCTTCTTTTTACTTCAACAAGTGCCCACCAGAAACGACACCCTCAGGCTTCTTCCAATGCACCGGCACCCCGCCCCAACTCTCCTCAGCATACTGCTGCTGCACCTTCTTACACGTCCTCAACCCCCACTCGGTAACGCCCACCATGGCACAGCTCTCAAACATGAAGGCGCAGCTGCCCTCGCCCACCTTAGCAGGCTTCAGCTCGGCGTTCCTCGCGCCCTCTCCGCTCTCGGCGTCGGGGCCGTGGCCAGACATGGTATTGTGCAGACTCGCGCCTCCGGGGACGAACCCGCCCTTGCCGCCGCGCTTGGCGTCGTAACCGCCCGTGATGAGGCCCATGAACTCGGACATCGTGTTGCGGTGGTAGTATGGGGGACGGAAGGTATCTTCGGCGACGAGCCAGCGCGGGGGGAAGATTACGAAATCGGCAATGGCGGTGCCGGGGACGCCGCTTGGGGCCGAGAGGACGGTGAAGATGGAGGGGTCCGGGTGGTCGTAGGAGATTGTGCCGATGGTGTTGAAGCGGCCCAGGTCGTATTTGTAGGGGTAGTAGTTGCCGTGCCAGGCGACCACGTCAAAGGGCGTGTGAGGCTGCTTGGCGGAAAAATAGTCATTGTTGAACTTGACCGTGATGGTGTAGTTATTCTCGCCCTCGTGCGCCGTGGCGCCAAAGTCCTCGTCGAAGCAGGCGACGGGCACCTGGAAGTCGCGCGCGTTGGCGAGACCGTTTGTGCCGATGGGCCCCAGCTCGGGGAGGGTGAAGTGACCCTGGTAGAGCTCGAGGGCGTAGCCGCGGGCCGGGCCGGAGGGGAGGTGGACCTGGTATTTCACGCCGCGGGGGATGACGGCGATCTCGAGGGGCCGGACGAGGAGCCAGCCGTGTTCTGTGCGGATGTCGAGGGTGCCCTCTTGCGGGACGATGAGGAGGTCGCCGTCTGCCGAGTAGAACGCCGCCTTGGAGTCCATGCTGCGGCCTGCGGCGTAGACGTACATGCCGATGCCTTGCTTCAGGGTTGGGTCGCCCGCGCCTGCGACGAGGCGCATGCCGGCGACAAAGTCCCATTCCTTGGACTCGTCATGGTCAAAGGGGTCCCAACGGAGCTGATTGGGGATGTATTGAAGCGCAGAGGGCTGGGCACGGGTCTCTGGAGACGGAGCTGTTGTCGGAGCGTACGGGTGGTGAGCGCAGGAGGGGAGGATGCGGTAGAGCCAGGCTTGTTTGCTGTCGTGGCGGGGTGCCGTGAAGGAGGTTCCGGAGAGCTTTTCGGCGTAGAGGCCGTGGGGGGCCTTTTGTGGGGCGTTTTGGCCGATGGGAAGGGAGTCGGGGACGGCTTCGGATCTGGGGAGTAGAGAAGGTGGAGATGTTAGCATATTCCGGGGAAAAGATTGTGGGGGAGAGAGGGATGAGTGGTAACCTAAGACGGGAAATTGGGAAAGTGAGGGTTTAACGTACTCTAGATGTGAATCGAAGCCGACCTGGTAGCGGTACTTCTCCTTGAAATCAAACGTTGTGACGGGCATTGCTACGGGTTCTTGTTTGAGAGGGCAAGGCTATTAAGATGGGTGAAGTCGCAAGCTTTGGTGATGTTGATGGTTTGCACAAAAGGCCGATTGATGAAGGAGATAAGAAAACTGTGATACACCAATGTTTCCTTCGAGGATACACGTCGTTCAAATATCACCGCGTTCTCCCCGCCTCCTCCCCCGCGGACCTTTTCTGGATGACGTTTGGGTGAAATGCCATCCAATTCCTCCCAAAGCCGGGCGGGCAGCTTGTGTGCGCCGGTATCATATTCCGCGTTTGTGTGAGAGGGAAAGGTGCGGCAAGACGCGGCGTCTGCCGATGTTAGCCGGGGTCCGTGCTTTGCTCCCCAAGGTAGGTACGAACCTTGGACCTCCCAATTCCGATTTCCGACAGGCTTACTCAGGATACCTTGGGTACCGTCAGATGTGCTTTTGAAGGAAGATACCCCCGGCCGTTGGTTCCGCTCAATCGTGCGATTCTCAAGAGCTTGCATCGGAGGCCAATCGTTTTGAGCATTGCTGGGGATGGTTCATTCACATCCTCACTGGAGAGGATATTTCATCAAGCGGGGAGTTGGCCATCATCTTCCGTGTTAAAAAGCATTCAATAGAGAGCCGTTGACGTATTAACAAAGTTAGCTGTGAAGCATAGCGCTGCCATGTTAGTGCACTATGGAATTACCCCGCCATCCATACCCCGCGAACAAGTGAGAGGTCTTCCCTTGATTGTTTGACGGATTCTTTAGCATTAATATCCTCATCTTGTGCCTGAAGGGTCCTTGGTAGTGATTCAAGCTGTAAGCCAACATTAGTCTACCATGATACAAATCATTCTCCAGTCAGGATCTTCCAGGCGTGTGGGCTTTCACGTGGAATCCACGGTAAGCCGCTACGGAGCTGCGGCGTGCAGGACCCTTGCTCCCCGGAGAGTGGGTCACGATAGATGCAGGCCAGCCGCAATGGACTGTCACTCATATCCACTCACTCGAACTACACACTTCTCTCGGCTGAGCGTCATTTTCTATTCGGACTCGGATCTTGAAAGTGTTCATAATCACTCGTTATTCTCACATTCAAATGAATGAACAGGTGGAAGGCCAACGAGTCAATTGAACTGGGTACCCAAGCTATCACCGCCAGACACCCCGCTCGATCGAGCGTCAACTCCATAATCCTCTTAACTATACATCTCGAAGCATCAAGCTCCAGAGCAGAGACCCGTACCCATTGACAATCATCCGACGATATCTATCGCAATATCCCATTGCGCCAAGTCGCCTATTGAGCCAAAGCGAAGCAAGCAGTTTTACCAGGAAGTATTGGACATGATACGAAGAAGCAGAGCCAGGGCAGTTTACTCCTCGCCCTCGTTCTTCTTGTTCTTCTTCTTCTTGCCACCGCCGCCGCCGCCGATCTTCTCAATTGCGGGGTTCTTCTGGAGGTGAACAACCAGGCGCGTCCAGCACTCCTCCTTGTCCCATTCAAAGCCTGCCAGGTACGGGTTGTCGAGCTCATCGTCAGACTGAGCACCCTTGTTAGCAGGGGTCTTTTGTACCAAGGGACTCTACAATTGTGTACTTACTCTTTTTTTGTATGCCTTGTGGATGGCGTCCAGGGCGTCCTTTATTGTTACTCCCTTGAGGTTGCGTGCTGTTACTTCCATGCCAAGAGGGAAGTGCAGGTCAATCTTCTTGACTGGGGGCTTTGACAGGTGCAGCTTGAGGATTTCCTTGTCCTCAACTTGCGATGATGAAGTGTTGATCTTCCTGTTGGGGGTCAGCCTGTGTTATCTGATGTATAGCGACAGCAGCCATCAGAGAGTCCAGAGTAGGCAACGTAGCTAATCATGTGTGCTGAATAGATGTCAACTTACCATCCTGTCCGTTGTGTTTCCGGTGCGAGCTCAAGCTCAATCTTTTGTTCCTCTGTTGTGTTGTTAGTCGTGTCCCGAAGTAGCCGAGTCAAGGGTCAAGTCAAGTGCGGGGTTGAGGCAGTGACGTACCAAGGTCCTTGATGTTGTACACACCAGGTGCAGCGGCGGAGGATTGGCGGCGAGTCTTGGACTCCTTGGGTGGTGATTGAGAGAGACCCTCGACAGCTGAGTCGACCTTGGTGAGCGGTTCCGTCATGATGGCAATTGTTTTGTGTGAAGTGTTTGATCAAAGGTGATCGTGTTGTGTAGTAATCTGGATGGCATGTTAGCTAGGGGAGCTTCCCATGATGCCAACCCGAGCTGAAGCTCAAGCTCAAGCTCCAGCCCAAGAGCTTCTCCAAGCTTCAAGCTCCGAGGCCCAGGAACAGGAGCTCTCGTACTTCTCTCAATGGATGACGATTTGGAAGGAAAGGGGTAAAGGGGTAGCTACCTTTGTTGAACAGGTGATGTGTGGTTGTGAGATGGATGGTTGGAGGAGAAGTGGGATGAGGAGGGGATTAAGAAGGGCAGAGAAGGAGGGGGCAGGAGCGGAGGTAGATGGATGTCGATCCGGTCGGGCGCCTGACCTGGCGTGCGGGCCTGAGGTAAGGAGAGGAGAGGGGAGACGAGGGAAAGAGAGGGGTCCGTCAAAAGTGAAGTATCGAGAAGAGGTATCTGATGTTACGATGTGCAGAGTGAGGCGTGGGAGGATACTTGGAGATGTACATTGGATTGGGGGTGTACTCGTACGTATTAGACGAAAAAGTGGTGCTTGGGGTCCTGGGAGTGGTCGGTTTTGTCGGACCAGAGCTGGAGCTGAGCAAGCCGTAGGTACTTACTTACCTGACTGAGGAAAGAAGCAGCAAGCTCCCTGCATTGGCCTTGGAGTGGTAGCCATTCCATTGTCGATGCATTACGGTTTCGTCAGACCGGGCGGGGTAACTGCCCATCAATGGCGTCGCCAGACGATCGCGTGACATGGAAGCTCATGAGATGCGCGCAGGCCTGCGACTTGCTGCGAGGGAGCACGGCGAGGAACGGGCGGCAGGTGACGGGTGGTCCGGGCTGGGAGCAGGTGCAGCGCAGGGACCAGGGGGCAGACCTGAGCTGACAGGGAAAGAGAGAACCACAACCCACAGGAGCTCCTTCTCTTTGCTCTCTCTGCGACCCTGGCACTCCTGGATGCCTTCCTCCGTGAGCTCATATGAGGTTATTCTGGAAGGTACCACTTCCATGCTGAGGAAAGTACACGCAATGTTCTCTTGCCTTGCCTTGACTCTTTACCTATCAAAACCCCCCGCTTTCTCCTTCTCTTCCACTGCCTTCACTCCTACTTCTAGGAAATGGTACCTAATTACCTGACTGGGTGAGCAAGATGGTCCGACTGCTTTGGTTGGCTGATTGTCCGAAACGGGCATGGCGCGGCCCAGGTCGAACAACCACTGGAGGGGACTTCCTGACAGATCGGCTTTAGTGCGGTCTCCGAAGTGCAAAGTCTGGGGTAAAAAGTCTGGGGAAAGGGCCAAAATAGAGAGCTTGAAGCTGCAGTCTGACGGTCCAGCGACGGTCGGGCCCACTCCTCCCGTCTCATCCAAAGCAAGCTACCTACCTACATGCAGCGATGAAGATGGGTGCCATCAGGAGGAGAGTGCGAGCGTGTGTGTGTGTGTGAGGGTATGTGTGGGAGGAGAGCATCTTGAGATCATCTTGATGCTTCTTTCTGGCAAGAGAGATTCTACGCAAGATCTCCAGCCTTGAAAGCAGGCACACATCCAGGGTCAGGAACAGGCGGAACAGGGACACAAGCGCAGCTCGGCGTTTGTACGGAGCACAGCAGCAGTAAGACCACCGTCTCCGACCCGTCGCTGCAAAAATGAGCCAAGCGAACCGGTTTCCCGTGGTGGGTCTCGCCGTTCAGTGTACGCAGTATGGATACGGTGGTACCACAAAACAGCCCATCCCTCACCTGATTCATCACCCCCCAACCTGCCGACACCAAGACAGCACGGCAGCAACCAGAAAGAGCGTTCGAGAGTAAATTGGGAAAATGGTTCGCTAGTGACACCCAAGACAGCCATTACCGATGGGCGATGACAGACGGCAACTGAGACGAGTGAGGTGATTTGCTGGTCTCGTGAATATGCTTTGATGGGGCTTCTGCTAGCAACGAATCGACGGCCTGCCCTCAACCGCCAGAGTTTGACCATTTCCTCACTGTGACACGGTGACACAGCTCACACCACCCTCCCCGTGCTTCGTCTTGGCCCCTTTGCTCCCCCTTCTCGAGGATCCCACCTTCAATATAAGCCATGCGGATCCCGACATATGCTCTTTTCCCACTGACTTCTGGAAACATTTCTTCTCATTCACGGATTGCACCCTGTCTGCGTTGATTCAGTGTTCTGTCCTGCTTCGAGCTTTTGTCCATCGTTGTTCTGTTTCCTTTCTCCAGAGCATCCCACCATGACCTGCTCCATGTCTTTCTCTATCTATACCTGCTTTTCTCAATAGCCAACTCTGGCAAAGTCACAGACACATTGCGCGTATATCAACCCCAACTGCAGCTAGGCGAAGCAACATTACAGTAGCAGCATGTCGTCACGTTCCCCACATTCTCGCGCCAGCTTAGCGTCTCACTTCATCTCGTCTCGCATGCTTCACACGTCCACGTTCACGCCCGCATCGTTTCTGTCTCTCTTTCAGTTTCTCGCTCGCTCTCTCTAAGTCACGTTTCCACGTCCTGCCGGCATTCCTCGTTCCCCGCTTTCGCTTCCGCCCGTCGTGAAGACCCCACAACCCCAAGCGCGCTCAGCAAGACCATGTCCATCTCCGTACGCCCCCGTCACCTGTTCGATCAGAAACGCCGTCCTACGCCACTGCCCAGATATCGCTCGGAACAGCACTTTGAAGTCCATCGCCAATGTGAAAATACCTAAACGTACTGCAATGCACTATTTGACTACTTCGCGACCTCGCCCTTGGATGATCCGGTGAGTATGGAAGATTCCCCTCCGCTGATGCTTCAGTTGGACCATTCGCCGTCCCGAAGACGTCGACTATCCCGAGCATGATGCGAGCATGAACACGATGCACTAGCGGCACGGCAAGCCCACAACGCCAATGACGGATGTCCCGGCCATTTTCTCTCCCCCACCTAGGTACTTTACCTTACGGATAGTCGCCAGCCCGTCCCAGTCCACTCCGATGCGCAGTAGTGATCACCCGCCACCTCACTCGCCCTCCCGGCGTTCACCGTTTGAACAAGATACGGACAGCGTTTGAGATGAGGAGGTGTGAAAAGAATGAATGAGAGTGTATGTGAAGAACATTTGGCTCCTTGTAATAATTGTACTAACGGATATGTAGTAATTCGAAGCAAGATGAGCATGGGGGTTTCAGCCTTTGTATCTAGAGTCTAGACAGCATGCGCCGACCTTTCGGAATTCGACAATGATACATCTTCCCCACCCAGACAACTACATCGAAACGTCGACATCGCCAAGCGACGAGTCGCCCTTTACATACGAACGACAGACGACATGAAAACACGACATAAAAACAATATATTGCATGGGCATAAATGGTTGGGGACGAAGCACGAACGCTTGACGGACTCATTGCTCAAAGCTTGAGCTTGGAGCCGCGGCGATAAAGTGCCCTGGGCTTGATGAGCGGAGGGATACATGAGCAGATGGTTTGGAAAGATGGAGCTTGTAGTGCTTGGGTCATTCAGAGCCCGGAGCCAGCGTCTTTGCTTGAACCGATAACAAGCCTTATCTTATCACAATCAAATCAACCCCGCCATCTCCCTTATCACATCTTAGTCATCAGTGACGGGTACGACTTTATGCCCCTCGTACCCCTCTAATGCCAAGTGAGCAATCCATCCGTGCCGTCCAGTGTCCCAATTCCTGCCACGGAACCCCGCCCCGGGCGTTTGCTTTGCTTGACGTGAACTTTGTCCCCGAACAACACTCGCTGCAACCAATCACTTTCTCCCTCGGCTGCCACCACCGTCCGCAACCATCCAATCGCACTTTTCCTGCGCTCCGTCTCTGGATCCCACCTACGGACCAGGTCCGCCATCTTATATCGGACCGCACTCGGCCAACCGCCCGTCGTTGCCATGTCATTTGTTACCGTCGCGGCGGCGACCCTGCCTAGTGTCCCCTTGGACTTCAAGGGAAACCGTGACAGGATCTTGGAGTCCATTCGCATCGCCAAGGCTCAGGGTGCCACGCTCAGAACCGGACCAGAGTTGGAGATTCCTGGCTATGGCTGTCTTGACCATCACCTTGAAGGTACTTACATCCAAAACCTTGGCGAGCGTTGCGAGAAGTTATCTATAGAGATGAGCATGGGCTAACATCCCGCCAGGTGATACCTTCCTCCACAGCTGGGAAGTCCTTGCTGAGATCATCAGCGATCCCATCTGTAAAGATATGCTGATTGATCTTGGTATGGGATGCCGCCATCGCAACGTCCGTTATAACTGCCGCGTCCTCTGCACATACAAGCACATCTATCTCATCAGGCCAAAGGTAAGCTTTCCATCTCAACCCTCCTTTTTGGGAACCCAAGCTGGACTCACACCAACAAGCAAAGCCTGGCCAACGATGGCCTTTACCGCGAAGCACGGCACTTCACGGCATGGACGAAGCTCCGGGAGGTCGAGACCTACTACCTAGAAGCCGTGGCCGCTGCGGTCACCGGGCAAAAGACGGTCCCCATCGGTGACTTGATCCTCAGCACGCTCGACACTGCCGTGAGTTGTGAAACCTGCGAGGAAATGTTCTCGCCCCTAAACCCATCGACGTTTCTCGGCCTCAATGGCGCCGAAATCATCCTCAACAGCAGTGCCAGTCATGCCGAGCTGCGAAAGCTAAAGACACGACTCGATCTGATTTCGAATTCGACGCGAAAACTTGGTGGCATCTATGTATATGCCAACGCGACCGGCGTCGACGGTGAGGCGCGCATGCTGGTATGTATTCACTAACTGGCCACCAAATTCTTTCAAATAGGTTCCAGCAGCTGACTCGAAGTCCAGTTCGACGGATCAAGCATGGTGCTCGCCAATGGCAAGGTCTTTGCACAATCCTCTCAATTCTCTTTGAAGCCGGTTGAAGTAATCACTGCCACCATTTCTGTGGAAGAGGTCAGAAGCTATCGCTCTAGCATCTCACGAAATGTGCAGGCTGCTGCCCAGCCCGACTTCCCTAGAGTCGACTGCGATCTGCGACTGACGAGGCCCGCCGACGAAGTGTATCTATCGGATCACCTGCAAATCGCAAAGGAGATCGAGCTTAAGATTCTCGACCCCATGGAAGAAATTGCCCTGGCTCAAGCGGTCTTCCTCTGGCAGTACCTCTGCCGCACAAATTCCCCTGGCTACTTCCTCGCCTTGAGTGGAGGTCTGGACTCCTCGACGGTCGCGCTCTTCGTCTACAGCATGGCTAAACTCGTGCTTCAGTCCATTGAAGCCGGGGAGATGTCGACGTTGGATGATTTGAGACGCATCACTGGTGACAAGACGTTCATGCCTGAGACACCACAGGAAGTTGTATCGCGCCTGCTGCACTCGTGCTACATGGGGACTGTCAATTCAGGAGACGATACTCGGACAAGAGCCCGCCGCCTCGCAGAGGTCCTCGGGGCTTACCACTCTGATATCTCAATCGATGAAGCGGTTCAAGCTCATGAGGCTATTATCGAGAAGACGCTTAACTTTAAACCCCGTTATGGTGTCGAAGGTGGCAGTCCCGCTGAAAATGTGAGTAACCCTCCCGGCAAGATGTACGAGGTTCTAACAGTGGATCTAGCTTGCGCGCCAAAACATTCAGGCGAGAAACCGCCTCGTTGTTCAGTACGAGCTGGCACAGCTATCAACAACTGCAAGACAACTCCCAAGAGCCGGCGCAGCGCTTCTTGTCTTGGGAAGTGGCAATGTCGACGAGAACCTGCGTGGCTACTACACCAAATAGTAAGTCTCGAACCCCACGCGCATGTGCATACGGCACATCAAGCTTACCAATGCCAGCGACGCATCGTCCGCAGATATCGCGCCGCTAGGAAGTATCTCCAAAACGGACGCCAAGAACTTCCAAGCTTGGGCCAGGGATCAGTGGGACTTGCCCATCATGTCCGAATTCCTCGAGGCTACGCCGTCGGCGGAGCTTCTTCCTCTCTCTGCCGGAGTCCAAGATGACGAGGCAGATACCGAGATGGGCCTGGCCTACAGGTAAAGACACCAGACGTTTCCTGCCATGGCTCCAAACACTGACCATTTTCGCAGCGAACTCTCCGAATTCGGTATCTTGAGAAAAGTACACAAGCTCGGCCCGTGGTCGACATATCTCCGTCTCCTCGGAGACTGGAAAGAGAGGCCCGGCTACGGTCCCCGCGAGATTGGCGAGCGCGTCAAGAGGTTCTTCCGCTTCTACTCGATGAACCGCCACAAGGCCGTCATCCTCACGCCCTCGCCGCATCTCTCGGCGTACAACCCCGACGACAACCGCCACGACCTCCGTCCGTTCCTGTACGTCGTCAACTGGCCCTGGCAGTTTTCCAAGATTGATGCGCATGTCGAGGAGCTTGAGAAGAAGATTGCGGATAGGGCGAGGCCGGCGGACGTCCAGTACGACGCGCTCGACTAGGAGACGAGACGCGAGTTGCTGGATGATGCTCATAGACGGATGGCGGGCTGAGAAAGTGAGGTTTGGTAGATTACCGTGGAACAATAAACTCCCAAGCAAGTTAACCAGAAGAAGAAAACATCAATTCTACAAGTTACTCACTCAATCACGTTAGAGTTCGTGACACAGGCGGGTGCCTTATCACTTTCCTTGGGGGTTCCAAGCTGTGAAGGCGAGGCTAGATGTCTCGTCTGGAACTGATGAGAGGCGATGGATTTAGCCCTGGTATTTTGTGTCATCTGCACCGTCGACTCTGGTCTAGGGATTGCGCTTCAATGCGCCATATGTTCTACGAAATCCCAAGTCAAGCAACCGCTTGACTGCCCGATTACATCCAGCCAGGCCTTGATACATTGATGACTGAGACTCGTTGCATTGAGTATGTATACATGTGATAACTACGATTTGCAATGCCATCCGAACGACCGATCCATCGTAATCACGCAACACTTCCGTGATCTAGCTCTTCAAGTTCTCGCAGGGCTCAGCGTGTGTCTAGCCCTTCTTCGTCTTTCCACCAGACGCAGTTACCGGCTCCCCGACACTAGCAGCATTGCCTTTCACGTCATCCCCTGAGGCCGAAACCTCGGTCTTCCGCGGGAGAATAGTAACCAGCATAGGCCACCATGGCTCAGAGCCCTCATCCGTACTCCACGTAGAGACAGACACCCCAAGTTGAGCATCGTAGAAATACACAGATTGTAACTCCTCATTGATAGCTTCAGCCCGATCCGCATGGCCAACGAGATCAGCCATTCGAAATCTCGTAAGCGGACCGAGTTCGCGCGCCCCGACCGCGAGATGCGCCGTCCATCCGCCACATGATTTGCCAGACAAAATGTACCGACGGGTTTGGACCCAGTCATTGGCTTGAAGATTACCGGGACACTGTTTGAACGTGATACAGCCGGATTAGGGCTGAACGTTGTCTTCCGAGATGATGAGGCCTTTTTGCAGGACTTGCTTGAGATCTTTGGCTTTGATGTAGAGTGCAGCCTCCCATTCTATCTTCGAAAGAATCGTCTCTCCTGGATTGGAGATGTAAATGAACAGGATATTGCAATCAACATTTTTGGTGGCGTTTTCTGTCGTGATCTTGCGCGGTTGGCGATTGCGCGGCTGGCGGCTGAAGATGACACCCATCATGACGGAGCGGAGCCCGTCTTTTGTAGCGATCTTGTTGTACTGCAATGCTTGTATTTTGTTGATTTGAGACAGATGTATGGAGTTGATGTAGATGAAAGGTGCGAAGTCAAGCGTCGAAGATTAAAGAAAGGGGCAGAAAGGTTCGTAACTCAGGCTTTGCCGTGCCATGGGGGAGGGGAGGTGCGCACGACAGAGGCCGTCCTTCCTACTTGCCAGATATTGCTAAATTGGGCAGTAGCCCCCCGGGTAGATACCACTTCGTGTACACATTGCGATATTCATGGTGACTTGACGGCAAGTGCGCCCCTACCTCTTCTATCTTAGCCTGTTATGCTTGCAGAGCGGCTTTTCTTGGATAGAGCAGCGATTCCAACAAAGATCTCAAAGACCAGAGGAAACCCATCACTAGCGATCAAAGAGAGTAGAAGGGGCACTTTGGCATACGGGACAACTGGCGACACGAAAGGCTACTCAACCAGCAAACTGGCACCTTTGGGTCACAACTCCCCATGAAGCAGTAGAATATGCCCCTGTCCAGAACGCCCCCTTCCCGGCTAAGTTTGTTGCAGTCTTGAGACAAACTGGCAAAGCCACTCAAGAATGAGACTTCCGTTGACTTGCTGACCAGATTCCTTACAGGCGTGTCCCTCGTTATCAAAGGGGGTCACGTATATAGGATCCTGCCTAACATGAAGGTGTTTTGTTTCTTTTGGTCGTCCTTGACTAAGGCAGTAATACACTTTTGGGGAATCTTGTTTCCTATGTCCTCCACACATTTATCAACCAGGCACTGCTCACTGGACCTGAAGCAGCCATCCATCGCCCTCCTTGCCCAGCGCACTGACGCCGCCCCAGAAGACGACACTCTTTCCATCCGCTGCGTCTGCGCCAAAGTATCCCCGTGGTCCGGGGTGCGCCTTTCCCTCCGTCTTGACTTCCTCTGTCGGAATGAGCTCCACCTCTGCCCAGCTGAACTCGCCAGAACTAACACGGGGCAGCTTGTCACGAATCGCATCCTTCACAGCAGCCGCGTTGAAGCCGTGAGTGGGTAGCTGAAGAGCCCAAATGTCAGTGTAGAAGTCCTTATCGGCTGAAGTGCTGTTCTCGCCAAACATATAGACGAGGTAGTGTCGGCCAACACCAGTGTCTACTGGCACTAGCGCGCCGCCTTCGCGGGGGCGGGGACCCGGGGTGAGTGGGTTAGTAGGGAAGTTGACAGTCTTCCACTGAAGAGCGTCGGGCTTCTCGCGGTCCTCGGCGTTTGACTTGAGGTCCATGTAGTGGATAGCACCGCTCATGTTAGAGTCAGCCCCAATGGTATAAAGAACGTTATCCACGAATGCGGCCGCGAGAGGAGGCTGAGGAGAAGGCGGTAGTGCTGTCCAGGCGAGAGTATCAAAGTTGTACATCCAAGTCTCGGTAGATGCCTCCTGTCCTGGTGCAGTCCGTCCTCCGTGGAGAACCAGGAAGTCCTGGGTCTGCTCGACAAAGATGTGGTGGTCGAATCTCGGCGTGATGGTCTTGCCAATCTGGCTTGCTCCTTGGATCTTGGTCCACTTCAAACTCTCAGAGTCCCATAGCCAGAGACAAGTCTCGTCGATGGGCTTTCCGCTAGCATCAGCACCGCCATTGACGATCACGAACTGGCCGCGGGCTGCCGCCGCATGTCTTGAACGCGGGGAAGGGACGTAGGTCTTGCCGGTCTCTGCATCCTGCATTGCGAATGCCGGATAGCAAGCATAGGCTGCAACTGGCTCACCCTTGGTCATGGCCGGCAAGGAGAGGACATGAAAGTCAGTAGAAGCTAGCTCGCCCTCTGCTGTCTCGCCGCCGAAGATGCATGCCTTGTGGTTGACGACAGTGACTGAGTGGTGAGAACGTGCAAGAGCGCTATTCAAATATTAGAGTTAACTTCCCTAGAAAAAAAGGGATCTGACTTACGACGTGTCGAAAGCGGGGGACTGGGTGGTGGCGACCTGGGACAGTGACACCTTCAGAGGCTGGGTTGGGCGTGCCACGGCGACGGCAGCTCCAGCCTCAATGCCAGTGGAAACGACCTGCTCAGCTACGACAGCGCCTGCCGCGATTTCTGCCATGGTGATTGTGGTGTGTGCTTGGTGTCGAGAGATAGAGACAAGGATTTTAATGTGATCGGTAGCAGGAAATGAGCGGCAATAGCCTGCTTGCTTCCCGTGGTGTGTGATCTC
Source organism: Colletotrichum scovillei (assembly GCF_011075155.1). Lineage (NCBI taxonomy): Eukaryota > Fungi > Ascomycota > Sordariomycetes > Glomerellales > Glomerellaceae > Colletotrichum > Colletotrichum scovillei. The sequence goes on from NW_023336263.1 coordinate 1,593,621, forward strand.
GCGAGTGGTGTTCTGAGGTGTGTTGTATGAGGGAGAAGGTATCATGAAGTGCCGCACTCAACAAATCTGACAGTTGAGGCTGGATTGGTTGTGCTGCAGCAATATCGGCTGCGAGGTGATTGTCAGGAACAACTGGGGAACGTTGAATGACGTAGTTACCTTACTTGAGGTCCCTGCCTTCTGTGTACGGTATGACGTCACGTGTTCTCGTCTGATCGTCCCTTCCGTTCTAAAATAGGGTTCCCAAAATTATTCGACAAACAGAATTATTACGGAATTGGTGCAGGGACGAATAGAGTATCTCCGGCATAGAGAAAGGACGAACATGGAGGACCTTCCCGCCCCGGCCCGACGCGTCCTGTTCCTGCGAGTCAGTCGCCCAACTGGCAGGAGCCAGACAACCTTCATTCAAATGAGGAGGAGTTCACATATTGATGAATTAGTCCGAGGGAATGAGTTTAATGAAGCATAAGATGATGCATACATGGATCCTAGCGGAAGCAGCTCTCAGGCGAGGCCCCGACGCATGTCACCTCAGATTCCCGGCGCCGGCTCCCGAAGGCCACTTCGGCGAGGTGGAGCCTGGCGGCTTGGGTAACCAGAGCCGTAATTCCGGACCTTTCAACCCACCCTACAAAATCAGCGCTGAAGCTCTCGATTATCATCAGCAGACAGGAACCACCAAGTATGTCACCAGCAGACAATCAGGAGTTGTAGCACTGTACCCCGCCCCAAGCACCGTTCCTGTGCGGAAATACTCGTCATACAACGGACAATACTGCAAGACCGTCGCATTGAAGTACCCCTGCGTGCATGCCAACTCCTTGAATCCACCAACATATCGCCCCGACGGAGGCTGCATCGTGCAATAGACATAGTCAAACCCGACGTCCTCGCCATTATGACCTCTGCGCGCCTGGATCCATCCACGGGGCAGGATGTGCATCAGCTCGAAGTCATTATAGTCATCGCTGGCGAAGAAGTGATCGTCATAGGATGTTTGCGTGACGATTCGGCCTTTGCTATCGAGGGTGAAGATGCTGGCGGTGCCTTTGTCCGGAGTATATTGCGGCTCGAACAAAACGCCATTCTCTGTGAACAATTCGAACTGCGGATTCGCGAGCACGTATCTGCCGTTGTACACCGGGACCGGTGTTGGGACCGGTGCAACGGTTGCTAGGAGGTAGAAAGAAGCGTCGCTGAATGAAGGGGTGCATTTGATCTTTCGCGTATGGGTCGCAATTTCTGCTTGCTAAAATGTCCCGAACTCAAGATCAGAGACGACCATAAGGCGACAACGCAGGGGACTTTGTGATTCGCGACTTACCGTGACAGTGCTAGTCAGAAGTGACACTTCGGTTGTAATGATCGGATAGTATTCGATATTGGTATACGTAATGAAAGAAGTTGTTACCTAAGGTAGTGATCAGACTCACGTCAATATTGGTCTGGTCAACAGGCCTCAGGGAGGATTTCCGGGTTAAGAAACCTACGACCCATGAGATCTCAGTCTCAACACTCTTAATGGTTTTGCGACTATCCTTGGTAATAGGTCCTGGACACGTGTAAAGACACGAGCAGGCGCTCTTCTGAACTGCAGACGGGCACACTGAAGTAACTGCTCTGTCTTCAAGGTGATTCGTGGCCTTTCGCCGTTTCTTCGTCTTTGCTGTTGTAACTTCGAATCGCCTACAACAGTCAGTCAAGAGCACACACCTCATTGTCATCTGTATGGCCTACTCGACTGTCCATGTTGGCCTCACAGTCTCAGTTGCTATGTAAATGTAGGTTGACTCCTGTAACAATGGAACTCGTGTCAGCTTCCTGAAGTTCTTGATGGCGCAATGTGGAACATGACAACGCATACTGTGTAAGAGAACGTGGAGGTTGTAGTTGTTTCGGTGCCCTATCAATCACGAACATGCGTCAGTTTGATACGCAACCCTAGAGTCCATGATACCTACTATTTCTTCAAGAGTGTACGTAGATGTCTGCGTTTTGGTTGTCGTCGTTGAGACAGTGCCGACCAGAGTCGTGCTTGTGGGCAGAGGGCATTCCAAGACTGAAGAGCAAAATTTCGACGCGGACGCTGTGCGACTGATGAGTGATGTGACCGAGGATACGCAGGAGGCAACGCTAGGAACTGCTGTGCAAGACGATGCTGACTGCGCGTACACGATTGGAACTGTTCGCAGCAGCAGCAAAAGTACTGCACCTGCGATGCTCGGAAGCCTCATCATTTTAGAATCGACCTATGGTTGTGTTCTTTGTAAAATGCTCAAGAGTTTCACCTGTGGAAGAGCCGATTTATATGAGATCCGACATGGAAAACCATCCTCCCACTTATTGTCAATTCTGAATTGCCCTTCCAACTTCCCACATTCAGCCTACCGCCACAATCATAAGCTCAACGCCTCACCAATGAAACCGACGGTCAAGTAACATTAGTCTCTGGCACATCGCCGCGTATATTGCAATGCACTTCACGCACCAGGTCAGCCGCAGCCTAGCGTCGGGGATAAGTATTTTGAGACTAGCAATTGATTTCAAGGGAGAATGAACTGTTGTTAGTGCGCCTTCGATAAGACAAATGCCTGTGGTCTTGACGACAGCTCTTTTGATGTCACGACTTCTCATTCCTGAAACCTAGAACACCCTTCCTACATAACAGATGTAATACCAGACGGAAGCCTGTTTTCATCTAAGGACAGTCACGTCCAGGCCAAGTTGTGGCTTTCAATCGATCATCACGCTTCATGCGGGGAAAGAAAATTCAAAATCTAGCTCTCGATTTTAATGCATATCCTGTGCTGGGTATCCGTCGTTCTTCAACTCAAGACTGGTTCAAATTTCTAATGCTTGACAGTTTGGATCAGGTGTCGATACCGCAAACTTGCTTTAGGCATGTAAGCAAAATCATGTCGCAGTAATCGAATGGAGTCGAGTGTACTCACAGATCTACGAGCTCTGAAGTCCGTGTAGAAGCTAAGCCACAGCTTTCGTGCAGTACAATCCTCATTCCCATCTTTGACCACGCAGTCAGGTTGCCTCTCCTTGATCAGACTATCAGAGGATTTCAACCAGGGTTTGTGCATAGGCCAGTCAGAGAAGTGAAGATATTTGGCCTCATTGTAGACAGTTACCGCATCCCAAACCTCGTTGCTGTTGCCGAGATAGTAGTCTTGGTGATCGCCGCCAAAAGAGCGAGTCAACAGCGCATATGGCCGGTGAGGGAGAATCATGGCGCTGTCTTTGTACAGGTCGTTGATGATTTCCATGTCATACTCTTCTTTCCCGGCGTGGTCCACCTTTTCCACTATCCGGGCAAACTCAGCAACGCTGGGCTGCACGAGCATGATGTGCGAAGCAACTATCTTCTTCTCAGGGTAGAGCCAGTAGGCCCGCGGGACGGCGACCGTAGCGGGCGGCGATAGGAATAGCTCATCGATATTCTGTAGCAGTGTGGAATCAGAGTCAATAGAAAGGACTCGATTATACTGGGTCTGGTTGAAGGCTAGGAGCTTGGTGAAAGACTCAGCCCATGTAGCTATTGTAGTTGACCCATTAGTACATCATAGACACAACTGGTGAGGCGCAACCAAGGGACTCAACGCACGATCCGAGCCTTTTCTGTGCTGAACAGTGATGGGAATTAGTTTCACACCATATGTATCCCTCGCATGAATGAGGAGGGAAGCATCTTTGGTATTTCCAGTTGTTGCCAGGGGATCTAGCATTTCGGAAGGGTACAGCAAGATGCGATCAGCTTTGCTTTGCAGGTGCTGCAACCTCTCAAACACCATAACCGAATTGCATAGATATGGTGTGTTGGTGGCATACTGCACATAGGCGAACCGGGACCAGTCTACGTCTGTGTGGCTCTTCGCGCCCTCGACTTGGCCCAACGCCGCCTGGGATGATGACGAGGTCGGGTGCCGGAATCTCGAAACCTGAACAGAGTTGTCGAGAACAAAGACCACCAATAGCGCTCCAATGACTGTCCCCACCAGCCAGCGAAAGCGCTTCGAGGCTATGACCTCGGAAAGACTTGGCCGTTCTGTACGGGAAGACGGATCATTTTCAACCGCGTCGTAATCTAGGCCCTTGTTGCGGTGCCATGATGGAAAGAGACCTTGAACAGCCATTGAGAAAGTAGATGTAGCGAGGAGGGAAGTGGACAAGCAGAGCGGCCAGGCACAACATGTTTTTTCACAGCTGTCAGATTATGCCACCTAACTCTATAAGACGGATCTTTGTGGATACGATTGATCTAACTTTGGTCTAGGACGCCCACGAGATTGCTGGACAAGCTTGCTGTGCCTTTGTGAACCCTGTCGTGTAATAACAAGAGTGGATTCGCACTTCCAACAGGCGCTTAGCTTCAAACGCAAACTATTTACCAAAAGGCTTCTTGCCGGTGGGCGCACTTTCTTGCAGCCAGATCTCTCGAGAAAGTGAGAGTGTCTAGAAAGAAATAAAGAAGAAAATGGAGCGAATTAAAGATGAATGGATCTAGGAGTCTAGAATATTTAGAGAGAAGTGTGAATTCTCAAATGTGGTGGTTTGTTGGGAATCCGTGCTTTGACCGAACGAAGCTGAGGCCCGGTTGTTCCGCAGTCTGGGCAGAATTCTGAGCTGCGAGGAGGTAGAAATAATCCCGACTGCCGACCCCTTGATTCAGTACCTATTAGCAGTTCATGTCCTCTTGGATATAAATAGAAATTCTCCTGGAAGTAAAACAAGCGTGGAAAATGCACTGTTTGCCGCTTGATGCCAGATAGATATGATTCTTGGATATGTGCAACCGACGAACCGCCGCAATCCTGCCTATGAATGCCCAAGGCCCATCTTTCATTGCTGACCTCTGTTCATTTTTGGTTGCTTTGTCTTCTTAAACTCGCACCCTTGGCATCCTAGCTTCTTTGTCTATGTTTTAGGTTCTGACATCCCCTGCTGATTCCTGTTTGGTGAATCTATTTCTATGAATCGCTGGGCCATGGCCCCTAGTTTCGATAACGGCCATCAACCCGCCGCTTGGTCTCCCGGTAATTATCTTTTCTTCTCAAATGTCTAGATTGTTTCGGTATAGGGCCAGTTTACTTCTCCAGTGGCAAGATCTCCTTGGACCTTCTGACCAGACGTTCAGTAGCAAGCCATCGGAACTAATGCCGGCGGGAAGTCGAACATGGCTCGGTATCTGGAACAAACTCTCATTCCATAAGGACTGAGTTTAAAACTTATAAGCTCAACGTTTCCTTCGGATACAATAGTACAAAAGCCGACACATATTTACTTTATATAACAGCATTGGTTGTTCAAAATGGCATCATGTCAAAGTGGTGCTTTGATAACGGAATGCGTACCGTACTGCCACCTAATAATCGAACCCGTCGTCAAATTACGGACTCTACCCTTTCCCTGGTTTCCCGGTGGAACTAGTATACATGATCTGGGGCAACGTTCTAGCGCATTCTGGGGAATATAGGTACTTGCGGCAGTCTCATTGACGGCTTAGCCAGGCTTCAGACCCGAGTAAGTCGTCGCCAAAGTCTGGCTTAGATTGTGGGGGAAAAGACCACCACCTCTGGCAGGAGTAGCAATCTCTTCCCCCCGGCCCATCTAAGCGGCTCAGTCGTAATAATGCTGAGGATATATGATGTACTCAATTCGCGGATTTCGTCATTCCATTTAATCAGGACACTTCAACACTGCTGCTTGTCGGACGGACTAATTATTCACTTCATATGCCTCCAACAGGCAAAAGTCGGTCCCGGATGATTCGACTCGGGCTAATTCCACGGACTGATTAATTGCGACTGCTGTTTTTTCTTCAAGTGTATGCCGCATAGCTTACCTACAAATGATTTCCTTTTCAAACCAACTATCATCGAAGAACAGTCCTACCCTTTTTACTTACCGACCACCATTTCTAAGATGGTGCTGACAGCGCCCATCGACACTCGGGTTTCGGCCCCAATGCAGCTTATTGTCGTTATCGCCAGCTACGTCATCTGGGCCGTCTTACTCATTTACGGACTTTTCCTCCAGAAGAAGGAAAATACGTGGTTTTATATCATTATTGCGCTGGCCGCGGGTCTAGGCGGTATATTTGAGCCAATCTACGACAATGCGCTGATGCTCTACTTCTACGGCCCCGGCCAGTGGACAGCTTTCACCTCGATGGGCGTACCGCAGCCCGTATGGGTTTATAGCGGCTACGCGACTCTCTACGGCACCGTCTCCGTCTTTCTCAATCGCCAAATCACCAGCGGCATCACACGTCGATGTTTCTTTCGATACGCCGTCATAGAGTTCGCCAGCTCATGTCTCTTCGAGATCGTCGTTATCAACGGTGGTGTGTACGAGTATTGGGGTCCGCATGTGCTCCGCATCTTCAAATATCCCATTGTTATTGGCATTCTAGAGACCGTTCAGGTCATGTTCTACAGTGTCGCCGTCGCCAACCTGCGTGCCAGGAGCGATCGTACGGTATACCATCTCATTGGCGCATTACTTATATTTCCGATAACTTTCATGGCCGCAAACATCGGCGTTGGTGCGCCTCTTATCATCAGTCTCCATTCTTCTATTCAATCTGAGGCCTTGGTCACCTTGGGGACGATGGCGTCCATTCTGGGCTCCGTGGTCGCCATCATGGCTCTCCCAACCATGATCCCTGGAATTGAGGAGGAAGTGAGACTACCGATGCACTCTTCGAGTTCTTAGCAGATCAGATCGTGTCAGAGTTGAAGGACAGCCACAACCGACGGAAGTTTTCGATTAATTATGGGCCGCTGCCGTTGTGTTATTCAAATGCAGACAGATCACTCATTCACCGTAAGAGCGGTTTATATAATGCATGAAGATCAGATTTAAAGAATAGTGTGTAAGGTATGTTTTTGGCTTTGCAGCTGTTTCTGGTCTACCGTGGCGCCCCGAACGTTGAATAAACAAAAATAGTTCAGATGCTAACAAACATCTCTTCTGAGCGTTGAGTTTGATGATGTTATTGACTAATGTGGCGGCCAATTGAAGAAGTCTGCAATGACAACGTTCACCCCTTTGTCTCCCCTTCAGATTTTCTACAATGAACGGGCTGATGATATGCCGAAGCTCAAAAATCTGCGGGGATGACCGTAAAAAGATGTCTCGTACGGATTCACTACGAGTTGACTAGTTAGCATACACCGGTTGTACGATGGGAAAGAAAGGCATACGTATGAATACTGTTTATCTACAGTTATTCCCAGTGCGGCAGAAGCCACAGCAACGCTGACCGGTGACTTTGCTAATGCAACATTGGCGGGCATTCAGCTCGCCGCTCGAGAACGGGTGCTCACCGAGCGGAGTGGCGGCGGCAATGGCGGCGAATGCAGCAACTAAGACAAATTTGAATTGCATGATGATGGTGCTGCGGCAGTAATGGGCTAACGAATGATGATGTTGGTTGAGATTGATGTATAGCGAGGAGAGTCTGTTGATGGTTGTAGCGTACTCATATATATATACCCAAAACGATTAGGTTGGTGTTCTAGAGATGCGGCAGTGTGTTCTAAACTAAGACAAAGTCTCTCTGATTGCCTTACTCCGTATAACCTCGCCAAAAGTCTCAACGTACCCTTGACCTCTGCTCGAGTTAATTACTTACGTAGGTAAAGTAGGATCAGTCTCAGCGGAGGAATAGTATCCCGTCGGTTGCTGCATGACTCTAACCCGACGGGATGTACAGGGTTGTTGACTTCGTATTTCCCCGGATCTTTGACTTTGAGACCGACAAAAACTTGCCGTGCATGTCTTTGTGAATTATGAGTAAAGAGGCGTCTCATACCCCAGAACACCTCGCTAGGAAATTAGTCCTATAGACTTATCCTGTGCCACTTCAACTGTGCCAATCTACCCTGGATTTTGACCATTGGCGAGGTGGACCGATGCTCATAGAGAACAGATTCAGGATCTCCCTTCTGCAGCTTCAGCAAAAGCAGAATGACATATTCCATCAATTGGGGAGTTGTGCTAAGGGCAAGGTTTGGGGGTTTCTGGTGAAGCCAAAGAGGCTTCTTTACAATTTATTTGACTTTCCGCTCACCGTCGATCCGGAAAGACGGCAAGAGCTATGAAGCCCAAATTCTTGTCATGGCGTGGTTTCAAGTCATGAGATTGAAAGCGGGTTGATTCTAGGGCGGAGATTGTCGATCAGTCAGTATGTTGGAGCCTCCTAACCTGGCAAAGTCTGCGGGCATGACCGGGACGTGCGGCACCGAGATGAATGCACTTTACTAAGGGTAGATGAGGCGATGCCAAAAATCGAACACTTGAAGTTGCTGACTCGTTTCACGAAGATCTCGAAGCCGGTTTATTTATATTCATTTTCTATTGCGTCGCTGAGACCGTAGTACAAATGTCTCATTTTCTCTCTTCTCGGACGATTGTCTTTCCATCGCAAAACGCTGATGGAATAGTTAGCGGTAATGGGCTCTGAGACATGCCGTGAAAAGGGCCGGCTGCTTACGTGGTCCGACGATGACTCCAACACCGGTGAACAGCCACGTAGAGTAAACCAGCGACCTTGGGCGTCATGTATCATAACGGTACTTGCATTTTCGAACCTTCTCCTCGTCGCTCTCTGCGTGTGCCTCCTACTGCGAATAGGTAGCCAACCAGCACCAGAGACTGCAGCACACACCGTTGCAACCTCCGGGCCTTCGTGGCTTCCACCACAAAGTAACGAAACCGCCCATTTCCCTTGCTTGCCTTTTCAGGGAATTATGAAAAACAAAATCACAGACATTTTCTAATATTGGCCGTGCTACAGTACCGATGAAGAAGACGCTCAACTCCGAACCGATATATGGAGGCCCGATGACGAATGAGAGCAAGGACGCTTGGGATGCATTGATGCCGCGTATGTTCCCGACACCTGGTTCTGAGTTGAAAGATCTGACATGTACACCAGACGGTCGTGGGTTTGTTATCATCAAGAATGAGACGGCTGTTCCTGAGATGCCAAAGTTCAATGCGACCATGAGTGAGTACAAGGGAGTAATATCGGTCTTCCACCAGCTCCATTGCGTGGTAAGTTTTCAGCATCCTCTACAATTGCAGTATCTGCCAAGAAAGGCAATCGCTTTCCATTGAATATGCTGAGAAAATGACAACTTCAACAGTGGGCTACTCGGGAGGCCTTCTTTCGGTTACTGCGTGATGGCAATTCGACTGAGATCGACCTTGGACACCTTGGTCATTGTTGGGACTTTGTCAGACAAGCCATTCAGTGTCGTGCTGACACCACCATCGAGTGGCAGGTGTCAGATGAGCTCTCTGGAAGCCTGGGATGGGGCTACCAACATCAGTGCTATGATTATGACGCCCTGCTTGCCTGGGCTGAAGAGCACAGGTGGGGTGATGAACAGAGTATTCACTAAACAGTTCTCTACTACATCAAAACTCCATTATGCCAGGCACGCTTGATGAACTGTCTCATGCTGACATCACATCCCTAAGCCATGGCCTATTGTTCCGTCTTTTCTAGCCGTTGGTCTTGGGTAAATATTTGTACTCGGCACGGGTCAAAGCAGATACGGGATTTAGTCTTTCTCATGCTGTGTCATACTGGTTAGCAGACTTGGAAGGAGTGCTCATGCTCCTCAGAAAGTTAAGTAACAGTCACTGTTCGCCGAGCTGCCACAACAGCTCTCAGTGATTGTTCACAAGGCAAGTGTTAGAATGACCTCACATGAAGTCTAGAGGTGTTGACTAGAGGTTCTATGTCTTTCTGGCGTGCGAAAGTGTTCACCCTGTTGGGGCTGAATGACCTTCGTCCGCTTATCACGGTTCCACCAAGTGACAATTCGGAGGATCGGCCACCATGCTCAATCACTGTAGCCGAATCGAAAGAAGATATGCGTGCGAGTATTGAGATGGAAAATGACGTGTCCGATCCAGACGGGGCGAACTGGGAGTTTGCCGACCGATGCCGGTCGACCTCCGAAATAATCCCCGAAAAGCCATCCGATTCCGGGGCCCAACGACGCCGGGAATACTGCAGGCAGCATATAACCATCAACTTCTAAATCTGGAGGCGCATCCAAGTGCCGACCGACTTCCAGATCTGCGCCGTGTGACAAAAGGCACGGGGACATCACCGCCCGCCCCACAAGGAACGGACTTCGTCCACGGAGCTAATATGGTACTACCTACTTAGTTGTACTCAACCTCCGTTGCTCTTACAAGTCCTTCGTCACAGCCCGACTGAAGCTATTTCATCTCTCAGTCTTCTCCCTGACTCTCTCTGTGTCAAGAAACCATCGGGCTGAACTTCTTCATAGATGCTATTGATTCTCGTCGGGATGACCAGAGTACAAGCCGGCACCGCCCAGATTGCGGGGTCACCAAACACACACTGAGTCGCATCAACAGATTGCGTGCTCAACGCCCAGGATAGCAACATTGCAACCACCATTGCTAATCAAAGCCATTTCTGATGGTCTCTTTGGTGGCCATCCCACCATAAGATCGGTCTTGTTAGATATGAATGGCGTCATTTCCCCCCATTCAGCAACACCCGACTCCTCCATCCTTTCGTCTCAGGAGGTACTGAACGCCAATAACATTGCAATGTTCCATGAACCCAACAGTCGGTACCGCATCGGCTGGTACTACTTGACTATGTCTTGTTAAAAGTCCGAAAGGCAACGCAATCGAACCCTTGTCAGTATGCAATATTTGGGACGATTGCCCCTCATCGGATGTACTCCGACATGGACGGCCTTTTGGAGGGGTAGTCTATATAAGCTCACGGACACGACTTCGAGTCTGTAATCCTGGCCGTGGTAACCTATCCTTGATTCGACATTAAGAAAGGAGAAAAAACATCAGTGGCAATACAATAATTCACAATGGCCCCTTCAGCAACCGCGACAGCGACTGTGACCGACCCGGCCAACCTCCCAGTTAACAATCTCCGCCTGTACGCCGACGGCTCCGGAGACTACAAGGAGCTATCACCCACAACCTACGACAAGGACGCTGAAGCCAAGGGAGGTGACGGTCATCAAGGCGCGAAGGTCAGTACCACCTCAAGGGCCCGTCAAATCATTCTTGATTAGAAGATGAAAGACTGACTTCAGTGACGTAGTACCCTCACTACCTACCGACGTGGAACCCCGAACAACAATACCCTCCCCTGCAGCCTTTCCAGCATGTCGAGCACGGCAGAGACGCAGACCCTAGCTATCCCGATCTTCTTCCCAAGGACGCACAAGTGACCGACCTCACACCCTCAATCGGCACAGAAGTCAGAGGCGTTCAGCTCAGCACACTCAGCAACGCTGGCCGTGATCAACTCGCTCGCTTCGTCGCCGAGCGTAAGGTCGTCGCTTTTCGCGCACAGGACTTCGCCGATCTTCCTATCGACAAGGCCCTCGAGTTCGGCGGGTACTTTGGTCGGCACCACATTCACCCAACTTCAGGATCCCCTGAGAACTTCCCCGAAGTCCACCTTGTCCACCGTGCCGCAGGCGACAGGTCAGCAGAGAAGTTCTTCGCCACCAGAACCAGCTCTATCGCGTGGCACTCTGATGTCTCATACGAGCAGCAGCCCCCTGGCACAACTTTCCTCTACATCCTCGACAAGCCTGAGACAGGAGGTGATACTCTGTTCTGCAATGCCGCTGAGGCTTACAACAGACTGAGCCCGCTCTTCCAGGAGAGACTTCACGGCCTTCAGGCTGTCCACTCTGGTATTGAGCAGGTTGCTGCTTCTGTCAAGAAGGGTAGCATTAAGCGTCGCGAGCCTGTTGCAAACACTCACCCCATCGTCCGCACACACCCTGTCACCGGCGAGAAGGCTTTGTTCATCAACCCTCAATGTGAGTTTGAACATCCCACACCATCTCCACTTGAATACTGACCATCATCCTAGTCACGCGCGAGATCGTTGGCCTCAAGAAGGAAGAGTCCGATGCTCTGCTCAAGTTCCTCTACGAACACATTGCTTGGGGCGCTGACTTCCATGCCCGCGTGAAGTGGGAGGAGGGCACTGTGGTTGTTTGGGATAACCGCGTCACCCAACATTCAGCTCTCATTGACTGGAACAACGGTTCAAGAAGGCACTTGGCTAGAATCACACCACAGGCTGAGCGGCCGTATGAGACGCCCTTCAAGGGTTAGAGCGCTGCAGGGGTGAGGAGTTCTGTGTTGTGTACATCAAAGACCGATGCGGTCGGTAGAGGCGAGTAAGCTTCTGAGAAATAGTCTGGAAAACCGGCCGTGTGAGCCAGGTAGTTACGAAGGAAATGCCAAACTGATGATTGATTATTACGTAGTTTGGACATGAGTCCAACGCAAAGTCAAAATGTAATGATTGACACCGTGTGTGAACACTCACAAAATGTCTTCGTTGCCCATCGCTAGAGTCAGCCGGGGAATGATTCCTGCGGAACATGCCTTACGACTTTGCTGAAGATTATCAGCCAGTTGCCTCAGTTGTGAGAGAAGAAATCTTTTCGTTCACTCCAATCTTGGTCTCGGAAAGACACCGAGTTCCTTTTTGCCGTTACCAACGTTTGAGACTTTTCCTTCATCCTTATCACCGCCAAATAGTACCAGCGGATGATGAGATAGTTCCAGCATCCCAAATAAACGTTAGCTCGATGAATCTGAAGTATGTTTTTCGAGCTATTTTGAATTTGGGGGCATTTTCTGCCCTTGACAAGCCACCGCTGAAGCCTGGAATTGCACCGTCGGACCCAGACCTCTGGGTAAGACAAAGACCTTGCAGCCTTTAATCAAGTATTTACTCGGAGTAGTGAACGATTAAGGCATTGGGTTGTAATAACTCTTGGCGTCAAGTTGCATAGCCGATTTGAAGGGACCGCCGGAGGGGTTGGCAGTTGACGCGGGTTGTTTCTTTTGCTGTTATCTGATTGGCCAATCTCTCACATTTCGGCCCAAGAGTCTGTCGCAATCCCATGGCCCCCATCACGCAATAAATTCTCCAAGCCTTTTTCGTCAACAAACGTGTGGATGCTCATGCCGCTTGAGACACTCAAGGCTCAATAGGGACGGGCATGGATTAACCTCGTTGTCGGACGCACTATCCACATGTGGTGATTGACTCGTCATCTTTGCGGCATTGAGCAGCTCTCCTCAGTCGGCATCTAGACCCTCAGACATCCAACTCCCCAATCACTCCCGGTAGTCCAGACGGGATTCCTTCCGCTTAGCTGAAGCCTCTGTAAAGTAAGCTTGAATCGGCTGTTTGTAGCGCGCTCCATGCCCTTAGGTAAGGGCCGCCGCCCAGCTATCGTCGACGACATTGAACATGGCCGGAGCCACCCCGGATCACACCCCCCACGCTGCCCAGCACAACTCGTTGGACCATTGACATGCGGCGCAATTCAGTCAAGCAATTGCACCATAGATAAGAAGTTCTATTCGCTCAAGGAAGAAAATCGCCCATGAGGTGATTGCCTTGGATCATCGCGACACTGTAAAGGTTTTTTTGTCTCTGGAGAGCCCCTGTCATCTAATGTCGGGAAGGAGGTTTGAGATGGATCTGGTTTGAATACCACTACCAGATTGTCGGGTCCAAGGATGGAATGTATAAAGGTCTTTGCATCTCCGCGGACCGGACCATGCTCCCGGTACCTCTGTGTGGCTAGAGCTCAAAAGACTTCAACAGGACTCTGCATTCAACACGACAATTGGTTTGTCAATTGTTTGCCAGTCACGTCCAGCCATGGCTTCGAAAGCAGTCGAAGGTCCCTTCAGGGATTCGACTAAAGAGGTCAACACCATCCAGACCCAAGCTGCTACCGACACTTCAGCTTCGTCTTTGAAAGAGCAGGTCGCCCAGCAGTACGGGTCCACAGACGAACATGTCTTCTCGGATCCCAGCATCGCCGACCACTGGCGGAAGGTCTACGAAAAGGCTTCATACGAGAACCGCCACCGTTTCGATCCCAACTACACATGGTCGGCCGAGGATGAGAGGAAGTTGGTCAGAAAGGTATACTTTTGTCCACCTGCGCATCGGAGTTGGTCAACACGGACTCAAATGGACGCTAATTCGGCTCGGCGTAGATTGATAGGAAAATCATGGTGTGGGCTTGGGTAAGAACTCCATCCTGTGAGCAGATTGATAGCGGGCCGAAGCTAACGGCATTGAAAGGTCATGTTCTGTGCTCTCGATCTGCACCGGCGAAACATCAATCGTGCAATCTCCGACAACATGGTAAGAAGTGAACGGCGTAAGCTATGGCAGTATTGAAGACGCTAACTCGGACACCAGCTTCCCGAACTCGGTATGACCACCAACGATTTCAACTATGGACAAACTGTTAGTATCCGCATGCGATAAGATATCTTGTGAGGTTCATTGGCTTATGCGTGGTTCAGATCTTTCTTCTATCATTCCTCGCTGCCGAGTTGCCAAGTGGTTTGGTCAGCAAGAAGCTTGGCGCCGATGTTTGGATCCCTTCGATCATGGTTGGCTGGTCGATTACGGCAGGATGCCAGGCTTTCTTGTCAAACCGTGCCGGCTTTTACGCTGTGAAGGCTCTGCTAGGACTCCTCATGGGTGGATTCATCCCGTAAGCTTTAACCTTTCCACATTTGCTTCAAGAGTGCAAGGTACTAACTTAACGCAGTGATATTGTTTTATGGCTCACATACTTCTACAAGTCTAATGAGTTGCCTCTGAGACTCGCATGGTTTTGGACAGCCCTCAGCACTGTCAACATCGTTGGCTCACTCGTCGCCGCTGGTGTACTTCAGATGCGAGGTGTCGCAGGATGGGCCGGTTGGAGATGGCTGTAAGCTTTTGTCGCAATTGGGGCTTTTTGTTCAAAACTGACTTTGGCTAGCTTCCTTATCGAGGGTATCGTAACACTCATCATCGGCCTTTTCTCATGGGGTCTCATGCCGCCTGGTCCTACACAGACCAGGAACTGGTTCCGTGGAAAAGATGGATGGTTCACCGAACACGAAGAGCTGATCATGGTCAACCGTTTGCTGCGGGATGACCCAAGCAAAGGTGACATGCACAACCGGTATGGATACTCGTACTCTACGACTTTACCTGTGGATATCAACTAACTCACTGAGCAGCGAGGCCGTTGGACCGTCTCTTCTGTTCAAGGCGATCAAGGACTGGGAGCAGTGGCCTTTGTATCTGATCGGCCTTACCACCTATATCCCGCCGTCCCCGCCGAGCACATACTTGTCCTACATCCTGCGCCGACTGGGCTTCTCGACGTTCCAGGCCAATCTTCTCGCCATCCCATCACAGTTCCTGTTTGCCGTCAACCTCTTGATTATCTCTTGGGTTTCCGGAAAGTTCAAGGAGCGCGCCATCGTTTCCTCCATCTCAAACATATGGATCTTCCCCTGGCTGGTTGCTCTCGTTGCACTTCCTGCCGATACCAGCACTTGGATCAGATATGCGCTGTTGACGGGCCTGCTGAGTTACCCTTACTGTCACGCGATCTTGGTCGGATGGAATGCCAAAAACAGCAATGCCGTGCGAACAAGAGCTGTTAGTGCCGCACTGTACAACATGTTCGTTCAGGCGGGTAACATCGCGGCTTCAAACATCTACCGTGATGACGACCAGCCTCTGTATCGCCGTGGAAACAAAATTTTGCTCGGGGTCTGCTGTTTCAATATCGTTCTGTTCTATTTTGTCAAGGCCTTCTATATCTGGCGCAACAAGGTTCGCGACAGGCGGTGGAACGCCATGACTAAGGAGCAACAGGAGGACTACTCTATCAACACCACGGACGAGGGACAGCAAAGACTTGACTTCCGTTTTGCGCACTAAGTAGCAATGCCCGTAGTTATTTTGCAATACTGTAAGGGTAGAGTATCTTTAGGGCCGCTGGCTAGAGATAGTCGGGGACAAACTTTGATCTTGCCAGTGGAGACACCGTTCTTCAAGTAGAAGACAAGTCCGCGAAAAGAGCCCTGACCTCAAACATCTCCCCAAGATCTTCCCATACGTAGAAAATTGTATTGTGCGAGTAATCATATCAAATAAGGACTAATCGGAAATGAACGCTACGTAAACGGTGCTTCCATGTTATAGTCTTTTCATTAACCAAGCGTAAGATATAAAGTCGATAAGCTTTTTCTCCTCTCGAAGGCCATGACTGCATCAATACAACTAATGCGCGAGTTATTGATTGGCACAATTGGGCACGCTCAAACAGAACTGGGGGGTCAGCCAAGTGATTAACATAAGGTCTCGCCATAACTCGATGTGTCAGTCAATAGGGCCCGCGAATGACGGCGTCCTCGCAGGCTATGAGGTACACATATGACTGAATAACTCTTTGACGCAATAACAATACTACCATCTGGCGATTTCTTGCTTCTTACAGCATTGAGTGCATTTTACTCACCGTTTACTGTGCTTTTGCTCTTCTAGCTTTCGCCAAGCGCGACGAATCATCATCCAGCTCGGTCGATATGCTGCAGGCATCGCGATCTAATGGCAAATCAAGACTCATTTATCGAGTTTACGAGGCAATTAAAGGCACGAAATATGACTTGTTTACGGCCGCAGCATTTCTCTGTCGAAATCTAGGCTATTGTCATCTACAACCAAGTAGGACCCAGCATCTACGAGTATAGCTCATCCTCACAACTCATCGTCTCAGGATCAGCTTCTATGTGCTGGCCGCAATGCTATCACTCATACTAGATTCGACATGTCTTAGCTGGATGAAGGGCACCATACTGGTCGGTGTCTTCCCATCCACACCTCAGCACGATGCGGGTTCTCTGCACCATTAAAGCCCAAGTCGACGACCACCACATCGAAGTTGTCTTCGACGCCTGCCCAAAGAACCAACCATGGCATAACTTATGAAGCGTAAAGATTACAACTTCTCAAAATAACATTGTGTTTTCTCTAACAAGGTACGATGACCAAGACCAACCTGTCCTCAAAGCGTTAGCCAAACCACCTCACGCATCAATGGTTTCAAGATATAATTAACCCGAAAGTTGAAGCTCTCCGGTCTCATTTCTTGTCAGAGACACGGCCATGAATAGGCTTGAGGTTGGCGCTAGTCCCGTCAACTACGACGATATCGCCTTGTTTAACCCCGTAGTCTACTCCAGATGTCGCCCCTTTGGTGACCGCATCCTGGATTCGAGGTGGCCAGGTTTTCTTCCAAGGTTGGGACTTCGTGGGTTTCGAACAGTTCATCGTAATGGAATGTAGTAATAACTTGATGGTCTGGATTACTGGAAGTTGTATGCTGTTTGATATAACTTAAGTCTTGAAGGGGGCGTTCAGCTCCTTTGATCTCAAGATCATGAGGTGGTCACAGAACCTCAGGAGGCGGTTGCACGTGGCTTTCCAATCGTTGGAGATGGTAAAGTATGTCCAATTTGAAGCTCTGAGTAACGTTGAGACAAGCTTAGTTGTAAGGATGGATGGGATCTATGCGAATTTGGAAATGAAGTGAATCTAGGGAAAAGATTATCTGAGTCAGGCCGCGACTGACGAGAGGGCGGCAAGCGCAATTGAGAGGATATTAAATATTTCACTGGCGTACCACTCGGAAGAGAGTGGCCTGAAGCTTTTTTAACATCCTGCAGGTAATCTCAGGCTAATCTACACCGCTTGGCTCAAACTACTGCTGAGCAGTGATGTGGCGGTCAGAGATAAAGATCCACGGTATCATGGGTGGAAAATTACGTCCAACGAGCAATCACCCGATTGGCAACCCCAGCCATTGACTTAGCTGCGCTCCGTGTATGCAATTGCGTCAAGGAACCCACGATATTATCAACTTCTCATATGTGTGAATTTGTTGAGAACTTACCTGGTACACCAAAAAGCTTGCAACCAAACCGGTCAATCGATCAACGGCCACACTTAGATGTCGTGAGTGAGGTGAATTCCTTCTAAAGACTAAAACTTTCCGGGCACACCCATATTTTGAGCTGAATGAGCCACACTTCGTTATAGCCATCATGACAAAATCCATCCAGAGCGTCGCTATGAGCTAGCACGAGCAGCACACGAAAAGATGGGTTCAGCTACAGATTAACGATCACAGGAACATTTTGGTGTACGTGCTAGGTTGACCGAACGTCGCACATAAGAAACATACGCTGACCTGGTGACCTGCAAGTCTCCTGAGGTTTCGTGGCCATATGCATGTTCTACAAATCAAGAAGCCGCGGAGATGCCGCGGGGGATAATGCGGTGTGTTGTGTCCTCGATTGTCCGAAGTCGGAAGGGTTCGACCGTTCGAGTAAGCACCCATTTCCTCACATGCAATTTCAACATAAATTTGTGACCCCTCCAAAGTTACCGCCGGGGCTAATCAATTTGAGTGTTCGAAGCTGGCCTCTCATGTTCTACGACCTCAATCAAAATGGCATTGCCTTCGCCTTCATGTTTGACGGCGCAACTGCATTTCCTAGCTCGCAACCCAAAATACGAACACGAAAAGCCTTACACGCTTCGATATACCCCAAGCCCCAAAGACGGCCTTTCTCAGAGCAACATTGACCGAGTCCAACATGAAGTCAAGTTCCATGATCTGCGCCTTCGGTCCTTAGATTACAGCGAGTGTGGCTTCACAGTGACCGACTGCTCATCCATCCTGCAGTATGACGACTACGCAGACACAGATAAGATCGAGAAAGCACATGCTCCAGAAGTCATGGTTGCGGTGAGACTGGCTTTAGGAGCAACATCAGTTGACCTACTTGACTACGTGGTCAGTACTCACCTTGAGTCTGGAAAGTTGACAGACTAGTGAAGCAGGCTCTGGCTTACGCCTGCTCATGTACGACGTAGGTGCGCCGGCGAGATCCGAACTGGCCAATTGCAACAGGAAGTCTGTACGCCTTCAATCAGCCTGCTTCGAGGGCGCATATCGGTGAGCTTTCGTCTCCGATTACCCCGCCCCAAAGCCTTACTGACGTTACTTCATACAGATCATACCTACGAAGGAGGCAGGGCCATCATTCAGGAAACTTTTGGGGGTGAGGCAGATACAATATTGGCGCGACGCTGGCAGTGTGTCAAGTAAGCCTTAATTCTGTGCTCCTGTTCCCAACACAACATCCTCGCAAGCCTCGATATCCAGGCCTTGTCTAGCGTTCCACTAGCTTCCGTGGTTCCCGAAGCATTTTTACCATCAACTCGGCTGCCCCGATACTCTGCCACGTCTGTTTCTGCACATACATCACATATGGAACCACCCACATCATGCTGTGATTGGGCTGACAAGGTGGCTTGCAAGCGTGTGGCATCCTCTTCGAGGGCCTTTGGTCGATTGGCCTCTGGCATTGTGCGATGCCCAGACCGTCGACTTCGCACGGGATACGATGGCGGGCGATGTCGTCGATCGTGACAACGTTTTTGAAAATACACAAGTTCATTTCAACGAGGGACAAAGATGGTTTTACCTCTCAAATCAGTTGCCGACAGAATTGCTGATCTTCAAGAACGCTGACTCGCAGGAGCCCCTGGGGGCGACTCCTGGCGTTCCGCATGCCTCTTTCGATAATCCCATCACAAGCAAGGAGGATTTTAGAAGGGAAAGCATTGAAATGCGTGTATTGGTTCAATGGGACTGATAGAGAATATTGGCCTGTCCATACGGTTGTTCTAATCCGACTTCATATCCCCCCAATTAGTCTCAAAGTATTCTGAGAGCGGCTGCAAGATCTCGCGATCTACATCTTCGGAGAAAGAATTCGCAGCCGTTGTGAGAGAAATTGCACCTGTTTCCCGAATCACTTCGCACATCAAGCATGCTTCTACTACAGCTTGATATGCCACACTGATCTCCTCTTGCAGTATCTTCCGCCCAAGAATAGTCAAAGCGGTATCGTAGTCTCTCTCATCCTGACTATCTTCTCCAAATCCCTCATCAGTCGTGCTGCCATACTTATGCAATTCTCTCCATCGAGATAGTCTCATGCCCAGCGCCAATTCGATCAATGCAAACCCGAGTCGAACAAGTAGCGGTTCTCGAAGAAATCGCCAGATTCTTGCTGGCTTTCCGGTTGAACTTCCTTCGGATGTTGGCGCAAAGATGGTGCGTGTCACGAATAGTTGGACATCCCTGGAATTATCGTCCTTGACTGAGAAATCCCTCCATGTCCACCACCTGTCAATCCAAGATGTTGACCAAAACTGCACAATCGCTAGAGCAAGCCTCTGTGCAATGTCGACACGCTTCTGGCGGGACAGTAGCCAATCCTCGGATTCTGGAAGCTTCGCATCGAGTGATATCACATGGTTGTCTGACATTGCTGGCTCTATGTGGCGAGCTGCAAAATGTCTGTCGCCGTGACCAAGTGTACCAACTGTTTGATACGATCTCCGAGTGGTTGCGACGTTCTTATCTAGACTCTTCACTAGATCACACATATCGTCAATTTGCCTCCCATTATCGTTGGATTCGGAGAGTGGCCGGTAGAATATGATCGGGAGTGCTCGGGTGGTTCTCCTTTCGTAAGAGCCACTGCTAGTGCTGTTGTGACGCGATCGAGACCATGATGTTCTAGCATCGTCCTGACTTCTACACCGTCAACTCCAGATATTGTCAGTAGGGAGTAATCAGATACTTACCCTGGACTTCTGCTGAACTCCGTCCGCTCAGGTGTACCCACAATCTCGGGCGCTACAAATCGTCCTGATCTGTCCAAACCACCTTCAATCCCAATATTGATGGCTGACACCGCCGGTATTATAGGAAGCTGGGGCTCTAGGGAGGCTCCCGAGAAGGCCCTTCCGGTTTCGTCATCAACATGGAAGTACACCTGAAACTGAGCGTCCCCATTGATGTTGAGATCCGCATCGTGCCCACCGCTACAGCTACAATGATAGCTCTCCTCGAGAATCCGGGAGAATTCATTTATCTGTTTTGGTGCCACGCGTCTCGCTCTCATCATGGTTGAAGCCCGTCGCTTCCTGACTGAAGCTGGAGATTTCCATCTGGGCCTGTTTTGAGGCTGTTCGAAGACCTGAACGAGCTGTTGCAGTTCTCTGTTGTGTTCTTTCAGCTTTTCGAATGATTTCTGAAATTCCGAGTGCGGCATGTTGATTCTTATCTGGCGAAAGTGATGCATCATTCGACCTCGTCTCGTGCCAGTCACGGTCTATCCAGTGCCTAAGTCAGGGTGATCGTACTTTTTAAAAGATTCACATGGGCTCACAAGATCTGCTTGGCCATTTTCAAGTTGGCTGCGTAGGCTTTCCATCGTCTTTTCTATCTGCTTTAAGACAGACTCCATCAACTCAAAGTCTCTTGCACCAAGACGGTCGTGCAGCTTCACTCGGAAAGATGGTCTTTGCCAAAACGAGATGTCGAGTTGCCTAATTTTCGCATCCGTCAAATCAAGGTCAATACTTTCCTGATTATCTTCGATAAGCTGTCTCACGCAGCTTTCGTAAATGGTCTGCTGGATTTCAATCTTGAGGAGAAACGACCTGCGGTCATCTCCATCCTTAGTTGCCTTGTACCCTTTGACAAGACTTGTGATAATAGGCCATAGACCGAGGACCAGGCCTACCGCTTCGACGCCTGACATTTTGCACTCGGGATTTGAGTAGGCAATGGTGAAATATTAGCATGCGGCGTGGCAGAAGAGTGATGGTTTGGAGTGGACGATATCTCGGACAGGATTATCATGATTAAATCTTCCCACTGGACATAAGACAAGAAGAAAAGGACTTGTCAATCCCAGCCTGATCGGACCTTCACATGTGGTAGCACACCACCCCCACCCCCAATCCTCTAAAAGGCATTCGGTGACGAGGATTCTAGGAGCGGGGTACTTTCATCACACGTTCTGAGTCCAAGCCACGCAGCCTTGATTTGGCTAGTGACGTTGGGCCTGAAGCCATCGCTTCGGCTCACAGCAGCCATCGTCAACCCCTGTAAGTCAGCATCATTTGCGATAGTGGTAATGTATGGATGAGTTGTAATCTTGAGGCGTGGTCGATGACTTATGTGTTTGAGCACTGCAGTTGCCCGGCATGCTTACTGCATCCAAGCCTCAAGCCTTCTTTCGTGCCGCATCGCGGGAGGGTGTTAGGAAACAGTCCGTCTAATGGGCGCTTTTTTTCGGCTGGACTCGCATTGCACTCTGTGCTGTGTATGAAGCACGGTACTTCTTGTTGAAGGATGTCAGCAGTCTGCCTCACACACCATCTCTGATCCCGGGGTGGAGTGTTCCAAGGCATACTCAGGTACTTACCTAGCATGACCGCCTCTCCATTTACCAAGGCAAACCCACTAACATCATTTGACCTTCAGTCGCACCCTATCCGTTCGCTGATTTTTTTCGAGGTCTTTCAAACTTCAAAGCTTCGGACGCTATTGAATCGACCTGGATAGTTTGTGGTCACATGATGTATCCTCGTTTCTCATCGACAGTGTATGCTACCATACGTTCTGGGAAAGGCAGGAAATCAACTTCCGGCGAAAAGGCCCTAATAGCAGCCAAGTTCGAAGAGTGTCGTGAAACTCTACAGAGCGTCTGTACGATTTGCGAAAATCTCAAGAGCAACAACCCTGAAATTGAACTTGATATTGCCGATCAAGTCTTGACATCATTCAAAACCTGGGGCAACGACATCGGGGCCTCCAGTTACAATCTGGACCGAAGCCTTCGGCTGAACCAAAGGCTTCGTGATCAAGTTGTTGCGCTATTGAATGTCTTTCAAGATGAACTGAAGCAAGGTGATTACCCCTTACTACACCGACCTCGTAATTGTTTCCATCTTACCCAGATTGCTGACTGATGGTATATATCTCTAGACATTGAGGCTCTTCAGTACGGAGCCTACCAACTGAACAACACAAATTTGGCCGACCCCTCTTTTGACGATGAATTGGATCTAGCAAGCCCGCTGCAGCAGACCGAAGGCACACGTATAGCTGCTGAAGTCCAAGAGGTTTTCCTTTGTGCCGAGGAGTCACTGGACCAACTTAAGTCTCTCAATCCTGCTCTGAGAGAGGCTTACCCAGAAGACCTAAATGGTGGTTCTGGAAGCTCGAATGCTTCCAGCGACCAACTGGAGAATCCATTGAGCGACCATGTAGAGTTGACTAGATCGATGTTTCCTGGCGCATCAAAAGTCTTAATCGAAAGGCTTGGACGAGCCAACTGGAGACGACAACAATCCCTGCGTGTTGTGCGGGAGAGAAGGGCTATTTCTATGAGCACTAAGGCTAAGATCTCTAAACTTGGTCCTCGGCAGGGCCCCCGGCGTGATGTCGCTGTTGACGCTTTCAACTTTCAGCAGCCAGCCCTCAAGGGCGGTAGCGATTACACGAAACCATCGGTCCCTAGAATTGAGGAGACTTCGGAAAGACCGCCCAAGCAGGACTCCGTCTCTGTCTCGGACTACAGCTCTTCATCACATGCAGAGATTTCTGTTGCACCATCCCTGTTCTCTCGTCCCCATTTCTCTCGTGCAGCATCCTTCACTTCTTACGCGCAGTCCACGACTCAGAAGCCAGACCCACCGCCTTTTATACAAGGGCCTGAGCATCGAGAAGTACCGCTGCCGCCCAGATCCTTGGATGGCCAGCCATTCACCTGTCCGTATTGCTGTTTCGAGGTCAATCTTTACAAAGAGTTGACAACCACTGAAGATTGGGAAGCTCATGTATTTGAAGACTTACTCGCTTATCTCTGCACTTTTGATCAATGCGACTGGAGTCGCAAAGCATACGGTGCGCGTGACGAGTGGTACCAACACGAGCTACGAAGTCATCTCATACCTCAAGTGTGGAGTTGCGAGTCTTGCCAGAAGGAATTCAAGACCAAGTCAGACCTGAAACAACATTTGTTGAAATCACACTCAACTGACTTCTCACCGAATGAGGCTACTCAAATGGTGTCGTTCCTTAGGCCGATTCATTCTCGCGAGTCCTTCTCGCGAGAAAGATGCCCACTGTGTCCGTGTCCACTAGACCCGGCACAGATGAAGGAGCACATAGCAGAGCACTTGGAGCAATTGGCTTTGACAGCTGTGTGTGGGGAGGAATCTACGGAAGAAGACGACAGCGATGATATCATGTCTCAAAGCGCTAGCGACACCATGTCTGAGAGGGGAACTAAACTACGAATGCTGCAAGCCTTTGCTGAAGAGCAAGGCGCACAGTTCGGACAACGTCCAAAACCGGCCGAAAACATCGATGAAAATGATATCAATGATGTTTCGGACGAGGACGAACCGTTATCGGACTACTCTAGGGCAACTGGAGATCGATTACCCGGTTCCTCGGGTGCTTGGAGAGTACAGGAATTAATGAATGATGGCACTCTTCCGAGCCGCCATGTCGAACAAAGCTCAGGACGAATCCCTCATCGATCTCGATCTGACACAGACTCGTCACAGAGGTTTCCACTTGTCGAAACAAGAACGTTTCCCAAAGATGAAAGTTTCAAAGGGCGTGAAAAAGAGTTGGCCAACCTCTACAAGATACTATCAGAGCCTGGCCGGGTTTATGTTCTGAGTGCCGAGGGTGGCATGGGGAAAACAACTCTGGCCGCTGAGTTCACATACAGATACGAGCAGTCTTTCGAGTACATCTTCTGGGTTCAGGCTGAGACACAAGTTGGTGCTTCAGAAACCTTCAACCAGATTGCTCTTGTACTAGACCTAGCAGCACCTGGCACTGATCAAGAGGAGCTTACAAAAATCGGGCGCGAGTTTTTGGAAAGTACCAAGAAGCGATGGTTGATGGTCCTCGACAACGTGGAAAAGTGGGATAATATTGATGGGTTCACGCCGATGAAAACATCAGCGACAACAGGAAGTATCCTGATCACCACGAGATATCAAGAGCTCACAGCACCATCAAGGCCAATTAACTACTATCGGAAGACACTCGAGGAGCTGCCAACGGAGGAAGGAAGGGAACTTCTGCTTCACGGGCTTCCCCTGGATCTTCGCCCATCCAGTCACTCCCTGAGAGATCCCGAGTACAAGGCTGCGGGAGATCTGGCAACTCTAGTGGGTTTGCCATTGGTAATTGTTCTGATCACTGGGTACATGAAGGCAATGAATTGTAAACCGTCTGAGTTTGCCACCTACTGGGATTCGTGGTGGATGGACAATAATCCAGGCTCTGGTCCAGAAGACCAGAAAAGTACCAAGGGAAAGCTTGACACGATCATGAAAATTTCCACAGAGGATCTCAGTAGCGATGCGAACAAGGTGCTCCGCATATTGTCTTTCTTAGATAGCGACGGAGTTCCCAAAGACCTTTTGGTCGTTGAGAAAGGTCAAAGTGGGCCGCCATATCTACAAGCCTTCAGGTACGAGCCCCAATTGTTACTGAGATCCTTTGGCTAACCTCCCTCAGGATCGAGAAAATCTTGAATCAGTTGATATCCAAGCACTTCATTTCTGAGAAGACCCAAGATAACAAGAAGATGTACATCGTTCACCGATCTGTACAAATCAGAATCTCCCGAGAGCTTCACAAGAAGACTCGGCAAGCTGAAGAGCTGTTCAAACTGACTGTCGAGCTGGTCCGTCGACGGCTCCCGCGGCCTTCTTTGGACTTCCCAGACCAACAGAAGTGGAGCCATTTCAAGGAATACTTGCCACATGTTGCGACCCTCCAGAAGATTTATTCCGATCAGGGTACGGTAATCGCTTTGACGCCTTTCATCGAACTTGCCGAGCTGTTCAAGGATGGCGGAGTGTTCCTGTGGCAAAGGTTCCTCCGAAATGATGCCATGCGGCTTTTGTTGGCTGCAGAGAGAATCCTCGACCAACTGGAAACAAATCACGATGAGCTGAGAGCTGAGATCCACGTCACAATGAACCTCTTGCTTCAATATCTTGGAATTTCCCGCCGCAAGGAAATCAGTGAACGGGCGAAGAAGATACTGGACTTTAATCAAAATCGTGCAAGGCAGCTGGAAGCTTCAGGCAAGCTCAGCGATGTGGACAGGATCCGAGTCATCAACGCTTTCGCAGACTACGCCAACTCATTGCTTCAGGGTAACGACTTCAAAGCCGCCGAGGCGATCTACAAAGGCTGTCATGAACGGCTGCTTACCATCACCTCTGAAGAATCAGATCCCTTCGCCTTTGCGAAGCTTGCCCATCACATGGCTTATTGCAGCATGTATCGGCACGATTTCGCGGAAGCCATCCTACTTGCCGAGAGGGCTATTCGGCTCATGCAAGTGTTTGGCGACAAGCTACTTGTTCTGCGATTTCAGTTCGACCTTGCCTGCATTGTGCTGCAGAGTGGCGACTTACAGGGCTCCCTAGACCAGCATGAGATCATCCTAGCCGAGAGGATGAGGCTTCAGGGTAAAGACAGCTACTTCACTTTACAAAGTCAGTATGCTGTGGGTGCATTGTATTCCTATCTAGCAAGATGGGATGACGCCGAGTAAGTCAATTCAGTGTAGTTTTCATCTCGTTCTGACTAATAGAATACCAGGTGGCAGGTCAACAACGCCCTGCAGAAAGCTGAAGGTAAGCCCGGGAAAAGTGTCTGGTCAGATGCTGCGACCGCGAGAGCCAAGTTCCATCTATCCCAAATATTGAAAGCACGGAATGGTGGCAAGATGTCAAAGGATGCAGAAAAGCTAGCCCAAGAAGGGAAGGACGTGTTATCAAAGCTACTCGTGTATGATGACATCTCCGGAGTCGAGGAGGATGATACACTGGCACTATTCGATCATTTGCAGCCGGTCTTCGGAGGGCGTTGGACGGGAATGAGTCTTTTGAAGTACGTATCCTAGCCAAGAACAACTAGTTTTTTCTTGGTGTGGTGAAGATGTCATGTTACCAAATCTTCCGGTTCCTGGTCTTGGAGTCTTGACGAGGTGGTGAAGCAAGTGGGCATGTCACTAGTCTATAGAATGCGCATACTGGGAGTAAGCTGGCTCGCGTTTGTGAACAAAGGTGGCAAATAAGTCAGCTAATTGACAGGACTTTACGCAAAAAAATGTACATAACCAAAGTTCAAGTCATAGATTCAAAGTTCAGTTGCTCTTAAGTAAGTGTTATCAAAGACCTGAAAGGTACATGCACTGTACCAACAAATGCTTGCTCACGATAGCATTGTCAAGACAACACTGAGTAATGCAGACTGGCAGCTCCCAAAGTAAATGCTCACTACAGGCCTCCTGTTCGCTGTGGAGGGCGGTCTCACCAAGATTCTGCACGGCGCGCAGTCATGTAGTCATGTAGGTGCAGCAAAGATCCTCTGCCTGCAGCCCCTTGAAAGTAGCCTCGGAGAACTATCCCGCCCTCTCCATGGTCCATGTCGACAAGACCGCCTCGCCAGGGAGACATGTGACTATGGATTCGCCAACAGCGAGGTTGGTTCTAGCCGCGCCGTGTGGCATCCGCAATGCCAAGCCGCAGAACTAGGCGATGAGTGCCCCTGCACCAAGGTTTTGCTCCATCCTCTGATTCCTCTCTGTCCTCCAGATGGATCCCCATGTTTATAGTAAGGGCTCTGGTGGGTCGAAAATGTCAATGTCAGGATAACTGATTGCAAGCAGTGTGAGCATCAGTCTGGACGCAGCCCATCATGCGTTTCTCTTCTGCAGCTTGGCTCACTGCCAATTGTTCTCGTCCATCAGCTACGCCCTACGGAGCAAATTCGGCCCAAGGAAGAGCCACATGTGTTATGAAGATTTTGGCGAGTAGCGACTTACAAACTTTTTCAGTAATGCGAGTGATCGATTCTTGTCAAAAGGCAGATTTTACCAGACTAGGCTAAAAGTCAGACCATGTCCATCAGGGGTGCCCCTTGAACGCGCTCTCATTCTTGCTCCAAGTTGAGACGAACCCATTGCCACATGCGAAGTAACTCGGTCTGTTCCGAAGAAAGAAGGCGCCAAGTCATTTCCCACGATGCAAAGGGACTCTTGCAAGTTGCGGACCCCCCATGTCTAGCCCTCGGTTAGACAAATGCAACCCCAGGGCTGAAAACCTCCCTTGTCTAGCGTTGCCACTAGTCTACGCTGAGATGATCCTCCGGTAAAGGGCCTTGCCTGGACTCCACGATGCCGAAGGCCGGATTGGACGGATGGATCAGATAACGAGGGTGGTGGGGTAGCAGAGCGGATCTGATAACTTGACTTGGCATCATGTGCAAGAGAATAATTCGGCGAGGAACTTTGACTTGGATGTGTGGCGTTTGCGCCACCAATTCTAAGCGAGGCAATTCGTGATACTTCTCGTTTATGAGGCACTTGGAGACCGTTGAAGGTTCTGCGTGTTCCTCTTGGGAAGCTTTAGACTGCACTCTAGTCTAGTTGCTTTGGAACCAATCATTTTTGGATATCATGATGTGGATGCCACCATGCACAAGGCAAGACATGAGGTACCTTAAGATCACACTCGCCGGGCCCAGCTGTTGGTCGTAGCTATATGTCTAAAGCTTGGCAACGACACGGCGGGGAACAGTTCCACAGACACGTTGGCCATGGATCAGTGGTCTTTTGCTAGTTCATTCGCATGTCGGGTCTGCGTGAGTTCATAGCTGTCCCGCCCATTTGGGTGGGTGGGCGGAATCGAGTCACAGAGTCTGAGAGTCCGCAAAAAAGGTTGCAGCCATCAACACTTGGCCGAAAATCCTCAGGGGTCTAGGGCGTAGCAGAGCGGGGGACCAACACGAGGGCGCGAGCAGACTTTTGCTGCTGGAATGGCGGATCTGATAACTCTAAACGAGCCTGGACTTTGGACGAGGTGGAATGGCGCCGAAGTGCTCGCTAAGTTAGCAACTTGACTGGCCCACTGGCATCTCCCTTTGGAGTTTCCGTACTAACCTGGTCCACGTCGAACACTTGAAGTTCCGCATCGCAGAGACTTCTCCGTAGGTTGGTTGAGCCGGAGGCTTCTTTGGTCTGGGCGAGACCAGACCATTTTTACCTCCTTTGGTAAGTTGGTCGGGAGGAGACTCCGCATGAGTAGGGCAGGGGTTCGACTTTGAAGCTCTATCGTACTCCATCGGAGTGGCTGAATGGGTTGGATTATGGGTAGATGATAGATACATGGACTACTCTGTACAAAGAGGGACAGAGAACATATATAAGTCTAGCTTCAGTCCTCGGTCAGAGCCATTACTCTAAAAGATAACTCAAATCATCGTTCTTTGCCATCTTCCACTACTCCTCTTGACATTCTGAATACATTTACTTTGCAAACGTTTTGAACTAGATCTGTTCCGAACATCAGTCAACATGGGTTACGCAATTCTGCCAGCGCTGATTCCCGACATCCAGAAGGTCTACGATTCATATTTCAGTGCCTTCACTGGTGATGAGATGGGAGAGATCATGGTCAAAGTTCTCTTCCCCAACGGCGTAGACTCTGAAGAATTCCGCAAGGCACACACCGCTGGCACGTTGGCCTGGTGGCATCACAGCGACTGCCAGTACACCTACAAGTGCGTCGACACCGAGACTGGCGAGATCGTGGGCATGGCCCTGGGCGACATCTATCTCAGAGAGCGTAGCGAAGAAGAGCGCAAGAACCATGGTGTTGGCTGGCTCGAAGGCAAGGACAGAGAGCGAGCCGAGGCTGTTCTCAACCCCCTGCACGAGGCTAGAGAGAGGCTGTTTGGCGGTCGCCGCTACATCTGTAAGTCGACGAAACCTACAAAGGGTACCCTGGCAAAAGAAAAAAGACTGACTCGACCTTCTCCTTCCAGACTCCCACGTTATTGCGGTCGATCCCAAGCACCAGGGCAGAAAGGCCGGTGCCCTCTGGTGTAAGTGGGGAGCGGAACTCAGCGACAGCCTGGGTCTCCCTCTTTACTTTGAGTCGTCCCCTTCCACATACAAGCTCTACGAGAAGATGGGCTACGAGACTCTGGACGAGAAGATTGTTCACAGCGCGGAGCTCATGGGACAACCTGAAGACACAGTCGTTCCCCTCATGGTCAAGATGCCTGCATGTGCAGGGGGCATGACTTTCAAAGAGTGGCGTGCTGCCGGATACCCTGCCTTCAACGAGGTCAAGAGCGTCCCGGCCGCTCCCGTGGTCGATATGATTGGTGTCGACAAGAAGGCTAGCAATGGTACCATGGCTGTGGAGGTGCAGGTTCAAGAGGTACATGTCTGAGAGAAGACGGTGGAGGGACCTTGTGTTTGATATCGGCGTTCTAGCATGCTTGAAAATTCCCCAATTTAGTTAATACAATCGACTCCTCTAATGCTTATTTTGTCTGATAATGCTCCCCTCCCTCCTCTTCAAAGGGTCTTTTGCACGCGAGGTCCGTCATGGAGAACCATGACTCGTTGCTTGGATGGCCCTGGTTCGGTTCTCGGAGTGGAAATTAGGCTCCTTGTCCCGGGACAGGGGCACCGGCGTCGGCAAGATCTCGTCTCTGTTGGCCGTACGGGCCCACGGAGCTGCTTAAGCCGCCTTTGGATCTTCGTACCGAGTGTGGTGAAAACGCTGCAGGTTTTTTTCCACTAGAGCGTAGAACGAAAATGGGCGAGGGTTTCTCCTCCGGCGGAGACATTTGTACGTAATAAACGCCCATAACCGTCCCGAAAGTGTGGCACGTTGTCTTAGCGCCCGAACTCTTGAGGGACGATGGAAGTCATGGCAGAGTAACACCTGATTATCTCATGCTCAGCGACACTGCACATTCTCCAGGTCAGGTCAAGGCCGAGGTCAATACCAAAAGCCCGAGGAGCTGCCTCTTTTAAATCCGTCTGCGTGTCAATCAACAACTGAATCTGACCAGTTCCGGGGATAGCGTCGGCCGATGCGACATCGGTCATTTCAGAGCCGATTCGTCCGCCGAACGACAGCACGCTACTAAACGAGACCGGTTCCCGTTTTGATCTAATCAGATGCATCTGATAAGTATTGAGGCCATCCGCTTGATCGGATCCTGTCAATAATCATTGTACCACACCTCCCTTGACTACTTCCCACCAACAAGCCCGCGGACTCCGGTTATTGGCCGTGACCCCAACGATGGACAAGATTAGGAAGGTCGTCCTTTTCGTGAGGCTTGTGGGATACTCGCTACGGCTTTATGCGGACTTTTTCTCGCGATCTTACACCACTAAGAAACTCCCCGCCGGTCCCGCATCGAAAAATGGCGAGCCGATCAACATTGTAGTCATCGGCGCTTCTTTTGCCGGATATCATGCTGCCAGAGTAATCGCAACCTCCCTTCCCACAGACGGTCCGTACCAACTCATCATCGTCGAACCGAACCAACATTGGCAATTCACCTGGACGTTGCCTCGCTTCTGTGTCGTCGAGGGACATGAGCACAAGACGTTCATCCCCTATGGCCCCTATCTGCCGGCAGGCTCGGAGAAGATTGTGCGATGGGTTCATGATCGCGTCTCTACAATCACCGAAAATACGGTGACGATCCAAGGCACGGGAGAGAAGATTCCATACTCGTACATGGTCATCGCAACAGGGTCGGGCGTGGGTATGTCTCTGCCGTCAAGAGTGGGATCAATAGACAAAGCTGAGGGAATCAAACTACTGCAAAACTTCCAGCAACGCATCAAAGCCGCCAAGAATCTTGTTGTTGTTGGCGGAGGTGCTGCGGGTGTCGAGCTTGCTACGGATGCTAAGGACCAGTACCCGGACAAGAATGTTACGTTGATTCACTCTAGAGACGCAGTCATGAACCGCTTCGGTCATGATTTGCAGGCTGGAGCTCTCGCGGGCTTGAAGGATCTCGGAATCGAAGTCATACTCGGGGAGCGGACAACATCCGAAACACCCGTGGATGGTTTCGTCACACTTCGCTCTGGGCGGAAAGTCGAATGCGATTTCATGGTGAGCCAAGTTTTTGAACTCCTATTTTCTCAGTGGCCTTTTAACAAGTTTCGGACGTCTAGGTGAACGCCACTGGCCAGCAACCTTCTTCTCAGATCATCAGCGATTTCGTCCCCGAGGCAATCGCAAAGTCAGGCCGGATCAAGGTCAAGCCAACAATGCAAATAGACGTCGACTCGCTACCGCACATCTATGTGTGCGGCGATGTTGCTGAGGCAGGCGTCACAAACCCCAATGCCCGAGCCGCTATGAAGCAGGCCATCTACGCCGCGGATAACCTCGTTCTCGCTCTTCAGTCGAAGAAGCCTTCCAATATTTACGAGCACTACTGGGCTGACGGCGTCATTAAGCTGACGCTGGGTCTCGTAAGTTTTCATCCTAAGCATTTTCCATAGCCTGTGAATCTTCACGTCTAATGCTCCCCAGCATAAATCCATCACGGCCTTCGGTATTGGGGACACAGAGCTGCTCTTCCGCGGAAAGGAGAAGGAGGTTACGCTAATGATCGAGCGTGCTTGGACGAACATGGGAGCTAAGCCTTATGAAGACAAGGAGTATGACACGGGAAGAGCGCAAAGCAGCGTAGCTGATAAAGCTCTGGAGGTGGCCAACGAAACGGTGTAATATGCATCCAGCGCAACCGCATGTTACTATCAAGGGCTTGCTTGCGGAGTATTTAGATATAGAGATGTTCTTTCGGGGTTCGAGGCCAGAGGATACCAGTACAGGTGTACAAGATCAACCAATGCCCTGCCTAAATCGAGTGACGTGATTAGATCAGATCCCCATAGGTTCCGCCTTTCTAAAGCATCGTGAGGTACGGTTTCTCCCACATTCCGGGTGGGACAAGAACAAAGCCCTACCGGGCTGCTAGTCCCCAGACTCTAGGTTGCAACCCACTGTCCGCATACCCCATCGGCTTCGAGACGCCTGCAGATCTGCCGGTCACACAGGAACCAAGTACACTAGTGGGATGGGCTTATTTTCCGTGCAGAAAACCTTGATCAAACCTCATGATTCTGTTTCTCGTTGGCACTAGAGAGATCATGCGCTCTTCAGTTGCAATACTCGAAGAAAACGACTTGCCAATCACTACATATATATATCGTTCCCTTGAGGCTAATTCATTCACAAAAAGTTCATCAGCCTCTGTTGTACAATTCTCGATACTTGATATTGAGATCACATTTGACCATGACACACTGTTACCTTACACTTTCGCCCCAAGTCCTTCTCCCCATGTACACCATCAACCCTGATCCAAACATCCACCTTCCGACACCTCTCCTCCTCCTTCTCATTCCACAACCTCCCACACCGCCAACAAAGACGAAAAACATCTCCCTGCTTCTTAATCGGCTGCAAGTGACCATACCACCTCTTCCGAACAGCACAATCCCAGCACCGCCTCATCGTCAAAGACTTCCGGAACCACGACTTCTCATACCTCCGCATTCGGTCGCCGAAGCAATTCTTCTCTAGGATACGACCGCACTCGTAGCACGGCCAACGCCCTCCGAACCCGCGGCGCCCGTAGCGATAGCCGTAACGCTCCGTCTTGTAGAGGTACTGATTCCGTTGGTGTTTCGGTATGAGGGTTTGGATGTTGAGGTGGTCGTGGAGGAAGTGGTTGGTTGCTGAGAGTTTGAGAATGTCCGCGTAATCCAGGTAAACGGCAATCTGATAATGAACATCGAAAGGCAAGTTCTGGAAGGGACACGGCATTTTAGGTGTTGTACCGGGGTCAAGCTCCTTTGCTAAAGCCATAATCGTTGTTGTCAGGATCATGAGTTGTTGTATTTTCTGTGGTCCTCTTTTCTGCCGTTTGGGGCAATCATGACCGGAACGCAAATCTAAGCTCTTAGACGTTCCCAAGTTTCAGTGGTTGATGACGATGTTTACTTTGATCAGGTAAAAATCTTGGTGTTCAACTCGTTGCTGCCTGGAATCGCTGATCGCGGTGTAGGAGTCATCGTTGCAACCGGCTTAGCCGGCCCGGCTTACCGTACCTGTGTTACAAGGTAGGAATGGTGCATCTCTTTAGACTCGAAGCATACAGAAATTGCTGAATCTAATCCTACCTATCTTTCAGATCTACTAAGTTCATACAGCAAAAGATCGCGTCGATGCTGTTAAAATAGATTCGAGGTTGTTTGTTGGAATTAAGGTGTCTCACCCAAGATTTTCTCGATGCCTATCCAGTAGTATTCCATACTTATTATGAATACTTTAAAATACCTTTTGCTAAACAATTTTGTTATCATGTGTCCGTGTTGCCCATTACGCCCCGTGACTCCGGACTCTCGCCCTGCATATGGCGTAAAGAAGCAAACTCATCCCAAAATTCCTCCATTTTACCGCAATACCGATTTGACTCCCATGGACTCGTCAGAATTCTCTCCTTATGTCTAAGACTGCTGCAAATCATACTCTCTAGGCTTTCCACCGTTGATATACTCCCATAGCCTGCTCTTTTGGCAGACTATGTGCCCTTCGACGTCGCAACTGCCATTTCCAGCTTTCATACGCTTAGCCATGAACTTGCTATCCACGACGCTAGTGAGGGTTTCGTTCAAGGGAAACAGTCTGTCGAGATAATGCTGATTCAATAGGTGACCCAACACGTTGTTCTCGAAAAGTAGTCCAGCAAAAGTATTCTGTCTCTTATCCAGGCGTAGAATGTCATCAACGATTGGCAAGAAAGGGTGCCGTCCATCCATTGGCTGAGGGTTGCTTTGCTCGGCAACCAGAGACTTGAAATGAATGACTCCCCATTGGGATACAAAGTCACCAGTGTTGCCATAATGCTCGATATGCCCGATAACGTGTTCATTTTTAGAAGTTTCGGGGTCATTGAAGTGGTTGGCAGCGTTACCGAAAGTGTAGATCTCCAGCTTATGCAAGGTCTCTCGGCGGTAGTTGGAGAGGAGCCAATCGAGGATGATGCTGCCCTCAAGTCCACCTTGAGAGTGAAGGATGAGAACGGTTTTGTCTTTCTTCTGCGCAGGGTCCAGGGCAGCTGTGATGAGCGCATAGCAAGTTCTGGTGTCCGAGGTACCAAAGTAGAAGCATCGCTCTAAGAGACACTGGATAAGGTCGAAAACAATTCCAGAGCTGCGGTATTATGATTTAGCGAAGGATGCACCTAAAGTCAGAGGTTGGTACAACCTACGTTCTGTTGTGTACACCCGTAATGGGACGCTGAAAAGTGCGTGATAGTCTGTTGATGTTCCCCTGCAGCCAATGCGAGCTAGCCTCCCGTCAGAAGCGTATTCACAAGACATAGTGTGATCAAGGTGCGCTTACCCAACGGACACGCCGTTAAGAAAGATCCATTCTTCGCTGTAGTTCTCGTTGGGGTCCAGCGACTTCCAATTAGCCGCCTCTGGCCACAAATCATGCTGGGACTTGAGCAAGTTGTTCTCGGTTCCAGCATTGAGCTGTAAGCAGAAGATATAGTTGACGAAGATAAATCCGCCGACGTATATCATGAAGAACTGGAAGGGAAGGGTGGCGAGGAACGGCAGTGAAACCAAGAAAGCGAGTTGCGTCACGATGAGGATGCCGTGTATAAAGAGACACCAAAGGTTTCCGACCGAAGGATAGAGCTCATCCATCTCGCCGGAGGGGTAGTAGGGGTCGATTTTGCCTTGATACCAGGTTTGAATGGCTGTGATGGCGCTGTCGATGGGGCCCCATAGGAGCCATCTCGGCACCCATGACTTGTCGAGCTTTGGGTATCGGACTCCATCTCGCCGAGGATACCATAGGGGAGTGATGACGAAGGGGATGTATCCGATGCATCTAATAAAGAGCACCAAATCATCCCAGAGAAGGCGCCATGGCGGTGCAGTGTAGTATTCGGGCAACGTAGCCTTGATTTCTTCGGTGTCGCCCGATGGTGGGCGTGGTGATCTCGCGACTGCCAGAGATGTGGTAACGGGGCGCTTGGTTTTGTCGACCGACTGATAGACGTTGACGAAGTGCCCCGATGTCGATGAGGCCGCCATGGCGAGGAGAGGGCCGGACGTGACGCAGTCTGTGATGACGTACAAAATTCACCAGGTTTATTTAGGTTTGGAATGTTGAAGGGTTCGGATCATTTCGAGGTTGACGGGAATTTGGGACATTCGC
The DNA here is from genome assembly GCF_011075155.1 of Colletotrichum scovillei. NCBI lineage: Eukaryota > Fungi > Ascomycota > Sordariomycetes > Glomerellales > Glomerellaceae > Colletotrichum > Colletotrichum scovillei. Next base: position 1,629,547 of record NW_023336263.1, read on the forward strand.
TTGCCTTTTTGTACCTCCTGCCTGCTACCTGCGTGCGCGCCTGCCCTCTGTGTTTCGGATGCACAGTCCGGCCCGCCCTTGGCACTAGCGGAGGAGGCTGACGACGGGCTGTCAGAAGAAGCAATAATTCCTCACTTGACTTGGAATAGTAACATTGAGGCTGTCTTGCAATCACATGCTCTTACTGCTCAGCATTCAACTATTTCACTACCTTGTTGGTTGAATCTGACATAAGAAAGCCACCCATTGGCTGCGGTCACTTGAGTTGCCTATCTGAGCCATGCTGTGGCACGCGTGGCACGCAAATCACAGCGAGCGTGCACACACGCGACACCATCCCTTGGAATCTGGGCTGCATGATGCGCCCATTGCCCGCCACTTGTCAGCCCGGCATCTGAGTCTGATGGGTCGCGCTTGAATCCTTGCCGCTGCACCGTTTGCCTTATTCTGCACCTATGAGCGCACAAGACAGGCTGGCGAGCCGCATTCTCGGCCCCCATCCTCTCTTCATGGTGCTCCTTTTCCAACGGCTATGTCCGTCTGACGTACAACCGATTCACTTGTGCGATTCGATTTCTGACATTGAGACAGGCTCCTATGCAGGTAGATGTCGGTACTTGGTGAGGCCGATTCCTGCCATAAAAGTTGTTAATTTCTGTGATAAAGCTTTACCGGCAGCTATCATCGCCTTCCTCCATTTCACTCACCTTAGAAAGTCTTCAAGTCGCGGTAGCCGGCTCGATAATCCTTATCACTTGATGTAACTTGTCGCGTCCATCTGAGTCAGAGTGAAAGGTTGGCATGCCACCATAACCCTCTTCTAACCGTATTATCGAGGTACAACGCCAGGCGAGACGGGAGACGGAAGACGGGATCACCACAACTGACGTTGTGCAGCAGCAGGCGGAGGTTGCGGCCAAAGAGCCCCAAGTGCTGCCAAGGCAGCCGGTACCAAGCCCCCTTGAGCCTGCGGCTGATACTGAACCTGCGGCTGGTACTGGACCGGAGGCTGGTAGGCTGGGGCCGGCGCTTGATATTGCACCGGCGGCGTCTGATACATGCAGTACGCCGGCGGAAGGGCATTCTCGAGGTCCGGGTCGGGACCCTTTTGTATGACGACGCATTTGTATACGCCGTAGAGTACGCCACTCCCTACTAACGTGCTGAGCACTGCGATTGTGACTGCTAAGCCGGTATCCATGGCGACGATCTGTCTCGTAGCAATTCTTGAAGTAGGTGGTTAATTCGGAGGTTGTTAGTGGTTGTTGGTAGTTGTTGTTGGTAGTTGTTGTTGCTGGCTGCAGTAAAGCTGATGAATATCCACGAGAAAATAGCGAGTATGGATGTCAGACTCTAGAAGAAAGTACTCAGTTGTCATGCGAGGGAGTAATGAGATTTTCGTCTGAATCTGTAGTCTGCAGAGAAGTTGGGCCTTTGTGTGTCTATTTCTCTAGGCTTCGGAGGTACCACCTAACCACGACTTCCAAATATGTTAGCGGAGAAAGTTTCCACAACCACTGGGTATCAAGTGCTTGATACTCGTCATACGAAGTCTGATGAACCTTGTTGAATGCCATCGGCAGGCACTCCTTTGCAGGACGCCTTACGCAACCATGGTAGAGATCATCTGGCTGCCTCGACCTTCCCAAGATATGCTTGACTTTGCGGTGAAATTATGTCAAGAATTCCGCAAAGGTCGGGTTCACCAAAGACTTTGAAGAACCTTGAGGGCCGGAAGACATCAATGAATTCCTATGGCCTCGTGAGTACGACAAGGCCATAGAACGGCGTCTCATGGATCGATAGACACAAGGCAGTAGATAGCGCCAGTCCTCCGGAATAACATCCCCACTTCTCACCGATATCCGGGCCCGGGGCCGATCGGACGACTTGCGACGGGCCTTTCGCGCGACATGTCCATGCCGTGACTTCATCGTTTCATTGCTTTTTCTAAACTCTCTCCCACAGCACTCTGTCCCACCACCGAATTGACATCGTAATGCGACCTTACTCTAATACGCGTACCGAGGTACCCCTGCCCGCGCGGGGTTATGCGAACCGAGGATCGTCCTCACTTGGCTACGGTCCTTCTCCAAAACGAGACACAAACAACACCTTCTTTTTCTGGTTCCGCCTAGATTGGCCACCAATCTCTCTTATTTATCCCACCAAAAGGCCAAGCATATCTGCAATATATATAGGACAAGAGCCAAGATGGAACATCCCCAACTACCGACCATCGTTGCCGAAGCTATGGGCACTGTTTTCAGAATTCTTGGATACTCAGGGGTAATTTGCCAACCAACTTCAACCCAGCAAATCGCAACCTTCCCCTTTTATAGCCCTTGAACTTGCCTTTTCGATATCCACGGTCCCAGAGTCCCGACCTACTTTCCCCTCTTGACAAGTGTTGCGTAGGAGCACTTTGCTGGTCTCTTTGATGTGACGATACTATACCAAGGAGGCGCTTACCATGCGTTTGGTCTTCTGCATTGAGCCGAGGCCCTGGACTTTAGGCAAGTCACAACGGCTGTTGAGAGACATCTCTGACTTCTGATAATCGGACTCGAGGGTCTATATCTCCTGTATATAAACAAGCTCATTGTCGATAGACTTTCCATCTGATCTCTGCATCTCCATCCAGAACAAACTTGTGCAACATCAAGATCCGCAAATCACCATCTCACAAAAACGCTACCAAATATGCATCCCCTCACCCTCTTCGTCGCCGCCCTCCCGCTGGCAACCCAAGCCAACGCAGCCCTTCAGCGCGTCACAAACTTCGGCTCAAACCCAACAGGTCTAACAATGGACATCTCCGTGCCCCCAAACCTATCCGCCTCCCCCGCCATCGTCCTCGCCCTCCACGGCTGCGGCGGCTCCGGCGCGGCCTACAGCCGGCAGGCAGAGTACATCCCCTTGTCGGACGCCAAGGGCACTTTTGTCGTAATCTACCCGTCCTCCTCCCGCGACTTCAACTGCTGGGACGTCGCCACAACCGCCAGCCTAACCCGCGACGGCGGCGGCGACTCCACGGGGCTAGCCAACATGATCCGCTACACCATTGCCCAGTACGGCGCCGACCCGAAGCGCGTCTTCGTCACGGGCAGCTCGTCGGGCTGCATGATGACCAACGTGCTGACGGCCACGTACCCGGATCTCTTCGCCGCCACCTCGTGCTACTCAGGCGTCGCGGCGGGTTGTTTGGCGGGCTCGCCCGGCTCAAGCCCCATCAGCGCCGATCCCACGTGTGCCAACGGGCTGGTCGTGAAGACGGGCGAGCAGTGGGCCGCGCAGGTGCGCGCCATGTATCCCGGCTACAACGGGAGCTACCCGCGCGTGCAGACGTTCCACGGCACGGCGGACTCACTTGTCAAGTATCCCAACCTGGCTGAGCAGCTTAAGGAGTGGTCTACCATCCACGGTGTGAGCTTTGCGAAGAACAACACCAACACGCCCATCAGTGGATACACGCAAATGATTTACGGAGATGGGACCAAGCTCGTGGGGTACTCTGCGCAAGGTGTCGGGCATACTGTCCCGGTTCAGGAGGATCAGGACTTGAAGTGGTTCGGCTTGTGATAGCTGTGGTTAGCCAAGAGGATTGAGAAAAAAGTTGAAGAATGAGCTGGTATTGATGCAATGCAATATGTACAGCGTAGATATGGAAGCAGGCGCTAAGTCTCCGCTAGATACATTAAATCAACAGATCCACTAAAAATGGGATGTGAAGGAACTGCTCGATAGACACTAGAACATTTCCCTAAAGTGGTTGAAGACGTTGTCGACGTATGGGTTCGATACAGCAGTGGTCGGCGGCATGCTGGCATCGGACTGGCCACCGAAACCATCCTCCCCGTTGGATGCGAAGCCATTGAGCCCCAAGTATCCCTCAAAAATGCGACTCATCTCGTTTTGAATGCGGACTCCGTTGTTTGGAGATGGGGCCGTGTCCAAGTTTGGTGTTTGCTGTTGGGGTATCGTTGGCGTTGTCGATGGGCGTCCGAAAGGCGCAATCCCCGCCGGGCTGTTTGGCATGCGTCCGCCACTCGCGAGTCCAGCCATCGTCAGAGCCGCGGAGCTGTGCGCATCTTCATCTGGCAAGTTGCGAAGACCAATGCTTGGTGCAACTTCTTTGAGCGAACTGATGGTACGCCATAGCCGCTGGGATACCCAACTTTTGGCAGAAAGATCCTTGACAAGCTCCAGGGCCATGTAGAACTCTTCTCGGCACGTGGAGCTGAACCTCACGGGTGCATGGACAGAAGCCAGGAAGAGAACAGAGATTGCCGATGTCAGGAATTGGTGATAGAATACTTGTATCTTACGATACAAGTTCGTGGTGTTGTTGAGATGACTTAGATAGCGGATCGTGTCTTTCGCGAGATCAACTACACGCTGAGCTTGGGCAAAGTGGCCCATGATGCTAGTTGCGCTATGCAGAATTGGTGTATACAGCCAGATGCGGATCTGCAGACAAGTCAGCATCAAAGTCATGGCCGCAATCTCTGATACAGCAGATACAAACCTGGTTGAACCGCAAATATGTCCAAATGCGCAGGCGTTGAAGGTTATACGACGGAGTCGACGTCATTTGCTTCTCCTTGTCCCAATTACGTAGTTTGACTTCCTCTGGTACGTTCTCATACCATTGAAGGATCTCTTGGTCTAACTGCTCCATGTCTTCGTGACGGAGCTCACGAGCTAGGACAGGGCCAAAGTCTGTGACTTGACGCCAGACCTTGGCTCCCAACCTCGAGTAGCTGATCATGGCAACCAAGTACGGATATTCTTCCTATGTGACTGTGAGAAAAGACACGCCCAGGTATTTCATGCTGAAACAGGGTTACTCACAGGCATAGGTAGTTCTGGGTCAATCTCTTCATCGGGAACGACGAAGGGTAGGCCAGTGTTGAAAGCCCACCGCCGATCCAGAACGTAGGCCGACCAGAAACTATTCAACGCATTCTTCCTATCCTCTTCGTTCTTGATTTTCGCGATGCCGGTTGTTCTGTGGATGCCCATCTCCAAACACAGTCTAGTGACTTGGCCCATCACGCGCCATGCCAGGATTTCCTCGTTGGCCAAGAATCTATATCCAGCGAGAAGACATAGAGCTGGAAGACTCACAAAGTCGACCGCCTCGACCATGAGCTTTCGGTTGAGGACGGCGTCCATGCTGTCAATCAGCTTGCACGCTTTCTCGCTGTGCCCGTGCTCTTCCACCACAAGAGCGCAGCTCATGACGATCTTGAGCTGCAATGTCTTGTCATCGTTGAGATTTGGTGTGATGCCCTGCTTTCGGGCTGATTCCATGTAAGCCGTCAGGTGACGGACATGCTCAATGACTGATGGTATCTTGATGACAGGATACATGATGCCGACCTCTTCGTCATGTAGTCGACACAAGCGAATCATCTCGTCCTTGCCAAAGTCCCATAAAGGGTCAATTTGGCTTTCTTGAGGAGGCATGCGGAAAGGACTGTCCTCGGGTATGCCCAGGGGCGTGCCTTGTTCATCCTCCCCAATGCCCTTGTAACCCATATTGTGAATGGTAGTGTTGGCGATGTCCAGACTGTAAGCCATACTTGTGGGGCCACGGAAAGTTGCCTGCTTCGTTTGGGTCAACTCAGGCCGGTGGAGAGGAGACAGCGAGCTCGCCGGGGAGGCCTGAACTGTGCTTGAGGGGAAAGGCAATACTTTGTCCTGGATGGGCGCCAGACGCAGGGTTTCGGAACGGAGGGTATTCATGTTCTGATAGAGGTTATCGACCTGCTCTTGCAAGCGGGCCATCTGCTCCGTCATGGTCTTGTACTCGTCCGAGTCCTTGAAGCTGTTGGAGCAGCAATTCGGGGCATAGAGGCACTGCAGGTTGAGATTGCCACATCGTTGGCAGGGAGTTTCGCCATTGCATTTGATTTTGCGTCTTTTGCATTCGTTACTGTTGGAGAGAGCGTGGGCCGAATTAGTGATTTCGTCTTTTTGTACAGATGCGTTTTGGAGACTTGAAGGAGCTTATGACAGCCAATAGTGGACGATTGGACCATGGGTCTCCAACCACGAAGAGAAGAAGTTGCAATGGTATTCGGCTGGGCGCATGCCAAAGACACGGCCGGGATGGAGGTATCCTTACCAGGCAATGGATATGTACTGTTACAACGGCAATTAGCTTTCTGGAGTTCCACAAAGTTTATCAATGACATGGCACACAGCGGGAAAGGTGTTCACAGGGGAAGAATGACAAGAACGAGGAGACGATGGGTAGCCAAGGTAATGAATGGTAAAGACTGAAGGACGTATAGACAGCGGCAAAGACTACGCACCCGGTTCCTCTTGCTTCTCTGCTGCTTAGCAGCATTGCTCTCATCCTCTGACTTCCTCTTGGAACCAGTAACGGAGCTTGAGCCAGGCGTTCCAACTTGAGTTGCACCTCTGGAGGCCCCTGGTTGTTGTGCGGAATTGTCTCCGGGGGTCGCGGAAAGGGGGGAATGGACAGAGTGATTGTGTGGAGAATAAGCGGCGGCATTGGCAGCGCGGTCAGGCGGCAGAGGAACGGCTGCTTGGGTCAAGTAGCGCAAGTCGCTGACCTGCGCATCAATCTGCTCCATTGCGCATGGCGAGGCCCCCGGCGGACCTGTTTTTGTTTGTTTCTCGCGTTCGATCGTGAGCGACTGTTGAGCGATGGGGAGCAGGCGAGTAATGGCGATTTTCTCCCCTGTTTGCTCAGGCAGGTACCTGGGTACCTCACTGTCCCCCCCTTTGGCTCTTAGCCTCACTTCTTTTTTCGGGTATCGGGGCTTTCCTGCTCTCAGCTAATCCCGCTGACCTTCACGTGACCGGCTGAGACGTCCGGTCACGCGTTATCTTCATAAATCCCACTTTTACGTGATGCGATCCTTGGATGATTGGTCGCCCTATCGAGCCTTTCATTTCAAATGACGGCATTCCACCCATTGCCCAGGCTGTCAACCGAGGCTGAACCGTCAAAGGGCGTGTTATCGACTCTCAGATCTGCAGCCAGAAGATGAGTCTGCCTTGTGCTTGTCCGAGTGCCGGTGATGGAGGGTTGGCTTTCGTTCAGCAAGGTAATAGGTAGACACGGAATCTGCTTCCAACACCGATGCATCCTTCTTGAAGGTTTGGGCCTTGAGAGTCCAAGTCCAAAAGGTTGGAAGTTTGAAGCAGTTTGAAGGTCTAAGTCTAAGAGGTGTTTTTTAAGTCCCAGAATTGATACCCATTGACTTGATACACTTTATTTCTCAAAAATTGAGTGTTTCTCAACATCAAGCATGTTCTAAAGTATTACTGAACATGCCGACACCACCTTGGGCAGCCAGGTGTACAGGGGTCCACGAGCTGAGCTTACATAATGCGTCAAACTTCCTTGGTGGGGTCCTTGGTTCTGCCGCACCTCACCACCAAAAAGTTTCTTGAAGCCCAGAAAATTCGCCTAGCATTGCGCAGCGGGCCCCTCTGCGAATTGCCATACAAGCCGTAAACCACATGCACGATGTCGGCCCGTAGAAGAACATCCGACTGGGAAGACAAGCCAGCAAAGGGTATGCGAAAATCTGCTAAGCACATCATTGGAGTACTGACTCTGACATTTTCTAGATCTCGATCCTGAGGCTGAGCACGTCGAGCAGAGCGAAAACGAGAGCGGCAGCGAAGAAAGCGCAGATGAGAATGCGGGCACCGAGCACTATGTCGCAGTCGGGTACGATACACGCCAAACAGAAAGCATGCATATGTAGCCTGGGGGGAAACTAACCGTCCGTCACAGCAAGAGCAAACTCCGGGGAAAGGAGGGTGTCTCGCTAGGCCCGAAATACCGCGGCGCTCGCGTCAGCCGCGACGCCCTGAACGAGTCGAGCGACGACGATGATAGCGAGATATTCGAGGATGCGCAGGAGGACCTAGACTCTAATGGCGAGGAGTACGATGACCCGGACGCCGCCGACTTGGCTGCCGACACTGCAGCCGCCGGAGACGAAGACGTCGAGATCTCGAGCGACGACGCACTCGGCGAGAGCGACGACGAGAAGCTCGAGGCCTTTGCTTTCCGCGGCAGCTCGCAGCCCAAGGATAAGAAGGGAAGCCGAAGCAAGAGACCTACCGCTGCCGACTTCATCTCCGACGAGGAAGAGGAGGAAGAAGATGATGACGAGGAGGACGGCGAGGGTGCTGCATTGGATGATGAGGACGACGAGATGGACGACTCGGATGACAACGAAGGTCTGACGGACGGATTGGAAGGGTCAGACGAGGACGAGGAAGACGAATTGGGTTCAGATGAAGAATCTGAGGAAGATTCCGAGGACGATGACGATGACGACGAAGACGACAAGCCTCGCGGCAAGTCCTCCAAAGCCGACGCCAGAGCCGAGCAGCGCAGGCTCATGAACGAAGGCTCAAAGGTCCTCGCCGCCTCCATCTCCGCCGCCGCGCAGCAAGACGCCCAAAAGGGCCTCGCCGTCCGCGAGCAGCGCAAGACCTTTGACGGCCTCCTCAACATCCGCATCAGGCTGCAAAAGGCCCTCGTCGCCACAAACTCGTACTCCGCCGTCGAGGACGACGAAGAAGAGCAAAACTCGGAACCGTACGAGGCGGCCGAGGAGGCGGCGCTCAAGCTGCTCAACACCCTCGACAGCTTCCGCGCCAGCTTGCTCCCCGCAGAGCTACAGCAGCAGCAGCAACAGGCCGGCGGCAAGCGCAAGAGGGGCGAAGCGTTCGACGCCGCGACCTCGAGCCAGGATATCTGGGAGGGCATTCAGCAAGCCGAGGAGCGCGCGGCCAAATACCGCAAAAAGGTGCTCGAGACGTGGTCCAGCAAGACGCGCAGCGCCACGGTGGAGGTCAAGTCGCGCAACCTCGTCTCCACGCAGACGTCCATCGTCGCCTCCCTCGAGGAGCAGCTCCTCTCCGCCGACCGCCTGATCAAGCGCACCCGCACCCCGCGCTCGTGCGCGCCGGCGCAGGTCGCGGCCAAGGTCAACGAGGACCCGGAGATCTACGACGACGCCGACTTTTACCAGCTCCTCCTCAAGGAGCTCGTCGAGCAGCGCACCGCCGACAACGGCGGCGCCGGCGCCTCGGGCGCGCAGCCCACGGTGCGGTGGGCGGCGATGAAGGAGGCAAAGACCAAGAAGCACGTCGACCGGCGCGCGAGCAAGGGCCGCAAGATGCGCTTCAACGTCCACGAGAAGCTGCAGAACTTCATGGCGCCCGAGGACCGCAGGGCGTGGGAGCAGGATGCCGTCGACAGGTTGTTCGGCACGCTGTTTGGCCAGAAGATGGAGCTAGGCGAGCAGGCTTCTGATGCGGAGATGGAGGACGATGAGGAGGTTGATGCTGAAGAGGCCGGTCTGCGGTTGTTCCGCAACTAGGACTGTGCAGGAATGTGAATAGCCGAAAGAAAAAAATGGGAAACTGGACACGCAAAAGTTTGTACATTCAAAGATATCCCCATGATATTTGACCGGGGCGAGAATTCGCATCAATAATCTCAAAGGACCATCATTAAACCGTTCCCCCTAAATCGTAACACCAGTCGACTTTCTAAGCGGCAACCCAGCCTTCACATACGCCATATCAATCATCCTCATCTGGCTAATACTATCCTCCCCATCAACCCACACGCTCGTCTCCCTGCCCCTGACGCGGTTGACAAACTGCTCCAGCTGATGCCGGTACGTGAACCAATACTCCTCGCCCTTGCCCGCCAACCCGGCCTCGTCAAAGGTATACGCCTTCTTGGACGTCTTCTCCATCCACCTCTTGACCACCTCGCCCGAGCCCGTCCGCCTCACCACAAACTCGTCCACGACGTCGATGCGGTGCCAGATCCCGCCCAGCATGAAATTCGCAAACTCAATCGTCCGCTTCCGCGTCTTCTCCTGGCCCGCGGGCAACTTGTCGTCAACAATCCTGACCTCCTTGTGCACGACGCTCAGCCGCGGCAGTCCCATCCCCAACGTCCCCGTCCGGAACGCACCCTCGGCGTGCGCCGTCCCGCCGTTGGCCATCCGCCACGTGATGTCCCACGCGTAATCCGCCCTCTCCTCCGGCGGCGGCATCGTCTTGAACTTGGCCGTCAGACACTCCTCGGGCTCGACGCCAAACGTCTGCCGGATGCTCGAGACGGTATACGTGCCCAAATCCATCAGCCCGCCGCCGGCAAGACCGTACTGGAACCGGATGTCGTCGTCCCCGAGCGCGAACCAGGGGATATACGCCCGCGCATGCACGTGCTCGACGTTCTCCTTGTCAACAAGCCCCATGAAGTACTGCCAACTCGGCTGGAAGCGGTAGTGGAACGCCTCCAGCAGGACGGGTGCTCCCTTCTCCTTGAGCAGCGGCAGCCGGAACAGGGTCTCGGCCTCCTCGGCGTTGGAGACGGACGGCTTCTCCAGCAAGACGTGCTTGCCCGCCTGCAGCGCCTTGAGGGCCCACTCGTAGTGCAGGCCGTTGGGCAGCGGGACGTAGATTGCGTCGAGCTCGGGGTCGTCAATGACGGCCTGGTACGAGTCCTTTACGTCCGGGATGCCGTGCTTCGCGGCAAAGGCCTCGGCCTTTTTACGGTCGCGGGCGGCAATGGATTGGACTATGACGTCCGGGTGAGTTTTGGCCGGGATGATGAGGGCCATTGGTCTACATCTCGGGTTAACTTCCAATTATTGATGATAAGGTAACTTGCAGGAGTTTTCTTTTTCACGAAAAGGCAAAGTCCGAGATGATACTTACGCAATGTTGGCTGCGCCCAGGACGCCGAAACGGATGGCGCCATCTTGCTTTGGTGCAACGGGCGGGTTGAAGATGAGATAGTTGCGGCGTAGGAAGCCGAAAACGGAGGCCATGATGGTGAAGGTGAGATACGCAGGAAGGGGGCTATGTGTGATTACAGATTACAGCTCAGTCAATTGAACTCAGTTCGCAACTCCAGCTACTCGCGAGTATTTATGAGAGCTAGAATGAAACTAATTGAGTGATGAGTGAACCAACAGACATATGCAGGGGAAAGTTGATTAACAATCTGGGGGCTGGTGTTGCAAGGCATGGGATGTTTCTCCTCACCGGCTTTGGTCCGCCGACGGACATGAGACGACGTAGCAGCACAAGGAAACGGAAGGGTTAGCTCAATCCCGGCGGGGTTCAACGGGCAATTAGGCCGATAACATCAAAGCTTAGTGCGGGTAGCTTATATTCGATTGCAGACTCTGGTCACATAATAACGAGGTGTCGCCGAGCTTGAAGTTGTTGGTTCAAATTGCCAAATATGGGCCTTGCATCCATCGTACCGCTTCTGGCAGGTGTTTTCCGTGTGCACCGTTGGACCGACCGTTGAAACCCCTGCAGATATCCTCAGACAAAACCCCGCCATCACTGCTGGGCATGTTGCGCTGTGGGAACGATGCATGTTATCACAGTCACCGTATGCATAGGCCGGTTGGTTGTCTCTTTTACTTCATTTTGAGAACTACGTAGGTGGGCTTTTCGCCATCATCATCCTACGGAACAGAGTAGACCACATCCCATTTTTGGTCTCATCTCTGTGGAGGTATCACCCATTAACTTTTCCTTTACAAAACATCGTTGGCGTTGAAGTCGAACAGAGCCTGCTTGACGCGCTCCTTCATGGTCTTCTCGCCCTCACGGACCCAGACTCTAGGGTCGTACTTCTTCTTGTTGGGCTTGTCGTCACCCTCGGGGTTGCCGACCTGGGTCTTCAGGTAGTCGATGTTCTTGGTGACGTAGTCACGGATACCGGTGAGGTAAGCCCACTGCAGGTCAGTGTCGACGTTGACCTTGACGACACCGAAGGAGATGGCCTTCTGGAACTCCTCGACGGCGGAGCCGGAACCACCGTGGAAGACGAAGAAGACGGGCTTCTTGTCGTCGGTGCCCAGCTTCTGCTGGACAAACTCCTGGTGCTTGCCGAGGAGCTCGGGGTGAAGCTTGACGTTGCTGCAATGGGTTAGAGCTGTGGTTTGCAGGTTTTTTGAGACACACGCGACTTACCCAGGCTTGTAGACACCGTGGACGTTACCGAAACCGGCAGCGATGGAGAAGAAGGGGCTGATGGGGCTCAGGGCCTGGTAGATGGCGTAGATGTCCTCGGGCTGGGTGTAGAGGGAGTTGTTGTCGACGTCCTCGTTGTTGACACCGTCCTCCTCACCACCAGTGATACCGATCTCCATCTCGAGCCACAGCTTCATCTGTGCGTAATGCGTTAGTGATAGGCGCAAGAAAAAGGTTTTGTTTGTGACTTACGGGAGCAGAGCGCTTGAGGTACTTGGCGGTGGTCTCGATGTTGTAGGCGACATCCTCTATGTAAATGTTAGTTGTGGCCTTGGGAAGGGTGGGATTGGAACTCGACTACACACCCTCGGAGAGATCGATCATGTGGGAGGAGAAGAGGGGGTGGCCGGAGCGCTTGAACTCCTCCTCATCGGCGGAGATCATGCCATCGAGCCAGGGCAGAAGCTTCTTGCTGTGGTAGAAGGTCAGTTTGCTGGGTATCAAGATTAGGCAGTTATGCTTGGAACTTACGCGCAGTGGTCAGAGTGGAGGACGACGGGAACGCCGTAGATGGGGGCGATAGAGGTGATGTAGTGAGCGGCAGCAATGGCACCGGCGACGGAAGCCTCCTGCTTGTCGGCGCTGTTGGGAATGCCCTTGCCGGCGAAGTAGGCGGCACCACCCTGGGAACTGCAAAGCTATCAGATATCTTGCTGACGTTTATGGTGTGGCTGATCTTGGATCCATGGGATCGGTATAGGATCTCTACGCACGTCTGGAGGATGATGGGAGACTTGGCCTCGCGGGCAGCCTCGAGAGCGGCAACAGCGGTGGAAGAGGAGGTCTGAGAGGCGGGGTCGTTGTTAGCCGATTGTTACCAAATATTATTTCCCCTCCACTTTGGACCGCACGACGCCGACTCAGCGCGCGTCACGGGATCGACAAGATTGATATTGATATGGCCGGGGCAACCAAAGGGGAAGCTACTTACGACGTTGGCAGCAGGAATGGCAAACTGCTTGGCCTTGGCGTAGTTGAAGAGCTTCAGGAGGTCATCGCCGTAGACGACACCAGGCTTGATGTTGAGCTCTGACAGGAGACCCATTGTGAACGGCGGGGTATCTGACGTGGGGTAGAAAAGATGTTCAGGTTGATTGCGTGTAGTAACTTGTCCAGAGTAAAGTCGGACTGTTTCTAGATTGATGCTCAGAGGCAGAAGGATAAAAAAGGTAAGAGAATATGCAGGGACAGGTATTGGAGAAGAGGGAGAAGAGTCAACAGGAAAGTTTGGATCGGGGTTGAGGTGGACGCGGGCGAGTTATGTTTGATTCCCACGAGCGGGATTTTACTCGGGCTGAGCAGGACTGGTCCAGTGTACCGCAGCTAAGGTACTGTACCAAGCCAGCCAGGCCCGGTCCACCTTGACCATCCGTCGATAGGCCACGCCTACGGCCAAGCATCGGTCCAGTTACCGGCGGGTGCTCTCCCACCTCTTCCAATTTGACCAAGCGTTGGCTGGTTGGCTGGGCGTGTTGCGTGAGGTGCGAGGTAAGGTACATGGGTGACGCCGATTTGGCCGTGGTTTCCCCTTCAACTGCTCCGAGCGGGAGTACTTTACCTGGTGGTTCTGAGGTGAGGTACCTGACTCCGTCCATGAGGAGCTCCGCTCTGCCAGCTTGCTTCAATGCTTTGGGGGAAGTACCACCGTCCACCGAGCATCCCATGCTCCCTCCTTCTTTCCTGCCTTTGGTCACTCCGGTAATGGGAGGAGGTGGATGTACCTGTCCTGGCACCTTCCGTCTGGAATTATACATCAGTCACGAACATGAACCCGTGACATAATAGAGGAATCTTAGGTAAGAGACTTTAGGCAATGCATCTTCCTTTCACACACTCAATTACCTACTTTACACCAAGACAGCAAGCAAACGGTTTGACCTGTGGCTGGATCCGAGCAGTGCTTCCATTGGGAGAAACAAGTCATCAACAACACTGCGCCTGTCTCAACCCAATGGAACACCGTGAGTTGTTGAGGGGCAAGTACCTCGACCGGGCGGACAGCAAGAGGGGTACTTCGGACAGCTACGAACAGCCCCTCTATTTCCTCTTACCACCACGTCAAACGCGAGTAACCCCTCCCCCCACCCGGCCATCAAATTGACGTCAAAAAATTGATACTGCACCACTTTCTGCAGGGATCCAATCGTCGCCTCTGCTTTTTTTGGTCTCTTTGGGTCAAGGAGCCATCAATAATGGCGGGGGCCTCGACCTGACACCACCGAAACCGCCTGCAACAGACCACCTGAACCTGGGCAAACGGTACGGATACACCTGCGACCTTGGTGCCAATGGCGCGCCGACACCGCCATTGGCCGGGGGGCGCAGACTGCTGACAATCATGGCATTTGACTTTTCCACCTCCAGATCTCTCGGCCTTATTATTTTTTGTCCACCACTGCGATATTTAACGTACAGTAGTAGCCCCGTCGCCCATCGAATGACTCAACTCTCTGACCTCTAGGGTTGCGACTATTATCATCACGCAGGGTGACGTCTCACCGAGACCGATTCTCGGTGTAATTTTCCCATCTACACCTCAGATGCTTACTTGGTCGGTGGGAAACCAAAGTGATACCTTCGTACCTAGAACTAATGGATGTTATTCTAGGTTCACCCGCATCAACGAATCTCCGCCTCACAACCCCTCCATCCCACCCACACCCAACCCATGCTATCCCGACCGACCATTTCCTTACCTCATGTGCGCCGGGCCCCGGAAAAGCCAGACCAATCGCGCTGCCCCATGACGATAACCTCCCCCGGGGGACCATGAACTCATCCCGTCCGCTTCCCGTCTGCGCCCTCACGTTTCCACCCCCAGCCTTAGCCCATTGCCGAAGGCCCGGAAAGATGCGGGATCGTGTCCAGCTTCCATCCTTTGTCCGCCGAAAACCGACTCTGCACGCCTTCAAAACGCCCCTCGACGCCATTCTTTCCTCGGCACAATCGTCCTCCAAGGCGCGATACCTTCTTTCATTGCCGGAAGAATTACCCACGCTTCGGCTCATCTCGTGTCTCTGATATCGTGCCTCTCCACTTCCAACAACTCGCCTGTCCACCTTCCGGCGCAAACACGAACTCGGAGTCTCGAATCTCGGGTCCAAACCACGAGCTTGCATAGAGCCATCCATGCCATGGCTTCGCGACCTCTCAATAAGAACTGCCAACCAATGAATGACGCCGAAACTGGGAATCTCTTCGAGCTCATCTATTCAGTTCTACCGTCGTCTTGACCAATATCTAGCACTCGTCATCTTCGCCAGTGTACCATCCCGGGAAACGCTGGGCACCTCGGCCATCTCTCCGGCCTTGCCATGTCTTCATTAGCGCCGTCAAGTCATGGGTATGTATCCGGGCGTCCTGCTCTTTCTTGCCTCGCTATATACGATCTCCCGCTCTAAACCAGAGCACCCTTTCCGAACCTAGCCTCCCAAAACCCCCTCAGTCGAGATCCAGCTCCTCCATTGCCTCTGCAACAAAGGTCTGGTCGGCTTGACGCCCCGAAGATGCCCGCTCTTCCGACCGCACCGCGCCATCATCCCCAGCCTCGCTAGTGCTGCCCTCGCTCTCCGTCTCCGGTGGCGTCTGCAGCCCCGTGGCGTCTCGCGCCCGCATGTTCCGCTTCAGCATGCACATCTCCACCGAGATCCCCGGCCCGAACGCACACCCCACCACGTAGTCCCGGGCTCGGCCCTCCGGCGCCACGGCGTCCATGTCCTTGGACCGCAGCCTGTCCATGACGCTGAATATCGTTGCCGAACTCGAGTTTCCGTGATTGATATATGTGTCGTAGCTCGCCCGCATGTGGTACGATGTGATGCCCATCGTCGTCTCTGCCCCTGATAAGATCGTCGCTCCTCCGGGGTGCATCGCCCAGTCGAAGTCTTCGGGTTTCTGATAATTCGATGGTAGTGATGGTACGTCGGAGACCATCTCTGCAAATGTCGACGGGATTGCCGCCGATGCGAGCTTCGGCACTCGTGGGGTAAGGATTACTTTCCAACCTGGATTGCTTTAGTCACGATACTTTGGTTGCTTCACAATGGAGTTCTTGAACTCACCAACAGGGTCGACATCGAAGCCGAGGTCCTGATCCGTGTCGGGTATGATCTTGTGCTCCCAACCCAACAGGTCGTAGACGGGTTCCGTTGGCTCGCCGACGCCGTTGCTAAGCACCACGGCGCTTGCGCAATCAGAGAAGAGCGCAACACCGATCCGGGTTTCTTGCAACTCGTCGATGCTGTTGAGCTCGCTGCGCACCATGGTAGTGCTGACCTCGAGCGCAACGCAGAGGATCCTCGCGGGTTTCCCGCGCGCCTTGTGCCCCAGTGCCAGGTTCGCTGCCGTCCGGAGCGTTGCCAGCCCACCGCTGCAGCCAACGCCGTGGAGCAGAACCTTTTCGACCTGGTGTGTGATGCCGAGGCCGTTGACGACGTAGTGGTCGAAGCCCGGGTTGGCGCTGTCGGTGCAGGTTGTCGATACGACGTGGGTGATTTCAGAGAGGTCGATGCGCGCTTCTTCGATTGCTTTGCGGGATGCTTCTACGGCGAGGGGCACGCCATCGCTCATGAAGACCTTGTGCAGTTCTGCGATAGAGGGGGCGTCTTTCTGGTTGACGACTTCGTGCTCGTGGGTGCCGATGGAGGAACGGTAATCGATGCCGGTGAATCTGTTGATGGACAGAACCTTTTTCATCCTACATGGTAGCTGTGGTTAGAAGATGTCTTGCTACGACTAGATAGGCTACCCAATTTGCTTACGAGGGCGATTCTGGATAGAACTTATTGCTGAGGTAGTCTATTGAGTCTGTCTTGAGCGAGTAGGGCGGATACTGGCTGGCGACGCCAATGATGGAGAGACCAAGCTCCCCGAAGGTGTTGGGAGCCGCCATTGTGGATTGTGTGTACGGAGAGCTGCGATGCGGGGGAGGGGTAGCTCAGCAGTTCCTCTCGATTGGATGTGTCGTTTCGTGCGTATTAATTTCTGCTATGTGAAAATCGACGTTGAACCAGAAAAGATCTAAGGTCAATGGCAGGTTGAAGAAGAGAGGAAGCTTGTCGAAGCTCTGGAGAAGCTGCGAGAGGCGTTTGGCAAGGGGGTAGAGCTATGTGCGACTCGCAATGGGCTTTGGCGCAAGAGAGAGAGAGAGAGACAAGGATGGATGGGTGCTAGGCGGCTGGTAGCTGAGGTGCGCGTACTGGGAGTGATGATATCACTGCGGACGAACAGCAACACAGAAATTGCCAGTGTAAAACGTAAGACACCAACGTTGTAGCGCGGATAGAATTGTTGGTCTAGTGTATTGTGCCAACGTGGTGTACTTCGTATGTTGTCGACGGGAGAAACGATGGACACAGGCGAAGCGGGTACTAGAAGAGAGCTCTAGGTCTCTGGCATGTCGATTTTAGGTGTCTGGAAAGGAAACTCGAAAAGTCGGTCAGGTATGGTCAGGCCAGATGTGTGTTCAAAGCCAAAGGATAGAGAGCGAGCGGGAGGCGAAGAAAGATAATAGACGAGAGACAGGCCCGTCATGCATTAAGGAAACATAATAGTGACGCCGGCATTGAGCATGGGTGGTGGTGGTTGGTGACTTGGTTGGTGGTGGTGCCCGTGGTGCCGTGGTGGGTGGGATGAGGCAAAGGCGACGGGGGGTGGAGGGGGGGGAGTAAAAAGGACAGTATCCGTATGTAAGGAAACACAAGCGCCGGTCGTAGTTGCACCTTGAGCTCAACAAAAGTGGTTGGCCAAGAGGAGCTACCCTTGCCGTACCTTGTCCGTATGGCGGTGCTCTTTCTACCTGCTGATTACTAGGCTTGCCTTAGACCACGATGCTTCCTCTAAAGTCCGTACACTACCTATGGGCATATGAACACTGGAAATAGAGAGAGAGAGAGAGAGAGAGAGATAGACGGCAAGACGGGGCTGGTCAAGAGACGCGCCGTGTTTGCTTGTGGCGATAATGGCAGTGTGGCCATAGTGGGCGAGTCGGGTCGATACTCGATACCAACAACAGAGTCGGAGGAGTTGTTGCACCGTTTCGTTTCGCATTCATGTTCTCCCACCCCATCTTAGGTTCCCCCGACTCGGGGTTCTGCCTCATCCTGGAATGTACGAGAGAGAGGCCCCCGGAATGACTTCCGTGCCCGGTTACTGCTCAGGGGTCCAGCAGTGTAACGCTGCAGTGCGGTTAGCTTGCAAGGTTGGAGGTGAAAAAAGTAGGGTAGCCAACCCCGGAACTGAAACATTGTCTGAATCCAATCTTCGGAGCCGGGCTCACGCGAGGCGGCGAGGAGGTGGAGTTTTTGTTTTTTTCTGGGCTGCTTCTTGATAAGTGATACTTGCTCGGTCTTCGCTGTTGGTTCTGGAGTTGGTCCTTGAGGGCTTGGACACCACATGAAGAGTAGTCCTTATCGCGATGAGCAACATGATCCCTGTGCGACATTGATCTAGTAAAGGAAGCTGTGAATACGTGATTAGACAGGCAGGAAAGCTAGAAGCTCCTATGGGCCTGCTCATGAGCCGTGATTGCACTGCGGCCGATCAGTCTGGCTGTACTATCTCACTGCCCAAAAAGTAAGTGGGTGTGAAGGGTCGTTCCCAGATGGGATCGGCCGCCAGCTGTCAGGAACCAAGATGTGGTTATTGGGAGGCCATAATCTGACATGCGTTGGGATATCCGAAGAACTGGGCTGGGTTGGTTGGACGCTGCTCATGCGCTGCTCATGGTCGCTTGTGTACCAGTTAGTCGCCATCCATTTTTTCTATTTTATTTTTCTTCGTCTCATAACTTTGCTAATGATTTGCCATGACCAAGAGGTCGGCACGTCTCATCCGATACTGTGTTCCATCCCAAGTCAGTCCACGTCTTCCAGAAACGGAACTGGTTTGGGAGTCCGTCCCGCGGCCCGCGCTCACGCTGCCATCTCTTTTTCATTTGACATCTCTACGCAGTGCATGTTACCGAGCAGACAGGCCATGACCTCAGTATGCATAGGTTGATGAATAACACAGCGCAGAGGCACAGGCCGACGGGTTTTGGGAGCTTCATTGCGAAAAGACACGCGGCATGATTCATGAATTGGCTCCAGGCGGGGGCTTTGAGGCGCCCTACGAGAGTCGCAGCTGCTTGAATGAACCCCAGTAGCTTAAATCCTCAACCTCGGCTCCTAGAGCTTTCCGAATCGACCGCCATGGCACCAAGCTTGCGGGTGCACGTCACAGGATTTCATGCGTAATCGGCAAGGTTGCTGGGTCTTATTCTCCTCGAGAGCCAGTCAAAGGCACCTCAATGGAGCTGACCAGGTCTCATAAGGCATCACAGGTACGGAGTACAATTTTGCATGGCCCAGCTATGGGTCTGTACAAATACTCTGTACAGGTGTCGACAGGGCGATTGGGCCTGATTTGCAGCATCCTCCAGGATTCTTGTTTCCCAAGGCACGTGTGCTAGGTAAGGTATCCAGATAATGACCATTCGTACAAAAAAGACAAAATAGAGTAATGTAAACTCAAACTTCGTCGGACCCAAGGCCTGTTGCAATCATCGTTCATGAGCAAAGCCACTGTAACTTACGTCGAAGCCGGAGGCAGGTTTCCAAAATAAAAGTATCAATCCCTCCGCTCGGACTTTTGAGTTGCTCCACGGCCGACCGAGCTTTTCAAGTCTCACCGTGCCGGTGAACCTTTGCGGATCCGGCCAGCTCCGGATTCTGAACTCCGGACCGACCGTGTCACTCTTCGATTAGGAAATATCGTGTACCCAGGTAGCAACAGAGACAGAGCATCAGTGGCTGAACCCTGTAGGTAGGTGCCAATATGAACGAACTACAATGATCAACCAAGGTAGTTAATGCAGACTCAAAAGCTCACTGCATGCAATAGTTCCACTCACACACACCCACTCACCACGTTCAGCTCCTCAGCTGGGGTTGACAGACATAGACGCATCACCGATACAACCCTCCACATGATGCTGCCGCCAATGATCCAACCCGCAAAACTCCCCTTCCTCTTCCACATCGCCATCGAAACCGCCGCCGCGTGCTCCTTCATCCTCAGGCCAGGCAGTCAGCTGACTAACCCATCGATCGCTGCGCAGCTCGTGCTGCAGCAATTCGGTGGGCTGCTGCTGACGATGAACCTCATCTGCCTCATCTTTGTATCGCGGCCGTTTGACGAGACGAGCAGGCAGGTCGCTGCGGCGCTGGCGTTTTGGCATGTCTGGCCGTGTTGGCGCGCCTATGTGCGATTGACGAGGCCCGAGGTGGATGGTCTGGGGAAGGAGAAGGGAGGAGAGGTGAAAGCTACTACGCAAAAGACTCTTGGAGGGCCGGCTGTTCATCTCGCGGTACATGTTGGCATGTTTTTGTTATTTGCTAGGACTGTTTTCATGTGACAGCCTAGAATGTAACCACTGCTGCTGGTTGACCTTGGAAACTGAAAATAACGTTATTGCTTCAATGTTAGGAGGAAAACCTCCGTAAATCCAGTGCTGAATAAGGTTGGCATGATTTGGCTCGCCGTCTCTCTTGTCGAGGCCGGTAAACACATCCATCCCATCCCAGCCTTCCCTTCCTCTCATCGAGATGCCAACGCCAACTCAACCACGTCCAAACCCGCCTTTGGCAACCTCAATAAACTCCTCCTTACTAACCCACCCCTTGCCCGAAATATCCGCCATGTCAATCATCCTCCTCATATCCGCCTCGCTCAGCGTAGAATTCACCTCGCCGCACACGGCCCGCAGACTCTCGAGCGTGACCCGCCCCGTGCCGCGGGGGTCAAACATCTTCCACGCGTCCTCGGCCTCCTCCTGCGGGTCGCGGCGCATCAGCAGCCACGCCGCGATGGCGGAGAAGTGCTCCTGCGGCATGCGCAGGCGGGACGGGCTGCAGGGGCCCCGCGAGGGGTCGTGGTCATGCGGCGGGACGCCGTGGGCGAGGAGGAGGGCGTAGGTCTCTGTGCGGGCCAGGTCGAAGCCGATGGCGCGGAGGGCAAAGGGCCACTCGCGCGCGTTGAGGGAGCCGAGGCCTTGTTGGTCGACGACTTCCCACTGGTGAGGGGTGTCAGCGATGTTTGCGCGTAGGATGAGGAGGGAGGGAGGAAATGGAGATACGTGGATACATGATTTGACCAAGTCGACTCTCGGATTATATAGGAGAGCATGATGAAGTAGTGCTAGATAATGCAAGGACTTACAGCTTCTCTGATGTTTTGTTGCCAGTCGGAGGGTAGGGCGGCTAGGTCGCGACGACCTTGCGTCATGTCGAACATTGCCGATGGGGTAGACATCGCTTCGTTTGTATGTGTGATATGTTTCTTTCTCCCCTTCTCCTTGGAACCGGTTTTGGTGCTTCTGATAACTCAGATGGAGGTGAGTCTCGAGACTTCCTTGCAGCGGTTGCTAGCTTGACGAGGTAAGGCAGGCACAAAGAAAACGAGAGTGAGTGCCAATGGTGAAAACAAAAAGCGTGGAATTTCAAAGGGGTATCAGAAATATGGAACTTGAAGGCGAGAACTGGGGGAGGATGTCACTATGAGTTCTTCATATGTGAGATCTCATGCTTAGCGGGCGGTGGGGCTCGGCTTCTTGAACGAGAGCTTTCAGTGAGTGAGATGTCGCGTCTGCAGCTCAGTTTCCTCTCATCGCGAATTCGACCGCGATGAAAAAGGTACGTACACGAGCCATGGAGAAGGTTCGGTGGGGTCATTTACACCAGATCACGTGATATTTTGACGTCCTGATGACTTAGACGTTCATCAAATGGGTTATGCACTGTTGTTTGGTCTTTCTCGATGGACTAAAGATGCATTGTGAACACAGGTCACTTTGACAGTAATAGATTGCATTGTTCTAGTCATGTGCTGCCGTCCCAGGTAGTGCTATTGCAAGTGAATGAAGCTGAAGCTCAGCCGAAGATACTCCGCAAACAGATCCAGTCTACGTAGAGCCAATCAATTACATCCTCTCATCACCACCCCCGAGGCATTGTCAGTCTCCCGGGTCTCTTCAATTACATTGTGCATTGCATCGCTCTTTGACGTTGAGGGTGATTGTGTATCACCTGTCAAAGGCCACAGAATGAGGCCAACATTATTCCGTCCGTTTCAGTCGACTCTCCGAGTCCTGGGCCATGAAAACCCCTTGGTATAACTCACGCTTCTCTCTCACTCTCACTCTCATGCGCCACTCCAAACTCAAGACTTACCAACATGTCCTACAGGGCCTGCCGAAATCCGGCACACCGCCCAACTGGCCCAGGAAGCCCGTGAAGAGGAAGATTACCGGCGTGGAGAAAATCATTGCAGTTTCTTCTGCCAAGGGTGGCGTTGGCAAGAGCACAGTCGCAGGTAGGTTACGCAGCTCGGACTGAAGCTTGTATGCAAAGGGGCAAAGTAATAATCAATATTCATAGCAAACTTATCGTTGGCGTTTGCACGACTAGGCTACAGGGCTGGCATCCTGGACACCGATATCTTTGGCCCGTCTATTCCGACACTCTTCAACCTCTCCGGAGAGCCTAGGCTCTCAGAAAGTAGGGACTCCAAACCGTATTGATCGTCCAAGTTCGCCAACTGACACTACCGTCAGACAACCAGTTAATCCCGATGACTAATTACGGCGTAAAGACCATGTCCATGGGCTACCTCGTGCCAGAGGATGACGCCGTGGTATGGCGAGGCCCCATGGTGATGAAGGCGATTCAGCAGCTACTTCACGAAGTCGACTGGGGTGGATTGGATGTTCTCGTGCTCGACCTGCCTCCAGGCACGGGCGACACGCAGCTCACCATTACACAGCAGATCATACTTGATGGTAAGTCATGTTTCAATGTCGCAACACTGGGCACATATATACCGGCCATCGCTTACAATAGCCAGGTTCCATCATTGTCACCACACCCCATACGCTCGCAGTCAAAGACGCGGTCAAGGGCGTCAACATGTTCAACAAGGTCAATACCAACATTTTGGGCTTAGTGCAAAACATGTCACTCTTCAATTGTCCACACTGCAACGGCGACACACACGTTTTTGGGTCCAACGAGAGAGTCGAGCGCATGTGCAGAGAGCACAAGATCGACTTCCTAGGCGACATCCCCCTGCACCCATCCATCGGCGATGATGCGGATCTGGGCAAGCCCACCGTCGTATCGGAGCCGTCGAGTGCCAGGGCGGAAATCTTCCTCAAGATTGCCAAGGATATTGCCCCGAAGATTGACCTCCGCTCACCGTAGCTCGCCAATGACATGTGACGGCCAGTGAGCGACGTATTCTGAGGCCGAAATGAGAGTGTAGGATATCCTGTATAGCCAGATGTTTAGTCAAGGTGGCCAAGAAGCTGGGGAAGTTGGGCATCTCATGTATTGGTAACAAGGACCCCTCCGCGCCTGATGCGCAGAGTCCAGATGAGATCATAATCCCATGTCCACCTGGAGTGAGTAAAACACATGTGTACAAACCGTTAGCCTATGTAACGCGGAAACAAGACACTTTACCATGAAGAGAATGAGAGTGCCAAATCACCCATGAACGCCAATGCCTTGACCCTCCTTCCCTCAAGATCCTCCCGCATCCCTACGCCCTAGCAGCAGTTAGTCGAGCTCATCGTTTTGTTGATACACGTGTCGACTGCGAGCAGTGTCTTTCCGCATAGCTTGGCCAGAGCCTGTGAAACCAACTGTAATTGTGTCAGCATCATCCTCAGTATTGGTTCGGCGCATACAACGTACCTCGGCCGCCAACGCCGTCGGGTGTGCGGAACATGCTGTCCTTTTTGTGCTTTCCAAACTTGGACTTTGAGTTGAACTCCTGCCACTTGGATTTGCCCTTTTCCAATTCTTTCGTGGCCTTGATCTTCTTGGCTTTGGGGGGCTTTGCGGCGCCATCGGCAGCATTCTTCTCTGCTTCAATCTTGGCTTGTTGCTCCGGGTACAAGCTAGCTGCTGCGGATGTAACGACACCATTCGAGGGGCCCGGCGGACGTGCGGTCTGTTGTGCGGTGCTAGATGCGGGAGCTGGTGCTCCGTCAGCCTTGCGTTTGTTGGACATGGGGCGGATGTCCTTGGCTCGCAGCGTTTCCGTGTTGTCATAGCTCTTGAACTTGACAATATAGACGGGATCTGTTGAAGAGCCGGTGATGGATGTGATTCGCGCAGGATAGAAGCCTCTGTCGCCCGATGCCCATTTCGCCATGACAGTGTCATTCACCGAGTACGTGACCGGTGGTTCCTCCTTCTCTTCGGGGGCGGGTGCAGCCTTCTTGAAAGCTGGGTGGTTTTCCTTGGACCACTTCTCGGGCTCCGGCGGGCTGGGGGCTTTCTGAGGAACGGGCTTGGGCGCCTGCTTCGGCTGCAGCTCAGCAAGAGACTCGTTTAGGAGGGAAATCATGTCATTCAACTCCGCCTGAAGATTCTTGAGTTCAGCATTTTCGGGATCATCTTTAAGGCCGGCGAGAACAACATCGAGCTGTGGAAGTTACGTTAGCGAAGAACATATATGATGTCTGAACGTCGAGGTGTTGCGTACCTGCTCTTGATACTGTTGGCGATCCTCCTTCAAAGCTGCAATTTGGCCCGACATGATGGCGGCTGCAGAAGCGGTCTTTCGAGGGTTGAGGCTGTGCGGGTTTAGGAATTGGAGGATACTTAGATATTCAAAGTAGAGTCGGTCCCGACTAAAGTTGTTCCAGCGTTGAATTGCTGGGATGATGCGGATGTCGGTAGAATGATGGTGAAGCATGCGCCTGGTTGATCTGTGACGAACTGGGGATGGCGTCCATTTGCGGAAAGAAGCTTATCCGGCAGAGTCACGTGGAGATAATGGGGAATTCTGGGTGAACCAACTGCATCGTCATTCCCGATATTGGCCAATCACCGAGTGCCTGATTCGTGCAGCCACCCCCCCAGACTCGAAAGTGGGATTTTTTTAGGAATCGTGGAATGCAGGGGTGGGAAGCGGTTGAAGTCGGTTCCAGGCGCACCTCAAAGCAGCACGCACAGGTGCTGACGATGGACGTTAGCGGGCGTGGCATGCCGAGAATGGTCCTGAATGGCGCCGGAGCCAGCAGTGGAGAGGGAATCGTGGGTGCCTCCCATGGTCTCGGGTACCTTGTCTAAGGTAATTTAGCCAAAGGGTACCTTAGACAAATGGACGGGAACTTCGACCTGGCCCTTTTCCCTCTTCTTCACTCTCTTTCTCATTTTACACTCCTCATTTCTCCTCGCAGCTTCTTCTCTAGAACGCAGATACCCGAACTCCCACTATACCTCGACTACGATACGACTCTCACCTCCAGTTGTCATCCCTTTTACTGCGCAATTGCTCGCCGCAATCGGCCCCCAATTGGGCGCGCCTTGTCCAGCCCGCGCTCTCCCAGAGTTCCAGTGCTCTCCCTCCCTGTAGTTTTCGACGCATTACCTCATTGAAACAGCAACGCGGGCAGCCACCACCGCAATCCGTCGGTCCTCCGAACGCCCACGCAACGTACCGCACCGCACCGCACCGCACCGCACCCGCGCATCAGAGAGAACAAGCCTTGCTACCACCCCCAAAAACCTGTCGACACCCATGACATTGTTGTACCTTGGCTGCAACGGCACATCATAGTACCTATTCGTCAAGTACCGGTATCCCCCAGGGGGCCAAATAAGCAACCATGGTTCGAGACAGAGACAGAGACGGTGATGAATCTTCCGCGCCCAGCCAATCAAGGCGCCCTCCTCTCAATCATCAGGAGAGCGATTCGACAAACAGCGACCAGGCTCACCGAGACCACCATCATCAGCACCGCTCGAAATCCCAAAAGCACGTTGTTGGCGGCGGTCGCCTGCATGCACGCGTTCCTTCCTCCAAAGCACTACACAAACACCATGGCTCGACGGCCTCAAAACTAAACAATCACCGCCGACAAGCATCCCCCTCGCCCGATCGAAATCGCGCCTCCGCAGCTGGCCATCGCCGAGTCCAATCTGAAGCAAAACTCTCCCGCGACAGCTCCTCCGCGAACCTCAGCAAAACCGCCTCCGCGACGAGCTTACGGAGGAACAAATCCCACGGCGAAGTCAACAAGCCCGCAAAGATCAAGTCGGTGGAGAAACTCAAGAGAACTAGCTCGAATCCGGCCGTGAACAAGGTCAAGTCGCAAAAGTCGCAGGTACATTTCGACTTGGGGAACGACGGCCAAGACGACGAATGGGTTGACGCCAGCACATCCGCTTCACCATACCTATCAAGACGAGGATCGCTCGCCAGCACACAAGCCTCTGCGAAGCCTGACGACGGCAGCAGCAGCGCGAATAACTCCGCCAGCAACTCGGCCGGCAACTCTGCGAACAACTCCAGAGCAGAAACTCCCGCAGCACAATCATCACCCCTGGTCCCAGCGACACCCGACCGCGAGACCGTACAGCACAAGGCCTATCTGACCTCGAGATTACTCCAACGCACCCCTTCCCACGGCGCACCTCCCAAGATGACGGCAGACACAGTATCCGTCTCACGGCGGGGCCACTCCTCATCCCCCGACTCCATCGGCCGCGGCTCGACCCTAGGCGACTCGCACAACGTCAGCACCTTACCGGGTAGCGCCGGCGACGAGCTTATTTCGAGGTTCGTCAACGCAGGAAGCTCCGGCGCGGCGCGCGAAGGATCTTTCTACCAGCTCCCAACGCCTGGGCCGGCGAGCTTACGGTCTGAGGAAAACCCCTCTCGAGGGCGACCGCAGTCCTCGGGGTCCGGACGCCAAGGAAGACACCGCGATCTGCCATTATCAGACGATGAAGACGGCGACAGCGCTCTCGAAACTCGCAAAACCCGCGATACCACTGACGGTACAGCGCTCGCGCCACGGTCAGGAAGGCGCTTCGCTCCGCCGGCTGAAAAGTCGCGAACGCAGCAGAAGCTCAATCTGCAGCGCGCCAGCTCCGTCATCGAGCCAGGCCAGGCGGTAGGAGGAGGCGTGGGCGCAGTGGGCGCGAGCCCCCTAGTCGGCATTGGCGGGCCGGGCTACGACGGCGGCGCGAGCCGCGACCCACGCGTCGCAAAGCAGCTGGAACGGACAGGGATGGAGTACCTCAGCGTCCGCCGCTTTCAGAACCCCGTGGTGCGTTCGCTGGATCGTCTCGCGCAGGTGAACCGCGCAAACAAGACGCAGCGGATACCGCGCAACGGGACCGCCAATGGCAACGGCAAGGCCGCGTCGGTACGGGGGGGCGTTACGCCGGCAGGGCAGCATATGCGTAACTCGAGCCTGAATGAGGCGGCTCTGACTGCGGCATCGGGCGGCACCGGCTCCGGTAATGGCTCCACCCGGAGACCCGTCACCCCGCGCGCTTATTCCATCCGGACCAACGGGGCTGGGTCGAGCTACGAGGCCGACGGCGACGATCATCAGAGCAGTCGCGCCCTTCACGAGGGAAACGGCGTCCAGGGCCTCAGCGGGTCGAGTCTTGTGGGTGGAGAGGAAGACGAGGGTATCACGGCGATCCTCCGCAACCTGTGGGAGAAGAATCCGGACCTCAGTGCCAGCCAGGAGTAGGTTGACCAGGCTGGCTACGTGGATCTAGATATCATTCCACTTGACTCGTGAACCCTGAGGAGGAGACGAAGTGACCATACACCCAACGTTGATAAGCAAGCCGGGTCACGATCAGGAGCGAAGCGAAGGGAGGATGCGTGTTTTAACAACGGATAAGGCGTACTACAAATGAGGTCTTCAACGGGCCTGGACGGGACATGGACGGGAGGATTACAGTGATGGGATGGCCCGCCCGGGGTGATTCTTTTGAAAAAGCATCAGGTGGCTGGCTGGCTGACTGTCAATCCAGTCTCTGATATCCAGGTTTTTAGTTTGGCTCTTCTTTGCAGATAAACAAGGGCAGGCGAAATGGGAAATGGCGGCATACACAAAGAAAGACTTTTAATAATTCCAGCACGCTTTTGATTTTCAGAGACCATCCAATGTTCCCCTCAGGGATTTGTCAATGGGGTTCATATTGAACTCTAGGAAGGGTATTTGATTCACATGCATCCTTCAACGGCCGGACATGGTTGGCTTGTATCCCACACATGAGCGTTGCATGAGCGTTGAGTTGGGCGAAAAGCCACATGGATATAATAAAAGATGTGACATACATACACGCACACACACCTCAACTGGTGAGCTCGGTGAAACCAAGTGGACCAAGGAGACTGGCTCTGCACACTTCAGCCTCTCTGCTGGGACTCACTCTACAGGTGAGCTTAGATAAATATCTGCCTCCAATGATTGATCCGCTCAGACCAAAATCTCACCAAAGGCATGCCACTGGCTCACACAGACAATGTTGAGGAACACACAAACACCGTCTTTGGCACTCAACCCCCCACCCGCTCTAAAAAAAAATTAAAAAAAAAAAAAAGGAAAAAAAAGGAAAAAGGTTTCACATGCGCAGGCACACACACATACACACACACACACATGCAGACTCACTAAGTGACACGCAGATATGGCTGAATTCTTCTTTATTCGGTCCCCTAAATAGCGTGGGGGGTCATACGCCCATCAATGCCCTTTCAACGGGTGGACGGGGGCTATGTACGTCTGTATGCCTCTCTTTCGTCTCCGTTCCTTGTCCAAACCATTGACATAAACCCAAAACGCAATACTATTTACCTCCAAGAAAACCCGACTTGCAATAACACCGAGAGCGCCGGGTCATTAAGAATGACTAATCAGAATGCGATGCCCAAATGGCTCGGAGGGGAGGCTATGCTCTGCTACACTCCAGCCACAAGAAATATTCGAGACGACTGAGACCTCGAGGGCGCCGGCGATTGAATGAGACTCTCGTTCGTGTCGTTCGTATTATTCGTTCTGCGTCTATTTGGTGATGAAGCCAAGGTAGTCGGCAACGATGAGTGTTACCATTCTGTTGGAAACGCACTATTGTTAGCACACAAACATGGTACCTAAAACACGGGCACACGGGGTTGAGATGGTCCACTTACGCATGGGGAGCAATGCGGACGTAGTAAGTACCGAAACCGCGGTAGAAGCGCATAACGCCCTCCTGCTTAGCCACCTTGGCGAAGCAGTCGGCCATTGACTTGTACGGAAGCTTGCCATCGGGTCCCTTGGACTGCTTCTGAAGGCGGGTCTTGACGAAGTCGAAGGGCAAAGAGAAGAAACTGGCGAAGAAACCGGCAATGGCGCTGGCGGTAAGAGTCTGAACTTGAGAGGACAGCTGCGTATTCTGCTTGAGCTGCACCTTGGCCTCGCTGAAGAAGGCGAGCTGACCAAAGTTGAGAGCCATAGCACGGACGACCGTGGGGGCGGCACCGGCCCAGAGAGCGGCAACACCTTCAGACTTTGCAATGCTTGAGAGAGCGTCGATGACACTCTTGTAGTTCTTGCGCTCAGCAAGGGGCTTCAGTCCGTCACTCTGCATGCGGATGAGGGCAAGGTCGGCAGGATTTCCAATCATGGCGGCAAGACCTCCGGCTGCGAGGCCTGCGGTGGCACGTTCCTTGAAGCCAATGGCGTTTCCTTGCTCTTTGGCGCGTTGGCCGAGCTTGCCCATAAAGGTGTCAAAGAAGCCCAAGCGGGCCGTTGTGTAGACAGCTTGGCGCAGGAGACCGGCCGACAGACCGGTGTAGAGGTCGAGGGCCTTTCCGCTAGCAAGAATTTCCCGGGTGACTGACAATGGTGTAGGCTTGGGTCCTCCGGCAACACCCTCTCCAGCGAGCTGGATGCGGACCTTAATCATGTCGACGGGCTGGATAACAGAGGTGGCTACCATGCCGCTGATACCGCCATTGATGAAGGGCAACGCTGCCCTCATGACAGGAGTGTGAAGGAAGTCATTGGCGACAGCGGCACCGTCTCCCTTCAGAACTTCTGAGGTGCGAGTTCGTGCGGCCTCAGCTGCCTGCTTGATGGATGAAGAGCTCATGATGGTGGATGTGTGAGTAGGACTGAATCACAGTATACTCTAGTATTCAACTCGGTGTAAGTTGAAGAGGTCGTCGAGAATGATAGCTGCTTCGGGTAGACAGTCGAAGAGCTAGGATGAGAGGTAGAGAAGCTGTCAAAGAGAAGAAGAGAGGACACTAGTTAGCCAGCGTTCGATCCAAGAGGTTTCACAGGTAGCTTTATAGTATGAGAGAGAGAGCTCCCTCGTTCTTCCGTGCCTGTCAAATACCAATGTTAAGACAACCCCCCGGTCAGTTTGAACGAGGACCAGATCCGGTGGGGGTCCAACAAAAGCATGAGACGGGACGCAAAGACGCAATTCCACATTTGGGCTATGGCAAGTCCCACATGCAGAAACGGGCGCACGTTGGACAGGGTATGCAGATGAGTGGTGTAGTGCAAGTGCGCAGGCTTCGGCGTAGAGTAGATGCAGAACGAGACAAGGGCTGGGCATCCGGCGGAACTAGAAGCAGTGACCGAGGTGACGGTCCCGGGTCTCATCGGCCTGGAAGATGAGGCGGTGGGGGCGGGGGTATGTCATCGGAAAAGATAGGGACGGGGGGTAGCTCCGGGTGGATGCAGCCGTGGTTGAGGTGTTCCGCTTCCCATGTAAGTGGAAGGGAGGTTCAATGACGGTGAGTGGGAAGAGAAGGGTGTTCCGCACTAGGCCGGAGATGACTTGGACCAGTGAAGGAGGGGAGACGGAGGAGAGTAAGACGCAAGGCAAGGTGGGTTTGGTGTAAGGCGGAATGAGGTGGATCGTAAGTGAAAGGTGCCGGCTTGGGCTGGAGCTGGAGCTGGAGCTACTAGAGCTTCGAGCTGGAGATGTACAAAGGTCTCGGACTTGCACACTATGCAGAGCCAGGTAGGGTAGATTGGTAGAAGAATGCCGGGTCGTCTGCAAAGAGCAAAGCCGCAGCGGGGGTGGGGTTGAGGGGAATGAGAGAGAAGAGAGACGGGATTAGCTCAAACGCCCTTGTTGAACGCCTCGCGTCCCCAATGAAAGCTTTCGAGACACATTGAGAGAAGACCGACGTTGGCTCGAACGTTTCGACTTACCAAGAGATGAGATGTCTTGTTGGATAGGATGGTTATCGTACAGCTAATGGTTTGACGTTTTGCAGTCGATATAGGGTATAAGAGTGTTGAATAAGCGTCGCAATGACTCTGCACGAAGACTAATGTTTGATTCGAGGTCGCGTGCTGGCGTTGGGGAAATACTGAAGTAGTGAGAGGAGAGGAAGGCGGGGTTGGGTTTATGGCTTGCTTTGGGGTCGGAGAGGAGAGGGTGAAGGTCGAGAGAAAGACGAGTCGGACGAGCAAGCAAATAAGCAAGTTTCAACAAGAGAGAGGTGGACGGTAAGGTAGGTAGGTAGTCACAAAGCTTGTGAAGATGCGGTGGCCCGTAAGGAAGAGACGAGTCCAAGTAATTCCTTCTTTGCTCGTGGATGGATAGTTTCCTTCGGGAGTTGACGGTAGCTTAGGTGGTTCAAGATGTCAGGTGCTTCTCGGGACGATCAACATTCGGCAGTAGCTGCTCCCAGTTGGGCTAGCAGAGGAAGGCGGATTGGAAGCCGTTGATGGATTCCAGCAGTAGCCTTGCTTCTGTGTGTTGTTTGGAGGAGGACCGGGGCTTCCCACTTGATCGAGATGTGTATACTGCGTAGGTAGCTTTCACGTCTCAAGAGGGACGGGTGGACGAGAGCGATGAGTGCAGTACTTTGGTACGGAACAGACAAAAAAGTATGGATGGTGTGAGAGGTGAGCATCTCGTGCGGAGTCGAGGCTATGGTGTCGATATATTTATGAGAGAGACACATGCCTTGTGCCACTTACCTTGGCTGATCCTGGTGTCCGAGACGGCATGGAGGAGAGAGATACTTGGTGTTGATGACCAGACAAGTACCTCTCTACCCAGTACATGGAAGGCATTGTCGGTATGCCAGTTCACACACACAGGGTCACAGTCGGTCGGTCGGTCAGTCGACCATTGGACTACGAGGTATTAGCCAGCAGAGACAGCGAGACATGCCAGCCCCCCTCCTCAAGCTCTAGAGACGAGAGGTAGGCTACGACTCAAAGCTTCCCACCCTCCCATCCAAGCGGCGTTGTCCCTGGCTTGGGGAGGTAACGCGCCAATGAGGAGTTGGGGATTTCACCAAGAGGCCGTGGTTGCGAAGCCAGGCGCATTGTCTGTCGCGTCTGTCTGGTGCCGTCCGGATGCGGGGTTGAATGGTTTCGGCACACCTCATCCATCAACGTGTCGGAGGCAATGAGGGGGGGGGGGGGCGTGGCTGGCCCGTTCTTGTCCAAGTACCGTGTAGTCGTACCTAGAGTGCTAGAGAGCTGGATGGATGGATGGGATGGGACAGGTTACAGGGTGGAATGGATGGATACCTGGGGAATCGCTCGAATCTCGGGAACATCCTTCGAACTGCCTTGGGCTGCAGTAAATTGAAAGCTGGGCAATCTGAATGGAGGTAATCAGGACGACATGCACATCGGTGGATGTTTGGTGTTGAGGGGAACATTGACATGTCCGACATTGGAAACGTCACCGTGGGCGCCATCAGGAGAGGAAATCTCCTGACAATCTGAGCAGATTGGAGCGGAACGAATGACTGCGACAGCGAGGTGCTCAAGGTAGGCGGCGGCTATGTTTGCGCCGTGGGAGAATGCAACCCCTTACGCAGTCGAGTCTTCTTGGACCGTATCTGTCTTTCTGCGAGTTGTGACATGCCTTGCCTTGCTTGCTTGGAGTGATACCTATTAGCGGTAGAGACCGGGTGAGACGGTGCCTGGCTTCGCCTGGGCTTGGATGACGGCACGACAGTAATGAAACGGGTGTCGATCGTTGGCTGACCTCGGGCTGTTAGGCTGGCGGGGGTTTGCCAGTGTGACTGAGGTGAATTGGGGCAGTAGCAGCTATGTTCGAGTAGTTAGGTACTCGAACCGTGATAGAGAAGGCTGGTTGCCTTTCAAGATGGCTTGGATTGCTCCGCGTCAACACGGACAAGGGAAACACCGCGGATGAAGAAGAGATGGATGGCTGATAGATGGCGTGCAAATAATGTAGCGCGTGGTGGCCGAGGCGTTTGATTGCTCCTGCGGGAGAATGAGAAGCGGTGGAAGAACCAAAGCAGATGGTCTTAAAATTGGATGGATTGCCATGCATTTCATTGCCTTCTTGTGTGTTGATACCGTTCCCTATGTTTGGTATCGCACCCAAACAAGAAGCGACCAGCTCCCTTGCTCCTTGGCTGCTCATTTGGCTTTCCCTTCGTCCTCCCGAGGCCAGACGAGAAAGCCCCGACGATGCCGATGAAGCCGTTGCATTTGGTCGAGGTACTTGATCAAAGTTGGGGTAAAGGTCACTCGCCATCGCATCGAGCTATGAATTCAAAAAAGAGCATAGGGAAGACTGTAAGAAGACGTCTGGCAGATGGGACGAATTTGCAGAGAGCGCTGTTCTCGTCTGGGACTGGCCTGCGAACTGTTCGCTGCCACCTGCTGCAGGAATGCGGGGTAGTCGGTATGCACGGACCATGATACGCTCCATGGGCGAAGAGACCCAGTTGATACGCTTATGTAATCATACACGTGCTCGGTATCGATAAGAGCTTGTGCTTGGGTCACTTGATGACCTCCAGGCCAGGGCAGCTTCACCACAGGTACCTCACCTACCTAGGTAGTGTACCTAACCGGCAAAACCTTGGACAACTTGGAAGCAGTCACGCTCTCATCCCGTAAGGCAATAGCCATGATTTCCTTCGTATCACCAAATCA
Organism: Colletotrichum scovillei; assembly: GCF_011075155.1. Taxonomy (NCBI): domain Eukaryota; kingdom Fungi; phylum Ascomycota; class Sordariomycetes; order Glomerellales; family Glomerellaceae; genus Colletotrichum; species Colletotrichum scovillei. The sequence continues at coordinate 1,663,364 of NW_023336263.1, forward strand.
GTTTTTCTTGCCTTATACTTCTCCCCCCGGAGTGGAAGCTGGAGAGGAAGCAGAGCATCAAACTTGGGCTCCTTCCCACAGACAGATGCCAATGGGGTGACGTAGCTAACTAGTTTCGCTCCCCTGTGCTTGCCAAACAAGCGCACTTGGCGCCAGGATTCTCGTGGGACGAGAGCTGTCCCGACTCCCGCGAATGATTTTAATTCCAGCTCTCAAGACTGGCTGGGCTCGAATAGCCTCTATGCTGCCCCCGTATCTCATGCACCATACTATCCACTCGGGTCGTCTTATTTCGTCACAGCTTGGCAGAGCAACATGATTGGTTTCACACCTCTGCCACTTGCCCTCGACTCACCTTGCCTCACCGAAACGACGTCAAAATGCCATGCGCCTCGTTGGATCCGTCCGTTGGGGCCACACCGGCTCCCCTTCAGCCCGCCATGTCTTACCGAGAGGCATCTTGTTGGAATTGGGAACCATTGAGCTCGCTCAAGATATTGGGCTTATTGTCTCTCGGGCAGTCAGACTGTCAGCGTACGGACTACCGCTACTAGTGCTAACTCTGATAAGCTGCTTCCACCCCAAAGACCTTATTCCCGTATCATCTCCCACATTTCCATGTTCGAGCTCGAGCTCAAGCAGAAGACATGTGAAGCTGTTGAGCTACCGCAGCCCTGCAGCATCCATCCAATTTGGTCCCCAACGGCGAGCCACCCTCGGCCCTCTCAACCGCTGGAAGATACGGACGACGCAGCCATACCAACGCCTTGGGCCAGCCATCCCTTGCAATCTGGCAGAACCTCCAAACTCTATCCTGTCCGTCCACGATAATTCGGCTATAGCTGGCCAACAAGTTTGAACGAAATGTGCCGATGCCGCAACGGAAAGTCGCGGTTCAAGACATTAGGGAAGATCCCCCTCCGAACAGACACGAATCGGATTTCATTGATTGGAAGAAAACACCGCAAAAGCCTCTCTTTCTTGGCTCATATCGGCGTCTTCAACATTTTCGCCGTAAAAGCGAAGACGCGAGCGAGATAGCTTCACATTCTCACTTGTGTATCCTTGGCCTTCCTAGGGTCTAATTTGGCAAGCAAACGCCCGTGCGCCACTTGGCTGTTATTCCCGAAAGCTCGGTAACCCGCCACGGCACTGGTGGAAAAACCACCGATCCCTTGCTCTCTTTCTCTCTACTCGCAGTTCCTCTCTGCTCGTTAATACCAGCAACTCCACGATCCATCCATTTGCCGGAAATTCGTCCCGAGGGAATCCGAGCTCACCATCCCCGGTCCGGAAACGCCAAACGGCATCTCTCTCAATGAGTCAATCTGCTTCTTCCAAACAGGAACCAAGCAAATAACATGGAATATGCACCTCGGCCTTCTATTCCCTAGGGCGGAAATGTCAGGAACCTCAGGTACCGCCCCGTCTTCCCAACCGAGCAAACATCCTAGCGCTCACTTCCATGCGCGGCCCCTCCATCCCGCGGGATGACGCTTGTCCGTCCCAAGAAGAAGTGGAATGGGGATGCACGATATGACCCCATCCACCGGGCGTGGTTCCGATGCTGCTGACCGCTTGCTTGTCTATTCGTACATCATACACTACACAATCTGTCTCGGACCCCTGGTTTGACAAGATTGAACTTGCATATTTGATGAGCCGCACTACGTACCCGTAAACCGATAGCACGAAGCGTCCCAAAAGAGATCTTCCGTATTCCGGCTACTCGACCCTGAGAAGCCGGGATGGCACTTCAGCTCGGTTACCACAGAGCTCATATTCATGGACTAGCAGAGTCGCAGTATCGTCAACCAGCCTCCTGGTAAATCATCTTCTTGTAAACGTGGGATGACACACTGGCGGGCCAGATCAGGCATCACCAATAACACCCAACATGGACTTCGTCTTCTACCTTGTTTGCTGTTCTATCTAGACCAGTCACCGTGGTGCTCACAATCTCTCAATCTCATCCAATCGATTGACCCCACCCCCGTCACAACCCGGCCGCTCCCGCACATTTCATATCCTTAAGCCGAAAACCCTCGCTCATCCTCATCATCTCGGCTTGAGACTCTACAGCCCGGCCGCGATCCAGGCTTTTGAGAGATGCAGGCTTTTCCAGACCCGGAATGGGCTCCCCCGGAAAGGAGCGTGGAGGGCCTCAAACATGAATAGACCATAGCCTAGCCCGAGCCTCATCATCCAGCGGTTCATGGCTCGGCTATGTTGTGATGCCATCGCTTCTTGCGGCTGGCTATTTGGTAGGGAGGCAGCCCGGGATGGGTCATGCTGATGTTGAGGTATCCCCCCCACCCCCCCCCCCCTTTGACGGCAACTTGGCTGTAAAGTGTCGATTAGACCTTATGACAACATTTGATGGCCAAGGTCGATTTGCGCCTTCATTACATCATATCTTTGACACTGCCTACTTGACTTTACTACTCTAGTCTGAGAATTTCCGAATTGCTGCACATTAGTGATGTTCCGTATTTGATGATTTTGGAGTGCCAGGCATCGCATCATCACCCACACCACCATGCTGTCTCGATAATGGTGTAATTAGATGTTAGTAACGTACCTTCACTATTGGAGGCGCCGGCCTCACAATGTTTGTTATTACACGGACGGTGCTGAGCAAGTCTCAAGGACCCGCCGAGGTATCCCAAGCACCAGATAAAACTATAGTCCGTAAGTCGGAATTCATAGAACTTGGAACCCAAACGAGGAGGTACAGCATGGCGCTGTCGTTCACAATGTCTGGGAGAGCACTTAATTATCTTGGACACTCGCATGCTTTGTGTAGATATTGTCCTTGATCTCCCATGGTGCCACGTCGCTCTCTTGGAAACGCAAGCGAGGGCTATTTGGCGAGGTTCAACACAATGTATGTAATAACACTAGCGAATTACATACACATCACACGGGGGAACTCCTTTTATAACCGCAGTAGGCAGTCTATTTCTTAGATCTGCACGCATCACGTTCAGGTGACCAAAACTTGGAGAGAGGGCGCCTGGGATGTTATCGCGAACTAGCAGTAGACTCCAGAATTGCAGCTGACGAGCACCTATAGCACCTCATCTCACCTCGAACTCGCTCGTTTCCCCGCCGTAATGGGAACCAGATCTCACCACGCTACCATGTCCCCATGTGTCGTGGACCTCGCTGTCAACCGTCTTCGACTCTGATGGCGCGTACAACGCTGTTCGTCCACGATTCTGCGACGAGATAACAGGTCTTGACGACGCCGATGATGCGATCCGACAGAAGCGGCTCGTAGAGTGAACGAGGAAAGACTTCTCCGGCTCATAAGAGGCTGCTCAACATCTTCATTGCGCCCGATAGTGGCCATACTACTTCATCACCCCGACTCAAGCCTGAGACCTGTATTCATACTTTGGACGCAGTAAGGACAGGCTGATTCACTGTTGTTGTCAAAAGGCATAGTCACGGGCTGTACTAGACTGCAAACTCAAGCATCAAGTTGGCACCTCCACGTCTGACTGGATCATGTCACGAGAGTAGCTTGGGTGGAACAGTGCAACAGGGGCAGGCAGAGGAGAGATAATAGCAGCCAGCAAAGTAGTCACGTCAGCACTGAGCAGAGTATCTGCCATGTACCTTGGTTGGTACAGGCCAAGATACCAAGTGAATGCCTTAGACCGATGGCGACGGAGAGAAATCGTTTCCTATGGACATGTCAATTACATTAGACAATGAGATCGAGACAGGATGGAAGGGTATGCTTACATTATGCGTTTGACTCTTGCCGCAAAGTGTGTCGAGGTTGACTAGAAGTTAGTTGAAGTTACAGAAACAAAAAGGAATGAATGACTTGCCATGTTGTTCGGCCTTGTTTTGACGAGTACCAAAGTACCTGTCGAAAATTGTTGAAAGTTAGTCAAAGCTCATTGAGACATAGAAGGACCAAAGGCTTACTTACCATGTCAACCAAGACTACTCTACCGAGTCGGGCAGATTGTGTCTAAATGAAGGGATATTAGTTTAAGCAAATTGGAATAGAGAAGGGAGAGAAGCTTACCATGATGTCGAGTTTGATGGCTGGATCTAAGTTTGCATACTCAAAGTTAGTGGACTGTGACAGTTCAGAGGTGGATGGGGAAGACTTACAGATATCGCTGACACGTTCTATGTAGCAAGAATATTGACATATATAGTAGATAGATAGATAGATAGATGAGATGAAAGTTAGATCATAAGAGCGGGAGTACAATGACCCTCCCGAACGAGGGACCTATCGAAGTTAGCTGACCAAAAGGGGGGCCGAACGAGAGTGGGGGAGTGAGAAAAAACAGAAAACAAAACAAGCACAAAACAAGATCCCTCAATGGCTCCTAGAGCCAAAAGGGAAGAAGCAAACATAACAAACCAAACCAAGACCAGATCCGAGACCAGTACCCAAGACCAGTGGCCAAGACCAGTAACCAAGAAGAAGGAGCCAAAAAAGACCTAGGGCCTAAGACCTAACCCGAGGAACGCGGCGGGTGATCTTGAGGGTGACTGCCTTCATGCCCTTGGGCTGGGTCGTGATCGTGGACGTGACCAGGTCAAACTCAGGCTCAGGCGCGGGAACGGGCACGGGAACAGGCGCAGGCACGGGCGAACGAGGACCATAAAGCTCCAGCAAGGAAGAGATCGATCCAGATTCCTCGGCAGAACCAGAAGAACCAGGGGACCCAAAAAAGCTGGAAGTACCGAAAGATCCGGTAGATCCAGGGGACGCACAGTAACCAGAGGAGCCACCAGATCCAGAGGAGCCAGCGGAACCAGAGGAACCATGAGAGCCGGAAGAACCAGATGATCCAGATGATCCACGGGAACCAGGCGAGCCAACAGAACCAGACGAGCCAACGGAACCAGACGAGCCAACGGAACCAGAGGAAGAAGCGACTGGGGATCCAGAATACACAGGGGAGGCGGCCGGCGAATCCCACTCTGCCAGAGCTCCAGGGAGCTCGGGAGAGGCGACAGGGAAGGCGCCCTTGGTCCAGGAGTATTCCGAAACCCGATCCTCTTCCAAGGTCGAGTCCCAGTTGGAGATGGTATGCGGCGTAGGCGAGTCCGTGCTGTAGTCGTGAGAGGGCGCGTACCGCCTCTGGGGAGCAGGCCAATCCGATAGTAGAGCCCGGATCTGCGCAAACTTCGCCTTGGCCTCTGCGCTGAGCTCGCGGGCCCGAATCCGTTGCCGTTCAACGCTGCGGTCGAGGGTATCCATCTCACGAGGAGGAGGAGTACGAGGCGGAGGCGTACAAGGCGGGTCAACCGGATCACGGAACAGGGAGCCAGACTCCTCAACAGGGGCATCCACCGAAGGTGAGGAAGTCATAGGCGAAAGGGACCAGGGCTCCGGAGTCCTAATCATCCTTTGCTCTGGGGTCCTTGGCTCCGGGGTCCTGGGAGCAGGAACAGCGATGGGGGCAGGTCGACGCTTAGCGGTGTAAGCGCGGGCCAGGTTGATTTGCCGGTCGGCAAAGGCCATCAACTGTTCAAAGTCAGGAGGAGGTCTGATGGGCGAAACCAAAGGACGGGTTGGCGAAGCCAGAGCAGGATCAGCGGCGTCGTCCACAAACGGATCCTCCAGGTTGGAAACGGAAACCGAACCAGATCCTGGAGAACCAGATGAAGCAGAGCGAACCGAAGACGAAGGGCTGACCCGGGGAACCGACTCAAAGTAATGGGACATACTGAGAGTGAAGCCACGCGGGGACAAACGGGGAGGAGTGCAAACAGGGCCAACAGGCTCCGTAACCACAGTTCCAGCCAAAGACGGAGAACCTTCCAAAGGCAGAGGACCAACCCGGGACTCAGGACCTAAGTAATGGGACATACTCAGGGTGAAGCCATGCGGGGACCGACCGGGAGGAGTGCAAACAGGTCCAACAGGAGCCGTAAACGCAGAACCAACCGATGGCGAAGGAGACCTGACCAAAGGAGAGCCGACCGAAGAAGGACTGATCCGGGATTCCGGCCCTAAGTAATGGGACATACTCAGGGTCCATCCATGCGGAGGCCCACGGGGAGGAGGAGTGGTTACGTGCACAGCAGGCTCCGTAAACAGAGAACAAAAGCCCCCAGAGGAGGACTTACCAAGAGAGGACGACACCGTGATCGAGGGCCGAGTAGCTCCAGTCTGGGGTTGACGAGGAGACGAGCTACGGGCAAGCATCGCGGGGGGTGCCGGGGTACCGATGTACCGGCTAGAGAAGACTGATTAGCTATCAAGAAGACAAAAAACCCAGAGAGGCTGAAGGTGTGAATAGTTACAGGATGGGGCGGACAGCGCTTGTGACGGCGGCTGCGAGAAGGCGGGGGACGCGGCGGAGGAAGGAACCGAGCGAGGCCACGAGGGTGCTGGCGTTAACGGGGGCAGGGACTTGAACCCTGGACTGCGGACCGGTCTCAGACGGGCGGGCGGCAGCCGAAGCAGGCGAGAAGCAGAAAGAAGCCATCGTAGCAAAGCTAGAGCATCAAACGATCAAACCGTGAAGAGGAAAGGAAGAAGGAAGATTGGGGAGTTCGAGGAGGAGAGGTAGAAGTAGACGGACAGTGCACCCAGATCAGTAACACCTGATTGGCCAGAATGGCCCACCCCCTGAGGGAGTGGTTGCAAGAACGACTCGTAGGGCTGGACACTAGGCCTAATGTAGTGTAGCGCCTACACTCGATCACCCGCTAGGCCTAATCGGGATGGCGCGTCTGGATTGTCAGATGGAAGGAAAATGGTATGAAAGATGGGATGACGGAGGCGCAATCCAATATGAAGAAATAAAAACCGTATCATTATCTTTATTATGCCTATTTGAACCTATGTGCAAGTTTTCCCGAAGAAAAAGGCCTGTTGTGGCGAGAGATACCGCGTCGAGGGTGGAATTGGCGGTTATAAGTCGAGGGGACGTCGGGAGCTGGCTGAGAATCGTCGATTTCTGGCTTCTGGCATCGAATAATCGCCGCGCAGATGAGATACTGTCGTGAAAATAGAATCAAAAGATGGAGCAAGTCGGTTGGAACATTTTGATGGCTGGATATGCTCGCGCATTACCGTGCGGTTGAGGTAGCCGAAGGAATAGGTCGGATTCGGCCACGATATGCCATCCTTCGTCGGGAGAAATCATCGCAGCATTTCGCAGCGCACATTGAGGTGCATACAAAATTAGTTTCAAAGTACTCTCAAGACTGCCAGCTTCCTCTCGATGTAATTTGAGCTCATTCCCTTGCGCCGTGGCATCGTGGTTGCTCATCGTAGCGGCGACGCCTTCCCCGGTATTAGGATCGAGCTTGCCGCTTACCTCGTCCAGGAACAGCGCGTAGCTCCTCTGGCTTCAAGCTCTGTAAACTTGGTCCTCGATTCTCTGTCAACAAAGAGTCATAGCCCGGAATCAGCGAACCGTAATTCGCGGCACAAGATTGACGAACATGGGCAAAACCACCGCTAGACAGTAACAAGGACCACAATCAAAGGGACGATCATCAGTAAGAAGATTTGCTGTTCTATTGATACTGCTGTCTAACAAAGTTGAAAGAAGCGTCTTCTGAACAAGCCCTGCCACCGATGCGCCCTCAGCGTCGTTTCGACCCCCTCACCGAAGAGGCGAACCCTTTCCTGGTGTCCAAGTTGAGCCTGCACCGAAGCCGCCACTTGATGTTCCACCTCCCGGAGCCCCCGGCGTAGAGGGTGCCTCGTTGGGTAAGGGAGGAGGCGTGTCTGTTCTTTGGACATCAGCGGCCTGTCCGCTCCTAGCAGGCGGCCGGAAGTTGACGTCTCGTCCGCCTCGATAGATATCTTGAAGCATCGGTTCCAGGATACCTGCATCTTCGAACTCCAAATACTTTCGGTAAAGCTTCAAAGCTGTCCGAGCATCCTCGATCGAGTCGTGTGTCTCCAGCTGGATATCTTCCTTCAGCAAGTACCAAGCCAAGAAAGCCAGCGAGAGCTTCCGGAGGCGGGATTTCAAGAAGAACAGATCGATCGTGTCGATGACCTGGGACTTCGGTATGTGTATGTTGATTACTCTGAAATCCTGTTTGAGGCCATGGCCGAGGAACTTGCAGCCTAGGTTCAGCAGGATCCAAAGCTTCTTGTAGGCAACCTTCAGCGGCACAAGATTGTGCTTAGAAATGCGGGGATCCAGATCATCGTGAGTTATACCCGAGTACGATGTCAGATAATCAACAATGGGCTCTCTGATCGAGATGTAGTCGTCGATGAACGGCAGGCCTTCGTCCTCTCCTTGGCCCCGGACGACCGAGGCTCTGGCTAGGGCGTACACGATCGGCCGAATTGTCTCTCTTTCGCCGTCGGAGTTCATCTCGATTTCGGGCTGACGGACGGCGACGAACTCCGTGTCTAAAGCGACGATGCTCTCTGGCCCGGGTCTTTCACTTGCCGAATCGAGCGCTCGGTACGTCTTACCGTCGTTATGAGGGCTTGATATGTCAGCGGGCTAGCTAGGACGGCACATTCAGGGAGGGAACCAACTTGTTATCTTCGTAAAGGAGGGAAGTATCAATATTCTTCTTCCAGTCCATATCGATCTTGTTATTTGCCTCCTTGATCTGGAAAGCAATTACCGAGGGTGTCTTCCACGGCGGGTGGAACGAAAGGGCTTCCTCGGTGCTCACAGACCGAACTAGGAAGTCATTGAACAAGTGCCATTGACTTGTAGCCGGGGCGGTTGGCTGCGAATGGGCAACTTGGACTTATCAGCATCGCCACTCCACAAGCAACGAGGATAACGTACCGTTGGCCATTGCGACCAGGTGAGGTTTTTGACCCGGGCCTGGGTCAATATTCATAGCCATGCCAACTAGCGAGTACACCGTTATGTTGTGAATACCACGCTGTAGGTGGAGCTTGAGATCCTCTCCCTCATAACAGAAGAACTGGCCGTGGTCTACTATGACGCCAATTTCTTCCGGAAGGAATCCGGGTGTCGACCAATACCGCCTTTGCTCCGAGTTCCCGATTGCTGTGTTCAGCATGAAGACGGCGGGGATATTATGGATGGTCTTGCGAGTTGCGATGGTCTGGTATCGCTGGCACCGACCACACCAACCTTTTGACGTTGTTTCCCTCTCGACACTTGACTTCAGGATTTGTGAAAACGTCACTTTCGGCGCTTTCTGACCCCGGCTAACGTTCTTCTGCGAGCAGTTAGCGTTTGGACAGGAAGGGAGAACCTTGGCCGAAAATCAGGAAGCTAAGCAGTCGGCGAAGCTGGCCACATGCGAGTTACGACATCCGAAGACGACAGCCAACACATTTGAGAACACGGACGAAGATCACAGTAGTTTGGACTTACCCCTGTCCCAGTTGTTTGCGGGTACATCAGATCGTTGACAAAATTTGATCCAGGACGAGTGTATTCGAACCTGCAGTTGATACACCGAATCGAACTCGTTGCGGAAGTTGTGAGCATCTAGAGACGGTCAGCCACTGCAACATTTTCCAACTTGTATTTGACGAACCTGCTCCATCATGTTCGAGCCAGGCGGCATGGAACGATAATCAAGGACAATCTTCTCCAAAAGGAACCTCGTCAGTCCCTGCAGCATCACCGTTAAGGTAGAGCCATTCGATTCTTCTTCAAGGAGGCCAAGATTGGCGGCTACGAAACAGTCAATATTCGCCGCAGACACAGAGAATTTAGTCACAGACATTGAGGGTGGTGGCTGAGTGTCTTCAGCATGTTGGTCGCTTGACAGATTGAACCTTCGGCCTTTTGGAGCATATCGAACAGGAAACCCAGTTCGCACAACAGACAAGTATCCGTAACACACGCAGTAGCCGCGTGTTGGAGAGCCATGTTTCGAATTAGAGGCGTAAAGTTCATGACTTGCAGCAAAGAGTTGGCGTATGAGTTTGCGATATGGATCTCGAGTCCAGAGTACTGCGTTCTGTTGTAGAATCTGGACAAGGTTAGCAAGCCAAACCATTTCAGTGCGATAAGCTGACATACCCAAAGTCAAAGTCGTCAACACCAAACTTGCTGTACTTGATCTCAACATTACGGTACATCGGGTGACACTCTTGTTTGGTAGGGTCGATTTCCATTTGCATCAGAGAATGGGCAACGTCGTCAACCTTTTCGTCGCCGCTAGCATTGCCGACTGTGGCCATAGCAAACTCTCTAGCTTTCTCGCTGAGGAACTTTGGCGCAAGGATTCCCGAAGCGTTTCCTCTGTCCAAGTTCCGAGTATCTTCAACTTGGTTCCTTCGAAGGCCCCGTGTATTCCGTCCATAGTGGCCAAATTCGGACTGTTTGAGGCCCGCAACAAATTGGGGCTCAAGTTTGGTCGGAGGAGCCCCAACATCAGAAAGAAGATCTGGCCAGGCGGACAGCAGCGCCTCGCGGTAATGCGGCATGCCAATAGAGTTGAGAGGTCTGGTGCTAGGTCAGTGATCGTGGCACATGTCACAGATTCAGCACAGAGAGGCATTACTAACGTATCGGCAGTCCACTCTATGGTAGGTAGAGGCTCTTCCGGAGTTGCGAACTCAGTTTGAGAGGCAAAATCGACGAAGCGGAGTTTCGAAGGGGAGCCCCAGATGTGAATGTTATGATCCGCATCTACCAGAGCCACGGCTTCGCCAGATGGGGCGATTTCGAACATGGTAAGGTAGTTCATCGTGTTGGTTTGCCGCACATTGCTAGTGTTTGGGTTCATCAGATCAACAACGTGCATCTGGCCACTTGTGGACATGACAATGCTAGTCGTCGACATTCTTGGGTGCATTCTGACAAAGGCAGCCCCGGCAGGAAACGGAATCGGCGACATGGACGACATTTTCTTGATATCAAACACATTCAAGAACGGGTCGAGCATGTAATCTCGTCCTTGCCGCAGTGAATAGCCGCAAGTGACGATGAAGTCATGCTGAGCATCCATATCGCTGATCAAGGCGGAGTGGGCGTTCCAGCTCTTAACGACGGAGAAGTTGACCGCGTCGATCAGGTTGACTGTGCCGGTCTCTGTGGCGGCGCAGATGTATCTGCTTTTCTTCATAACCTTATATGAATACGCGGTCGGAACCTGGGTTCATCAGCAAGGCGTCATCATCGTCATACCGCCGTCGAACGTACCTGCTTGACCACCTCTCCCTTAGCGAGGTCGATCACAAACATGGTGTCCTGGAATCCAGCAACCAGGATTTCAGACGTCCCTTTGGACGTAAAGCTCATGCATCGTAAGTCTTTCATATCATCGTGTCTGCGTTTATGCTGTCAGGTAGAATTCCAATAGGTCAGGTTTTATGCTCCCGCACCTTATATGCCATATCGGAGGGCCTTTCCGCGAAGCCATGTGGATGTCTCGAGACCCTAGTACCACGACGCCCTTGTCATTGACGAGTATTTGTCTAACCGGGCCGTCGGATGAGGTATGGGCCTTGAAGGACGTATAGCGCTGAAGCTCGCTGCGGTAGAACGACGTGACGCGGCCCTAGAACACGATCAGTCTTTGTCGTCGGTAAGAACCGAATCCAATGGCTCGTACATAATCGTTTCCTGTCCACAGCAGCTCTTGAGCCGTGTCAAAGGTCATGGTCGACACGGGCGTCGCTGCGGCGTGGATGCCCGGAGGCGGAAAGGGGATGCGAGCGACCTATCAGCCATGAAATCGGTTAGTTCAAGGTATGACTACCGGACGAGACGTGCGATATCCGCAAGCTAAGCTAGCGACAAGAAGTGCAAGGCTTGCGACGAAGGTGCGTCGCAACGGGCATTGAGGGGTGACGATGAGCTTCAACGTACCTCGTCCCAGTCTCCGTCCATTTTGGTCTGCGTTTCCTTGCCCAAATGACCATAGTAATGGGAACAGAAGAAACGACGTCAAAGGATGGGCGACAGACAGGTCGCAGTCGAAAGGTCCAGGACAACCAATATTGGGCACAAAATAGAGCAGAGCACCTCACTGAACTCAGATCGCGACGACGCCGGAGCTTCGCGCAGCTTGAGCCTTGGGGCAAGCGGGCAGAGACAAGGTGTCGCGCGCCCGAAAGCTCAGCCACTTGCATGAGCCGGACAGGGAAGAGAATGTGGGGGAGGGATGCTGAGCTTCTTTTCCGACTTCTCTGCGCTTTCTCCTCCCCTCCTCCTCTCCTTAGCTTCTGGGCTCTGGAGTGTGACGCACGCTAGCCGGCGTATTTCCGGAACTGGGTCCAGGTGAGACAAGCCCCACCCAGCTCCTCACCGAAAACCATCGAACTATGGGTACCTTACTTGTTGTCAGGGTTGAGTTTGGTAACATATTCCCTACTACTAACGATCTATTTTTCTATGGCTCATATACCTTCTCATCTTTGTTCACTACACAAAATAGCGGCTCAAAGCCGCGCCTATGGGTAAGTATCAAGTTGAAACTTATAGCAGCGCTCTAATAGTAGCACCGACAACCAGCGTCTCTCAACGAGTCTCGAAACACCATGGCCGGCGCGTGGATACCATGGAACGTCTAAGCGTGCCATGTGGTAGGGAAGTTTCCAAGTCTACCTCCATCCACGGTTATCACCGCGCCGTTACAATACGCACCAGCTCTCGAAGCAAGGTACAGCATGACGCCTGCCATGTCTTGCGAATCGCCCATTCTTTGAAGAGGCACCATCTCCTTTGGGACACTGCCGTCCTCAGCGTAAAGCTTGGCAATGGGGGCCGACATTTCGCTCGGGAACACTTATTGTTGGAGGATCAGTATGAATCTGAATATTGTTCTCAGAGGAATACTCACAGCCAGGAGCAATACAGTTCGCTCTAATGTTCCAACGGGGCAGGTTACTTGACAGTTGCTTGATAACCAACGTCGCGGCCGCCTTGGATTGGCCGTACGCCCAGCCGCCGGGAGCGATCTTATTGAAGGCGGCAATGGAGCTCGTCGAGACGACCTGAGAGCTTTGTGATAGGTTTCCCTTTTTGTTACCAAGGTCAAGCAGCTTCACGAAAGCCATGGCTGTGTACCACACAGAGGTGACATTGATGTCAAAGACTCGCGTGTAGTCGGCCGTGTCATGGGCAAGGTGCTGCTCGGCCCATTCCTCAGCTGTCATCTCAGGGGTGGGAGCCTTGACTTGCGGTCCACCGACACCAGCATTGCAGACGAGTAGATTGACAAAGCCGGCTTCCTTCTCAATGGCTGCGGTCGCCTCCCTGAGGCTGTCCTTGCCACTAACATCGCAGACCAGAGGAATGATGCTGGGTCCCACAGATGCGGCAGCTTCTTCCAGGACCTCTTTGCGCCGACCGAGGATGTAGACTTTCTCGGCGCCATTGGCAGCCAAGGCTTTGGCCATCATGAGGCCGATTCCTGAGTGATTTAGCACTTTCACGGTAGATATGAAGCTATCGCGTAAGTGACTCACCTGAGCCACCACCAGTGATTGCGGCAACCATGCCCTTGACGCCAAAGAGGTTGCCAGCTCCGAGAGCAGCGAGGTCTTCCTTGTTCTCAGCCATTTTTGAAATTACACAGTATAGAGATTTAACTAGGTATAGTTCTAGTTTTGAATAACTTCGCGGGAATAACTACTTATACGATTTGCCAAACAAGACTCATTTGTAATAGCGTAGGTCCACGGGCTATCTGCGACGGCGGGGTGCTTCGAGTGCCCCTCCAAGATCCAAGGGAACGTCATCCATGAGCGCTGGAGGAGCAGCTGTGGCCAATAAAAACCGTCAAAACCAGTAGCTATCATTTATGACCAATCGCATTGTACAGAATGCGACCCGTAGCGGGTCCTTTCTCTCGGCGAGCGTTCCGCCTTATCGATTAGATCTTTAAGGTCGCTGAACCACATTTTTTTTTCTGTTGCGATCCAGCTTCGAGGTTCGACGATTGATTGCCTGCGCATGTCCATCTAATACCCGCGATAGGGAATACGCACGATCCGAACTCGAACAAAAGCACAGACATGGTCAAACGAAAGAGGTCGCGCGAGGATGATCTCGAGGCGAAACTTGCCGACTACAAAAAGGAGATTTTTAGGGCCATCAAAGGCGCAAAGGGACTCGAGCGTCAACGGTACAGCAAACGCTTGCGCGATGACAAGGCGTCGCCAGACAAGGTCAAGCGGTTGGAGAGGGAGATCTTGGTCTTAAAGGTAAAGAGTTTGCCCATTATTCCTAGGTTTTCGCCGCTGATCATTGCTTCCACCTACAGTCCCTCGACCTCCAGCAAACCGCCGACGCTCACCTCCACTCCTCGCTACTCAAGATCAAGCAGATCGCCGAAAGCCCCGCTCTCCCCGAAGAAATTAAGCAGGGCGTGCCGAAGCCGGATTTGTCCGAGGAGGAGAGGGCGGCGCTGCACAATGTCACGAGCGGCCTGTTCAACCGCCCGCACGTCCGGGAGGCCGTCGACAAGGCGGTGCGGGGCGTATGTCTTATCCTGAACGTGCCCATACCAGACAAGAAGAGCAAAAAGGGGAAGAAGGATTCTATCGCGGCTACTGAGAGTAAGAAGCAATTAAAGGACGAGGTCGACGATGAACCTAGGGAATCGAAGAAGGCGAAGCTGGTGGATGCAAAGGATGTCTCCGCGAAGCCAAGGGCCGAGTCTAAATCAAAGGAGACAGAGGTAGAGGCAGAGGAGGAACCGAACCCATTCGACGAGATGGACGACGAGATCCCAACGGACAGCGATGTCTCGGAAGGCGGAAAGAATGCAGACGCCGCCAATGAAGAGGAGGAGGTCGACTCAGACGAGGAAGAAGAGGAAAAGGCCCTGTCCAAGATGGAAGCCATGCTCGGCGGCTCCGACTCGGAGGAAGACAGCCCCGACGAGGATCTCAAGGCCAGGTACAAGGCTTTGCTAAGTGAAGTCGCCGACGAAGGGGACACGGCCGACGACGAGAGCAACAGCGACGACGAAGACGAGGACTCGGACGAAGAGATGGCGGACCCGGACTCCGACGCAGAAGACAGCGGCAACGACTCGGACCGCCAACGCCGCATCAACGCCGCCAACGTCTCCCTCTCGCCCGAACCGGAACCAAGCAGCAGCAAAGAGAAGAAAGTCAAGCGCGCAAAGAAACCCACAGGCCGGCCCGGCGAGACGACGTTCCTACCCTCGCTCATGGGCGGGTACATTTCAAACTCCGAGTCCGAGGCCTCGGACCTCGACCTCGCGCCGCCCAAGAAGCGGCTTGGTCAAAAGCAGCGCCAGGCTATCTGGGAGAAGAAGTACGGCGCGTCGGCGAACCACGTTAAGAAGCAGGCCAACGGGCAGAGGGGGGCGGGCGGCGCGAGGGACAGCGGGTGGGATATGAGGAAGGGTGCCGTGGGCGCCGACGAGGACGGCGGGGCGAGGAAGCCGTGGAAGAAGGGCGTTTCAAACCCGTTGGGCGGCGGCGGCGGCAAGGGTAGAGATCGCGGCGGCAGAGGGGAGGAGAAGAAGAAGGCGAGGGTGCCGCCCAAGAAAGACGATGAGGGGATTTTGCATCCCAGTTGGGAGGCGAGGAAGAAGGCCAAGGAGACGCAGACTACGGCTGCGTTCACGGGTACAAAGATCACTTTCTAGGTCCACGATGTAAAGCGAAATACCAATGGAAAATTCCAAGTCAACTGTGAAAGAAATCATTCGCTGTCTGCCTATGTGGCTAAGGTAGTTACTGGTATGCAAGTGAGATAGCCATCACCTGTGCCCCTTGATTCGACCAAAAGCAAAACGCATATAAGCTCCCAAATTCGTCGGGCTCGGCACCGCAATTGCTCCAAATCGCTTGAAATTTGTAAGAAACGCCGCAAGATATTGATCAACCGCAGAACCCGCAAGAAATCAATGAGTGAGATTCAGGACCCATCCTGGCGAGTCAATGTCTTCGTTTTTTAGTGAAGGGACAGTCATCTACGCTTCCGACGCTTTGAAGACGCGAAAGCCTAGGGAGGGCAGTCTCCTGCTGTATGACGGGCGGGATGTATCCATAAATCCCTTCATTACCGCTACGGCGCGAGGCGGTGGCCATAGAAGAGCTTGGGATACCGGTGAAGTAGGAGCTGGCATCGTCATCCTCTGTCGTCAGATCGATGGCGACTCGCATTGCCGACTCGTCGTATCCTCTCTTGCGCAAGGCATCCGTCAGCACGGTAGTTTCACGGCGTTGTCGATAGTGTGACATTGACGGCGACGAGCCGCCCACGAAGAGGCCGTTTCCGCTGCCGTGAGATCTCTCGCTCCCGGCTGAAGACACATGACCAATTGACATTGCGTCGGAATGCTCGCGCTTGACGCGGTTGAAATTGTCTTCTTGCTGAAGGCGCCATAGGCGTATATTCATCTTTGGTGGCTCTGTGCTGTCCAAGTCGATCGGGTTGCTAGCATTGGACCCTGCCAGTGATAATTCGTCGTCATAGTCGTTCGCGAAGCTGTCTTCCGTAAGCGTTGAAGTGGTCATTTCAGTATCCGCTCGAACGCGGTGGATGTGTGCTTTCGGTGTTGCTTCGCCAGAAGCCTCGGATTCGGTTCCGTCTAGGTCCCTATCGGGCGTTGTGGTCCTAGATCGGGCGACCTTCTTTCCCTTCCCAGGACGTGGACCCTTTGATTTATTGATGGAGCTTGACTGCCCCAATTTGCTCCTTGCAGTTGTTTCTCCTGTTCCTTTGTTGGCTCGTGATCCGCCTCGAGATACCACCGTAGCACGTTGCTGGACCGGATCCTGGCTTCCAGCGTCTGCCATCTCGATATCGCCGTCTCCATCCCTTTCCACAACTGGCGGCGACACATACACTGCGTCAAAGGCTTGACTATTGTGATAGAGGCCCTTGATCGCCTCAACGTCCTCTTGAGAAGCCTCGTACCGTGGAAGAACCGGAATCAAATTGGCCAAGTTTGCGGTTTCTGCCTTATCGCCGGTCTTTGGCATAGCCGTCACACCCTCGATATCCCTGATGAATGACCAGTCACGGATTCGATGACGACCACCTTCCTGGCGGGATATGTTGTAGTCGTAAAACTGTATGAGCTCCATCCCACGAAGTGCGTGAAGGAAATGCAGTCCCTGGAGATTTCGCAGGGATCTCGTCATGCGGAAATTGGGTTGACCAGCCGTGACAGACGCCATCCAGTCAGCATAGGCCTTGGGCTCATGACGGCGCCTCGTGTACTGCGGGCCACTCTCATCGATATGTATAATGAGAGTTCTTAGACGAGGCAGCTGGCAGAGCCAAGAAACGTCCCATGTCCTTTTGGATACATATTTGAGTGCGCCCTTTCTACCTTCCTTGACAGGCTTGTGAGTGAGGTACTGGCTGCCAACCCATAGCAATTCGATATGCTGGATTCTTTCTCTTCTTGCTTCACCGATGCCAGTGCAGAAGCGGCCAAATTCTCCAAGGCTCGAGAAGGCGAAGGTGTTCAGACCGTAGAAAGCGTGGATCCCAAAGTAGTACCAACGCTTGCAGACTGTGAGCAGAGCGAGGCGAGTGTTCGGTTTCATACCGTAGGTGATATTGCAAGATGTTCCGGAAAGGTGGAAGCGACGAGGGAGACCACTTTTGTTCGCGTTTGTTTGCGTGGGTTGCTCTGGAGGCATGAATCTATCGAGACGAGTGATGCAGTGAATAAGCTTGCTTTCTTCAACGAAGACGAATTTGATGATGTTGGCCTGTACTTTGGCGGGCAGTCGATCGAAAGGAAAGTCCTTGAGGTAAGGATCCGCCCGTGGTTGCTGGCCCTCTAAGCTTTGAACTTCCTCGGGGTGCTCATCGTCCTGCACGAAGAGTCCCTCAGGACCATTACGGCTCTCCTCAGACTCCCTGTCCTGACTGACTGAATTGGTGTCAAGACCTTCCAGCACGTCGCCTTGAATTTCCTTACTTGTGGGGCCCCTCAGTCTCAAGTTCGGATGAACATTGTCAGTCTTCGTGCTCATATTCTCCTCCTTGCAGCATAGCTTGTAGATGTCAGTATATGTCAGTGCTTTTCGGTGGGCGGGGTTCGTAAGGTATAGGTCCAGCTTCTTGTGCCAGGTCGGCTCGTGTCTATTTTGGCTGTTTCGCTTTTTCTCCAACCTGGCTATATCCGCTCTCAAAGTGTGGTTGTCTAGACTAAGTTCATGGATCTTGCTCTCGAGTCTTTTGATCTGTTCATCGTAGATGCCGATGCCCTGCTGGAACTCCGATCGGCACTCGTCGCTGCAGCCAATGCTACTGAGATTGATGGGCGGTGGCAAAGACGGCTCCTCATCGTTGTCATCAAGAGGGCCAGGCTCATCGTCGAGCTCTTCGTCATCTTCTTCCTCTTCTTCTTCTTCTTCTTCTTCGTCGTCGCCGATTTCCTCAGTGTTCTCGTCTTCACCCTGTATGGTATCCACTCGCCCATCAGACTCTATGGTCTCTTCCCGATCAAGCTCCACTTCATCTTCGGAAGTTACTTCGTCGTCCTCGGACTCGACTTCGTCGTCATCTGGGTCATAGTGATGCTGTGGCCCATCGGCCTCATTGGAACTCAAGACAACAAGTCCATTTCGATCTAGCTCTTCTTCTTGGCTCAGTACCCGCAGGATGTAGGAGCTGGTGCCTGTGTGAGCTGTAGGGCTACTGTGTCTCTCGGTGACAGCGGCTTGAGAAGGGGATCCCGTCTGAGATGAGACATGCAGGTCCTGAAAAGACCACTCGACTTCGGAGATCCTTGGAGAAGAACTGTCGATATTGCGATTGTCAGAGACGGCAGCAGTGATTGCCGGTGGCTGGACGACAACCGAGCCTTGGCCGAGAGATGCCCCTGAAGCCAGAGGAGGTGAAAAAGCAGGAGGAGAGGGCGTGGGAAGGCATCCAGGTGTTGCATTTGACCCAGCTTTCGAGATGGCTCGTGATATGGATCGCGAGTGATCTTCCATCGTGACTGTCAGCGGCCTGTCAAAAATGAAATATCCTCAAGCTGAGGCTGCCCTTGAATGGTTGTCAATTATGCGTGCCGAGCAACCAACCAACCCATGGGGCAAGTACGAGCTGAAATTAGCTACACAGAGGGCAGTAGATACTGTGAGATGTGAGAAGTAGACCTGTGAAGGTCGTGATAAGTAAGAAGCAAAGCTGCCAAGACGTAGAGAGCAGTTGAAGTAGTAGTCCTCGTAAGAAAAGGAAAGAGTGATGTGCCTGATCACGGAAGGTGCCACTTGCTGCGGAAAGAAAGACGTATGCTTTGAGCGAGGCTATATAAGACTGCCCTAGGAGTGATCGTAAGTCGTGTGCAAAGTATGCAGCTAAAGGTTGATTGATCGAATAGTGAGCGTAAATTTGAAGCGGCCCTGGCGGTTGAGGTATCATGTAATGGAACGACCGGGCTTGAGGTACAAGCAGAATCAATATACCAGATCCGAAATAGAACGACTGTTGAAGATATGTTGATGAGAAGACGCGTCTGGGCAGACAAGGTCAAAGTCGTATGGTTGTGTAAAAGGAAGAATAGAGGCAAGCTCTTGTGTATGTGGCAGCCAAACCGTATAAGTAGCAGTAATATCGAGAAGGAAGGAAGCCTCTCAAGTCGTAGCTTCTTAAACCGGAAGAGGAAAGTGCGGGTTCGTTCGATGTATCCTGGTAATGAACTGTATATTGGGTCAGAATGTGAGAGAAAAGGGTGAACACAAGGCCAGGGTCGGTCTTCAACAACGCAAAGCTCGCGGCAGGCGATAGCAATGCCAGCCAAGGTACCTGATCAAGCAAAGTTAGATGTCACTATGGCGAGCACATATCCTACCGTTGGCAAAGGCCACGGAGATAAAAATGTGAAGCCCAAAAGTTTTGAAAATGATTGCATTGCTGGGCGCCAGAATCCAAAAAGCCCCGGTGTTGGTATCTGCCTGTACAAGATGTACATTCCTCCGGTTGTCTCTCTCTTTCTCTAAAATTTTTAATCTGTTCCATTCTAGGTGCGGATTTAAGCGTTGGTCTTGAGGGTGCGGAAGAAATCCATGACGCCGGTGAAGACGACGAGAAGGATACCGCCTCCGGGACCGAGACGGAGGACCTTGGGCAGGAAACCCTTGTACAGCGCGCTGAAGCCCTCCTCCTTCGCGACTGTGGCAACGGCGGGCCAAGCCCAGTTGTACTTGGGGGTCTGTCCGGGGACCTTGGGGCTGTTCTGGATGCGGGACTTGACGACGTCCATGGGGGTGTTGAGGATAGTACCGACGGTACCACCAATGGCACCGGAGATCAGGTCGTTGGTGACCTGGCCGGCCTTGTTCTCGGCCTTGGGGAGAAGCTCGCGGACCTGGAAAATGCAGCCAAAGTAACCGGCGTTCCAGACAATGTGGCGCCACATGGTGCTCTCGAGGCCATTGTACATGGCCAGAACACCCTCGGCGGCGACGGTCTTGCGAATAACGTCGAGCATGCCACTGTACTTGCCGGCAGAGGCCTTGTCCTGTAGTCTAATCTTGACGAGCTCGAAGGGGACGACGACGAAGGCCTCGGTGGCACCGGCGCTGGCTCCGGTCAAGATGGAGAGAGACTGGTTCATCTTGGCAGCGCCGAACAGGTTGCGGTAGATCTTTCCCCACTCGTCGTTGGCGGCGAACTTGGTAGCACGCTTGGGAGCCTCCATGAGGATGGGGGCGGTGATACCGCGGTAGAGCGTCGCAAAGCTGCGGTTCGTAAGCTTGGTGAGTACATTTGCGGAGGCCGAAGGAGTGGTTTTGCCTACCCCTCGTTGCGGACAATCTTGCGGAAGCAGTCAACCATGCCATTGTAGTGGTCGGCACCTACGCCCTTGCCGGTTTGGAGTTGCCTGGACGTTCGGGTCAGTCGGGGTTTGCGCGAGTGGCTGGCGATCGCGCAGAGCTTACACTCGTGTCTTGACGACGTCCAAAGGGTACCTATTGTGCGGGTTAGCATGGTGGCCACGTGAGCGTGTCGTAAGAGGATGGTTGACTTACATGACCAGAATCTAGAATTGCAGAAAGCGTAAGCATATCTCGTCACTCCATTACCGTGTGGCATCGTTGTGTACTGACCTCCGAGACACCGGCAATGGCGCCTGGATGCAGTGGTCAGTATTTCGGGTCCGATATCGCGACGGTGGGGGGATTTCGGGCAACGAACCTGCGGCGAACTGGTACTGGAAAGGGAGGGGCTTGTCGGTCGACATCTTGACGGTAGACAGCTGGGAAGTCGGTGGTTAGCTGGGAGAGGAGAGCAACGGCGGGTGCAATTGAGAACTCACCGAGGAGCAAAATCAATCGGGCGGGTTGAGGTGCGTAGGTGGGAGGGTTTGAGGAAGCGCTGGGAAACTGGAGTGAATTGGATGGAGCGGAAAATCGAACGAGGTACGGAGTCTTAGCTTTAGCGGGAACTGGGCTCTTATCGCCAGGGCCCCCGGGCGGAGGTCCCTTATCGGCCTCTTTTTTGTGTGTGCAGCTCGCACTGAGAGTCTCAAGCAGCCAGTTTCCAAGTTACCGAGCGGCGCCGGACTCCACCGGATGGGCTCTTGCAGCGTCTTGCTCATCGTCCCTGACACTTGCGAGGCTCATGATTGGTGCGCTCTTCTGGGACCAGCGGGATTACGTATTGGCATCTCGCTTTGGTAGCATGGCGGCACTGCGGCAGCGTGGGCAAGTGGCTTTTTGGGACGTTCCGGGGACCTGGGGGGGATCTTTCTTTACCCCAGGGCCCGGGCCACCTCATCTTCCTCTGCAATCCATGCCGAGATGCATCTGCCACTGCGACGGTGAGACAGATTTCATGTGCCGTCTATTGCCGAGATTCGGGCGACAATTCCGACTCAAATGCGATGGTCATTCTTCACATTGATCTCAATGCCATACTTTTCAGTACTAGGCGTGCCAGATATCGCGGCTTCGAAGCGGTAATGTATCATTGTACATCGTTGACAATGGACTCAAGAGTAGGTTAACGCAACAAATTACCTACTCACATACGCTAAACTAGACACACCTGTTTGGAGTGTTGTATCTGAATAAGGCAAGTCATGACGATGGCAATGGGGCCTTTCGCCGAATAACACTCTCTATATAAGATATGCAGGAATTCAAGGTACATGCAGATGACCGGCATTGGTTGCCAATAACTAAGAGCAAGCCCATTGCGCCTTACCTAGGTTCTTCGGTATCTTCCCCATTAGCACAACAAGGAAGCAAATGGCATTCGGTAATATGCAAGCCTGCCGAATGGAGGCTCATCGCGTGCAGGCCGAATGCGATCCCGGCGTTTCGAGGGCAAAGAGACCGCAGGCGGGGTGCAGCAGCTGGCGGGGGATAGCTCCCCACCTCATAACGGCCTTAGATAAGCACACAGCGTGTACCTGTCCTATGAGTCGGGAGTGGCAGCTCTTTCATTGTTTCGTTTCCACCACTGCTGCAACTGGGGCAAGTATCCGCGGATTTGTTTCAACGCTTTGGTCGAGTGAAGACTGATTCTACCTTATAGATACAATAAGTGAAAGTAAATTTGAGAATTCTTTCAGCCTATCCTACCTTCTTTGGGAGACGTAAATAAGTATACCTATGTGAACCTAGTAAATGTAAATTCAAGTTACCTATGGATTGACTTGTATGACATGATCAGGTACCCTAGATATTGACATAGATCCAGGGTGTTTGGCCAAGTCACAAAGACCTTGAGTATTGCACACTAACCAATCACTTTACGAATTGAAAAAAGTAGGCTGGAAAGTTCTCACCTTGTCATCGCCGTGACTTGGGTTCTCTTAGAGAACATGCTTACATAGACAGATTTCCTGTGACTTACTCGGCGTGCCAGGACCAGCATGTCTCAATCCCCAAAAAGTGCACCGCTGCCCGCTAGCCACCCCACCTGAAGCGACAAACGGGAAGCTTGTCTGGCCTGCAACCAGAGCACAAGCTCCCAGCTTCGAGTCCGATTGGCTGCGCCATAACGCACCAAGGTGCCTGTCACCTACCTTACCTTCGCTGCATGCCCCCCCGTGGAGCCGGGAATTCGCGGCGCGGCGGGCTCTGACGCGCACAATTGGCGACTTGAGGTGAATACCTTCAATTTCCATCGCCAACCCCACCCCCGATTCACATCTCTTCGCCAGCAACGACCCTCCTACAACCGTCGTACTCATCTCATCTTCCGTTCATCTCGGTCTTTCTAGGAATCAACACCAAAAATCGCAGACCCGCGACACCGTTCATCAAACCGAATACCCTCGCCACTCGACTGCTACTACGCTACCGTATCTAAGAGTCATAAGCTCAACGACCAAGTGGCAACTTCGATAAACCCCCCCCTCTCTCTCTCCCTCTCTCAACTCTAGGGCTTTGTAACCTCACAACATCCTTCGCGCACCATCTGGCCGCCCTCGAACCGTATCGATTCAATACCCACGATTCCGCTCTTCTCGCGCTCGGAATCGCACCTTTAAACAAGCCGTGATCCCAGAGACTCACAGCGAGGTGCTATCCAAGTGCTGGAAGGGTCCCTTGCCTACCATCTGCCCATGAGTCACCTACTTTGGAAATATTACTGGGAAAACGATGTCGACAGGTTTCGGCGTCTGCTCGTCCCGGCCGGCCATACGGCGCAAACTGCGACAAGGAGCCCGGGCATAGGTGCTGGACCCCTTGGGGGCAGTCCCGGACAATACGGAACTTCTCCCCGGAATCTTAAACAACGCAAATCCTCCGCCGTCGGTTTCGGCCCAGCTGGATCAAAGAATGCCAATAACGCTCTCGGAAAGGCTGAGATCAACAGCCGTGATCATGCTGGCCTCACAGTACTGCTCCGCGCTGCTTCCTCGACAGATTCGGCCGCCATCCTCTTCGTCCAGGCCCTGCTCGACCACCCCTCGATCGATCTATATGTGCAAGACCCCGAGAGTGGCTGGAACGCTCTTCATCGAGCACTCTACTGTGGAAATATCGCCATTGCACGTCTACTGCTTGAACGAGAGCGCAAGATCCTTACAGAGCAAACCCTCGGAGTCTCGGTCTCCAAGGTTGGGCAGTTGATCAAGACGAAAGACCGCGAGGGCAACAGTCCTTTTGATCTCTACAACTCAACCATTGCTGTGCGAACACTGGGAGACTCTGGGGACCTCAACGACTCTGACATCGACTCGGATACAGACAGCACCTCAGATGGAGGCCAGGCGTTGATGAGATCAGTCGCTGCACTCGATGGCGCAGCGGAAGGCGAGGAAATCTTTGTTTTTGGAAGCAACCGCAACATCTCACTTGGTGTGGGCGACGAAGACGACCGGCAGTATCCCGAGAGGATCAGCCTAAAGCGGCCGGATCAACTCATCCGCAGATTCTACCAAGAGTACCTGGAGAAGACCAAAGCTGTGTCTCATGGTGCCAGCCTGCCGGATGAAGATGTGGACCTGGAAGAGATTCCAGCCCTCATCCGCAATCGGCCTCTGCGGATTCACGATGCTGTTCTCTCAAAGCTGCATACCGCCATCTTGACAACTGACCCGGTTTCAAACTTGTACATCTGCGGTGTTGGCCGCGGCGGGCGACTTGGGCTAGGCGACGAAAATACGCAATACCGCTTCGTGCCGGTACAAGGCGGTCTCGCCGACAAGAAGGTGGTGCAAGTTGCACTTGGCCAGAACCACACTATGGCTGTCACGGATGCTGGCGAGCTATGGACCTGGGGCTCCAACAGCAACTCCCAGCTAGGATATGGCTTGCCGCCGCCAGCCAGACAAGACGAAGAACCGATGAGCACCACCCCACGACAAGTGTTTGGGACACTCAAGAAGGAGGTAATCCTGGGCATCGCAGCATCGGCCGTGCATTCAGTCGCCCATACCTCTTCGTCACTGTTTTGCTGGGGTAAAAACCTTGGTCAGCTGGCGCTGATGGATGCGGATTCGAGATCTTTGGAAGTCCAACAAACTCCCCGAAAAGTCGCAGCTTCGCTCTTCTCTTCGCCCATCGCTGCAGTCTCCGCCGTAGATAAAGCAACCACCGTCTTGCTGGCAGACAGCACCGTCTGCGTCTTTACGAGCTACGGTTACAACTTTGTCAAGTTTCCTTCCCCTGACGTCTTTGTAAATCACCAGTTCACCGCATCAATGTCGACTAGGTACAGTACAGTACGGAATCAGGTCAGCCGTATCACATCCGGCGGCGAAACGATTGCGGCTGTCACTACGAGGGGCGATCTCTTCACTATGGCACTGATCCACAAGTCGGATGCGACTACGACGGCAACTTCTACGACAAATCCAGCCAAGATCAAGGGTGCCGTCACGACACCGCAATGCGTGTGGAATGCTCGGAAGGATGGTGTCAAATCCGTCAGTGTTGGAGAACACGGCGCTGTGATCATCTGCACAGAGTCTGGAGCGGTTTGGCGTCGTATCAAGCGCGCTAAAGCGAAGGACGCTGCCACCCCGGGGTCAGCAGACATCAAGAGAAAGGATTTCAAGTTCCAGCGTGTACCGAGTATCACCAATGCTGTAGCTGTGCGAAGCTCCACCTTTGGTGCATTCGCGGCAATCCGCAAGGATTGTGATGTCATGAAGGAACAAATCAGCATCAACGAGCAGTCGCTCTGGGAGGACTTCGCCTCCCTATTCGCACTACGAGAGTTTCAGGCATCGACGCCCAAACCCGGCGACAAAGACACAATCGGTTTCTGGAAAGCCGAGGAGCTGAAGTATCGGATAGGGGAGCTGCCGTACGAACTCCTCAAGTCCGTGGATCTAGAGCGTGACTTACAACAATTTTTCCTAATGTACCCGAACTCGGACGTTGACATGGAGCTTCGCACCTCGTCATATCCAGATGTCAAGATTCCGGTGCACTCATGGATCTTGACTGCCCGAAGCTCTGTTCTGCGAAGTTTGCTCAGCGACTATCGCAATGGTGGTCAGGGGAACATCCCGCAAGTGCTTAGTCTCGAAGAAGGAGATGGGAGGACGATAATCACCCTCGAATCGGTCGACCTGCTGTCTTTGATGAATTTGGCTGTTTATCTTTATGATGACACCGTCGTCCCGGCATGGAATCACACTCGCCAAGCACCCGCTCTAGCCCACAGGTACCGCCAGGTCCGCAATGAGCTGATGAAGCTTGCGACGAAGCTTGACATGATGAAGCTGGAGTCGGCTGTCCGTCTGCAGACGACCGCGGAAAAATCACTGGACAAGGACTTTGCCAAAGCCATTCAGGACCTAAGGTACTTTGAAGACGCGGATGCTCTTGTTGAGCTCGACGGCGAAGAGGTACCGGTTCACAGCCAGTTGCTGCGCCAGCGATGCGAGTTCTTCGAAGGCCTGTTCCATGGGCGAGCCGGCGGCATGTGGCTTGCTGGCCGTCGCGATGAACTAGACGAGGAAGAACTTGTCAGGGTGGACTTGAGTCATTGTGATCCTGAGGCGTTCCAATATGTTCTGCGATACCTCTACGCAGACGTCGGAACGGAGCTCTTCAACCAGACCACATCAGCCAATATTGACGATTTCTCTGACCTGGTAATGGGCGTCATGAGCATTGCGAATGAACTCATGCTAGACCGGTTGTCCCAGGTCTGCCAATACATCATCGCACGTTTCGCCAATGCTCGAAACATCGCCTTGCTGCTCAACGAGATCAGCGCATGCTCGGTTACGGAGTTCAAGGACGCGGGGTTAGAGTACATTTGTCTGCAAATGGAGGCTGTGCTGGAAAACCACTTCTTGGATGGCTTGGAGGAGGATCTCCTAGAGGAGTTGGATAACGTTGTCCGAGAAAACCAGCTAGCTCGCTATCCTTTCGCCAGAAGTGGACGGGCCGAGCTGCTCTTGTTTGAGAAGGACCCCGATCTGGCTCTCGATATTGACGAGGAACGCCGCCGAAGAGTACGCGAGATGGCCTTCCGGGTTACGCAAAGAGACGACGAAAAGAAGATATCATCATCTTTCAAGACCAAATTTGGCAGTCTTGAAGACTTGTCCGGCGTCACGTCTCCCAGTTTGGACAAATCTCGGCGCAAGTCCAAGACTGGCCGCAACGAGCCGTTCAGTCCCAGCCTCAGACCCAAGGAATCCCATGCCGATTTGATGTTCAACATGGACGACGAGGGACCTTCCGCTCTAGGTAGCCCTACAGTATCACCCACGCAAAGGGCTGCCGAGGCCAAGAGCCAGTCCGAATTGGACCGGATTCCGTCGTTGTCTAGTCCCTGGAAAGACACCAAGGTTCAGGCAGGCTCGCCGCAATACCCAGTGCAAAGCCCCCCGATGGGTACATCCGCCAACCTCGGCATGAGTCCTTCACCGACAGACTCACGTGGGCCGACTGCCCAAAGGTCTGGCAGCCCGTGGGCAGCAGCAGCATTTCCAACCCAGAAGATGGACCTGCGTCGGGTTCTGACGGAGACGCCCACAAAGTCTGCCTTGTCCGCCGGCATTGCCGCGCAAAAGAGCAAGGAGGCGTCGCCGAAGCCCGCGCAGCCCAAGGTATCGCAAAAGGAGCGGAAGAAGCAACAGCTAGCACAAGCCGCTGCTCAGGCGGCTCTCGAGGCTGAGGTCTCGCAGCCGAAAGCAGCCTGGGACAAGGACGCAGCTGGCAACAAACCCGCCCCCTGGAAGCCTGTAACGAGCGGGCCGAAGACGTCGTTGAAAGACGCACTGGCCAAGGGCTTGGCTAAACCGGTATCGCCACCAGTGGACAGCCCATCTTCAAAGCCGCTACTCTCAGTCGAGAGTTCAGCGAGATCTTCACCGCGGAGGGCAGCTTCACCGGACACGCGGTTCCCGGGTCAATCACGCGTCAGCAGTTCCTCTCCAGCCGTGGCCGGCGCCTCGACGAGTCAGCCTGCGTCGTCGAAACCGCTGGTCCCGCACTCCAAATCTTACATTACGCCCGCGAACAAGGCCGAGCCCATTTTGGGATTGAGTATGGCAGACATTATCGGCCAGCAGAAGCGGGAGCAAGAGATCGTCAAGGAAGCCGTGGCGAAGAGGTCGATGCAGGAGATCCAGCAAGAGCAGGAGTTCCAGGAGTGGTGGGACCAGGAGACGCGGCGGGTGCAGGAGCAGGAGGCGAGGCGGGAGACCAAGGATAAGACGGCGAGGGAGGGCAGGGCGCAGAAGGACGGCGGCGGCGGAGGCGGCAGCAGTAGCAAACGAGGGCGTCGGGGCCGGGGCGTCGCCAAGGGTAAAGCATCCGGTGGCGTTCCTCCGGGCCAAGACCACGGCGCCACCACCGCCAGCAACGCCGGTAACGTCGATGCCGGAGGGGTACCACCGGCCAAGGCGCCCGGTGGCCCGGCGAATAACTCCCGAGGGCGTGGTTACCGTAACCGGGGGAGAGGTGGGAAAGCATCGGCATCCGCAGCGGCATCTACATCTTGATTTTCTGCGTCTTTGTTTACAACTGATTTTCTAGGGCGTTTCAAGGTGTCACGGAGCCCGACAAAAACCTCGAGGCATGGTTTACCATTTGGGAAACACGGCAATTGGGTTTTCTATTTTACACGAGCATTGGGGGACACCAACTTTGTGTTGTTACCAAATGTTATCAAATTGCTTTCCGCTTGGTCACAATAGACGGAACGAGAAGACAGACAGACGGAAAGAGAGAGAGACACACACACAAGAGAAAGAAAAAGAGACTTCTTCACTCCTACATGCTGCGCCCACTGCTGCCCACCGCTTCCCAAGATTTTGAAAAGACTTTGCACGATTCAGGTTCTCGTTGACCGTTGAGCGCTAAGGCATTGGCTTGGTAACGGACTTGTCCTTTTGCTGGATGGGAGGTGATGCCATGTGACCAGTGGGGGGGCAGAGAGGGAAACGTTGCCAAGAACGGTTTACTTTGAGCTACCTACTAAGGAACGCAGGAAACAGAAGGCTCTCTTCCTCCGCATCGGCGAATTTACCACGATGCCGTGCCCGCTTCCTCCTCCGATGTACAGGTCTCACAGAGAGCGTATCTATACGCAAATGTAAAAAAGGAGGGACAATGTGTGGTACTTTCGGGAGATGGGTCCGATCTGCAGACGCCGGTTCGGATGCAGCGTGCCACTGCGCCAGAACCACAGTCACCATGTTGCGTGGGTGTGTGATGCGTTGTGGTGCGCGGTTGACTTGCCTTGCCTTACTACTACGTATGTACTCCGTACGTTGGACGGGTGCGGGGGAGAGGAGAGGAGTGGAGCCCGGGCCGGAGCATGGTCTTATCGTTATCTGCAGATATCACGAGTCGGGTGGCAGTGGCACTGATAATGACTATGGCAACTAACCTGAAGCACCAAAGACGATGGTGGTGATGCTGATAAGGGGGCTGGCTGCCAGGCTGGCTGATGGATGTGCAGGTTGCTAGTTCATTGGCGATCGGTGCGATGACTCGTTTGCCCAGGGAAAGGTTGCTTGCTGCTTGGCTGCTCGATTTGGGATTGCCGCACATGCCGCCAGGGGTGGGATCACGACAACATGAACAGGCAACGAAGCGGCAAGCCAGATGGAGTAGGTCGCTCGGGGTTTGCCTTGCCACGCTTGCCTACCTTGGTATATGGGCGAGAGATCGCTTTCTCGGACGGTGCCATGTATAGGAGCTGCTGGAGGCTAGATCCGGCGCATTACAAAGTTGCCGCCCGTGGAGAGACGACGATAAGAGAGGCGGGTACGGATACTCTGTCAGTCCTGAGTCTGCAAAACAGGATGGGGGGTGGTTCCCCAAAGAAAAGAAAGGACGACGAGCTGAGCGCTACGGTGACGGGAGAAGGATTCCCGGGATCAACCGAGGACCGGGTGAGTCGAGTGCCTACCTTAGAGTGAGTGTCGACTACCGGCGTACAAGCCTGCGTACCTTGGACCCTGCCATCTATCCGCCTTTTCAAAAGTGTCTTTGCTCATCGTGGACTCGGGCGAGACAAATGTTGGCGACCTTGTTGACCTCGACGTTCACTTGATGGACACAAGGGGTTGGTTGGGTTCTCAGCCGCAGAGGCACACCGAGAAGGGGGCAGGGTGGTTGTTGCTAACACTAACAGTGCCTTGACAGTCGTAGACAAGGGACATGGCGATAAATCGAAATGATGATGGCGCTTGGATGACCCGGCCAGCTGTCAGCGAGCACCAGTATGTATTTGGACTCAACCCCAATTCTTCGCATTGCAGGGTCTGTGGTAAAGGCTGCGGCACTCCGTACAAGTCAACAAATCAACAAGCAAACACCGCTGCGGCCGAGAGAAGCGGCCCTGACGCAAGGCGGAGAAGAACAGGAACAAGCAAGACTGGTGTGACTGGCGACGGAAAGTCAACGAAGCACAAGTCGGCCGAGGCAAGGGAAAGGCGAAAGTGGAAGTGACTTAGCAGAGCCGCCCGCCACCCCTTACCTACCCCGTCATTTCTGCCCCAGAACCCAGTGGTCATGCATGGGGTGGAGTTGAGGCCATTCTGAGGTCCGGGCTTGGTACGGAGTAGGGTCGCGGCGCTGCCTAGGTATTCCCCATCCAAGACCTTTTTGCATATTGGAGGCGGCGACCCGGAGGACTTCCAGGACTCAAGCGTCAAAGATGTGAGAGCCAATCCCAGTGGATTTGATTGCCTGACCTCTCCGTATCGGGGCAAGTGTCTGTATGACTACGAGGTGCAGTCCCGGGCGCGCCCCATACATGATACATGCAGCTGGCGATGGCTTGATCAAGTTGGCGAGTGGCAGCCTAGAGGAAGAAGAAGTTGAGCCTCGAAAGTCTAGGTTGGGGTTGGTTGAACGTCGACCGTTGGAGTTGGAGTTGGAGTCAGAGATGGAGTCATGTCGATTTGAGGATGATGACTCTGACTCGGAAGGTAATCCGTGCCACCCCTTAGCCTCTTTCTTTTTCGTCTTCCTTTCTTCTTTTCTGCATTTTTGGGATCTTCTTTGTTGACATTTCTTGATACTCCGTACGGTATGTCGATATCCCCAGGTCAGCTGGGGGTAATCAATCGAGCCCAGGGAAGCAACACAAAGACTCTTGGTGATTGAATGAGGAGCATGCAGGAAGCATTTCAGGAGAGAAAAGTGGAAGAATGGGAGTCTTCACCCCACGACCGCTGTCACACAATAGAAAGGCCGGTTCTACCTGAGGTACCTAATGTATGCATCTTGACGAACGAACGGTGCAAGTACAACCAGGAAGCAAAAGCAAGGCATGGTACTCTGACCATGTACATACTTCCCGTCGTTCGTACTTTGGAGAACATCAGGGTGCTTGTATGTCACCATGTCACTCATGTCTCTACGTACTTGATGCACCTGCAATCTGCAACACTCACAACTTCGCAAAACCAACAACGCTCATCATCAGTCAATAGAAGACAGCAACTCGTAACAATACCAACTGACCTTGCCCTGTGGTGCTACAAACAACAACACCTGCAGCAACTTCAAACCCCAGCTCTGTTCTGTTCCGTCCCATCCCATCCCATCCTGCTCCAGTCAACCTGACGGAACGATGCATGCACGGGTGTGTCTTGGTCCACCGCCCATCACAGATGCAGCCCCATCGAGCCCATCCATGCTCCCCCTGTTGCTGTTCCATGCCCTGCCCCCCATGCTCCATGCTGCGGCTACTGGCTGCTGCTGTTGGCCTGCACGGCCTGGTACTCCTCCCACGGATACTTCCACTGTCCAGGCTATTAGCAGCACCTCATGCCGGGGCGGATGCGCTGCCGCTGCAGGACCCAGACCAGCCGGTGCCAGCTCCTCTCCTGCCCCCTACCTCTCTACCCTAGGTACCTTAGGTAGGTACCCTGTCACTCCTCTCTCTGTCTCTCTGAGTCCACGTCCCTATCACTGAGGTGGTGAGTCTCTCCAAGTCACTACCAAGCTCTGTATCTACACGAAGTTACTTCGTTGCTCATATGCTTATCCACACACTCAGACAGCTCCGACGAGAGATCCATGTCATCGGCTGCTCAGTGTCTCTCCCTTCCCATCTCTCTTCCATCATCCTCTGCCTCCCGTACCTTACCTCCAAATCTTCTCTATTACCTCTCGCCCTCCCTCACCTTGTGTCTCTCTTCCTAAACTACCCAGCAACTGCTCAGACAACAATCCCCTTGTCTTTGCCTACCTCAACGCACTTGATTATCTACTTCTTCTTGTCCTCTTTGCATCATCGCCTCTGGCCCTTGCGCCTTATCGCCCTTGGCCCCCATTCTGGCAACGCTAAATCTCCGTCTTCTCTCCAAAGTACTCACCACAACCTTTTCCCCATCATCACTCTTCTACACTTTCCCTCGCTCTCTTCGAGTCAGCATATCCCGTCTGATCTTTCTGCTGTGCCTGCTTCTTCTTCTTCTGTGCCATACTTAGCCTCCCCTGCCTCTTCGCTAGGTACGAACGCATCGACAAGTATACACCGCTTTACTTGCACGCCTGAATTACAGTCCATTCTGCTGGCCCACCCAGGTGACTCGATGACGGAAGGGTACTTGTCGACGATCACGAGGCTCAACAACCATTGAGCGGATGACACCAGCGCCGATAACCTCCGACTCGACCACCACGGCACCGCAACTCCGCATATCGCCGTCCATTCTTCTCTGATTTCCTCCCTTTTCTTGGAATCCGGATAGCCACACCAGCCGCGCATTCTGGAGCGGCTCGTTTGCGTTGTTGTTGGAGGACGTGCTTAGGAAGTCGCTTTCCCTGCTTGGCGAAAGCTTCCCCTCTGTCACCACAGCTTCTCGTTTCGACTTTCCTGCTCTATACCGCACGCAACCGAGAGCCATGGTCCAAGGCAGCGCTTAGCTTGTACATTTCGCCCTCGCCCTCGTTCTGCGGTTCTGCAGTCATCAAGCCCGGCTCCATAACGCCCTTGGCCTGCTTGTGCGATATCGCTTCTCACCATTCGCCGCCCGTCTCCACGTTGACTTTGTCGCCTTGCCCGTCGTTGCCTGCGTCGTTGCGCGCCTTTCCAAAAGGGTACTGCAACAACTACTTTCTCTCCGCCCGCCCTACGAGTTCTTCTCCCCCGACCGGCCGATTCTCCCCTCGCTGTTCTCTCAACGACCGAGGCAATCGAGGTGTTGTTTCACTCCCCTTGCAGTTGTCATGAAGGATGGATGAGCAAGTTCGGTACCACCCCAACTTCGATATCGCGAATACCCTCTCCCCCGCCGCCTAGAACTTCCACGAACTCGCAACACACAGCTTGTCCTTGTCTTCCCGAAGCTTAGCCTATCACGGCGGCTCTTCAGATCAATCTTGTCCTAGACTTGCCCTTGGGGCTGCAATCTGCCAGACAAGATGCATCAGCAAGCTCGACCCGCCCCACGGGTCTCTTCCCCCGCTTCTGCGCCCCAGACGAATCCCACAAGAACGAACAACCCGAGAGAAGGAATGCTTGGTACACGCGAAAGAGCTAGCTCGGGAGCGTCTGGTCGCGATTCTGCCGCAGCGTCACCCACCATCGAGACGCCTCCGGGTTCCGTTTCGGCAGATGCCGTCAAGAAGTTGGATCAGATAATTCAGGTGTGTACTACGAGACAGAGGCCCAAAGGTGCCTCGGCCAAGATCTTCCGCTAATTTGAGCGCAGAACTTCCACACCAAAGCTGCATCACTGGTGTTGCAATCGCGTTTGAACCTGAAGCCCATATATACGGCTCGTGGCTCTGGGAACAAGAAGCTGAACAAATGGGTGAGTGCTGGCTCGTTTTGAACCTCTGGTATCGCTTGCAGAGCTGGGTACTGACGCCTATGCCTCCTCAGTTTCAAATCGAGACGGAAGAATTCGACGACTTCAAAGAGGAACTTCGTATTTGGCGTAACTGCGGTAGCTTCGAGAACAAGCCTATGCCCCTCATCATCGAAACCTATCTCGATACATCACGTTTAACCCCTAGTCAGAGCCTGGTCATTGTGGACGAAAATGGTAAAAGATGGGACGTGATGGAAGCTCTCAATTCATCCGACTCGAGCGACGACGGCCGCTCTCTACCCACAAAGAGGAATACGGAGGTGATACTCGAAAGATGGCGCATTGAACTCAAGACTTTTCCCACATCCGACCCGGACGACTTTGGCCCGATACTGCCAACCATCTACAAGAAGAGCATCGTCTTCTTTCGGTCTCTCTTCGTTGCAACCAGGATTCTTCCTGCCTGGAAGTTCTCTCAAGCATCTGCAACCAAAGGCGTCCATCCTTCATTAGAACCCCGTTGTCGTGTCCGAACTGGCGAACTAGACACCGGCGGCATCGACCGGCTTAGGCATCCGTTGTATGATGGTCGCCCGGATGTCGTAACTGATTACGTTTTTGGCGACTTGGAGGTACCGGTTGGTCGCTTCTATGCATCAGTCACTTACAGAAATGAGTGTAATTTCAGAGTGGACGACTCAGAGGCATTGCTAAGCTCACGATTCATGGGCGTTGATGAGAACTTCTTCAAGCCATCACTGCCCCAGCGAACATCAAGCACCCGACGAAACGACCCCGAGGTGGGTTCTCTTCCGTCTCACAGGAGGAGTAGGACTCTTGCAGATATGCACCAGACATACGGCAGTCTCTCAACCTTTCACGGAGAGGGAGCCTTGGGCACTAGCCCTATATCAGCTCTCAAGGCTGTGAAGCCCCCTGGATCTGACACGAGCTCTCCGTCTGGGTCTGCTCCTACGAGCAATGAGCTGAACCCACCAAATTCATTACCCGTCACTGGCCTCGCAACAAGGCCCACAATGAAGGGCTTCAGCAGCAGTGGCCGACGTCCGTCCGTCTCTTTCCAGCCATTCAAGGCTGGGTCACTGTCTGGATCCCCCGTCCCTCGAACTCTCGATTCCGAATCTCCCGCATCTCCCATCTCACGCGCGGCGGCACTCAACGCTCTTACACAACCTCGCAATCGGACGTCACTGACCGCAGGAATGCCTGCCACCCTCCGAGGTGGTCCTCCACCGGCCGAAACAGCCGTAGTAGGCTCGCCCCGGCCGTCTTCGACAAGTCGGTACAGCAGCAGTTTTACTCATCGCAAAGGACGGTTATCCTTTGGCGGCGCTAGCAAAGCCGGCGATGATGAGCAAGGAAGCAGCGGTCGACAAAGCCTATCCTCGTCAGTGGCTCAGCCAGGATCAGGCCTCCTAGCAGAAGCGAGTGCAGGCGGCAGCTCCGGATCGCTCCAAACAGATGACGACCAGATCTCGGAATTCTTGAAAGCGCTGGATAGCAAAAAGACACTCAAGAGCTTCGAGTCAGGCAAGAAGGGCGAGGGCGCGACGAATCGGACAGTCGCACAGCTTTCGAGGTTCCACCTCATGAAGGAGTCGAACCAGGCGCTGACAGACTCGATGACTTCATCGATGCAAATGCAGCGCTCCTCAAGCTCATCCAGTCGACAGCTGTCCAATGTGCCAAGCATGGCCGCGCCAGCGTCAGTATCCGTTTCCTCCTCGCCTGGAAAGCCTCTCTCTCCTCACACCCCTCATACGCCTGCTGTCCCCTCACGATTGAGCGAGAACTCGATCATCAACTACAACACAAGCCAGCCGCGAAGCGACCGCACCAATCCCAGTGCAGAGAACACACAGATGCCT
Organism: Colletotrichum scovillei; assembly: GCF_011075155.1. NCBI lineage: Eukaryota > Fungi > Ascomycota > Sordariomycetes > Glomerellales > Glomerellaceae > Colletotrichum > Colletotrichum scovillei. The sequence continues at coordinate 1,698,814 of NW_023336263.1, forward strand.
AGAGAGGACACCATCACCCAGGATGGGACCACTGCCATTGACATACCCATCTCTCCCAGAATCGGCACTCACCCTAGACGGTCTAGCTCGGTGGCACAGCAGAATCGGGCCATGGCCGACGATGAAGACGGGGATCTGGCCTTCGCCGCCAATCGCAGCATCAGCTTGGGGGCAGAGGATCGCGAGCCGCCCACGCTTAGCATGCTGCTGGGAAGACAGACAGAAGCTGAGTCTGCGTCTCGGCGAGCAGCGGGCTCGCTGCAGCCGACAGCGGACATCCCATCCTCAGGTTCGGCAGAGATGATGAGGCAGGGTTCGTCAGAAGGATCCAAACCCCCAGGTGGATTGATGGCAGTTGCGCCATCCAGTTCGCCATTTGGCAGGCGTCGTTACGCTGGCATGGCATCCACGGGAGGACGAGGCCAGACGCCTCCTCAGTCCTCCAGGGGAAGCTTTACGGGGTCCATTGGACGGTACGGACGCGGCGAGAATGACTTGATGGACGAAGAGCCGCTCCTCTTCGATATGTCAGAAATGGATGCGCAGTCGCGGAGAAGTCTGGAGGAGGGTCGAGGTGGTGGCAACATTGGTTCCGGATCTGGCAGTCGAGCCGACTTTGAACCTCGTGGTATCAGTCGAAGGGGATGGTGAGTAAGGAGCTCTCAGTGGTGATGAGGGACGGCTTCACAAGCAATGTTGCTGGAGGTGGCCAGGAAGCGCACCAGGCCCATCTCTTTCACTGGGTTATACTTGGGCTGAATGACACGAGCGCTTTTTATTTTCTCTCTCTGTTTTTTTCATAGGCCTACAAAGCTCAGGAGGACCTGAGGACAGGGTCCGGCAGAAAGGTATCATCGAAACGGTCTTTCATTTTTACTTCTCTTCTCCCGTATTCAAGACATATATCAACGGGTCGGAGAGATGGGTTCATGGCGTTGGATGGAATAGGAATGGCCAAGACAATTCCCAGTGCCGGCAGAGACGGCGGGGAGCACCTTGGGGAACCAAGGACATAGTACAGATACGATAGAAAATGCACAAAGACTGGCATGCATATACGCATTACCTCTGGGCCCCGAGTATATGCTATCCGGCATCGCATGAGCTCAAGCTTAGAAAATTGCAAGGGCGGAGTGACGATCCAGGGATGTTAGACGTTCTAGATGTGGCTTGACGTCGTTGCTGGTCCCGTTGGTTGGTAACTTGTTTCCGTGTTGGGTTCCCCGCAGGCCGTGATGGTGTGGCGCACGCAAGACTGACGTTGTGTTGTATAATAAGGATTTGGTTTAATCTCTCATTATCCTGTTTTTCTGTTCTTTCAATCTAGTCTGACAGCTTGATGCCTCTTCTGACGAAGAGATTTGGTCACCAAGGTATTTTGTAATCCATCTCGGGGCTACGTGGTGATTGTTGGGAAGTGAAGGGTAGCGACTGCAAGGTGAAGACTTGGATGATGCATGGATATCTACTAGAAGAAGAAGAAGAAGAAGGAAGAAGAGATTTGTAGCTATTTTAGGCAGCGGGTTTGAAGATGCTTCTTTGGAGACTAAAACAGAGGCTAAGGTAAAATAAACGCAAGAAGCCGTGGACCGTGGTGGAGCAAGCGAGGACGATGAGCCCGAGGAGGCAGGTCGCAGGACCCTCGGGCTCAAAGACGGATCAGGATCCGTTGGAATTAATTCGAGTCGAAGAAAGTCATCGTCGCAATTGGGCAGCGAAAGAAGAGGAGCCTACGGATACAGAGCAAGGTATGGAAGGCAACAAAAGAACCAAAGGCCCACGCGGTTGGTTACGCATGCTTTTGGCCGTCTCTCCTCCACACGTGTGGCGGTGCAGCAATTGCCCATAGTAAATGGGTACTGTTTTGAGCGTTTGCTGCTAGACCGCGGGTGGCAGAGGAGCAAGTCCGCGTAATTCATGGGCGAAACGGGCTCAGCCCCCCCTGTTGGGTTTTCCTGAGGTACCTTATACTCCGTACCCGTACCCATGGAGTAACTTACGCAGTACAGAGCTACCAGGCCGTGATGACGACGGGGCCTCTTTCGGGCTCTCCAAGGCGCACTTTGTTGGTGGCACCGCGGCACCGCAGCACCTTACACTGAGGTGAAGTATGTCACTCTCCGACTGTAGTTGTATGCAATGGGTACATCCCCCGCACATTCACAAAGCTGAAGAAGAGGAGCTCACACTTGGGCTGTGGTGGACGGGACTAGGTACCTAATGGTCCGGACCTTGTGACAGCCCATGGTGGCATGGCCACCTCCCAGAGCCCAGGTGCCAGATGCCAGCTAGAGAGCGTGCCAGGTTTCCCTGTGACCTTCTTCTCCCCCAAAGCCACAAGGTAATATCCGACCTCACCTTGCCTTCCATTGCCTTCAGGTTCCATACCTTGCCTTAGCGACGGATGCATGCTGCCGACTTTACTTTACTACGTATGTACATTAGGTATTAGTTGCTTACTTTATTTTCCACCAGAGGTAGAAGACGACGACTGCAAGATTCTGCCAGGTGTGCCTCAGCACTTACGCACTTACGTACCCGTCACTGATTACCTCAACCTTGGCGACCTTATCCATCACCTTCCTTTCCCTCGGGTTCACGCTTCGCCTCAGCACACACCTAGGTACACACTCGCGCGACATACCCACCTCATCGAGACGTCCCTCTCCCCAAACACCCACGACCTTCAACTCCGCCGACCCAGGCTCCAAGAACCTCCAACCTACACACGATTTGGCCAACTTTCGAGCGCACGCCTTTCACTCCGTCGTACTCGCCTAATTCCGTCCTCAACATTGCCAACCATCGCATTACATTCGCGCAGCCCGACGACAACTTGCACGTTCGCCTGACGTAGTCCACCGCTTTGCCCACTCCAGGCATCTTCTTGCCACAAAGCGCACCCGCAATATCTCCAAACCACTCGGAACAAGACAGCTTCTTGATCTCACCCGCCACCACACAGCATCTGCAGCGGCTCACAGCTTTTGCCCAACATGTTTCGAGCTGCCGCAGCTGGTCCCTTTGACGAGGGCGTCGGTACGTGTGCAGCCTTGCGAGCCAAACCCCATCGCTGGCCAACGTCGCTAACCTGTCCATCTTGCGTCATCTAGCCAAGGCCACCGACGAGAACCTGACGTCCGAAGACTGGGGAGCTATCATCGAGGTCTGCGACCGCGTAGGCAGCGATGCAAATGGTCCCAAAGAGGTTGTACAGGCAATGATTAAGCGTCTCGCCCACCGCAATGCCAATGTCCAGCTCTATACCCTCGAAGTGAGTTGCACCCATTTCTCCCCAGCTCGTTGCTGCCGCACCCATCCCGGCACACTGGACCTGTCGCTGACCTTGCTCCTCTTACTGCGCAATAGCTTGCGAATGCCCTCAGCCAGAACTGTGGCAAGAACATGCACCGCGAGCTCTCAAGCCGAGCCTTCACTGACGCCATGTTGAAACTCGCAAACGACCGCAATACCCACACCCAGGTCAAGGCCAAGATTCTCGAGCGCATGAAGGAGTGGTCCGACATGTTTAGCAAGGACCCCGATCTCGGCATCATGTACGACGCCTACTTCCGCCTCAAGCAGAACAACCCGACTTTGCAGGCCCCCTCGGCGCCCCAGAAGACTGGCCTGACCGACCTCGATCGTCAGAAGGAGGACGACGAGCTCCAGATGGCCCTAAAGTTATCGTTGCAAGAGGAGGAGAAGAAGAAGGCGCCTGCCGAGTCCAGCGCCGGCCCATCCTCTTCTGCCGCCGCCGCTGCCGGATCCTCGACACACGCCGCTGCACAGCCCCAAGCTCACTCTACACCAGTGCCTGCTGGCACGACAGCTGCCACTGTATCAAGGGTGCGAGCATTATACGATTTCGTTCCTTCCGAGCCGGGCGAACTCGAGTTCAAGAAGGGCGATGTTATTGCAGTCCTCGAGTCGGTTTACAAGGATTGGTGGCGGGGCTCGCTCAAGGGGAAGACAGGAATTTTCCCCCTCAACTATGTTGAGAAGCTCACAGATCCCACTCCTGATGAGTTGGCACGTGAGGCACAGATGGAGGCCGAGGTGTTTGCAGAGATCAAGAATGTCGAGAAGCTGCTCACACTTCTGAGCACGTCCAATACGGCGCCGAGAGAAGAGGATAACGAGGAGATATCGGTAAGTCCTACGAGTGCCACTTCAGCCCGACCCGGTACTAACAAGTCGCCAAATAGAAGCTCTACCATCAAACGTTGGCCATCAGGCCGAAGCTGATCAAGCTTATTGAGAAGTACTCCCAAAAGAAGGGTCAGAGATGCTCCACTCGCTTGTCTATGCTGCTTATACTGACCAAAACATGTAGATGACTTTACACAGCTGAATGAGAAGTTTATCAAGGCTCGCCGCGACTACGAGTCTCTTTTGGAATCATCCATGTCGCATCCTCCTCAGCCTAGTTACCACCAGTATGCCATGAGACCCGGTCCCGGCGGGTACCCAGGCGGACCGGGGGCGGGCTATCCTCCTCAAGGGCCTCCTCAAGGCCCTCCTCAGGGCCCTCCCCACCAACAGCAGCAGCAGGAGCAGAGATACTATACTCCAGCTCCCCAAGGTGAACTACCTTGATTGCCTTATTCCAAGCGCACCAAGTTTAACTAGTTTGTACATAGAACAACCCCAATACCCTCAGTCCACGCCCTCGCCGAATTTCCAGCGTCCGGCACAGGCAACGCCTGCTCCTTTCTACGTAGCTGGTGCAGAGGTCCCTTCAGCGCCGTCTCATAACCAACCGCAACAGTATCCTCCGCGTGATCAACGTATTCCATCCACGGGCAAGGCACAGGTGCCGCCGATCAACACCTCGTCACCACCGCCGGCCAACACGTACTCCGCATATTCTGTGCCTCCCAACCAAGGAAGGCCACAGAGCACTTACGGTCCCCAGGAGCTGGCAACCTCTGTCTACGACTCCCCTATTGCTACCCATAACCCGAGCTCTGCTGCAACATATACGTCCTCCGTGTATTCCCAAGACGATTACAACAACGGTAGCCCCGTCGTAGGCAATTCGACTGTTCCAGCACCTTCATCCTTCCAACCATCTGCACCACCAGTTGGGCAGCCCTCACAACCCCCTCAACAGCCACCGCAACAACACCAGCAGCCACAGTACCAGAGTTATCAGCCACCAGGAGCTCAAGGGCAGGATAATTACGTCAGTGCCCCTACTCAGGCACCGCCGCCTGTGCCAACTGGAGCAGCTCCGCCGATCCCTGGTGCCGGTCGATCTGAAGTGATGACGCCGCCGCCTCTGCAGCCCGGCGGTGCGGCCTACGATGCTAGAAACAGCCTTCCGAGCCAGGGACCATCACAGCCGCAGTACAGGGCGTATGTTCCGCCCGGTGGCGGTGCCGATGGGCCGAGCGCACCACCCGCTGCGGATTACTATCGACAGAGTGGCGTATACTAGACGCGGGGGAGACTGGGTAGTAGCAAGCAGCCTTGATATCAAGTAGATGAGGTGGTCAGTTTGGTCGGAGGCCATCCTATTAGGCGGGGTACATTTGATATTTCTAATGACTTTCATTGAGTGTGTCTGGGAGGTATCTTGGGCATGAACGGCCGCCCCTCGGCCATGCAAAGTTATGTTGTGTAGCAATCAGTCAATCGCATTGGTTGATTTTCAGGATGACGACTGTCAACTTTTTGGGAGTTGCAAAGCCCGTCTAGAGGGCATCATACCCGACATGACGGGCAATTTGTCGATTGTGGAGAGGGAGGGAAACCACCGTAGTGAAAGTAGGAGGAAGAGGAAGGCCGAAGGAAGGGTAATTAATAAATACTCGAATCTGTATACTACCTTGTCTCGTGATTGGTGTATTCCTTTGTTCCCATTGTCAATCCGCTGTCGCAGTCATGTGTCGCGAAGCAAGTGAAGCAAGGAAAGGGCGGTGCTTGATCAAACGTATATCCATAGTCGATTTTGTTCCTATCGTCATATCATAAAATGAATCCAATAACGCCAATGGTCCTGGGCTCTATGGAAGAAGCCGCCATCTACAAATGTCGCACAACTCCTAAACCGCACACTGCCTCCCTCCCGTCATAATACGCAAAACAAGTTTTCCCTTCTACTCCATAACATTGCCCACCAGGACGAGACAAGATATAAAGTGATAAAAAGGGGCTTCTACCACCGCCGACCAAACATCTCGTGCTCAGGCTTCTTCGCCTTCTTCTTCCCCGCAACCAAGCTGGACTCGGGGGACCCTTGCCTGCTCGTTCTCGCCGAAGTTGCTTGGGAGGCGGACGGGTCGGGATAAGAATCACCGAGGCCGATGGCGGGCGCTTGGGAGGCATCGCGCCGGAACAGATCCATGATCTCCTTGAATCCGAGCTTGAAGGCGTCCTTCTTCATGCCGCCCTCGATGGCCGTCTCGGCGAGGAGTCGCTTCTTGTCCTGCAGAGCTAGGATGCGCTCCTCCACCGTGTTCTCCACGGTGAGCTTGTAGACGATGACGTCGACCGTCTGCGTGAGGCGGTGTACTCTGTCGATGGCTTGTTCCTCGACAAACTAGAAAGAGGTAGGATGATTAGCATACTGTAAGATGTATATGTCTCGAACAAAACGCTGGGGTAGACTTACAGGATTCCAGAAAGGCTCTAGGATAATGACACGAGTCGCCGCAGTCAAGTTGAGACCCAAGCTACCGCACTTGAGACTGCAAAGAAGAATACGCGTGTTCTTGTCGTTGCGAAGACGGTCCAGACTAGCCTCGCGCTCGTCGTTCTTCATGCTGCCGTCGTACCGAGTGAACTTGAGCCCATCCTTGCGGAAGAATGGCTCAACGAGGTCCATCATGGACGTGAATTGCGAAAAGACAATGAACTTGTGCTTGCGGGCCTCCTTGTGGAGGATCTGCATCATTTCGCGAATCTTGGCCGAGGCCAGAACCTTGGATGCCTTGCCTGCAGGATCGTAATCGGTGTCATTGTCGGAATGCAGCTCCGACTCGTCTACACCGGTGTCTTCTTCCGAATCAGTTTCGGAGTCCGAAACACGCGACTGCGAAGATCTGAGCTTCTCCTCCTTGACCTGCGATGCTATCGCTCCTATTGAGAGAAGGCTGTCGTCAGAGACGTCACTCTGGTCGCCATTCTGACCGTGCTTGTCCTCGTCATCCTTCACAATAAAACTGTCGAGCTGGCTGTCGTCGTCTTCGTCTTCGGAATCGTGCTTGGAATCATTCGCACCAATCCACTCGCCACCCCCCTCGGCATTCTCATCCTCTTCGCCGCCGGTCTTCCCCATCCGCAATTGGCCCTGCTGGTCCTCGGGTACGAGCCAGCTGCCGTCTGCCTCCTCATCGTCGCTATCGACGACAACGTTTCTGTTTCTGGGCCTCCTCCTAGCCTTGGGCTTATACGGTGTTTCTTCTTCAGCATCTCCTCCCAAGGATTTCCGTACCACCTTCTTGACACTGCTCTTCTGCTTCTTTTGTTTCTTTGGCTTCGGCGTCTCGTGCTCATTGAAATATGCCAGGTCTTCGCGACACTCCTGGCAGGTGTCTTTGCCGCTATTGGCTACGTCCCTCGGCAACTCCCGACCGCAGACGTCGCATTGCCTTGCGGCTATGCCCATTCCGCCAAACATTTCAGCAAGAGTGTCGATGTCTCCGCGCGCGGTCTTCGGGGCGGCATCGGACAACGCTTCCCTGTCCTTTTCGAGCTTGCCTTCAAGTAGCTTTGGATGGTTACAGGCCTGCCTGAGCCGCAGGAGCAGAACCAAGGCATTAGCATAGTTGATCTTTCCCTGAAGCATTTGCTCGATGCTCTTGTCGGCTCGAGCTTCCAACCTGGTATAGAAGCGACGCTCTGCTGGGGAAAACTTTGTGGCAATTGTGACGACCTTGCGCTCCGTGACTTTGAAGCCAGTGGTGGACTTCTCGCCTTCCTTAGTTGGCTTACCGCCAGGGTTGAGGGCACCATCTTCCTTGAGGATTTCCTTCGTGCGTCGTTTCATGAAGCATCGCAGAAGGCTGTGAAGCCGGCCGATTGCCACATGGCCCTGGCCATTCTTGAGAGGCTTCTCGATTTGCTCTTTCCATTCCTTGAGATTATCGTATGGCTTGATACCGAGGAACTTGATGAGGGACTGCAGCTCCTCCAAATTGTTCTGCATCGGGGTTCCTGACAGGCACCATCGATACTCTGAACGCAGAGCGTAACAGGCTTTTGTCGACTTGGCGTTGCGGTTCTTGATTGTATGTGCCTCGTCAAGCACAACTCGCCACCAATGGAGGCCGAAAGCGCCTGCTTTGACACCCTTCTCATCTTCGGAGGAGTGACCCCATTCGGAAACCAAGACTTGGTAGGTTGTGACTACGACGTCGTAAAATGCGAGGTCCTTGAAATTCTTCGTACGTTGAGGTCCATGATGAACACAAACCTTGAGCCCGTGCGACTTGTTTACCTTCTCTTTGATCTCCGCTTCCCACTGCCTGATCAAGGCAAGAGGCGCGACCACGAGCGTTGTCTTCTCGATACCGCTGAAGTGCTTCTTCCAGCCCGCTTCATCCTTGTTGGGTTTTTGGTTGCTGAGTATCAAGGAAATGGTCTGAAGAGTCTTGCCGAGACCCATGTCGTCCGCCAGAATGCCACCCTTAGGTACCTTGCCCTTCTTCACCGGGCCGAGTTCGCGACCTCGCATCCACTCCACACCTTCAACCTGGTGAGGCAGAAGCTTCACTTTGAGACCCTCCACGGTACCGTCATTCACGGCTTCGCCTTTCTCCTTTTCTTCGCCCTCATCCTCTGATTCCATTCCGCCCTCCAGCAAAGCCTTCAGATCGGACGACGCCTTCGCAGGGTCTGTCCAGAACTCGTTTTCTCCAAAGGTTGTGGTGGGCCTAAAGGTCGAAGGGTTGGCATCAGGGCCTATGGAGCTATACAGCGTGGGTGGCTCGGGTTTCCTGTCTTGGTAGAGAGGGACTGATGGAACAGCCATCTGCTGAGGTCGGTGATGCTCGGGGCGTGATCTCCTCTCGTTGAAGATGCCTGTTGCCTTCTGCTTAAGAGAGGACAGAATCTTGGTAGGATGTCCAAAAACAGGCTGTGACGACGAAGAATGAAATGGATCGTGACGTTTGACATCCGAGAAGAATGACTCCAACGCATCGGAGTGCAGTATTGACTGCTCGTGTTGCGAGCTTGATTCGCTCGCCTTCGGAGCTGGTCGAGGAGGCGGCTTGAAGTCGTTGCGGGATATTTCGACCAGGTCAGGACTCGTTTGGCGATAGGCTGGCGGGTTGCGCCTCGCAGACGAATTCGGGATCGCTGCGGATGCTTTTGACTTCGGTGTTGTTGACAAGCGCATGGAACCGACTTGGGCGGCAAGGTCGTCGGGGTCGAATGAAGCTGAGTCCAGACTCTCAGCTCGTGAAAGCAAGTGTGCGGCACCACGGGATTCCTTACTCGGGTTGTTCGTCTTTGGAAGCTCGCGGCTGGTTGATGATTGCGAATCGTCGTTAGGGTTGACCGGGCGCAAAGGGCCTCTGGCCGGATTCCTTTGGTTAACCATGACTGTGTAACGCAGCTGCGGGCTGTCTTCGTGAATATTGTCGGAATGCAGTTTTTGTCTGCAATGAGATGGAGGGAGGTCGGAGGATGTCTCAGAGGCAATTGTGTTTCTAGGCTGGAAGGAGAAATGGGCGCCTGGTTTTCTGGAGTTTCGACGTAAAAGTGTCAGTTGGATGCTGGACTCTTGGAGGGGTAAATCCAGAGAGAAAAACAGAAAAGAAGGGGGGAGAAAAACAAGCGAATGTGGGCTTTACCAACTTCATAGAAATTTCATGAGGGGGATCGATATAGTGCCTGGACTCTTAGTAGACTAGGTAGTACTCGCCCCTTTTGTAGTAGAGTGGCTGATCGCGTCCAGGAAGCTCGAAATGTGTAAATAGATGCGATTGTTGGGGAAAGTGCTTAATTGTGAACGGGATGTGAAAGCCGTCGGTACCGCCTACTTAGCAATGACATAACTCTCCCCAGCAACGGGCAGGCAACGAGCGCGACGCCACAATATACCTTGATTGCGGGACACCTGCTAGGGGTCTTGTGCGACAGTGCACCGCCACTATCTTATGGACAGTGCAGAGTTCTAGCCCGCACTCCCTGCCACTTTGCTTCACCGAGTCTCACCGAGACAAGTAAATACCACAGTGTGCCATTATTACAGGCTACACCCTAGAAGGCATTGATTTTCTTTCGTCTAATTCAGAGGCATTTCTATTGTCTAGATGGGGTATCAGTGTATGGATCAAAACCAACACGCTTTTTCGTCTCCGTTCGAGCCCTCAAACGCTCTTCTCCCGTGAGCCCAGTCGTCGATGATTCCTCCAAGAAGAAGTTCAGGATATGGTCGTGCATCGTGAGATGCGGTGCCTGCTGGAACTCTTGCAAAGTCGTCAGTCGAATCAGCATCTCCATGAGAGACAGAGAAGTGACGACAGCATAAAATGGTGACCTCGCCGCGAACGAATCAGAACTGTTCAGCGAATGCTTTGCCACTTCTTGCGAGAAGGGCTGCGTCGGCGTCGGCGATCTCACGCTTCTACTGAAGGGGGATGACTGCACAGATAGATTCTGGATCTGTGCCATGAGTCTCGAGTCCAGCGAAGTACGGGAGTTCCGCAGGGCTGGTCTAGGAGACCCTCTTGCCGAAGTAGGCGTTGCCAACCTTGGTAAGCTAGGTAGCTGCTCAACATCATCTTCATCTTCGGTATCGCTGCTGTCCGACTCATCCTCTTCGAAAACCTCCAGAGCGATCCATTCCGGATCTAAGTGGCTCGGGAAGCTTCTGCGAGGATGAGAAACGGGAGGCTCAGGCAATTCTTGAGGCGTGTCCAGCGCTGCGCTCTCTTCCCGAAGCTGCCTATCAACGTCATCCTGCTCATCTGTGTCTTCCGATTCACCACCGGCCTTAAAAGCTGTCGGTGAGTCCGGCTCATCCTGGAAAGACATCATTTCCTGTTGAGTCTTGAGAGGTGGCTTGGCGAGAACGTCCCGTTTCAGCAACAAGACTGGATTGTTGTCGCCATCGTCACTGCCAATGTTGAGAATTCGGCCAGTGTCGGCGTAGAAGATCCTGGATATTTGATAGATCGGGATAGACTCACGAATACCCGCCCGCACGATGTCGTCATATGGAGTGTCGTCTGCGTCCAGGTCGTCATGAGCTCGCCCATCATCTAGGTCCTCAATGATTTCCAAGTGGTAAGCATACTCGTTGCGCGGGCCAATGCCGAAAGGATTTGAACCATAAAACCTTGATTCGTCAGAGTCTTGATCTTTGGGCGCTTTCGGTCGAAAGCCTTCTTCAGAGTCGAAGACATGGTCCATAGGTGTCCGACATAGTCGTACCCTGGCTTTGTGCATCACTTCCTGCCACAGCGGCTTGCGGTCCCCCTCTCCAATACCATAAGGTTGCGCGTCTTCGCGGAGAGAGCCTTTTTGAGGTGTTTGCGGGTTTCTAGCATGCTTGCTTCCCTCAGCGGGCTTTGAGGAGTGGCCAAGAAACAGCATGTAGATTGACAGGGTGAAGATGGGTCCAATCTGCACCGGGTGAGTGGGATCAACGGCAAATTGACTATCACCATAGGTGAGGAACGTTCCTGCTTGCGAGAACCTCGAAGGCGATATATGGGGGGACATGGCAGAATTAAGACTCTCTCCTGACGCTGATATGGCCATATGCAACAGGGGAATATCATTGTCCAGCTGGTCCAAGAGATCTTTCATGTCCTTGATGATGGCTTTCAGTTCTTCGAATTGCCTCTCAGAGTCGATATTTTGTCGTGAAGACCCTCGTGATGCTTCTCCAGCTTGAGCTGCTTGTTCTACCCGACGACCTAGGGCTACGATGTCTCGACGAAGACTCTTGGCCAGAGGAAGGGCTGATTCCAAGAAGGCGTTTCCTCTACCTGATCTGAGAGGTAATCAGCAAATAAGTCTTGATTCTCGAGGGAGTCCTTGATGATGTACTTGAACTCTATGAGATCTATTGCAGGAGAGACGATCTGCCAGCGAGGTCAGCATGTACGAACTCAAGGTAGAACCAGAAGGTGGAGTCTTGCCTTGATTTTGCTGTCCAGCCTTTTCTGGAGCTTCTTGATATCTGAACGCACAGTTCGATCATCGACAGTCTTCATAAGGCGAGAACACTGGGAGAAGGCATAGGTTGAGGTCAAGGCGATGCCTGACCTGATGGCCATGTTCATTGCCTGGGCTCCCAGCTTCGCAAGTAAGGCGTCCATGACTGTTCAGTTCCCATGCTGGTATGGAGAAGGACAGATCTTGAGTTAAGTCTCCAGCCAGCAAGACGGGTTGGGTTGATGTGTAGACTGTAATACGAAAGTGAGAACAAACAAAGAAACCCCTGCAATTGGTGATGAATGAATCGACCGGGATACCTGAGGCAGGTTGCCATAGGTGAATCTCACAAAAGACGGAATCGCATCTCCAAGCCTTAACCGTCAGTCCATGGAAGCCCTGTAAGGACGTTAAGGTAGCTACACCCACTGACCGCTGTACCTTGCCAACTGGGCTGCATTGGGTAGAAGGGATCCATAACACAGTGCGAAGGTCATTACCAGCCCCGCGCATCTCACGTGCCCAGGCGAGGGGCAAGACTGATTTTAGCGGCACAAATTACCCCTCATTGGCTACGTACCTCTGAGTTGCTGCCAGATGAGGACAGTGCGATGTACAGCCAAAAGTCGAGGCAGCAACCCCGCCAAGTGGTGGGGCCCGCACTTCAAAACGTTCGTCAGGTCTCTACGCTAGCAAACACAGAGCCGCTGCGTTATATCATTGAAAAAATTGACAAGGCCGGGAAAAGCTTCTAGAAATCTGACCTGAAATTCTACCAGAGGCAGAACAGGAACTATTTCTTGGAAATTCAGTCAGGCGGCCGTCATCAACCCACAAAGTGAGTCATTCCAGCCCAACTTCAAGTCACATTCTCGGGCCCATAGATTACATTGTTGCTCATCTTTTGCCTCCCATTTGTGTCACTCCTGTTACTGGTCTGCTGGTGCCACAGAGGTTGCCGTTCACGTCTGAGGTGCAGGAAAAATAAACCCTCCAGCCCCTCTTTAAATCTTTCTCGGGGCGCATCTCGTTAACGACCCATCCCACTTCTAGCTCACCTCTGACCGCATTCTTCCCCCCTCCCCCGATTACGCTCCCCGATCGTGTACAAACGAAACGACACGACACCTCACCTTACCTCACCTCACCCTCTCGACAATCCCATCCATCTGCCGCCCCGCTGCAGCCCATCACAATGTCGAACCTCAACTCGTGGGAAGACGACCCATCCGCTCAGGACGACAACCTGTCGCGCCAGGCCCAGCAGCAGCTCAACATCAACCAGCAGAACCCTCAAGCCGGTGCCTTCCGTCCAGGCGGCTCCTCCTTCACCCCTGGAGCCTCCTCTTTCACCCCAGGAGCCCAGGCTTTCCAGCCTGGCCAGCAATACGGCGGCTACCCCCAACAGTACCAGCAATACTACGGCCAAGGTTACGGTGGTCCCGGCGCTGGTGGTGCAGGTGGCTTCCCTCAATACGGCGGCCAGCAAGGATACAACCAATATGGTCAGGGCAACTATGGCGGTTACCCCCAACAGGGCTACCAGCAGCAGCAAGCCTATGGTATGTTCGAGACATCGATAAGTCATCTTCTCTTCCATGAGAGTTGCCTAACATAATCACCTTCCAGGTCAAGGCTACCCTCAATACGGCCAGCAGCAGCAACAGCAGCCCCAGGCTGCGGCACCTACCATCGCTAAGCGTCCGACTGACGCCCCGTCCTCTGGCTCCAGCACTCCTGCCCCTGCAGCCGCAGCCGCACCTCAGCCCGCAGTGAAGAGTGAGGGAGGCGCCAAGGTTTTGAGCATCGGCGGTGACGCCCCCAAGCCCAAGGCTAAGGTCCTCTCCATCGGCGGCACCGTCCCCCCCAAGGAGGAAAAGAAGAAGGAGGAGGCTCCCAAGGAGACCTCATCTGACGCCGCAGTTGAGGCCGGAGCCAAGGCAACAGCTTCCAAGGCGATCGAGAAGACGGGAGCTTCTACCACTAAGTCTGGCAAGGCCTCCCCTGCTCCTTCCTCAGGCCGTTCCAGCCCCTCTGGACCTGAGAAGAAGGGAGTCACGAGAGATGTCGATGCCGTCCAGAAGGAGCAGACTGCCGATGTCGACGAGGCGACTCTTAAGGAAATTTACGGAAAGGAGCACGTCAACATCATCTTCATCGGTCACGTCGATGCTGGAAAGTCTACCTTGGGTGGCTCTATCCTCTACAACACCGGCATGGTCGACGAGCGGACAATGGAGAAGTACAAGAAGGAGGCCAGGGATATCGGTAACCCTTCTTGGTACCTTTCATGGGTCATGGATCTGAACAAGGAGGAGCGATCACAGGGCAAGACCATTGAGGTCGGTAGAGGTTACTTCGAGACGGACGTACGACGATACAGCATTCTCGACGCCCCTGGCCACAAGACGTACGTCCCCAACATGATTGGTGGTGCCTCGCAGGCCGATGTCGGTATCTTGGTCATCTCGGCCCGTAAGGGAGAGTACGAGACCGGTTTCGAGCGTGGTGGCCAGACCCGTGAGCATGCTATGCTTGCCAAGACTCAGGGTGTCAACAAGTTGATTGTTGCCATCAACAAGATGGACGATGCCACTGTCGAATGGTCTCACGAGCGTTACACGGAGTGCACGACCAAGCTGTCCCAGTTCTTGAAGGGTACCGGCTACAACCTGAAGACGGACGTCTTCTTCATTCCTGTTGCTGCCCAGCAATCGATCAACATCAAGGAGAGAATTGCCAAGGGTATCGCCGACTGGTACGAGGGCCCTTCATTGCTCGAGTACCTCGACGGTATGAAGGCTCTTGAGCGCAAGGTCAACGCCCCCTTCATGATGGCCGTTGCCGGCAAGTACCGCGATCTCGGAACCATGATCGAGGGTAAGATCGAGGCCGGTGTCATCAAGAAGGGCATGTCGCTCGTCATGATGCCCAACAAGCAAAACATTGATGTGTCTGCCGTGTACGGCGAGACTGAGGAGGAAGTGCAGGTTGCCCAGTGCGGTGACCAGGTCCGCATCCGCCTCAGGGGCATTGAAGAGGAAGACATCATGCCTGGATTCGTCCTGTGCTCGCCCAAGCGCTTGGTGCACAACGTCCAGACTTTTGAGGCCCAGATCCGCATTCTGGAGCTCAAGAGCATTTTGTCAGCAGGCTTCAACTGTGTGCTGCACGTCCACGCCGCCATTGAAGAGGTGACCTTTGCCGCGCTGCTGCACAAGCTCCAGAAGGGCACCGGCCGCAAGAGCAAGCTGCCTCCTTCGCACGCGAAGAAGGGCGACAGCATCATTGCTCGTCTGCAAGTCATTGGCGGTGCCGGGTCCGTGTGCATTGAGAAGTTCGAGGACTACCCGCAAATGGGTCGCTTCACCCTCAGAGATCAGGTTTGTTGCGCCTCAATTTCCAGATTTTTTTCACCTGACGACTAACACATGGGGAAATAGGGACAAACCATTGCCATTGGCAAGATTACGAAGCTGATTACGGATGAGACATCTTAAGTTGATACCAGATGACACGAAACCCACGGCTGACTTCAGGCGGAGGAAGAGAGCCGAGCGCTCCTTGGATTTGGCAGGCGTAAGGAACGTTCGCAGGAACATGATGAACCTGTTCCGGGCCATGGCCAATGTGCATAGAAAGCAGCGCGGAAATGTGTAAAAGAGAATATAGCGACGTCATGGGGAAAAGGGGGCGGCCAATGCCGTTTACACGAACCGGGCCGCGAAAGGCTCGGCATGATAGACCCCGTACGTGGCATTCTCGGAACAAAGAGGATTTAGGAAGGGTAGGGACGGAAAGAACGGTTCTAAAACTCAAAATCAATCTCAAACCTTGTCAAACAAGCGCATGACGATGGCTTCACGTTTTGACCCTGTGTATGTGTGTGATGTGTACGGAAGGGGCGATTATGTGCGTTTGAATCAGGATTGACGAAATCCGAGGTGACTGCATGGAACTCTTTGCACTTCCGATTGATTCCGATGATAAGGGCATTTTCGGGGGGCATTGGGGCGGTGATAAGATATGGCCCACCCCGCCCCCGCGGTCATCGGCAGCTCCGAGTTATTCTCGTGCTTGGAGGGGAGGATCTTTGGGCCCAGAAGCCCTCTTCGAGTCTCCCCGGCTTTGGAAACTTGACAATCAACATGGGTGTTCACCGTGTTTGGGCAGAAAAAAGAACAAGTTGGCGTTGTGGAGCCGAGATATGACGGACGGCAATCTACTGTGGAGCAGCAGCGGAGCCGAAGGGGGTGATGCCGGCCTAACGGAGGCTTGCCAGTTCCAACTGACTGCGATGGGCAGTGTTGTCACGGTGTGTAATGCGTTTTTCCCGAGCCGTCAAGTCACGTCGGAAGGCTGGATGGCTGGAGCTCAGCATCGTGGGGTTGGTGCGTACATAGAGGTGGGATGGAGGGAGCCTCTTCCAAGGTTGGCCAGGCCAGTCCACGGGGGGAAGAAAGTCTGGAGTCTGGAGATGCTGCAATCTCAATTCTTCTTTTTTTGGTGTCGTTCCTCCGCCCTCCTCCTCATTACCCCAGAGAATTTTTTTTCAAAAACGTGCAAGTTCCGAGTGACCACTTACCCCATGCTTGGGAATTTTTTACGGGCTGGAAAGGCTTGGCCTGGGCAAGGTGAGTCGGTGACCTCCTTTTTCTGTCCGTCACATGGCTCTGGGGAATGAAGCTAGGTACGTAATAGTAACAACCGTCAAAGCGAGTGGACATAGTGAAAGTGTTGACTATCCTCGTGTAAAAAAAACACACCCCTCCCTCAGTAGGCTTAGGTTAGGTACTATTCGTTTGCTCAGGCACGCCGCACACGAAAAGAATCTACACAAAATATGACGGAACGGCCATGGGATCAATATTCAGCCCCAGTAGGAGCCGTATTTGATTGTCCACCCCCCTGCATCGAGTTGTATTATAGCCCTAGACGCTTGAGGAACCAAAGGCAACCGGAATACGTATTATGTGACAGTCGCACACCAATATCTTCCTTTTCCCTATCTATCGTGCCCGTTTAGTTCAAAATTCGGGTCAATATGATACAATCAAAACCTGGTGAAAAGAGAGCAAAAAGCTGGGAATTCCGAAGCAAGAGTCGGGAGAAGTCGGAATGAGAAGCTGAAGGTCAGCCTTTGTGTTTCCAGACCACCTCTCATTGGCAGAGACCCGTGGGGCGCGGGGTAGTCTGCGCTAGCGCATGTACTCAGGTACCTGTAGCCGTACGGATAGACAAGTGAAGGTGGGGCCTGGAGACTGGAGTTCAAGGTATGCTCGGCTATGTGGAGGGGCAATTTAGAGGGGGGGGTTCCGAAGCGGGGCCAGGCGGCTCTCGATGTGAGGTAGCAACAAACTTGAACGTCATCTTTTGGTCAGATTTCGGGGCTCATCCCGCTCAATACCAGGGGGCATTAGGAGGATTTGTGCATACGGACACATGGCTGATTCAGAGCTATGTTTCTAATGTTTCTTCCTTGCACATAGCCACAGTGTGTACACATAAATCGTTCCCGTGAAAGCCCGATCGAGAGACTACCTACGGAAGACCAAGCAGGGAGGGGTGTGCTAGATGGGCCATGGTACTTTACCGGTAGGTGTTCCGTTGCTCGCATTGCATTGCCGCGATGCGTTGGCGGGGTTGGGCTTAACAAGAGACACGCGCGCGCACGCGCACACACTGGTCCCAACTTCTTTGATATCGGAACTTGGGAAGTGGCTCAGGTTCCTAATTATTATCGTGAATGCTGTTTCAGCTTTCTTTGCATAGAAAAAGAGACAGCTGACGGCAGCTTGGTGCCGAGTAGCAACCAGCTGGAAACTTGACAGAACGCAATTTCAAAACTGACGGTGAGTATCAGAAATGGCAGACGAGGAAAAAAGTGAGAACGGAAGTGCCGTGGAGGGTTCAAAGACTCTGGGACTGCCCCAAAGCGGGGACGAAACATGTTACGGGGAGAGAGGGACGAAGAGAGCATTAGTGTAGAAACCAGATGTATTCAATACGTATAGACTTTCCGTGTAAGCGCTGAACGCTGTGTAAGGTAGCTCCTTCTCAGATTTGTGGAAAGATTCGGGGCCGCAACTTGCCAAGTTCCATTGAGATTTCCCAGGACTTCAGCCCGCAGGTTAACATGCTGATAGGGGCCGCCGCAGTAGGCAGCTAAAAAGATCAGACCAAAAAAAGAGAACTGGCCTAAATGTTCCCAATGCCATGTTAAACCGACCTGTCTTGAAGTCTTGGCTGCGTGTGCTTTCTTTCCCCCTGTTGCTGGGCTCGCTGGGCTGAGCGGGAGACGGGGTGAAGGCGGGCTGGGCTGGACAGTGGAGGGTACCTACGAAGAGGGGAGCGGGGGTGCACAACTTAGACAGTAGGGCGTAGATGCGGCAAGGCACCGCGGTAATCGAACGCAGGTGTGAGTCTATTGGTACTACGTACATACAGATGGGAGATGGTACAGCATGTGCAAGTGCAACTGCTCAGTCTCCAGGCCTGAGACGGAAGACGTCGGTGTACGTACCGATCTGGACGGACGGGCCAGGTACGGCAGGGAACGGGTGACTTGATTCGTATGCTTTTTTGATTCAGGAAACCCCGTCTCTGCTCTATTGGCACATTAATTCGAGGTCGCTTTCTACCCGAGCAGGTAGAAGCGTTAATTCGAGGCTGACTCGATGCCGAGTCAGAAGCCGAAGTTTTGGGGCTTCCTTGCGCAATTCGCAGACATAGTTTCGGCGTGCACGCGGCTTTGTCCGGCTTGATGACCTAAGGTGCGGCAAGGGGAGGGTTTCCCCGGGTCCCCTAGCAAGATTTGAATAATTATCCGGGTGAGCGGCGGGTGGGATAATTGATCTTCATGGTCCGGCCTTCTTTTTGGCGCCGACAGTGTAACGGGATCCCCCTCCACGTTCTGATATCTCTTTTGCGCCCAATCATATCAAGGTAGTATCCTATTTCCTGTTCGATGATGTAGCTAGCCTAAGCACCAATGGAGTTGTTCTTCGGGCTGCCGTTTCCTGGGAAATCAACATTTGAGGGCAAGGTAGCGGAGCGATGAGCGTGTCTGTCCCGGAGGCCGCCCGAACTCTTTCGTCTGTTGACTGTTGTACCTCCATGTACCTTTTGCCAAACCACATCACAGAAGAACCGGCAGCCAATGACGAAGCGTCACTTGTATGGGGTACCTGTAAAAGACGGGCAGAAATGCAAGAGACGACCCCTTTGCATCTCTCTATGGTGAATTGGCATACCCAACTTACGTACTGGGAAGGTGGACGGCTTCAAAGATGAGGTAAGTTAGCCAGGATTCGGGAGGACCAGGCCGACGCAACGGAGACAGACGGAGGAAGCCCGCAGATTGTGGGGATACGCCAACAGGGGGGGAGGTTGGAGGGGTGTACTCTTTGCCTTGGTTAAGGCAGAAGAAGGTACTTCCAAGGCTCCAGATTCAAACCCAAGATCAAGGTGGGATTTGTGGATTGCAGGATTGTGCATTGTGATAGACGCTGTCGAAGAGAACATGGTGAAATTTGGCTCCTTCACTCTGCCTTGCCGCAACCACTTCCACCCCCCTAGCCCCGCGATAACATGGCCCGAAGGGAAACATGGCGGGCAAGTTCGGGCCCTCGTTATCTTGGGACGATGAGACAATCCGATATGCCCTTGCACTCTTCATCTTCAACCTGCTGCTGCTGCTGCAGCATGTCTCTTTTTCTTCATTTTGTCTTTTTCCTACCTTTGCACTGCCCACACACCCTGCTCTCACACCCCTGACACCCCTCTTTCCTCCACACATTTTCTCCCGTACCTAGTCTTGCTAGTGTATCGTACTACACGCCTCCATTCCCAACCTAGGAAGCACCATGCAAAGATACAAAGTGACAAAGGGCTCGAGACAAGACGTTCTCCCGAGGAGTCTTCCCCAACTCTCCCCGATTCTATCCCTATTCCTCCTCTATCCCGAACCCGCACAGGGATCTACGCCCCTCCGCCGAACCCGAGATAATATCGTGAAGCTCGCAGCAACGGCAATTCGTCCAGTTACATCGGCGTCTTCGCCCCCGCGACTCCACACGACGCGCCCGTTCTTATAAGTCCAAGACCCCATTCTGGCCCTCTATCCTCGGTCCAGCTTCAGATCCAAGCCACCCAAAGCAGCTTTGTCTATGCTTGTACTCACGAGTCTCACACTCCCATCTTACTCCGTCCACCCCGGCCAATTTATTCCAGAAGTGTGGATACGATTCCTTTCGCGATCCCTGAAAGCGGACGAGAACCACAAGCCTCCAAGCCTTGACCCAAACCATCTTCACCCGATCTCAAAGACCTACCCGTCCAACGACTCAATTCTTTATAACCATGAAGGATCCCGTCCAGAGAACTGCTTCTCCCTACACTGATCCCAAAGTTAAAGGCCCAAAGTCTCAGATTCTCGCAGAAGGAACCCAAGCAGACTTACGCAAGAGTACGTCCACACTACACTCCATCTCCGTTATATCGTCATATACCCTCTTATACAACCATTCCCTCCCCGAGTTTTTCCACAACAACGCAAACTCAGTCTTGGTCTCCTTCTTATACCACTTGTCACCTCACCCAAAAAAACATCACCATCATTCAATTTTGCCAATCGACAAGTTGTAGCTAACATGGCGCCCTTAGTGATCGCTAGCAACGTCAACAAGACTCCTCTCCACCCTGGTGGTGTTGCGTAAGTTTCCTACTGTTTCTTGGTTCAGCGAGTCCAGTCTCTGGACGAGAAAAAACACAAGAAACAGCTGGCTAACCCATTACTTGCAGTCCTCACCAGGAGCACACTGAGCTTGAGGAGGAGCTTCACGAGACCGCGCACATCGACTACGACCGTGTCGCCATTATCCCCAACCCTTCCGTCCCCGCCCTTTACGAAGATGCTCTCGTCTACGAGACCGGTTCCGCCATCACATCAAGTGGTGCCTTGACTGCCTACTCTGGAAAGAAGACTGGCCGTTCGCCTCTGGACAAGCGAATTGTCGAGGAGGACAGCTCCAAGAACGACATCTGGTAAGCTTCTATCTCCTCTCCGAAGCCAGAATAGTCGACACGCACAGCTTCAGAACGGCTGGCGCTGACCATTGAATGCGTAACTATTTGCTAACACAATGTTCACCAGGTGGGGCCCCG
This sequence comes from Colletotrichum scovillei, assembly GCF_011075155.1. NCBI lineage: Eukaryota > Fungi > Ascomycota > Sordariomycetes > Glomerellales > Glomerellaceae > Colletotrichum > Colletotrichum scovillei. The sequence continues at coordinate 1,720,099 of NW_023336263.1, forward strand.
TTAACAAGCCCATGTCACCCGAGGTAAGAGAAACCGCACCCCAGATCGAGTCATGGTGCTGTGGGCACGCTTCCCCTTGGTCCTTTGTTTGTGTGGCTCGTCATCGGTTGGACATTCGCATTTCCCCCCAAGACACTCAGCCATGGCAACTGCGCTTGCACCCAAACAGAGCCGTCTGTCACGCGACCTTTCGGAGACAGCAAAAAAGTCACTTTGGAAAGTGCCTGGGCCCTTTTCTGCTGTAGGCTTGAGTCCTACCCTGAGTCAGCAGCGAAACGAACTCAGGCACTGCCGAAGACTTCTTTGCTGTCAATGAATGCGTCATGTTTCAGCTCGGCACTGCTACCGGTATACACCTGCGCGCAACAAGCAACAAAGTCCACTACCGCTGGTCCTCTCTGCACAAACCCGAGGAATTGATGCAGGCGCATCGCATCGGTTCATGCCGGAGGGAACTCATCGAGATGGTCTTTCATCCAATGTTTTCCCCCGGTGTTCCCCGCCAGGTTCCTCGGGTGCAGTTTTGCGATTGGGAGTGTCGTCATCAAAGGCTGCAACCCCTCCTCGTTCCCCTTTGGGCTTTGGGTGCAGCGCATGAGAAAAGAAGGGCAGTTGGTTGCCGGCCCCGCATTTTCCAATGCAAAGCCGCGCTAAACCCTTTCCTCATGGCTCCACCCCTCCTCGTTCCCCTTTGGGCTTTGGGTGCAGCGCATGAGAAAAGAAGGGCAGTTGGTTGCCGGCCCCGCATTTTCCAATGCAAAGCCGCGCTAAACCCTTTCCTCATGGCTCCACTCCTGTCACCCATTCTCTCCTGCCACACCCACCCCGCGTACCGACGGCCTCCATGTTCCTGCTTCTCCCGGCGCTGGACCCACATCCAGCGCCCGGGCCAACCTCTCTTTGAGCATTCGCTGACATGTGAGATTTCTAGGTCTGGAAGATCAACCGCGAGCGTGCCATCGACTACCTCAACACCAGAAACCGTATCTACGTCGTCGACGGTTATGCCGGCTGGGATGAGAAGTACCGTATCCGCGTCCGTGTCATCTGCGCCCGCGCCTACCATGCTCTCTTCATGAGAAACATGCTCATTCGCCCTCCTCGTGAGGAGCTCGAGCACTTCCACCCCGACTACACCATCTACAATGCCGGCTCTTTCCCTGCCAACAGATACACCGAGGGTATGACCTCTGGCACCTCAGTCGCCATCAACTTTGCCGAGAAGGAGATGGTCATTCTCGGTACTGAGTATGCTGGTGAGATGAAGAAGGGTGTCTTCACCGTCCTCTTCTACGAGATGCCTATCAAGCACAATGTCCTCACTCTGCACTCCTCTGCCAACGAGGGCAAGAACGGCGATGTCACCCTCTTCTTCGGTCTGTCCGGCACCGGCAAGACCACTCTGTCTGCCGACCCTCAGCGCGCCCTGATCGGTGATGATGAGCACTGCTGGAGTGACCGCGGTGTCTTCAACATTGAGGGCGGCTGCTACGCCAAGACCATCGGCCTGTCCGCCGAGAAGGAGCCCGATATTTTCGGCGCCATCCGCTTCGGCTCCGTCCTCGAGAACGTTGTCTTCGACCCCGAGACCCGTGCTGTCGACTACGATGACAGCACCCTCACAGAAAACACCCGCTGCGCCTACCCCATCGAGTACATCAGCAACGCCAAGATTCCCTGCTTGTCAGAATCTCACCCCACCAACATCATTCTCCTCACTTGCGACGCTCGCGGTGTTCTGCCTCCCATCTCGAAGCTTGACCGCGCCCAGACCATGTTCCACTTCATCTCTGGTTATACCTCCAAGATGGCCGGAACTGAGGACGGTGTCACCGAGCCGCAGGCCACTTTCTCCTCCTGCTTCGCTCAGCCCTTCCTGGCCCTGCACCCCATGCGCTACGCTAAGATGCTTGCCGACAAGATCGAGCACCACAACGCCAATGCCTGGCTCCTCAACACCGGTTGGGTCGGTGCTGGTGCCCTTCAGGGAGGCAAGCGCTGCCCCCTCAAGTACACCCGCGCCATCCTCGACGCCATCCACTCTGGCGAGCTCGCCAAGGTCGAGTACGAGACCTACGACGTCTTCAACCTCCAGGTCCCCAAGACCTGCCCCGGTGTCCCCGACGAGCTTCTCAACCCCAAGGCCGCCTGGACTGCCGGCAACGACAGCTTCAACACCGAGGTCAAGAAGCTCGGCACCCTCTTCAACGAGAACTTCAAGAAGTACGCCAGCGAAGCGACCGAGGAGGTCGTCAAGGCCGGTCCCGTCGTTTAAAGCGCAAGCATGCTCTGAGTTGATTAGCGATCATATTTATGGATTTATGAAGGGCTCTTTTCTTTAATCATCTTTTGGGTACAATTTTGGGAAATCAGGATGTGTCGTCGACATAGTTCCGACACGAACATAATTGTCGCGTGGATTGGATACCGCGGCAAGCTTTGGGGATTTGGTGTCAAAACGGAGTGATATCTGTTCTGGGCTTCATTTCATAGAATGAGAATGAGAATAAACATGAAGCAAAATCATCGTTCCGAATTTTGAATGTGAATGTTCCGACCCACCACTGGTAACTTTCAACATCATTTTGATGTCTTTGTGGACTCCAGTACGCCAACTGGATCAAATTTCGATGCCTCTTTACAACTCGTCACTAGCCAACTTGTTCTCAACTAGCACTGGGGGGGGAAGTCTGTGACATATCAACTACATCAAGGATGTAAATTGTAATCATTCATCTCTCAATGTCAATGTGCGCGCGTTGTCAAGTAATGATGACATGTAAGCACATAAAATCTTTGTAGTTGATCAATTCCGACAGCAAATCGGTCTTGTCTTCGTTTATTTTTAGTTTTGTATGTTCTTTCAGTCGAGATTCTTCCTCTTTTCCTCTAGCCCCCAAATCTACCAATCTCTAGAAGAAATCTTCTCCGCCACAATCCATCTCACAGAACCAACGGGCGGCATATATATCTCCTTACCGCTCTTGAACTCCCACCCTTCGGTCCGGCCGCCACACGACTTCATCAACGCCTCCACTTCGTCCGGCGTCCTCGTCCTCAGCGCAGAAATGTACCCGTCGAACACCAACACAAACGGAATGATCGGGATGAGATAGGTGAAAATGAGCACGGAGAAGCTGCGTAGCCTCCAGGCGTAGAGCGGCGCGAAGATGAAGCAGCCGATACCAAGGATCGCGGGCATGATGAACGACAAGAGGTCGCGGCCCTGCAGCTCCATGATAGCGAAGCCATCCGACGTCTCGAGTGTGTTCTTCAGAATCGCCTTGGCCAGCGGATCGTCAAAGTGGTGGAACGCCAGGTTAAACAGGCGAAACACCTTTTTGCCCTTGGAGGTATACCCGTCGACCAGCTCGCGCGGCGCGTGCGCGGCGTCGACGCTCTTTGGTTCGTAGCCGATGTGCTCGCTGCGCGCGGCGGCGCGGGCCCAGGACTCGGTGTTGGGGTGCAGGTCCGTCAGCACGAAGTCGACGTTGGGCTGCTTCTGGGCGGTGAGGTGGCGGTTGACGAAGCGCTCGATGGCCGGGGTGGGACCGCCGGAGCCGGCGCAGAAGTCGATGAAGGTGTAGGAGGGGAGGCGGGGGCCGAGGACGTGTTGGAGGATCTGGGCCGCGACGCGGGCCGGGGAGGAGGTTTGTAAGACGGGGACGCGGTAGACCCAGGCTGCGTGGAGGCCTTCTTGGACGTAAGCTCGGAGGAAGGAGGGGAACCTGGGTTGGGAGAGGATGTGTTAGCTTTCTACAATAGACAGTGAGGATTGTGAGAGGTGAGGGTAGGATTTTGGAGGCACAACATACCAAGTCTGGTCGTCAATCTCAAAGAGGTGGAATCGTGGGACGAGAGGCGCCATCGTGATGACGTCGAGATGCAAATAGCTGTCGTAGCAGGAGTTTGTTGAACACTGGTGGCCGATTGAGCAGTTAATGTACTTGATTGTGCTGGTAGAAGATTTTCGGCATCCAGATCACATGCAAAGCGTCCGATGTAAAGCTCCTTGCAAGTCGGCTGGAGGTTCAACCCGGCGGCCACGAGGGCTTTATTACACGGTGCTTCTTGTTGAGACAGATGGAAGTTCGTAGGAGAATTGGGGTCCCCCTGTGCCCTGCCGTTAGCCGGCACGGGGTGGCGGGTGCGGGAGCTATCGCATTCGCTAGTGCTGAGCTCGAGACAGGGAAAGCTCCAGCCCGGGCATGGGTCTTATCCCCCCAAGCTCCGCTGGAAACGTGCCTACTAGGTACCTCATCAGTTCACCACGGTGGAAGTAAGGCCTGAGATCAGCCTGTCGTTCCACAGAACAAGGTGATCACAGACTATATTGATTTGGCACATCGTTGAAGTCTGGTTGTAAGTACCCTAACGGTGTCATGGCGCGTAGGGCGAAGAGTTCTTGGAAAAGAACGTCAACATGATGGCGGGGAGCTACCTCATCCTTAAAGGCAACAAGGGCCAAGCAAGGGCTTGAAGTTTCGACAGGGGTGAGATGTTTAGTGCAATGTGGACTCACTCGGGAGCGGTGCAATGGAACTCTGAGTTCCCCCGTCGGGGATGCAAGCTACCAATTGCTCCCCTCTCACTGGTCGACGCCTATTGAGACGTTGAGGGCATTGGACAATTGTGTTGGCCCTCGTCTTCGTCATCATATACTTCGTGGTATCATCCTTCCTCGTCTCTTCTCAACGCCTGCCTTCCACCATTCCTTTTCAGGTCGAGGTTAGTCAAAATCGAGAAGCTAGAAGCTACAGTCTGGCTGATAATTCTTGAAGGTTCGATTACAGTGAATTGGGCTTGAAGTGTGCATGGTGTCTTCGGCACATATTGTAGTGGAAAGTCGTCCCACATCTCCATTCTGAGAGATCAAGGACACCGCCTCGTGATGGCCCTGGTCAATGCCCCAGCAGCCCTCGTAGTGGTTGCGATCTCACTCCTAATATACACCATCTTTGGTCAGCCAAAGTTGAGGAGGAACGGCGTCCCATTACGGTCAGTTCACCAACTTTTATTAAGCCTATTGCACTACCTACTGAATACACCTTTTGCTTGGATATTGACTTTGGCCTAGACGACCTCCAAATACACTGCCGCTCGCCGGGAATGGCATCATCTTCCTCAGAGACCGCCAGAAGCTATTCGACTGGTTCACCAAGTGTGAACAACTTTACGGCTATGAAACCCTGCAAATCTCTGTTCCCAGTCTACCTCCAGGGGTCATCATCAGCGATCCCAAGAACCTAGAATACGTCTTTAAGAACGAGGGCATATTTGCTAAGGGAGAGTTCTTCAAGGGGAGATCGAGGGACTTATTTGGTGAGCCTCAGTGCCTCTCGGCACTGATGATCACTCCGCTTACGGACCACAGGTAACGGCATCATCAATGTTGATGGCGAGTTATGGAAGGTCCAGAGAAAGGCCGGCCTCAATTTCCTCAATACCTCGAACCTGAGAGTTCTCACAGACGTGGCATTGCCACAGTATCTATCTCAGAGTGTCGCCTACCTTGGAAGCCAGTCCGGTAATGATGTGGTGGACTTGCAGGCAGTCTTTCACGAAATCACGACCCAACTCATGGGCAAGATGGCTTACAACGTATGTTGGCATGCTTCTTACTGTCCATTCTGATCTTCCCATTGCTCCATCTAATACATGACGTAGATGGAAATGCACGCAGAAGACACATTCGGCCTGGCCTTCGACTACGCATCCGGTGCGACTGCAGAGCGGTTCCAGAATCCAATGTGGTTCCTCACAGAGATCTTCGCCGGAGCACGTCTGAGAAAATCCATCTCTGTCGTGAAATCCTTTGGACAGAGCATAGTCTCCAGTGCGATGACGGACAGAAAAGCGTCTCTCAAACCCGCACCAGTTGTCTCACAAGATCTGGGGAGCGACAGACTCGATGGCATATCCGGCAGTCTAGTTCAGTCATTACTAGACTCCATTGGCGACGAGCAGCTGGTTGCCGATGCCGGGCTGAATTACCTCTCGGCAGGCAAAGATACCACGGCGCAGGCTCTGACGTGGACATTCTACCTGCTTATGCAGCACCCCGAGGTCGTAGCCAAGATCCGCGAGGAAGTCGACGGCATCAAAAAGCAGAGTGAGGAGGACACCCTTGAGAAAGCCATTGCGGAACAGGGTAACCCGAATACGATGCCGTACGTCTTCTCAGTCTTTTACGAAGCGCTGCGCATCTTCCCACCGATCCCTTTCGAAATCAAACAGGCTGTTCAGGCGACAACGCTACCGGACGGCACCTTTCTACCCCAGAACTCCGTCGTTGTCTGGTGCACCTGGGCGATGAACCGCTCGCGCACCACATGGGGCTCTGATGCGGACCAGTTCCGGCCTGAGCGATGGCTGGTCGGCGGTAAAGTTATCAACAAGAGCACCTCCGAATTCCCAGTCTTCAACGGCGGGCCAAGAACATGCTTGGGGAAGAAGATGGCTGAGATCATTGCCGTGCAAGTAATTGCGACCGTGGCTGGTCTCTTTGACTGCGTGAGAGTCGATGACTCGACGAGAGTCAGCAAAAGTAGTCTTACCTTGCCGATGAAGGACGGCCTGCCCTGTTTTGTACATCGTAGACCTGACGTCGAATTTTAAGCTACCAATCTTCCGCTTTTGAGGGTTCTCATTCCCTTTGGTGGTCACTTTTGAAACTGTTGAAGGCAAGTAAGTCAGAGGATGTGATAGGGGATACGACGTTGATTCTGGAGGATCATCGATAACAGGTAGGGACCACTATGGCATTTCTGCACCCCCGATTGAAAGAAAAGAATGCAAAACATCATTCTCTGGTCCATCAGGGTCTAAAAGATCAAAAAGGGTGCTTCAACAGGAAAAATTGCAAAAGAAATAGCACAACCTGGTTTCGATCCAGGGACCTCTGGGTTATGAGCCCAGCGCTCTACCCCTGAGCTATTGTGCTTTGATGTGGGGCTAGTTGCTGACAGTTCTTCGCCGGACCAACGCTCATCAATGCTTGCTCGCCCCGTACAGCACTTGAGGTCCAGAATCCTGCGCCTTTGTCTAATTGCCTGTCATTTGTGAAAATTCTCAGACATCGAGTAGAAGCAAACTGTAACGTTTAAGTGTTGGAATAGTTTGAGGTATCTTTTCTGCCTTTAGATTATTACTTGTTGAGCAGTACAAGTTGGGGAAGTACACCAGTACGCGTGAGGTATCACCAAGTCAGACCATGTGTACGCAGACAAAGTCTTAAAAGATTAATTACAGAGGCATTAAAAAGCCGAGTATGTGCTAAAATTTTGGATACCCTTCTAAGTATTCTTTTGATTACCTGAACCACCAATTCACGGAGGCATTCAACCTCCCATCATGATGTCCACTCTTGACACTATGCCACCAACCTTTGGGAATGAAGAGAGCATTTCCAGGGCTCAATTGAGCCTCTGTAATATCCGCGTGGCTCTCCAATCCCCAGACAGCTGTATTCATTGCTACCCTCTCGCGACCCTCCATCATTTCCGTCGATCTAATGCGACTACTACCCGACTGCTGAAGCTGAGCCTGTATCTGACGATACAACCGATCGCCAGATGACGGCGGTAGCAGGCGGACTGTTTTGCTGCCAACAAGTTGACAGAACAAATTAGGGTTCGGATCGCGATGTAGCGGGGTGTATGTCGGCTCCAGCCCAAGCCACAAGCTCGAACTGTATACGTCGCCTTTACCGGCTTCCAAGACAATGCGTGGGACGGGCAGGTCTTCCTGGAGTTCTAGAGGTAGGTCCGGGAGTTGAGCCTGGGCTATGTAAAGCTGCTTGATCTTCTTCTCGTGCAGGCTGTTGAACTCCGCAGCCTTGAGAAGGAGTTGCAGGGGAGCAACGAATGACGAGAACTTTGGCTCCGAGGCATCTGGGTGAGATGCTGCGTGGACGATGCCCGCTAGCACTGCACCCATGGGATCCGGATCAGACGCGAGCCATGCAAGGAACTGTGTTGTTGTGTTCACTAAAACTCCAGAATCTTCGGCGATCTGAGGACTCATGAACTCGTATGGGAACATGTGGTGGGCGAATTGGTTCATATAGGGAGTGAATTTGGTGATGGGTTTCTGGTTAGCATCTTGAATTTGGGCGAACCATTTTGAAGATGCCGAGAAGGAACTCTGCTGAGCAGGGTTGGAGGACTGCCCGAATAGGAGAGGCCTTCCTTGTGTAAATGACGATTTTCGAAACTCTTCGATGTTGACCACCTCAAATGGAGATTCTGTAGCTTCTACCGATTTCAATGTTGAAAACCCACGTCGGATTTGGGGAGCCTTGGATAAGGTGAGCGCATGGCAACAGCCACGGGCAAGAAGCCTCATGTCTGAGAGCATCTAAAGAAGGACCATAGTCTTAAGTAAATGAATGAGAACAAGGATTGTTCTGTATCATAGACGAAGTAATCAGCAAGCTAAGAAGGGCAGTGATGGGCAATCAATTCGACTTGAATTGACATGGCTACGTACCCAGGCACACACGTCTCGGTGAATAGCAATGAATCAGTGGAAGCGAGAAGGAGTACCCTCACCGAGAAGATCGGCGGAGGGAACAACTAGAGGCCCGCTCACCGAAGGACCGATGAAGTGCGCACAGACCAGCACAGTGATTGGACGTAATCTCAGCGGGCTGGGCTTCGTGAGGCACCGCAGTCCACAGCCCACCCACCACAACTACAGCTTTTGCTGAGAGGCTCCAAATACCGCTTCTCTCCCCTGCCGCCAGAAAAAAGGACGGAGAAATATTTCTCTGTATCGCAACTCAACTTTGCTCAGTAGACGGCATCCGACCGCTCGCGAAACCATTCCTCGATCTTGCAACTTCTCCATCGCCGACGTCGCCCTTCGCGCTTGACATGCGCCGCACTTGACCCGTCACGCCCACCAACTACCCCGCCACCTTTGCGCCCCTGCTGGGAGACTATCGATATCCAAAGCAGCTTTTCGGAGACCGTCGCTGTCCTCCATCCGACGACTGTATCGCGCGTGCTTGCCCGCGTCGCAACCCAACCCATTTTTAAACGACACCCCGTCAATACCATCACCTTGGATTACCTCGACGACATGTCCACCTCTTCGGGGGCCCCGGAGTCTTGGATATCTTCCTTTTGCTCTCTCCTCGGCCATGAATACTTCGCCGAGGTTTCTGAGGAGTTCATCGAGGATGACTTCAACCTCACTGGCCTGCAGAACCAGGTCGCGATGTACAAGGAGGCACTCGAGGTACGCAGGCTGTTTCTTTCTCGCTAAAATATCCTTTTTTCTTTTGTTTCTTATGGCGATTGGGAGCTCAAGCGCCCTTTTCAGCCCCCAGGCTGCGCGATAGACGTCCATGCTGACTTGACCTGCATAGATGATCCTTGATGTGGAGCCTGAAGAGGACGAGGACGAAGAGGAGGAGGAGGATGAAGACGAAGACGAGAACGACTCGGGAGATCAAGACCGACTCGGCCCCAGACACGACCGGAGACAACATAGCCGTATGGCTAGCGACCTAAGTGTTATCGAGTCTTCGTCCGAGATGCTTTACGGCTTGATCCATCAGCGATTCATCTGCTCGAGGGCGGGCATTCAACAGATGAGTGAGAAGTACGAGTTGGGCCATTTCGGCTGCTGCCCCCGCACCAACTGCGACCAAGCGAGAACACTCCCTGTCGGTCTCTCTGATATTCCCGGCGAAGACACCGTGAAGCTGTTTTGCCCCTCCTGCCTCGACGTCTACGTCCCTCCCAACAGCCGTTTCCAAACCGTCGACGGTGCCTTCTTTGGCCGTACCTTTGGCGCCCTCTTCCTCCTCACTTTCCCGGAATACGACCTCACTAAGCGTGGGGCCGAGGTTCTCAGCAGTGGCGGCGCTCGCATTAACGATGATTCGCTCGAGATGATCAACGGCATGTACGCTAAGAACATTGCACCGGGCCTGGGCGCTGGACGTATATATGAGCCCCGTATCTACGGCTTCCGCGTTTCCGAAATTGCAAAATCAGGCCCTCGGATGCAGTGGTTGAGGGACAGGCCGGATAGCATGACCGAACTGGACGAGGCGCGTCTATACGCGGATGAAAACCCCGACTCAGATGATGACGAGGAGAACCTGAACGGCAACGGCCGGCCTACACCCCGTCGCCGTGCTCCTGGCAATGCGCGCCTCCGTGCAACGCAACGCCAGGCGCAGAATGGCAGCCCGATGGCTGTGGAGACGAACGGTGCAGAGTCGGAGCTTTAGGACTTGGTTTGGAAAACGATTCGTACTTATGGGACCGGTAGGCCTCCAGGGTTGAGCGGCGGATGTGGCAACGCGCCAGGATGGAGGCAACAGGCCAGAGAAAGATGTCGGTGCAGATCGAGCGAGACGGTCAATACGGCTGCTCTGCATAAGGTAGATGGCGTTTAGGAGGCACACCCCGATCTCCGTGGATGAAAGAGGCACGGCGTTGCTAAGGGAGATGCATTACTGAAGTAAACAACTCATGCCGTTACACGAACTCTGGTTTCAACTCTTTTTGCAGGCAATGGTGCCTGTTGTATAGGCTTAATGCGATGGCCATTGCATTTCTGGGCCTCGGGACACAGAATATAGACTGCATGCAATTCGACGGTCAGAAACAAGGACTCTTCATTTCGCTTTCATCGCGATGCAAGGAGGCGATGCCTCTAGACAACAGCTCAGGAGCAGATACCCTTGTAGGTAGCGATGGCCCACGTGAAAACCCCATCTTCCTCATGGGGTCAGCATCTCGATGTCCACGTTGCGTCCTTCTTCGCCATGCATACTAGTAGCGTATCACTGGCCTAATATTCTCGAGCCCACCCCGCCCCCTCCTTCCACCTGCTCCTCTCCTCCCGGTCGCGTGTTTCCGGGGTCGCCATCATGCTTCATGCCCCAGACGATCCTCCTAGATCCACAAACTCATGCAGAACAGAGTCAATGAGAGGACTATACGACCCCGGGTGAATGCTGGACAAATCTACGCTCGAGCTTATAACTATTTATCCTATGCCTGCTATTGACCCGGATGATGTCACCCTGTACCAACGATGCGGGGACTCGAGCTAGGCTTGTTCGTTTGCAGATATCCCGAGCATGTTTGATGCGATTACCATGACCTTCCGGTTCGCCTATAAGTCGCCCATATAGTCTCTAATATAATTACTGAGTGTCATATCTTGGAGAGAAGGGCATGTCACTTGCATTATTGTAGACATTATGTTTTCACTTGTAGCATTGGCCGTGTGGCTGATGTGCCTTTCAATATCAGAGGGATCTAACTCGACCTTTTATAACCCAATAATCCCAGGATTCCATCCAGATCCTAGCTGTATATTTGTCCCTGAGTGGAATAATACCTTCTTCTGCGCGTCCTCTAGTTTCAATGCATTCCCGGGTATACCACTCCATGCTAGTAGAGACTTGCAGAACTGGAAGCTAGTCGGTATGTTCTAATGACCTGTGAGGGTGACTACTTCATTAACACGGCCTAGGGCACGTCTTGAACAGGAAAGAACAGCTCCCCCGACTTGTTGAGACAAACCGATCCACAAGGCAAGTCTCTCGGGGCAAAGAAAGCTTGCTGCGGCTGACAGAATCCAGTGGCATTTGGGCACCGACACTGCGCTATCACGATGATACGTTTTGGCTTGTTACGACTCTTGTAGACGATGATAGAGACGTGGCAGATGCTTCGAGATGGGACAACGTATGATTTGATCCACGTTCTTCTCCTTGACTCATCTAACTCAGCTCACGGGTCCAAGATTATCTTCAAGGCGCAAGATCCTTTTGATCCAGCATCTTGGACCGATGCGGTCCATTTTGAGTTTGAAGGATACGATACGGAGCCATTTTGGGACGATGATGGCAAGACATACATCAATGGTGCCCACGCCTGGAAGATCGGGTATGTATCATGGAAATGAGAACGACCCTCGGAGAAAAAAGCACAAACGCTGAAACGATACAAGACCGTGGATTCAACAGGCGGAGGCCGATCTAAACACCGGGAAAGTCGGCGAATGGAAAACTATCTGGAATGGCACGGGCGGCATGGTCTGTGATAAGTCCTCTGGAGACTTCCGCACGGCTGACATGGAGATAGGCACCCGAGGGACCACACATCTACCGTAAAGATGGCTACTACTATCTTCTGGCTGCCGAAGGTGATTCCGAATGAACATCCTGTGGGCCCCGAAAGCTAATGGCAAGTTGAAAGGCGGCACTGGGCTTGGCCATATGGTCACGATGGCCCGATCAAAGAGTATTGGTGGCCCGTACCAGTCAAATCCATCGAACCCTGTTCTGACCAACGCCAATACTACCAATTATTGTTAGCAAAGCGCAGAGAGTGCTCTCTTTCCAATTTGGCTTTGCAGGCGAGGTTAACGGAGATCAGTTCAAACTGTCGGACACGCAGATGTATTTCAAGATGCCTCCGAGAATTGGTAAGGAGCTCCACCGTTGTACTTTGAGGAGCTAATGAGAAGTAGGTGGTGTGTTGCCTTGGCCACGAGATCAGGGCCAGAATGGCTCAACTTTCCAATGGGCCGTGAGACTGTCATGACTTCGGTAAGGTGGAACGAGGGGGAATGGCCATACTTTACCCCCGTCGAAGGGAAGATGAGTGGCTGGGAGATGCCGCTTGAGAATTTGGATATTGAAGGCTCCGGGTACGTATTACATCATTTTCCTCTCAAGAAGACTTCTGCTAACCAAGATAGCCCATTGATCTCACTGGGAGCAGTTGAAGGTGACGCGTTTGACTTCCCTCCGAATTCGACCCTTCCAGCTCACTTTACGTATTGGCGGTACCCGATCGAAAGCTCATACATAGTCTCTCCGCCTGAGAAGCCCAACAGCTTACGTCTGACACCATCCAAACTCAACCTCACCGCTCTAAATGGGAACTACGCGGGTCCCGATGGGCAGACATTCATTGGAAGAAGACAACAAGACACGCTCTTCTCTTATAGCGTCGAGCTTGACTTTCAGCCAACCGAAGAAGAGGAAGAGGCCGGCGTTACGGTGTTCCTTACGCAGAACCATCACCTTGATCTCGGCGTTGTCTTGCTGCCCGCGAGCTCTAGTACGCAGGCCTTCCCTGGCCACAATTTCACGACGGGGGGGAATCCGACTGATCTCAAGCTTCAATTTCGGTTCCGAGCTATGTCATATGTTGCTGTTCCCGCTGATGTTGTGGCACCCGTACCAGAGGACTGGCTTGATAAACCACTCAGGTTGGAGATTCGGGCTGCCAACATGACACATTACTCGTTCTCTGCTGGGCCGGCCGGGTCAGCTTTCCAGACCAAGACTCTTCTCTATGCCTCCAATGATGCCGTTAGTTGGGGTTTCACAGGTATGCTGCTTTCTTTTTCTGGATCAAAGCTTTCGCTAATGGCTCAACAGGTGTATTCCTCGGGGTGTACTCGACTAGCAACGGGAGGATTGGAGATACACCTGCTTATATCTCAAACTGGAGATACACCCCCGAGGTGCAGTTCAGAGATTAAAAATCACCAACCAGATCGGACTTTTCGAAAGTTGAATGTGGTTAATAAGGGAGCTACAAGTAGATTATTTGTACTGGTCCTTGTGCGCAGCAATCTTTCCAAACTCTCGTTCTCTTCTGTGATCAAGACCGCGGGTACACATCCACATCAGCAGACTGAATCCGTACATGATATGCTTCACTCAAGGATATTGCATCAACAACGGCAAGATGGCCGAGCGGTCTAAGGCGCTAGCTTCAGGTGCTAGTCAAGTAATTGGCGTGGGTTCGAATCCCACTCTTGTCATTAAGTTTTGCTGATGGAGATATCACCGAGTTATGATACGTGCTGGGGACCGAAAACATTATATCTGCTTAAACGTGTATGATGATATCTATTCTGGGATGTTATAGTACCCCATGCCAACCTTGAAGAATTGAACGTTCTATTTTGGTCTCTTCACTACCTCCGATTTTAGTATATGGGTTGGTTAAACACGACCTTGACGGTACTGTTCTCCAGCGGCAGTGATGGTCACGATTGTGGGAGTAATCTATGGTATATTCACTGAGGAAACAGTGTTGTGTCCACGTCTAGAAGTGCCTTCAATATACGGAAGGCGGGAGCTAGTTCATATAGAATGCCTTCTTTGCAAAGGCTGTCTGTCAACGTCACCACGAAGCAATAGACAAGAGAAGAGCATCTGCAATTAGGGCCCTGGCTTTATTCGAGGTTGACGCTTCGGCACATGTGTCACTGAGGCGCTCGCGACCAACAAGCAGTTGATCCGACGTCAGAACCACCTCCGCGTCCCTGGGGCAGCACTCCATGTCGCTCGCCGAGCAACTCAGAAGACGATAAAGGAAAAATATCACCAAATAGCGGGCCATTATGCACAAACAGACGAAAAGTATTTCTTATAGTCCGTGTTTATTGTTTCTACATGGGTGTACATAAAACGGTCCTTCTTGATATAGCAGGTTCATTAACCAAAGCCAAGGTTGAGAGATCTATTGATATCCAGGTTAGCTAGTGCTCTCGTGCTAACAAACGCTTAATAAAAATTTTGCTTCAAAGCTACATTCAGACTGTTGAGCTTGATAAATTGAATCAACATAGTATATTCTGTTGGCCGTTCTTAATGGAAGAGTTGATCATCAACGTAGCAACCCACAATGGGGTCGAATTTGTTAAGAAAATATGAGATCAAATGCTTACCGAGCAGGAAGAATTCTGTGAACAGAATGTAGTGAAGTGAGTAAAAATCCGAGGTAAAGCATTCGTGTCAGCTGAAGGCAGGATGCGCAGGAGATACCATGGACGAATTGAGCACTGTGATACAGTTGACCATTGAGATTCTCAAAAAAGATCGATACTCGGTTTGGTTCGTCCTTGATATCGAAGTGAGGAAAAAAAGCTGCGACTGAAGAGAGACAGAAAAGATTTTTGTAGTCAAGTTCTCGGCGGTGCACGGCCCATGCGGAACAGGCTCGCTTACTTCAGATGATGGAAACAGTTGAGTTGAGCCTTAGGCAGATGGCGGCTCCCCATCAAGAACGGTTTAGCTGCATCTATCCCTCGAAACAAGAATCACCCCGCCATTTATGCCAGTATCTACCATATAGCACTTGCACAATCGCATGCTGACAGTCGAAACGGTTGCCCAGTAGGTCGCAGATGTCAGAACCCCACCATCAATACTGGAACCCAAACCCAAAGACCAAGTAAAACTGCCCTATGCCTAAAACCTGGAAGTTGCCCGACAGCCCGGTGACATTAGGTACCTGACCACAGTGAGCAGGTGCCCAAGGTACCTTAGCCTCCCACCTTCCATTGCGTGTGTGCTGTGCGCCGCGCCCCTGCCATTTGATTGTGTTAGTCCCCCTCTTTGCCCACCACCCCTCCTTCGTTGCTCAACCTGGCGACCGGCGAAAGCTCTCCTCCGACAAAAGTCTCGATCGCTTCAAATCTACCGTAAACAAACCAACCCCTCCCTCCGACCCGAAACCTCCCCGTCTTCAACACATCCTTCGCCTTCCAAATCAGACAAAATGGCGTCCAACAGTAAGTCACATATGCACTCAATCGGCCTTGGCACTCTTGTGACTGCTGGACTTGCGCGCGCGCTCGCTCTGTGTGCTGCCCCGCATCTCCATGATGTTTTCGTCTTTTTTTGGTGCACTTCATCGGACCAAGAAAGGAGATAAGTAGCTAATTGATGCCTTTCCGCAGACTTCGAGGGAGTCGCAAGTAAGTGATCCCATACTCGATAGCCGAAGAAGCCCGCATCGCAATGCCCTTGCCTGCATTTCTTCGACACAGAGCACACTGACGGCCTCCTCAACGCAAACAGAGCAGTTTATCGAATTTTACTACAACCAGTTCGACTCGGACCGCAAGGGACTTGCCAGCCTCTACGTGAGAACTCCACTGCTACATAGTCACCCGGGCATTCACTGACAACAATAACAATAACAGCGGGAGCACTCTATGCTGACTTTCGAGTCTGCTTCTTCCCTTGGTGTCAACTCCATCGTTGAGAAGCTCACTGTGTGTACTCCCAAAGAGAATGCGCAAGTTCAATGCGCCGTCTGCAGTCCACTCACTGACCCTTTTACAATAGTCCCTCCCCTTCGAGAAGGTCAAGCACCAGGTCAGCACCCTCGACGCCCAGCCCACCACCGATAACGGCATTATCATCCTCGTCACTGGCCAGCTTCTTGTACGTATATAACATGCCCTGCGGCTGTTCCACCGTTACAACTCTTATCTAACCCAAGAAAAATAGGTCGACGAGGAGCAGCGCCCCATGAACTACACTCAGGCTTTCCAGCTTCTGCATGATGCCGCCACTGGCACCTACTTCGTCTACAACGACATTTTCAAGCTTGTCTACGGTGCATAAATTCTCCACGCACTCTAGGAGGATACGACTTGATGAGGCCCAATATCTGATTTCGAGGGACCGGGCATGGCTGAGGGCAGGATAAAAGAATCTCTGTCTCCTTCGATTTCTCATTCCCATTAATCTACGCTGGGTTGAGGGCAGCACGTTGGCAAGGATACCATTTCCCGTTTCCAGGAATCCCAAGACGGCTCTGTTCACACATGGCTCTTTAGAGAACTGGGAAAATACCCCTATTATTATCATCACATGAGCTAAAAGACCTATGACGCCCCTTGATATCTTTGTATGACTTTGTGGCCTTGATTTTGCCTGTCATTCCATTTCCTGCGCCTCGCATAAATTTCAGTACAAGAATGAAAACCCAAAAATGAAAACCAAACATCGCCCCTCACAGGCTAACTTCAGACAAGTGGTCACCGTATCTAGACGGTACCTTTGGTGTTACATCATCATCACATTGCCGTTCTTTTCCACCCTCAACGGACCTGCATGTGGGCGTCTCCGCTGTCGCGGAACACGAGCTGAGCGTGTTGACCGCGGACGATCTCCTCTTCCCCACCTCCGTTCTTGAGAATGCCGTTCCGAGTGGCACCCGGGCCCATGGTTCCGAACCCAAGGTCGCGGATACGGCCACTCGCGATGTCGAAGATGCAGCCGTGGACAGTCATACCTCGCTCTTTGATAGCCTCCTGAACTGTGAAGTTGGCCATGAGCACATTGACACCAGTCTCGACGTTCATCTCTGCGATACGGACAGCCTTGTGGTCATCATTCTTGATGGCGTCGAGCTCCTTTGCGTTTTGAGCGCGGACTGTCTTCAAGGGTGTGAGCCAGGTATCGAGCACGCCTCCGACACGGGAGTCGCCCAGCGCCGCCTTGGCACCGCCGCAGGCTGAGTGACCGCAGAGCACGACGTGCTTGACCTTGAGGTGGGCAACGGCGTATTCGATGACGGCCGAAGTGTTGATGTCTGTGGGGGCTACGATGTTGGCGATGTTGCGATGGACAAAGACGTCGCCGGGTTGGAGACCCAAGATTGTTGTCTCGGGAACACGAGAATCAGAGCATCCTAGCCACACTTTGCGTCGACATGCGTTAGCATCAGAGCTTAAGGTGGACGTTGACATTGCAGATGAGCTTACAGATTGAAGGCGACTGCCCCGAGGCAAGGTTCTTGAAGAACGCAGGATTCTGGTGTGATTTGTATCCAGCCCAAGCTTGGTTGGAGCTCAGGGCATAAAGGAACTTGTTCTCTTTATCCATGGCGATGGAAGGTCAGCATGTTGCCTTGCAGTAGGACTATTTACCCAGGGAGGTGAGATTGTCGAGCACTTACGGTCATGGAAAGCCATTGTGATCGAATGTACACTGACGCAGCCGGACTCAATGTAAGAGCAACGCTGCGGGGTATCTAGATGGATTGGACTACGACTCGGTCGATAGTCTGAGAACGCAATAGCTGGTTCAAGTGTGCAAGCAGGAAAGTATTACGTGTTGCTCCTGTGTCCGGATGCTGTGTGCAGGCAACCTGGCTGAGACCTGCCCAGCTGTAGAGATAGTAATGATATACGAGACCCTTGACTGGCGCTCGTTTCTGCAGCGAGGTAGAGAAGCCGGGCCGGTTCACTACTGGAAAGGAGAAGCTGATTTCTGACTGTACACACAGAGCACGACAGACGTCAAAGTTGTCGGACGTCCTTGGCTACGACGTAGGATGCCGGGTCGACGTAGGTGGGAACACAAGGCCGCAGAATCGAATGTATGACAAGTGACTTTCTGTTCCGGCCGACGGTATGCGGGTTAAGCTGGTTGGGAGGGACTTTGGAGTCTGAGATCGAAGATGGTGGTGGTGGTGGTGGTGGCCAACGCCGAATGCCGTAGTGTAACCTGGGGTTTTCTCGCGGACTGGTCGTGCCACTTGAGTATAAGCAAGATGTATTGAGCTAGTGATGCGTGACGAGAACAGGCATATGCAAAGAGATTCCGAGCCTTCAGCGAAGGAAGCAAGGATAGTAACAGAGAGAGGGGAAAGAGGGACGATCCAATGAGCCGAGTGAAGGAGAGTGAGAGTGAGAGAGAGTATGTGTGAGAGTGTGGTATGTGAAGGGCGAACCAACCTATTCCAGAAAACTTGCGTTGAGATGAGCAGAGACTTGTGGTTGAGTGGGAGGGGGAGCGCCGAGGGAACGGTTGATCCAATGAGAGATGGTGTTGTTGAGACAATGTAAATGAGCTTCAAGATCAAGCTGAGCTGAGAGAATGGTAGTATCAGACAACGTAGTGGGCAAGCGAAATAGACTCGAGATCCTGCAGAAGGCTACATGCAGATATCATAAGATGTAAGGCCATGAGCACGCGGGGGGGCGAGACATGGAGGATAATATAAGTAGTATGGCGATGCATACTTGGGCGCTACCATACATGGAGTCGATGCATGAGACGAGAGCAGAGAGACGAGAGCAGAGAGACACAGACAGACGGAACACCCCCCCGGGTACCACCCGCAATCCTCTTGGCCGGGACCATGACCGTGACCATTTGGTGGATAGCTCTCCGCACCTGGAGACAGAGCCAAACACAGATCCAGACAGAGCCAAGACTTTCGGACGAGTCTCCCCAGAGGATTGACGGTGCCACACCCCGGGCATCACCAGGGACAAGTACACACGGCAGAAGACAGAAATAGGGTGGGGGGGGAAGGGGAGATGGGAGACGGGAGAGAAAGACGGAGGGAAACTTGGGAAGAAGACACCATACCCCGGTCACGTCTTTGTGATGCGCACTATTTCGGGGTTGTGACCTGTGACTTGGGACGTTTGCGCTATGCCTCCGGCTAATCCACCACCCTGGGGCGGTGCGGTGTCCGCATGGCAATGGAAAGCATGGCCAGTGTTCACGGCATATGTCCTGACTACTATCCTCTAATGGACGGTTGTGTATAACAGAATCGGACTGGTTTTAATCGATTGAAAACACTGGCGAGGGCGCGCAGTGTATAATTGTCTCCGGCCACCGAGTGGGGGCTGAAGGACCGTCTCCGTGCGATGGTCAGTCAGGCCGGGCCATCTCCGTCAGTCGGGCACTTATCTCCGTTCCAGCCCACTTGGGTCATGGAGGATCTGACCGAGCCGCTGACAAGCTGAACTGACTGTTTGACAGACAAGGGCAGTGGGCCATAGTGAACCTTCCGTCTCTAATGCGCCACCGTGGAATATGATCCATGCTCTCTGTCTTTGGGACTACTAGAAGTCATGGGAAAACAGTCGAACCAAGGGCGACTCCCGGCTGTGAAACAGTGCTTGTCAGTGTCATCCCTCACAATACTGCCGTAAAGGCAAGGCATCCTTCGTAATCCCAATCCTTCCCTCGCTGATCTCCATGGTGTGATCGACGGTGATCTGACAGATTGGGTTCATGTCTCTATCTCAATCACAATGCAGACAGGACTGTTTACCAATGAAAAGGAGTATCGAGAGTCGACATTGTTGACCAGTTGTTCATCAATCCACGAGGAAACTCTTGGTTGACCGGAAGAACCAGTGAGAAAGAGAAATGCAACCAAGCTTTCTGGAAGAGGAGAACAGTGTTTGGTGGTTGCTTACTAACCTAAAGCAGTTTAGCTAGCTAATGTAAGCTCTCATTGAATGTCTGCGTGGCAGCGTGCTAGTTGCCGGGCGGGCACTTCCTCATGTTTCCCTCTGCTCTTCATAGGTAGGCTCACCTCTTTTTTTACACCCCACACAGAGTATAAACCGCCGGGGCAATGGTCCGGTCGTATGAGAAGACAAAAGTCAACCTGGCCTACGTAGAGTTGTAAATAGGCCGAGCACGTCCAGAGCTCGGGTCGCACTCGCAGTCGTGCTCTTTGGATGGACAGGGACATCTCTGTGCCAGAAGTGGAAGCATATGGGTACACGAATGCCAAGAAAATCAGAATGTTTTCGATATTTGCGGCCACGGCGACTTTGGAGTCTGAGGGAACAAGGAAAAAAAAAAGGGGTGGGGGGGGGGGGAGCCTTTTCCATAGACAACCCGGGCCGGGGTCATTCCCACAATACCTACGTACAGCTTCGGGATTTGAGGCGGCAGAGCACACAATGAATGTAAAGCTGGCCCCGGGTCTGCATCCGGTCCGGGTCGCCCGACATTCATGGAATGCGCCGTCTTCCACAAACATTCGACAAGCGGACGGGATGAGAATAATTGCGTATGCGAAGAAAGAAATAGCCAGCGAGAAACAGGGCTGCCTGTATTTACCAACCTGGGGAGATTGCTCAGCCCAGAATACAAAACGCGCAATGCACCACAAGGTTTACCGGCTTGGCGTGCAGCAGCTCTTCAGCGTTGCACGCGTGCAGAGGCCCTCAGGTTACCATACCGCAGCTATAAGGAGAGCATGTTCTCAGACTTGGTTCTTGGCACTTTGTTGAGGAACCCAGAGTTTTGCATCATCGTACGGTATTTCGATGGTCGATCTGGAGCACTACCGCACTTGGACCCTTGCGCCTCTGTCTGGGTTTCTCATCAAGTTGTGGGACCCCTGTCGTCGATCAACCCCACAGCCGATTATAACTGGTTGTTTGTTACTACTCCGTACACTCGTTCTACAGAGTGGTCCTGTAGTATCTCACGCTGTCGCATCTCGCCAGATGCGACTTGCCAAGACTTTTGAGAGAGAAAGGCCCTCGGTAAGCACAGAGTAGACCACGGCATCCATGGACGGACATACCCGTCCGCCTTAATAATGGGTTGACTTGGCATTTGTATGACTGCGCCGTGAGCCCATGGCAGACTGCCATCAGATAAGACTTGACTACTCCGCAACCCACAGGAAGGACGTCAGTAATCTTTAATTTCCTTACAGTATTGGGCCTGAGTTCTTTGCAAAAAGACTTAGCCACCAGTGTCTTTGATACCCGCGAACCGTCAAATTTCACATCATTGCTAAGAATTGAGCAGGATTAAAGAAGAAATGTGCCGGATTGAGAGTAAAGGGTTCGTGAGGTCACCATGTCATGGAAGCAAAGCATGAACTTGAAACCCAATAGAATAATCCCGACGCCATGCCAAATTTTTATGATCCGATAGCCTCCAGTGGCCTAGTCTCCTAATACACTAAAGTAGTCCGGGTATTGTTCCATCTTAGACCTTGATGGCGTTGTCAAGAGCCTTCTGCTTCTTCTCGGTGCGCTTCTGGGCCTTAGCACCCATGATACCACCACCCCACTGCTTGCGAGCGCTGTCGGTCTTCTCCAGGTATCCGTCCTTGATGGCGGAAACAAGCTTGGAGAGCTCGCTCTTGTCCTCGGAGCGGACCTCGGTGAAAGCGAGGACGGCGGCAGTCTATCATCAGTCAGTAAGCCGCAACAGCAGGATCTGTGACGACCGGGTAGACATACCTTCTTGTGGACGACGGTTCCGAGGCGGGCCTTGCCCTTAATGATGGCGAAGGGGACACCCATCTTGCGGCAGAGGGCGGGGAGGAAGATGACCAACTCAATGGGATCAACGTCGTTGGGGATGAGGACGAGGGAAGCCTTCTTGTTCTCGATCAGGCCAACGACGTGGTTGAGACCGTACTTGACAGTGTAGGGCTTCTTGGAGACGTCCTCCTTCTTCTTACCGTCCTTGACGGCGGTGGCCTCCTTGACGAGACGCTCCTTCTTCTCGGCCTTGGTCTCAGGGCGGTACTTGTTGAGGAGCTTGAAAGCCTGGGCGGCGGTGTTGCGGTCGAGGACGTGCTGGAACTGGGCGATCGCAGGGGGGACCTTGAGGCGCATGTTCAAGATCTTCTTCTGGCGCTGAAGACGGACATACTCGGGCCACTTGACCATGCGGGCCAAGTTGCGACGGGGCTGGATGTCCTGGCCGATGCCGAAGTTGCGGGGCTTGCGCTCAATGAGAGGGTTCTGTGACCGTTGTCAGCCATCTATGGAACTGCGCGCGCAATCGTGGAGAGGATTTGTGCTAACCTTAGGAGCCTTCTTGGAGCCAGCCTTTCCCTGAGGGAAAGGGGCGGGAGCCACCTTCTTACCGGACTTGGGAGGCTATCATTGAGAAAGCAAGACATCAGTGAATTGTTCAAATCAACTTGTGTCTTCCTTTAACTCTAAGGAGAAGGACGGAGAAGCATTGGAAGTGAATCCAACACTTCACCATCCCTTCCAGCCAAATCATCATCAACGGCCCGTCCCAACAAGCAAGCTAGCTGAGGACCGACGGCCGAGACGGAAAATCGCAGTTCGCATAGCAGCGAGACTGGATGGAGATTGGCCTCGAGGGCAGATGAAGCCGTCTTCGTTCAATGTGTACTCACCATTTTGTCGGTTGTCGTGATACTGCCTTTGGCGGGGATGGATGAAGAGAAGGTCGGTATGCAGAAACATAAATTTCGGGAGACGAGGATAAGACGTTGTTGGTGTGGGCGCGAAAAAATTGGATTAGGGCAAGATAGGGTGGGTACCCGATAAGAAACATTCACAACGTGGTCGCGTACCTGCACCGTACCTTAAGGTACCGGGGGGATTTCGCACCGCTGGTCTTATCTCCACGTGATGATCACTTTCCGACGATAAGCGACCTGGAGGCTTGAAGTTGCCTCAACAAATGTTGCGCGGAATAGCCTTGACAGGGACGACAGGTACTCGACCCCACTACGAGGGAAGATGGAATGTCACTTTTGCGCCAGACAAAAAGTTCAAAGACCCGAGCACCTCATTGTTGGTCATCTTGTTCACCACTATTGGACCGACTCTTGAAGTACCCATGACAAGTCTTTACGCCCATCCTGGATCAACCTTCTGCTGGCATAGATAATTACCCGTTTGGCAGCTCAAGCGTGCAAGCTGGCAGGCAATGCGAAATGGAGATAGCAGGAGCAATACGAACGAGAGCCTCGTGTCTTGTTTCCTTATCAAAACCAGGCTGACAGTCTTTGTTATTCGAGGGATGAAAATTGTTAGAGCAGATGATTGTAGTGCATGGCAAAGCCAACGAGGAGTACCTATTTAGATGCTGGAGAGAATTTCCCGTCCCTTTTCTGCGCTAAATGACAGTACGAAGTACCCGTGTGGTATCATGCCCACTAAGTGATCGAAGATCAGGCACGGAATCCCGCTTTGCGGTACGTACCTATTGCGCCGACGATGATGACTCCAAGGTCATCAAAGCGACACAGCGACACATGCTATTCTCAAATTTTCCTTAACTTCGATCTAGCAACGACATATTTTTCGATTCGACCCCCCGGACCACTCTTTCCCCGGAACACATATTACGTGAAGACACCCAAGCACACGTACACTGCGTTCTTAATCTTCCGGTTCAGCTCAATTTTATCCTGTCCGATCCACCGCGGGGTATCAATTCTGAAGTTCGTCGATTCAACTGAGGAGACGATTCCTCCAGCGCAAAGTGGCACTCAACCTCCGCTGCCGACACGACACTATTTCTCTGGGACGCCTCTCGTATCGCCGGGGACCTACTTTTCCTTTCTCGTGGTGCAGCAATCAAGATGGCACCGGTACTATGCGCAAAGTGCAAGACCGAGCGCGCGCTCGTGAAGCGGCCCAAGAACCACCAGAAACTTTGCAAGGCTTGTTTTATCTCAGTATTTGAGGAAGAAGTACATCACACTATTGTCTCTTCCTCACTATTTTCTCGTGGAGAGCAGGTGGCTATCGGGGCTTCGGGTGGCAAAGACTCGACCGTTTTAGCAAGTGTTCTCAAAACCCTAAACGACAGGTATGACTACGGCTTGAATCTTGTACTCCTCAGCATCGATGAGGGAATCAAGGGTTATAGAGACGATTCGCTAGAAACCGTCAAGAGAAATGCCGTGCAGTACGACATGCCCCTTACTATAGTAGGGTACGACGAGTTGTACGGCTGGACGATGGACCAGGTTGTCGAAGTGATTGGAAAGAAGGGCAACTGCACATATTGTGGTGTGTTCCGCCGACAGGCACTGGATCGAGGCGCCAGGATTTTGAACATTAAACATGTTGTCACCGGCCACAACGCAGATGATGTTGCTGAAACCATCCTCATGAACCTCTTGAGAGGCGATTTGCCACGGCTAGGTCGCAGCACAAGTATCGTCACTGGCGACGACACTAGCGATGTCAAGCGCAGCAAGCCCCTCAAGTATTCTTACGAGAAGGAAATCGTGCTATATGCTCATCATAAGAAGCTCGACTACTTCAGTACCGAATGCATCTACAGCCCCGAAGCTTTCCGCGGCACTGCTCGCACCCTGATCAAGAATCTCGAGCGGGTGCGGCCAAGTGCTATATTGGATATAGTCCGCAGCGGTGAGGATATGGCTCGGCTGGTTGCGGGAGGATCAGGCAGCTCTTGCGCCTGCAAAGGAAGTGCTCCCCGTGTCGCTGAGGATGACTTCATTGCTGGCTGCGGCTCGCAGCAAAGCAAAGGCCTTGCGACCGAAATTGCTCAACTGGATGCAAGCTTGAGCCAGACAACTCTGACCAAATCTCAGGAGACAGACTTCACAACTGCTCCTTCACCTTCACTAAAGATTGGAAAGAAGATTCAGAATTCGCCTGAGACGCCCAGACCGAGACATGGCCAAGCACAGGCAACTACAAGTGCTCCATTACAGACATTGGGCAAGTGTGAAAAATGCGGCTACATGTCTAGTCAAGCCATCTGTCAAGCCTGTCTGTTGGTGGATGGGTTGAACAAGAATAAAGCGCAGATTAGCTTATAGAGATAACAAGATCCTCATCCCAAGCCAGAACTAGCAGACATTCACAATGTTTGTCTGTGGCCCACCTCCCACCCCTCCACTAGACGTGACCGGCACGATTAACTCAATAATCGCATAGACTACGGCAGCAGTTCTGAGACTGAACAGGAAATAAAAGTTTCATTGGGTGGCTGAAGGGATGATGAATAGTGAAACCCCCATGGTTTCCAGGCAAAGTAGCATACATGTTTTCTGTTGAACCCCATCCTCTATGTCATACGCTTCTCCAACTGTACGATATGGTTAGCCGATTTTCAGTCATCCGTCGCAAGCAAATACATACTCTCCAGGGGTGGTTCAGTTCGAAGCCTGGAGGCGCTTCGTGGTTGGCAATCTGTCCCCGCAGATCGCCCGTGAGTCTGCGATCCCGGTCCATCACTGTTATATCTTTAGGTTAGCTTTCGATCGAACAGTAGGATATGTTCCCTGTCGGTTGGACACGTACTTTGCTGTAAGAAAGCGAGGTTAGCAACGTAAATATTGAAGGAGTGCCAGTTCACGAATACTCACCCTATCCCACTGATCCAAGCCCCAACGGGGCTTCTTTCCGCCGTTCTGAATGCCCTTGATGACGTGCAGTCCGGTACCGGTGATACCGAACATCTGAATACGACGTTAGTTTCCGTCGTGGAGGTTGAAGTCGTTTCGCGCCGGCGCAATGGCAATCACAAGGTAGCTCTTACAGCAATCATGATTCCATAGGGAATCAGGGTTTCGAAAGGGACGGGCATGGTAGCGGATAGCCGTTCGGCTGAGCGTCGTTATTCGTCGGCTTGTATGTATCGAGAGGTCGCAAGGTTGACAAGAGACACGGATTGCAGTCGTCGGTGTCTACGGGAGACGTCGTTGGATTCCGGCTTCCTTGAATTGATTGACCAATTGATAGAAGCAATCCGCAAGTCGTCGGGCCGTCGAACTGGTTATTTCTGAATCACGTGATATCTAATTCGCGTCAGTGCTTTTGCGATCAGACTGATTGGCTGAGCATTGCGAAAGGTCCCGGCAGCTTGCCATTGGTCACTGTGGGAGTTATTGAATAGAAGTGGGAACCCTCCATCCATTGTTTCTGTCCCTGACACGCCTGGCAATACCTAGCCCCTCCCCCAAGGTTGCAGCTCATGGCAACTGGCTAGCAGGTAGCTACCCAGGTACTGCGTAGGAGGCGCCTACCTATTACCTTAGGTACCTCCACTGCCTTACCGTCCCACACCCGGTGACCCAGCTGCATGTCGCGCATACCTACCTACCGTGGGAACCTCACCTTTGACCCAGGTGGTGCAGACACAGTGCTCAATTGACTGATTACTGTACGCGCCACAGGTGTGGAAGTCGCATCCCTTGGCTTGCGCCAGTCTGTCAACTAGGTATCTGCGCCTCGGACAAGACGTGAAAGCCATTGCTGGCATTTCTACAGTCGTGGAGGAACCTGTGTCAACCATCTAGTAACGCGTCAAAACCCTCTGCCAAGAGACAGCATTCGATCTGTACCAACAACAGTGCATGTTTGCCGCGCATTGTCGCCCAAGACTAAACGCGCTCATTTCGCTCAACAACATTCGCTCACGGCCAGCCGATTCACCACAGTTGTGCGCCAGACTCGCTCGATCCTTTGGCTTTCTTGCTAGCTATGGGCTGCGAATACCGGAACCTTGTCATTCACGGGCGGAATTCGAAGCAATAGCTCTGATAGACGATTGCAATCCGCAAACTCCCGCGATCTTCGAGCTTCGACGACAAGATGGCAAGCGCTCAACTCACCGAAGAAGAGCTGCAGCAGAGCGCTCTTCTTTCAGATGAAGATGCCGACATCGAAGACGCGCCAGCAGTGCCCGTCGAAGAGTTGCCTCAGGATACCGAGAGTCCCTTGACGAACCCAAACACGCACGACGACGAACTTTCGGATGCGATCGGCGATGAAGACGATGAAAGAGACGCGCCTGCCTTGGACGGGGACATCGAAATGGCCGAGAATGCGGACGATAATAGTGAACTGTCCGAGCAGGACTCTCTAGAAGAGAACCTGGACGAGTATTCTGGCGTCGATATGGATCAGCGCCTGGAACAAGACGATGGAGACGAAGCTTCGGGCGGTGCGCGCAGTCGCAGCAGCAGCTTGCTAGATGACATTGAGGAAGATGAGGCAGAAGGTGTTGGCGCTGTTAAGATTAGACCAGGCGAAACCGATGATGAGGACGCAGATGAGCCGGATAGCGAGCACTCGGAATCACACAGTGAGTCTGGCAACGAGTCCGAAGGAGGCGAAGCGTGGGACGACGTCGCCGTAGAGGAAGAAGAAGACGAAGACGAAGGTTCAGAAGACGCAGCGATGAACACCTGCATGTTCTGTAAACAAGATGAAGAACATGATCCGGCAGAAGACTTCGAAGAGTACTTAGCTTGCGTTGGATGTGGAGAGAACTGTAAGTGCTTTACATCATAGGGCGGAAAAATATGGCGCAGAAAGCTAACAATATCTATTTAGCACACCAACATTGCGCCAGAGAGGCCGGCGCGTTGCAGGAGTTTAACAGTATATACTCCCCTCCTCCGTTAAGCCTTATCGTGTCTAATTCTTTCTTGTAGCTGCTTCTCAGTGGAAGTGCCCCGATTGCGCGACTGCTGATGACATACGTGCCGACGAGTCTCGAACGAATGCTTCTCCCGAATATGCAGAAAAGCTTGAAGCTGAGCAGGAACCAGATGCTGAGCACGAACTTGGACTGTCTCCGTCGTCCAGACGGTCAACGGCATCCCAAGTAGCGCGAGACCTGCTTCCGCCCCAAAAAGGCACCTCAAAACCTGACTCTCACTCGGTGTTCAATCATCTTCTCTTGAACGACGATCCCATGGATGGAACCCGAGTTCTTCGTAAGCGCAAGACGTCTTCTGTCGAAGCTGAGGAAATCGTCATGTCGCTCAGGAAGCGTCGACGAAACACGCCCAAAGATAGGGAATCAAGCCATGGTACAGGCACACTACAGGACGGCGCCAACGGAGCTGGGGAGAAGGATACACGCCGCAAACTACGTCTACACCCCCCTCGAAAGTCAAAAGCGGTTACTATCACTCGACGGAGCCGGTCCATCATTGTCAAGATGCGTGTCAAGCCAGCCGCCCTTCGCCGCGTGCTGTCAAGAAAGTCCTCGTCCAATCGAAGAAGAACGGAGAAAGTGATAGACACGACGGCTTCGTCCCAGGATGGATTGGCTGCAGCCATGGCAGCTTCCTTTGCTTCCACTGACTACTCACATCCCTTCTATTCCTTCTTGGACCGAGAAACCGACGACGTAAGAACAAAGCCATACGGAGGCATTCTCAGTGAGAACGAAGCAGACACATCAAGGACTTTGCCGACCAATGATGATCGCCGAAAATTCGATGAAGCCAAGCAAAAAGCCGAGGAGGTATGGCGAGCTCGTCTCCACAGTGTCCAACTCAACCTAGCGACGCCAGCCAAGAGGCCCAAGAAACATGCTGGACCAGCGAGCCAAATTGAGTGCATCGATTTTGGAGGCTGGGAAATCGACACTTGGTATGCCGCTCCCTATCCAGAGGAGTATAGCCGGAATCGCACTCTCTACATTTGCGAATTCTGTCTGAAGTACATGAACTCGGATTATGTCGCCTGGCGTCATAAGCTAAAGTGCCCAGCCAAACATCCACCAGGCGACGAGATATACCGGCATGGATCCGTTTCGGTCTTTGAGGTTGATGGCCGAAAAAACCCCGTCTACTGCCAGAATCTCTGTCTCCTCGCCAAACTATTCTTAGGGTCCAAAACGCTCTACTACGATGTTGAGCCGTTCCTTTTCTACGTATTGTGCGAATACGATGCTCTTGGCTACCACTTTGTGGGTTACTTCTCCAAGGAGAAACGAGCCAGCAGCCAGAACAATGTTTCTTGCATTCTAACCCTGCCCATACACCAGCGAAAAGGCTACGGCAATCTCCTGATTGACTTTTCATACTTGCTCACTCGCGTAGAGCGAAAGACTGGATCACCAGAAAAGCCTCTTTCGGACATGGGTCTCGTCTCCTACCGCAACTACTGGAGGCTGGTACTCTGCCGGTATCTCCTTGACCATGTCGAGGAGGATAAGTCTACGGCACCGGGCCTCAGTGTTCGGCAAATGTCCGACGATACAGGACTGACTCCTGACGACGTCATCTCTGCCCTTGAAGGTCTCCGATGCCTCGTCCGTGATCCAGTTACGGAGCTCTACGCCTTCCGCGTCGACCTTTCGTACTGTAACGACTACATAGCGAAATGGGAGAGCAAGGACTACGTCAAACTGAATCCAGAAGCGCTCACCTGGACTCCGTACGTCATGGGACGAGGCAATGCTACAAACTTTGAGTTGGGTCCAGCTATCAGCGCGATTGCGCCACGAGAAGAAGATGACATTCACAAACCTGTGCAGAGTGTGCCGCTACCAGCCTCTCAACAAGAGGCAGCAGCCAATGGCACTATCGACAACACTTCCGTTGCTGAAGGCGGTCCATCGAACATCGCTGAGGAGACTGATACAGAAGCGACTGGGCCGAAGTTGGAGTCCAACATTTTTGAATCGACGGAGTCACATCCAGACGGTCTGATGAACGGCGAGACTGGCCTAGAACAGGCTGAGGAAGACCCGTTTCAGCTCAAGGAAGCGCTTCAGTCTACCCCCGAACAAATGGCCGGACGCGACTGGGCCAGCTTATACAAAGACGTACCTCCATCGAGGTTCGAGGTATATCCGCCTCCGGGGGGTCGACGGTCCGACCGGCCGCGACCCAGTGTACCTCGGCCTATCGTAGCACGAACAACGAGCAGCAACTCCAGACCACGACGTTCGGGTGGTGGCAGCAGCGCGAGACGAACCACATCGAGCCGACCCAAGAGCAAAAGCTCATCGTCGTCATCACGGCGTAAAACTGGGGGGACGGGACGTGGACCGGGCCGTTGGCCGAAGGGTACTAAGAAAAGCGATTACGGTAATGCCGATAGTGGACCCGGTCTCCCGCCGGGCTGGCTTAGAGAGAAGCAAGAGAAACAGCGGCTGGCTGGCCTTGCTGTGACCAATGGCGAAGAGGTCGAAGAGCTCACCATCGAGGGCAACGAGACAATGGATGTGGTTCGCGTGCAGTTCCAGGAAGGGGAACACGAGGACGGTGGCCCCGAGGGAGCAGCAAGCGAACCCAACGGTGATGTTGGTGGCCAAGCAGAGGACGAGTGATGCCAAACAGCCGATACCCCCTTACACTATTATTATTTCTAGTTTCATACGAGCCGACTTGTACCATATTGTTTTTTGTTAGTAATGCCAGCGCTGCAACTATTCGTTGATTTATGTTCTCTTTTTTTAATAGTCAAATCGACTACTAGTGGAACGTGTTCAGCTAGTGTCCTTACTGTGGACGAAGGCAGCTCCAAAAGGTGTTGGCAGTACTGACAACTTTTGCAATACTTGGAAAACCCTTTAATCTTGTTTACCTACCTGCAGGAAAGCAAACCTAAAGTTGAGGCTGACATTACTGAGTATCGAAATGTGGCTAACTGAAGGTGCGTCTGGTTCTAACTTCTGTGACATACACGGTTCGCCCTAGCGTCTTCCCAGCATTCTCCGTTATGAAGAGACTGGCTGTCACGCTTCCTATCCGTACCGTCCCGCGCAAATACGTCTCCGGCCACCTCACATGACCTTGCGATAGTATGCCTCCGTATCTATTCTGCTCAGCACCTCGACCGTAGAGGAGCCGAAGCTAAATTCACTCAGCCTCCCTTGATGACATGGCCGCAGCCTCCGATTTGGCCACCTTCTTGTTGCTCTCATCCAATCGCTGAGTTACGTGCCTTTTCAGTACGGGCAGGCACGTGATAAAGTATTTGTCTACGTGACACAGAGGATAGATAGGCAGCGACACATTTTCTGAGAAGATCATTCTCGAGTGAACATGGGAGTGAATGGGCAGGCGTGTAATAGAGCTGCAATGCTGGAGGTAATACCTTCCTTACCTTACCTTAGTAAGAGCCGAACAGGTCGGTAAGCTGGTGAGGTACCTAGTGTAGCTTAAGGTAGGTAAAATGTCTGCCCATAAGTTACCTGGAAATGTCAGTTTGGCAAGGTTGGGTCCGGCATCAGGGGATCCGCCAGCCGCGTATCCGTCGGTGAGGTGTCGTTGATGGGGTCTGCTTGTACCTTAACCTCAAAGCACATGCTTAAATACCTAGGTCGGGTAGGTAGCTTTTTTGATCGCCTGCAACATGTGAGGTAAGGTACTTGTCGGAATGAAGACCTGCAGAGGCACATCCTGTCGCATGTTGTTCGAGGCATAAGATACCGCCAGCTTTGCGCTACCAAGATGGAGGTACGGGCGTCCGCTACACAAATTGACCAACGTTAATTTAGACGAAGTGCCTCACACATCCACGACCTCTTTGAGATGACTTGCCATCCAGGTGAACGTGTGCTAGGTACCTTGAGACCTTGGCTGTCAGGAAAGGTAAGGTATTTGTACTTTGTACTCCGTACCGAAGCAAGGTAGGTACGGATACCTTTACCGACACAGCCTTCTGGCTCCACACTGAGGTAACTTCTATGCGCGGGACAGACCTGGAGGGAGACTGCTCCAGCACTCCAAAGTCTTGGACCTCCGAGTCGCAGTCTCCGTCTCCGACCGCCCGGCCAAGTTGCATTACGCACACGCACTCGCCGCACCGCCAGAGACGTGAAGTGTGACACTCAGGTCGTCACTCCCGCCCCAGTGCCAAGTGCCCAGTGCCCAGTGCCAAAGTCAGTGCCAGTGCCAACCGAACCGGGACCTTTCTGTCTTTTTGCCTTCCAAGTTCCACGTTGCTTCCCCAAGTCGCTCATCTTTGACAAACTTTAATGCTTCACCTTCAGAACTTCCATCTTCCGACAATCGCGACGCTCTAGGCACAAACAAGCGCCATCTTCGTCGCCAAAAATCTACCCACTAGCCAGCTAGGCACTCCATCTCCGTTTCTCAGTCTGCTGGGCTCCGCTATCCGCCGTCATCTGGCCTGCCTCCTCACCCCAACCACTGGCGAAGTCGGCCTTGCGACCCGTTCATCCCCCTCCGCCGACCCTTCGTCTGCCAACGCTCTGTGCTAGGCCGTCCTTCGATTCGTTGGACCAAGCTGTCGTCACAAGCGCCCCTCCCACCTCCAACCTTTGACTTCCATCCATCATCAGCCTGTCACTTCGCTGCGCTTTTATCCTGCTCTCCGACAACACCGTCAATCATTCTTCGTGCTGTTGCTCGTCGCATCAGCAATCAGCAATCGCCTGCGTTGGGCTCAAGCTCTCCGTTGTTGTTGCCCCAATCGCACCCAGCTACATCGCGTCGCTGTCGTCACTTTCTTCCAGCGCATCCGACAGCCCACTTTCTCCCGAACAATACCCAACCTCCCTTCCTCACGGGAACCGGACTTGGCATCGCCTACCAACCCATCGCACACCACCTACTGACAAAACAACACCCTCTGACGGACTGACGATCAAAACACCGCCAAAATGTCCAAGGTTATGCGAAGTGTCAAGAACGTGACCAAAGGTTACTCCAGTGTCCAGGTCAAGGTTAGAGAAGGTGAGTCGCAGAGTTCCTGAGCATTCGTCCTCCTCGGAACCCATCCTGACACTCGTCTTTTAGCAACCAGCAACGATCCATGGGGTCCTACCGGAACTCAGATGAGCGAGATTGCTCAGCTCACGTACAACACGTAGGCTTTTCCCTTCACCGTCGATCATGGGAGTCCGCTAAATTTATAATTCAGATCTACCGAGTTCTATGAAATTATGGACATGCTCGACAAGCGTTTGAACGACAAGGGAAAAAACTGGAGGCACGTTTTGAAAGCCCTCAAGGTGCTCGACTACTGCCTGCACGAGGGCTCCGAGCTTGTCGTGACGTGGGCGAGACAGAGCATCTACATCATCAAGACATTGCGCGAGTTCCAGTACATCGATGAAGACGGTAGAGATGTTGGCCAAAACGGTATGCGCCCCCTCTACTATTCCTAGTGCGTTCACTTTAGTCAATTCTTGGGGTTTCTAACACAGTGACTAGTACGTGTTGCCGCCAAGGAACTTACGTCTCTCATTCTGGACGAAGAGAGGCTTCGAGCCGAAAGAAGCGATCGCAAGTCATGGAAGTCCCGCGTCACCGGGTTAGAAGAATTCGCTCCTCAGCATACCAGCCCTACTCAACCGCGTGTCCGCCGCCGTATGAGCAACGAGGACGATACTGAATACAGACTCGCCATTGAGGCTAGCAAGCATCAGGAGGAAGAGGACCGCCGAAAACGAGCCGGCCGCGGCGCCAACGAAACCGAGGACGATGACCTAGCTAAGGCGATCAAACTTAGCAAAGAGGAGGACGAACGGCGCAGACGAGAGATGGAAGACAACAACGCCTCGCTCCTCTTCGACGATACCCCCGTCCAGTCAACGCAACCGCAGTACACTGGATTTAACCAAGGCTATCAGCAAGGCAGCGCTGTGGACTTCTTCGCCAATCCCATCGACCAGAACCAACTTCAGACGCAACCCACCGGTTACATGAACAATGCGTACACCGGGTACCAACAGCCGCAGGCGACAGGATTCCAGAATGGCTACGGCGGCAACGGTTTCGGCATGGACCCCTACGGACAACAACAGGGCATGCAAGGCTTCCAGCCGCAGCCAACGGGC
Source organism: Colletotrichum scovillei (assembly GCF_011075155.1). NCBI lineage: Eukaryota > Fungi > Ascomycota > Sordariomycetes > Glomerellales > Glomerellaceae > Colletotrichum > Colletotrichum scovillei. The sequence goes on from NW_023336263.1 coordinate 1,753,979, forward strand.
TACAACCCTTACGCTCAGCAGAACATCACCCCTCAGGAGACAGCCTCGCAGCCAGGGAGCAACAACCCGTGGTCGACCGGTTCGATGAAGGCGGGCAACCCAATGAAACCAATGCAAACGGGTTCCAACAACCCATTCGCGTCCTCATTTGGCCGCCCTCAGACGCAAACTTCCATGCCCCCCTTACCAGAACAGAAGACACTCTCAGCTTTCAGCCAGCCCAGCTTCGCTCAGCAGCAGCAGCAGCAACAGCCGCTGCCTCAGCAACCTCAGCAACCTCAGCAACCTCAACTCACCTCGCAGCCATCCTTTGGAACTCCGCAGAAGGAGCTTACGGACCACGAAGCCAAGCTCAATGCGCTGCTTGCTGGTGGAGACGGTATGGACACATACGGCAACACCGGCCAGACACGTATTCCCGCGCAGCACACTGCACCTGGGACCTTTGTCAACAGCGCCGGCTCTGGTGCTCAGCGACTCACTGCGGAGGCAACTGGAAGCAACCCTTTCCTCCGATCACAATTCACAGGCATGCCCAGCATGTCATATGGGCAGCAAATGCCGGCTGCCACAGGTCCTGCAGGTATCAATGGCAGCAACAATCCATTTGCGGTCGGAAGACCACAGCAGCAAAACACCCAGCCGCAGGACCTCATTCAGTTTTAGGTCACCGTGTCACGGGGGGGATATACTACGAGGCTGACTCAGGCGCTTGATCATCGGCGCTGTTCAAGCCAACGAATGTTTGCACTCAGGTTCAAAAGGATTCTTTTTTTTTATTTTATTTTTAGAGACTGGGGGATGCGGAAGTTTTTACTTGCGGTGCGGTCACATACCCGGCAGAGGACTCAACTTGTTCCTGTTCATAGTTGGCCGGCGGTTTGCTTCGATTTACATTTACACAGCTTGCCTATAGCGCTCTTCAATGAGCCATTTATGATCTTTGAAATTTGGCCACAGCATGCACCCGCCACCGGATTCAGTGATAAGTAATGGAAGGGTTTAATGTCGTCTCATGTAGATTGCACAGTAACATGCTTTCCAGGCAAAGATGATCACGGCTAGCACTTACAACCAGTAACCATCTTGGCCAAAAATCTGTTGGATTTTCGCTTCTATCAAAGGGGCACAGGGGGTTGTGTCCTCGAGTGTGGCAGCCTAGGTAGAATTTATAAATGAGTACCAACTGGAGATGGATTCATAATGGAGAGACAGGTTTCTGACAAATGCACAAGGCCTAGATTCTCCCTGACTTCAATGCAAGACGACTTGACCAATTGAAAGGAAGGAAGGGGATCTCGAGTACCTATAGAATATGCCTCGGGAAACATGCATTTGAGCGTATGAATCAACGTCAATAGCGAAAACGTGATCTGATGACCTAGCAGGCGTTTTCGTGGATGCCGTTTATGCCCACGATGTAAGAGATGCAAAGGTACCATTATTAATAAAATTAGGCGGAAGCTACTTGCGGGTGGCTCTGCCTAGGTAGGTAGGTACAACTGCCTGGAACAGAATTCTAGCTTGATCATTGGCTGATTTATCCAAGCTCCTTCAAGTTGTCGAATCGGAGACAGCCATTGTCCTCAGGCAGCAGTTGTCGGAAGCTACCTAGCACGCCTAGATCTCGCCCGCGGGAGCTACCACCTCACCTTACCTAAGCTTCCTACGCTACTTGGGCACCTTTCCAACCGCGCCAGCTTTGGAAGTAACCTCTGCAAAGAGACGTGAGCTCAAGTCCATTTACCTACTTAAATCATTTCACCCTTCCCGTAGGCACACGCGACTAAACCGCAAACTTCACCTGGCAAGTTTGACAGCAGTTTTGACCGTTGCATTTTTGTTGTCTTGCTGCTTCTGTCGACGTCTTGACGATTTGCATTCCCAGTACCTTCCTTGGGCTGTTCAATCCCCCTGCCCCTTTCGTACCAGTCAGTACCTGGGCAGCGCGCATCCCTTCCCACCCCCCCAGCCTTTTTTTCTCCACGTATCTCTCCGTTCCTCAGCGCGCTTCGCAAAGTGCAAAAAAAACTCGACCACAACCTTGGCTAAGGTAGGTGTACTCGACACAGCTCACCCAAGTCACGTCGTCAATCGATTCCGCCGACGCGACGATAGCACATCAACATCATCGGCACCCCTCCGATCCGATTGCGCTGGATGTTTGTCCGCAACTGATCGTCGGCGACACATACTGCGTCCACGAGCCTGGACCTAACGCCCTCGTCGCGCCATCGATCAACTGGCCACGACTGTATCACGACTTCGTCGCTGCTAGTCATCGCCCATCATGTCCGGCTTTGGCAGCACCGGCTTCGGCGGCTTTGGCTCGACCAACAATCAGCAATCTACTGGTTTTGGCGGCTTCGGGGCCACCAACAACACCACTGCTAGCACTGGTAAGTCGAATCCATCTCCGTCGCATCACCTCACCTTGTTGTCCTGTCTTATTCCACTCCTTCCCCGATTGCCTGCCAACTAACTACCGTGTGCTCAAGGCTTCGGCTCTGGCAACACTACAAACAATGCCTTTGGGTCTACCGGTACCACCAATACCGGTGGCGGCTTGTTTGGCGGCGGCGGCGGCACAACCAGTGCTTTTGGCGGCACATCATCGGGTAGGTTGATCTCGCCGCTGTCAGGAGTGGATGATGCACAGGCTCCATCAGTATCATGCTAACTTTACATGCTTTCTAGGATTCGGCGCCAACACAGGCTCGACATTCGGTGCCGCGAAACCCGCCTTTGGGGCCACTCCATCTACCGGAGGTGGCCTATTCGGTGCATCCAGCACTACCAACACAACAGCCGCTCCATCTACAGGATTCGGCGGCTTTGGCGCCAACACCACAACCACGAATACCTCATCGCCTTTCGGAGGCACCTCGGGTGGAGGCTTATTCGGCAGTGCCAACAAGCCCGCTTTCGGCTCCGGCACCGCTAATACTACCGGCGGCACATCGCTCTTCGGCGGTGCCACGTCTACTGGTTTCGGCGGAACTACGAATACTGCCAGCGGTGGCTTCGGCGCGACCATGAACCCCGGCATCGGATCCAACGTTGGCGACCCACCAGGCACTGCGATCACCCCCTTCCAAGCACACCAAGAGAAGGAGACTACTGGAGCTGGAAACCAGTCCAACTCCTTCCAAAACATCCTTTTCCAAGAGCCGTACAAGAAGTGGTCGTCCGATGAGTTGAGGTTGGCTGACTATGCTCAAGGCCGTCGTCACGGCAATGCCAGTGGAGGAGGAGCCTTTGGTGTTTCCAACTTTGGCAGTGGCGGATTCGGAGCGACCAACAACCAGCAGACCACAGGATTCGGAACAGGTGCCTCTACTGGAGGAGGTCTTTTCGGTGGTGGAGCCAACAACACCACAAACACAACAACAACCACCGGCGCCTTTGGAGGTGGTTCTACCGGAGGTTTCGGTGCTGGCGGCGGCGGCGGCTTGTTCGGAAACAATGCCGCCAAGCCGGCGACCGGGGGAGGCCTTTTCGGTAGCGGAACGGCGACCACAGCGGCGCCTGCTCAGTCTGGCGGTCTCTTTGGCGGTGGTTCTACTGGAGGTTTCGGCGCCACGGGTACCACTGGTGGGTTCGGGGCCACTAATAACAACACTGGGGGCGGTCTTTTCGGCTCGAACAACAACACCGCAACTCAAAACAAGCCGTCAGGCTTCAGCTTCGGAAACACTGGAGCGACTACTGGTGGCTTTGGGAACACCGCGAGCACCGGCTTCGGTGCGAACAACAACACCGCTGGCAACGCCAGCACTACGGGCGGGCTATTTGGAAGCAACACCGGACAAGCTGCAGGTGGTGGCCTCTTTGGCAACAATCAAGCACAGCCTCAGCAGCAAAACACCGGCTCAGCATTTGGTGGAGGATTCGGTCAGCAAAACCAGCAAACGGGTGGCGGTGGACTATTCGGAAACACCCAGCAGAAGCCCGCAACAGGAGGTGGTCTCTTTGGAGGCGGCGGCGGTGCGACGACAGGTGGAGGACTTTTCGGCGGTGGAAACACTTCTTCCACCTCATTTGGTGCCACGAACACCAACACGAACACTGGCGGAGGTCTTTTTGGCGCGAAGCCGGCAGCTACCGGCGGCGGTTTGTTTGGGTCCAACCCGGCAGGACAGACCAACAACGCAGGTGGTGGCCTCTTCGGCGGCGGCTTAGGCCAAAACAACCAGACTCAGCAACAGACTGGACAAACTTCTCTATTTGGAGGAGCCCAAAACCAGGCCAAGCCTGGTGGCCTGTTTGGCTCATCTCAACCCGCTAGCAGCGGCATGTTTGGTGGACAAAACAATCAACAGCAGGGTGGCATGTTCGGGGGTGTAAACCAGCAGCAACAGCAACCGCAGAACTCCTTGTTCGGTGGTTCACTGCTGGGCAATTCCCAAGGGGTCAGCCAAGGCCCCCAGTCTCTCACGGCCAACATCAATGACGTCTCTGCCTACGGCTCGCCGTCGCTCTTCTCCAACCTGGGAGGCTCAGAGACGCCCAATCCCGGACCTCTTGCCACACCTCTTTCAAGCAAGTCTAAGCCTAGACGTAGCTCGATCTTGCCCATGTACAAGTTGAACCCCGCGTCAGCCGCTCGCTTCGTCACTCCCCAAAAGCGAGGCTTTGGGTTTTCATACAGCACCTATGGTACACCCGGAGGCAGTCCTTCAAGCGCAGCGAGCACCCCTGGCGGTGCCAGCCGAAGCTTGTTGGGTTCCTCGAGCTTCAACCGAAGTTTGAGCAAGAGCGTGTCAACCAGCAACCTGCGGAGAAGCTTCAATGCTGAAGATAGCATCCTTGCACCTGGTGCTTTTTCTGCTAGCTCTGGACCCCGCTACTACGGTCAGAACGGGAGTGTCAAGAAGCTGATCATCAACAAGGACATGCGCAGCGACCTATTCTCTACACCCACCAAGGAAAAGCCGTCTACTGATCTGGTCAATGGCTCTCGCAAGCTGTCGAAGAGGGTCAGCTTCGATACTAGCACGATGGACACCCCCGAAGTCGATGATAACGACAGTGTCTTGGGATCTACGCCAAGAGTCGGAAACGTCGCTCAGGAATCGACCCCGGCCAGTGTCAACGTTAACGGAAGCAAGCCCGCTAGCGCTACCGCAGAGGCAGATCCCAGCAAGGGTAAAGAGCTGGCTATCGTCCATGAGGAAGACACTTCCTCCCAAGCACCCGAAGTCAACAAGGAGGGTCTCGACGCCGCCCCCGGTGCCTACTGGATGAGCCCGACCAAGGAAGCTCTCGCCAACATGAACAGAATGCAGCGTCAACAAGTCACAAACTTCACTGTAGGCAGAGACAACGTCGGCAGTGTTCGCTTCAAGGTCCCCGTCGACCTTACCAATATTGATCTGGACGAGATCTTTGGTGGAATCGTCATTCTTGAAACTCGATCTGCGACTGTCTACCCCATTGCAGCCAAGAAGCCTCCGGTCGGCAAGGGGCTGAATGTTCCGGCTCTCATCTCTTTGGAACAGTCGTGGCCACGTGGTAGGGACAAGCGCCCTAGCAACGATGCCAAACGTTTCAACAAGCACATTGAGCGCCTGAAGCGCATCGAAGACACAACCTTTGAAAGCTATAACACCGATACTGGGGTGTGGAAGTTCTCTGTTGAACATTTTACCACCTACGGCTTGGAGTATGATGAGGATGACGATGAGCCTGAGCAGTCTGCAGTCCAGCAGCCCCACGAGGAAGTTTCTTTCAGCAACGCTTCCCAGGAAGACCCTTATGATTCGCAGTCCAGCCCAAGGGAAGATGACACCTTTGACTTCCGCAGAAACAAGCGACGCGCTCTTCCTGGCGCATTCGATCACCGTGATGAAGACTTCGGTGACATTCAAGATGCTCAACGCCCCTCCCAGCGCCAGTCTTTTTTAGGGGATAGCTTCGCGGGTTCGACGTCCAATGCGCTCATTCTGTCGACTGAAGAGGAGACAGACGATCAGGACAACGGATATGGCACGTCTGAGGACGAGGACATGGTGGGTACTCCAGCCAGACGCCATCTTGCCGCGGAGCAACCAATCGACTCGCCGGAAGGCGATGGTACTGCCCCAACAAGCGAAACACCAGGAGGCATCCTTCGAGCAAGGATGCGGGCACTGAAGGGTTCGGCTACTCCCATGAAGCTTCAGGTTGCCGGTGGAGACGAGTGGATGGACATGCTTCAGCGGTCTGTCAGCCCTCAAAAGAGAGATCGGGCGTTCTTGCGAAGTGTGAACGAGACAGCATTGCGTCCAGCTGCCGACGATGCCGATGCAGCAAGCCAGAGAGGTCGAGTTGTGTCAGATGGGCGTGGATTCGCTACAAGCATCGACTTGATGAACTCGCTGTTTGAAAAGGCAAAGGCGCCGCCTGCGCCTGCGCAGACGAGAGGCTTTGTTCAGGTTGGTGAATACTTCATGGTCTAGGGGTTGCCAAAACTCGGCAAAACGGTTTCGGGCTCTGATTGACTATCCTGTACTTAAGATGAGATCAGTTGACTAAAATAACTTTCTTTCTAGTGGCCCTACGAGCGACAAACCAAGTCATTCGTTGACCAGTCCGATATGAGTGATGCCGACCACGCCTTTCACAGTTCAATGAGGCCCACCTGGGGACCCGATGGAACGTTGCTGTTCACATCGACCCGTTCGTCTCTTGAGGATGCCAGCAAGCAAGGCGAAGCCAGCAACCTGATGATCACGAAAAATGTCATCCAAGCAGAAGGGCGAGAAATCCAGGCGGCCAAGTTTTCCAATGAGGTGAGCTCGTCTAGTGGCATGCCATGAGGTACAGCGACTAACACATGTCAGGACTCTGCTAAAGCCCTCGAAAACCACATTCGTCTGACCAACGTTGAGCTCGTCGGTGACGTCCCGAAGCTGTCGTTGCAGCCTGGTTCGCTCAAGTCTCTTTTCCATGATCAGGACTCAGGCAACCCCGCGAATGCGAACGAGAAGCTTGTTTGGGATCTTGCTTGTATTCTGTTTGACGGCGACGCCAGCACTGAGTCTCGCAGAAGCATGCTGTCCCAATTTTGGGCAACGCTCGTTGACTCTGCATCATCACGGTCTGTTGCTCTTGCAAAGTCCAGCGAAGAGAAGGCCATTGCAGCCTTGTCTGGTCACCGTGTCCAAGATGCCTGCAAGCACTTGCTAGACGGGAAGAACTTCCACCTTGCGACGCTAGTATCATTGATTGGTAGCAACGACCAGTCAAAGAAAGACATGCGCGAGCAACTCAGCGAGTGGCAAGATGCCAACTTCCTGTCCGAGTTCTCCGACCCTGTCCGAGCGATATACGAGATTCTTAGCGGCAACGTTTGCGTGTGTGAAGGGAAAAAAGAGGTTCCCCTTCATGACCGCATTGAGTCATTTGTCATATCCGAACGATTTGGCCTGGATTGGAAGCAAGCATTTGGTCTTCGCTTGTGGTACTCAATCTCGCGAAAAGATGACCTTTCTGCAGCGGTCCGCGTGTTCAAGGAGGACGTGACCCAGGACAGGGAGCAGCGTCCACAGACGTGGTACGTTGAGCAAGGCATTCCGGCACTCTGGGAGGACCAAGACCAAGACCTGCGGGAAGACCTCCTGTGGGGCTTGCTCAAGCTGTACGCGGACAGCGAGACCGATTTGGAGGCTGTCTTGCGGCCAGAGAACAGCCAGCTATCACCACTGGACGTCCGGCTTAGCTGGCAACTGAGCCGCGCGCTCCTCTCTACTGGCAAGGTGGCTTACGGCCGCGACGCGACGGAAAAGGCCGACGCTCTGACAATTTCTTTCGCCGATCAGCTCATCAACGAGGGCAGTTGGCTGGAGGCCACCTTTGTGCTGCTGCATCTCAGCCAGGAAGACAGAAGGGCGAAGGCTGTTCAGGATAACCTTTGCCGCCATGCTGCTCTTTTGGGTCCGGAAAACGGAAGTAGCTTCGCTACGCTCGCTCATACTTTGAAGGTGCCAGCGTCTTGGATTTGGGATGCCCAGGCCCTTTACATGCGAGCGGTGAAGAGAGATGCTGCTTCCGAAGTGCAGTGCCTCCTCCGTGCCGGCTCATATTTCGAGGCTCACGAGGTTTTCGTGCACAAAGTTGCGCCTTCTGCCGTCATCAGCCGCGATTATAACGAACTGGGCTCTATTCTGGCCCGGTTCGAAGACCACAAGAATGACATTGCAGGCTGGACTCTGGGTGGTGAGGTCTACAAGGCCTTCTTAGAGCTTGTGGATCGTCGCAGGCAGCGACAACAAGTCTCCTTGTCTACCCTCGAGAAGTTGGTTGCGGGCCTTCCTGCCATGCGTGAGCATGCAGAGAGTGCCAACGTGACGAGTATGGCAGCCATCTCAGAGATGAGCTCAACAGTAGCGAAGGTTATGGTGGAGACGTCCAGACAAGACCAGGTAAGAATGTCCGAGGCCCACTTCTCGTTGACACAATATACTAACAAATATTCCTTCATAGGATGTTCCTCGTGTATTAGGTCTTCCAGTCACAGAGGACGGTCACCTCAAGCACTCACTGCAACTGGGTCTTTCCTACTATGAAGGATTGATGGCCGGAGCCAGATAGGCAATAGGAGAAAAAGGATAAAGAGAGAAGCTAGGGTGTGGAGGGAGACTGCTTTCTGGAGTTGGGCATGGCGTCACGACTGCCCAGAGGGAGGGAAAGGAAGCAATAATGTATCATGTATGTTGTAAGGCGTAGCTGCATTCTGGCGTATCCAGAAATCTATATGTTTTGCCTGAATGGCGTTGTACTGTCGCAAGCATCCAAATAATCGTTTCTACCAATTCGAATGGCCCAAGTGACATGTGTGTTTTTTTTTGCCTCTTGGTAACATTGTGAGGTCGTGGGATGGAAAAGTAGACCTGTAGGTTCGTGAGCCAGCCACTCAATTCAACCCACTTTGGAACCTAATTCACACCAGCTGTTTGGGCGCTTGTTGCTGAAGTTCTGTCTCTCACAATCAAGTTTCAATAACACCTGCAGTCCAATATCACAAAATCAAAAGTTCTCAACTTTCCACTTCCCTGTGACTCATCCGGGCTCGTATCAGCATACGTGGGTACCTCAACTCAAGCACCCAGTTCAACAAATCCTGCACGTAGCCACGCCATGTCACAGCCCAAAAACTGGCCCTCGGGTCTGTCATACCTTTCGGCGCCGGCGCACTCCAAGCTCCTGAGCCAAGCACAACGGCAAGCCATCGCACAGAAACCACCAGACGTGCCCGACATCCCCGCGCACGCCACCGTGCTCCCCAGCCCGCTGGTCAAGATCACGCCCATCACGGACACGGGGCACCCGGCCCAGGGCCAGTGCGGGCTCTTTGCGACGCGGCACCTCAAGCCGGGAACGTTTGTCCTGCCGTACCTAGGCACGGTCCACCCTGGGGCCGGGGCCTTGGGAGCCGAAGCCGGGACGGAGAAGTCGGATTACGACCTCTGGCTGGACCGGGAGGCAGAGGTGGCGGTGGACGCGGACAAGGGCGGGAACGAGGCGAGGTTCATCAACGATTATCGGGGCGTCGGGGAGAGGCCGAATGCGGAGTTTCGGGAGGTTTGGTGTCAGAGATGGAGGCAGAAGTGTATGGCTGTATGGGTGCTGCCCGAGGGCAAGAATGGACGGGGGAAGGGGGGTATTGGGAAGGGGGAGGAAATTTTGGTAAGTTATGGGAAGGGGTTTGGGGAGTCGGAGGAATGAGGAGGGATGAGGTCTTTTTGGCATCAGGATTGTTTTTGTAGATAAAATCACCTCATCTGATGATATTATCAACAATAGGTTGTTTGTTTTCGAACCATTTTTTCGGCCAAGTGGCTAGGACTGACGTCCATCTCATTCTAGAATGATAAAGAGAAAAGTCAAGATGAATTTCAAGGCAGCCAACTTCAAGAGCCTCGGGCTTCTTGGCCAATGTTTCTAACCTAACCTGTGTCTGTCCGGTTTGGTGGTGCCACAACGTGCCCAAGGTCAAAGAGGCTGTGCCAAAACATGCCTGTACTGGAACGTAAGAACGACGGCAACCTGGAGGCTCCGCGAATACGTGGGCGCAAGTGCCACGGCTTCTCGTCGAAATCAAAGAGTTTTACGAGTGAGGCTCTTGAAAACACATTTATGTGGTATCGAATACCTAACACTTACAGTCTGCCTATATCACAACCAACTAGAGACCGAATGCTTTGGATTATGCCGCCGGCTAACTATAATGTCCTACGGTATAGACTTCTGTGCCAAAGGCCGTTATTATGTGGGACATTAGTAGCATTTCTCACTCGTGGGCCTTGGTGGAAGACATCGTCACTTCAGTCTGCTGCATAATAGTCGGGCAACGAACTGTTCGGCATCGGGATTGCACGAATCCCGTCCAAGCCTTGCGTGTATGACTACGAATGTCGAACGAGCACTTTTGTGTCTGGCATGGCGCCAAGCCGATGGCGGATTTCTCTGCCCTTGCCCAGATGTGTAGTCTGTCCAGCTTCATCTTTTGCCTTTGGGATGTTAAGTATTCTGAAATTGAATGCTGTTTTGAAATCGATGCCAGTCCGAGTGCCGTGTTCCGCCAGCATCGTACGAGATCTATCGTGTTCAACTCGACCAATTCTCCCGATCTGACCAAGCTACCTAGATACCTTATACGAATACATAGTAGAATTTACGACAATAGTTTCCGTAAAGTAACCTATTTCGGGTAAGCATGTGCCAAGGTTCCTTGGTGATTCTTAGGGGTTGAGCTTTTTGGAGGTAGTGACGACGACGATTATACGGGAAAGTGCACGGTGGGCAGCGTGGCCTATCATTTTAGGTTGGGTGGAGAAGGCAGCGCCCGAAACGCAAATCAACGTTTGCCCGGGCCCAGGGGAGCTTCCATGCTGTTGGCTGGGTGGCTGCTGCTTCCACGTTCAATCTCCAGGCGTTAAGCGAGCTGTGGAGGCCGCGCGCCCCTGTCATCCCGTAAGTTGTAACGTACATTAGGTTACCTTGCAGGCGCAGGCGTGGGCCGTACGGACTTCAGTAAACGCCTTTCTTTCCTGTCCGGGTGGCGTCCGGCGCGTTCATCCCGAGTCTGCGCACACTTCGAGACGTTCCGACGTTCATCGAAAGGTGTCTGGAAAAGAAGTTTTGGACCTAGTCAGGAACCTTCAATTCGTCTTACTCCGACTCTGTAGTGACCAAGGAGCATCGAGTCGTTGATTACCTATTCCTTCTACCGACCAAGAGTCTGCGCCCAGTCTCAATCCTCAAAGGACCACTTTCATTACAAAGCGGCATCGCCATTTGTTTTTCTTTCCCCGTCGATTTGACTCCGATTCTCTTCCTTCTCCCATGTCCAGGCACCCTGGACTTGACTAATTTTCAGCAACATCCTCAACATCGTGCACATTCCGTATTGCAAGCCTGCTTTCCTTCTATCAGCTGACCTCGTCGCCTTCATCGTCGACTTGGGCCTCCTCCCTCAATACCAACCTCCGGACGATACTGGCAGGCAACAGAAAGTAGAACACGGCCATCGGCCGACGCTCGCCAAACATGGCGTTCCTACGCCAGACTTGGACACTCACACTGAAGAACTGGAAAATCATATTCCGCCACGCCATCTCCGCCATCTTCATCGCCTTTATTCTTCCCATAGCTCTGACCACCTTCTTCAGCTTTGCAAAGAATCTCTTTGTTCCTCCCGCTGTATATGGTGTTTCTGATCCGAGGCATATTCGCACTCTCCCAAACGCTCTCGATGCTGCCGCCAGCGCTGGGAGACACAAAGTCGTATTTGTGAATGGAGGCTTTTCCGGAGGTGACATCGACAAGGTCATTGATAAACTCGCCGCTTCTGTCGAAAGTGCTGGCAAGACTACGCTCCGCCGCACGTCCACAACCGAGCTTTCGCTCGATTGTCCTACCAACCTTCGCGGCGTCTCCAATTGCTACGGAGCCGTTGTCTTCCAGTCATCGCCTTCAGAAGGACCCGGAGACCACTGGAACTACACCCTTCGCAGCGACGGGGCCTTGCGAAGCATCGTCATTGACGTCGACTCGGACAAAAATGATGCCCAGATCTACCTGCTGCCACTGCAGAGAGCCGTCGATGAGGCAATTGCTTCCGTCCAGGCCGCTTCCGGTCCTGCCTCAACTTCTGTCCAGCAAGGCCCTCTCCCCAGCACCGTCGACGAATATCCCTTCACCAGCCTGACCCAAGAAGAGCGTGCCGTCCGCGTCAGGATCAATTATCAAAGTGCCATTACGAACTGGATGGGTGTTGCTTTCATGACCAGCGTTCTCTTCATCACCTATCACCTTACGGGCTTCATTGCGACCGAGCGCGAGAGTGGCATGATCCGCCTCGTGGATGCTATGATGCCCGTCAAGCACAGATGGTTCAGCCAGGCTGCCCGAATCATCTCCTACCACGCCGCTTTCACCGTCGTTTACCTTCCGGGCTGGATTATAGGATCATTGGTGCTACGTGCCGGCGTCTTTGCTCGTACCAACGTTGGTATCGTGCTTGTATATCATGTCTTGAACGGCATCGCCATGGCGTCCCTCTCTATCCTGGCATCTTCACTCTTCAAGAAGGCTCAGATCAGTGGCATCGCGGCCGTACTCGCTATCATTCTCCTTGGAATCCTCGCACAGTCCATTAGCTACCCCAGCACCGCTGCCGTTGGTGTTCTCGCCTTTCTCTTCACGCCATGCAACTACGTGTACTTCATTACTTGGATGGCACGTTGGGAGCGAGAAGACCTCCCAGCCGACCTATCCAAGGTCGCTCCCAAGAGCCCGTGGGATATTTCCGGCATCATTCTCTGGGTTTTCTTGATTATCCAGATTTTTGTGTACCCTTTACTCGGCGCTGTCATCGAGTCCTCCTTACACGGCACTACTACCAGAGGCAGAACAATTGTTTTCAACCGTGCTCAAGCTCATTCCAGCACCGATGAGCCGGCTGTGCGCTTGCAAGGCTTCACTAAGGTTTATAGCTCTTCTCCGATCCGACGCTTGTTCTCCTTCATCTCAAAGCCACGCGAGCCCGTTCGCGCAGTCGACGGCCTGACGTTGGATGTCCGGAGAGGACAAATCCTCTGCTTGCTTGGTGCGAACGGTAGCGGAAAGTCCACAACCTTGGACTCTATTGCTGGCACAAGCAAACTTACAAGCGGCACCATCACCATTGACGGTACCGGTGGACTGGGAATTGCCCCGCAGAAGAATGTCATGTGGGATGACCTGACCGTGGAGCAACACATTGAGATATTCAACAGGCTCAAGTCCCCTGGGAGAGGTGCAAGCAAGCAGGAAATTCAAGACCTAATCCGGTCTGTTGATTTGGAGACGAAGGCAAAAGCTGTGTCGAAATCCCTTTCAGGCGGTCAGAAGCGCAAGCTGCAATTGGGCATGATGCTTACAGGAGGAAGCGCGGTTTGCTGTGTCGATGAGGTCTCGAGTGGCATCGACCCTCTGTCGCGACGCAAGATTTGGGATATTCTACTAGCTGAGCGCGGAAGGCGGACGATAATCCTCACAACACACTTTCTCGACGAGGCTGATCTCCTGGCCGACCACATCGCTATTCTCTCCAAGGGCACGCTACGTGCCGATGGCTCTTCGGTTGAGTTGAAAGATCGCCTGGGTGGCGGTTACCGAGTCCACGTGACCAAGGAGACTGGTATGGGCAATACACCTGACATCGAAGGAGTTCAGAAGAAGATACACTTCGACCTGATAAGCTATATCGCCCCATCTTCTTCACTTGCTGCGCAGGTGATTCGCACTTTGGAAGCCAACAACTTCCACGACTACCGTTTCTCCGGGCCCACCATCGAGGACGTATTTCTTCAATTAGCGGAGGAAATCCACGATTCCAAGGCGAGCGAGATTGTTCCTGATTCAGGGTCAGACTTGAACGAGAAGGGGTTAGCTGGCGACGTTGGCGCTACTCCTCAAGCTGGACTTCAACTCCTTAGCGGTCAGCAAATTGGATACATGCGGCAGGCTGCTATACTTTTCCGGAAACGAACGACAATCTTGAAGACAAATTGGATTCCCTACCTTGCAGCATTTGTCTTACCCGTTGCAGCCGCTGGCCTCGTCACCCTGTTTATCAAAGGCCAAACACAAAGTGGCTGCGCTCCATCTGAAGAGCGCTCGCTTGATCAGACGCAAGGGTTCAGTCTGACAGATTTTACATGGAAACTAGTCCTTGGGCCCAGTTCACGATTTGACCTCAACACTGCTGCCAGCGTTCTTTTGCCAGTATTCAACGCTGCTGCCGGCAGCTCCGGCAACGGATCGACCTCTGGGACTGGAACCGACTTCGCAAGGCAACTACTCGCCGAGAACGCCACATTCACTGACAGCTTCAAAGCCTTCCAAGACACTGTGGTTGCACGGCGGGTCGAGACCGTTCCTGGCGGTATCTGGTTAGGAGACGACTCCACGGTGCCCACCATTGCATACATGTCGAACTACAACGGTTTACTGAACCCCATTTTGAGCCAAAACATCTTGAATATGCTCCTCAGCAATGTCACTGTCATGATGGCATGGGCCCCCTTCGCTACGCCTTGGCAGCCCAACGATGGCAACTCGCTACAATTCCTCGTATACACCGGAATCGCACTTGCATGCTATCCTGGCTTCTTCGCCCTGTACCCAAGTCTGGAGCGTCGACGACAGGTTCGTGCCTTACAGTACAGCAATGGAGTTCGGGTTCTGCCCTTGTGGGCGGCCTACTTGGCGTTCGACTTCATCATCGTTCTCGCGTCAACAGCTTTGGTTACGATAATCTGGGCTGTTTCGTCCGGCATCTGGTACCACATCGGCTACATCTTTCTTGTCTTCATGCTCTACGGACTGACTGCGATTCTACTGGCCTATGTTATATCCCTATGGTGCAAGACGCAACTGTCTACTTATGCCTGGGTAGCTGCTGGTCAGGCGGTTCTGTTTCTAGTCTACTTGATAGCCTACATGTGCACCATCACCTACTCCCCAGTTCCCAAAGTCGATCGGAACATTCTCGTTGCTCACTTTGTCATCTCGGCTTTTGCACCTATTGGTTCTGTAGTCCGGGCTATGTTCCTGGTTCTGAACTTATTCTCAACGGCCTGCGATGGACGACAATTAGCGGCATACCCTGGTGGCATTCTTCAATACGGCGGGCCAATCTTGTACTTGGTTCTGCAGTCCATCCTTCTATTCGCGCTTCTGCTATGGGCTGATAGCGGCTCCGTTGGCTCTTCAATTCGGCGACTTTGGCAGCGGAAGTATGACGGGCCATCGGATGATGGCAGAGTCGCCGACGAGGAAGTCACAAACGAACTGAAAAGGGTCACCACGACATCGGGTAGCGACGACGGCCTACGGGTGATTCATCTTACCAAGACTTTTGGCAAGAATACAGCGGTCGATAACGTAACGTTTGGGCTCAAGCGGTCTCAGGTTTTTGCCCTTTTGGGACCCAACGGCGCTGGCAAGTCAACTACCATTTCACTCATCCGCGGAGACCTCAAGCCAAGTCGGAACGGCGGTGAGATCCTCGTCGAAGATCAATCTGTTATCCATAATTTGCCTGCTGCTCGATCTCATCTTGGCGTCTGCCCTCAGCACGATGCGTTGGATCTGATGACTGTCCGGGAACATCTAGAGTTCTACGCTCGCATCCGAGGCGTCCCTGATATTCACCACAATGTCGATACCGTCATTCACGCCGTTGGTCTTCAGGCATTCTCGAACCGCATGGCGGCGGCCCTGAGCGGCGGGAATGCCCGTAAATTGAGTCTTGGTATAGCATTGATGGGATCTCCTAGCGTGATCTTACTCGACGAGCCATCCTCTGGGCTGGACGCCGCCGCCAAGCGAATCATGTGGAAGACTCTGGCGGCCATCGTCCCAGGCAGATCTCTCCTCCTCACCACGCATAGCATGGAGGAGGCCGATGCTCTCGCAGACCGCGCAGGAATTCTAGCCAAGCGAATGCTTGCTTTGGGCACGACAGATGATCTCCGTCATCGGTTCGGCGACGCACTCCACGTCCATCTAATTAGCAGAACGGCACCACACACGACACCCGAGGAAACTGCACAGCTTCGTAACTGGGTAATATCTACATTCCCAGGGGCCGATGTAGAGGAGAAGACGTACCATGGCCAAATGCGCTTTTCCGTCCCCGGAAAAGAGGTTCTCGAAGTTTTCGGCGGTGACAAAGTCGGAGACATCACGCCGGCAGATACTCACTCCTCAAGTGCGGTTGGCCAACTGGCTGTCATGCTGGAAGAACAGAAAGGGGCGCTAGGTATTAATCATTTCAGTGTTTCGCCAACCACTTTAGACCAGGTGTTCTTGAATATTGTCGGTAAGAACAATATTCAAGAGGAGGGTTACAAAGAGCCCGAGAAGAAGCCATGGTGGCGGTTTGGACGATGAGAGCAGTCGCCGACACGTACCGTCGTTACGTACTGCGGCTTTGAGATACCCAGTTACTGGAGCGTCGACGACACGATGCTGTCATAGGCAGCTCATTTAGACTTGAAACATAAGACACAATACATCAGACATAATATATCATTAGTTAATCATTATTCGGACGCGTGAGCACACCAGCGCCATTTGATACATCCGCAGCGGTTGCCCGTCGTGTTTATGTTCGCAAAACCCCACCCACATAAGAGTCAACTCTTCAGGTGTAACCGCCAGTCTCGAGGGACGACGCCTGCGTCTCCCGTAGACTTTCAAGCTCAGATCTTCTCGCCGCCACATTGGCGTGGTACTGGCAGAAGATCTGATTAGATTCCGCAGAGATATTACTCAGCCAGCATCCGCACTGAAAGCGCTGAAGCACACATCCAGGACTCGATGTTGCCTCGATACTACGTCTCAAGGAGTCCCTTCCCCTTTCAAAAGGGTGTTCCATCTCTACGGACAGGATACGAATTTGTGGAAGTAGAAGCAGTCCATGCTGGCCTGGGGCTCAAGGGACTGAAGTTGGACTTAACGGGTGTGATGGAATCCCCGCGCACGCTAGCCAGGCCGAAAATCGTATCACTCGACTCGTGGGCGTGGGCATTGTGCTGATACGGCGATCCGTGGTTAACGGAGGATCCGTCGTCCTTGAGGTGGCTCGATCGAGCACTCGATACGCCCGAGGCCGTGGTCCCCTTTTCGGCGTCCCGGGGAAAGCTCTTGGGCAGGTTCGAGTACGGGCGGGTCGGGTGGGTTCCCGGCCGCGTGTCGGTCTGGTTGCTGTGGAGGGAGGTGATGTTGACTCTGCTCATCAAGCCCGGGAACATCTTTGTCAGAAGTGGGCGGAGCGTCGGGAGACAGGCGCAGGTAACGGCGGATGAGATTTCGCCGATGGACCAGAGCGAGGCGTCGACGTTGGTCCAGGTGAAGTCTGCCGGTGTGCTGAGGTATTGGATGCGTACGATGGAAATGGCGACGGTGCTGGCCTTTGGTGTTACTAAAACGGACAAACGAGGTTTTTCATGCGTGAGACAGGATCTCCCAAGGTCGATAACTTACAAGAATCCAAGACTGAAGATGCCCATGAGGAGTGCTTTTTGTTTCCGCGGCAGGCTGAGATGCCAGAAAATGGGCAACGGCAGCGCAAAGACGGCAACGTCGGTGATGATGTTTCCAGCTGCGTTGACGTACCACTGCGGCTGATTGGGGATGCAGTGCGATACTACGGACTTGTCCCAGAACCCTTCGACTGGGAGGCATTGGAACGCGGCGATGAAGACCTGCGAGGTTGACCAGGCGCCGACCACGAGGAGGGCGACTGCGTAAATTCTACGCATCCGAGGTACGGCCATTATGCGGTAGTACTGGCACAAGAAGGAGAGTTTGATAGCGAGAAGGGCGATGTTGTAGAATACGATGGATATGTAGAACATCTTGAGTTGCAGTGTTAGTCGAGGGAACTGAGCCATCGTCACTGCTGTGACGAGGCGAGTGTGACTTCACTTACGTGCAAGTATTCCACAATAGCAGATGGCTTGAGGACGACGATGTGTCTGCCAAGACCATGATTGGTCACTTTCATGGTCGTCAGCTAATCTTCCTCCGCTAAGATTGCATGAGTATATAACTTACTGAGTGCGATGGCGATGCCACAACCTGTTGTTGCCAACTAGAACAACGAATTAGACTCAGCATCTTGACATTGAGGTACATATCGTCACTTTCACTCACCAGAGCCACAACAGCTAGTATATCATCGATACCGAAGAGCACGATAACCCTTGTCCTCGTATAGATCCTCAACCCAACCATCGCCGTCACAAACAGGATGCAGAAAACCACGGATGCGACCACTATGGTCCTTCGATCATCTTGATAAACTTCTAGTGGAATCGTTGTATCCATGGTTGCGTCGACGGGAAAGAATAGGCAGTATAGCTGAACTAGGCCGGATTTCTGCTGAGGACTAGTGAACTGAATGACGGGCACTGCCCGTGTAAGACCACAGTACAGATGAGGGATGTAGGAGAAGGAAAACCAAAGGCGGGTTGAACTGGATGGTGTTGTCGGAGATTGTCTCAGTATCTGTCGGGGATACTCGAGAGATATTAGTAAAAGAAGCACGAACAAGCAACGCAAACGAAGAAGTTCAGTCCATTCTGGAGGGGGTGTTCACGAAATAAGACGACACAAACGAGCATACCCAGACTTTTCCAAACAGCGTTTGCGCGAGGGATTGCCTTTGGGTCTAAGCTGCCCAGCACATCCCATCCTAGCAGATGACCGCTGCCGGTCGTAATCGAGTCATTCACTTCTACAACAGTACGTCTCCTCACATGGAGGCCTGTAACGCCGAGCAACTGATCCTGGGGGAAGGAGGCATGACAGCCTTTGGTGCGCGGCCGGATTTGTAGCCGCGCGACGTGCAGTAATGGAGGAAACGGAGGCGGAAACAGGTTGACGGGGCTTCCCTTCCCTGGGGTCAACTTAACCCACCCACATCGCGTGAGGCTCCACAAGCAGAGTTGCAGACCTACAACGCAATACAGAGAATACAGGAGATTTCCTGACTCTTCCAATTCCCTGCTTTTGTGGCATCGGGGGCGACAAAGAGGGGTTTGCTAGGAGTTCACAC
Organism: Colletotrichum scovillei; assembly: GCF_011075155.1. NCBI lineage: Eukaryota > Fungi > Ascomycota > Sordariomycetes > Glomerellales > Glomerellaceae > Colletotrichum > Colletotrichum scovillei. The sequence continues at coordinate 1,773,075 of NW_023336263.1, forward strand.
AAGCCCAAAAAACAGGCTTATCCGAACCAAGATTCTAGTTCACGAGTAGCCGACGTATCCATGTCCGCACTCCTTTGATCACTACAGTCGACCAATATGAACAAACGAGAGAACTATCAGATTGGAGGGAGAGAGGAAGCGGGGCTGCACACACTTCCCAAGGGAAGACCAGAGTTTAAATGGCGGAAGCCAAGTTGCGAGAACCAAAGAAGCAAATACCTATATAGACAGACTACCATATATAGCACTATAGTTTTCTCGGGAAGAGACAAGAGAGGCCAGACATGGATACAAAGATCGGACGTCTTCAGAATTTTCCCTCCCATCGCTATCCTCTTGTGAAGCAGCTCTTCTAGATCACCTGCTGGCCCTTGCTGCAACACACAGACATCATGAACCGACGTAAGAATGGCGGCCAGCATTAGCCACAGGGACGACCACACAGGTCCGAACTTTGTTCAAGGGAAGAGGGATACGGATACTTATCTTACATGCTTACAATGACAAAGTTGCTCGGACAGTCAAGAAAGGCTTGCGATGACAGCGGACGACCTTGCTCGATGACTCCGGACGCAGGTTGCGCATCGAATCATGATACGAATCTTGCACAAGCCCAGCCGGGTAGAGTTGGTCCACAGCGCTCAGTCCTCTTCGCTCTACCATCCGTCATCCCACCATCTCGAAAGGAAACAGTCGGTTCTACGACGGTCATCTACGCAGGGTTCTCTTGGTTTTTGGCTTTTGATATCTATCCGAAATCTTGGAGTTGCATATTCGCCTGTGTTTATCCCATCCTGTTGAACTCTTTTTTTGTCTCCCCGCTCCCGCAAGGACGGCACTTAATTCTCCCGACAAGTTGTGGACAGGTTCGGTCACAAGATTACCAGACGAATGAGTTAGACATCGGTTTTGTTACCAAGTTTACCTCGCGAGTAAACAAGAAAGACGAGATTTATAAGCGATTGATGCTGGTATATCAGCTTCGCCCATTCGAACTCAATCTTGCTCCACACGTTCTAGCAATACACCCTTCCATCGATTAATATGCTTGACACGTGCGAGGGCTCGAGAGGGCATGCTTCAAAACCTCAGGAGATGCAGAAAAGAACGAATCACAGAGTACGATGCTCCTCGTTCCGGGAGCGGGCCACCTCGGAAGCTACTGCAACCAGACGTTCAGTCATCATGTCCTGCAACCTAAGCCCAGCACACCCCGCATGCCAATGTTTCTCATTTTCCATCTGCTCTCTCGTCTCTAATATCAACCTTTCCATATTCCATCGAACGAAGAAAAGGAAACAAAGGGATGAGAAGGGCTACGGTAAGCAGAGCAAGTGACTGGAATACAATCCTTGTGTCCCCGTGCGAATCGCCGGCTACTTCGTCCAACGAGCGTCCGTTGATAGACATGCAGAATATAACTACGGACGCAAAGACGGGTGGAAGAGCACGAGTCGCACCCATGCCAGGCTCCGATGCCTCTACCCTGCCCAGCTGCCGTACGGGGGGCGGATCCTTGGCCGTCGTGGGCCGGCGTCTACGATTGACTGCTTGTCGTGTCCAATCTTGTCTCGTCCTGTCTCGACGCAAGTCCGTGCAACATGTATCGCTTGTCGCTTGTTGTGTCTTCGAAGTTCGCGGTTCGTCCCCGGCAGCCAAACCTCACCTTTGATACAGGACGAAAGAGGGCAGGAGAAACGTCTCATCGTGTATGACTGAAAAAGCTGTTCATTCTCTCCCATCAACATACCATTCTGCTAGACTATAGGGCATACATAGTACCATCGTCGCCTGTACGGTTCTATCACGGATTCAGGGTTCTCCTAAAGTTGAGTTGGGCAGAAGGCTTGACTCAAGTCAACCCCCCTCGGGCGCATTAGAGGATCATCGCTTCTATGAAGCCGGGAAATCTGATACATGTGACGAATCTGACAAACCCTCAACGTGCCAACCGAGTTTGAATGTTACCGCAGCATGCAAATCAGATTTTCGAATACTAAATGCCTGAAGGGCATCTGTACAACATCGGGATCGGCTTGCTGTGACGGATCATTTGCACGGCAATCGTGTCATTCATACGTTGGCCATATGTGAATCCCTAGACCAGGTATGTCCAGGGTCTCCAACACTTCTGTTGATTGGTTTCCGCGTCATCGCCGTCGCGACAGACGATCGCCTGCCACGTGCCAGTGTTGCATTACCGATGCTTCAGTGGTTATCTATACAAAAGCGCGCTTCATGAAAAGCACCCCATTCAGGCGCGGTCGAAGAGCGGTCTCTATTCTCGGGATCATATTTAGTAGACGCTTTGCAATGAGGTAGAATGTGGTTTTCACCCAGATGCTTCAAGCCGCCGCCAACGCCACCATCTTACAAGGCTGAGGACACCCTAGTCAGAACCGTCAGATGGCGATTTCCAACTACAGACGAAAGTATGCCTCGCAAATGAGACTTGTAAATGGTATAGTTCGTTTAATACCGTGATATGTCATGTACACTGCGCAAACTCGAAAACGCCGCCCAGTGCTGAGTCTTCTAAGACAGTCAGCCCCCCTGGGTAACCTTCCCCATGCAATCCGTATGCTTTTGCCATGGTATCATTGCCGTTTTCCCCTGAAATCTATTTTCATCATATTTCAACAAGCTTGTGTCCTGTCTTGAACCCGTTCCTTTGAGTCACCCATGAACTCCATATTCGCCAAGAGCCGTCATGGTAGTGTCGCTAATGTCTTCTTTGACATCATCCTTCCTCGCTGCTCGGCTGAATGCCAGCTTTGCAAAGCATCTTAAACAGCAAGGTTCGTCAAGATCTTGCCGTTGTACAGATAGCAGTAGCCGATGTTTCCACGGCCGATATCCGTTTACAATGTCTTCCCAAAAAGTTGTAGGAGAGGCCGTCGAACAGTACATCCTGCTGCGCTTTGCCGGTGTCGACTGTCAGTGCCGGCTGCCAGCCAGATACTGACGACTTTAGCTGGAAACCTCCACCTCTGGCGGTGGATCTGTGTTTCCATCTGTTGTGGTCTCCGCAGACGTGTCCATGCCTACAGGCGCCGGGGACACTGTAGGTGTTGGCACGTCGTCGTCCTTCCTCTCCTCAGTGTTCCTAGTATTAAACCAGCCGCCCTTCTCCCATTGTCCAGATGCATATAAGCATGATGCGCGCACTCCATCGTCCACAATTCCCAAGAGAAGCGTGTTGAGTCGCTTGAAATCAATAGGCTTGAGAATCCACCCATCAAATCCGGCATCGATGTATTTGTCCTTCTCTCGTTCAATCAGAGATGCAGAAACTGCAAATACTGGAATACGGCCGTTGTGAGTTGCGATCGCTGAGTGCCCCCCGTGGTCGCTGGACTTTTCGTGGGCTCGTATCATCTTTGTGCTTGTCAGGCCATCTACAATCGGCATCTAGGGAGTCCAGGCGTCAGTCGGCATCACACAAGCCTTTAGCGGTTAGTACGACATACCTGCATGTCCATTAACACCACATCGAAGGTTTCAGGCCTCTCCTTGTAGACAGTAGCGCAATCCTCGCCGTTGACAGCATGGGAAACCTGGTGGCCAGATTTCTCTAGGCGCTTTCGCAGAATTCTCGAATTGATAGGGTCGTCTTCCGCGATCAAGACTTGGAGCTTCGTATCGTCGAAAGCCGAAACAACGCTTGGCGCGGTGCCGGCAGTGCTACCGATTGTGCCAGCTTCCGATGCACCGCCTAGCTTTGAGCGACTACTGACTTCAAAGAGAAATCGTGAGGAGTCGCTTTGCTGTGACTGTGGTGGTACGGATGTCTCATCAACGTACTCATCTGGCACCTTGACAGCTCTGATGGGCGTTTTCGCATCTGTAACTGTCGCGTACCCAACCTCTGAAGGCTTGGAGGCTTCCATGCTTGAGATGCTGGGGTTGCTTCGACGCGAGGTAGGGGATTCCATGCGCCTCGCAGTCGATGCTCCAGCAGTGCGGCTCTCCGAAGACCTCGGTCTCTGCGAATACTCCCAAGACTGCTGTCGCATAGTCGACGGTCGGTTCATGTCAGCTTCGCCAATAGAAAGTGGCGTCTGAATTGCGTCGATCAAGCGATCTGCATCACTTCTAGAGCTCTGGCCACTGACTTTGCTTCCTCCCGTACCTGCTGTCTTCATACTTTCGAAGCTTCGCGTCTCGGAACCTAGAGCATCTGTCCCGCCTTCCTCAACCATCGATATCTTGCTGCCGCGATCGATGAGCATCATCTCGCCTTCGTTATCTGGTACAGTTGCCGTTGTGACAGAAGCCACGCTTGAAGTAGGGTCCGACTTTGCAGACTTCTGACCGCCCTCCGGTGGCACAGGCACATCGCCAGGCAGGTCGAACGGCAGCTGAATCACAAATCTCGAACCGATCCCTTGTTCCGATTTTAACCGTAGCTGGCCATCCATATTGCGGACGATTCTAGCAACGACGGCCAAGCCCAGACCCAATATCCTAGAGTCTTTGCTCGCTTCGTCATCATCTGGGAACATGGAGCTGACTTCGTCGGTCTCGACGCTCACTTGCTCGAGATCCCTGAACAGTGTGTCGAGCTGCTTAGCCGTCATTCCTTTGCCTGTATCTTCAACAACAATCTCGACGCGTACTCGTCGTTCGAGGACCTCGCTGACGTATAGTTCGACTCTGACCGATCCACTGGATGTGTTTTGCACTGCATTGGCTGCAACGTTCGAAATAGCTTGTCTGAGGCGTCGGCTGTCACCGCATACGTGCTGTGGCAGTCCAGGATGTTCTATAACCTGATACTCGATGCCCTTTCTCTTGGCGTCGTTGGTGAACGGGTCTGTCGCTTCTCGGATGCACATGCTGAAATCGAATACTTCGTCTTTAATCAGATTCTGGCCCTCCTCAGTTTTCGTCAAGTCGAGCAGGTCGTTGATCACGTAGATGAGTGACTTTGAAGCGGAATGCGACTTGGCGAGATTATCGCGCGTCTCTTGGTCGAGAGAACCCTCCAACGCGATCTCCAAATAATTGATGATGGCATTCAGCGGCGTCCGTACTTCGTGGGCTGAGTTCGCCAGCAAGAGGCGCGTCAGTCGGCTACTTTGCAATGCAGCCTCCTTCTGTCTCCATACTTCAATGAATTTGCCGTAGACCAAACAGAGAACGGCAGCTGTCTCAACTTGTTCCTCTGACCATTCTCGGCATTTCCGAAGTATAGTCTCATGCCAAGTCTTGAAACTTTTCCGAGGCTCGAGATAGGCTTGAGTGCCCTCGCGAAGAGTCTTTTCGTAAGGGTTTCCAGCCCACTTGACCTCTTTGACTTGGCCTTTGCGGAAGAAGACAATGAAATCGCTACCTCCGACACTCAACGGAACATACAGCAAGCCTGCGATTACGGTAAATCCAAGAGGGTATCGCAGATCTGGGAAGTCCTCTTTGATGTCCTGAGAGGTGACCACTGACGTGAGCTCCCGCAAGCGTAGATATTCTAGCATGGCCAACGCTTCTTGCGAATGCTCGAGATCGCCCAAAATTTTCGTTTCCCCTCGGATCGAGAGCATGCCAAAGTCAGCATCGAATAATTTCAAAAGATCGTCGGATGAAGCAATGATGTAACCCGAAGGATTGCTCTCTGACGGTGCCGTGTTGATGAGTTTCCTGGCCTGCAGTCGAGTAGCGTATGATAACCTCTCAATATTGCGAGACGCGGTGTCTCCCACTAGACGACACATCTTTCTGATGGGGAAGGAGACACGCATGCCCTTCCGGCCATATGAGTGGCAGGCAATGAGACCCCAAAGCTCGTTGAAGGCATTAATAGACACCGACATGGATGACCGTACAGCCATGTTCTTCAGGTACTTGATGTGGATGGGTGACATGGCACGCAAGTAAGAATGGCTGAGGTCCAAAGGTACCTCGAGGTCTTCTTTCGCCCTGCAGACCAGACGTGCGGTTTCCAGGTCCCTGTCATATAGGAGCCTCACCTTGTTCAGCTTGTACAGCTCGCGAGCCTGTCGCGGTATGTCCGAGGCGGGGAAGTGCAGACCCTTGTATAAATCCTTGGTGTGCGAGGTGTCGACGAGTTCCGTAACCACTTTTCCGTTGAACGAAGAATCGAACTGATATATCATGACCCGGTGAAACCCTGTCAGTTCCTTGACGATGCCCACCAGAATTTTGAGAAACCCTTCCAGGTTTATGGCCGCCGCAAGTTGCTCTTGAACCTGGGACATGATATCGAAGACCTGCATAGCACCAGCGTCGCCTCGGCGTTTGCGTGCGCTTCGCAACACCCTCAATGGCTTGCTCAAGATTTCGGTGCTCTCCGCTAATTCTTCCGATGTGGGATTTGATTGCAAGGTATCTTCAGGGGTCATCGGCGTGGCCTCTTCCGGGGGTCGTAGTGGGAATTGATGATCGTCGTCGACTTCAAATTCGCAAATGACGAGTTCTGGATGCGCGGGATTGATGTGAATTGCGCACCAGAGTTTGACACTCTTCTTTTTCGGGGGGCGGATAGATAGACTGAAGACTTCGGGTCCGTTTATGGCTGGGTCTGCGTCTTCGTCGCGAATGAAGTCGATATGGTCTAGGAGGTTATCTTGCTGCTCCTCGCTCAATATATCCAGAAAACTTTTAAGTCGGAAAAGCTGCTGAGGAGAGTATCCAATCAATTTCTCCGTGTTCTCGCTGGCGCAGCGAACAGAGAATTGGCCGTGGCTTTCTTCGCGAATGGCCACTAATGCGCCAAATCCTTGCACAGCTCCCGGGGTATGGATAGGCTCATCCTCACAAGTTTGTAATACACCGTCGGTACCTGTGATGACATGATGCCCTTCATCTGTCATGACGTATTTGAAGCGCGTTGTCAGGAGAGTATCGGTAGCCGAGTCTCCAAGGGCACTGGTAGATGATGCCTGGTTTTGCGAATGCTCATCGCCGGGTAGTGAGTCCTCTTCAGCATCTGAAGCAACATCTTGAAATATATCCAGCGGTTGCGAGGTGTTGTGACGTGCGGCATCGGCTTGAACGCTGGACATGGGGCCAGACCCGGCGTTCTTCCTCCTCGCTTGGATTCCTTGTCGATCGCCAGGCGAGGTGACATTGGATAGCGGCGTGGACGCAGAATCGCGACGAGGAACAGCTTCGAAGGCGGCGGTATCGATTCGAGGATTGCTCGGACGGGGGGCTTGGTATTGGCCATGGTCGGGTACTCTGGGGAAGTAGTCATGCTCGCCAGAGGTTCTGCCGGTGCGATCTACGCGCACGACGGAGCGGATCGGGTAAACGCGATCCGAGGGATCGGGACTTGCAGTGTGGCCGAGTTGGCGATCAGAATTAGCACTCCATGATGAGGAACAGCTCAGGGGAGCGTTGACGGAGACGGGAGTAGGAGCTGCAGACGAGTCTGGCATGTGCGGCGTGACAGTATCGGAACGGACGCTGGGGATGGGAGTCGCCTCCGAGGAGTCTGTCGTCGAGCGGCTGGCAAAGGAAACGGAGGGCCGCCGTGCGTCGGACGGGGCGTCCATGTCCTCGGTTGAATATGGCAAAAAAGACCTAAAAGTCTATCAACTCCGACGCAGTTATGTGAATGAGGCCTCGCCGGAAGAGGCTCAAAGGTCCGTAATCAGTGATACTTGGCATGGAGCGAAGGCGCGTAGAGTAATGTGTTGAGCCAGCTGGTGAGATGCAAGGATACAAGAGTACGCGTGAACCTTGAATGAAGAGGCGAATGAGGGGGACTGGAGAGGAGTGTAATGCAAATGTGGTGCAAACGTTGGTGAGAAAGAATTAGAACCAAACTCCAAGGATTCAAGAAAGAGCGCAGAGGCTCGCCGTGATCTAGAATTTCCCTTGTATGGGTGCTCTCTCCCCCTGCTTGCAGTGCGGTGCGTAGGATTCGTCTACTCGATCATTCGGTCGTCGAAGAGGGGCGTGCGGGATGGGGATGTCGGGGTGGGATGCAATTGTGCGCGGACGGGTCGAGATTTGGTGGCAGTGGGCCGGGGTTGGGAAATGGGAAATCGAAAGCTGAGGGCGCAGGGCGAGCTCGTGGCAAGGTGAGGTGGGTAAAGCTACCTTGGCCAAACCGTAAGGTAAGGTAGCTGAGGTAGACGTCGAGAGATCGCTGGGTTGTAGCGAGAGAGCTTCGCGTGCTCTGTGCCGTATCGTCTATCGAAAGTGCAACAACAAGTGAAGAGAGAGGAGACTGGAGATGGGCACTTCAGCCTCGGAATTCCTCAATTCTCAGGTCTGGGCCCGTGGTGGTGTGGTGTGTGTACCGGGTTGGATCGATCGATGAAGGAAAGGCGACCAAAGGTGAGGGAGGTGTGTGTGTGTGTGTAGGTAAGTAAGTGGCAGAGCAAAGCCGTACCTAAACTCGTGGCTGAGAACAGGAAGGTAGGTGGCCAAAGCAGCACACCTACTGGATTCGCTACTCTGATGCCCTATGTCCAGTATAAAGGAAAGACCTTATTCATAGGTTAGGGGGGTTATAGGTGCAATAGGTAGGTAGGATGGCACGAGAAAAGGTACCTTCTATCAGCCAGAGCTTGATCGGTGGTAGAGGAGGCGATGCGATGCAGATGCAATCAGTGGACAGGCAGGTGTTATGGTAAGGTATACTTTGGAAAGCGCGGTCGAGGGTTGGAAGACGAAGGCAAAGAAAGACCAGCAAGAGATGAGGCTAGTGAGTAGGCATTGCCTACGAAGAAGTGGCTGATGGAAACATGCAAAGTATGAACACAAGTGGCGGGCTGAGGCAGGTAGAATGGTGAGCGGTAGACAGTCAGTAACGGGGATCTTTCAAGCCCCAGCCCGAGAGTGGCAAATGAAGAATTATCACCGTGCAGGGAAGTGGAAGGCGAAAAGAAGAACGGCAAATGGGCAGGGTTGGTGAGGTCAGGTATCTGGAGAGGCGAAGAGGGGCCGGTATCCGTACCTCTCGCAGGGACGGCTACAGTAACCTACCTAGGCACATTAAGATGAATGATGCACAAAGTAGGTACTCCGTACTGCTTTACATACAGGCAGGCGACTTTACAGCCAGTACGGACCTGGGAGCAGAGAGGTGAAGGCAAGGGAGGGAAGCCCGTCTCGTGTGCCGGCTAACATCAATAACGAAAAGGTACATTGACCGGCCAGTACAAGTATGCGTAAATCGGAGAGTACGTAGTAGAGGCAAAAGCGTCTCGATAAACAGGTCTGATAGGGCAAGCGTCGAAGCAGGAGCGCTATCCATAGTACACCAAATTGAAAGTCCCAAGGTCATGACGCAGACAACACAGACAGCGCACCTAAGTTGTGCAGGCACGCAGGATCTGGGAAGCGCAGACGAGACGGGGAAACGGGCACATGGGAAGACTGGAAGGTAAAGACGAGACGACAACAAAAACAGGAATGAGATGCGGCGTGGCCCGGTCCAGTCAACCCAATCCGATCCAGTTTGTTGCTCGCGGTCACCCAGTCAAACCCAGTCCCAGACTCCCAGTCAAACCCGGTCGAGTTCAATCCAGTCCAGTCCAGTCCAGTCCAGTCCAGTCTAGTCCAGTCGAAACCACGATCCACAATCCAGTCACGGAGCGGTCAATATGATGGTCATCAGCGCTCTGCATAGGCAGACGGATAATACCGTCTGAGTCGTGCGCCGAATGCTGTACGAGACCTACAGCGGCAGCAGTGGCAGAAATCTTCCTTTTGCAACAAAGAGGGAGCAGGTAGCGAAAGCAGAAGCAGCAGCAGGTTTGGTGAGGTATCCGTACCTACTCCCTACAAAGTCTCGGGATGGATGCGAGAGACAAGAACATGGAATCATGGATCCAGGATGGACTGCCTAGCCCTGTTTAGTGTGCCGATCATCAATCAAGTGGCCCCCTCCGTGGGACAAGTTGGAATCGCGAACCAAGCCCACTCATCAGTCTTTTTACGGAGTACCTACGGATACTGAGGTGCAAAACCGCTTAACGACGTGAGAGACAGGCCCCCAGTGGCCCCCAAATGGAGGGGAACACGACCTACCTACACAGGCACACAGGGGAGACACCGAGGGTGGGAAGGGACGATTGATCCAAGGTCCTCCCAGAGCTGCTTCGTCCGCTTGCGGTACCTACCCCACTAGACTTACCTAAGCAATTGAGGTACCTGGAAGTATGTCTGGCTAACCTTGGTTAGGAGCATTTCATCCGGTTGCAACGAACACGAGACCCTAGGGACCCCGAGCTCTCAAGGCCAACGTTCGGACACCAGGCCGCTTGCTCTTTTGCGCTGCTGTGCTCGTGGCTGCTTAGCTGCCATCTCTCTACTGCTTTCCTCAAAACACGGCGAAGTGCAGCGCATCACGGCGACCGGGGTGGCATGTCGGGTATCCATTCTCTCATATGATACGGAGTACTGCGTACAAAAAGATGGCCGTGTCTGTCGGCATACGGAGCCTCGGCCATAGCTAATTTCGAATAAAAAAAATGAATCACTTCGCCGCAGGGCTCGACGGGCTCTTGTTTTGTTCCACCACAAGATGCCAGACATCTTGTCTGGCCCGCCTATCTTGATGCAAGTCTCGGTCGAAGGAACGGTATGTAAGTCATGCAAGGCAATCGGGGTATCGTATAAACATAAAGCTGAAAAGATGATACATCGTGCGCTTAGGAAGGGAAAGAATGATGAAAACCGTTACAAAAGTTGGTAGTCGGAGCTGCTAATCACAGAGTGGAAGGACAGCTTTGAAATCCTAGCAGCGATTGACCAAGGAGCAACTTGGCAGCATCCGTCCACACCGGAGCTGGTACCAATGGGGATGTTCTATCCGGCTTGATGGTTTTTTGCATGCGCAAAATGCTGGTTTACCTAAGCAGCTAAGCAACTTGAGGTAAGAGTGGCACGAAGCAGTGTGGGGTGGAGGGGAAAGGGATCGGGGTTTCCAGCGTGCTGAAAAGGCGGGAATCGAGAAAGGCAGATCTTGCCTTTCGCTACATTCTGTTCGTACTGGAATTCGGAGACAGTCATTGCAGTCAACGAGGGCGTCTGGAGGGGTTTTGGCAGTCTGGGTGACGACTGGGATATCCCCCTGACTATGCATACCCTGGGCCGGGAGGTAGCTCGCTTGATTGGATGCTAACCTGGCGTGTCACAGGCTCCATGATGCGCTCTTCTCCTTGTTGTGGCTGGCGTCAAGAGTCCAGTGCCGAGTCGCGAGTGTCAGATTTCGTCCCCAAGCTGTGTGTGTGTGGCTGGCACGCCTGGCAATCCACAACAGGAGAGAAAGAGAGAGGGAGAGGAAGAGAGAGGTGGCGATGAGAAGGACGCCGTGGGTGGTGGTCAAGTGGGGTATACAAAATTCGTGGTGTTGTCGAGGATGGGATTCTCAGAATTGCCTATCCTTCAAAAGGCTGTGTCAGTGTCGATCCTTGCTTGGACAGACTTGACTCTCCACTCGCGTCAACTCTGATGGATCCCCAGCTGCACGTGCCCGCTCGGACAACCTGCCGCGCCTGCCAACCTGCTTCAAGCTTGTCAGGCTTGCTTGCAATCCTGCCTGCTCCATCCTCCTCGCCTTTTCCTGTAGGTAAGGGTAAGGGTACCTTACGGAGAGACAGTCTACGTTTCCAACGAAATTTTTCAACGAAAGACTCCCAGCTACGGAGAAGAAAACTGAAGCCCAAGTCTTCCCGTCGCTGCGACCATTGTCTGTTATCCTTGGCTACTCATGTCTGAGCTGAGGGGGAAACAGGCTTCATCCAAGTTGCTTCTCCAAATTGAGCATGATGGGGGCCGGGTTCCAGCCCAGACTTCTCCTTTGATGTACTTCAACTACCTACCACCCTGGCAAGCTGGCACGGCGTTCACAGCAATTCAAGTAACAAGTAGGGTCTGGAACGCGGTCCGTACCCGACCAATTCTTCGGACACAATCAAAGACAACCTTACTGCCCAACATACACCATCCACATTCCATACATTCCTTATTATGCCGTGCGTGCCCATCGAGGCCCCTGGACTCCAGCTGACGGGCTATTCGTCGACGCCAGTCTCAAAACCGGATTGCATCTCAAATGCGGCGCCTAGGCGAGCAAGTAGGAAGGCAGGCACCCGCCCAAGCATTCTAAATTCTTTTCTCATTTACCGGTAGACGGTAGACCCCGACGACAGTTCTCCCCACCGCCTAGCCGAGTCTCGGGCTAGGGTAACCGGGCAGTTTGCAATTCCTTCCTGCTGTTCCTATTTCTTCTAGGTATGGCACGCCTGGCAGCCTGGTGTACGGAGTGAGGTACTTTCCTGGCGTGGCTCCTTAGATAAGCACGTACGTGACCATACGTCGGTGTCTTCGGTAGCAAGGCAGGCACGCCGCACGACCAGGGCCCATCTCAGCCCTGCTCAGGTCCTACGTCATAAACTGTAGTCTGTGCACTTTGCTTCCAGATCTTCCAGTCCAATCAGAGCCCGTTCATCAACCCCACCCTCAGATCCGAACCACCAAGTATGACAGCTGCTTGGTTGAAATATCCGGCGAAGAAAGCCTCTTTTCTCTCTCTTCAAGTCCAAATTCACCAACCCATCCGACCGCATCCGGCTCTCACTATTACTTCACGGACGGGCACTTCCCGCTCTCCGAGACTTTGGGTTTATAATTCGGGACCTTAAGCCTCCTGTCGGGTAGCTAGTGTCGACGTTATTTCCTACAGCTGTTACCCACAGGACCCTTCGTCTTAAATCAACGCCACCGCCACATATCTTGACGGCCTGGGTGCCCTTCACCCACGTCTCAACGCCTCACTATTGTTATCCTGAGCTTGCTCCAACCCGGCTCTTTTGTGGCCGTTGACAGCTATATTTCTCGGCTGAACATGACGTGTTGACTTCGTGACTGCCCCGTCTATTGCCAGGAATTCGACTCTGCTGTGTCGGTTCTGTTGTAAACAATAAGAACGAGACACATGCTGGGCCCAGCTCTGGATTGTGCCGCCCACGCCGGGCCCATGTCGTTCTGAGACCCCCAGCGGGAGACACGGGTCACACAGCAAACTGCGTTCTTTGTTCAAAGGCTCCGCGGCTTGTTTCACTCACGTGCTTTCTGCCGCTCCTGGTGCTCGGCCCCTGTCCGTACCTGCTCATGAGCCATCCCGTCATCCGTGATCTGCCTTCTCCTACGATGTGCCACCTCGAGTGAGATACGGGTGCTGTTGGGGCTGACAGGCCATCGCTAGATCGGTCTAGACCCTGACGAGGGTTCCGTAGACCCTGACGAGGCTCGGAACCCTCGTCGCTTTTTAAGCATAATTTTGTGGTGTTGAATCTCCGGGCTGCATGGCTCATTAATTGTGCCTGATAGGCGTGCTCATACCGTACCCACGACATCTATTGAGTTCCCGTTCTATATCGAGGTTACTTGACGTGAATGGGGGCAGAGATGGGCGCATCTTGCCTGCAAAGTAGCCAAAGATTTGATAGCATTGGCCAAGAGGATGGAGTCTCAACTTATCAGCCATGAGCAATAGTTGAGTTGACCTATCTCTCAGACTGGGCTTTCAAAGTTTGCGGCCACCACAACGTATCAACAAACAGAAGCATTCGAAGGTCCCATGAGTTCCAAAAATTGACGTATTTACTCGGAGTGAATTGTCCACTTCATACCTGGTCATTGCCCAGGTACAAAGTAATGTTCATTGACATGAGATGACTCACGATTCAGGCTTGTGAAGACGGAGCCATGAACACCTCTAAAAGCCTGCCACGTTGCCTCGAATCGCGGTGCTCGTCCAGATAGATCCACATACTTGCTGTTAGAAGGGAAACATACCAATACGCGATGAACGGTATATGGACATCAAACACAAGCTATTCGACGGACCATGCACGAACTATACACACGTCCATCACATCGTGCCCGTCCTCACTAGTACCTGTGACCATCGTGTCGCGGGACGGTGAATCAAGGGCATGGGGCCCATAAAATCAGACTTAGGCGGTAAAATCCCGACTTCGGTTGCGAAGTTGGGTTAAATCGAGCATGCCAGGTGGCCATCTAACGCGCGACATTCATATCCTACAGCTTCCCCTTGGTTACCCTCTCCTCTCGAGTCCTCTGCGCACTGCTCAGCAAGGCATATAGTGTCTGCAAACGGGGCATCTCCACCCCGTGGGCTCTAGCAATCCTTACCGGATTGCCCAAAATCACTTCCAACTCCAACGGGCGTCCGGCCTCCCAGTCCAATAGCATGCTGGGCCTTGCTCCCGTATTCCGCTCCGTGCTCTTGACAATACGATCCGGCTTCGCGAGGTCGTCGGGAAACTCTCGTCCCAGAATCTTGGGCACCGCCGCTCTAATCTCATTCATGATGCCCACAACATGCTCTCGGAGCTCCGGATCCGTGACCATGTCTGCGTTGCCCCTTCCGCCACTCAACACAGCACTCGGGTTGAACGCGGCATTGATGCAGAGCTTGTGCCATCTCACCGTCTGCAGCCCAATCTCGTCGTGAGGCTCTACGTCGCGGATACCGCCCCAGCCGGGACCCCACCACGTGCCGAGCTGCTCGACCGCCTTTGTACCGCGTTGGCCAAGCTCAGGGTCACCCGTGCCGAGGCCGTTCGTATGCGGCCCAATACTGACCCTCGTCCATCGGTTTTGTCGGATGACACCTGGTGAGGTCTGCTCGGCACTGACAATCGTCACGGCACTCACGATGGGATTGTTGGGGAACCGCTGGCGAAATGGTTCCTCGACCCCGACGCCGTTCTGGATGAGAACGATGCTCGTGTTCTTCCCTACGAGAGGCGCGATCATGGCAGAATCATCAGAGCGATCTGGAAGCGCCTTGGTTGTCACAAAGACAAAGTCCCACTGCGTCTGAGAGGATGCTGCAGCGTCGACGGATGGGAAGGCGGCATGGGGATGAAAGATGTAGTCGCCAAATGTATGGGTTTGAAGTTTTACGCCCGACTCTTTCAGCGCCTTGTAATTAGATCTGGCAACCAGTGAGACGTGTATGTTTCGGTCGGGCTATGGCGTGAGTTAGCCTGGCTGGACGAGTGGCACGAGGGAGCTGACTTAATTACGTGGTGCAGTCGCGAAGCATAGAAGCACCCGACGGCGCCGGCTCCGATAAAGATGATATTCACAGCGCTGCAATGTGGTATTGAGTTCAGCCCTGTCATGAAGTTGTCACTGTCTCGTGAACGTAGAAAGGGGCGTACCTTTCGCTGGATTTGTTCTTCTCTGAACCCATCGTACTTTCTTCCGCCCCTGGTAGCAGTGGTTCAAAATCGGTCTTACTGATCGAACATGTACCAAAGTAAAGTTATTGATATTGAAAAATGCTACTCGATGAGCTGTTCAGGGAAGTTTGCTGTCACCACTGAACTTGGCCGAGGTGTAGTTGAACGTGTCCCGAGGAGTTGCCGATTGGCATTGACGACGACATCGCCCCACTTTGCAATGTCGCCATTGGCCGTGCCGTGCCCGCCTTAGTAGGCCAGCTTCCTCGCGAGCGACGTCGTCCTGGATATGAATTTCCTTCGAAACCATATCTTCCCTAACAATGGTCTTTAGTGTGATATCGTAGGATCTAGATGTACTTACTCACATATGAAACGCTGTGACACAATGACGGTTATCTTGCACTGCCTTTACTTGTGTGGTTCGCGAGACCTTCATGGAGTATAATACAACGGGCGCATCATCTTCCATCATCAAGTCGAACCGGCAACAAATTCAAGGCATGATACGACAGAGGAGATTCCTGGCTAATTTTGATCCTTCGCAGGCGAGAGACTGTGACGACTTAATGTGCAAGTCATAGTGTCGATATCTAGTGAGCGGCAGGGTTGGCCTTTGGTCAAGTTAGCTAGTAGAATACAACTTACCATGTTCGTGGCCACAGCGACTTCGGGAGATGAAGAGTGACAAAAACTTGTTCTGGGGCATTCCGCAACCGCACACTGATTGTTCGTTATGAGCAATAGCTCAAGATCGACGGCACTGTTCCTCGTTGTGTAAACATCAAGGCATTGGGGCACCAGTGTCAGCTCACGGGACGGCGCAAACACATAGTTGCTGACTCAAAAGAGGCCCTTTTGGCCATGACAGTCTTTGACGATGAACCCGAGTCAATCGATTTGCTGCTGCGTATGGATTCATACAGCCATCACTCGCTGCGACTTTCTTTTCCACGAGCAGATTCCTTGGCTCGGCAGCGGGCCATCGTGTCATTGCCACATGTTTTGGCCAACAGTGGCAGCCAACGAGACCAGCAAACACTTCCAGTGCATGGAGAACAAGAGTCCCACAGAAGATTCCGAAAGTTGCTATGGCATCAAGTGTACCTGCCCACGGATATTTAGACGGTGCGTTGGCAAGATGCCAGACTCCATACAGCAAACAGTGAAAAGACCCTAGCTCATTTCGTCCTGATGATAGGTCGCATCTGGTCCAAACGCTCGACTCGTTCTTCTTCCAATCCAAGTTGTTAAATACAACCTCGATTGGCCGTAGCATCATCGCCCAAGACCCGGTCATCGCACTGGCTCTTAGATGCAACTCCCATCTTATCCTATGGAAATAACTGTAACTAGAAGCCATGGTCATTCTATAAGTTCCGTCCAGGGAGCACCCATTTACTCAGAATGAATCAGTCGCATGTTCTATCCCGTAGCCGTATACCATGAGTCTGGGCGAGTCTAGATGGACATTATTCGTCGGGACACCATGCCACCTCCATGGCTCCCCTTTCGGAGCTCCGCATCATATTTAATCGAGACATGCACCAGGGCAATGGACATCTTTGTATGTTAAACAGTATCAAACTCGCGCAGCTATCAACATCATCAAGGTCTTCGTTTCACCCTCGTTACTAGCACGCTGAACACGATCTATGCGGATGGCAAGAGGTCGAAGGGCAGCGGAGCTTCCAAATTCGGACTTACCGGTCGAAGCAACAAATCGTCGTGGAATGACACCTCTTTCAGCCATACCGACAGTACCGGTGACGAAGTGCGGAGTATCCGTATCTGAATAAAAATAGGACTAACAAATGGAAGCCGAAGGCTAAAGAGGGGGCGGGGAGGGCTAGAGCAACTGGGCTTTCGCGGTTGAAGTCGGCTTCTCAAAGAGCAGCCACGAAGGAGATTAGCCGTTCACCGTATGGGGGGAAAACATTCACAAGAAGCGCTTTTGCATCCAAGAGGCTGACTTCGAATTTCCCATCTTAGCACGGATTTCGGGTGAGATGGGGAATGCTAATGTCAATCCACCTCCCTGCTCTCGGGGAGGAGAGATGTGCCTCGATTTCGCCGCTTGTAAAAGCATTCTGGCCTGCATTCTGCGAACCGCACAAAGGGCACCAATGTAGTTGGCTGATCGGACGTCAATAGTCATTGGCAGCTTGGTTATCCTGCTTCATTGCAT
Organism: Colletotrichum scovillei; assembly: GCF_011075155.1. Classification (NCBI taxonomy): domain Eukaryota; kingdom Fungi; phylum Ascomycota; class Sordariomycetes; order Glomerellales; family Glomerellaceae; genus Colletotrichum; species Colletotrichum scovillei. The sequence goes on from NW_023336263.1 coordinate 1,790,457, forward strand.
TCCCATTTATCCGACAGGCAGAACTGCCCTGCATAGTCTTGGTCCATGATAGCGATTGCTCTTCTTCTCGATGCGAGGCATCTTGGCTGTCCAAAGACCTTGCGGTTCAGGATTGCCCAAAACATCTTGATTGCGTGCTACTCCAGTTTTCATTGAATATGAACATGAAGGGCTGTAGTCCTCATCCAAGGTCCCGTATCTCAAATCTAAATTCGCCGACTAGTCCTCGGGATCCGGAACCGTAACTTGTTAGCTATACCAATCGATCGACGTCGGATTCCTTCGTAATGGCCTATTGAACTTTCATTTGATATTTTCAGCATCGCTGAACGAGAATAGTTTAACGTGTCATGTCGTTAGCGGAAGCCGCTTCGCTAGTGCGACCCGAACACAAGAACTGCACCCGAGCTAGAGCACGAGTCGATAATGAGACGAACTCGACGACGAGATGACAATGGCCGAGGGCAACCGATTCTCTCTTTTGGTCTGGCTGCAGAATGGGGTAGTGAGGGGCAATGTAAGCAGCGGATGCAATGGTGCCACTCTCGAAATATACTTGTCAAGCTGTATTCGCTTCACGTTGCTCCGACCGTTGGCGCTCGGCTTGGTGAACAGAGACAGAACGGCATGTGGGCATAGTAGTTTACATTCTGGCACACACAGATATCGATTCCGTAGCAAGCTCATTACTTGTAGAAATTCGACGCGACTTTTGGAGTCCATTGTAGCTAGGGAAATACATGTTTCGGTCAGAGTCGTGGCTGCTGGTCTACAGGCTTTGATCAAATAGACTTTGAGCGATTGGAAGAGACGGCCGGCGGGCACTGATTGGATCGCTATTGAAGCAACATGTCGTCCGTCCATAAGTCTCCATGCGATCGCAAAACGTAGAGACTACAGACCTAAGCCCAAAGCGGACACCGAGGGCTTCAAGACTCTTCAGACGTTGATTTGAGCAGAGAAGCCCCAAAGGTTGACAAAGGTTGACAGTCAAGGACACCCTCGTAAGGGTTGACCAACGAGATGGACCGTCAATCAGTCAGAGTCGCTCAGCACAGTCAGCGGGCGCCTGGCGCCTGGCGGAGGGTGTGAGGGGGTCGCGACTCGCGAAGGTGCAGCCGAGGGTCGACCTCAGCGCTGCACCGTGTCCAGAAGGGCCGAAGGTGGTGACAGACGGTGCAGCAGGTGAAGCATCGACTGAGAAAGGATCTCCCGAGTAGACACGCACGACACACAGACGAACGCAGCACCTCCCATTCCCAGTCGATCGCACAGACCCAAGCATTTAGCGCCGATAATTTGACGGGCAGCCGACCTGGCTGATGGCCAATGGTCAGATGGAAGGAGGAAGGCGGAATGCAAACCATGCCGCCATACCACCCTTTCGTATCCTCCCATCGGTTGGCCCGATCAGGTTGTCTTCCATGCAGACTTCTAGAAGCTGTGCCGTGGGCAAGCATCTACGGATACACTGTAGCTGGGCAGCTGAGTTGCAGCCATCGTCATCGCCCTAGATACCGGCAATCGTGTGCTTCTTTCTCGAGAAACGGACACCTATCTTGGCAATCGAAGAACTCTAGCGTGAGATAAGATAGCGACTTGGGCGATTAGTGCCTACATATATGTTACCTAAAGCATGGCAAGCACGTCTGCGCAATGTTGATAGGCATCGTGGGCATGAGGTCAGTAGGCAATACCTACGCAGTAAATGTTGGTGGTTGCCGCCATGCACCTTCTAGCGTGGTGGGGGTGCCAGAAGTCAGGAAACGTTCCGTCGTCGTCCACCCGACTGCCCTGTCACAAAGCATTTCATTGGTACCTTCTTAGTCGACCACAGTAAGGTACGGATACTCCATAATAATTACCACACTGGACTTCATGTATCTGCATCTTTCTCGATTGTACGGAGTACCTGAGGTATCTGCCCTGAAGCCCTAAAACTGCTCAAGCACCTAGAAATTCTCAACCTCAGGCCTCACTTTCAATCCAAGGCTCGAAGATACCCACAGATGTATGAGTGCCTCAGGTCCTCAACGCCTCACAGGCGGCACCTGCAGCCTGCACCGCCTTCCCAATTACCTCACCCCACGCCTTCCTTGCCCTCCCACCCCACCTCTCGCTGCCCATTTCTCTTTCCGACGAAAACTTTTCTTCCTCTTCTTTCTTTCACAGCAAACCACCCATTCAACCTTTTCCGATCTCGTGTCGCCTCTTTCTCTAACTCGAGTCGTCTTACCCAGGCCACTCACGTCTTCTGTGTTGCCACTCTCACGTCAAGGCCGGCACCGGCAGACGTTGCAGTTCATCGCGGTAGCCGCCGTTGCCTGTGATGAGACCTTGGTCAAACCCTGGCCTTGTCACGAGTCTCGATCACGAGGCTCCATGCTGTTCTTTGCTTCACACTGGCTTTCGCCGGACACAAAGCTCACAATATCGCTACTGGAGACGTCGGTTCTGACACTTCAACGCGAAGTTCGGTTTCCCAGGGCTCTGATTCCCGCATTTATTACGGAACACTACTCCGTACCTTGCTTTGTATCGCACCCAAAATCATATCTGGGCATTGATACGGTCATCCCTTCGCCATGTGATGTAATTGCCAGAACTACGTTTTACGTAGATCGGCATCAACTGTCGCACATCACTCGACGTTGGTGTTTTCGCTCCTGGCATAGAATAACTATTTAAAACCCGTTGCTGGGCACCTGGCTTTGAGCAGTCGTCTTGACTATCATGAGAAGTTGGGAATCAGCTGAGGTTACATTGATGCGAATTCGTTGCAACTTGATGTTCTAATCATAAGATACGCTCTGCTGTCTAAGGTAGGCCCAAGTCAAAGGGATCAAAATGCCCGAGTACCTTTCGCCAAGCTTGCAGGCAACGAGGCACATGTCAGGAATCATTGATTTCTTAACACGGTTCCAAGTCACAATCGTGATTGGTACCCGCAGAGCGTTAGTATCGAGGCTGTGAAGTTGCAGTTTGTTCTTGGCGGCTCCTGTTGCTGCTACCCTTAGTTTTAGTGGCAGCAGTTGATGTCTCTGTGTTGGGTACGACGTAATGCCCAAGGTACTCCTTAATAGTAAGCAGTTAATTTACCTTGAGCGCAGACGTTGAGGTCGGCGTACGTAAGGTAGACACAGTGGATGATCTTTGAGATCCAATGACCATGTACAAATGAAAGCGACATTCCTGTCCTAGGCCACTCAGCTGGTAGAACAGTCCGAATAGCTGCTGGGTACGAGCATCCATGCCCTGCACGAGCTTCAATTCAAATACTGCGCAAGTGTTATCCGTGTCTGTAGCCGTATGTACACAAGAAACGGAATGACGAGTATTGACCAGCGTGTGTTTTGTGCTGCTGTCCTGACCGTTGGAAACTGGAGTCTGAAGGATCATGAATGTGCCTGGTCAATGTTGTGGTGCAACTCCAAGAACCATGGGCACTCCAGAATCTGGACCCCAGACTCCAGAGTGCCAGCCCGCGCTTGGAGCACCAGCCGGTCTCCACTCAATACTTGAGCGTCACTGTCGGATCAGGACCAACAAGGTTGTGGTCGAGGACAGGTAAGGTCATCATGTAAGTACATAGACTGCTGGAGAGACTCGCGAAGGTAAGGTACCTTAGGTACGGATAGACTACTGTGTAAGCAATACGGAACCAAACGCCGTTCGAGCCTCGAGGTGCATCGTATTTATCGGCATGATTCGGGGCATGCGCATCCTCATCCCGTCTTTACCGTCTTATCCGCAACGCAGCAAGGCTGCATTGTGCCTATTTTCACACTCTGCAAAGGACTTACGGATAACGTACTTAGCATCCGTACACCGTACGGGGTAGTCGGACGGGATCGGGACGGGTGATTGTCTCGCTTGTTTCACCCAATACATGTTCTGAGGACTGTTCTCTGTGTGCTAGTGAGTACGAATACCTCAAGATACACGAGAGTTGATGGATACCTTGGTAGGCTGGGCTGCCAAGGCGAGATGAGATGTTGAAGTCGCAACAGTCGAGACGGATACCAATCTTGAGGGGCACAGTGGTGCTTGCCAAATGCCAGTTTTGAACTGAGGTCTGCGTCCAGCTTCTTGAGGTATTCGTATCAGTGTGAAGAACTCCCGCGCGATACAATGTGGCGTTGCTCTCATGATCCCCTTCTACCTTAGGTAGGTACCCAGGTAGGTATGTAGGGACTTGATCGCCTTCTTAACTCCCGCGAATGAACCTGATCCTTCATTCTCGCCCAGTAAGGCATGGCGCAGATTGCCTTGCTCTTCAGTCACAGACCTACTCAGGTCGCTCCTCTGGACATCTACGCCAACTCCAGCTACAGCCCCAGGTCCAGCTGTACGGAGTACATGACTTCATGAGACTGTCTGTACCTGCCCCCATCCAGGTCGAATGGGGCTCACCCCCCATAGAAACGGCTTCAAAGACCCAATCATGGCCTCCGGGCAGTCTGCAGGTGGTGGATGCATGGGCGAACCCTCCCTCTTTGGCTCCTGCCTGCTGGCTGCTGGATTCTGGAAAGACCTGACATGAAGACCAGGGCACCCGCCTCAGGCATGCACCCTTTCGCGCACTTGCATTTCACCATTCCAATTTATCCCGTTCACCACCACTACATACATGGCACCGGGTCATCGCCATCGCCGTTGTCGTGGCCCTTTCCCGTCCTCTGCCTTGCGACAAGCTATTGCCATTCCGTGCCATTTTCTCCATGGGCACAGTCAGTTGCCAACCGAGTCGGCCTTCACCGTAGCAATGCTCCCTGTGCTGAAGCAGTAGGTAGACACGCAACACACCCCCATCAGTCTACCTTGATCTACCTGTCGGGACCACAATCGGCAGCGGCGAGAAAGAGAACAAGAAGAAGCACAATAAGATGCTTGAGAAAGTAGGGAAGCAGCTACCGCCGTCCCCGCCGTCTTTGCCAGTCACTCCAGGTCAACCTCAGGTGCCAGTGTGGCCCAGGGAAGGTAGCCGCGCCTCGCCTTCCTATCCCATGCATCATCTCAGTCTCACCCCAATCCCAATTCTTGAATGTGGAAGGCCCCAAACATTAAAATGGCTTCCTGCGTCCGCCCCGGCGCCTGCCACTTCACCTTGCCACCTGTCCCACGTCCCTTCCCATTATTCTGCAATCTTTCGAGAAACTTCATCGTGTCCACGGAGAGACTACCTTACTCTCCTGCTCGTCAGGCGACGCATCGCCCTCCTCCTTGATTATCAAGGCAGGACACAGCTTGCGCTCCGCATACCACTGACACACGCGGAGTCTCCAGACAGGGTCTCTAAGGTAGTATTCACAAGGCCACCTCACTTACACAGGAGCAATTTTTGTGCCTTTCGTCGAACCAGCGCAAAGTCGGCCTTGGGAATAACCTACAGCGAATACGACAAAAGGCATAACTAGCTACCGTGCAGCCTTACCTTACCTTACGTCTTGTCCTTCAAGAGAAGAATAAGGAGTCTGGGGTCTCAAAGTCCTGGATAGAGTATCCGTACGAAATTACGAATACTTTGCGAGTTTACCTTAGTTTGCGAACGAGTCATCGCCTACTTCCCCGCCAATCACAGCTGGCCCCTCAAGGTACCAGCACACTTGTAGGCTACCGTTCAAATCCCCCGTTCCCAAGGTTCCCACGGCCCAGGGGCCTTCAGAATTTCAGCGGCCAGCCACCATCTCGCGTTGTTAGCTCCGACGACCAGTCTCGTTCACTGCCCTGAAGGCTGAATCCGCCTACCCGCCCGCCCTTGGCCGACCAAACTCCCGACCTCTGAACTCATCTACTTCGGGCTTCACCACCGAAGAACCGCACCGCCGACCAACCGCCGTCATCTCCAAGGGCCAAGAAAGCACAGCTCGATCCAGCGTGTCCCCTCGAGGTGCCAGTGTCTCCGTTTTCTTGCAGCTTTCTGCACCCTGTTCCTACTCCCCAGGACCTACAGATACAAAGACAGTTTCGGCCTTTTCCCCTTGCCTAGGGAATCTTGTTGGAATCCCATTGCAAAGGTACATACCTACCTTACCTTCTTTCGGCCACAGTCTCTCCGACCGTGCCTTGCCTGACACATACTGCAGCCAAGCTACCTGAGCCCAGCTGTGAAAAGGGCCAAAGGCTACCTACGGATACCTGTCAGCGAAGACGTACAGACTTGACTTTGACGCCATTCCGCTGCAGACCTGCCACCGTGCCAGCAAAGGAAAAAAGGGAACCTCGAACCCCCACCCTGCTGCCGCTGCGCTGCTTCCAACCCCTCCGATCTTCACACCCTCCAGGGCTTCAACGCCTAGGAACGACTGGTCGGCTGGTTTACCCCCCGCGTCTCCGAATCAGAGTCTCGATTTCATCCCGCCTCCCTGCAACCCCCAAAACCCGGACACTACTTCATACGCTACACTAGGCGAGAGAAGAGCTGGGAAGGCGCCAACACCGGCAATCGCTGCACAGCGCTGCACGGTCTTCGTCGACGACCACGGTCCGCCACACACCGACCACATCCTGTTTGTTGCACATGCTCAGCCCTTGCGCCCCAGGTACAGACAGGCCCTCTGGCGACCCTCACTAGCGACGACACGCTCAGCTACCCCTACCAGGCTGCTCTACAGAATACGATATTGGCAGCTCGTCTTTACGGGTCCTCTCCTGCGACGTACTGCTCGATACTATCTCTGCCATCCTCTGTTAAATCTTTTTGAGCCCGTGTCATCCTCGATTACTTCTGTCACGGACTGCTGAGAACAAAACCTTCGCTGTCGGTATTCTACCTCGCGTGCGCCAACCTGGTCAAGGCTTGAACAACTCGAGCAGGCCCAGACACAACATTGGAAAGGTGATGAAAATTCTCCACTCAACACCCACCACTCGACTAGACTTACCCACTTGTTCCGGACGTTGACATCGGTCAATTGGTCCAAAGTACCTCTGTACCTCGAAGCTTGGCCGACCCTGCCCTCGTCCGTCGTCCTCATCTCTTTTTTTCTTCTGATTTTTATGAAAATCTTTTAGCTGCTATCCGTCTACCCCACGGATATGTCCTATTCATAGACCTCCACACTTTGTCGTGCTTGGCGGTCACTGTCACTCCAGTCTCTCTCCCCTCTTCTTCACAAGAAAAGAAGAGACAAGAGGTCCGTCACCCTCCCAGAGGACGGACATCACAAGCAAACCCTTGGCCAAGTTCCCACCACCACCACTACCACCACCACCACCACCACCAGTCTTCCACCCCTACCACCTACCACACCCAGTCCCAGCACCATCCGTACAGCCGTACGTAAAGTACGGACAGACAGACACCCAGAACCCTTCAGCTTCCGCTACCGGCCGGCCCAGCTTTTAGCCATCGCACCCACGGCATCCAACCCAACCAGGGGCACTGGACTAACACGGCCCCCCCCAGCCCACGCCAAACATTCTGTAACGAGACCGAAGAGCTCCCGCTCCACGCTCCAGGGCAAGAAAATCCCACTTTCCAGGCCGACCCGACCTACCATATCCTCGTCCTCGACTCGACCGTTTCTTTGCACGCCTGCCGACCGCCGATTGTCTTCGATCTCTCTCCTTCCCAAACTCTCGTGGCGGGGGAACTTAGAATCGCTTTTTTCCTCCCAACCATTTCTCTCCCATTTTGCTGCTTGTTTTGCCTCGCCCGACATGATTATCGACGGGGAGAAGTATGCCTGCGAGGCCTGCGTTCGGGGTCACCGTGTTAGCAATTGCCAACACTCTGGTAAGTTCTTGGGCCTTTCATTGCACTTTTCTTCTCATTGCAATTGCACCTATGCAATGCAGCTCACTTAGCTATACCACAACATACCCCAAGCTACCTCTAACTCTTTCACTTGGGGGTTTCCTTCTCCAACTACGCCACTGAGCATCGAGTTTCTAGCAAACATGTGCAGCTAACCGCTTGTTTTGCTGCAGATCGTCCCCTTCAACATATTAACAAGAAGGGTCGCCCCGTCTCCCAATGTCAACATTGTCGGTCGATGCGCAAGTCACGCTCTGCCCACATCAAGTGCGATTGTGGTGAGAAGACAAGCAAATGCGCTCACCTGCAACCTTTGGCCGATGGCCATAGAGGTGAGTCTGCCCTGTGCTTTTGACAAGTCATTCGCCTCTACGATGAGAACGATCCCCTCTAACATTCATGTTCTTCGCGCGCAGAGACTTGTTGCTGTAACCATGGTGGTCGCTGCACTTGTAGCCACAAGAAAGAACCAGCCCTCGACACCGTCCCCGAATCCGACTCCGACAAGGAAGCCATCGCTCCTCGGCCGAAGCCGCCCGTTCGCAGGCGGCGTGCGAACACGGTCCATTCTGATGGCATGTTGACCTTCGACGAGCACGGCCATCACAAACCAGCACACAAGCTCAACAAGGCTTCTCAGAAGTGCGGACCTTATCAACTCAACCGTGTCAATTCCTTGCATAGCACCAGTAGCTTGGGCAGCCACTCCCCAGAGCGCATCAGTGACAACCCTCTCAAGGATCCCGTATCGGGCCGCGTCGCACCTGTTCCACAGAGACTAGTCAAGTCTGAAGCTGCTTCTCCACTCATGAGAGGTTCATCTGGTTTCCAGCAACTCAACAACCAGCTCCCGCCCCTTGATCTCTCTGGCATTGAGTACCCGACATATGTACCCAACGCCTCTTTCGACCTGTTTGGCGGATCAGGAATGTCGTCGGATCACGATGCGCCGATCTTCAGTGCTGGGCTGAGCGCTGCATCCGTAGATTGGAGCCATATCGATCTCACTGACAGGACGGACAAGTTTGCTCCCTCGAGTTACAGCCAGGCTGGCGCTCAGAGCTTCAATGGCATTTTCGATTTCGGTACGGGCTCCGAGCCAGCCCCTACCCTCGCCGCGACGACTTCGACGTCTGGGGAGGTCTCTGAAGTAGAGGACAACTTCATCGCTGGCGATAGTGACTTCGACGGCTTCGGCACTGGAAGCAACAGCTTTATTCACCCGGCGAGTTTCCTTGCTACTGGAGCAGACCTGAGCACGATTGACTACGACAGCTTCGCCAAATCATCGAACAACAAGTTCATGGCAGCACCTTCTTCATTTGATGACGGCGGCCCGATTGCTGGCGGTTCTCTCACCTTTGAAGATGATCCAGCGTTCTGGGGTCAGCAATTCAACGACGGCATCGCCACATACCAAGAGTCGCCAGATGGCCTGCCTCAGTTTCAGCCGGAACCCTGGACAATGCCGTAAGCGTTTTGATATGACGACAGTTTCGACGCTTGCACGCCAATGATATCCAGTCCAACAACTTTTAGACGGCAAGTACAGGCGCAAGGGATGCGAGCATAGGCGTGACGAGATTTTGTGGTGGACGACTGGATAGATGCCCGCTACGATATCCATACCTTGGAGTTGGCGTAGACCTCTTGTTTTTCTTCGACTTTGTTTACATTTTACTCGGACAGCATTAGAGGCTATATCTTTCTTATGTTTTGACGTTAGGCTTGACCATGGGACTGAAAAAGAAAAAAGACGGGGCGGGCGGCTCAAAAAAGAGTGACAGCATCTCATTATCATTACCATCATCGATTGGACTTGGCGCAAAGGCAACTGGGTAGCATCTGGGTGAGGCTATTGGGGATGGTTTGGTTACAGACGACGACGAATTATGTATGTAGGCCTTGGAAACCGGATTTCAGTGTGCAATTGGCTCACCCTCACGACATATCGTTTTCCCTCACTGCAAATGAACAAGCTGTATATAGAGAGACACCAGCGGTTTCAATTCCTTGTTGTTAAAGTGCGAGGCAATCAAAATAGTATCTATATCTAGGCGATTGCGGAGGCGCATTCATGTAGGATTATTCGCGTGGAGTGATCGATTTGAGCTTTGCTGCGTATTTGCAACAGTTTTACTTTCCATGGCTCTTACTTTCCCTTGATACGGGCTGAAAGTGATTACCCTCCCGTAACGACATGCTAGCGGGTCTTGGAGTAATAGGAATGGCTCAGAGACGAAGGGCGCTTGATACATCGCCAGGTGAATATGGTAAGAGGCCGCTGATCGAGATTCGCACGTCCGTATTAGTGGGTACAAAGGGTTCAACTGGTCATTGGCAAATTGAATTTGACAATCTCTTGGTGAATTACCTACTTACAAATTACCATGCGCTCAGCGAGACAATGCCTTGCTATTGATTTTCATTTCACTTTTTGACAAGCATTTGGCAACTTCATCGTTAACTTTCAAGGCAAGTCAATAAGTCAAACGATGCACGAACCGAAAACTGAATGTGCCACCGATGTGGATGACGAATGCGAATGAGATGAGAGAGGGGCACAGGACAAACGATCTAATAAAATCAAAGCTACCTTGGTACGGATATACTTAGCTTTCGATGTTCGATGACAGGGCCCACATCAATCAGATAAAAGGGCCTTGCAATAGCGATTGAGTTATGCGGCCTTGGAGGAGGGGAGGGGAGGGGAGGGGGAGAGGGAGGGGGAGGGGGGTTTATTGTTTAGATGTCTTTGTTCTGTGCTGCATCTGTTCTGTGTACATCTATTACAGTTACCAGTAGGGAGGGTATGAAGAGTACCGTACTGGTGCTTTTCCCTCGTGCGCCGTGGCCAGGTTGCCTACCTTATCAGCCATTGGCTCGTTGCAAGTACCTGAGATTCACCACCCAGTAAACGACACCCCTAGGCAGGTAGGTACTTGAGTGTTTCGATGAGCCAAACTCGAGGCAAAAGGCAGCACCTTCGCGGAGCAGATGGCCGGCAGTAGGGGCGGGCAAACAGGGGACTCAGTGAGAGACAGACAGTTGCAGCCTGCAGGCGTCCTTCACAAACTACCTTACAGGCTTACATACCTGTATCCGTACTCTTAGGGCTTCAGGGCTCTGTCGGGGAGACCCTCCTTTCCTGTTCCTGCATATCATCCATCCAGGCTGGCACCGCCTCACCATCGGCGTTTTCCACCATGGGCTGGGCCCCAGTGGTATTTTCCAACTGGGTGATTGGTAGGGTCGACGGTGGTCACCGAATGTGACTCTGTCCGGAAATCGTCCAAGTCCTGTCCAATCTCCATCCAGGGAAGTTCCCCCCTTGTGCTGCATGGCACTGAGAGTGCCAAGTGGCCAGTGCCCACCGTTGTGTAATAATTCTCCTCCTCGGACCTCCCTCCTCTTTCTTCTCTCCCCTCCTCGGGGCACTCGCTCTCAAGGGGGGTCCACCGAGACTGGCCTTTGCGGGAATCGAGAGGGACTGGGCAAGTTACAACGGCGATTGATGAACCCACCCAAGCCCCGCGAGAACCGTGTGGATTGCGACTTGATCACCCAGTTAGGTCCATCAGACCTCGGGCGTCCAAGGTCCAGAAACATACACTGGCAGATACAGTGCCGAACTCAATGAATGGTTGCGAGAAGCTGTGGACTCTATGGATAGGTATGCGCACTTGGTAAAAGCGGAGGCTCCCGACTAGTATCCGTAAGGATACAGAGCAGTCGAGTTATGAGTATCCGTACGCTCGCCGAAACGGTATCTGGACCGGCAACGGTGGCTGGGTTGGTGGAGGCGCCGCAGCCGATGTGTGTGCGACTATGAGAGTGTGTCATCACCTGCTGTCAACACCGGCGCGGCTCTCGGCGCCTTTAGACGAGGGAATGGGGGCACAAGGGGGGTCTTCGCAGGGGCTGTCCAACCCCCGTGAGCGGTGGCAGTCGATGATCTCCGGTGCTCGGGAGTCGGGACTGCAACCAATCGACGCAGACAGCTCTGAAGTAGATGCCGTCCCATGTATGCGAGCGCATGCTCGTTTGCCTTGAGTCGCGGCTAACGTGCCAGAGACTGAGAATAAGTCATGAACGGCAAAGCCGGCAGTGAGAGAAGTCCGGGAGGTGTGGTGCAAGAATAGGATACTTGCTTTCCAGAGTTCGGGGCACTACCCATCACAGCTTTTCCCACAGACTCGGAACCCAGTTTCGATACGTTGCCAGTCAATTGACTCTGACGGCATTCATCACATGGTTCTTCCTGCATGGGTCCGGCAGGCGCGTGGTGCGCCAGCTAGCAGGTTTTCCATGTGCCGCTTCGAGGTCGAGGCTACCGACGTGCCACAGATAGTTTCGCTGCGATTGAGGGGAAGGGGGTTCTTTAACAGCTTACCTTACTCTCGGGTCAAACCCTTCACCGCCTTCTACCTCAAGCCAATGACCAAGTTTTGTAGGACAGCCCCCCCCCCCCCCCCTCTCTCCACCACCCGCGCGTCGGTGACAACCAAACGGTAGCATCTGGTGTGTGCAAGTGTGAGATCATTACATTGGGCCATCGCCCATTACATCGCCCATTACAGGCATCAAGGCGAGAGAAGGCTTTGGCATATAAGGATGCGGCTTATAGAGAGAACTAATTGTACATTACACTTCATATTAATACACCGATCCTAAAGCACCCAGATAGGTGTCGCAAGCATCTGTATCTTCCACTGATGGATGGTAACCATATGGATAAACACCCTGGTTGATCCATATCGACCTTTCGCGCAACCACACTTGATCTCCTTCCAACATAGAGAGGCACTCGCCCACTGTCGCTGTCAACATCTTCAATAGTACCAAAAGTGCTTTTTGCCAGTCACTTCTGAGTATCCCAGAAAGCCCGTGTTCGGCGGTTGAGCATTACGCTGCTCAGTAGCTTGATGCTCCAGCTGAAGGAGCTGCTGTTGTTCCAGCAGCAGCGGGTGCCCCTGCCCCTGCAATTCTTCCTCTCCATGCTGTGAATGATGCAGTACCTGCTGGGACTCCACGACACTCCCCGCCTCCTGTGGCTGCTGACAATCTGCCATTTGCTGCGCTAGCTGTTGTTGTTCACGCAGCTGCCGCTCCTGCCGTTGCTCGATCCACGCAAAATGAGAAGGTTCCTAAGCTGCTTGTTGAGTTGCGCGGACAACATTGAGGTAACCAATAAGCAGTAACGGTCGAGGGTCGAAGCCCATGTCTTCGTAGCTGAGCGCAGTGCGGTAGGTCGGTGCCTCCTCTGTCTTTTCCACAGCAGCTGATGAGAGAGTTGCTAAATCGGCTAGATGCTGCAGCCCCTGGCTTGCAGCTGCCTCCATAGCAGATGGAGCTGGAGCTGCGGCAGTATTAGTGGAGAGGCGAAGGTGATCAGCAATCTTGTCCCGAACCAGTCCATCGAAGACGGAAGCTGGAAGTGAAGAGTCTCGGAATTCACCAAGAAGCCTTGTGGCCTCCTCCTTTGTCTTATCCAACTTTGCCAGCTCGACTAATGTGAGCACCGCCAGAACTGTAAAATGATGGTGCAAGGGCGTGATGAGTTGCGAATGGCCAATCAGGAGGTTGATCAGCTCTTGACCGGGCCACAAGACATCGGTCGACTTGGCGGATGGGTTGAGAAGATATGCTAACAAGCGGCAGTGCCAATATACAAGGTGAATAACAGGATAAATGTTGGGCTCGATGTGGGCAGGCAGATCCTCACGAAAGTCTTCTACCCACGCATCCATAAAGGAGCCCACCATGCGGTCCGCAAAGGTTGTGTTGAGTGGCTCTTGGAAGTTGGTAATCATGGACGACGCACGGCTGAGGAACTTGGACGCACCTGCTATATAGTCAGCACCCTATAATACTCTCACACATACATGGGCATAATTTCTTCAAAAGAACACTTACGGATCAGCAGATACGGCACTTCGCCGATGACAGCCTTGAGGCCAGGTGCCAGGACCACGCTCTCATCTCGGATCAAGGAAGGCACCGCAGCACCCACAGCATTCCATCGGTCGAGCAAGACCAACGACCACCAGATCCTGACACGAAGCTGGCTTTCGTTATCTGGGCCTGCTTCAGCCTCGGAAAGATCTGCCTTGGCCTGGTACAGCTTCAGGGTGTTGGCGCTCGCTACCGCTCTGCCCAATAGGGATTCCTTGGGTGCGCCGATGGAGCCCAATGGTCGAATGTCAGCCTCAATAATCATGAGGAGAAGTGTCTGGAGGAAAACGAGGTTCGCAACGGCAGTCCGAGAGGTAGAATCACTAGCCTCCCATTCTACTAATAGCGTGTGGGCGAGCCGGACATCTCCAGGGGTGCCAGACTGGAATGAAGGGAATGAGTGAATGGTTCCCGAGAGAGCCTCTACAAACGCTTCCCGCAGAAGGCCGGGGCACTGAGCCAAGTATTCTTGAATCAGCACCCTGCTGCTCGGCAGGAAGGGAAAGTAAGGATGAATCATGGTCAGGTAGCTAAGAGCTCCGTATTAGTCTCGACTTTTCAAGGGCAAAGAGAAAATGACCACGTACCCATTGAAAACCTCTTCGTCCACATCCCGTGCCTGATCGATATCAGGCATGTCAGCCACAGGGCCATCCATTGACGCAATAGGAGGCCGTGGCTGCATGTCATTCTTAATGGGCAGAGCCATAGGCTGGGGTGCCAAGCCATTGGTGGCGAAAGGGGACGGTTGATAACGATCAGACGGTGTTGTTATAGGCTGAAGAGGGCGAGGCTCGGTACCCCAGGCGACCTGTCTCTGTGGTACTGGGGTAGAGATGTCGGTACTGGAGATGCTGGAGAATGGTCGTTTCCGGCTGGTGTCCTCACCAGGGCCTGACATGGAGTTAAGCATTGCTGCCGCAGAGGTCCAGTTTACCATTGACTCGGGTGGCAATGACTCACTTTGGATCTCCAACTTGCCCTCAATGCTGTTGATCCTGTCGGCAAGTTCTTTTATGTATCTAAGGCATTGTGTCAGTTTCCGGATCTTGTAGATAGAGTAAGCGAGCGCTATCCTCAACTAACCCCTTGCTTGGCCCGCGCTTCTGAGGAACACGGCTGAACATGCAGCGGATGCCAGACCGTTTGCAGTTGGAGCATGGGCTGTCTCCAGCATCTGACTGGGCATCGCATTTGACCTTCTTCCTCCGGCACTCATCACATGCGCGAGACACCTTTGACCGTTTCCTAGGCGGAGTGCTGTCACCCAGGGCATATGGTTGAGCAAGATGATGGTGGTCCATGGGCACGGACATGGGCATATGTTGCTGTAGTGACTCTGGCAATGCCTCCTCGGGCACGTAAGAACGAGAGGCAGGCGGGAGGGAAGGGGGCTGATGAGGGTGCTGATGCGGATGCTGGTGAGGAGGATGCTGGTGCTGGTGCTGATGCTGTTGAGCCTGTGTCTGAGCCTGCGTCTGCGCCTGCGCCTGCGTCTGCGTTTGTATCTGGGCTTGGGTCGGGGCCTGGGCCTGGGCCTGTTGTTGTTGGGGTTGAGGTTGCTCCGAATGAGAATGGGACTGAGGATTGGGCATGATGCTACGAAGACTTGGGTCCTCGACGTTCATGCCTGGATCTGTGACGTGCATCATGGGCTCTGCTGCAAGATCCTGGCCAAGCTGAGCAGCCAACTGCAACTCCTCCACACTGGCAGAGTGAGACGAGGGCTGCTGTGGCGTGGGCGGCGGCTGTTGCTGGTCTTGGGGTTCATCGTCCCGTGTAGCCGGGTGATAATAAGGACCGCCGTCTTGAGCTTCGGCCGATGGTGAAGGATAGCTTTGCATTCGATCGGCTTCTTGAAGTCGCTCCTCTGGCAAAGGAGACGGATAAGTCGGGATGCGCTCCTCGTCCATTCTCTCGCTCTCCAGCCTCTCGCTCTCCAGTCTCTCGTGTTCCAGCCTCTCGTGCTCCAGTGATTCGTGCTCCGGTCGCTCATCCACTGATGCGTCGTGGAGTCTCTCTTCTTGTATACGGTCATCGTTCAAGTCGTCTACGTGGATATCGTCCTCTTGTAGTCGGTCCTCCCGCAAGCCGACTTCATGTATTCTGCTGTCATCTTCTAGTTTGCTCTCTTGAAGATCCTCCACCTTCAATCTCTCTTCCTCGGTCGTCTCGCCTTCCTGCGTCGAAGTCATGGCGAGATGTGCCTAGGGTGGTCTGTGTGAAGCCGACGACTATCGATTTCGTTTCGCGACACTGCTGCGCAAGACACAATACGGCCAGTTATTCAGGGTTTCCGGGTGTACGATTGAGCATCAGCTGGAAAGACTTCGAGAGGTTGACGAGCGGATTGCGTCGAAATGAAGTGAGGACTCGTTGCCCGACGGGAAGCGGGAGGTGGACGTAGGACGTCGAAGGCTCTTCGCGACGAGAAGAAAGCGCGTCAATGGAAATGTGTAGTGCGAGTTCGTGCATGCACAGGAGCGCGTCGCGATTGCGTTGCACGACCAAGCGGTGAGTCCTCGAGCTCGAGGCGGGCTTCAATTCACTGTTTAAAAAAAACTATGTGTTTAGTATCTGTACCCTCTAGGATATTGCAAAGCTTTTTCTCTTGTCTCCCTCGTTGCGACGCGACACTTGTGAATGGTAGCTTGCATTCTCAAAAGTATTCCCATCCATTCGCGCGACAAGCTCCAGGTAGGGGCGAGTCGCGGAAATCAGCTGTGATGCGAGCAGTTCTGTAGCCATCGTCAATCGCAATAGTGCGACAACGATGGCATCTGCGAGGGTTTTGGTTCATCGCAGCAGTGCCGCCGCAACAGGAGCAAGTCGCTCGAGTAGTAAAGCGCGTGGGGGTTGAGGGGAAATAATGAATCGGGCTGACTGACCTCTGCTCTCTCTTCAAAAGATAGTCCGACGCGGGCTGTCGTGATGGATCTGCTAAGCAGGCGATCTGGTGGACGGAATAGGAAGAACCAGGCAGCCGATGGAGGTTGGAAAGGCGTTGATTGATCCGGATTGCGCTGGAGTTTTGACCTTGGGGATTCTCAGTCAGCACAGGGCGGGCTTTCCTGGTTCGTCAGGGTTTGTTCGGGACCGGGGACGTGGATACTCTGCGTCTCGCATGGGCCCGACGCGCTTGACTGGAAGAATTTTTTTCTGGAGATGCCGGGAAAACCACTGGGGACGGACAGTGAAAGTGTGGGAAGGTACGTATCCGTAGGCACGTACCTTACCTAGGTAATGTATCACCCACCATCGTTGAAAATACATAGCTGTTACTATCCGTCCGTGCGTCATCGAATCAAGGAGCTTGGGCCACCCTGCTGGCTCGACCTCTTGACAGGCATCCCTCAGATCTCTACGAATTCATACACAAACTAATAATTACGGATCAGGTATGAGCAATAGTACTTAGCTAAGGTACCTAGGCTGTGAACCTGCGAAGAAATATATCCATCCCATCGAGCGCGAGTTGACGTCAGTCCATGTGTTTGTACTTTTGTAGGGAGTAATAGCTAGCTGTACGATGATTCGACTAATAAGTCAAGAAACTTAACAAGGCAACCGCCTTCGAGAAAAACGAGACATCGTTGTACTTACATCAACTCTCACTCAGTGTGGACCCTAGGTAGGTATATTGGTCTCTATGTTCCAATCATTCTAGGCGCAGCAGGAAAGTTATTCATGTCTCAATAGTCGTATTCGGCGTTCTGTTGGGTATCAAAATCTATCGGCCCATCCATCAAATCCCAATCCTAATCCACCAAGAATCCTCCGCCGTTCTCATCCTCCTCCATATCGTATTCCTCAGTCTCATCGCTCAGCACATCTTCAACCTCGTTGTCCTCTTCTGCCCCAAGACTTTCCTTCCTTTGACTCTCAGGCCTTGCCTCAACCCCAGCAGTTCTCTCGACTGCATCAATGTCATCAAACTCCTCATCAGTATCAACCAGGAAACCGCCTCCGTCAACCTCCATGCCATAATCTGCGGCGCTCTCACCCATATTCTCGTTGTGGGCAGCAGAATGAACACCTCTCTCTAGATGAGAGCCATTTGTGCTCTCCCTTGCATCGGCTCTGCCTGCGAGTCCCGCACTGGTCCATGTCTGCGCAACGTCGTCAACCATGACGCTGTCTTCAATGAGGAAACCTCCGCCCTCGTCCGGCCCCTTATCTATGTCGGTTCGGACGAATTCGGTCAGCTTTCTTTCTTCCTCGGCCCGCTCCGCAGGTTTGACGCCTGCCCACACGCGCTCAAAGATCCGGAGCGCCACAAGAAACCGCCTCCAAGTCCGGATGGCGACCAAGGATCGCTTGCTTTGCTCTTCCTGTGCGTCGACATCCTCCAACCCAGTCATCACTGCACGCACAGCTTCCTCATACTCCTTCGCAATCACGACGCCGTTGAAGACTGCAGTCCCGTGTTTGCCCTTAAATTGAAACCCTGACAGAGCTGGCGCGTAATCGACCCCTAGAACGTAGGCGGCTCTAGCAGCTGTGTCGAACTCATCACGGATGTGGACCCCTCCCTCGGGTACCATGCTTTCCACATATATGTCGATGTTACCAAATTTGTTCTTCGGAACTCGCCCATTGACGACCGGTGATGCGTGGTAAATATCCGTCTGATCCTGCGTGAAGACCGGCGTTCCTGCGGCATCACGTTCGTCCCCACCGTAACCGTCGTCGGCGTACTCGCCCAGTTTCGCATTGGACCTTCGCGGCAGAAACTTGATTGGAACCTCCATCGGCTTGACTTCGCGCCCCATGCGATACCACTTGTCCCTGCTCCGGGCAATTCGAACGTCCCTACGTCGATACACTTTTTCCAGCGGAGCCCTGCTACCTGCTGCTACCGTTCCTGCCGGCTGCGCGTCTGGCGTAAAGACCTCATTGCGCCTCAGGTGCCTCTCCAACGCAAATACTGGATGGTCTTTAAAGTCTGCCACATTTCGCGGCATTGGTTCGCGTGCTTCCATTGCATTCAGCTCGGTGTGTTCAATTTGGTCAAGGTCGGTCAGGCGACGCCGGCTGAACGGCTTCAATGCTTTCCGCCACCAACCCTCGCCACGTTCGATCACTGTCTCAATGCGCAGACGACGTGTCTTTGCCGTGTATGCCTTGGCATATCGCCTCGTGACGTCTCGAACTGTGCCATCAGTGTCGAAAGCAATGACATATGTCATAGAGTTCTCCTTGTCGGTTGCCGGGGGTTCCAAGTGTCTGGGTTTCCACATGGAATTTGTTACCAGAGGGTCTACAGGCTGCCACTTCTGGTGGCCCACGTCTAGCACTTCCACCCAGTATACCGGGAAGCTCGACTCGCGAATCTTCACGGGACCCTCAACCTGTTGCCGCAGAGTCGGTGAAGATGATGATGTTGGCAGCTTATAGGCTGTGGCATTTGGGTGACCCAATCGACGGAGCGGTGAAGTCAAGACGGATGCTGAAGACGAAGGCTCCTCGACAGCCGACTTGTATTGTAGCAACTGAGACCTTATTTTCTCCTCCTTGGTAGGCTTGTTCGAGTGCTTTGCATCTTTGGGTCTTGGCAGAGAGGGACCGGCTGAACCAAAAGACAGCGGCTGTAATGAACAAACCAATCGCGCGCGAACCCCTACTGCCCTTAGCAAAGCACAGTATAACTGTGCACCAGTATCTCGAGACCCTGACAACTTTCTCGCTGCGTCTCTGAAGTCCGAACGGTCTAAGCATGAATCCATGTTGCTAGGTGGCTCATACTAAGGCAAGAGGATTAGCATGTTGCTTCGAGTGCAGTAACCTGGCACAGACTCACGTTGTTCAAATGGGCAGGATCTTCAGCCCATAGTGGTCGACGCAGGCCCCGTTCAGTTATTTGGAATTTGGATCTGAATATGGCTCCAGCCTGTTCGAGGCCGTTCTTTAGGGACTCCGTTTGTCCGAATTGGGGAAGATCGGGGCCAGGTGTCAAGTAGCCAATCGTTTTTTTCGAAAGCAGAGGACGCAAGGTCTTGTGAACCTGCTCATCATCACACCAACGGTTTCTGAGGGCACAGTGTAGCAGGAGACACAGCAAATGAGTCTGGTGTATGGTGATGCGCCGTTGCTTCTCTTCCTTTGTCACTGGCTTTCGTTTGTTGGCACCTTTCCTTGTGACGCTCGTTTCATTGACATGCTTTGATAGATTGAGAGTCAGTTTTTGGGGTTCTTCCTGAGTCTCTTGAAAAGGGCGTATGTCTCCATAAGCCACATTGGCGAAATTGCTGGCCTCCTCATTTCCGACTTCTTCTTCGGTGTCATCATCAAGATCATCCTCTTCATCGTCGGAATCTCGGTACATGGTCTGGACGGTCGCCGGAGGCAAAATCACGTCTTCAAACTCAATGTCTGCGTCTTCGTCGTCCTCCCCCGATCCCTCCTGTTCTGTAGCCTGTGACTTCATGACCCCTGCTTTTCCCTCCCTAGGTCGCTTTAGTCTTTTAGCTGGGGGCTCTGAGAGTGCTGAAGAGCCAGCGTCCGCAGCAGCTTCCATCAGCATTTCTTGATAAACATCCGGTACGTCGGACTTTGCGGCCCTGGGCCGGGTGGCCCTGGTTCGTTTCCGGCCCGCCATTGTGGCTCTGGTTGGGGTGGATGTTTATATCAGGTTGGAAAACCCATACGCAGTGGACGCAGGGGCAGGCGGGGCAAGAGGACGCGACGTAGGTAAGGTATGTGGTTGAGATTGGGTTGTCTGCTGCAGAATGGTTGCAGTGAATAACCTATGATTAGATATATTCTCGCCTACTTTAGGTACCTTACCTTCCACACATAGATACCTCCCATAGGTACCTTGCAGCAGGGCAAGTTCTTGGGTTGAAGACTCTGTAAGTGAGGTAAGGGAAGGTAGCGGTAAATAGAACTTGCGAATCTCAAGATGAGATGGGTACCTAGGCAGAATGAATCGGATACTGGGTCGCTGACAAACCATGAGGCATGACGTCATTGCAGCAGCAGCAGCAGCATCCCGCAGGCAGCAGGCAGCAGGGTGAAAACAAATCCCCAGGTCACTCAAACGCCACGTGATCTTGAACCGTTGCCGAACCAACGTGATAATTTCTCAACAACTGTGCCGTCTTGAATGTACAGAGTCACTTCAAAGGTCACGAGGTGATACGCAAGACAAGGTAAGGTACCTTAGGTAATATGAAATGACATGGAAATGGAGGAATTACTGCTATACGCTGTCCTTTCTGCCCGGCTAGTTTTTATTGCGGTAGAAAATAGTGGTATCCAGAGGCAACCTGTCGCCCATCCACGTAGCTCTTTGTGTGTGATTGCGGAGTTCCGTGGCACTGTGGTCAACGCCTTCCTCGATTGTGTTGGGATGAATAAGGACGGAAAGAGGGCCTCGATATATGGTCAACCACGGTATAAATGCACCAAATTGTGCTGGTGTGAAGATGTTGACTTCAAACATGGCCACGGGGTGGGGGCCAATGGGTTTTTCCCAGAATCGATAGATTCTCAGCTCTGGGACTGAACGGGGAAGCAAATATCAGCCATACCTTTCGCTAGAGCTGGATCAGTTGCAGACACTTACATTCCCTCCGTATACGTTCCCAAAGGTCTCTGGCATGCTTTACTTGTTCTGGGTTGCTCTGAAAATGGTAAATGTGGACGTCACTGCAGTGCGTATAGGAGGTTAGCACCATAAGCGTGAAGTAAGGTACCTTACCATGAGGTAGGTGCGTCGCAATGTCGGGTCCCTTACAAACCACCTTGTCTCCCATTGTCTAGGGGAGCTGGAAACTCTCCATAAGTCTTGCTCAATCCCTCTCGTGGTGGGTTCCTGAAGCTCTTGCCATCCTCATTGAGCTCGGTTGGCAGCGGGGGGGCACTTTCGTACCCCTCGCGAGGGGAGATGTAGGTATAGAGCGGAGTATTGGCGGCCATTGCAACACCGTATCCTTTGATTAAGGTAAGTATGCAGCGTCTTACCAGCTAAGGATGTCTGAGTTTGAAGTTAATTTTGAAGACTGAATACAAGGAAAACCACAGACCAGTGGATTGGGCCTTCATGAACTCGGAGTAAGAACAGCACACTCTTTAACTTATATACACACATGTCAGGTAACACACCCTCCTGATTGTCAGACGTCCAAGTCAGTATTGCGCTGTTTCGCGGACGCCACTGCTGTTGGTCAGCACGCGATGGGATCCACTCACTTTCTAAGCAACCGCGCGCGCAGAAAACACTAAGGTGTGGGCAGACTCCATTCGGCTTGGTCGCTCTTTGCGCCGACACGCGATCAATCTTTCATTGACGCATGTATCCGTACATGTTGTTCCAACTCCCAAGGACACCGCACCTCCGCTCCCTTGCATCAATCTTCACCAAATGGAATCTGCGCGGATCAAGAAAGTCCACTACCTATAGCGAAAGTACAAATGTAGTGATCACTCTCATTCATTAAGTGCTTAGTTTGTCCGTGGGGAGGACTAACATTCTCAGCCAAGCGCAAGTATACAGCATCATCGGAAACCGAAACTCCAAACCGCGACAAGGCATATCCCAAAACTACGTAACAAAGCTGGAAAACCCCCAAGAATCTCGCTCATGTCATGAATCTTCATCAACTCAGCCAGTCGTGCACCACTCTGCTCCCTGAGCAACCGAACTTCTCTAACACGGTTGAAGGTAATTGCTTGGGACCAGCCCCATGCGCCCATTACTCCCATGAATTTCAGCTTCCCACCACCCGTCATCTTGGTGACGCAGGACGGCAAGAAGGTCCCCCTTAGAGAATCCCAGTTCTTCTGGGATGGCTGCCTGGTAAACGTACAAAGCCCTTGCTGCAACCTAGTTAGCACCGTCTTCTTCTTCTCTGCCTTCTTGTTATAGGGCTAGCACTTACCAAAATGCAAAATGGGCCGGCCATCACGAGTATATTGCCGAGATGGATCTGCCACGCTCTTGCTACGCTGTCTCGACTCGCCTTGACCTGGTGGCCCGCCGCCTTCGTAGAGTCCCATGGCCCGATTGCTGGAGCTCGTTCCAGGTCGACTCCCACCACGGCCACGGACTGATCCATAGCCCTCATCACCGACAGGCGCGAGTTGAACAGCTAATTCATTGGCGACATGGCTGCTGCCCGGTCTCATCTTCTCCAAGTAAGGAGCTGGAGACGCCGCTCTCGACATTGAGCTGGGTGACTTCTGGTAGTAGGGCTGTTCTGACCCCCTTCTGGGTATGTTGCTCATTCGTGATGAGCCTCGCCCCAGAGAACCTTGCGGATTAGGAGACGCTGATCGGTAACCACCCCTAGTATCCTCGGCTGGCCCGGCTCTCGGCGAAGCAGTGCGCGGGGTGCTTCTGTAGCCGCTTCGCATGTCCTCCGTCGGTGCAGTTCTCGGGGAAGCGCTTCGAAGGGGGGCAGGTGACGCTGCCCGAGGAACGTCGCTACCTCGTGTCATTGGCCGTGAGCTGGCCGTTCCACCGTAGCTTGACCCAGGGCGGTTGGCCGGGTTAAACATGCTACGGGTCTGGTCGGTAAATTTGGCCGATGTCTCTTTCATGGCCTTTGCTGTCACCGCCTGGGGTGGTACTCCGAGTCTCTGCACGACTTGCTGATCATAGGGAGGCGGCGTGCCTCGAAGTCCTCCGGCCGTTGCATTGCTGCTCCCCACCGCCGGGACCGACCTGGAGAACGGCTGAGAGCCAGGCGTCGGAGTAGCAATGCCGTGATAGCGGTCTGCGGAAACGCGCACGCTGGACTGCTTTCCTACGCCGACGCCCTTGAGCTCGGCCAGGGCTAGAGCAATCGGATCCGTCTCAGGCTGAGCGGCCGGAACATTGGATCCCTTCCTCTTCTCCAAGTCTGGAGTTGTGACGGAGAAAACATTCTGCCCAACGTTCAATGCGAGACTAGCATTTGCATCAATTGGCTCTGGGCTCATGGTTGATCTGTCTCCTAGCAGGTTCGATGTCTCCTGAGTCTGCAGTTGGGGCCTTCGAGCCGGACTTCCTTGAGATGTCACTGGGTGCCAGGTGTTTCTATTCGCCGGCGAGCCTGGTGATTCCTTTGTGCTCTTGCGACGGAATGGACTGTGATTTTGGAAGAAGCCACTCCGTTTCTTGAGAACTTGTTTATCCGAGACCGGAATCCCACTCACCGGTTCCTGCTTAACAGGCGATACTTTACCGCTTGCTGGCTCTTGGCTTGAAAGCGAGGTTGGGTTCGAGTAATCGCTGAGGGAATCGCGGCTCGAAGGCCTGGCTGAGGGCGGGTGGGAGCTACGCTCCGAGGGTGGGCCGGTACGGCAAAGCATTGTCATGCCGTCGAGAGGGTACGGATCATGAGGGACTGGTGCAAATGATCCACGCTGACTCATATCAAGAGAAGGTCGGCTTGGTTGTTGCTGCTGTTGAGCCGGAGGTTGAGCAGCCGGGGCTGCCTGCCGTAATTTGTCTAAAGGTCTCTGTGCAGTAACTGGTGCTTCGCGAGTATTAGGGGGTAAGATTTCTCGACGACCCGTGTCTTGCAGATAGCTCCTTGCGGTTGGGCTCGCATCCTTATGGCCCGAATCTAATCCAAATCCTCTAGAAGAGGAGCTTACATCCTTTGGTGCTGTATCATGAGCGAGTTGCCTAGTCGTAGAAGGGCTTGCATCTTGGCGCCTTGAATCAGGAGCGACAACGGTTCTGGGAGTAGCTGAAGGTGGATCTTTGTGTCCTAGGTCCTGAGCAAGACTTGAATTGGGATCGTGGTGCGATTCGTATGTCGAGGGTTGCGGTGAAGATGATCTGAATGCCGGGTTTATACTCCTTGGAAATTGGGCAACGGAGTAGCTGTCATCGTCCGACGTTTCCGATTGCGTGTCGTTGACATCTCCTCGACAGAAATTGATGTACTTTGGCGGATCTGGGATCTCTTGGCCCGTTCCTTGTTCTTTGATGAAGCTGATGATGTCCGTTTCAACATCCATCGTTTCCAGTGACAAACGGATCTTCTCGCAAGAAGCATCATCGCTGACGCAGACAGTGGAAGATATGTTGGCGAACGTCCACAAGCTACTCTTTGTGAAGTCGAGACGCTCTTCCTCCAAATCTTGGAACTTGTCCGCAGCCGCCTTCCACTCTCGATTCCACCTCACTGTCGTGTCCTCAAGTGCCTTCACAGCATTCTCGTACTCGGTATTAGACGTTGCAACGCTGATCTGCGTCTTCTCTAGCTTCGCCTTGTTCTTTCGCTCCTCTTGGCCCATAACCATGTGGCCCTGGGCGAGGTAGCCCTTGATCTTGAGACACTCCTGCTCGAATCGGTCCCGCGTCTATTGTATTCGTCAGCACATGACTCGTCTCGAGATTCAACCCGGAAGACTCATGGGCCAATTCGGATTTTGGGGCATCATCAGAACTAACCTTATTGACGTGCTGTGTTTGTTGTATCTTCGTCTTGAGGATCTTCTCAATCCCGTTTTGCACAATCTTCCGTCTCTCCTTCATACCACCCGCGAAAGCGGCAAGAGGCTCTTCCAATTCTGTCTTCATTTGCGCTGCGATGTTCTGATGTTGCTTCGCCATCGATTCGACCTCGCCTCGAACGGTGTCGAGGGAAACCTTCAGACTTCCTGACTCATGGGATCCTAATGATTTTCGACACAAAGAGAGTAGTTTTCGGGAGTATTCGTCTTCGATAGACGCACGAGCTGCACTGGACATTAGCTCTCGGCGGTAACAGATCAGTCGTGTTACTTGCCGCTGTAGAAAGATTTCAATTCATCGCATGTTTGCTTCGCAGCGAGCATACGGTCCAGCAGAGGGCCTACGCCAGCATCTTCCTTTCCCCAGAAGTTATTCGCGACTACATGTCGGGTCGGTCAGCTCCTGCTTTGCTGCAGACACGTAGAATCTCAACATACATGACAAAGCCACACTTGGCCCATCCGCCGTCGATGTAGGCATGATGCCTACAAGTGAGTCAAAGCCTTTAAATAAGGAACAGACTCGAGAGAGGTATGGCGTTGCGTGCGGTCGATTCGGGCTACTAAACTGTAGAAAATTGTATCAAGGCTCATGAACAGCCCTTGGGTCTCTTTGCGCATAACCTCAAAGTATCGTTTCTGAATTTTGGCGTTGGAAAGCTGGAGTTGATTGAGAGCCACGTTGGCGTCAATAACTGTATTCGGGCGACGGGTCGGTCGCTTGATGAACAGATGGCCAAGGTAATAGGTATTGTTTGGTTCCGTTGCCGAGTAACCATGTCATTACATAAGGCAGCCGTCTAACCTCAGTGGATGGCTAGGCTGAGTTTAGCGTGCTCGTAGGTGAAGCATGCCTGCCTTAGGGAAATCGCCTGTAATAAGGTATCCGTTTTGGTAGCAAGAAAGTACCTCAGGTGGGCAGGACAAGAGCGGGGGTGGTAGGCACGTGACCAAGGCAAGCAGGCATAAAAGGGCCTTAGGGGTTGTTGGCCCAATACTGAATGCCTATCTACGCAGTAAGAGGTACCTTCCTAGATGTCTCTCCTTGTGAGGGTGCCATTTTAGATACTTCTCCCCAGGTCGAGATCTTTGGCAGGTCACGTACAATCATGGGCTCTACCCCCACCTATCAATCCAGCTGTACGGAAATTAGCTATCTTACCTACCTATCTACCTTAGTACCTCCGTTGAATTAAGTACTAAAGAAGCCAGCTTACGTCTAGAAGAGACTCGATATCTTTCTAATCAAGCTACCTCAGAGTGAGTGCTTACCTGCAGCGTGTCTAGCCGTGCCTAGATACCTAGGTAAAGCATGTTGTCTGAGGGCCATCTATCCTTTTACAACGCCGGGCCGGCTGCACCTGGGCTGCCCTTGGTGCCTCAAGTATGACCGTCCTAAGCGGTGTAGGTGCATACAGCCTGTCACCTTGCCTAAGGCACCCTAAGGTACCTTACCTTAGGTACCTACCTGGCCTGTCCGGTAGTGCACCCGAGGTAGGTACCACCCGGCCTTGCCTGGAGGTACCTTAGACTCCTGCTTTGAGGTTCCTTACCCTCCCTCCACTGTGTGCCTTCGCCCATGAGGTCAGGTACCTTAGGTAAGGCACATTTTCCCTTAGGTGCCGTCCATTCTCCGCCTTGTGCATGCCCAAGCCAATCCCCTACCGGCAGCCATAGCCTCCACGTCCTCACGTACCTTTCAAACCAGCCAGGCTCTAATTTCTTCTCTCTTTGCGAAGCTGTCAAGCACCGTACGACAGACGTTCCCGATCGATCAACGTCGCATATTCTACGAACTCTCCCTCTCTCCATTCCCCTTTCCATCCTCCTCCTCAACCTCTGGCAATAGCGAGCTAGTCCCAGAAGCCGCTCATCGATCCCCGCCCGAACATCGGTGGGCATCTTGATTGCGGTCTCGGTCGACCTGGCTCAAGTGCCAGGTCCCCTCCTTTGCTCAATACCTCCATCGCATCAGCAACGATTCGGACACGGCCTACGCATCCTCGTCTCCGCCCATTCATCTTCCTCGTCGCACTCGCGCATCATCTGCGGCATTTGTTGCCCGCCACGTCGCGCCGAAGGCCACATTCACAGTTCTGGAAGTGCTCGTCGTTGATGTGG
This sequence comes from Colletotrichum scovillei, assembly GCF_011075155.1. Classification (NCBI taxonomy): domain Eukaryota; kingdom Fungi; phylum Ascomycota; class Sordariomycetes; order Glomerellales; family Glomerellaceae; genus Colletotrichum; species Colletotrichum scovillei. The sequence goes on from NW_023336263.1 coordinate 1,817,743, forward strand.
GCGTAGTCGATCACGAGATAGTTTACTTTGGCGGCTCGATAACGGAAGCCTCCAGCGAGGAAGTTGGTTTAGTCTGGTCTTGCTGTAGGACGGACTCCTCCTCCTTCCAAACTTCTTCCGCCCCGATACGCAATACTCTCCCATGGTCCCACAACCAAGGTCGGGATCATTCTCTCCACATCCTTCACAGACACTGCACACTGGAGTTTGGCACTCGACGCATCCATCACAATCCGCTGGGTTGACTGCAGGCGCAAGTCCAAGTACGAGTAGTCCGACAGGGCCAAGTTCCCTGGTCAAAATTGCTGTCGCCCAAGTTTATCTCCTTCTCGGTGCTATCAAGGAAGACAAGGACCGCGCCAAGTGGGAGACACAAGCAGAACAACTACAAAAGGTAGCCTTCCCACCCTCGTCGAGCTTGTAACCAGATTATCTCAAGTTTGGTCTGACACTGGATCATTACTGATACGTAAACATCTTCCTTAGCTCATCAATGAACACGGAATGGAGGTCTTTGCGAAGTATTTTACGCGCCTTGTCGCTGCCCATGCTGGCCATATCTTCCACGGACATACACGGCCGGGGACCAATGGCAATTTTCACCTTCTCATGAGCGAGATGAAGAAGATCTCTCACGACGCCAATCAAGCCAATAAGATTGCTGAGTCTATCGAAACCGGCACAGAAGACTTGTTCCGTGACTTTGACATGTCAACATTCATGGAAGCATTCAAGTTAGATGCTCTCGAAAAGACGATATTGGCGCTAGCCTTCAAGACAGGATCAAGGTCCGACCTCAAGACCAAGGGTTGGTTGTCCTATCATCGTGGAAAACAAACGTTTCTAATGCTGACTACTCAAATTCAGCCGATGCCATCTTATCTACGAATTTCCCGACCTTCGTGAACATTCTTGCCCGGCGTGAACTAGAAGAGCACGCAGATTTGACCGATTCCTTCATCGCTGTACTCGTCGATCGCTTCATTCAGTATCAGCCACCAAACTTCAACGCTGCGTCTAAGTCCGAACTAGCCTACAAGGTCCAGGCAAGGTGGCACGGGGACCAGGCTCCGCCGCCTTCTGAAGTGCTTGCCGCGCTTGATTTGGTAAGGGTGCTGGCCGACAAACCTCCAAATGCTCTGGCAACATACATCCAAAGAACGGGCGGCGACTTTACTGGAGATGAGGAGAGTTGCGTCTCATACCTGCAAAGTCGGCCTCAGAATGTTCAGCTCAGTGAAGAGCAGGTGTCAATCGCCCTGACTTACAGCACCATCAGCCAGACACCCCGTTATGACCCGTCGATTCTCGCGGCAGCCCTCCGTCGAGTTCTACCTTCGTCATTTAGGTGGCAAGACGTGGTTTCATACTTCGATCAGCGATCCGCTCGAATCTCCTCCCGGCAATTTCTCCGTCTGTACAATGCGTTGCTCCCGATCGCTGAAGAGGATCAAACATTTGATATCCAGAAGCTATGGGGTGGAAATTGGGAACATCCAGAAACCCAACTGTCTTTCATATGCGCGTTCGCCTCACTTCAGCCGGATCAGCTTGACGCTAGTACAATCCCGGGGTTGATTCCAACGCTGACACTGGAAACCTACGTGCAATCTGCCCCAGAGGTTCAGCAACGCGCGGCGTTCGCGGCCAAACACGCGTTGGTGTCTGTTGAGGCGCTATCGGCCGTGTTCCATGTTGCCCTTCACTCAGTCCACGCGTCGCAAAGCGTCGAAGCCAAGCGCCTGTTCCAGGAAGTCGTGGTGCCTAACCTAGACATCTTCGTCGTTTCCGCATTTGGAGTACCGAAACCATGGCCAACGATGGCAGTCGACACGCTGAACTCTCTTTTCGAAAGCTTCCTCTACAAACGATCAACGGAATATGATTTCGTTCTCGACAGCCTGTGGAAGAAGGACAAGGAGTGGGTGATTCAGCGGCTGATTGAGGCACATGCCATTAAACCAACCGATCTTCCCTTGATCTTTGAGCATGCCTTGAAACACAAATGGCTCGATGAGCTTGTTTACCTTTCAAATGGGTTTGGACTCGATCTCGCAGCGCTTGCTCATGCTGAGGGTTATCTTGATTTGGTCAATTGGGCGCGACTCAATTCCGAGAGAAGCAACGAGATTGCGCGGTCTTTGCTCCAGTTTTTGCTGATCAAGGCAAACTTGGAATTGCAATTCCAGCGCCCCCCCGACGGCCAAGCTGCCGTCAAATCTAGCACCACTCTCCAAGTGAGGACAGTGGCTGCTTTTCTGCAAATTCTGGAGGACTTTCTTCCCAAGACTCCCTTGCAGGATCTCATTATGGTGCAGCGATCTTGCATCACGGTCTACCCTAGATTGATCAACTATGGCGAAGGCTTCGACGATATCATTGACGCCAACGGCAAAGATGGGAACGCTTTGCCTACCGGGGCCAACAGTAAGATGGAAGAACATTACAAGAAGATGTACGGAGACGAAATTCAAGTCCGCAACATCGTCGAGGTCCTGGATCGGTACAAACATTCTCGCGATCCTCTAGATCAAGACGTGTTCGCATGCATGATCCACGGCCTGTTCGATGAGTACGCCCATTATGTCGATTATCCCTTAGAGGCACTCGCAACAACCGCAGTGCTTTTCGGTGGCATCATCTCCCACAAGCTTATCTCAGATCTCCCGCTCAAAATTGGTCTTGGCATGATTCTTGAGGCTGTCAGAGACTATTCCCCGGAGGATTCGATGTACAAATTTGGACTGCAGGCCCTGATGCAACTGTTTTCTCGTTTCCGGGAATGGCCCGGCTTCTGTCGACAATTGCTGCAGATACCCGGCCTACAAGGTACCGAGGCCTGGAAGAAAGCTGAAGACGTAGTTAGAGACCACGAGGATGAGCTTGCACGATCGCGCAACGGCGTTATGCCTACAGCTCATGTCAATAGCGAGTCTCTTTCGAACGGTAACGTACCCGAAGGCAGACCGACAGATCGTCAACCGCAACCCTTCCAGTCTATCAACGCATCTGACCGCTCGCCTGGAGTCGATTGTGAGGAGCCATCAAGCGATACACAAGGCAAGATTCAGTTCGTACTGAATAATCTTACCGAGACCACCCTTCAAACCATGTGTCAAGAGTTGCGGGAAATACTTGAACATCGTTATCAGCAATGGTTCGCAAGCCACCTGGTCGAGGAGCGAGCCAAGATGCAGCCTAATTATCACCAAGTCTATCTCGAACTGGTCAAGCTATTCGAGGACAAGATCCTGTGGGGAGAGGTTTTGAGAGAGACGTACGTGAGCGTGGCTCGTATGCTCAACTCGGAGGCCACCATGCAGAACTCGACCGAACGGTCACACCTCAAGAATCTTGGAGGTTGGCTTGGTCTCCTTACTCTGGCTCGCGATAAGCCGATTAAGCACAAGAACATTGCCTTCAAACAGCTCTTGATCGAGGCCCACGACACGAAAAGGCTCATTGTGGTCATTCCCTTTGTTTGCAAAGTCATCCTTCAGGGAGTCAACTCAACCGTATTTCGACCACCGAACCCATGGTTGATGGACATTATTCACTTGCTCATCGAGTTATATCACCATGCTGAGCTAAAGCTCAATCTCAAGTTCGAGATTGAAGTGTTGTGCAAGGGTCTTAACCTTGACCACAAAAGTATCGAGCCTTCCGGCGAGATTCTCAACCGTGCCGCCGTCGAAGACGCACAAGAGCTGGTTTCCCAAGACACTTTGGAGACGTTTGAAAATCTTTCCCTGAACGGGATTTCCACGGGTGTCACAGCTGGTCTTTCTCCTCAGGTCATTGCTGCATCAATTCCAGATCTTGGCCCGCTCATTCACATTCCGCCTACGAATGAAATGGTGGTGACGGCTACCCGACTGCACGAGATTGTTCGGACTGCTCTGACGCAGGCTTTGCAAGACATCATACAACCTGTGGTAGATCGATCCGTCACGATTGCTGCCATTTCCACCCAGCAAATGATTCACAAAGATTTTGCGACTGAGCCTGATGAGAACAGGGTCAGGACATCGGCCATCAGCATGGTGAAGGCGACTGCCGGAAGTTTGGCGCTGGTGACCTCTAAGGAGCCGTTGAGAGCCAACTTCACGAATTATATGAGGAACTCATCTAATGATTTACCCCAAGGGTTACCAGAGGGCACTATCATCATGTGTGTAAACTCAAATCTTGATCTGGCGTGCAACATCATCGAGAAGCAAGCTGAGGAGAGAGCTGTGCCGGAGATTGAGGAGATGATTGAGCCTGAACTGGAAGCCCGCCGTCGCCATCGCCTCCAGCGCCCTAATGAGCCATATGTGGATGCCTCTCTCAGTCGATGGGCATGGACTATTCCCAACCCGTTCAAGTTGTCGCCAAGCATGGGCGGCCTCAACCCTGAACAGATGGCCATATACGAGGACTTCGCCCGCCAGCCTCGGACCACCACTTCTAATGCTCCATCTCACGTACCCTCCGCTTCTGATGCGACTAGATCGCTGGCCAACGAGGTTCTCCAGGACCAGTTCTCCACAGTACCCAGCCTGGGAGCTACGGCAGATGCACCAGCCGTTCAACACCTCGGCTCTCAGGTTCAGCAGTACGCCCCCGTTCACAATGGAGCGTTGCCTACCGCGAGGCCCCAAGCATTCCAAATGGACGGCCGCGCTTTGATTGAACGCGTCCAGAAGCTTCTCATGGAACTGCAGCGCGTGGCGACCGAAGCGCGCGAGGAACACTTCGCCGACCTCCCGAGGCCACATCCCGTCCTAGATGTGGTTGACGCATTGGTTCAGCATATGATCAAGGCATCACAGACTTCAGACGAGTTTGCGGTTTTTGCTGCTGATCAAATTATCCAGCTCATTTTCAGCCCGATTGATGACAACTTGGCCTTGGAAAGCCTAGTTCATGTTCTGGAGACGTTGCGGAAGATTTCTGGCCCAACACTGAATAACCGCGTCACTGCCCACTTCCGCCAGCAGTCTGGAGCCACCTTCCTCCAGATGCCACTCCTCGCCGCACTGCTGCGCACCGACCTCCTCGACTGGAGAAACATTGATTTATCCATGTCCAAAGCGCTGCAGCAAAGGAAAGAAGGCTCGCTAGACTTTTTGGACCAGATGGTCGATCTGACTCTCCTCGGCAGCCGACCAATGGCGCTTTATGGCGACTTTGTTCGGACACTCGAGGCTGCTTGGTCCTGGATACAGGACGAGCCAGATTCCGCTATCGGACAGCGCTTGAAGTTGAAGCTCTCTGGTCAAACGCTGCCGCAAACTGCGCAACAGGAGAGCGAAGGCGTACTCCAGCAGGACCAGATGGAATATGTTTTTGACGAATGGATCCATCTTTGCAACAACCCTGACGGATCGGAGACCTCGTCCATCATGTTCGTGCAGCAAATGCAAATCAGAGGTGTTGTCAAGAGCAAGGACGACCTTTTTGTTTTCCTCAGAATCGCAACAGACATGTCGGTAGACAGGTTCGAGCACTACGTCCATTCGACGGGAACCCTGACGGACGCCTTCCTCGCTGTGGATGCCCTCGCAAAGATGATTAACATCTTTATCAGACTTCACGGTGAAGCACAGCCGACTCCGCCGCCAAGCCGAGCGGTCTACTTGGATTCTGTCCTGGCCTTCATCACTCTCGTGCTCAACCATCACCATGTGAAGCGCGCGGATCACTTCAACCAAAGAGTGTTCCATCGTCTGTTGTCGGTTCTCCTCTACGAAATCAGCTCTACTGCAGAGCAGCTTCCCGAGTCAGAGAAATCGGAGCTGTTCCTGAAATTCGCTGCCAGACTCGCAGACCTCGGGCCGAAATATCTTCCTGGCTTCGTTTTCGGCTGGCTCTCCCTCCTCCAGCATCGGGCTTTCTTGCCTGTAGTAATGAAGGATCGCTCCGGGTGGGTGGCGTTTACCAGACTTCTGCAATTGCTCCTGGAACATATTGGCGAACAAGTCAAAGCGATCGAGCCCTCCAATGTAGCGCGAGAGATTTATCGAGCCACCCTCAAGCTACTCGTTATTCTACAGCACGACTACTCGGACTACCTCGCGGCACACTCACATCAACTCATAACTAGTGTCCCTCCCCACTGCAAGCAGCTTCTCAACGCCATATTGACAGCGAACCCAGCAGCCCATCCTAAGATGCCGGATCCTTTGTTTCCCGGTCTGCAAGCTGATAGAGTAGATGGTGCCAGGGACTCCCCTGAATGCCTAGACAACTCTGCGTCTATTCTGCGCGACTTAGGCTTGCTCGATGTCCTCGACCACGCGCTGCAGAACGGCCCGTCCGAGGATACATTAGCACACATCACGCGAGCCATTGTGGAGAGCCAGCGATCTGATACTGGTTTTGGGCATGTGCCCATCAATGCTAATTTGCGAGTGGTCGAGGCAGTCACTCTTCATGTCGGCAACTATGCTGTCCAGCAGTCAACTCAGAAGGGTACGGATGTCTTCAATCCAGCCTCATCAGATGTGGCCACAATGTCCATCTTGCTTCACGAGTTACCTCCTGAGGCCCGCTACTACCTCATCACCAGCATTGCAAACCAATTGCGGTTCCCCAATGCCCATACCAACTACTTCAGCCGTATCTTACTGGAGATCTTCGGCCAGGACATGAATGACCCGGAGGAGACAGAGATCAGGCAGCAAATCACTCGAGTGCTTTGGGAACGCCTAATCGGCTACTGGCCCCAACCCTGGGGTCTCATGGTGACAGTTGTTGAGTTGCTCAAGAACGAGAAGTACATGTTTTTTGATCTCCCATTCGTCAAGTCAAACCCAGAGGTAAGTGAAGCAGCTTGTGCCCACTCCGTCGACATTCACCCGTGACTAATGTTGCGCCAAATAGGTTATTGAACGCTTCCATGCCATTTTACAGCGCGCATGAGAATCTGTGGAGAGATTTGGTCCCAGTCTGACAATCATGTCCATTCACAAGACAAGGCGATGGCAAGGTGTGTTCCTCGGATCAATCGCGGCACAAGACGGGTAGGGAAACAGGCGGATTGGGGATTCACAAAAAGGAGATATGGGCGGTGATTCCTTCCTCAGGGCGTTCTACATGGAAAACACGGAAAAGAACCTGTAGTATTTATGCTAATGTACGATAATGAGAATTCTGGTGGTATGTTGGACATTCCGACCTAGAAGCGTTTGGCCTTCATTCCCTATTCGTCCAAGCGGCGTCACGGCGACATGATAGAGATAAACACATCTAGTCCTCTAAGGCAACGGAGGCTTAGGGTCTCATAATGAACTCAGGCACAGGTAATTGTGTGTGGCAGCCATAATGTCAGGGAATAGAGTCAAAGTAGACCAAATAGACAATGCGTTAAAGAGACCTCGACAATTAGTCGTGGTACTCTGTACCCTCAACCTAGCCTCCGACCCTCCACCCCCGCTTGGTCTTCTCGCTCTGCACGACTTCCGTTCCTCCACTCGAATGATCGTGTATACGCGCGAAAGATATCCAATTTCGCAGCGACCTACGGCCAACAATCAAGGCAGGAAGTTATCTAAGCTACATCCTAGCGATGAGGTTGCCGGATACAAAAGTAAGCAGTGCCCCGCCCTTAAAAGGTGTTTGGGCAACCCTGTAGTCTTCGAACCTCGTAAATTACTCTCTTCTGCCTGTCCACAGCAGTAACCCAGAAACTGTAAACTCTAGCTTTTCGTCGACCTTGGTGGACTGACGATGGTCTTCCAACTATCAGGTTGCCGGATACAACAGAGGCTGACCACAGAAAGACACAATCATACTTGTAGGACAGTACCGATTCGTTCCCCTCCAAAGGTCTTTTCCTCAATACTTCGCACGGTCACTAATTCGAGATGCCTGTCTTGCATATATTCCTTGAAGCTGAGGCACAGAGTGCTACACAGTGATGTCCACCAGTAAGTAGTACGCACACAAGAATACACGTTTCTATTGAAAGCAGGCTGGGCCTCGCGGCTTCCTGTGCGGTCGTGGCCTAGCTGAATCGCCGCTGATTTGTCAGAACGGCATACAAAATCACCGAGCAGGCCTTCTTCAGGTCCTCTGATGCTTTTCTTATTCATCGCACTCGCCTGTCGTGGATATCGTCACGGACCCTCTTTACCATGTGACCCAGACTCCCGCAGCCCCTCTCCTCCCTGATTGAACCAGTATAAGCGATTGAGCATCACAGCTCTTCCTCGTCGGCATTGGTACCTGAGGTGGCCGGCGCATTTGTCTGTGTAGGGCCGCCACGGTTCATGACATCGCCCAAACTTGAGTTATTTGAATGGGCTCGGACTTGGTCATCGCCGCCAGAAATACTCGGCCGATGTTTCTTCAAGGGGCTCCCAACTGTTCCCTCTACTGTAGCATCGTTGCTAGGGTCCTGGTTTATGCCCCCAGAAACATGGCCATTGCCTGCAGCGCTTGCAGCGCCAATCGACGGACTACCGAACGCGCCCGAGTTTACAGAGTTATTGGTGGCACCTGCGTTCTCGGAGCGGTCGGGCTCCGCTGAATGTGCTCTCTTAAGCTGTTTTATGAGGAGTCAGGTGTCAAGCTCATACAAGAGGGTGTCGGGGGTAATACATACTCGAATACGGTTCACACCATCAGCAAGCTCCCCTTGAGATCTAACGTCCTCGGGAGCGAGCTTGTTATTGATGTCCTTTTCATCAATATCCTGCATCTTTCCAAGAAGTTCACTCTCGTCGTCATCGTCGTCACTGTCGTCATTGAGAGCTCCCCCAATATTGCCATTGCTCTTCTTGCGGGCTTTCCGTCGTCTGGTGGCCTCTGTATCCTGGTCCCTGAAGGCAGAAAATCCAACGGTGCCAGATGTCTTCAAGGGGCCGAGGCTTGAGAAGTCCAGCTGCCCAGACCGGCGTTTGGCAGATCCCGGCGTTGCCTGGGCTGCCTTGGAAGAAGCAATGATGCCAATCTTTTGGAGTTGCCCTGCGCATTGTGTTAGCCTCTTCAACGCAATATTGTTACATTTCTTGAGAAATTGGCCAACTTACTCTCCCCGCGATAGAAGAATGTGAAAGAAGCATATGGCTTGTCGGGGCCATCGATACCTGTCACGGTCTGAGTACTAATAGTCTTCGGATCCAACGTCTTGGGCTTGGCAAAACTTGTGGTATGCTCCACGTCAGCATCGACGCCGCTCTTTCCATTGCCTTGCTTTCCGGATTCCGCGTCATCGTCATCATCATGAGCATCGAACTGTGGAGAGTATTCTCCTTTTTTTATTTCGCCAGAAGCAAGCACACGGAACATCAGCACCTTGATCTGTCCAGTTGCCTCGGGGATCTCGTCATCGTCGGATAAGGAGTCGGAGTCGTCTTCGCCAAAGACAGCCTCAACAGGAGATCCGTCCTCGGCGCCGTAGCGCAGAGTGTCTCTGGGGCCGTTGGGGCCTTCCTCAACTTGCATGCTTGTCGCTCCAGCTGTAGTCTTTTGTCTCCTGCGTCGCTTCTCAAACTTTTGACGGCGACGTTCCAGCTTCTCTGCTGCATCGTGACCTTGAAGGTCCAAGCCGTTAAGCCAACGCTCCAAGCCAACTTCGCGGAAGAGAAATTCGCGCTCAGCAAGACCTCCGCCTTCAGAATCGGGTACCTGGACCCAACGACTGTTGACCCAGGTCTCCTCACCTGGTCGCAGAAGCGTGGCGACTTCCTCCTTGGATCTTCCGTCAAAGTATATGTAGGCGGCTATCGTCTCATTCTCAGAATTGGTCATGGGAATATAGGGGTTGACCACTCCGGAGAACTTCGAAGGACCTTGAGCGGCGGTGGGCAGGCCTCCGACGAACTGAGGCTTGGGATAAGGGTTCGTCTCGGTGGACTTCGGAGTCGAGTACGGGATCGGCAAGCCGGGTGTCAAGAGGGTAATTGAAATGGCGAACTTGGCAGGCTCGGGCTTGTTCAAATCGGGGTTGATGCTTGGCTGAGGCACGGGTATATAGGTGCTGATGCGTGACAGCCGTGACTGCTTTTGCATACCATGCTCGGGAAGAGGAGCACCGTTGGCATGTATGCTAACGGCAATCCCTTTGAAGCAGGGCATGGTTGCGAAGCGGACTAGAGCGCGTAGAAGCGCCGCAGTCCGAGCAAGGAAGGAGAATCGGCGAAGGGCACCGCGGTCGCCAGTGACAATGCGGCGATCTGAAGGTTTTCCTTGTGAACGCGGCGGTCAGGCAGCTGGGTAAAGCTGCGTGGTATCAGCTGAAGGCCGTGGTTTGGGTGAGTCGTTAGGTCGATAGTTCCGTGGGTGGTTTGCGGGATTCGGTGCGGCACACGGCGGACGAGGTGGGAATAGTGGGGGGATGCTTCTTGCCTTGGTGGTTGTCGAGGGGGACACAAGCAACGGTGTTTTGCAAGAGCGATTTATTGGCTCAACGATGTCAAAAACCGCAGTGGCGGGTAGCGAGTAGACTGCAGCGTACTAAGGTGGCAGTTGATGCGACTATGAGGTCGAAGCTGAAGTAGAAATTGCTCTTCTTCACCGTCTCCGAATGGACCTGGTTGTGGTGGATCTGACGACCGGGGGCAATGAGACCTTGGGCGAGGAGGCCTAGGTACAAATGGTGCGCATATTGCCCGGACGACAGTGGAGAGACAGAGGTGTGGGATCTGGGAGAGAAAATTATTGAAAAGTAGAAGATGATGAGGCTGAAAAATACCAGAGTATTGTTGGCTACAGCGTGGTGTGGTCGAAGTTGGGACAAGGCTCAAGATGATGGCGGCGGCAGCTGGCGGTGTGGGAGGGCAAGGAAGCGACAAGATAGTGCCCTGGAGGGGAAATGTTACTTGGCTGTCCCGTGTCCGTGCTTGGATGTTCCCGCAAGCGCAGCTTCCTACATCCGCTGGGATCAAGTGCACTGGTGCACTGTGGGGGGGCTGGCACCTCCATCCACGAGGGCACTGGCAGGTATTGGTATTCTGGGCCGCGACTTATTGCCTCGACTTACCTTAGCTCCGTACCGACTTTCAGGTGCCTCCCCGCCTCCTGTTAGGTAAGCAATGGGCACAGCCATCGCGCTGCCGGCACGGTGATACCTAAGGTACCTCACCTGGACCTTCTGAAATGGCGACTTGGGTGCCTCACGGTCAAGATCGCTGCTGACAACTGGCTCACACACCATCTTTCTACCCAAGGCATGTTCTACCTAGCCTTGTAGTGCCTTCGTTTCGTTGCACTCCGAGGAAGTCGACGCAAGCAGCTTTGTTACAATTATTTTAATGAGTGGATGCCGAATCCTCAGCGGGGTCTCTCAATTGGCTCTTGCTTTCTTCCATATCTCGACGTATTAATGTACCCCCGCCGGATCTCAGCAAAAGGTCAGCAATAATACCACCATAAGGTAGCAAGCACTCCCTCATCAACTTCGATGCGATGACCTTCGCCGCACGCTACTGGAACCTCCCTCACTATAACTCGTTCCAATGCCCGAGTCCCCTCTGAAGCCCCTTCCGTCATCTTCTTCCTCGTCATCGGCCTCACCACCAAGCGGGAGCAGGTCCTCCACACGAGGCCCCGCATGCTGCTCATCCTTGACTTCAGGCTCATACCGTAACGGAGCCTGGTTACCATAGGTCGGGAACGTCCTCGGGGCATCCGACAGCTCATCGATGCCACTTCCTTCCTCTCGCTTGACTTGGCCCATCGACTTATTGTACGACTTTTCCACAGTTCTTCCATTGCCGATGCCAGAGCCCTGTGACGATCCTGAAAGCCCAGACCATGCCAACCATGCCACCGCCATGAATACGATCTCGGATGCCCAAAATAACAGGACGGCAGCGGTCAGAGTCATCACGCGGTAGTTGTACATCAGCCAACGCAATCCCCGCAGTTGAGCCGTCAGCGTTATCGAGGCAGAGTACGTCTCGATATCCTGGCCGCCCTGAAGTTCAAGGTACGCTGAAGCGGGTAAGGAGGAGCCTTTCGCCAACTCCACGCGCTCGGCCATCGGTACGGTCAGGACGCAAGTCTCCGAATCTGAGAACAAAACATGGTAGGCTAGGAAGAGAATCCGTGACGCTATCGATACCATTGGATCGTGATATGGCACCAAAGCGGGCCGCCTTGAAGACAAAAGGACTGTCTTCCCGTCGAAATGAGCATAGGGTTCAGGGGCGATATGAGGTTGTATTTTGTCGCTTCCCGTCGACAAGGCTCCAACATCCAGCAGGTGGATAGCAATCATGAAGTTGCCTCGCTGTGTGTTGGCAGGCGAACGGGGCATAGACAACGTGACGGACACATCATACTCCTGCTGCGTTCTCAGAGCAGACGTCGGGATGGTTGCTGTTCCAAAGGGATTCGCACCTGATCTAGAGGTGAGGTTAGACAGCAACATTCTGGTTGAATTAAACGAAAAGCAGGCGGGAAGCACGAGGAGGACTCACCCGTACTGGAGGTGGACTGGGGTCGTCACTACTTGCTCGGGTAGGTAGTCGCGGAAAAAAAGGATGGAGGCGATAGCAGCAAAGGGCAGCAGAAATAGCGACGTGCCGACGAGGAGGCTCGCGTTCACAATCGTCCGCTGTGCAGTCTTGGACGTGGCCACTCGAGACGCCTTGCTCAACACCTCCTACCAGCGCCAGACTTAGAATCTCAAGGACTAGAGATCGTAATACTGGATAGAGAACGTACCATTATATCTGAGAACATATGTGATTGTATGCTATTGGAGCTCAAGGGAGTAGTCTCAATAAACAAGGTAGGCGAGGGGGGTGCTCCAGCTGGAGGTTCGGGGGCACGTCGTGGGAAAATGATATCGTCCGATTCACAAGCGATGTCGTCCGAAGCATACGACTAGTTGCTTCACCAAGCTATGCGCGTATAGTGTCGTCGTTGCGCAGGGGGTGAACGATTAGCTGTCAGGTGCTCCGTACTTGCCGTGAGGTGAGACTAACGTAGTCAAATGGGCCGTTGAAGGCAGCACCCTGCACTTCTGGAAAGAAGAGACGCAATTTGGGCTCTGACTTTGAACGGGCCAGAGCTCCTGGTCACGCTTGATGTTGATGTTCAGTGTGAAAGTGACGCGCAGATGGATTTGTAGCTCGAGGCTTGAGCTACCCTGAGCAAAGGGATGACGGTGGGCAAGGTGGCTCAAGCCTTGGGCCGCCAATTGATATGCTGTCGGGGCGTGTAAGGTACCTTGTCCGTACTGGTTAGAAAGCTGTGGTGCTGGGCTTACACGCCGCCATCTCCATACCTAGGTATCCTTCGTCCTCACCAGCTGGAAATTGCTAATCTTCCCGATGGCTTTGGCTTTGCTTCGACGGGAAGGAGTAGCTTGGCAAAGTGCAGGACTGTTGTCCATTCATACGTATTAGAGGCTATGTACCTTCCTCAACACAACAGCTTGCTTCGACCCGCATGTGACGTTCCGTGGGTAGCAGCTACCCATACCTAACATCTAACGTAAGGTACCTACCCGGGAGTGGGTAGGTACTTAACAGATGTCCGTTCTACTGCTAATTAGGAGGTGTTATATCTTTAAGAGACTAGTGCACTGGCTACATTAGCTCTAATGTCAAGTAAAATTAATACGTATACTAAAGTATTTTCTGTCTAGTTTTTTAAAATAGTATTTCAATTTTATTAAGATTTAAGATCTAATTTAAATTTCACTTTACTTTAAAAGAATTGTTTTTATTAATATAATAAATAAATATATAAAGAAAGAGACGCACTTATTATCATATTAATGTATATACTGTGCTATAATTATGAAGCGGTATTCATTAAGAATGTTACTATTTATTCAAGTATCATACACGCTACAGGTTGAACGGACCCCTGTCGCCCCTACATTCCCTTAGGTATCTTAACACCAGTACCTTCTCACACACCTATGTACCCTATGGATATATTGACGTGGGAAACCCCTCAGTCGATATACGTGACCATACCCGTACAGTGTCCTATGCGTAGGTAGCCACATATTACTGTGTACCTAGATCAGGGATAACACTGTGTTCTTGGCGTAGATGTCCGTGCATACATCAAGAGGAAAGTAGGAACAACCCATTTCCCGATGGTCAATGAATGCGATGTACGGATGAGATAGGTACTGAGGTGTAACAGAGGCATAAAGGTGAATGCATTCAAGAGTGTCACGGTGAGTACCGATGAATCTGCTGTGCTTCCAGATGGGGCTACTTTCAATTTGTTCACTTAACTTGACGTTGCGTAGCCAATTACAGTAAACCATCTACACTGCGTGAACTCTCTTTTCCTCGACGCTGCCGATACAAATAAACGCCCGAGTAAGCGACTCATGAAACGATAGTTCTGGCCGGCTCAGAAATGGCTTCACAACAGGATCTTCAGGAACTGCTAAGGGTCATCACCTCTCGGAAGGGAGTGACGATGATGGCTGCAATGGGCCAGGTCAAAGCACTGCAAACAGTGGAGCTTCGAAGGTGTGTTGATCGAGTGCGTCTGCTTTTATATATCACCAATCTCACGTGTATGTGAGTAGCATCCAGCAGATCAGTGACGCTCCGCTCGACCTGATAGAGCGTGGTCTAGGTGATTCAAAGTCGGCCAAGGCTTTACAGACCGCATGCAAGATCCACCTGAAGAGGGCAAATACCAAAAGATCCGGGGATCATCTTACCTCTCCAAGTGGGAAGCGTCCCAAGAATTATCATCCCAGCGACAACTCCGAAGGCCCTGCTCAAAGTGCAGAGGACATGGAGGCTGCCCTGAGTCTTCCTGTAGTTACGGACGAGAAGGAGATCGCCGAAGCGTCCATATACACCAATCGGGCGCCACTGATGTTGGCCTTCGTGTTGGAACTTCTCAGGCACACAATGCCAATGCAGCCCATGTCGAGTCGTCTAAGCTTGGCCCAGGCTGTTGTAAGCGCCAACTCAAAGTCAAAGGCCATCAGCATTGGACTGACCACGGCCGCCAACGAAGACAGCTCGTGGGGCGAAGGACAACCAAAGGTCAACATCATGGGCAGAGCTATAGCTGTTCTCAAGAGGGGCGACTTCGACTTGCAAGGCAGCGCTTTGGTGGCCCCGGAATTTCCAGGAAGGGCTTCAGGTGATAGTCTGCAGGGCAGGAAGCCGTCAGACTCCTCGAAGCAAGACCTTAGCAGCATTGCATTGACGGAAAATCCCTGGTCCGCCAGCCGTCAGGTCACTTTCAAGTCATCGACCTTTGTTGCAAGGGTGGCAAATGTCGAGGACGGCGCCCAGGCATCAGGTCTCCTTCGGTCCCTCTTACTATCCGAGCCACAACTACAAACGGCCACGCATAACGCCTGGGCCTATCGAGTGAAGAGGAGAGGGCAAGGCGACAAGCAAGATAAGGGGTCGGGAGAGATACGCGAGGCAAGTGAGGACGACGGCGAAACTGGCTGCGGCGAATTCATACAACGACTGATTAAGGAGGCCGGAATTGTCGACGTGATCGTAGTACTGACTAGGTGGTTCGGGGGGGAGATGCTAGGTCCAGATCGCTGGAGACTGATGCGAAACGTCGTCACAGAGGCACTCTCCCAGAGGCTACGACTCTCACAGACCCAGGGGGCCGGTGATGATGTAGCCTTATGGGCACTGGATCTTCAGAACATGGACAATGGACTTGGCAGCCGCAGTGCCAGCGGAACAAGTGGTAACGTCGTCGGAATCCCTACCTATCGCCCGGAATCGGCTCGGGCATACCTACTTAAAAGTTTTGCTTCCGGCCAATCTGAAGGTGTTCTCACTGGCGACAATCCCGGCGGGGGTGCTTCTAAAGCCAAGCAAAAGAGGGTCAGCAAATCGGAGGTCGATAGCGAGAGAATGCGCAACCTTGGTCGTCTCCTCGGAGCTCTCAGGCTGCTATTCGATAGCTGGAGCAGCCTAGGACCTCGTGAGATGGACCGCAAGGCATTCTCATGGTATGCGTCTATCAGACCAGATGTACAGCCAGGGGTGGCAGGATGGGGCGCCAAAGGTTGGCTGAAGCTAGATTCGATACTTCGGCTACGTCGAGATGACACACATAGTACGGGGAAATAAATCATCAACCTGGCAGTATGCCCAAGCCTTTGGCAAACCAAAGCGCTCACGTTCGCTCTCAATGTCTGCAGGCCGAGACGGGGTAGAACACAAACCCGTTATCCGGGACATAGCAATGCCGTATAATATCTACAGGTAATACGGTAACCCATATCTCAACCACATCCCCGTCTCCGCCGAGACTTCGTTGGTAAGGCACTCACTGCTTGGCGGAAGTACCGTGTTTGCGTGTTCGCAGAGGATTGAAATTGAAGACATGGTGGGACCGGGACGGGATGTCCCCTGTTTTAGCCTGGTCCCACACAACGAACGTAAGCCGGGTACCTTAATTTGGGTAGCTTCCTTAGCTAAGGTGAATCACCTCTGAGGATAAGGATATCTTATCAAGAATACTGCACCTGATCTTGCTTTACTCACGGGTCATTAAACACTATGGCTGTGCACGCACACACATCACACCTCGCTAGGCAAGGTCAGTATTCTTGTATACCGCTTCTGTAAAGACGCAAACGTGGCAAGTTGATACCATGTGTAGCTGCGCCATGATCCAATCCTCCCGCAACTACCTCTGAAAACACCAAAATACACTTTGTGTCGGTTGCGAACCATGCTACACCTTGCAACCGGCAGGAGCGCCCCTCGCCGGGCAGCTTGTAGCTTTCTAACAATATCTCGACGGCTGGCCTCAACTCGATCCGCGGGCCAAGGTGCAAGAGCTCCACGGCCGTTAGTCCAAACAGTCCTCTGCTCAATATGTAGTGCTAACCATACTGCAGCTACGCCACTCGTCGTGCCAACCAACTTAAACCCACTCCCACCACTTCGAATACTCTCGAAACAGCCGATGCCATCTTCAAGGCCAGAAAGATACCTTTGCTTGCCTCCGGGGTAGTAGCTTTGGGTCTAGGAATCTATATCAGTCTTTTGGCATCTTCGTTCTATTCTTCGACCTGCCAGGAGAACCCAGAGCCAGCGCCAGATGCAGTTCCGACAGGGCGACCTCACATCTTCACCAAAGATTCTGCCAAAAGATTTGACCAAAGTCTCGAGGGCTCAGAATGGCTAATGGGTATCACTTCTCTGCGGAAAAGGCTTGCTGCAGAGGCTTCTGGACATGTGCTTGAAGTCGCCATGGGCACCGGCCGTAACCTTCCCTTCTACGACTGGAATCAAATTATCAGCTCTCGAAACTCAGCAACTCAGGCGCTTGCGGCACCAAAGGCTAATGCACAACCATCCAAGCCCGACGCGGTACCGATGATCTCCTATACGGGAATCGACATTTCTGATGAAATGCTCGGCGTTGCTATCGAAAAGCTAGCAGAAATTGTGCCAGAGCTGGCTGATGTCGACCCAATAACTGAGAAGGAAATTGCGCCGACTCCGGCTGAGCGGAATGATATTTCCTACCTTGCAGGAAGACTACGAATACTCCGATCAGACATTCACGAACATATTCCTTCGCCCCCACAGCAATCTTGTCCACAAGCTAAATACGACTTCATCTGTTCCACATTTTCCCTCTGCAGTGTCCGCGACCCGGAACAAATGGTTCGGGATTTGGCTAGCAAAGTAAAGCCGAACACAGGCAAGATCGTCCTAGTCGAGCATGGTAGAGGATGGTGGGGATTTGTTAATGGGTTACTTGATAAGTCTGCAGCTTCTCATTTCCAGAGTAAGCTTGGTTTCTTCCACGAGAATCATCAGCACGAACTAACTCGCCTGCTCTCAGAATATGGATGCTGGTGGAATCGAGACATTGCTGAGATTGTCGAGAACGCCGCACAGTGTACACCAGGACTTCAAGTCACAAAGGTAGATCGCCCGTACTTCACGCAGCTTGGGACAACCTTGTGGATTGAGTTGAAAGTATCGGATCCGGGTGTGTCTTAGGCAACCCCTGGTCTGTAGATTCGTAGGCGAAGAGTCATGATGCATTTATTGCAGTCTGGTGGTCAACGAGAAGTCGGCGAACAGCTGAATTCGAGAGTTGTAGAGAAAGGGGAGGTTTGTTTGTTTCATTTCAGTCATACCCGGCCAATTCTCGAGTCTAACCCCCCCCGGCTTAGATTCCCAATTCAAGCCTGCACAGACTCTCTCGGGACCAGGTGCTCTTACAACTACTATACAAGAAAGACATCCGCCCATTCCCTGATTGTACTTCCAACGAGACCAACTTCATGCTATCGTATGCCCTGGTTCCACAATTGTTTTCGTCATCATCCAGCAACGCCAGCTAAGTATCAAATCTCCAAAAAAGAGAGCCCAGTTGATTCCAGAGTCGACAGACCAAGCCGCACCTGGCATTGGTTTGCCCATAACATAATCAGTCGACACGCCGTACGCTGATACGGAACGTGGACCATGCCTTCGCTACACGTAACATTTCACGGCCGTTAACAAGAGTCCAGCAAACAATCGAGTTCATCAAGTTCAATGCTTTCAGGGCTATGATCCCATTCTAGGAGGCCTCCCAGCTTGAACCAGCTGTCACCGTCACTTTCCTTTCTGGCGCTCGCCGGGACGGTTGCCTTGAAGGCTGGGCTTGTCATGAACTGATGCATATTTGCTAACCCGCTGTTAACGGCCACGCCGGTTCTCTCGTCGAACATGCCATCATCCCGAGCCGGTTCATAGGCGTTGGTAGATTGCTCGCCATTACCCGACAAAGACAGTTCGCGGGCGAGCTTGCGTTTCTGCAGACCGTCTGCCGTCTGCGTAAACTCTCGTTCATCCTTCTCCAGAGGAGGAGAGGCACTGCGTTGACTTCTTGAGTACCGGAAACTGCTTGGTAGTGACCCGACGGGAGTAGTAGGCATGGCAAAGTCGTCGTCACCATCATCAAATTCAGGAGAGGAAAGATCAACCTCAGGGGACGGGCTTAAATCCCGCCGGCGAAGGTCGATGTCGTCACCATCTTCGGATCCAGATGCGATGCTGGAAAGAGATGGAGAAATGACTGCACGCTGAGCGAAGGCCGGAGAGTCTGGGAAAGGCAGTCTTGGCCGCGTTGTGAGATAGAAATATGTCCGGCGTGGGTGTATCTTTTCGAGTTCCTTGGCCATTGGGCAAGGTACCCGACCACTCCAACAGGATCGCTTCAGGTAGGCGGAGAGGCGGGAGGAAACAATGGCGCATGGGTTTGCAGAGCTACGAATCTGTTAGTAAGATTGTGACGAGTTGAGAACGGAGCTGAGTGGCTTACTTCTTGACAATTGGGATCTGCTGCGAAAGCACAGTTGCCAGCTCTCGCACCAGATGAGGTCGGTTACAGGTGGCCTGTAATTGGGCAATGGTAGCTTCTACAATCTCATCGTTGATTCCCTCAATCTTCATGTGAGGGGCAGATTCGGAGTCGCTGTGGGATTCCTGCATCTCGACATTACTTCTTGTCGGAGACGGCGGTGGCGTATGATCAAAAACTACAGCGTCTCCGGTATGTTTTTGTGACGTCGGCCCCTGCACTGTTCCATCTCCATGCGAGCGTTTTTGTCTCTTACTCGGGCGCGCTATTGTTGTCGATGTAATTGTTACGCGGTTTCCTCCATTTTCGGAATTGCTTCGACTTGGAGCGGCGGTGGCCGAACTGCGACTTGGATGGCTCCCTGGGACATGAATGCCCAGCGATGGGAGAGACAAAGATTTGCGGCGAGTGTTGTATGGCATTTTGACGAGGCTTGTCCAGAGATGGGATGTACGGATGGATGGATATGAATGGTGATAAAGGATTCAGACGAGTGCATCCAGGAGACAGAGACGAGGTCACTTTTGGCGATGAGAGAGAAGGTGCAGTGGTAACATGCGTCCTCGTTTGTTATGGGGGTGGTGGATGGGATTTGCGTGCTGGGCAACGACATAGTACTGGGAATCTGGGACGAGGCAGAGGCGAGCTAGCACCCTTTTTTTTTTTCCTTCCTTTTTTTTTTTTCCCAAGCCTAGTCTCCACCTTCCCGCAAGCCCCTTGACCACATACGCAAGGGGTCCAGTCCGATGAGGTGTGGAACAGGCGAGTGCTCTACCCTGGCGTGCCGAGACTAAGGAACCTAACCATGCGTACGTCTTATGGAGCGCGAATGGGAACGGTTCCTATAGGCTAAGTATACGTCAGAAGTACCTCTTCGTATCACCCGGTCGAAAAGATTTTAAACTGGGGAGACGTCGGGATGAAGCTGTCAGACACACCTAATAGAGGCTGTCCTGCCCTGAGCCAGACACTTCCGGATGGAATAATGGAGATGCTGATTGGTTGCTAGACACAGCACTGACCCATGCGTACGTAGTACACGTGAGACGAGACGTGCATAGCTTCTTGGAGACGATATCCACACATGCTATACAAGTAAAGAGCATGTTTCTATGAGGCACATCTGGTAGGAAGTGGTGTGCTTTGCGCCTTCTAATCAACCTATAAAGCTCAGTTCCTTCTGGCACTACGTGCCCAACGCGCACTATAGGCACGGTTAAGTGAACTACTTTAAGAATGAGTTTCACTATTAGGGTAATACTACATAGCTATGACGGCAATAATCTACTTTTTAAGCTAATTAGAGCATTTAGATTATTATAGTCTTTTTTATAGCCTATAAACTTTATATTAATTATAATATATATGAATATTTTAAAGCTTCTAGCTATTATAATAATTTAATAAGAGTAATTATTATTAAAAGTATAACTATTTTTTTATAATAGCCTATTTATTTATTATTACTTTATTACAAAATTTAATATTATGTATCATAAATAGTTCTTTAACTTTTAAATAGTAATTATATTATTATTAAGTATAAAATATTTTACTATTTAACTTTAATAATTATTTATATTAATACTTTTTGTTTAAATTAGTAAGTTATTGCTATTTAGCTTTATATTTTAATTATTATAATTTAATAATAACACTTTTCTTTATCTTATTTATTATTCATATAGTTTAACTTTAATAATACTTAATTATATATTATATATTAGTTCTATTATAAATAAGATTAAATATTAGGGCTTTTATAAAATAAATAGTTATTATTATAATATTAATAAGAGGTAATTTTATTATTAATAGCGTAATTTTTAATTAAAATAAGACCTTTATTAATATTAACTTATTTAAATATAGTAATAAATAGGTTTATTTATTTAAGAAAAATATAAAAATAAAATAAAATATTATAAAATAAAACGTTTCTTTGAAAATATAATTAAAATTAAGGTTAATAATAAGTTTTTTAAGTATAAATAAGTTAGAGTAATAATATTAAATTTAAAAACTATAAATAAGTTTATTTTTAATAAAGTTATTTATTAAGAATGTTATATATTATATATTAAAGAAAACTAAGTATATTACGCTCTATACTTAATTACTAATTAAAGTAATAATTAATAAACTTAACTATTATCTCTTTTTATTAAAAATTAGAAATTCCTTTATATAATCCTTTATTTATTTTATTATTTTACTTTTGCGAATTAGGCAGTTCTTAATATTATCTATATAGTATTAATACATAGTATTAAATACTCCTACTATTTTATTAGACTATTTTTTATAGTTTTTTTACTTTTTAATTTTCCTCTTATAAAGTTTATAACTACGGATTAACAACGATATATAATCCTTTATATAGTGGTTTTTTCTAACTTTATAAATATAAAAATTAACTTTAACGGGATTATACTTTTAAAAGAATTATATAATACGGTTATATTTTTAATTATATAATATATATAATATACCCTAAGTATATTTATTTTATATTCTACTTTTACTAGCTACTCGGGCAGTTCTTAATATTAGTTATATAGTATTAATATATAATATTAATAAATACTCCTATTATTTTATTAAACTATTTTTATAATTTTTTTACTTTTTTAATTTTCTTTTTATAAAGTTTATAACTACGAATTAATAATAATATTAAGTATATAGTTATTTTATAAACCTCGTACTTAGCTAAGTTCGCTACCTTTTAAGTAATAGTAGCTTATAATAATAATATTAAAAATACCCTCGTTATCGTTATTAATAACAATACTAACCTACTTTAACTTATATATATATATATTATATATTTATTACCTCATTTTTTTATTAAAATTAAAAACACTACTTATTATTTATTATTTATTACTATTATTATTATTATTATTATTATTATTATTATTATTATTATTATTATTATTATTATTATTATTATTATTATTATTATTATTATTAAATTATCTACTTATTTAAGCCTATTTTATTAAAATACTAAGATATTAATAACTTATTAACCCTAAGGCTTTTTTAATAATTAAAAGTTTAATCCTATAGCTATTATATTAAATAACTTCTGAGCTATAAAACCGTTTTAATAAATACTATTTTTATAATATTAACTTATAAAAACGGATAAATATATTATAATAAATATTACTCTTATTAGCGCCCTTTAATATAATATAATAATATAAATAAGCCTAAACTTAATAATATAATTAAGAATTTAAAAGAGTATAAACGAGCATATTAAATAAAAATATTAAAAAGAGGTTATTATTAAATAAAATAAGAAGAGAAATAAAAAGTAATATTTAGTTATTTAAAAGTAATTAATATATTACGTTATTAATAATAGTTTGCTATATTAATATTAATAATTACGGCTAGCTATTATTAATTATAAAATTTATTAAGTAATATATATAATAAAAACTTAATATTAACCCTCGTAAACTAGCTTATTTATAGGGCGAAGTTAGCCCCTAATAAGGCGGGCCGGACCCTAAAGGGATACCCTAAGTATATACTTAATATAATATAATAATTTTAATATAAAAACTATTATTTAATTTAGAATAAATAAGCTATTTTTATATAATAATACTAATTAAAAAATTAATAATAAAAGTTAGTTATAAAAGTTAAAAGTGCCTTAATTATAGAGGTTCTAAACTTTAATAATAATATAAAAGTTTTTAAAAAAGGTTAAAATAATTTATTTTTAATTTTACTTTATAAATCGCTTAGGTAGTTCTTAATATCGGTTATATAGTATTAATATATAGTATTAGTAAATACCCTACTATCTCGTTAGGCTATTTTTTATAGTTTTTTTACTTTTTAACTTTCTTTTTATAAAGTTTATAATTATAAATTAATTAAAGGGCTAATATTTATTATTTTTTATACTAAAGCTTATAAAAATTATTTTTATTTCTATTATTTTTAATATTATTTAAAACTACTTTCTATTTTAATTAAATGAATTTATTAAATAAATGTATTAAATAAACTTATTAATATATAAATTATTATTTTAATAAAAATCTTTTAGTATATAATTTTTAAAAATACCTCTTAATAAGTCCTCCTCTAGGGCTTAATAAATTCTTAAGCCCCCTTAACGCTTTAATTATTATAATTAACGTAAATATATTTAAAGAATAATATAATACTTTTTAATAATACGAATTTAACTAAATAATAATATAAATATTATAAATAACTAGGTTAATATAAATATTAAGATTTAATATATTAATATTAGTTTAGAAATTATATTTTATAAAACTAAAAATCTTTTAATACGGGCTATATTATAAATATAAGGATTATATAAGGGTCCTCTAACTTTTAATAAAAAAATACGTAATATAAAATTTAATTATTTATATAAACTAGTATTAAAAGGTATTATATATATTAAAATAAATAAAGCTCGTTTTATAAATAACTAAAACTTAAAAGAATTTATATAATAAAAGTTAAGAACTATTTTAATTAGTAATTAAGTATAGAGCATAATATACTTAGTTTTTCTGAATACGTTATATATAATACAGCCCTAGCGGTTTACTTTATTAAGAAGATATAATTTTTATATTTATAAGAATTAGTAGAGAGGTATATAAAATTAATATACTAATATATACTTTATAATAATACATACGTTTACTTTTATCATTAGCTCGAAATTTAATTATTAATATATTTAGATTTTACTACTCCTCTAATATATATACATACTTTAAAACAAAATTCTTTTATTATTTTAGTTTTTATATTTAGTATTAATATATATTATTCTTGATAATTAAACCTTAGCAAAATTTATATTATTAAGCTATAGAACGTAGCCCTCATAATATAATATAATTTTTAAAATATTAACGTATTAATATATTATTATCTCTTTTTTAATTAGTAACTATTTTAATATTAATTGATTCTATAAAACTAATAGCTTTTAATTATATAATAACTTAATTAGTAACTTATTACTTAAGTTATTATAAAAATATACTTATTATTTCGTTATTTACTCTATTATTTTAAAATCGAACTAAGACTTTATTTTAAATATTATTTTTAATAGAACTAACTCTTTTTAGATCATTATATTACTTTAACTCTTATTTATTTATAGTACTCCTATTTTAGTATTAAATATTTTAAATTTATATTTTATTTTACGTACCGTTTCTTAGAAAAGTTTTAAATACTTAATATATTACTCTCCTTTATGTCTTATTAACATAAAATCTATTTTTTAATAATAGTTATTAAAACCCTAATAACTTATTTTAAAATATTTTAATAATACTCTTAAGCTTATTTAATAAGTTATTAGTATAAATACAAGGTTAATAACTACCCTTTTTAATAATACGAACTAAGCTATTATTAATAAGAGACGTAAGGTTTTTAAAAAAACTTATTACCCTATATTTATTTTTATAATAAAACCCTCTCTTAAGTTTATTATTTTTTTAAATTATAGCTTTTTATTATTTGTTTTATGGTTCTACCTCTACTAATCGCTCGGGCGGTTCTCGATATCGGTTACACGGTATTAATAGCTTTTTATTATACTTAATTTAAAAAATCCTCTTCTCTTTTTTAAAAATATTATTTTAAACTTATTAATTTTAAATAACTTAGAGCTTATTAAAAAGCCCTTTTAATTAATTTAATATATTCATGAAAGTTAGAAAATTTAATATTATAAATTAATATAAATATACTTTTAAATAAATTAGTTTATATAATACTTAATTTTTTAAATAGAGTAATCTGCCAGGGCCGTATTATGTATTATATATTAAGGAAAACTAGGTATAGTGCTCTATACTTAATTACTAACTAAAACTCCTAACTTTTATTACGTAATTATTTATAAAATAAGCTTTATTTATTTTAATATATATAAAACCTCTTAATATTAGCTTATATTAATAGCTAAGTTTAATATAATCTCTTTTTAATATAAGTATTATTATTACCTAGGGAGCCTATTAGAGCTATTTAAAATACTAGCCTTATTATTTTAACCTTATACTCTAGTTTATTTATTATAATTATTATAACTAAGTTAATATTAATATATTAAATCTTAATAATTATACTAGCCTAGTTATTTATAATATTTATAATATTATTTTGCTAAATCCGTATTATTAGAAAGTACTTTATTACTTTTTAAGTATATTTATATTAATTATAATAATTATAATATCGAGCTAATTATAAGTACTTAGCTTAAGAGGTAGATTTATTAACGGGTATTTTTAGTAAAATAGTAGTTTATATATTAATAAGTTTATTTAATAAGTTTATTTAGTTTAAATAAAGAATAATTTTAAGTAATGTTAAAAATAAGAATAAAAAAATCTTTATAAGCTCTAATATTATTTATTTATTTTATTTCTATTAATCGCTCAGGTAGTTCTTAATATTAGTTATATAGTATTATTATATAGTATTAATAAATACTCTTATTATCTCGTTAAACTATTTTTATAACTTTCTTTTATTTTTTTAACTTTCCTTCTTATAAAGTTTACGACCACGGATATAAGCTCTAACATAAATAATAAATATTAATCTTTTTAGTTTTTTTAAAACCTTTTATATTATTATTAATGTTTAGAACCTTTATAATTAAGGGCCTTTTAACCTTTATAACTAATTATTATAACTAATTATTATAATTAGTTTTTATTATTAACTTTCTTAATTAGTATTATTATATAACGAATTAAGTAGTTTATTTATCCTAAATTAAATAGTAGTTTTTATATTAAAATTATTATATTATACTAAGCGTATATTTTAAATATATTACGTATATTATATAATTAAAAAGTATATTATATCATATAATTTTTTTAAAAACGTAATCCCGTTAAGGTCGATCTTCTCCTTATAAAGCTAAAAAAAAACTATTATATAATACTTATTTTAATATAATTAAGTTAATAAGCCCGGTTTTTAAGAAAAAATTTAATAATAAGAGTTTTAAAAATATAAGTATTAATAATAAATCCTTTTAAGGTCGGCCTACCTTATTAGAAGCTATTTTTGTAAGTTAGTTTACGAGGATTAATATTAAGTTTTTATTATATATATTATTTAATAAACTTTATAATTAATAATAGCCGTAATTATTAATATAACTTAAGCTATTATTAATAATATAATATATTAATCGCCTTTTAAATAACTAAAAACTACTTCTTATTTTCTAACCTATTTAATAACTCTAAAATATTTTTATCTTTTTATCTTTTTAATTTTTTTATATTATAATTTTAAAATATTAATAATATTTTAGAATTAGTTAAATATTTTAAGGCTATATTATATAAATTAGGTATTAATAAAAGTAATACTTTTATTAATATACTTATTTTAAGTCTTTAAATTAATAATATTTAAGCTATATATTTTTAAATAACCTTATTATATAATAGTTTTTTCCGGCTTTATAAATATAAAAGATCGACTTTAATAAGATTACGCTTTTAAAAAACTTATATAATATAATATACTTTTAATTATATAATATATATAATATACCCTAAATATGTACTTAATATAATATAATAATTTTAATATAAAAACTATTTAATTTAGGATAGGTAAGCTATTTATTTTATTATATAATAGCGCTAGTTAAAGTTAATAATAAAGGTCAATTATAATAGTTAATTATAAAGGTTAAAAGTATAACTATAAAAGTTCTAAACTTTAATAATAATATAGAGGTTTTTAAAAAAAGGCTAAAGGGCTAATATTTATTATTTATATTAGAGCTTATAAAGATTTTTTTATCCTTATTATTTTTAATATTACTTAAAGCTTTATTTAAACTAAATAAATCTATTAAATAAACTTATTAAATAAATTTATTAAACGAACTTATTAGTATATAAACTACTATTTTAATAAGAACCTCTTAGTATATAGTTAGTAACTAGCGGGCTAGGACTTTAAAAATACCCCTTAATAAGTCCCCCCCTCTAGGGCTCGATAAATTAGGCCCCCTCGATGCCCTAGCTATTATAACTAACGTAAATATACTTAAAAAGTAATATAATACTTTTTAATAATATAAAATCTAATCAAATAATAATATAAACGCTATAAATAGCTAGGTTAATATAAATACTAAAATCTAATATATTAATACTAACTTAAAAATTATATTTTATAGAATTAAAAATCCTTTTAATTTAATCCTTTTAATTTAGGTTATATTATAAATATAAAGAACTATATAAAAGTCCCTTAATTTTTAATAAAAAGAGTACGTAATAGGATCTAGTTATTTATATAAGTTAATATTAGGAAGTATTATATATATTAAAGTAAGTATAGCTTATTTTATAAACAGGTAGTAGAAGGTTAGGAGCTATTAATAAAAAGAGATAATAGTTAAGTTAATTAATTACTATTTTAGTTAGTAATTAAGTACGGAGCGTAATATACTTAGTTTTCATACGTAATATATAGTATAGCCCAGTAGATTACTTTATTAGGGGAAATAACTTTATTATAGTTTAGGGTTTTTAGTATAATATTTATAAAATCGAACTTTTAGTTATTAAAAAGCCCTAGGAGTTAATAAGTTTTAATATATTAATAATATATATTTAAAAATAAGTAAATAATTTAATAATATAATAATAATAAATAATAAGAGAAATAGTATTTTTAATTTTAATAAAAAAATAACGAATATATAATATATTAGTTAATATATATTAAATATTAATAAGATTAGTATTATTTTTAATAATAATAACGAGGGTACTTTTAGTATTATATTATTATAAGCTATTATTAATTTAAAAAGTAATAAACTTAGCTAAGTATATAAGCTTATAAAATAGTAACGTCGTACTGAATATTATTATTAATCCGTAGTTATAAACTTTATAAAAAGGAAGTTAAAAGGTAAAAGAAAATTAAAAAAAGGAAGTTAAAAGGTAAAAGAAAATTAAAAATAGTTTACTAAGATAATAAGAGTATTTATTAATATTATATAACTAGTATTGAGAACTGCTTAGGCAATTTATAAAAATAGAATACTAAATAAATTAATAATAAACAATTATAATTATATAAAGAATAGCTTTTATATTACTTATTAACCCCTTATTATAATTAATATAATTAATAATTAAGTTTTAAAATATTTACTCACCCTTTATATTAAAAGCTTGCTTAGTTTATTAAAGATTTTATTAAAAATAAGCTGTTATATTAATATTTAAATACGTAATATCCGTATTATTATATAAGAGTAATTCTAAATTTTATAATTATTTAGTATAATATTTATAATATTAGAGTGAGTTTAAATCAAAAAAGCTAAATAATTATTTATTAATTACTATATTAATTAAGTTATTTAATAAATAAGAGATTCTTTATATTATTAAGTAAGCTAATAATAAGCTAGACCGCTTTATTAAACTCATTTAGACCTTTTTATTATTTTAAATATAAAAATAATTCTTAAAAGTAATTAGTTTTAATAATATTTATAATACTAATTATTTTAAGCTTTTATTATTTAAAATAACTAAATAGACCTATTTTAACTTTATCTATAATATAATATTTAGTTAAATTAATAATAAATAGCTAGAGGGTTTTTAAAATTTTAAAAATTATTAAATAATAAATTAAATAATACTTAATTTATTGCCTTATAATTGTTATTATAAATTATAATAAGTATATAAAAGCTATACTTAGTAAAGAATTTTTAAATATTTAATAATAGCTTTATATTTAATATATTAATTCTAATATTATATTTAAAACTAAATAAAAGTAGTTTAAAATTAATAATAATAATAGTAAAAATAGTAAGTTTAATGAAGAGAATCCTTATTTAATAATATAAATAATAATAGAGCTTAGTAATAAAGACTATATATATATTAATATAATAATAAATTAAGCTACTTTATATACTTATGATAATATATTTATTATATAAAAGTTTATTATTTTTATTAAAACTAATGCTAAAAGTATAGAAAAAGCTTTATAAAAAGTTCGATAACTAATACTTAATTTTATATTATCTTTATTTTATATATTTACTTATAAAAGTATAATAAGCTTATTACTTAATCCGTAAAAATTAGAACTTTAATATTTATATTATTTTTAATATAAAATTAAATAAAAATAATAATATTAAGGGCTACTTTTTAATAAATTTAATTATTTATATTAGCTCGTAATCGTTATATAAGATATAATTAATAATCAAGAGCTATACTTCTACTAAGCTTATATAGAGGATAAAGTACTTATTAACTAGGAGTACATTAGTCCTACTTAAAATATTTTAATAAATTTCGGATTATAGTTTTATTAAAATATTTTAAGTTACTCATAAGTAATATTAGTTTATATATAAAGTAATATTCTTTAATAAAATTTTTATTTCTTATTAAGGAGTATAAATAATAACTATTTTATATTAATTAAACTTAGTATCCTATATTATTATAAGATTTTTTAAAAATAACTAAATTATTAACTTTTAATAAATAAAAGTTTATTTATAATAATACTTTTAAAAACGGTTTTTAATACTTATTATTAAATTTTAAACCTAAATATTATAACATCGCTCTATAATAAATTAAAAACGTTACATAATAAATTCTTATAAAGCTTATATTACTTTAATAAGGCTGATAATCTTAATATTAAATTATTATAATATTTAATAATAAAAGCTCGATTAGTTATAAGCGAGGCTGCTCGCTAAGAAATTATAATAAATTATCCTTAGTTAAGGGTTTATAAAAGGCTAATTAATTAAGTTTTAATTAGGCTAAACCTATTTTAATAATAAATAAGAAGTTAATTTAGTATTCTTAATAAAAGGAAAATAATAAGGGTTATATAAATAAATAGCTATTATAACTTAGTATTAAAAATAATAAAATAAGTAAGAGATAATATTAAGTAACGGTAAATAAAATTTCTTATAGCTATATTATTTTATATTTTATATTTATTTTCTATTCTACCTCTATTAATTACTTCAATAGTTCTTAATATTAGTTATATAGTATTAATATATAGTATTAATAAATACCCTACTATCTTATTATACTATTTTTATAATTTTCTACTACTTTTTTAACTTTCCTTCTTATAAAGTTTATAATTATAACTTAACGGATATTATTTTATATATTATCTAAATAATCTATTATTTATTATTATTAAATACTATAATTAAAGTATAAGTAATTAAATATTAATTAATTTAGTATTTTTAGAGCTATTTTAATAACTCATAAAGAACGGTTTAATAAATATATTATTATATAAGAGTTCTAGATTTACTAACTAATTAAAATATTATTATAACTACTTTTACTACTTTTATAAGAATATATTAAAATTCTAGGCTAATTATAAGAGTAAACGTATATATTATTATAAAGTATATATTTCTATATTAATTCTATATACCTCTTTATTAATTCTTATATTTATAATATAGCCTATATTAAAAGAGTTTTAATTTCATAAAATAAAATTTTAAAATTAATATTAATATAATAAATTTTAATATTTATATTAGTATTTTACTAAATTTTATATCATTAAAAATATACACTATCTTTTATAAATTTTTATTTT
This sequence comes from Colletotrichum scovillei, assembly GCF_011075155.1. Taxonomy (NCBI): domain Eukaryota; kingdom Fungi; phylum Ascomycota; class Sordariomycetes; order Glomerellales; family Glomerellaceae; genus Colletotrichum; species Colletotrichum scovillei. The sequence continues at coordinate 1,848,724 of NW_023336263.1, forward strand.
AATTATAATAACTAGGGCATCGAGCTAAGTCAAAAGTATACTTAGCTTAAAAAGTAAACTTATTTATAAGTATTTTTAAAATAAGTTTTTATTAAAATAATAGTTTATATATTAAAAGTATATTTGAAAAGTTTATTTAATAAGTTATTTAATAAATTTATTTAGGAAATTTATTTAGTTTAAATAAAAATTAATTTATAAATAGTATTAAAAATAAAAATAAAAAAGAATTTTTATAAGCTTTAAGTGATAAATATTAGCCTTTTTAGCCCTTTTTAGAAAAACTTTTATATTATTATTAAAACTTAGAACTTTTATAATTAAAGGCCATGTTTAATTTTTAGACTTTAATTATTAGTTTTTAAAATTAATATTATTATAAAATAACTTATTTATTTTAAATTAATTTACGTAGATTTATAAAATAGTAGCGTTACCCTAATTTTATTATTAATCTATAATTATAAACTTTATAAAAGGAAAGTTAGAAAAAAATTAAAAAAATCAAAATAGTATAATAATATAGAGTTTATAAATACTATATATTAATACTATATATTAATATCAAGAACTACTTAAGTAATTAATAAAGGTAGGATATTAAATAAATAAATAAATTTTAAATTAAATAATAATTTTTATTTATTTTTAATTCTACCTCTACTAATCGCTTAGGTAGTTCTCAATATTAGTTATATAATATTAATATATAGTATTAATAAATACTCTTATTATTTTATTAAACTATTTTTTATAATTTTCTATTTTTTTAATTTTCCTTTATAAAATTTATAACTACGGATTAGTAATAATATTAAGCGTTTAATACTACTACTTTATAAACCGTTTACTTAAATAATTTTTATATAATAGTTTTTTTAGTTTTATAAATATAAAAATCGACTTTAATAGGATTACGTTTTTAAAAGAAATTATATAATATAATATAATATATTTTTAAGTCTAAAGAGATAATAAGAGTATTTATTTACTTTTTATTTTACTTTTACTATTCGCTCGTAGTTCTTAATATTAGTTATATAATATTAATATATAGTATTAATAAATACTCCTACTATCTTATTAAACTATTTTTATAATTTTCTTTTACTTTTTTTAACTTTCCTCTTATAAAGTTCATAACTACGGATTATTAACGGTATAAAAGTATTTATTAATATATATTAATACTATATAACTAATATTAAGAACTACCTAAAAGATTAATAGAAGTAAAATAAAAATAAATATATTTTTAATTATATAATATATATAATATATTTTAAATATATATTATAGGTTTTATATTTTAATTTACGTACTATTTTTCTTATACGCGTACACTATATAATATTAGTAGATTTTTAGATCTACAGGTCTTAAATTAACTTAATATATTATTACGTATATATACTATATAATTACCTTTATACTTATATTTAGGTAATAGTACTTTTAAACTAATTAGTTCGGTATTACTTAATATATTAATTATAATAATTAATTATATTGCGAATTAATTATGTAATATTATATAACTATATATAAGAGAATTTATAATATATATATACGTAAGTAATAGATTAATATTATTATTAGCTATATATAGTTATTACTTTTTAAATAGTTATAGGGTATATATTTTTATATTTACGTAGTTATTAGTTATTTATTTTTAATTCTACTTTTATTAATCGCTTAAATAGTTCTCAATATCGGTTATATAATATTAATATATAGTATTAGTAAATGCCTTAATTATCTTATTAAACTATTTTTTTAATTTTTTTACTTTTTAACTTTCCTTCTTATAAAGTTTATAATTATAAATTAATAATAATATTAAGTATAGGATGCTACTACTTTATAAACCTATTTATATACTTAGTTAAGTTTATAGCCTATCTAAGTAATAATAGCTTATAATAGTAGTATTAAAAATAATTACTATTATTAAAAATAATACTAACTTTATTAATATTTAATATATATTAACTTATACTTATACTATATATTTATTACTTCGTTTCTTTTATTAAAATTAAAAATATTTTTATAACTATTTATTATTATTATTATTATTAAATTATTTATTTATTTTTAAATATTAATATAGCTCTAAAATACTTAGTTAACTCTAGAATATAATTAATACCCTAAGTTCGTAATAATAAAATAAAAAGCTCAGAGAGACTAAAAAGAATTCTAAAATTATTAAAAAAAAAAAAAGTTTTTAGCTATTTAAAAGTAATTAATATATTATATTATTAATGATAATTAAGCTATAGCCATTATTATTAATTATAAAGTTTATTAAATAATATACGTAATAAAACCTTAATATTAACCCTCGTAAATTAGCTTATTTATAGGACGAAAATAGCCCTTAATAAAGCGGGCCGACCCTAAAAGGGTAATTACTAATTATATAAGTACGAAAAACGTTAATTATAAGCAGATTTAAACCTTTATTTTAAAATTAAATTAAAAATTAGTTAAAATACTTAGACTTCTTAGGCTTATATTACTAAGCTACGTAACTATATTCTAAATATATATTTAATATAATATAATAATTTTAATATAAAAACTATTATTTAATTTAAAATAAGTAAGTTACCCTAAAAAATAATAATTAAAAAGTTGATAATAGAAATTAGTTATAAAAGTTAAAAATAGCCCTTAATTATAAAGGTTTAAAATTTTAATAATATAAAAGTTTTTAAAAAAAGGGCTAAAAAGCTAATATTTATTATTTTTAGAACTTATAAAAAAATTATTTTATTATTTTTATTATTATTTATAAACTACTTCCTATTTATATCAAATAAAGTAATTAAATAAACTTGTTAATATATAGATTACTATTTAAATAATTAGTTAAAAAGTTAGTTAATTAAAATACTACTTTAATAAGAACTTATTTTCTTAATATATAATTAGTAACTAGCGGGCTAGTATTAAAAATACCCTTTAATAAGTCCTCCCTCTCTAGGGCATAATAAATTCTTAAGCCCCCTTATAACCTAGCTATTATAATAAATATAAGTATTTATTTTTAATTTTACTTCTACTAATCGCTCAGGTAGTTCTTAATATTAATTATATAGTATTAATATATAATATTAATAAATACTTTGATTATTTTAGTAAACTATTTTTTAAATCTTTTTTATTCTTTAAACTTTTTTTATAAAGTTTATATAGTAGTTTTTTTAGCTTTATAAGCGTAAAAATCGACTTTAATAGGATTACGCTTTTAAAAGAAATTATATAATACGGTATACTTTTTAATTATATAACATATATAATATACCTAAGTATACGCTTAATATAATATAATAATTTTAATATAAATTTTAATATAAAACCGCTATTTAATTCGGGATAGGTAAGCTACCTTACTATTTATTAATAATAAGCTAAGCGATATATTTATATAATAGCGCTAGCTAAAAAAGTTAATAATAAAGGTTAGTTATAATAGTTAGCTATAATAGTTAGCTATAAAGGTTAGAAGTAGCTTTTTTAATTATAGAGGTTCTAAACTTTAATAGTAATATAAAAGTTTTTAAAAAAGACTAAAAACTAATATTTATTACTTATATTAGAGCTTATAAAGATTTTTTATCCTTATTACTTTTAATATTACCTAAAGCTCTATTTAAACTAAATAAATTTATTAAATAAACCTACTAAATAAACTTATTAATATATAAACTATTACTTTAATAAGAACTTGCTCTATTAAAGATACCTAATAAGTCTACCCTCTTAGGTTAGGCGCTTATTTCAGCTAGCTCAATGCTATAATTATTATAATTAACGTAAGTATACTTAAAATAATAAAATACTTTTTAATAGTACGGAATTTAATTAAATAATATTATAAGTATTATAAATAGCTAAGTTAATATAAATACTAAGATTTAATATATTAATATTAATTTAGTTATAATAATTATAATAAGCGGACTAAAGGAATATAAGGTTAGGGTAATAAATTAGTATTTTAAATAACTCTTATAAGCCCCCTTAGGTAATAATAATACTTATATAAAAAAAGAGATCGTACTAGACTTAGTTATTTACGCGGGCTAGTATTAAGAGGTTTTATATATATTAGAGTAAGTAAAGCTTGCCCTATAAATAGTTAAAAGCGGTAAAAGGTTAGGAGTTAATAAAAGGGAGATAATAGTTAAGTTAGTTAATTACTATTTTAGTTAGTAATTAGGTACGGAGCGCAATATACCCAGTTTTCCTTAATATATAATATATAGTATAGCCCCGGCAAATTACTCTATCGGGGGGCTTATAAAGTTTATAATTATAAATTATTAATAGGCTGCGTAGCTAAGTAATATAAGTCTAGGGAGTCTAAATATCTTAGCTAATTTTTAGCTTAATTTTAAAAAGTAGTTTAAATCTACCTATAATTAACGTTTTTATACTTATATAATTAATAATTATATAAATATAAAAATACATACCCTTTAATTATTTAAAAGTAGTAGCTATATATAATTAATAATAATAATAATTTATTATTTACGTATACGTATATAGTAAATTCTTTATATACGGTTATATAATATTATATAACCGATTAATAATATAATTAGTTATTATAGTTAATATATTAAATAGTATCGAACTAGTTAATTTAAAAGTACTATTACCTAGATATAAGTATAAGGGTAATTATATAATATATATACGTAGTAATATATTAAGTTAACCTAGGACCTGCGGATCTGGAAATCTATTAGTATTATATAAGCGTATACGTAATTAGATAAGTAAAAGAAATAGTACGTAAATTAAAATACGAAAACCTATAATATATAAATTATTAATAATAATATTAATATAAGCATTTATTTTAAGTTTTTATTTTTATTAATTACTTAAATAGCTATCAATATACCTTATATAATATTAATATATAATATTCATAAATACTTCTATTATCTTATTAAACTATTTTTTTATTTTTTTATTTTTCAACTTTTTTTATAAAGTTTATATATATAGATTAATAATAATATTAAGTACGACGCTACTACTTTATAAGCCCTTATACTTAACTAAGTTTATTATTTTAAATAATAATAGCTTATAATAGTAATATTAAGAAAATCCTTATTATTATTATTAAAAATAATACTAATCTCATTAATATATTTTTAATTCTTATTTATATACGTATATATTATATATTTATTACCTTGTTTTTAACTAAAATTGAAAACTACTATAACTTATCGCTATTAATTCTTTTATTTAAATATATATAATTAATACTTAAAATATTAAAATAAGCTATTATTAACTTATAATACTATTTTATAATAAGAACTTTAATTCTCAAGCTATAATATTAGTTAATATTACTTTTTTAAAACAAATCTATAAGTATAGCCTCGAATAATTAAATTTAAAAAAACTTAAATTAGTTTAAAAAGAAATAGCGTTACTATTATTGAAATATTAATTTTATAAATAGGTTTTAATAATATTAATATTAGAATAAAAATTAACTCTTTAATATAATTAAGGAATTATATAGCTAAATTTAAGCTAAAGAATAATTATTTAAAAAGGTAAAGAATTTATAAGAAGATAAATTTAAAAGTAATTTTTACCTATTTAAAAAGTAATTAGTATAATTTAATATATTTATTAGTTAAATTTAATTAGTATAATAACTATAGCCGGCTATTTTTAGTTATAACATTTATTAAGTATATAAAAAACTTAATATTAACCTTTATAAATTAGTTTACTAATAAGGTAAAATTAGCTTTTAATAAGGCGGGCCGACCCTAAAAGGATTAATATTTATTTTTGATTTTTACTTTTATTAGTTATTCGGGCGGTTCTTAATATTAGTTATATAATATTGACATATAGTATTAATGAATATTCCTATTATATTATTAAACTATTTTTCATAATTTCTTTTATTCTTTTAATTTTCTTTTTATGAAGTTTATAATTATAAATTAATAGTAATATTAAGCGTAGGATATTATTGCTTTATAAGCCCTCGTACTTAGTTAAGTTCGCAGCCTTTTCAAATAATAATAGTTTATAATAATAATATTAAAATACCCTTATTACCGTTATTAAGAATAATACTAATTACTAATATTTAATATATATTAACTTATACCTATACTATATATTTATTATTATTTTTTATTACTATTATTATTATTATCAAACCGTTTACTTAAGTATTTAAGAATATTTAAAATACCCAGATATTAATAACTTATTAACTTATAAAGATATTTTAAGGAGTATATTTAGTAATTTAATCCTATTAATATTAAAAAAGATTATTTAAAAGAGTATAAGTTAATTATTATTAATTTAAAAACTAAAACGTAAATATCTTTATGAATTTTATTATTATTAGTACTAAAGTTATATAATATAGCCTTAATAAAATACTTAATTAATTAAAAATATAATTAATACCTTAGTATTATAATAATAAAATAAGAAGTTTAAAAATTTAAAAAATCTAAAATTATTAAAAAAAAAGTAGAAAGTAGTTTTTAGCTATTTAAAAAGTAATTAATATATTATATTATTAATAATAGTTTGAGCTATATTAGTATCAATAATTACTGTTAGTTATCATTAACTATAAAGTTTATCAAGTAATATATGTAATAAGAACTTAATATTAACCCTTATAAACTAGCTTATTTATAGGGTAAAGTTAGCCCTTAATAAGGCGGGCCGGACCCTAAAGGAAAAGGGATTAATAAAGTATATTTTAAAAATAATATAATACTTTTTCATAATATAAAATCTAAGTAGCCTCGAGCTATTATAATAATTTATCAAAAGTAATTACTAATAAAAGTATAGCCGTTTTCTTATAGCGGCCCGCCCGCTTATTATTACTTTATTAATAACCTTTCAAGGTCATATACTATAACTAACTTTTTAACTTTTTAACTTTTTAACTTTTCAAATAATAATTATGTTACTATTAAAACTAAGTACTAGGTACTTTACTACTTAACTTCTAGTAGTTACTTTACTTCTGACCGACCTAGTTCAATAATAACGCCTTCCTCTTATTACGATCCTTATAATAGCCCTATTTACTATTAGTATAATTTAGCCTTAATAATACTTAATTATATATTATATACTAATTATAAATAATATTAAATACTTAGGGCTTTATAAAATAAGCAACTATTACTATAATATTAATAAAAAAGTAATATTATTATAAATAACAGCTTCTAATCAAAATAAAACCCTTTATTAATTCTAACTTATTTAGATATATTCTAAAATACTTAGTATAATATAAATACTACTTATTCTTAATATAACTAGGGTAAATAATAAAAAGTTTATTTTTTAAAAGTATAAAAAGAGAAATAGAGTATTATTAAATAAAACGTATTTTTAAGAATATAATAAAAATTAAGGTTAATAATAAAGCTATTTAAATATAAGTAAGCTAGGTATTAATATTAAACCTAAGAGCTATACGTAAGTTTATTAAGTTATTTATTATATATACGTCGTTCGTAATATTAAGTAATAAAATTATTTAGAAATAAATAATTTAAGGACTTAAAAATATAAAAAGGGATTTACTTATTATCAAATAGCTTAATAAGTTACTTGTATTTATTTTAAGACCCTAAAGGGATCTTTAAAAATATATTTTATTTAATAATACTCTATTTGTGTTTTATATATCTTTTTCAAAAAAACAGGCCTTTTATTATATATTTTAATTATACTTAAAATATATAATATTTGTATTAAATATTTTAAAACGTACTTAAATAAGTTAAAATTAATAGAGGTTTTTAATTTAATTAGAGGTTAAGTTATTAATAATAATATTACTTTTTCTTATTAATATTATAATAATAGCTATTTATTTTATAAGGGCCCTAGGTATTTAATACTATTTATAATCAAATTAGTACGTAATATATAATTAAGCTATTATAATTTTGATCGAGGCTAAATTATGCTAATAATAAATAGGCTAAAGGGAAAGCGTTATCGTTAAATTAGATTAGTTAAGAGTAAAGTAAAGACGATTATTAGAAGTTAAGTAGTAAAGTATTTAGTACTTAGTTAATAATAATATAATTATTATTTAAAAGTTAAAAAGTTAGCTATTATTAGTATATAACCTTAAAAGTTATTAATAAAATAGTAATAAGTAAGTAGGCTATTACAAAAACGGTTATGCTTTTATTAATAATTACTTTTAATAAATTATTATAATAGCTAAAGGCTTTAAAAAGTATTATTTATTTTTCGCTCAGGCGGTTCTTAATATTAGTTATATAATATTAATATTTATTTTATATTCTATTTTTACTAACTGCTCAGGTAGTTCTTATTAGTTATATGGTATTAATATATAGTATTAGTAAATACTTTTACTATCTTATTAGACTATTTTTTATAATTTTTTCTACTTTTTTAACTTTCCTCTTATAAAGTTTATAACTACGGAATAATATTAATATATAGTATCAATAAATACTCTTATTATTTTAATAAACTATTTTTTAATTTTTTCTACCTTTTTAATTTTCCTTTTATAAAGTTTATAATTATAAATAAACGGCTTAAAAGATTATATATATTAAAATAAATATAGCTTACTTTTTAAAAAGTTATATAATAAAAGGTTAAGAGCTATTAATAATATTATAAAAGGGAACTCGAGGCAGGTTAGAACGCTACTATATTAACCTAATAGACATAACTTAACGTAAAAAGGGAAAAAGTAAACCAGTAGGCAGAATCTAGGGCGCTGGGCTTTTAGGCTCAGCGGTCCAGTAGTTACGTGACCCGTAGGGGGTCCGCTCGGTACCTAAGGCTCGAGCGCATAGGGGCCTAGCACCCAGTGCCGTAACAATAAAAGGGAAATAATAATAGAATTAGTTAACTATTTTAGTTAGTAATTAAGTATAAAGTATAATATACTTAGTTCTTTTTTGATACGTAATATATAATACGGCCCTAGTAAATTACTCTATCGGGGATAATTTTATATTAGGGTATATTTAAAATGTATTACGTATATTATATAATTGTTTTTTGTTTTTAAAAACTTGATCCTATTATAATTAATTTTTATATTTATTTATTTTTAATTTTAAGTTCACTTATTACTTAAGTAATACTTAGTATTAGTTATATAATATCAATATCTACTATTAATAAATATTCTAACTATCTTATTAAAATACTTTTATAATTTCATTTTATATTTTAAATTTTCTTTTATAGAGTTTATAATAATATTAAATATATAGTTATTTTATAAACTTATTTCGTACTTAGTTAAGCTCGCTATTATCTTAGATAATAATAACTTTAAAATAAATATAATAGATCTATTGAACTATTAAATAATACATAGATCCCTTTTTATATCCTCTTATATCCTTTTATATCCTCGAGTTTTAAGAATCTTTAAATTATTTATAATAATTTTATTATTTAATATTATAAATAATATATATATAATACGGACTACTCTATTTAATTTAATAAAATTAGCTCTATTTACTAGGTTTAATACCCTAAATTTAACTTGTTATCATTTAAATAAAAACTATTACCCTAGGCTTATATTATACTCTTAAAAGCGCTTTTTATTTAATAACGCCGTACTTTTTATATCCCATAAAGAACGGCCTTTTCATTATTTATTATAAATATATTAAAATTAAATAATTATTTAGTTTATTTTATTTTATATATTATGTATGTAAAAAGCTTACCTATGTGAATATATCTCTCCCCTAATAAAGTAATCCGCTAGGGCCGTACTATATATTACGTACTAAAAAAACTAAGTATATTATACTCCGTACTTAATTATTAATTAAAATAATTCCTACCTTTTATTACCTATTTATAAAGTAAGCTATACTTATTCTAATATATATAATACTATTTAATACTAATTTATAGAAATAACTAGATCTTATATTATATATTTTTTATTAAAAATTAAAAGACCCTTATATAATCCCTATATTTATAATATAACCTATATTAAAAAGATTTTTAATTTTATAAAATATAATTATTAAACTAGTATTAATATATTAGATTTTAATATTTATATTAGCCTAGTTATTTATAATATTTTTATTATTATTTAATTAAAATTTATATTATTAAAAAGTATTATATTACTTTTTAAGTATACTTTTATTAGTTATAATAACTAGGGCGTCGAGGGGGCTTAATTTGTTATGCTTTAGAGGGGGGGACTTATTAAAGGGTATTTTTAAAATAAGTTCTTATTAAAGTAGTATTTTAATTAGCGAACCTCTTAATTAATTATCTAACTAGTTATTTAAGTAGTAGTTTATATATTAATAAGTTTATTTAATAGGTTTATTTAATAGATTTATTTAATAAATTTATTTAATTTAAATAGAGAGTAGCTTTAAATAATATTAAAAGTAATAAAAATAAAAAGAATTTTTATAAGCTCTAAGTAATAAATATTAGCCCTTTTAGCCCTTTTTCTAAAGACCTCTACGTTATTATTAAAGTTTAGAACCTTTATAATTAAAAAAGGCTACCTCTAACCTTTATAACTAACCTCTACCGTCGACCTTTCTAGCTAGTACTACTATATAAATATATAGTAGTTTTTTTCTAGCTTTATAAGCGCAAAAGATCGACCTTAATAGGATTACGCTTTTAAAGGAAATTATATAATATAATATACTTTTTAATTATATAATACGTATAATATACTCTAAGTACGAGCTTAACGTAATATAATAATTTTAATACGAAAACTACTATTTAATTTAGGATAAGTAGGTTACTTAGTGGTACTAAATAAAAGATTAATAATAGAGGTTAGCTATAATAATTAATTATAATAGTTAGCTATAAAAGTTAGAAGACCCTTAATTATAAAAGTTTTAAACTTTAATAATAACGTAATTTTAGAGAAGGGTTAAAAGGGCTAATATTTACTACTCGTACTAAAGCTTATAAAAATTCTTTTTATCTTTATTACTTTTAATATTACTTAAAGCTACTCTCTATTAAAATTAAATAAATTTACTAAATAAACTTATTAAATAAACCTATTAAATAAACTTATTAATATATAAACTACCGTTTAGATAATTAATTAAATAACTAATTAAAAAGTTTACTAATTAAAATACTATTTTAATAAGAACCTATTTTCTTAGTATATAATTAGTAGCTAGCGGGCTAGGACTCTTTAAAGATACCCTTTAATAAGTCCCCCCCTCTAGGGCTTAATAAATTAGGCCCCCTTAATACCCTAATTATTATAATTAATATAAATATACTTAAAAAATAGTATAATATTTTTTAATAATATAAAATCTAACTAAGTAATAATATAAATATTATAAATAGCTAAGTTAATACGGATATTAAAATCTAATATATTAATACTAGTTTAGAAATTATACTTTATAAAGCTAAAAATCCCTCTAATATAAGCTATATTATAAACGTAAAGGATTATATAAAGGGTCCCTAACCTTTAATAAAAGGAGTACGTAATATAGAATTTAATTACTTACGCGGGCTAGTATTAAGAAGTATTATATATATTAGAGTAAGCATAGCTTGCCCTATAGATAGCTAAAAGTGGTAGAAGGTCAGGAGCTATTAATAAAAAAGAAATAATAGTCGAGTTAATTAACTATTTTAATTAGTAATTAGGTACGAAGCGTGATATACTTAGTTTTCCTTAATACGTAATATATAATATAGCCCCGGCGGATTACTCTATCGGGGGGCTATTATATAAGTATATTACTCAACTTATTATTAATAAATAACTAAAAAGGCAACTCACTTATCTTAAATTAAATAGCGGTTTTTATATCAAAATTACTATATTATATTAAGTACGTACTTAAAGTATATTACGTATATTATATAATTAAAAAGTATACTATAGTATATAATTTCTTTTAAAGCGTAATCTTATTAAGGTTAATTTTTATATTTATAAAACTAAAAAAAACTATGATATAAATATATCTCTATATATAGTTTTTTTAAATGATATATTTATTTTATATTTTTACCTTTACTAGCTACTTAGGTAGTTTTTATATTAGTTATATAGTATTAATATATAATATTAATAAATACTCCTACTATTTTGTTAAACTCTTTTTATAATTTCTTTTTATTTTTAAACTTTTTTTATATAAAGTTTAGGATCATAGATTAATAATAATATTAAGTATAATGCTATTACTTTATAAGCCGCTTACTTAGCTAAGTTTATTACTTTTTAAATAATAATAACTTATAATAATATTAAAAATACCCTTATTATTATTATTAAGAATAATACTAACCTTATTAATATTTAATATTTATTTTTAATTTTACCTCTACTAATCGCTCAGGCAGTTCTTAATATCGGTTATATAATATTAATATATAATATTAATAAATACTCTACTATCTTATTAAATTATTTTTATAATTTTCTTTTACTTTTTAACTTTCCTTTTATAAAGTTTATAATTATAAATTAATAATAATATTAAGCGCTCGACGCTACTATTTTATAAACTTACGCCTACTTAGCTAAGTTTATAGCCCTCTAAGTAATAATAGCTTATAATAATAATATTAGAAATACCCTCGTTACTATCGTTAAGAATAATACTAACTATTAATATCTAGTATATATTAACTCATACTTATACTAAATATTTATTACTTTGTTTTTTTATTACTATTACTATCGTACTATTACTATCGCGCTATTACTATTAAACTATTTACCTTAAGAATACTTAGAATACTAAGATACTAATAACTCGTTAACCTATAAAAATACCTTAAGGAATATACCTAGTACTTTAATCCTATTAATATTATACTTAACGATCCTAATTTATAAAAATTACCTAAAAAGTATAAGCTAGCTATTATTAACTTAAAAAAAAAACATAAATACCTTTATAAATATTATTATTATTAGTACTAAACTTATATAATATAGCCTTAATAAAATACTTAATTAATTATAAAATATAATTAATATCCTAATATCGTAATAATAAAATAAAAGTTCAAAAGAACTAAAAAAATCTAAAATTATTAAAAAGTAAAAATAGAAAGTAGTTTTTAACTATTTAAAAAGCGATTAATATATTATAGCGGGTAATTAGTATCTTAAGTTCGGTTATAATTATAACTAGCTATTATTAGTTATAAAGTTTATTAAGTAATATACGTAATAAAAACTCGATATTAACCCTCGTAGACTAGCTTACTTATAGGGTAAAGTTGGCCCCTAATGAGGCAGGCCGGACCCTAAAGGGTAATATTTAATATATATTAACTTTAATATACTATATATTCATTACCTCGTTTTTTTTTATTAAAATTAAAAACGCTTCCCTTATTATTTATTATTATTATAATTATTATTATTATTACTATCGAACCGTTTCTTTTAAAAATACTTAAAATACTAAAATATTAATAATTCGTTAATTTATAAGGATATTTTAAAGTATATTTAATAATTCGTTAATTTATAAGGATATTTTAAGGGTATATTTAATAATTCGATTTTATTAATATTATATTTAACGATCCCGATTTATAAAAAGATTACTTAGAAAAATATATAAATTAACTGTTATTAATTTAAAAATTTAAAATATAAATGTTCTTATAGTTATTATTATTATTAGCGCTAAACTTATATAATATAACTTTAACAAAATACTTAATTAATTTTAAAATATAATTAATACTCTAATATTATAATAATAAAATAAGAGGTTTAAAAGATTAAAAAAATTTAAAATTATTAAAAGGTTAGAAAGTAAAAGTAGTTTTAATTATTTAAAAATAATTAATATATTATATTATTAATAATAATTTAAGTTATATTAATAGCTATAGCTAGCTATTATTAGTTATAAACTTTGTTAAGTAATATATATAATAAAAACTTAATATTAATCCTCGTAAATTAGCTTACTTATAGGGCGAAAATGGCCCTTAATAAGGCAGGCCGACCCTAAAGGGTTAAATAATATATATTGGTATATATATATATTATTAAGTTAAAAAATATAATAATACTTTATAATATATATAAAATTTCTATTAAAAAAGCACCTATACGTCTAGCCGTATTATTAAATATTTATTAATTACGTAGTATAATACCTAAATAAACAAATAGCTTATAAAGGTCGTTTATTTAATTATAGTTATGAATAATATATAATAATATTATTAAAATTAGAGCTGCTTAAAGTTATACTATTATAGTTTTTAAACGTTCTAACCTGTATTATATTAAATTACTTATAGTATAATTAACGTACTATAAATATCTTTATAATATATTTTATAAACCCTAATAAATACTCTTAAAATAGATATTAAAAATGTATTTATAAACTATTAAATAGCGGGTAGAACCCTTTTTTATATCTTTTATATCCTTTTATATTTTTAAGCTTTTAAATCTTTAAATTATTTATTTTTATTATAATAACTTTATATAATACGGACTACCCTACTTAACCTAATAAGCCTAGTTTTATTTATTAAGTTCTATATCCTAAATTTAATTTATTACTATTTAAATAAAAGCCATTATTTTAAGCTCATATTATAAACTTAGGGATACCTCTTATTTAATAGCGCCCTATTTTTTATTTTTATACCCTTTAAAGAAATAAGCCTTTTATTATTTATTATAAATATACCAAAATTAAGTAATTATAATATTATACCCTTTAGGATATTTTTAGATATATTATTATTAAATACAAACTTTATTTAAATTAAAAGCTAGTTTACTAATAATAATATTACTTTTTTATTAATATTATAATAACAACTACTAATTCAATAAGGCCCTTTAATATTTAGTATTATTTATAATAATAAAATTATAACTAGTATATAATATATAATTAACCCCCCAACGGAGCAATCCGCCGGGGCCGTACTATATATTACGTATTAAGGAAAACTAGGTATATTACGCTCCGTACCTAATTACTAACTAAAATTAACTAACTTAACTATTATCTCCCTTTTATTAATAGCTCTTAACCTTCTACCGCATCTAGCCGTCTAGAGGGCAAGCTATACTTATTCTAACGTATATAATACCTCCTAATACTAACCCGTATAAGTAGCTAGATCTTATATAATACGCTCTTTTTCTTTAATTATCTATAGACTTTTTAAATAGTATCTCTAGTTTTTAATTATTATTATTTCCTAGTTATTAGTTTTATAAAGCATAATCTCTAGCTTAGTATCGATTTATTAAATTTTAATATTTATATTAGCCCGGTTATTAATAGCGTTTATATTATTACCTAGCCGGATTTTATACTATTAGAAAGTACTACGCTACTCTTTAGGCATACTTATGTTAGCTATAATAGCTAGGGTATCGAGCTAGCCGAGGGCGCCTAGCCCAAGAGGGGTAGACTTATTAACGGGCATTTTAGAGAGTTCTAGCCTACTAATTACTAACTATATACTAAGTAATAGTTTATATATTAATAAGTTTATTTAGTAAGTTTATTTAATAAATTTATTTAGTAGATTTATTTAGTTAGAATAAAGAGTAACTTTAGGTAATATTAGAAGTAATAAGGATAAAAAAGATTTTTATAAGCTCTAAGTAGTAAATATTAGCCTTTTTAGCCCTTTCTTTAGAAACCTCTACGTTATTATTAAAGTTTAGAACCTCTATAATTAAGGGCCGCTTCTAACTTTTATAACTAACTATTATAGTTAATTATTATAACTAACCTTTACTATTAACCTTTCTAATTAGCACTACTACGTAAAAAGTAGCTTACTTATCCCGAATTAAATAATAGTTTTTATATTAAAATCACTATATTACGTTAAGTACGTACTTAGGTATATTATATATATTATATAATTAAAAAGTATACCGTATTATATAATTTCTTTTAAAAATATAATCTCTTAAGGTTAATTTTTACGCTTATAAAGTCGGAAAAAACTATTATATAGCTAAGCTTAGGTTAAGGAGTAATTATTTAAAAAGTTAAAGAATTTATTAAGGAATAAATTTAGAGACTAATTTTTAGCTATATAAAAATAATAAATATTTATTTTAAAATTTTACTTTTACTAATCGCTCAGGCGGTTCTTAATATTACTTATATAATATTAATATATAGTATTAATAAATACTCTTATTATCTTATTATTTTTTTAATTTTTATTTACTTTTTAATTTTCCTTTTATAAAGTTTATAA
This sequence comes from Colletotrichum scovillei, assembly GCF_011075155.1. Classification (NCBI taxonomy): domain Eukaryota; kingdom Fungi; phylum Ascomycota; class Sordariomycetes; order Glomerellales; family Glomerellaceae; genus Colletotrichum; species Colletotrichum scovillei. The sequence continues at coordinate 1,865,056 of NW_023336263.1, forward strand.
TTATAAAAAGGATTAAGTATAATTTACGTACTTATTAAGTTAGGTTAGTATAACGGCTACGGCTAGTTATAATTAATTATAAAGTACGTAATAAAAACTTAATATTAATTTTAATAAGACTAGCTCATTAATAAAGCGAAGATAGCCTTTAATAAGGCGGGCCGACCCCAAAGAGTTAATATTAATTATATAATTTTCCGTTAATCCGTAGTTATAAACTTTATAAGAGGGAAAGTTAGAAAAAAATAAAAAATAATTATAAAAAATAGTCTAATAAAATAATAAGAGTTTTTATTAATACTATATATTAATACCGTATAACCGATATTAAGAACTGCCCAGCGATTAATAATAAAATTAAAAATAAAAAAATTACATAATTTTAATATATAATATTAATAAATACTCTCACTATATTATTAACCTATTTTTATAATTCTCTTTTACGTTTTTAACTTTCTCTATTATAAGATTTATAGCTACGGTTAAATATATATATATTTATTTATTAAAACTTAGCCTTTTTTTAGGTCCGGCCCGCTTTATTAAAACTAACTTTATTTTTATAAATGAACTAATTTTATTAAAATTAATATTAAGTTTTATTATATAATAAAGTTTATAACTAATAACTACTAATTATAATTACTAATATTAATTAAATTTAAAATTCTAATTACGTTATTATAATATATTAGCTACTCTCTAAATAATCAAAAATTATTTTATTTAGTTTTATTTTATTTTATATACTCCGTATATAAAAAGCTTACTTTATATAAATATATCTTTATATATATTATAGGTTTTCGTATTTAATTTACGTATTATCTTTTTATTCATTTAAACGTATTTATATAATATTAATAAATTTCCCGATCCGTAAGTCTTAAGTTAACTTAATATATTACTACGTATTTTATACTATATAATCGCCCTATACCTATATTCAAGTAATAGTACTTTTAAACTAATTAGTTCGGTATTATTTAATATACTAATTATAATAACTAATTATATTACTAATTAGTTATATAATATTACGTAACCGTATACGAATAGAATTTATAATATATATATATATATATAAAATAATAAGTTAACGTTATTTAATTAGTTATATATAGCTATTATTTTTAGGTAATTACGGAGTACGTACTTCCGTATTTACGTAGTTATTAATTATGTAAATATAAAAACGTTACTTATAGGTAAATTCGAACTACTTTTTTCTAAAATCGAGCTAAAAATTAACTAAGATGCTTAGACTCCCTAGACTTATATTACTAAACTACGTAGCTATATATCTCTATGTATAGTTTTTTGTAATAATATATATTAATATATATATATTTGTTTTTAATTCTACCTCTGCTAATCGCTCGGGCGGTTCTCGATATTGGTTACACGGTATTAATATATAGTATTAGTAGATACTCCCACTGTCTCGTTAGACTATTTTTTATGATTTTCTTCCACCTTTTTTTAACTTTCCCTCCTGCAAAGTTCACAACTACGGATTGACGGCGATTAATATATATATATATATATTTTATTTAGTTAAAAAGTATAATAATACCCTATAATATATATAAAGCTTTTATTAAAAAGGCACCCCTATAGGACGTCTAGTTATACTATTAGCTACTTATTAATTATATAGTATAGTACCCGTAAGTAAAAGCCTATAAAAGTCGTTTATTTAATTATAACTATAAATAGTATACTAAAATAATTAACTATAACTATTATTATAATATTATTAAAGTTAGAACTACTTAAGGTTATATTATTATTAGTTCTAAACCTTTTAGCCTATGTTATACTAAATTATAGTATAATTAATATATTAAAATATTTTTATTCATAAAACCCTACTCTTAAAATAAATATAAAAATCTATTAAGTTATTAAATAATAATTAAATCCTTTTTTATATCCTTAAGTCTTTAAATTATTTATTTTTAAATAACTCTATTATTTAAATATAATAAATAACTTAATAAACCTATTTATATAGCTCTTAGATTTAATATTATTATTTTAGTTTATTTATATTTAAATAGCCTTATTATTAACTTTAATTTTTATTATATCCTTAAGAATATATTTTATTTAATAACACCCTATTTCCTTTTTATACTTTTTAAAAACGGGCTTTTTAATTATTTATTTTAATTATATTAAAATAAATAATATTTATATTAAATACTTTAAAGTATATTAAATAAATTAAAATTAATAAAAGTCTTTATTTTATATTAAAAATTAGATTATTAATAATAATATTATTTTTATTAATATTATAATGATAACTACTCGCTTTATAAAGGCCCTAGATATTTAATAAATTAGTACGTAGTGTGTAGTTAAGTTATTATAATTATTATTAAAACTAAACTATATTAATAATAAATAGAGCTAGGACGAGGGGAAGGTATTATTATTAAATCGGGTTAGTTAGAAATAAAGTAACTACTAGAAATCGAGTAACAAAGTACCTAGTACTTAGTAATAATATAATTATTATTTAAAAAGTTAAAAAGTCGGCTATAATATATAACCCTAAAACGTTATTTATAAAATAGTAATAGGTGGGCGGGTTATTATAAAACGATAGCTATACTTTTACTAGTAATCGCTCTTAGTAAATTATTATAATAATTAGAGGCTAAAAATTACTTTATATACTATTTGTTTTTTGTTCTACCTCTGCTACTCGCTCGGGCGGTTCTCGATATCGGTTATACGGTATTAATACACAGTATTAGTAGATACCCCTACTATCTCGTTAGACTATTTTTTATGTTTTTCTTCTACCTTTTTAACTTTCCCTCCTACAAAGTTCATAACCACGGATTAACGGCACTTTATATACTATATTTCTTTAATAATTTTAAAAGAATTTTAATCCTTGAAACGTTTTGTTTTATTATTATAATATTTAAGTATTAGTTATATTCTATAATTAATTAAGTATTCTACTAAGGTTATATTATATAAGCTTATTAAGAATAATACTATTTATAAGAGTAAAGAATAATACTATTATATAAGAGTATTTTTATTTTAAATTTTAAATTAATAATAATTAGTTTAGAATCCTTTAAATAATCTTTTATAAACTAAGATCGTTAAACTTAATATTAATAAGACTTAATTATTAAATATATTTTTAAAGTAGCCTTATAACTTAATAAGTTAGTATTTAAATATTATATCCTTAAAATAAATAGTTTAATAATAACAGTAATAATAATAAAAGAAATAAAGTAATGAATATATAATATAGATATAAGTTTAAGTATATTAAATATTAATACTTATATAAGTTACTACTATTCTTAATAAGAATAAAAAGTATTTTTGATCTTATTATTTTAATCTAATTATTTAAAAGCCATGAATTTAGTTAAATATACTATATAAGCTTATAAAATAATAATATCTTATACTAAATATTATCATTAATCTATAATTATAAATTTTATAAAAAGAAAGTTAAAAAGTAAAAGAAAATATAAATAATGATTTAATAAAATAGTAAGAGTAGTTATTAATATTATATTAATATTATATTAAGATTATATTAATAATATTAAAACTTCCTAAGTAGCTAATAAAAATAGAAATTTGGAATAAAGTAAGTTAGCTTTTAAATATATATAGTATATAAAATAAAATAAAATTAAATAATTATTTTAAATTAAATATTACTATTTAATATATTTTATTTATTTGATTTTTTACTTTTACTAACTATTTAAATAATTCTTAATATTATTTATATAAGAATAAATATAATGTTAATAAATACTTTTATTATTTTAATATACTTATCTTATCCCTTTAGGGTCGGCCCGCCTTATTAGGGGCTAACTTTGCCCTTATAAGTAAGTTAGTTTTATTAAGGTTAATATTAAGTTTTATTATATATATAATAAACTTTATAATTAATATATAGCCGTAGTATATAGATTAAACTATTATTAATAACGTAATATATTAATTACTTTTTAAATACCTAAAAATTATTTTTATTTTTACCCTTTTAATAATTTTAGATTTTTTTGATTTTTCTAAATTTTTATTTTATTATTACGATATTAGTTTTCTAAATTTTTATTTTATTATTACGATATTAGGGTATTAATTATATTCTAAAGTTAATTAGGTATTTTAGGGTTATATTAATATTATATAAGTTTGGTACTAATAGTAGCGATTCTTATAAAAGTATTTATATTTTTTAAATCTTTAAGTTAATAATAGCTAGCTCATATTCTTTTAGGTAATCTTTTTATAGATTAGGATTGTTAAGTATAATGTTAGTAGGATTAAACTACTAGGTATACCCTTTAAAGTAGCCCTATAAGTTAATTAGTTAGCGTTTTAGTATTTCGAGTGCTTTTGAGGTAGGAATGCTACTAACGCGCTATTTTCTTATGTTCTGTATTCTTATTTAAGTACCCCGATAATCTATAGTAAGCTATATAAGCAGGCAAAGTATTAGGTATAGACGGTTTAATAGCAATAGCAATAGCGACAGCGCAATAGTAACAGTAATAGTATAATAGCGATAGTAATAAAAGAAACGAGGTAATGAATATATAGTATAGGTATAAGTTAATATATACTAGATATTAGTAGTCGGTATTATTCTTAACAATAATAACGAGGGTATCTCTAATATTACTATTATAAGCTATTATTACTTAGAGGGCCGTAAACTTAGTTAAATAAGCGGCTTATAAGGTAGTAGCGTTAAGCGTTTAATATTATTATTAATCTATAGTTATAAATTTTATAAGAAGGAAAGTTAAAAAAATAAAAGAAAATTATAAAAATAGTTTAATAAGATAATAAGAGTATATATTAATACTATATATTAATACTATATAACCGATATTAAGAACTACTCGAGCGATTAATAAAGGTAGAATTAAAAACAAATACTTATTTTATAATATTTTTATTTTTTTAACTTTTTTAAAAACCTTATTTTAGTTTATTTTATTTTTATATTTATTTTTAATTATATTCTTACTAATTATTAAATCATTAACTAGTTATTATACGAGCTAAAGTTAGCTTATACTAGCCCGATTATTATAAATAATACTAACTAAAAACTAAATATTTCTATTATTATTTTTATATTATTTTTAAAAATATTTATTAAAAGCGCTCTATATTTACTAAGCTTACCCATATTAATAAGCTTAAGTTTTAATAAAAGTACTATTTTTATAATAAGCTCCTATATACTTTTAAAACTAGGCTATTTTTAAATATTTAAATAAGGACACTACTTTTTAAAAATATATAAAGTATATTATTTAACTTATTAATATTATATAGTTTTTAGTAGTTAGTAATAGGTTTAGAAAAATATTATACTTATTTATATTATTTTTTATTAAAAATAAAAACAAAGAGGTATTACTAAGTAATATATTTATAGCTAAATTATTAATTATAAAACTATTTTGAAAGCCCTATATTAAAAACTTAAGGACAGTAGTACTTATTTTATTTATAATGAGTTTAGTTATATTTCTTAGGACTACTTTAAAAAACTAGTTATTATTATACTTATTATGTGTTATAGGATTTCGTATTAATTTACGTACTATTACTTCTCGCTTATTTAATTATGCGCGCGCTTATATAATACTAATAGATTTCTAAATCCGCGGGCCCTAGGTTAACCTAACATAGTTCTTTTTTTTTTATAATATAATTACTATATACTTATGTCCGGGTAGTAATACTTTTAAACTAACCGGTTTAGCCTAGTATAGTATACTAATTATAATAAATAATTATATTACTAATTTAGTTATATAATACGTTATATAGGTCCGGTATACGATATAAAATTTATAATATACGTATATATAAAGTAACGAATTAATATTACTTAATTAACTATATATATATTATAAGTTTTCGTATTTAATTTACGTACTATCTCTTCTACTTATCTAAGCATACTTATATAATACTAGTAAATTTCCTAGATCTATAGGTCCTAAGTTAACCTAATATATTATTACTTATTTATATTATATAATTACCTCTATATTTATGTTTAGGTAGTAATACTTTTAAATTAATTAGTTTAGTACTATTTAATATATTAACTACGATAATTAATTATATTATTAAGTAATTACGTAATATTACGTAACTATATATAAATAGAATTTATAATATATATATATATAAAATAATAAGTTAATATTGCTTAATTAACTATATATAGCTACTACTTTTTAAATAATTACGGAATACGTATTTTTATGTTCATATAATTATTAGTTATATAAATATAAAAAATATTAACTACGGGCGAATTCGAATTACCTTTTTCTAAAATTAAATTAAAAATTAACTAAAATACTTAGACTCCCTAGACTTATATTACTAAACTACGTAACTAATTAACTATATATAACTATTACTTCCCTTTAGGGTCGGCCCGCCTTATTAGGGACTATCTTCGCCCTACGTACGAGTAAGCTAGTCTATAAGGGTTAATATCGAGTTTTTATTACATATATTATTTAATAAACTTTATAATTAATAATAATTAGTTATAGTTATTAATATAGCTTAAATTATTACTAATAATATAATATATTAATTACTTTTTAAATAATTAAAGACTATTTTTTATTTTCTAGCCTTGTTAATAACTTTAAATTTCTCTTTTAGTTTTTAAACCTCTTATTTTATTATCATAATATTAAAATATTAATTATATTTTAAAATCGATTAAGTATTTTATTAAGGTTATATTATATAAGTTCGGTATTAATAATAATAATAATTATAAAAGTATTTATGTTTTAAATTTTTAAATTAATAATAATTAGTTTATATTCTTTTAAATAATTTTTTATAAATCGGGATCGTTAAATATAATATTAATAAGATCGAACTATTAAATATACTCCTAAAGTATCCTTATAAGTTAACGAGTTATTAACATCTTAATATTTTAAATATTTTTAAAATAAATAGTTTAATAATGATAATAATAGTAATAATAATAATAATAGTAATAATAATAATAATAATAATAATAATAATAATAATAATAATAATAATAATAATAATAATAATAATAATAATAATAATAATAATAATAATAATAATAATAATAATAATAATAATAATAATAATAATAATAATAATAATAATAATAATAATAATAATAATAATAATAATAATAATAATAATAATAATAATAATAATAATAATAATAATAATAATAATAATAATAATAATAATAATAATAATAATAATAAATAGTAAAAAAATATTGTTTTTAATTTTAATAAGAAAAACGAAGTAATAAATATATAATATATAAGAGTTAATATATATTAAATATTAATAAGGTCGGTATTATTTTTAATAACAGTAATAAGGGTATTTCTAATACTATTATTATAAACTATTATTACCTAGAGGGTAGTAAACTTAAGTAAATAAGTAGCTTATAAAGTAATAGTATTACGCTTATATTATTATTACCGTAATTATAAACTTTATAAAAGGAAAGTTTAAAAATAAAAGAAAATTATTTAAAATAATTTAATAAAATAGTAGGAGTATTTATTAATACTATATATTAATACTATGTGATTAATATTAAGAACTGTGAGTAGATAATAAAAGTAGAAATATAAAATAAATAATTACTATTTCTTAAATAATAAGGTACGTATCCCGTACTTATATAATTACTAATTATATAAGTATAAAATATTAACTACGGGTAGATTTAAACCACTTTTTTTAAAATTAAGCTAAAAATTAATTAAAATACTTAGACTTGCTAGACTTATACTACTAAGCCACGCAGCTATTATAATTATTATAAATATTATTATTAATAAATAACGTATTTTAAATTTAAAAACTAAGCCCACTAATATAAATAACCTCTTAATTAAGGAATAAATATAAAAATAAAAGATTAATAATTTATTTAATAAATTTATAGAACCTTATAAGATAGTAACTTCTTAAAATTAACTTATAATAATATTTAATAAGTATAGAATTCGTTTAAAACCCTTAATTAATACAGGAGTTAATAAATATAAATTTATAAATAACTATATAACCCTATTATTATAAGATTTTTATATAGCCTTATTTAATAAATCATTATATTTTATCCTTATTATTAAATTTAATATGAGTAATTAAAAAATTAATATAATATAAATTATTAATTTATATATTAACTACTAGGTCCTTATAAAAATACCCCTATTCTAGCTTAATATAGGGTATTATTATTTAATTTTCAAATAAAAGTAATTTAAATATTATAAAATAAACTTAAATATATACTATAAATACTTAATATAGCCTAAAGAATTATTATTATAAAATACCTTATTTATTATTATTTAAAATAAAAACCTATATACCCTAAACTTATTAATATATAGTATTAGATCGATACTAAATAATAATAAAAATATTTAAAATAAATATAATATAATATAATAAGTAGTTATAAAAGAAGAGAAGTAAATAGTATTTAAGCTTATTAAGATATTTTATTAATTATAGGCTTATAAGATTAATATATATAGTAGTTTAATAACGCTAAAAATATTTAAAAATAAACTATTCGCTTATTAATACGATATTAATATTTATAAAAATAAAATTTATATAGGCCTCTATTTAATTAAAAAAGGAGATAATAATACCTAAATATTATTTTTATTAATACCTTAGCGTTCGAGGTTAATTTAAAGTATAATAATATAGAGCTAGGTTTTATATTATTATATAAGCTAGATTATATAATTAAAAATAAGAAAGACCTTTTAAAGAATAATAATTAAAAACCTAAAACTTTATTATTATAAAACTTTTAGAAATATTAAGGCCTTAAATAGACGTATTTAATAAAATAATTAATAATATATTAATATTATATTATAATTATAATTATAAGATAAAGCTCAAAGGAGGTTAAGAGAAGTTTATATACTACTCCTTTATAAATAATTAATACTTAAACTAAAAATAATTAGAGTTTATTTTTAAAGTACTTTTATAAAAGTTTTATAAAGCTTAGTAATGCTCTTTTATATTATTAATATTATTTATTAAAAAGTATAATAATAATTTATAGTTCTATATTAATTTTAAAAACTAAATAAGATTATAAGAAAAATTAATACTTTTTATTTTTAATTAATAAAATATTAATATAACTAAGCCGAGCTAAAATATTTATTAAACTTAATATTAACTAAGCTTTTTATTATATTCGCTTTAATTTTATTTTAAAGTTTTTATAATATTTTATACTTATTATAAAATATATAAATATAAAATATTATTCTTTAGTTTTTATAATAAGCTAATTATATATTAATAATATATAAATAATATATTAATAAAGTATTTAAATAATTTTCATATTATATATATAAATAATATTTTAATTTTTTAAATAACCTCTTATAATATTACGAATACGTTATAAAAGTACTAAATTATTTATAAAGCTAAATTATAAACCGATATTAAAAATATGAATTTAGTATTATTATTATAAAGTATTTAATTTTTATAATTAGTATTAATAGTATATAACTTAATAAGAATAAGGTTTTTATTATATAGAACTAGAAACTACTTATATTATTAAAAAGTATTTAGTTATTCCTCGTTTTTATAATTTTTATAAAAGTTTATAAAAACTATAAGTACTTAGTTAAGCTATTAATAAAGCTAATTAATAAAGGTATATTTTTTAATTTAATATTAATTATAGTATTATATTTAAAATACTAAAATTAGCCCTTATAATAGTACTTATATTTTATTATTTTAAACCTAAGCTATTTATATATTTAGAGATTAATACGTTAAATTTAATATATATTAGAGCTTTAGTTTAATAATAAATAAATAATAACCTATAATACTTAATAATATTTTATTTAAAAATAATAAATAATATAGAGCTTAATTAAAATATATAATAAAAAATATTAATAATAGTTATTTATTTAGAAAAGTAGTACGTTAAGCTAGTTAGTTATTATTAAAATTCGATATTATTATTAATTATTAATTATTTTTATTTTCTATAATAGTACTTATTTAACTTATAATAGCCCGCTAAGCTAGTACCCTAGCTAATTTTAATTTTTAAATTTAATATTATTTAAACTAAAAGAACGTATTTATTAACGTATTATTAAAAAAATAAGGATATTAAACCTTAATAAGTATTAAAAGAGGCTAATTAAATTTAGGTTTTATTATTATTAGAGAGTATAATATAGTAGTTTAAACTTATTATTAGATTTTTATATTAAAAATAAGCTCTAGGGGTACTTATTAATTAAAAAATATTAAAGCTTAACCATAACTCAATAATAATATCGCTTATTTTAATATAAACGTTAATAATTAGGGCTACGAGTATTAAAAATTTAGGATAACGGATTATTTATAATAAATAATAAGCTTATTATACCTATAATTATTTATAAAGTCTATAAATAAAAGCTCTTTACGTATTTAGGTATAATAAAGTAATTAAAATAATTAAATAGTAGTATTATTAACCTAGTTTTATAATAAATATATATTAATATATTAGAAACTATTATATATATTATTATTTCTAAAACCTTATAATAAGCCCTGGGAACTAAGGCCTTTACTTATATTTAATTACTTATAATAATATATTTTAATAGATTTTATAATAATACCCTCTAACTAAAAGGGCTATAATATAATATATATAGTAGTTAGTAAATTAGATAAAAGATTTATTTTAATACCTTATTATAAAACTATTATAATACGAGATATAGTTAAGTAAAATATTTTATAAATAAGTATTATTAATTTTTAAGCTACTTAAAATTATTATTTTTAATTATAATCCTTAATTTATATTAGATTTTTAAAAAAAGCTTTATATATTTTTATTATGGTACTAGGCGCTAGGCCCTTGTGTGCTTAAGCTTTAGGTACCGAGCGGACCCCTTATAGATTATATAACTAGTAGACTACTAAGCCTAAAAACTTAGCGCCCTAGATTCCGCCTATTACTTTATTTTTTCCTTTTTTATATTAAGTTATGTTTATTAAGTTAATATAGTAGCGTTTTAACTTACCTCAAGTTCCCTTTTATAATACTTTATAGCGTTAAATTATAATTATTAATAATAAATTATTTATAAATAAATAGTTAAATTAAAATTTTAAATTAATATATTCTTTAGTAATTATAGCCCTTAGTTCCTTTTAGGGTCTGGCCCGCCTTATTAAAAGCTAACTTTACCCTATAAATAAGCTAGTTTTATTAAAGTTAATATTAAGTTTCTATTATATATATTACTTCATAAACTTTATAACTAATAATAACTAGCTATAATTATTATACTAATCTAACTTAATAAATATATTAAATTATATTAATTACTTTCTAAATAGTTAAAAACTATCTTTTAAATTAATTTTTTTTTAATTTTTAACCTTTTAAATTAATTACTTCTTAGTTTAAGCTTAGTTATATAATTCTTTAATTCTATTAAAAAGTCAATTTTTATTTTAATATTAATATTATTAACCCTTTGGGGTCGGCCCGCTTTATGAGGGGCTATCTTCGCCCTATAGGTAAGCTAGTTTTATTAAGGTTAATATTAAGTTTTTATTACGTATATAATAAACTTTATAACTAATAATAGCTAGGTATATTATGGTACTAGGCGCTAGGCCCCTATATACCCGGGCCTTAGGTACTAGGCGGACCCCTTACGGGTTACGTAACTACTAGACCGCTAAGCCTAAAAGCTTAGTACCTTAGATTCTGCCTATTCATTTACTTTTTCCCTTTTTATATTAAGTTATGTTTATTAGGTTAATATAGTAATATTCTGACCTACTTTAAGTTCCCTTTTATAATACTACTTAACGTTATTTATAAACCTCTATTCTCTAGAAATAAAATAATATATTTTAACTTATTAATTTATTATAATAAAATAGCTACCCTTATTAAAAAAGTATAATATTAAGTAATAACTAACTAATTAATTACAAAATAATTAATACCCCTAAATATATATATACTCCTCTACTAAATATTATAATCTAAAATAAGAGCTAGGAAAATAAATATCCTTTCATACTAATAACTAATAGGGCTATTACTTATATAAATAATACTAGAGTATAATAAGTACTAATAAGATTATTAAGCTCCTTATATTTAACCTTAAAATTAACCTCGCTAACTAGCTTATTAAATAGTTTTACCCTTTATTATATAAAATAATTACCTCGATTTCTTTTATTATATTATTAATAAATATATAACCCCCGTTTAAATTTATAATAAAAGACTTTTTAATAATACTAAATAATACCCCGTTAACTTTAAGTTTATTTAGGACCTATACTTTAAAAATAATAATATTACTTTTATACCTAAATTAAAAACTAATTAAAATATATATTACTTAGTACTAACTTAAATAAGTATTAATCTTTTAATCTTTATAATTAATTAATTAAATAATAATACTAAATAGCTTTATAAAATAATTAAAAAAATATTAAAATCTTTAGTATAACTATTATAAAACTTTAAAATATTAAAAGTAGTTAAAAAGGCCCTTTATACTAATACTATACTTAATAAATACGTTTAATAACTAAAAATAGCTCTATATTTAATATTAATAATAACGAATATAATAATAATAATAATTATTATACTTAAGTAATACTTTACTTACTTTAAAGTATAAAATAGTTATAAAGTTACCTAGCCTTAGCTTATTAACCCTTTACTAAATTAAATAAAATACTTAATATTCCTATTTTTATTAATAATAATAATAATAAGGGCTTAAAATTCTCTTATTAACTTTAATATATTACGAAGCGTTTTAAAATACGAATTATAATATTAATAACTACTATTTAGAATATATTATTAATAAAATTAATAATAATATAGCTAAGTTTATCTACTTTATATTAATTACTAATAAAATCTAAATTATTAACTAATTATTATACGAGCTAAAATCGGCTTATATTAATCTAATTACTATAAATAATATTAATTAAAACTAAATACCCTTATTATTATATTTAAAAATATTTACTAAAAATACTTTATATTTACTAAGCTTACCTATATTAATAAACTCCTTAAGTCTTAATAAAAGCGCTATTTTAATAATAAACTCCTTATATATTTCTAAAACTAAGCTATTTTTAAATACTTAAATAAGGATATTACTTTTTAAAAATATATTAAATACGTTACCTAGCTTATTAATATTATATAACCCCTAATAACTAATAATAAACCCTAAAAAGCACTATACCTATTTATATTACTACTTTTACTAAAAATAAAAAAGTAATATTATTAAATAATATACTTATAGCTAAATTACTAACTATAAAACTATTCTTAAAGCATTATACTAAAAATTTAAAAATAATAATACTTATTTTATTTATAATAAGTTTAGCTATATCTCCTAGGACTACCCTAAGAAGTATTATTATTATAACTATTATAAATATTATTATTAATAAATAATATATCTTAAATTTAAAAACTAAGCCCTTAATATAAATAACTTAACTAAAAATAAATATTATAAAAAATAAAAATTAGTAATTTATTTAATAAACTTATAAAACTTTATAAAAAATAACCTCTTAAAATTAAGTTTATAATAATATTTAATAAATATAAAATTTACTTAAAAGCCTTATTTAATACGAGTTAATAAGTACGGATTTATAAATAATTATATAACCTTATTATTATAAGATTTCTATATAGCCCTATTTAATAAATTATTACGCCCTATCCTTATTATTAAATTTAATAATAAGTAATTAAAAACGCTAATATAATATAAATTACTAACTTATATATTAACTATTAAATTCTTTTAAAAATACTTATTCTAATTTAATATAGGTATTATAACCTAATTTTTAAATAAAAATAATTTAAGTATTATAAAATTAACTGAATATATATTATAAGCGCTTAATATAACCTAAGGATTTATTATTATAAAATACCCTCTATAATTATTAAGGATATAAAAGACTTATATACTCCTAAGGTTATTAATATATAATACTAAATCGATACTAAATAATAATAAGAAATATTTAAAATAGATATAATATAATATAATAAATAACTATAAAAAAGCAGATAATACCTAGGCTTATTAAGATATTCTATTAACTATAGGGCTTATAAAACTAATATATATAATAATCTAATAATATTAAAAATACTTAAAAATAAATTATATACTGCTAGTACATTATTAATGCTTATAAAAAAATAAAACCTATATAAACCTTTATTTAGTAAAAAGAAGATAATAATACCCTAAATATTACTTTTATTAATACCTTAGCGTTCGAGATTAACTTAAAATATAAAGATATAAAACTAAGTTTTATATTATTATACGAGCTAGACTATATAATTAAAGATAAGTAAAAACCCCTAGAGGGTAATAATTAAAAACTAAGACTTTATTACCATAAAGTTTTTAAAAATATTAAAGCCTTAAATAAATATATTTAGTAAAGTAACTAGTAATATACTAGTACTATATTATAACTATAATTATAAAATAAAGCTTATAAAGGAGGTTAAAAGCTTATATATTACCCCTATAAATAATTAGTACCTAAACTAAAAATAACTAAAGCTTATTTTTTAAAATACCTCTATAAAAATTTATTAAGCTTAGTAATACCCTTTTATATTATTAATACTATTTATTAAAAAGCATAATAATAGCTTATAGTTCTATATTAACTTTAAAAACTAAATAAAATTATAAAAAGATTAGTACTTTCTATTTTTAATTAATAAAATATTAATATAACTAAGCCGAGCTAAAGTATTTACTAAACTTAATATTACATAAGCTTTTATTATATTTACCTCGACCCTATTTTAAAAACTTTATAATTTTCCGTACCTATTATAAAATATATAAATATAAAGTATTACCTTTTAGCCTTTATAATAAGCTAACTATATATTAATAATATATAAATAACATATTAATAAAGTATTTAAATAATTTTTATATTACGTATATAAATAATATCTTAATTTTTTAAATAACCCTTTATAATATTATAAGTACGTTATGAAAATACTAAATTATTTATAAAAGGCTAGATTATAAACTAATATTAAAAATATAAATTTAGTATTATTATTACGAAATACCTAAGCTTTATATTTAGTATTAATAATATATAACCTAACGAGGATAAAATCTTTATTATAAAGAATTAAAAACTATTTATAACACTTAAGAGTATTTAATTGTTCCTTAGTTTTATAATTTTTATAAAAGTTTATAAAAACTATAAATACTTAGCTAGGCTACTAATAAAATTAATTAATAGGGCGTACTTTTTTTTAATATTAATTATAATACTATATTTAAAATACTAAAACTAGCTCTTATAATAGTACTTATACTCTATTATTTTAAGCTTAAGTTACTTATATACTTAAAAACTAATATATTAAACTTAGTATATATTAAAGCCCTAATTTAATAATAAATAAATAATAGCTTATAATACTTAATAGCGTTCTATTTAAAAACTATAAATAATATAAAACTTAACTATACTATATATAATAAAGAGATATTAATAATAATTATTTATTTAAAAAATAACGTACTGCTTATTAGCTACTACTAAAAGTTTAATATTATTATAAATTATTAACTATTTTTATTTTTATAATAAAGCGCTTATTTAATTTATAATAAGCCCGTTAAATTAATACCTTAATTAATTTTAATTTTTAAATTTAATATTATTTAGGGTAAAAAATATACTTACTAACGTATTATTAAAAAAATAAAAATATTAAAAGTTAATAAGTATTGAAAAAGCTAACTAAACTTAGGTTCTACTATTATTAAAGCTATTATTATTAAATATTATTATTAAATTACGAGTATTATTAAAAACGTAGTATAATAACCTGAGCTTATTATTAAGTCTTTTATACTAAAAATAAGCTCTAGGGTACTTACTAATTAAAAAGTATTAAAACTTAATTATGACCTTATAATAATATTATTAATATTAATATAAACGCTAATAACTAAGGGTAACGAGTACTAAAAATCTAAGATAATAAATTATTTATAATAAATAATAAGCTTATTATACCTAAAAATAGTTTACGTACTATAATAATCCGCAAGGCCTATAAATAAAAGCTCCTCGTATACTTAGGGTATATAGTAGTTTTTCTAGTTTTATAAACGTAAAAGATCGACCTTAATAAGATTACGCTTTTAAAAAAATTATATAATATAATATATTTTTAATTATATAATATACGTAATATACCCTAAGTACGCGCTTAACATAATATAATAATTTTAATATAAAAACTACTATTTAATTCGGGATAAGTAAGCTATACCTTTTATTACGTAGTAGTACTAGCTAGAAAAGTTAATAATAAAGGTCGGCCGTAAAGGTTAGAGGCGGCCCTTAACTATAAAAGTTCTAAATTTTAATAACGATATAGAGGTTTTTAAAAAAAAAGCTAAAAGGGCTAATATCTATTATTCTTTATATTAAAGCTTATAAAGATTTTTTTATTTTTATTATTTTTAATATTATTTAAAGCTGCTCTTTATTTAAACTAAATAAATCTACTAAATAAACCCACTAAATAAACCTACTAAATAAACTTATTAATATATATAAACCACTATTCTACTAAAGATGCCCTTTGATAGGTCCCCCCCTCTAGGGCTCGATAGATTGGGCCCCCTCAACGCCCTAGCTATCGTAGCTAACGTAGGCATGCCTAAGGAGTAATATAATACCTTTTAGTAATACGGAATCTAGTTAAGTAATAATATAAATATTATAAATAGCCGGGCTAGTACGGACGCTAAGATCTAGTATATTAATACTAGCTTAGAAATTATATTTTATAAAGCTAAAAATTCCTTTAATACGGGCTATATTATAAACGTAAGGGATTATATAAGAGGTTTTTTAACCCTTAATGAGAAAGAATATATAATATAAGATCTAACTATTTACGTAGGTTAGTATTAGGAGGTCCTATATGTGTTAGAGTAGGTAAAGCTCGCCCTATAGACGGGTAGCGGAAGGTCAGGAGCTGTTAATAAAAAGGAGATAATAGTCGAGTTAGTTGACTGTTTTGGTTAGTAATTAGGTACGGAGCGCAATATACCTAGTTTTCCTTAATACGTAATACACGGTACGGCCCCGGCGGATTACTCCGTCGGGGGGGTATACCTAGGGTATAATAAAGTAGTTAAAATAATTAAATAGTAATATTATTAACCTAGCCTTATAGTAAATATATATTAATATATTAAAAACTACTATATATACCGTCGCTTTTAAAAACCTTATAATAAACCCTAGGGAGCTAAGGCCTTTATTTATACCTAACTACTTATAATAGTATATTTTAATAAATTTTATAATAATACCTCCTAATTAAAAGGCTATAATATAATATATATAGTAATTAATAAGCTAAGTAAAAAATAATTTTAATATCCTATTATAAAATTATTATAATATAAAATATAAACTAAATATTTTACGAGCAGGTATTACTAATTTTTAAGCTACTTAAAACTATTATTTCTAATTATAGCCTAATTTATATTAAATTTTTAAAAAGAGCTCTATACGCTTTATAATATTAAGCTATAATTATTAATAATAAACTACTTATAAACTAATAATTAAACTAAAATCCTAAATTAATATATTTTTAATAACTACGGCCCTAATTATATATTAAAATAACTAAAATAATATATTACTTATAATAAACTTTATTTACGTAGCCTAACCTAACGAAACTATAGGGCTATTACTATTTAAAATTTAATTTAGTTATTAATTTTAACTATTTTTAACTAAGCCGCTAAAACTTAATACTTTAACTTAACTAAAAAAACTTCATTATATAAAAACTTAATAAATAGCTTAGGTATTTATAAAGCTTAGAAATTATTAAAAGTAATATAAAGTTACCTAAATAAAATATTAAAAATATATTAACCGCTATTAATAGCTTAATAACCTAAAGGTTAATAATAAAGTATTTATAAATATATCTTATTAAAAACTAATAATATTAATAAGCTATAGTAGCCTAAGCTAGCCTCTAACTTATTATAAGTATTAACCTAAGTAAAATATAAATTATAAAACTACTTATAGGAATAAAGCACTTAGTCTTTTATTTAAATAAACTTTAAAAAACTATAAAAATCCCTATCTAGATAATACTAAGACCCCTATTACTAATTTATTATAATATTAACGAGCCCAAATATAAAATCTTATAATTATTATAATTACGAATATAGTATAATAAACTATAGTACTAAGCTAATTAAAAAGGTATATAATAATTTAATATAGTATAATACTAAGAGTTTCTACTATACGCTAATAGTACTATAAGCTTTTATAAATATACTTTATAACTATAAAACTATTATAAAACCTCTTATTATAAATAAAAATAGTAGCTAATAATAGCCTAGCCTTATTATAAGCTAATAATAATATTATAATAACCTTATAATAATAAATTTGTTAATAAATACTTAAAGAACTTATTAAACTTCTTTATAATCTTTTAAAAACTATTATTAATAAATTTAAAACTATTATTTAAAAACTAATTTTTACTCTATATTACTATATATTTTATTAATAATTTAATTAGTCCTAAAATTAATAAAAAATTTTCTTATTTTTAATAATTAATAAAATAGTTACCGTAATATACCTTAACCCGCTATTATTAATATTAGATATAATTAACTACTTCTAAGCCCTCTAATATAATAAAAGCCCTATATTTACTACTAAGAGGTATTCTTTACTAATAATAAGATCCGTAATTCGTATTATAACTACTTAGTTAACGTTAATAATTATAATATCCTTATTACTTTTTACGAACTTTAACTACTAATAACTATAAAATTATACTATTTAATACCTTATTTAAGAACTAAGTTAAAAAAGGATTTAAAAATAATAATTAGAGGGTATAGTAAAGGATTAATATACCTAAGCTATAATAATAATTAAAAATATATACTAAAGCTAGTACCTCCTCGTTTATAATAATAATATAAAAACGTTAATGATAATACCTAGATTACTAACACCTATAAAATTTATAATAAACCTTTTAAAAATAAGCTGGCTTATAATAGTTTTATTATTTAATACTTAATAAACTAGAGCTATATTAGTACTAACTTTTATTTTATTAACGCTTATAAAAAAGTTAAATACTAAGCCTCGCTAATAAATAATAAAATAAAAAATAATAAATAGTTAATTAAATTTTAGTAGCTTATAAAGAAATAATTATAAAAAATTTAAATAAAATTAAGTACTATAAATAGCACTTTTTGTACTAGAGGGGGGGGTAATATTATAATACTAAGTATTAAGCCCCTATATACCCGGGCCTTAGGTACTAAGTAGACCCCTTATAAGTTACGTAACTACTAAACCGCTAAGTTTAAAAACCTAGCGCCCTAAATTCTACCTATTAGTCTACTTTTTCCCTCTTTATATTAAGTTATATTTATTAGGTTAATATAATAGCGTTCTAACCTGCCTTAAGTTCCCTTTTGTAATAGTTATAATTATTAATACTAACCGAACTTAAAATATTAATAAATATATCAAATTATATTAATTACTTTTTAAATAGTTAAAAACTACTCTTTAAATTTATCCCTTTATAAATTCTCTAACCTTTTTAAATAACTACTCTTCGGCCTAAGCTTAGTTATATAATTCCTTAATTATACTAAAGAATTAATTTCTATTTTAATATTAATATCAATATTAAAACTCTTTTATAAGACTAATACTCTAATAATAACGATACCGATCTACTCTTTTCTTAACTATTATATGGTGGTTTTTTTCCGGCTTTATAAGCGTAAAAGATCGACCTTAACGGGATCACGCTTTCAAGGGAAATCACACAATACGGTACACTTTTTGACTACATAATACGCGCAATGTGCCCCAAGCACGCGCTCAACGCAATATGGTGATTTCGATACGAAAACCGCCATTCAATTCGGGATGGGCAAGCTGCCCTGCTGCTTGCGCAATATACCCAGTTTTCCCCAATACGTAATACACGGTACGGCCCCGGCGGATTGCTCCGTCGGGGGGTTCTTAACTATTATAAGTTTCTTCTCAGGTCTAGTTATTTAAGGCCGTACTTACGGATTTCTTTTTTTTAAAAAGTAATATTAATTAGCATTATAGCTTTAGGGTCGAACTTCTTACCGCAGAGGTAGTACTATAAGTCGATAATAGCTTATTTTAATATCTTAATTATTAATTATATATATTTAAAAAAATTAGTAATAATAGCCTATAGTAGCGGTTTTTAATATTAATAAAAGAAATGAAATAAATATATAATATATATATATATAAGTAGGAATTAAAAACGTATATTAGTAAGGTTAATATTATTATTAATAATAATAACGAGGGTATCTCTAATACTACTAGATATTATTATAAGCTATTATTACCTAGAAGGGCTACGAACTTAGCTAAGTACGCGGGCTTATAAAATAGTAGCGTTAAGTACCTAATATTACTATTAATCCGTAGTTATAAACTTTATAAGAGGGAAAGCTAAATAAGTAAAAGAAAATTAAAAAAATAGTCTAATAAAACGGTAAGAAGATCCACTAATACTATATATTAATACCGTATAATTAATATTAAGAACCGCCCGAGCAACTAGTAGAGGTAGAATAAATAAATAAATTAGTATTATTAAAGCTATTTATTTATTTTATATTTCTATTTTTATTAGTTACTTACTATATAATAAGCAGGCTACTTATCCTAAGTTAAATAGTAGTTTTTATATTAAAATCACTATATTATATTAAGTACGTACTTAAAATATATTATACGTATTATATAATTAAAAATATACCGTATTATATAATTTTTTTAAAAGCATAATCCTATTAAAGTCGATCTTTTATACTTATAAAACTAGAAAAACTATTATATAAATTATTATTATTTAAAAGGTCTACGAACTTAGCTAAGTACGAAGGTTTATAAAATAATAACGTCCCGTATTTAATATTATTATTAATCCGTAATTATAAACTTTATTAAAAATTTTTAAAAATAATAAAAATTATAAAAATAGTTTAATAAAATAGTAAGAGTATTTATTAATATTATATATTAATATTATATAATTAATATTAAGAACTACTTAAGTAGTTTATAAGAGCAGAAATTTAAAATAAATATATATATTATTTATAATATTAAATAGTAAAATTATTATAAATAATTTAAGGATTTAAAAATTTAAGATATAAGAAAATATAAAATATAAAAAAAGTATTTATTATTTAATAATTTAATAAATATTTTATATTTATTTTAAAAGTATTAAGGTTTTATAAATAAGGATATTTATAATATATTAATTATATTATAATTTAGTATAACGTAAGTTAAAAGTTTAAAAGTTATAGTACTACGACTTTAAATAGCTCCGACTTTAATAATATTATTAATTATTTACCTGCTTAAGTATTATATTATTTATTTAATATTTTACTTTATAAACTACTCAGGCGGTTTTAGTATTAGTTATATAATATTAATATATAATATTAGTAAATATTCTTATTATTTTAATAAACTATTTTTTTAATTTTCTTTTTTTAAACTTTCTTTTTATAAAGTTTATAATTACGGATTAATAGTAGTATTAGGCGCGATATTATTATTTTATAAGTATTACGTACTTAGCTAAGCTTATTACCTATTTAAACAAATAATAGCTTATAATAATATAGTACTAAAAATACCCTCGTTACTAGTATTAAAAATAATACTAACCTTATTAATATTTAGTATATATTCGTTTATATATTATATTTATTTTTAATTCTACCTTTATAAATCGCTCGGACGGTTCTCAATATTAGTTATATAGTATTAATATATAATATTAATAAATACTCCTACTATCTTATTAAATTATTTTTATAATTTTTTTACATTTTAACTTTCTTTTTATAAAGTTTATAATTATAAATTAATAATAATATTAAGTATATAGCTACTTTATAAACCCTTGCCTAGCTAAGTTCGTAGCCCTTTTAAATAATAGCTTTATAATAATAATATTAAAAATACCCTTATTATTATTATTAAGAATAATACTAACTTATATAAGTATTAATATATACTTTAACTCTTATCTGCCGGGGCTATACTATATATTACGTATTAAAGAAAACTAAGTATATTACGCTCCGTACTTAATTACTAACTAAAATAGCTCCCAACCTTTTATTACCTATTTATAAAGCGAGCTTTACCTACTTTAACATATATAAAACCTCCTAATACTAGCCTATATAAGTAACTAGATCCTATATTACATACTCCTTCTTATTAAGGGTTAAAGAACTTTTTATATAATCCTTTATATTTATAATATAGCCCGTTTTAAAAGATTTCTAACTTTATAAAATATAATTTTTAAACTAGTATTAATATACTAAATCTTAGTATTTATATTAGCCTGGCTATTTATAATATTTATATTATTACTTAGCTAGATTCTCTATATTATTAAATATTATACTACTCCTAAGTATTTGTTTTATATTTCTACCTTTGCTAGCTACTCAAGCGGTTCTTAATATCGGTTATATAGTATTAATATATAGTATTAGTGGATATTCCTATTATCTTATTAAACTATTTTTTATAATTTTTTTTTACTTTTTAAACTTTTCCTTTTATAAAATTTATAACTACGGATTAACGGTAATATTAGGCGCGCGGCTACCTTATAAGCCCTCGTACCTAGCTGAGTTCGCTACTTTTTTAAGTAATAGTAGCTTATAATAGTATAGTACTAGAGATACCCTCGTCGCTATTATTAAAAATAATACTAACTACTAATATTTAATAGACGTTAACTCTTATATACTATATATTTATTACTTTATTTCCTTTATTAAAGTCGAAAAACGCTACTTCCCTTACTATTTATTATTATTATGCTATTATTATTATACTATTACTATTATTATCGTTATTAAATCGTCTACTTATTTTTAAATATATATTATTAAAATACCGAAACGCTTAGAGATTATCGACCCCTAGGGCTTCCTTAACGGCTAAAAGTTCGATCCTATAAGTATTATACTAAAGGACTTAGAACTATAATAAGGTCGTCTTAAGAAATACGGCCTAAATATTATTAACTTAAAGATCCGAAGTAGGTATATTGATATAGGTATTACTATTATTAGCGCTTAACTTATATAATACGATTAAAACCTCGAAATACTTAATCGACTCTAAAGTATTATTAATATTTTAAAATCGTAATATAGGAATAAATTAAGAAAGATTAAGAGAAAAAATTTAGAGTTATTAGAAAAGGCGGAATATAAGAGGTAGTTTTTAGTTATTTAAAAAGTAATTAATATATTACGTTATTAATAATAGTTTAAGCTACGTGCTGCGGCTAGCTATTGTTAGTTGTGAAGTTTGTTAAATAATATACGTAATAAAAACTCGATATTGACCCTCGTAGACTAGCTTGCCTATAGGGCGAAGATGGCCCCCAATGAGGCGGGCCGACCCCAAAGGGACTCCTTAAGTATATTTATATTAATTACGATAATTAGGGTATCGAGGGGGCTTAAAAATCTATTAAGCCCTAGAGGGGGGGACCTATTAAGGGGTATTTTTAATAAAATAAGTTCTTATTAAAATAGTATTTTAATTAGCTAATTTCTTAACTAGTTATCTAACTAATTATCTAAGTAATAGTTTATATATATTAATAAGTTTATTTAATAAGTTTATTTAATAAGTTTATTTAATAAGTTTATTTAGTAGATTTATTTAGTTTAAATAGAGCTTTAAGTAATATTAAAAGTAATAAAAATAAAAGAATTTTTATAAGCTCTAGTATGTAATAAATATTAGCCCTTTTAGCCCTTTCTCTAGAAACCTCTATATTATTATTAAAGTTTAGAACCTCTATAATTAAGGGCTACTTCTAACCTTTATAACCGACCTTTATTATCAACCTTTTTAACTAGTACTACCATAATATAACTTACTTATCTTAAATTAAATAGTAGTTTTCGTATTAAAATTATTATATTACGTTAAGTACGTACTTAAGGTATATTATATATATTATATAATTAAAAAGTATACTATATTATATAATTTTTTTAAAAGCATAATCCTATTAAGGTCGATCTTTTACGCTTATAAAGCTAAAAAAACTACTATATACTTTAACTCTATATATACTATATATTTATTACTTTATTTTTTTATTAAAGTTAAAAACGCCTTATTATTTATCGTTATTATTATTATTATTATTACTATTACTATTACTTTTCAACTATTTACTTACTTAGATAAACTTTATTAAAATACTAAAATACTAATAACTTATCGATTCTTTAATAACTAAAGTTCGATCCTATAGCTACTATATTAAATAACCCTGAGCTATAAAACCGTTTTAATAAATACTATTTCTATAATATTAATTTATAAAAATAAATAAATATATTATAATAAGCGTCGCCCTTATTAGCGCCCTTTAATATAATATAATAATATAAATAAGCCTAGACTTAATAATATAATTAATAACTTAAAAAAGTATAAGCGAGCGTATTAAATAAGAATATTAATAAAAAGAAGCTATTATTAAATAAGATAAAAAGAAAATAAGGGTAATATTTAGCTATTAAAAAGGTAATTAATATATTATAATAAGATTATTAGTGTCTTAAACTTAGTTAGTATTTACGGCTAGCTATTATTAATTATAAAGTTTATTAAGTACGTAATAAAAACTTAATATTAACCCTCATAAACTAGCTTACTTATAAGGGCAAAGTTAGTCCTTAATAAGGCGGGCCGACCCTAAAGGGTTATATATTATATATTTATTATTTTATTTCCTTTATTAAAGTTAAAAACGATACTTTTTTTACTATTTATTATTATTATGTGATGAAATTATTTATTTATTTTTAAATATATATTATTAATATATTAAGATTTATTAGTCCCTAGGGCTTTTTTTAATAACTAAGTTCGATTTTATAAGTATTATATTTAAAAACCCCGAATTATAATAAGGTTATTTAAAGGAATATAGCCTAGATATTATTAATTTAAAGATTTAAAATAAATATATTAATATAAGTATTACTTTTATTTATTTTTATATACTACCTCTATTTATTACTCAGGCAGTTCTCAATATCGGTTATATAATATTAATATATAGTATTAATAGATACTCCTATTATCTTATTAAATTATTTTTATAGTTTTTACTTTTTTTAAACTTTCCTCTTATAAAGTTTATAACCACGGATCTATAGCAAAGGTATTACCCTTATTAATAATTAATTTATATAATACGGCCTCGACCTAATAATTTTAAATATTATTAATATTTTAAAATCTAGTATAGGAGTAAGTTAAAAAAGTAAAAAGGATATTTAAAATTATTAAATAAGTTAGAAAATAAGTAGTTTTAGCTTTAGTTATTTAAAAGTAATTAATATATTACATTATTAATAATAGTTTAAGCTATATTAATAGTTATAGCTAGTTATTATTAATTATAAAGTTTATTAAGTAAATATATATAATAAAAACTTAATATTAACCCTTGTAAATTAACTTACTTATAGGCAAATATATAGCTCAATACAGGCTAACTCAAAGGGGTATTATATTATATAACTTTTAAAATAAGTAACTAATAGTATAACTAAACATAAGTACCTTTTTTAATAAAAGCTCTATATATATTATAAAATATTATTATATTTTTTTAATTTAATAAAATATATATAGCCTCTAGTTATTATAATAATTTACTAGGAGTAATTATTAATAAAAGCGTAGCCGTCTTTTTATAGCGGCCCGCCCGCCTATTACTACTTTACTAATAACCTTTTAGGGTTATATATTACTAATATCCTCTTTATTAACGTCCTCTTTATCAACGTCCTCTTTATTATTATCCTCACCCTCCGTAGTATAAATATAAGTATATATAAGACTTTCTTTATTAATAACTTTTTTATAAAATAATAACCAACTTTTTAACTTTTTAACTTTTTAAATAATAATTATATTATTACTAAACATTAAGTACTTTACTACTCAACTTCTAATAATCTATACTTTATTTTTAACTAACCTGATTTAATAATAATACTTTCTTCTCTAGCCCTATCTACTATTAACATAGTTTAGCTTTAATAATAATTACTTAACTATACGCTACGTATTAATTATAATCGTTATAAATAGTATTAAATACTTAGGCCCTTATTAAATAAGTAGCTATTACTATAATATTAATAAAAATAATATTATTATGAATAGCCTAACTTCTAATTAAAATAGAAACTTTTATTAATTTTAATTTTATTTAAATACCTTTTAAAGTACTTAATATAAATACTATTTATTTTTAATATAATTTAAATAAATAAAAACCCTATTTTTTAAAAAAAAATAAATAAAAAAGAAATAAGGTATTATTAAATAAGATACGCTCCTAAAAATATAATAAAAATCGAGGCTAATAATAAGACTATTTAAATATAGATAAGTTAAAATAATAATATCAAATTTAGGAATTATAAATAAGTTTATTAAGTTATTTATTATAACGATTTAAGAACTTAAGGATATAAAAGAAGGGATCTATTTATTATTTAATAGCTCGGTTATTAATAGATCTCTTATATTTATTTTAAGGGTATTAGGTTCTATAAGGTATGTTAGTATGTTAGGTATTTAGTATTATTTGTTTTTAATTCTATTTCTATTAATCGCTTAGACAGTTCTTAATATTAGTTATATAGTATTAATATATAATAATACATACTCTTACTATCTTAATAAACTATTTTCTTTTATTTTTTTATTTCTTTTTATAAAGTTTATAATTATAGATTAATAATAATATTAAGTACTTAATATTATTATTTTATAAGCCTTATACTTAGCTAATGCCGTTAATCCGTAGTTATAAACTTTGTAAAAGGAAAAATTAAAAAAAAGGTAAAAGAAAATTATAAAAAATAGTCTAACGAGACGGTGGGAGTATCCACTGATACTATGTAATAATACTGTATAACCAATATTAAGAACCGCCCGAGCAACCCGCAGAGGTAAAATAAATAAACAAATAGTTTAAAAATTATATAACAAAGCTTAGGCCGAGGAATAGTTTTAAAAAAAAGTTCAAAAATTTATAGAGGGATAAATTTAAAAAATATTTTTTAATTATATAAAAATAATTAATATAGTTTAATATATTCATTAGTATAAGTTTAGTTAGTATAATAGTTATAGCTAGATATTATTAGTTATAAAGTTTATTAAATATATAATAAAATCTTAATATTAAACTTAATAAGATTATTTTATTTATAAGTATAAAATTCGCCGCTAATAAGGCGGGCCGGACCTTATAAGAGAAAGCCGTATTTATAGATTTTTTTTTTTAAAAAATAATATTAATTAGTACTATAACCTTAGGTTAAATTTTATATTATAAAACGGTATTATAAACTAATAATAACTTATTTTAATATTTTAAATCTTATTATATATATTTAAAAGAATTAGTAATAATAACTTATAGCGGTTTTTAATCTTAATAAAAGAAATAAAATAACGAATATATAGTATATATAAGTAATTTTTTTTTATATATTATTTATTTTTAATTCTACCTTTATAAATTACTCAGGTAGTTCTTAATATTAATTATATAATATTAATATATAGTATTAATAAATACCCCTACTATTTTATTAGACTATTTTTTATAATTTTATTTAATTTTATTTAACTTTTTTTTTATAAAGTTTATAATTACGGATTAAAAACGATATTAGGCGCGCGGCTACTTTATAAACCCTCGCACTTAGCTAAGTTCGCTACCCTTCTAAGTAACGGCCTTATAATGATAATATCTAAGATACCCTCGTTATTATTAATCCGTAGTTATAAACTTTATAAAAGGGAAAGTTAAAAAAGTAAAAAAAAAATATAAAAATAGTCTAATAAAATAATAAGGGTATTTACTAATATTATATATTAATACTATATAACTAATATTAAGAACCGCCTGAGCGATTAATAAAAATAAAATTAAAAATAAATAATATATAAAATAAAATAAAACTAAAATCAAATAATAGGAGTATTTATTAATATTATATATTAATATTTAGATAAGTTAGTATTATTCTTAATAATAATAACAAAAGTATTTTTAATATTATTATTATAAACTATTATTATTTTAAGTAATTATAAACTTATTTAAATATATAAGCTTATAAAGTAATAATATTATATTTAATATTATTATTAATCCGTATAAACTTTTCAAAAAAATCTAAAAGTTAAAAATTAAAAATAAAATTATAAAAATAGTTTTCTAACACTTCTATTATTAACCTTTTTAGCTAGCGCCTTTACATAAAGAAACTTATACTTATTTTTATTTTTACTTTTACTAATTCCTTAAGCATTTCTTAATATTAGTTATATAATATTAATATATAGAATTAATAAATACCCTACTGTTTTATTAAACTATTTTCTTAATTTCTTTTACTTTTCTAACTTTTTTATAAAGTTCATAATTACGGATTAATAATAATATTAAATATAGACGCTACTATCTTATAAACTACTTATTTAGTTAAGTTTATAGCCCTTTAAGTAATAATAGTTTATAATAATAGTATCAAAATACCTTTATTACCATTATTAAAAATAATACTAATTATTAATATTTAGTATATATTAATTTATACTTATACTATATACTCGTGATTTTATTTTTATTATCATTATTATTATCGTATTATTATTATTATATTATTATTATTACTATTAAACCGTTTATTTTAAAAGAAATTTAAATATTAAAATACTAATTCGTTAGCTTATAAAGCTATTTTAAGGGTATATTTAGTAATTTAATTTTATTAATATTATATTTATTAATTTTAATTTATAAAAGATTATTAAAAGGAGTATAAGTTAGTTATTATTAATTTAAAAGTTTTTAAAAATATAAATACTCTTATAATTATTATTATTATATTATTATTATTAAACTTATATAGTAGTTTTTTTTTAGCTTTATAAGTATAAAATATCGACCTTAATAAGATCATACTTTTAGGAAATTATATAATACGTTATATTTTTAATTATATAATATATATAATATACCCTAAGTACGCACTTAATATAATATAGTGATTTTAATACAAAAATTATTATGTAATTTAGAATAAGTAAGTTACTTTTTTTATTATATAGTAATACTAATTAAAAAGGTTAATAATAGAGGTTAGTTATAATAGTTAGTTATAATAATTAGTTATAAAAGTTAGAAGTAGCCCTTAATTATAGAAGTTCTAAATTTCAATAATAACGTAGAGGTTTTTAAAAAAAAGGGCTAAAAGGGCTAATATTTACTACTTATACTAAAGCTCGTCCCTTTAGGGTCGGCCCGCCTTATTAGGGGCTATCTTCGCCCTATAAGTAAGCTAGTCTTATTAAGGTTAATATTAAGTTTCTATTATATAATAAACTTTATAACTAATTATAACTAGCCGTAGTTATTAATATAACTCTAACTATTACTAATAATATAATATATTAATCGCTTTTTAAATAGCTAAAAACTACTTCCTATTTTCTAACCTATTTAATAATCTTAAAATATCCTTTTTATTTTTTTAATTTACTCTTATACTACGACTTTAGAGTATTAATAATACCTTAGAGTCGGTTAGGTATTTTAGGCTATATTATATAAATTAAGTACTAATAAAAGTAATACTTATATTAATATACTTATTTTAGATTTTTAAATCGATAGTATTTAGACTATATTCTTTTGAATAACCTTATTATAGTTCGAGGTCTTTTAATATAATATTTATAGGATTAAACTTCTAATTATTAAAAAGCCCTAGGGATTAATAAGTCTTAGTATATTAATAATATATATTTAAAATAGATGATTCGATAGCGTAATAATAATAAACAGTAAGGGAAGTAGCGTTTTTAATTTTAATAAAAGAAACAAAGTAACGAATATATAGTATATTGTCACGGCACTGGGCGCTAGGCCCCTGTGCGCTCGGGCCTCAGGCACCGAGCGGATCCCCTACGGGTCACGTAACCACTAGACCGCTGAGCCCAAAAGCCCAGCGCCCCAGATTCCGCCCACTAGTCTACTTTTTCCCTCTTCACGTTAAGTTACGTTACGTCTATTAGGTCAATACAGCAGCGTTCCGACCTACCTCGAGTTCCCTTTCGTAATACTACTTAACGTTATTTATAAACCCTCTATTCTCTAAAAACAGAACGATAATATCTTAACTTATTAAACCCGCTATAATAAATAACCACTTTTATTAAAAAGAAGTACAATACTAAATAATAGCTAACTAATTAACTACGTAAAGTAATTAATACCCCCTAAATATATATACCTCCTTTACTAAACGCTATAATCCGAGATAAGAGCTAGGGAGGATAAATATCCCTTTATATTAATAACTTTTAATAAAACCACTACTTATATAAATAGTACTAGAATATAATAAGTACTAACAAAACTATTAAACTCTTTATATTTAACCCTAAGGTTAACCTCACTAACTAACTTATTAAATAGTTTTTACTCTCTATTATATAAAATAATTACCTCGATTTTCTTTATTATATTATTAATAAGTACGTAACCCTATTTAAATTTATAATAAGGACTCTTTAATAATACTAAATAATACCTTATTAACTTTAAGTTTATTTAAAATCTATATATAAAAATAATAATATTACCCTTTATACCTAAATTAAAAGCTAGTTAAAGATATATATTACTTAGTATTAGCTTAAATAAGTATTAGTTTTTATAATTAATTAGCTAGTAATAATACTAAATAGTTTTATAAAATAACTAAAAAAATATTAAAGTTTTTAATATAACTATTATAAAATTTCAAAATATTAAAAATAACTAAAAAGGCCTTTTATACTAATACTATACTTAAGCACGTTTAATAACTAAAAACGGTTTTATATTTAATATTAATAATAATAAGTACGGTAATAATAATAAGGCTTATTACGTACTTAAGTAATATCTTACTTATTTTAAAATATAAAATAGCTATAAAGTTACCCGGCCTCGGCTTATTAGCCCTCTATTAAATTAAATAAAATACTTAACGTCCCTGTTTTTATAAATAATAATAATAATAAGGCCTAAAGTTCCCTATTAGCTTTAATATATTACGAAGTATTTTAAAAATATAAACTATAATATTAATAATTATTACTTAAAATATATTATTAATAAAATTAGTAATAATATAGCTAAGTTTATTTATTTTATATTAGTTATTTATAAGATTTAAATTATTAACTATTATTATATGCTAAAGTTAGTTTATATTAGCTTAATTATTATAAATAATATTAGTTAAAAGCTAAATATTTTTATTATTATTCTTAAAAATATTTATTAAAAGCGCTTTATATTTACTAAGCTTATTTATATTAATAAGCTCTTTAAGTCTTAATAAAGCGCTATTTTTATAATAAGCTCCTTATATACTTTTAAAACTAAGCTATTTCTAAGTATTTAGATAAGGATATTACTTTTTAGAAGTATATTAGTACGTTATTTAGCTTATTAATATTATATAGCCTCTAATAACTAGTAATAAGGTTTAGAAGAATATTATACTTATTTATATTATTCTTATTAAAAATAAAAGAAGTAATACTACTAAGTAATATACTTATAGCTAAATTATTAATTATAAGACTATTCCTAAGGCCCTATATTAAAAGCTTAAGGATAATAGTACTTACTTTATTTATAATAAGTTTAGTTATATTTATTACCCTAAGAAGCCGCTATTATTATAATTATTATAAATATTATTATTAATAAGTAGTATATTTTAGACCTAAAAACTAAGCTCCTTAATATAAATAACCTCTTAATTAAGAAATAAATATAAAAAAATAGAAAATTAATAATTTATTTAGTAAACTTATAAAAAAACTTTATAAAAGGTAACTTCTTAAAATTAAGCTTATAATAATATTTAATAAATATAGAATTTATTTAAAAGCCTTATTCAATATAGGAGCTAATAAGTACGGATTTATAAATAACTACGTAACTTTATTATTATAAAATTTTTATGTAGCCCTATTTAATAAATTATTACGCCCTATTCTTATTACTAGATTTAATAATAAACGATTAGAAAATATTAGTATAATATAGATTATTAATTTATATATTAACTATTAAATTTTTTAAAATACCTATTTTAATTTAATATAAAGCTACGACCTAATCCTTAAATAGAAGTAGTTTAAGTATTATAAAATTAACTTAAATATATACTATAGGCGCTTAATATAGCCTAAAGAATTATTATTATAAAATACTCTATTTATTATTATTTAGGATATAAAAGACTTATATACCCCGAGGTTATTAATATATAATACTAAATCGATACTAAATAATAATAAAAATATTTAAAATAAATATAATATAATATAATAAGTAACTATAAAAAGTAGGTAATATTTAAACTTATTAAAATATTTTATTAATTATAAAGTTTATAAAACTAATATATATAGCGGTTTAATAACGCTAAGAATACTTAGAAAATAAACTATATACTCGCTAATATAATATTAATATTTATAAAAAATAAAACTTATATAAGCTTTTATTTAATAAAAAATAATAATAATATTTTAAATATTATTTTTATTAATACCTTAGCGTTTAAAATTAATTTAAAGTACGAGGATATAGAACTAAGTTTTATATTATTATATAAGCTAAATTATATAATTAAGAATAAGAAGGACCCCTAAAGGATAATAACTAAGAGACCTATAACTTTATTATTATAAAGCTTTTAAAGGCACTAAGGCCCTAAATAGACGTATTTAATAAAGTAATAAATAATATATTAGTACTATATTATAATTATAATTATAAAATAGAGCTTATAGAGGAGGCTAAAAAGCTTATTTATTACCCTTTATAAATAATTAGTACTTAAGCTAAAAATAACTAGAGCTTACTTTTTAAAATACTTTTATAAGGGTTTATTGCTTAATAACGCCCCTTTATATTATTAATACTATTTATTAAAAAGTATAATAATAGCTTATAATTTTATATTAATTTTAAAAATTAAATAAGATTATTAAAAAAACTAATACCCTCTACTTTTAATTAACAAAATATTAACGTAACTAAGCCGAATTAAGGTATTTATTAAACTTAATATTAAATAAGCTTTTATTATATTTATTTTAACCTTATTTTAGAGGACTTTATAACGTTTTATACTTATTATATATAAATATAAAATATTACCCTTTAGCCTTTATAATAAACTAATTACGTATTAATAATATATAAATAATATATTAATAGAATATTTAAATAATTTTTATATTACGTATATAAATAATATTTTAATCTTTTAAATAACCCTTTATAATACTATAAGTATATTATAAAAGTATTAAACTATTTATAAAAACTAGATTATAGGCTAATATTAAGAAATATAAATTTAATATTATTATTATAAAGTACTTAGGCTTTATAATTAGTATTAATAATATATAACTTAATAAAAATAAGGTCTTTATTATAAAACTAAAAGCCGTTTATAATGCTTAAAAATATTTAATTATTTTTAATTTTTATAATTTTTATAAAAGTTTATAAAAATTACGGTACTTAACTAAATTATTAACGAAGCTAACTAATAAGGAGTACCCTTTTAATTTATATTAATTATAATAATACGTTTAAAATACTAAAATTATTCTTTATAATAATACTTATACTCTATTATTTTAAGCCTAAGCTATTTATATACTTAGAGATTAATATTAAACTTAGTATATATTAAAGCCCTAATTTAATAATAAATAGATAATAGCTTATAGTACTTAGTAACGTTCTATTTAAAAATAATAAATAATATAGAACTTAATTATATTATATATAATAAAAGATATTAATAATAATTATTTATTTAAAAAGTAATATACTAAGCTTATTAATTATTATTAAAAGTTTAATATTATTATAAACTATTAGCCGTTTTTATTTTTATAACAAAGCGCTTACTTAATTTATAATAAGCTTATTAGGCTAGCGCCCTAGCTAATTTTAATTTTTAAATTTAGTATTACTTAGGGTAAGAAAATATACTTATTAACATATTATTAGAAAAACGAGAATATTAAGACTTAATAAGTACTAAAAAGGTTAATTAAACCTAAGTCTTATTATTACTAAAATTATTATTATTAAATATCGTTACCGAGTTACGAATATTATTAAAAACGTAGTATAATAACCTGACTTTTATATTAAAAATAAGCTTTAAGGTATTTATTAATTAAAAGTACTAAAGCTTAACTATAACCCTATAATAATATTACTAATATTAATATAAATACTAGTAATTAAGGGTTATGAGCGCTAAAAATTTAAAATAATAGATTATTTATAATAAATAATAAGCTTATTATATTTAAAAGGATAATTTATATATTATAATAATTTACGAGGTTTATAAATAAAAACTCTTTATGTATTTAGAACATAATAAAATAATTAAAATAATTAAATAGTAGTACTATTAGCTTAGTTTTATAATAAATATATATTAATATATTAGAAATTATTATACGTACTATTACTCTTAAAAACCCTATAATAAGCTAAGGAGCTAAAGCCTTTACCTATACTTAACTACTTATAATAATATATTTTAATAAATTTTATAATAATACCCCTAATTAAAAGGTTATAATATAATATATATAATAGTTAATAAATTAAATAAAAGAGCTATTTTAATACCCTATTATAAAATTATTATAGTATAAGATATAAACTAAATATTTTATAAGCGAGTATTATTAATTTTTAAGCTACTTAAGATTATTATTTTTAATTATAACTTTTAATTTATATTTAATTTTTAAAAAAGCTTTATATATTTTATAATATTAAGTTATAGTTATTAATAATAAACTATTCGTAAATAGATAATTAAATTAAAATTTTAAATTAATACATCCTCTAGTAGTTATAGTCCCTAATTAATTATTATTAAAATAATTAGAGTAATATATTACTTATAATAAATTTTACTTACGTAGCCTAACTTAATAAAATTATAAAATTATTACTTTTTAAAATTAAATTTAGCTATTAGCTTTAACTATTTTTAACTAAATTATTAAAATTTAACGCTTTAACTTAATTAAAAAAGCTTAATTATATTAAAATTTAGTAAATAGCCTAGGTATTTATAAGGCTTAAGAAATTATTAAGGGTAATATAAAAATACTTAAGTAAAATATTAAAAATATACTAATTATTATTAATAGCTTAACGATTTAAAGGTTAATAATAAAGTATTTATAAACGTATTTTATTAAAAATTAATAACGCTAATAAGCTATAGTAATCTAGGCTAGCCTAGCTTATTATAGGTACTACTTATTATAGGTACTAGCTTAAGTAATATATAAATTATAGAGCTACTTATAGGAGTAAAGCTTACTTAATTTTTATTTAAATAAACTATAAAAACTATAGAAGATCCCTTATTTAAATAATATTAAGACCCCTATTATTAGTTTATTATAATATTAATAAGCCTAAATACGAAGTTTTATAAATAATTTAATTATAGTTATAATATAATAAATTATAATACTAAGCCGATTAAAAGAGTATAATAACGATCTAATATAATATAATATAAAAAGCTTTTATTATGCTTTAATAGCGCTATAAGCTTTTATAAATAATACTTTATAACTACGGACTGCTATAAAACTTCTTATTATAAATAAAAATAGCGGTTAGTAATAGCCTAGCCCTATTATAAGCTAATAATAATACTATAATAACCCTTATTATAATAAATTTATTAATAAATATAAATATTTAAAGGACTTATTAAACTTCCTTCCCTTATAACTTCATTAAAAGCTACTATTTATTACAGCTAGCTAATCGTAGTAAGTATATTAGCAGAAGTTAAGGCTATAAATACTAAGTAAATAATATCGTAATCATAAATAGCTTCCTAAAACTATATTTATAAATTATAAAATAAATAAAACTTCGGTAATTAATCGTAATCTTATTAAAAGGGTTCTTAATAAAAATAGCTAAAAGCGATTATAAGATCTAATACTAAGTTAATTACTAAAAAGCTATAAAAGTCTATCCTAAGCCTAACTTAAATTTATATTATATATAAGTCTCGTTTTTAAATATATTTTTATAATATTATTATTTATAATTACTTAACCGTTTATTAAATAGTTATTCGTCCTGTTTATATATAATCGTTTATCCTATTTTTTATAAGTATCCGTTTTTATTTTATTATATAATTATAATTGCGTAATTTATTTATATATTTTTATCCCGAGAGGAGTTACCTAAGTTTTATTTTTATATATATAATATAATAGCTGCTGTAAGTCTTATAGGGCAGGCCCTAGCCTTTATTATATATATTAAGTTATAATATTATTAGCTTTTTTAAAAGTTTAGTTCCTAAACTTATAAATAGTTACTTATTCTTAAATTAAGGAATTATTAAGTCTATTTTTATTAAAAATATACTAATATAATATTAAATTAAATCAAAAATTAAAATCTTAAATAACTATTTCTTATTATTAATTATTATATATTATTTATTTTTTAATAAAAGTATAAAAATAATACCTTATTTAAATTATTACTAGTAGTATCTAGTATTTAGTTTTTTTAATTTGAAATTTATAATATATATTATTAGCTAAGTATATTATATAATACTTTTACTAATATTATTTATATTTATAAGTATTTATTATTTTTATATTTATTATTTAGTTAATAATATAGTTAATCGTTTAGTAATAAAATCTAATTAACTAAATTATAAAAATAGGTAAAAGAATTACGTTTTTAAAAGAGGGTTATAAAATTATAAAAGAAAGCTAATACTTATTAAAAGCTTAAGTAGAGTTAAATAAGTTATTATTTAAATTAAAATATCTCCGTACTTAAAAGCGGATAGTTTTTAAAAAGCTATATTATATTAAATAAGTTTTTAAGGACGTTAAAAAGCTTTATTAATAGCCCATGAAATATAAACTAATAGTATTTTAAAATTATTAACTAAGACACTATAATAATTAAGAGTTCTAAGTTTAATTTTAATTTTAGTACTTAAGAAATTATTAAAAGTTCTAAAAGTTCGTAATAAGTTCTTATATTTTTTTATATCTATAGTTTTTCTATTTAATTAAAAATTCTTATATTTTATTTTTAATTTTATAGTTAATAATTTATTTAATTTCGTATTTTAGTTCGTTAAGTTTTATAATAATATAATCTTTTATATATAAACCTTTAGGTATTAGTTTAAGAAGTAAAATATAAAAACTAAATAATACTTTATTATATCTAGGAATTTTAATTTATAATTAATATTTAAGACTTTTAAATAATTTTAAAAGTTTAAGTTTTTATAATTTAATTTATTATTTAGTTATTTTATTTTAATATTATAATAAAAGAGATAAGTATTATTTCCTTTTTAAAATTAATCCTCTAATTTTTAATTTATCCATGTTTTTTTATATATTAGTATATAAACTTAAAATTTAAAAATACTTTTTTAAAACTTTTTAAATTTTATTTTATTATACTTATTATTATTTTAATAATTTATAATCCTTATTATATTTCTTTATATATTATTAATTAGTATTTATAATTTAAATAGAACGAGGATTTTTTATATTTTTGCTAATTATATTATTATATATAAATTAGGCTATTAGTAATAATATAACCTAGTTATTTTAATTGTAATTTATATAATAACGGAAGTATATTTTTAAAATTTAGTTAATCCTTTTATTTAACTATCGGTTTATAAATAAAAAGAAGTTAATAATTTATAATTTATACTAAGTTACGAGATTAGAGATTTTTAAAATTTTAAAATAAATAGAGAGCCTTTATTAAAAATAATTTTTTTAGTTTATTATAATTAATAATAACGACTTTAAAAAAATATATACTAATTCTTTTATATTACTAGCTTTTTTATAAAGTATAAAATAAATAAACTTAGTAAGTCGATTAATTATAATTAAAATATTATTATATTTTATATTCATAAATAGTTCTTTTAATTTTAATAATTTAATAATAAAATCTTATAAAATTAATTATTATATTTCTATAAGTAATTATAATAATTATAACTTACCGTAAGGTTTATATAAGCTATTCTTATTTTTTTATAAGTCGCAATTCTTAATTACTTTTATAATTTTTATATATATAATAAATTTATTATAATACTAGCAAATCGTTTTTATATTTTAATAACTCCTTAATAATTATATATAAATATATTATAAATTTTTATAATAAGCTTAGGGGTTATTTTTTAGTTAGGCTAGTATTAATCTTTTAGTTATTATAAAAAGCTTTATAATTAATATAAAACTACTATTCTTTTTTTAAGAATAACTTTATTTTTTAGGGACCGTAACTTTATAATTAGGTCTTTTACTAAGAGCGTTTATTTTATTATTTTTAAATTTTTTAATAAATAATTTAGAAATTATATTTAAATAAGAACTTACTCTATTTAATTTATTATTTATTTAAGTTTTTATTTATTATAAAGTTTATAAGGTTTTTATAATCTATATAAACTATAATTTTATACTTAATTCTAAATAATTATAGTCTCTATTTTTAAAATACTTTAATAATAGTTATTAGTTCCTTATTATAAATTTGTTAATTTAATTCTACTTTATAAAATACTTTAGAATAAAAATAATATAAATAAAGTTTTTTATTTATCTTATTATCCTAAGACTGCTCTTATAATAAAGTTTAAAATATTAGTTTTAATTTGAAAGGTTTTAAGGGTTTAGAATTATAATAATTAGTTTAAAAATAATTATATTTTTAATTTTAATAAATACTTTTTATACTTTAGATTTTAAATAAATAGAGTATTTTTTATATTAAGTTATTAAGAGGTTTAATAATATTAATATAATCTTTAAGGAATTGTTAATAAAAGTTAACGAATTTCAAGAATTTTTATATATTTTTAACGTTTTATAATATAGGCTAGTCCTAATTATTTTTACTTTTAATATTTATATATAGATTTATTTTAGCGTAATAATATATTTAAAAAATTTTTTTTATATATAGAACTTATACTTAAAGAGTTCGGTATATAGCTTAGTATCTTAGAGTTTTAAAATACTATATAAATATACTTTTATATATCTTAAAGTTAAAAAAATAAGAATATTATTAATATAAATAATAATAAAAATATTAATAAACTCCTAGAGTATATAATTAAGTATTATTTAAAAGTTATTAGAGTATTAATAAGTCCGAAGAGTATAACGAGATACTTAAAAGTCCCCTATAAATTCAAAATACTATTTTTATTCGTTTCTTCTTTAATTTAAATCTAATTAAACGCTTTTTAAAATTTATTATACTAAACTAATTAGCTCTATATAATAGATTTCTAAGCTCGGTAATAAATAATAAAAATAATAATTCTTCTTTATAATTTCGTTAACTTTCTTATAGTTAATAATAAGTCTCGATTTTCCTCTTTTTTAATATAAAAATAAAAGAAATCCTATAAGAAAATTTAATAATTAAATATATCCCTTTTAAGTTTTTCGTTAATATATTTATTAAGGTATTTTTATTCTTCTTAGTTTATTAAGTATATTAAATAGAACCTAAGTTATACTCTTTTTTAAGTTCGATTTTTATATCCTAGTTACTATATTCTAATAATTCTATTTCTTTAGGTTTTATAAATAGTTTTAAATAAATATATATAGTACTCTTTAAGTATAGTTTAGAGTTATTATAATTTTTAATTATTATTATTATATATAAACGCTTTATAGCTTTTACTATTTTAATAAAAGCTATATATTATATTTATTTTTATCTTTTAGGGGTTATTAAAAATCCGTTTAAACCCTTTTTTTTTAAGTCGTTTAGTAATTAGATTTTTTATAAGACCTAGCTAGTAATCTAATCTATTTATAAGTTATACTTTTATAATTATAAAATTTTTAAAATAATATCAAGGTTTTTAATTTTTATAATATTATATTATAATTATTCTTATTAATCGTTAATATATATTAAGAAGTATATAGTTTCTTAATTAATATATTTAGTATTATAATTAACTTTTTCTTTTTATTATTTATAATAAATATAGGTTATTTTTATATTTATAATAAGTTGCTTATTTACTATTCTTAGTAATATAGCTTTTTTATATACCGCTATTAATTATAATACGCAGTCTATATTTATATATTTTAAGCTTAATTTATAAATATATATTATTATACTATTTAGTTATATATAGGAACTTTTTTAGTTTTTGCTTTTATTATTCTTTTATAATTAGCTTAATTAGTTTTTTAAAAATCTATTCTTTAGTTATACTTTTATTTAATTTATTTTTCTCGTTCTCTAAGCTCATAATTTAAAACGTAATAAATCTAATAATAGTTATACTTATATTCGTCCTATTTTATATAATCACTATTTTAATATTATATAAAAAGTATAAGTCTAGTTTAAATATTATTTTATTAAGTTTATTAAAGTATATAAGTATTTAGTAGTTTAGTAGCTAATTATTAACATAAATATTTTTAATAAATAGATTGTTATTTTTTAAAGGTAAAAATAATTATCCTTTTAAGTAAGAGATATTAAAAGTACTTATTATTAAGGTATTTTACTTAAAATAATTCTTTATAAAATACATCCTCAATATTAAATAAAAACTATTTTCTTTAATTAATAATATTATAAGTACTTTTAAATTAACTAGTTTTATAGAACTATACTATTTAGTTATTTTTATATAAATTAATATTTTTATACCATAGTTCTTTAGGTTCTTTATTAAAATTAGTATTATTTATATTAGGATAGAATTTATAATTAATTTTTATTTAAGTACGTTATTAAGTAATATTATAAAGTTTATCCAAATTATAGGGTAATTCTTTATTAAAAATATAATTATTAGAGCTGATTTTAAGTTTATTTTTTTAAATTAAAAGTTTACTTTTCTGTTTTTAATTTTAAAATTGAGGTCGAGCCTTTTAATTACTTCGATTTTATTTTTACGTTTTAGGTCCTTAAGCTATTCTTTAATTTTATAAATAAACTTTTATTTTTATTATTTTATTTTATTATATAAATAGATTTAGTTAGTAATTATATTTTTATATTAAGATTTTTTTTTAGTATAAAGATTCTTTATTCTTAGTAATTATCCTCTATTAAAATCTTTTCTTATTATTATAAATATTTAAGCTTATCGGGCTAATTACTAAGTTATACTTAGATAGTTTTATAAGCTATTAATAAGGTTTAAATATACTTTTATTATATTTTTAAGGTTATCCGTAGCGTTTTATTTCTTAGTTATAGTAAAAGTTTTTATTTTTAAAAAAGCTTAGGGTACTACTTTATTTATTCCTTACTATCTTAATAAATAAAATAGTTATTATGTAGTAGTTTTTTTTAGCTTTATAAGTATAAAAGATCGATCTTAGTAGGATTACGCTTTTAAAAGAAATTATATAATACGGTATACTTTTTAATTATATAATATAATATACCCTAAGTACGCGCTAACATAATATAATAATTTTAATATAAAAACTATTATTTAATTTAAGATAAGTAAGCTATACCTTTCGTTACGTAGTAGTGCTAGCTAAAAAAGTTAACGGTAGAAGTCGGTTATAAAAATTAAAAGTGGCCCTTAACCATAAAGGTTTTAAACTTTAATAATAATATAGAGGTTTTTAGAAAAAAGGCTAAAAGGGCTAATATTTATTACTTAAAGTTCATAAAAATTCTTTTTATCCTTATTACTTCTAATATTACCTAAAGCTTTATTTAAACTAAATAAATTTATTAAATAAACTTACTAAATAAACTTACTAAATAAACTTATTAATATATATAAATTATTATTTAAATAATTAGTTAGATAACTAATTAAGAAGTTAGCTAATTAAAATACTACTTTAATAAGAACTTATTTTACTAAAAATACTTTTTAATAGGTCCCCCCCTCTAGGGCTTAATAAATTCTTAGGCCCCTTAATACCCTAGTTATTATAATTAATATAAGTACGTTTAAAGAGTAGCGTAGTGCTTTTTAATAATATAGAATCCGGTTAGGTAATAATATAAATATTATAAATAGCTAGGCTAATACGAATATTAAAATTTAATATATTAATACTAGTTTAAAAATTATATTTTATAGAGCTAGAAATTTTTTAATACGGGTTATATTATAAATATAAGGGATTATATAAGGGTTTTTAACTTTTAATAAGAAGGAGTATATAATATAGGATCTAGCTACTTATATAAGCTAGTATTAAGAAGTCTTATACGTATTAAAATAAATAAAGCTCGCTTTATAAACGGGTAATAAAAGGTTAGGAGTTATTTTAGTTAGTAATTAGGTACGGAGCGTAATATACTTAGTTTTCCTTAATATATAATATATAATACGGCCCTAGTAGATTGCTCCGTCGGGGGGAAAATAATTATTATTATAGTAAGTTATTTATAAAAGTTATTTATAGGGGACTTCTTTACTAATAATATTAGCTCGCTTTTTTAAAATAGGTTAATATTAAATATACTTAGGCTATTAGTAATCTTTAATTATATATCCTAGCTTATTATAGTTATAATACTTAAAATCCTTTTTTAATAAGGTTATTTTTCTTAGTAATATTAAGGTTTATAAATCTATTATAATAACTAATAATAATTATTAGTTTATATTTATACTTACTATTAGGCTTAGAGTAGCTATTTTATATATTCTACTTTATATTTAAAGTATTATTTATAAAGTTTATTATTAATCTTAATAATTATATTAATATAGTTATAAAGTTCGTTTAGTTAGTCCTAATAAAAGAGTTTATCTTTAACTTCCTCTTTTAAACTATAATAAAAGCTATTATAAGTACTTTATTATCCTAATTAAGTTTAAAAATAACTTATTAAAATTCCGAAGTATACTTACTAACTAAGCCTTTTAAATAAGGGTTATAAGTCTTTATTTAGTAATTCGTTCTTTATCTAGGTTACTAAAAATTTCCTTAAGTTTTTTTTTTTAAACTTATTATAATTATCGAAATTTTTTTTAATATCTACTTTTTATATTTTATATTTATTCTTAAGATAATCTCTTATAAAGGGTTCGAACTAAGTAAGGGCGTCCTTTTTAAAAAAGGATATTATATAGTAAACCTTATTTACTTTAATAATAAAAAAGATTTATAATAATATAAGTAAGCCTTAGTTCGAATAAAAAATCCTTAGAATATATCCGGGGACCCGTTATAAGGTTCTAGTTCGGAGTACTTAGCTCTAAGTACTAAAAGGGGTCGGAGTACTAAAAGTTAAGTATAGAATTACTTATTCTTATTTTTAAATTTAAGTATTATATTATATAATTATTATATAATAAGTACGGCTATTTAAGTAAGTTATATAGTATTATTATTATTAATAATTAATATATTTATACTATTTAATTAGTTTTATAAAATAAACTTATTGAATAAGAATAAATAAAGTATTATAACTAACTAGTTATAATAAGTATATTAATAAAAATTAAGGTTATAAATACTAAGTAAATAATATCGTAGTTATAAATAGCTTCCTA
Source organism: Colletotrichum scovillei (assembly GCF_011075155.1). Taxonomy (NCBI): domain Eukaryota; kingdom Fungi; phylum Ascomycota; class Sordariomycetes; order Glomerellales; family Glomerellaceae; genus Colletotrichum; species Colletotrichum scovillei. The sequence continues at coordinate 1,909,245 of NW_023336263.1, forward strand.
AAACTATATTTATAAATCGTAAAATAAGTAAAGCTTTAGTAATTAATCGTAGTCTTATTAAAAGAGTTCTTAATAAAAATAACTAAAAGCGATTATAAAATTTAATACTAAGTTAATTATTAAAGAAGTTATAAAAGTCTATTTTTAAGCCTAGTTTAAGTCTATATTATATAAGTTTTATTTTTAAATATATTTTTATAATATTATTATTTATAATTACTTAACCGTTTACTAAACGGTCGTTTATTTTATTTATATATAATTATTTATTTTATTTTTATAGGTATCCGTTCTTTATTTTATTATATAATCGTAATTACGTAATTTAATTATAATTTTTCTATCCCGAGAGGAGTTACCCTAAGTTCGTACTTTTATATATATAGTATAGTAGCTACCGTAGGTCCTGTGGGGCAGGCCCTGGCCTTTGTTATACGTGTTAGGTCGTAATACTATTAACGAATTTAAAATTATTATTTAGAAGCTAATTTTTATTTTATAATACTATATATTCCGCTAACGATTTAATTAGTCTTAAAATTAATAAAAAAATTTTATTTTAATAATTAATAATAGTTATTACGGCGCACTTTAACCTATTATTATTAGCGTTAAATATAGCTAATTATTTTTAAGCCTTTTAGTACGATAGAGGTCCTTATATTTACCCCTAGGAGGTATCGTTTATTAATAATAAGATCCGTAATTCGTATTATAACTACTTTGTTAATATAAATAATTATAATATTTTTATTACCTTTTCTAAGCCTCGATTACTAATAACTATAAAATTACGCTATTTAGTACCCTATTTAAAAATAATAATTAGAGGGGTATAGTAAAGGATTAGTATACTTAGGCTATAATAATAATTAAAGATACTTAGTAAGGTTAGTATTTCCTTATTTATAATAATAATATAAAAACGTTAATAATAATACTTAGATTATTAATACTTTATAAGGTTTATAACGTACCCTTTAAAAATAAGCTTTAGCTTATAATAGCTTTACTATTTAGTACTTAACGGACTAAACCTATATTAATACTAACCTTTACCTTATTAATACTTATAAAAAGTTAAATATTAGGCCTTATTAACTAATAATAAGATAAAGAAAAGTAATAAATACTTAGCTAGATTTTAATAGTTTATAAAGAAATAATTATAAAGGATTTAAAGGGATAATTAAGTATTATAGATAGTACTTTTTATACTAGAGGGGGGGGTAATATTATAATACTAGGCGCTAGGCCCTTATATACTCGGGCTTTAAGTACTGAGCGGATCCCTTATGGGTTATATAACTATTAGACCGCTAAGCTTAAAAGCCTAGCGCCTTAGATTCTACTTATTAATTTATTTTTTCCCTTTTTATGTTGAGTTACGTTATATTTATTAGGTTAATATAGTAGCGTTCCGACCTACCTCGAGTTCTTTTTCGTAACAATATAAGTTAATATATACTAGATATTAATAAGGTTAGTATTATTTTTAACAATAATAACGAGGGTATTTTTAATACTATATTATTATAAACTATTATTAATTTAGAAAAGTAGCGAACTTAGCTAAGTATAAGATAAGTATATAAAGTAGTAGTATCGAGTACTTAATATCGCTATTAATAATCCGTAATTATAAACTTTATAAAAGGGAAAGTTTAAAAAAAAAAGAAAATTATAAAAATAGTTTATTAAGATAATAAGAGTATTTATTAATATTATATATTAATACTATATAATTAATATTAAAACCGCCTTGACGATTAGTAGAAGTAGAATTAAAAATAAATATTAAAGTTTATAAAGATTTTTTATTTTTATTACTTTTAATATTACTTAAAGCTCTATTTAAATTAAATAAATTTACTAAATAAATTTATTAAATAAACTTATTAATATATAAATTATTATTTTAATAAGAACTTACTCTTTAGTATATAGTTAGTAATTAAAATTAATAAGCTAAATATGCCCATCAATAAATCTACTTTTCTCAAACTAGGTACTTAATTTAACTAGTTCGATATTATAATTATTATAACTAATATAAATATGCTTAAAAAGTAGTAAAGTACTTTTAATAATACGGAATTTAACTAGGTAATATTATAAGCGTTATAAATAGTTAAGTTAATATAAATATTAAGATTTAATATATTAATATTAGCTTAGTTATAATAAGCGGGCTAGAAAAATATAAAATTAAAATAATAAGTTAATACCTTAAATAGCTCCTATAAGCCTCCCTAAGTAATAATAATATTTATATAAAAAAAGAGATCGTACTAGACTTAGCTACTTATATAAGCTAGTATTAAGAAGTTCTATATATGTTAAAGTAAGTAAAGCTCGCCCTATAAACGGCTAGAACTTAAGAGGATTATAGTAAAAAGTTAGGAGCTGTTTTAGTTAATAATTAAGTATAAAGCGTAATATACCTAGTTTTCCTTAATATATAATATACAGTACGGCCCTAGTAAATTACTCTATCGGAGGATTATTAAACTTATATAATATAGCTTTAATAACATACTTAATTAATTTTAAAATATAATTAATATTTTAATATTATAATATAATAAAATAAAATAAAAACTAAAAAAATTTAAAATTATTAAAAAGTTAAAAATAGAAAGTAGTTTTGAATATTTAAAAGTAATTGATATATTATAATAAGATTATTAATATTTGAAATTATAACTAATTATTATTAATTACAAACTTTAGTAAGTAATATATATAATAAAACTTGATATTAACTTTTATAAACTAGTTTATAGTTTATAAAATAAAGTTAGTTTTTAATAAAGTAAGCCGGACTTTAGAGAGAGGTAGCTTATATATTTCAAATTAAGGAGTAGTTTCTATATTAAAATTATTATATTACGTTAAGTATATACTTGTATATAATATTTTTTCTAGCTTTATAAGTATAAAAATCGACCTTAATAGGATTACGCTATTAAAAGAAATTATATAATATAATATACTTTATAATTATATAATATACATAATATACCTTAAGTACGCACTAAATATAATATAATAATTTCAATATAAAAACCGCTATTTAATTCGGAATAAGTAAGCTATTTAGCAGCGGTACTAATTAAAAAGTTAATAATAGAAGTTAGTTATAAAAGTTAGAAGTGGCCCTTAATTATAAAAGTTCTAACCTTTAATAATAACATAAAAGTTTTTAAAAAGGGCTAAAAGGGCTAATATTTATTACTTTTTACTATACTAGAGCTTATAAAAATTCTTTTATCCTTATTACTTTTAATATTATTTAAAGCTTTATTTAAAATAAATAAATTTATTAAATGAACCTATTAAATAAACCTATTAATATATAAACTACTACTCTAATAATACTCTCTAATAGGTCCCCTCTAGGGCTTAATAAATTATTAGGCCTCCTCGATACCCTAACTATTATAATTAATATATTAATATATAAACTACTACTCTAATAATACTCTCTAATAGGTCCCCCTCTAGGGCTTAATAAATTATTAGGCCTCCTCGATACCCTAACTATTATAATTAATATAAATATACTTAAAAATAATATAATACCTTTTAATAATATAAAATCTAGCTAAATAATAATATAAATACTATAAATAACTAGACTAATACGGATATTAAAATTTAATATATTAATATTAATTTATAAATTATATTTTATAAATCTAAAAATCTTTTAATACGGGCTATATTATAATTATAAGAAATTATATAAAAGGTCTATTAACTTTTAATAAAAAGACTATATAATATGGGATTTAGTTATTTATATAACCTAGTATTAAGAGGTTTTATACGTATTAAAATAAGTAAAGCTTATTTTATAAGTAAGTAATAAAAGTCGAGAGCTATTTTAATTAGTAATTAAATACGGAGCGTAATATACCTAATTTTTCTTAATACGTAATATATAATACGGCCCTAATAAATTGCTCCGTAAAGAGAATACTTAGGTATATTATATATATTAAATAATTAAAAGTATATTATATTATATAATTATTTTTAAAACGTGATTTTATTAAGGTCGATTCTTTATACCTATAAAGCCGGAAAAAACTATTATATAAAAATAATTTAATAAAATAATAAGAGTATTTATTAATAAAACTTTAAAATAAATAAATATATATATATAAAAGTTAAAAATATATATTTTAAGTTTATATTAATTTTAATAATAATAATAATGGTATTTTTAATATTATTTAATTTTATTTTATTTTATATACTACGTGCGTAAAAAGCTTACTTTATATAAATATATCTTTATATATAGTTCTTTTTAATAGTATATATTAATATATACGTATTTTATTAAGTTAAAAGTATAATAGTACTTTGTAATACGTATAAAACTTTTACTAAAAAGGTACCCTAGAGGACGTTTAGCCGTATTATTAACTACTTATCCTAAATAGTAATATTATTATTAGAGCTACTTAAAGTTATATTACTATAGTTTTAAACTTTCTAACTTATATTATATCAAATTATAATATAACTAACGTATTATAAATATTCTTAAATATAATATTAAATACCCCAATATACTAATATATTTTATAAAACCCTAATATTTTAAAATAAATATAAGAAATTTATTAAGTTATTAAATAATAAATAAATCCTTTTATATCCTCTTATATCCTCTTATATTTTTAAATCCTTAAGGTTTTAAATTATTTACTTTTAAATAATTTTAATATAATATATATTATTTTATTTAACTTAATAAATCCAGTTTTATTTATTAAGTTTTATATTTTAAATTTAGTTTATTATTATTTAAATAAAAAGGCTATTATTTTAAACTAATATTATTTATTTATTTATTTTATGTTTATAAATCGCTCAGGTAGTTCTTAATATTAGTTATTTATTTTTATTCTACCTCTATAAATCGCTCGGGCAGTTCTTAATATTAGTTATATAGTATTAATATATAGTATTAGTAAATACTCTTACTATCTCGTTAGACTATTTTTTATAATTTTTTTTTACCTTTTTTAACTTTTTTTTTTATAAAGTTTATTACTACGGATTATTAATAGCGATATTAGGTGCGGGACGCCACTATTTTATAAGCCTAGCCTTATACCTAGCTAAGTTTACTACCCTTTTAAGTATTAGTAGCTTATAACGGTAGTATCTGAGATGCCCTCGTTACCGTTATTAAGAATGATGCTGACCGTCGACGTTATAACTCTCATACACACCACATATTCGTTGCCTCGTTTCTTTTATTAAAGTCAAAAAACGCTACTTCCCTCGCCGTTTGTCGCTGCCGCTGTCGCTGCCGCTGTCGCTGCCGCTATTACTATCGCTGTCCAACTATCTACCTACTCAAGCCCACTTTATCTTAATATTAGTTATATAGTATTAATATATAGTATTAATAGATATTTTTATTATTTCATTAGACTATTTTTTTAATTTTTTTTTATTTTTTTAACTTTTCTTTTTATAAAGTTTATAATTATAAATTAATAGTAATATTAGGCGCGCGGCTACTTTATAAGCCCTCGTATTTAGTTAAGTTTACTACCTTTTTAGGTAACGGTAGCTTATAATAATAATATTAAAGATACCCTCGTTACCGTTATTAAGAATAATACTGACCTATATAAGTATTAATATACGCTTTTAACTCTTACTTATATATATATACTATATTTATTTTACCTCATTTCTATTAAAGTTAAAAATCATTATAAACTATTATTATTAATTCTTTTAAATATATATAATTAATACTTAAGATACTAAAATAAACTATTATTACTTTATAGCGTTATCTTTATAATAAGAGGTTCGATTTTAAGTTATAATATTAATTAATATTATTTTTTAAAAAATCCGTAAGTACGGCCTTAAATAATTAAACTTAAAAGAAACCTAGATTAGTTGAAAAAACTAGTATTATTATTATTAAAGTATTAGTTTTATAAATAGGCTTCGATAATACTAATATTAAAATAAAAATTAACTCCTTAATATAATTAAAAATTATATAGCTAAGCTTAAGCTAAGGATTAATTATTTAAAAAAGTTAGAAAATTTCAAAAAAACAAATTTAAAGAGTAGTTTTAGTTATGTTATTTAAAAAATAATTAGTATAATTTAACGTATTTATTAGTATAAGTTAGTATAGTAGTTATGGCTAGTTATTATTAGTTATAAAGTTTATTAAGTAATATATATAATAAAACTCGATATTAACCCTTATAAACTAGCTTACTTATAGAGCGAAAATAGTTTTTAATAAAGCGGGCCGACCCTAAAGGAAACTTATATTATAAACTTAAAAATACTTTTTATTTAATAATAATTTATTTTTATTTTATACTCTTAAAAGAATAAGCCTTTTATTATTTATTATAAATATATTAAAATTAAGTAGTTATAATATTATATTTTTAAAATATTTTTAAGTACGTTATTATTAAGTACGAACTTTACTTAGATTAAGGGCTAATTTATTAAATATAAAATTTTTATTTTTTTAATATTATAATAATAGCTACTCGCTTTATTAAGGCCCTTAGTATTTAATACTACTACTAATAATAAAATTATAATTAGTATATAGTATATAGTTAAGCTATTATATTATTAAAACTAAATTATATTAATAATAAATAGGTTATTACAAGGATTATAATAAGAAGAAGGCGTTATTATTAAATTAAATTAATTAAAAATAAAATATAAAATAATAGTATAATATATTAATTAATAATAGCTCATCAGCTTAAAATAAAGGGTATTAATAACAATAATTACTAAGAATTAAGTAATAAAGTACCTAGTACTTAATAATAATATAATTATTATTTAAAAGTTAAAAAGTTAAAAAGTTAGTTATTATTAATATATAACTTTAAAAATTATTAATAAAATAGTAATAAGTAGGCGGATTATTAAAAAAACGGCTATACTTTTACTAATAATTACTTTTAGTAAACTATTATAATAGCTAGAGGCCAAACTTGATTTTATTAACGTCGACTTTTATATTTTTTGAAAAAAATATATATACTTATATTTATATTATAAAAAATTAAAACGATAATAAAAAGAATATTAATAATATATAACTTTAAAAAACCCTTTAGGGTCCGGCCCGCCTTATTAGGGGCTAACTTTGCCCTATAAATAAGCTAGTTTACGAGGGTTAATATTAAGTTTTTATTACGTATATTATCTAATAAACTTTATAATTAATAATAACTAGCTATAGTTATTAATATTAATATAGCTTAAATTATTATTAATAATATAATATATTAATTACTTTTTAAATAGCTAAATATTACCCCTTACTTTCTCCTCTTATTTTATTTAATAATAGCCTTTTTTTAATATTCTTATTTAATATACTCGTTTATACTCTTTTAAACTCTTAATTATATTATTAAGTTTAGGCTTATTTATATTATTATATTATATTAAAAGGGTATTAATAAGGACGATACTTATTATAATATATTTATCTATTTTTATAAATTAATATTACGGAGGTAGTATTTATTAAAACGGTCTTTTATAGCTCGGGTTATTTAATATAATAGCTATAGGATCGAATTTTTAGTTATTAAAAAGCCTTAGGGGTTAACGAGTTATTAGCGTTTTAATATTTTAATAAAATAGGTTTAAATAAGTAAATAATTTAATAACGATAATAATAATAATAATAATAGTAATAGTAATAACGATAAATAATAAGGAAGCGTTTTTAATTGTAATAAAAACGAAATAACGAATATATAGTATATATATATATAAGTTAAAATATATATTAACGAGGTTAGTATTATTATTAATAATAATAATAAGGTATCTCTAATACTATTATTATAAACTATTATTATTTAAAAAATAGTAAACTTAGCTAAGTACGAGGGTTTATAAAATAGTTATGTGCTTAATATTATTATTAATTTATAATTATAAACTTTATAAGAAGGAAAGTTAAAAAGTAAAAAAATTATAAAAATAGTTTAATAAGATAATAAGAGTATTTACTAATACTGTATATTAATAATATAATATATTAAGAACTACCCAGTAGTTAGTAAAAGTAGAATATAAAATAAATAAGAAAGTAATAATAAATAAATAAGTTATTAAAAGTAATAGTTATACTTTTATTAGTAATTACTCTTAATAAATTATTATAATACTTAAAGCCTATTACTAATTAAGTATAAAGCGTAATATAATTTTCTTAATATATAATATTCAATACGGCCCTAGTAAATTCCTTCTTTAAACGGATTTTTAAAATTGTAAAGTTAATTATTATTAATATATAATTTTAAAAATTTATAAATAAAATAATAATAAGTATGCGGGCTATTATAAGAAAATCGCTACGCTTTTATTAGTAATTACTCCTGGTTAATCACTATAACGGCTTGAGGCTATAAATAAATATTATAAGTGCTTCTATATCATTTTTCGTAGTGACGGCCACCTTAGTGGGCGCGTTGTAGCTGGGCTCTTATTAAGGTACCCTAATAGTCTGACTGGCACTGTGCAGGGGAGATGTAGGAAACATGAGGAACTCCTGCTACAATTGTTTTTGACTAAACCGTCAGACTCACAAGATTTGGCCTGGTGCATTCAGATTCGGGGGAGTTTTGATAGGCTGGAATGGTCGTGTTTCGGGTCGCCAGTGGTCCCAAGCCATCCTGACTGACAAGGAAGGCAATGCATGTCACAAACCCCATCTTTCCTCCACGCAATTCCTGGTGTACACAGAGCATCCAAACCAAGGCACCTATGAAACTTTTCACTCCTTCCACAGATATGCACCGGCTTGGAACTAGTGAAAATCTCCAGCATTCTTGGATTGCGGTTCGTGGGATTACTGTCTCTGTATGGCAAGAGCATCGACAGGTAAAGAGTAGGAGTCGAGCAGTACGTTATCAGAGTAAATTCCGCATGTCAGCGCAGCGCGGAAGCTCTAGGTACCTACCCACGCGCTACCTTAAGCGAAGAAGATGCCCCTCATCGTAGTATTTACCGGAGTTGATCATTGGCTGCTGTTGGAGCAATGTCTCTAGCCTGCACTGTATTCTGCCTGCCATCGTCACGAACCAATGAGAGCAATCGTCCCGTGCGCTCGGTCGAGCCGAATCTGGCTTAGCATCAGAAAGTGTGACTCACACTCTCGTTCCGTGCAGGGGTACCGCTCTTCCTTCCTGTGGGCGCAGTCGGCTGCCTTGCGCTACATCTGGAGGCGGTACTTTCGGCTAGGTAGCGTACTTGTGAATTGAACACCAATCCGTGCGCTCAGCTACACGGCGGGATACACTGCCCCGCTGTACCTTCTGGACAACAGGGCTTCGACAACTGCGCCCTTCGCCCTGCTTGTGTATCCGGAAGTGCCGTCCCACAACCACCCGCTCTTTTCGTTTTTTTTTCTGGCCTGTTGCTGCCTTGCAGGCTACAAAAACTCGCTAATCCCTCCACGCCTGTTTCCCACCTGCCCTTTTTTCTCCTTCTTCCTCATCACCACAATTTTCCATACTACAATCAAGAATCATTCAGCCATCGAGGCCCGCCAAAATGCGTTAAATCATCGTCTTCAGTTCGATCCCGCTTCAAAGCTCAACAACATTCAGTCTACAACAATTCACCACTTTTCTCCGCTCCATACTTCAGCTCAACCTTCCCAGGTCGATCTGAACTACACTACGGCTTCTAGCTCTAGCTTAGGTTCCGCCTCCGCAAACATTCTACCTCAAGACTTTTCAGTCTTCACCACGGATTCCCAATCATCATGGCTTCCCTCCAGTTCACCCAGCCTGCCGGCACAACCCGCGCAACAGCCTCAGTTCAGCCCACCGGAACAGTCTCCCCAACAGGACTTCGTCTTGTTCGATCAACCTCGTACCAGTCAACCTAGACACCTGGCAACCCATACCGCCATCGGTTTTAATCAACGTCGCCACTCGTCATATCATCTCCGACAGAACCAACAAGGTCGCGTCCATTTCCAACAGAAGCATCGTCTTGCCCAGATCCAAGCCTCCGGATCCAATTCCCGGTCACCTTCAGTCTACTCCCCCGCTCAGTCAGCTAAATTCTACGCTTCATCCGCTCCGTCGTCTTCAGCTGCTCTGAACCGCCGTCAGCGTCCTCCTGTACCACTGTTCGCTCAAAGTCTTCAGGGTGCAACTAACAAGATGGATCTCCAAGGTAAAACGGCCACACTCTGGTCTCGCCCAGCACTGTGCTCACATGCCTCTACAGACCTTGACCTGGACGACTTCACCGGCTTCGAGGGTGGTGCGTCTACCACCTACTCGTCGCCAGCCATGCCGTCGGTCTTCGATGTCGGTCCCAGCACTTTGGGCACCGTTTCTCCTCAGGACCTTCTCATTCAGGAGCCCTTCATGTCTGCTCCCAACTCAACAGCCCTGACCGCCTTGACATCACCTTCGATCTACAATGAGTCTCCTGACTTTAACGACGGTTACGATGTTTCCCCCAGTTTTGACTCGGGCGACTTCGGGTCGGCAGACTTTGACACCACTGCTGGTGATCCTTGGTTCCCCCTCTTTCCTCAGGAGTCTACCTCCGCCACAAAGGATGTCACCAGCATCGAGGAGATCCAGAAACTGCAGACTGATCAGTCTCCTGCTCTCAATGGCGATGACCTGGAAGTGGTCGAGTTCACTTCAACCTCGGGTCGCCGGAAGTCTGTCAACTCTTCCCCAACTAGTTCCGCCCGTCACTCTTCAGTGTCGGGTGTGAGCTCTCGTCGACGAGACAAACCGCTGCCTCCTATCATTGTCGAGGATCCTAGTGATACCACCGCTATGAAACGTGCCCGCAACACATTGGCTGCACGCAAGTCTCGTGAGCGCAAGGCCCAACGGTTTGAAGATTTGGAAGAGAAGATCCGTAAGCTTGAAGAGGAGCGTGACCACTGGAAGAGCATCGCGCTTGGTCGATCCTGAACTGTTTCCTCACAAATCACTAAGGCACATCTGGATGAATTGGAGGGATTAGGGTACACTTCGTGCATTTCCTTCAGCAAATCCATTTCCTCATGTATTGTTTTTGTTTGTGCCGCTTGTCATCCTCGGCTGTAGTTTATTCAATTCATACATTAAAACCCGAAGATCTGGACTATCAAGTCATTAAACAAGATATTTAGTTTCCCTCGTACGCCGAGAACGTTAAGTCCAAGGTACGGTAAGCTATTTTCGGGCTCGAAGGCGGCTGCATATCAATCCCTGCCTATTCCTGCTGTCATCCCAACCCCGTTATCGTAGATCGGCAGAATCACACGTTGCCAAATTCCTCATGCTAAATACGTCTGTCCCTCACGTCGCCGCAAGGGCAGCATCGATTTTGTTATCGTCTCATTGCGGTCCCCAACGTCCTCTTTAAGCCAGTACTCATAACCCCTGCCTGTTATTGGAAGTCTCTCGAAGACAATTTGTCGTATCATATGTAACAGTAACGCATCGCTAAAGCATCAATTGGTCCGTAGCTGTGTCAACGATGTTTGCTAAAGCATTCGGTAATACTTATGTTACATACAAAAACGCCAAATACCGTCTTTGCGCGATGAGCCCCTTATATAACGGCTCTTGTATCGGCCGTTGACATTAGCCATGCTATCAATGTGATTGGGTGGTGCTTAGGAGCATTGTAGACCTCAAGGTCAATTCCGACCGATTCTCTCGCCGCCAACTTTGGTTTCGAGGATTTCGTTGTTGACGATGTCTTTATTTCCATCCCGAAAGTCTTTCATCAGTGACAAGAACCGAGAATTCTTCCATTTGTCTCCTTGTTCATGTTGAACCGAGTCAAGTATCTGTCTCGCTGCCTCCGAAATGTCAGATGTTGACTGGGCATGTTCTGCAGATGCCTGATCCGCTTCGTCGAGGCCTAGACGTTCCAAGTCAGGCATGTGGTCCGGAAAACTTGCTCTCGTTGATACTTCGATGGCACCAGTCCCAAGGACCGAGGATGCGCCGGATATCTGTTGGTTTGTTGAAGCCGTAGCATTGAGTGTTTGTATTCCTTGTGCTTCATCTTGGACAGAAACATCTAGAGAGGTCGTGAAAGTATCCACAGAGCTGCCGATGGTATCTCTGGATGCTTGTATAGCGGCATCTGGCTGGTGCTCTTGTTCCAGTTCTCGCGCGAGTTGTTCCATGACAGTGTCGAGGTCCTCCATCTGTCCATCTCCATTGGCTGCCATCCACCGATTCATCTCAACATCAAAGTCGGCTTCGGTGTTTGTAACTCCGTGACTTGTGGCGGTTACAGAGCCGCCTTGAGGCCCGAACAACCAAGGTCTAAATTGCGATCCCATCACACTATGCGTAAATCCGGTTACAGGCGCTGGATAATTCGAAGAAGAAACCCCTGTTGTGTAGCTTCCAGCACCTGGCGGTGCCCTAGAGAATGATGCGAAATCTTGCGCCCAACTCGATGTCCTCGGTGGCGACGCCATGGACACATTTTGCCGAGAAACTGTCGGGATTTGTGACGTAGATTGGTAGAGATTGGCTGGGAGAATTCGGCCAGCAGGAGGCGCTGATGAGTGGAATGATTGCAACCCTCGAGAGAAGTCTGATGCGGGCGAGTTGAGAGTTTGGGGAGTGTCTAGGCTGACTTGCCCAGTCCGGTTGGAATCGAGGAATTCGCCAAAGCCTGCTTGAGCCGGCGTCGAGACGGTTTGGGTTGTAGATCGAAAGCCCTGTCATTGTTAGGAGAACTGCGTGAGAGCACGGGGGCGGTACTATAGGCCTTACTTGCTGAAGACTAGGAGTACTGGAAAACCGATCTCGGTGCAGGCTTCGATCTTGGGCGCCATGGTCAACGAGGCCTTTGAACGGCGTAGAGCCGCTACAGGAACTGTCAGCCATTATGAGGGCGCCTGCAATGGCTTTGTGCGGGAAATGATCAATGATTCCAGCACTTAGGGTGTACGGTATTCGAGTGCGCTCTCAAATTGCATGTAGTGTCTGAAGAGTATGGCCTTTGATGTTTGAGGCTGATCACAGTCCTGGGCAGAAGCTTATGGCGTGTCGAGAAAAGGTTTTGATTAAAAAGGTAGATTATTCCGTCAAGCGCCACGGTAGCCGGATTCATGGGGTAGCAATGTAGAGAAAGAGTATCCCAACGTTTTCTGGCATACATAGGTTGGTAGGCAGGCGGTAATGAGGCTTTCATCGACTCCCACTTCGGTTTACCTCGGCATCGGCTTGTACGTACCTCTGCGTTAGCGCGGCACCACCCTGTTAACGGGACCGGAGCTAGGGGAGGGGGAGGGGAGAGGTCTCACGTGTAAGAAACTGGGAGCTCCTAGCCGTCAATCTAAAGGAAGTCACGGGACTCAGGTCACGGGATCATGGTTTCACCGCCTTCCTCGTACGGAACACCCTACTGGTGGCCTTGCAACACGGCCCCATCCCGTTGGCCAAATTGGATCTCAAGCTTGGGCTAAGGCCAGCTGGGAGCTTCGATTCCCTTAGGTGGCACTTACAGTGACGCCGTCCAGTCTGCCATTCACCATATACCCAAGTCTTACCCAGCTCTTGACCCCCCGCATCAGCCCATATTTGACGTTTTGAATGAGCGCAATTCTCAATTAACAACACCAGCTTCTACTTCACGCAATGGTATGGCATCCCAACATACACTTGGCAATCCGCTTCTCTAACATGGCTCTTCACGCAGGCGTCTGCCCAGGTCATATCGAATTCTGGCCACGATGATATGATTGTAAGTGTCTCTTCGATTCTTGCCACACGTTCCCGATCGCCCAATGTTTTTCGAGACGGGGAAATATATACCATCGACGCCTATGCCATGATGTGCGATTGGCGGCCGCCTCCTTGTCCTACATGTTCGGTCAGGCTAATATTTCGCCCCCCTTACCAGCACGATGCTGTCCTCGATTACTACGGACGTCGCCTTGCGACATGCTCAAGCGACCGCACCATCAAAATATTCGAAATCGACGGGGACTCCCAACGACTTGTCGAGACCCTGAAGGGGTAAGCATCGCACATTCGAGACCTTCAGAAACACGAGCCTACTACTCCTGCTGACTTTGTTGCAGACATGATGGCGCAGTTTGGTGCGTTTCATGGGCGCACCCCAAGTATGGAAACATTCTGGCCTCCGCAGGTTACGACGGCAAGGTCTTCATCTGGAGGGAACAGAACAATCAGTGGCAGAAGATTTTCGATTTCGCTCTGCACAAAGCTTCCGTCAATATCGTCTCTTGGTCACCACACGAGTCTGGGTGCCTCCTGGCGTGCGCTTCTTCGGACGGCAACGTGAGCATACTCGAGTTCCGCGACAACAGCTTCGACCATGTGACATTCCCAGCCCACGGGTTGGGCGTCAACTCCGTCTCATGGGCCCCAGCCACGGCACCTGGAAGCATCGTCAGCAGTTCCCCTGGTCCTGGTTCGGCTGGTGTGAGGCGATTTGTCACGGGCGGCTGTGATAACCTACTCAAAGTTTGGGTTTTCGACTCAGCATCGCAGTCGTACAAGCAGGAGCAGGAGCCTCTTGCCGGTCATACAGACTGGGTTCGTGATGTAGCATGGTCGCCGACGGTCTTGCAGAAGTCATACATTGCGTCGGCCTCCCAAGACAAGACGGTTCGCATTTGGACGTCGGACTCGTCGAGCCGTGGACAATGGAACTGCAAGGTTCTCAACTTCGATGCAGCTGTGTGGAGAGTCAGCTGGTCTCTGAGCGGCAATGTACTCGCGGTCAGCGGAGGTGACAACAAGGTCTCGTTGTGGAAGGAGAACCTCAGAGGCGAGTGGGAGTGCGTCAAGAGCATCGAGGAATAATACAGACATCCATGTAACGTCATAGGCGAGGCGTTCGCGGCAAAATAGGGCATAGATGGGTCGTTACGTATTTGCACTCGTGAATTTCATGTCGTTTTGTAGTTAGATCAACCGTTACGGATGAAACGAACTCAGGCTAGCAAGCCACTGTCGCTTGCACACCGTACATTATTACTCACATGAAGCAGAATACTCTCGGTATCAACTGAATATTCTTTTACTATTTGAACCCGGCCATTCCCAGACTGAGAGTATACAAAGCTGATTTTTAGACAACGATCAGCCTGACCACGCCCGCACCTCCCATGAAAACAAGTACTGAGATTGCAAGGCTGCCAAAAGAGGTGAGCCGGGAGGGGACTAAGGTTGCTGCAGCGTCGGGTGATGATGTCGGAACAGGGATAGCCGGAGAACTGGTCGAGACTGAGACATCGGTTCTCTGAAGGACATAAATTTCGCCCGTCGAATCTGATGTCATGAAAAGTCTCTGCTGGCTGTCCCAAGCAAGTCCTACCGGGCGAAAACAGTTGTCAGGGCAGCTACTGGTATCTGCGTTACTCAAAACATCAGTAATTGGTGTCCGGCTATCAGCTGACTCTGCAGGCTCTCCATTCGAGAAACGTATGCTAGATAGCTTGTAACCGACAGCCTCGTCTCGATTCCCTAGGCCGCCGTAAGTCATGGGACTAAATGTGGACAATAGAGCTCTGGCACCACTCACAACTGCCATGGAATGTTACAAAGGCTTCTGAGCCATCGGGCGTGAATTTTATATCCAATGGAGCAGTGTGCGCCTGGAAAGATAATCTCGGAGGCACATAAGCGGAATTGCAAGTCGTATCGTTCAGGGTGCGTGATGGGTTGAGGCTGAACTGATCTCCCGTCGTCATGTTGCCTTTATCGGGAAATCCCTCGGTCGACCAGACAGCAAAGCAACCTGGATATCCATAATTACCGCCCTGATCCTTGTTAGAATCACTGAGGTGTCCGTGGAAGTTGAGTTCTTCGGCAGGATTGTCAGTGTGAATATCAACGTTGTTCCTCCTCAACTGGTCCGCTGAGTTCTCCACTGTCCATACACCGCCTGTGACGGGCTCTTCTGCCACGCCGACTGAGTTCCGCAATCCCCAGCCTAGCATCCTTCCCTCAGTCGGGAAGTTGAGCGGCCCAGAATTCTCACCGAGGCTCCCGATATCAAAGGCGCGAAGCTGAGAATGTCCAGTCGACTGGCGGGTCGCAGCCTCGTCGATGTTGGACGCGCTACCTCTCGACACCAAGAGTATGCCCGGACTTTTGCTGGATAGAAGTAACGTCCGGGTGGTATGGTCGGTATTGCTCATATTTGATATGAGTGTCCTATTCCTATCACCAACGATGGCAGCACTGCCATTATATGCCCAGGAATATACCTTGTCGGCGGTCGAGGCATACAGAGTCTTCCCATCCGGGGAGAGGGCTATTCCGTGGTTCAACTTTGGGTCGCCGGACATATTACAATAAGTAAGCTCGCAACACATACTCGGTCTCTGAATTGTCATACCTCTGGAGAATCAATGATCGTCCGTTTCTCGGCCACAGATAAGCAAGTGCCGCCATCGTCAGTCAGCTTCAGATGTTTTATCCCAGAGTTAGCATCGACAACCAGGAGAGCTCCCTGGTTGTCGAAAAGTATGCTTCTGGGTCGAGTGAGTCCGTTCGCGATCAGGCGATATGTCCAGCCACCGGCAGCAATGGGCGAGGTGTACGTTGCTTTCAACGTATTTCGGCACTCCTGGGCCAAGGCCACAGAAGGTTGAGTGGCGGCAAGAAAATGTAAAGAAAGTAAGAGATTCATGCTGTTGGTAGCAGTTACGTACATACTGGAACGGAGAAGCACGGCGAATGTAGAGAGGGTCGTGAGCGAATAACCGGATCGGACCTGAAGCCGTTGTTATAGCGCGGAGAGGCAGGTGTCGCTATTCTGTGACGGAAGATCACCCTGTGTTGCACTGAAACTTAGCCTAAACCGACGGGCCAGCCAAGATATGATGCTACACTTGTTTGTGCCGGGGGAGCTTGGCTAGGATTTGGGGCTGCATTAGTGTGCCTGACGCTGATTCTCCCCAAGTGAATGGTTATGGGGAAGAAGGTGCGATGTCTCTTTTCGCACGAGGGCTGCTTCTGTCACCAAATATTACATAGCTAGCATTGATGAGCAAGGCGTTTTCTGCTTGTTGTCCAGGAGCCCATTGGGGTGAAGGACGCGACAGTATGAGCAGGAGTTGGACGAAGACCGCCTACCCATCTATGCTGACAGATCGGGAACACAGCTGGCAACGACCCGAGCCAAGACAGCATGGACTTGAAGTCACTGCACCTAAAATTAGTCAATGTTCCGTTCCGTTTAGACGATGACGAGAACGTCACTACTGGGTTCCTCACAAGTATCAATCATGAGCCCACGTATTTAAGTGACAGACATCCATGACTAAGAAAACGCTCTCGTTTGATTATATAAGAAATGACCTATGGCTCATGTTTGCCTTGGTCTGACGCGCCTATGAACACGCTCAATATCAGCCGTAAATAGCGGTCTCGCCATTGAAAACGAACGTTACCTATGTATGGCCGACGAAGCCCACTAACCATTTCGCGCATGTGTTCACAGAAGTAGACGGAAGGAAACCCATATTTCAACCCACAAAGCCAGGCTGCGCTACACCATTACGCCCATTCCCGACCTCTCGCCGCACAAGATTGTAGCCAAGCTTGTCGGCCTCATCGGAGGCCGATGACGCTCATTTCCAGGGTCCAAACGCGCCTGATCCAGACCTTTAGCTTCCCCTCGATGCCCTCAACATTGTCAAGCTCCACGCCTTCCCACCAGCAGCGTCTCGCAGGCTTCCTCCAAAAGAGGAGCAGCTTCTGCGCCATGCCAACGGCATTACTGCCCATATCGTTACCTCTGATATCGCTTCGTAGGCGTGCCAAAGCTAGGCTGCAAACGACCGCCTTGTTGGGTTCTCCTGCTCTGTGACCCCAGTTGTCGTCATGATTGAAACCGCTGGTGAATGATTAGCTCTTGTCAAGGGCCGGCCATTGACATGCCGGGGAGACTTACCCTGCTGTGAGCATTTCGATGAGGTGAGCTTCCGTAGTACCCGGCTCATCACTGCGCTTCAGACCTGAGAAAATGCCCGTCTGTTGAAGAAGGGCTCTCCCCGCAGCTCTCTTGACTTCCATCATTTCAGGCTGCGTGATATCGGCCCGTGGGGGTATGACGTAGAAGTCAAGATCCTCTCTCAGAACGATGATGCCAGCTCTCTTGGATGAGTCGTCTCGTGAGCCCATTGGGTCTCCCGTCGCAGGATCCTCCTCCTGAGAAACACTCGGAGATGAGTCGACAGGTATCGACTGCGCAACGGTGCGGAAGAAGTCCAGCATATACTGCAGGGATGCCGGGTCGTACTGCCGGGAAGTTGTCAATAATCATAGTGCACTATGTAGGTTACTGTAAGAATTTGTACTCACGTCCACTTGCACTGCATCGCCCTCAGTAAATCCCCCCATGTGCCCCTCGGGGAAAAGGCCGTTAGGGAACAACGATAAAAGGACAAATTCGGGCAGCGTCAAGAGTTCGTCTCTCGACAGAACAAATCGGGTGCCCCTGCAGATAACAACGGTTAGCGTTCAGGATAGGACGTCGAGTAGGAGCAAACCCTACCGAAGGTCCATCGCGATCGTCTCGTCGGCACCAACATCTGCCATTACGTTAGTATGAACCGATTCGTCCTGATCGAGTAGAAACTCACCTCCAATCGCATTGATAGGCGGCCCTCCTTGTTGCACCTGAGTAATGATACTCGACGCGCCTCCGGCGGTAGCCATCAGAAAGGCAAACGATTGGAGTGGACTGGGTCCCTCCGAGTATGCGGGGGGTGGTTCGGCGTTGTCTTCCTTTCCGGATGAGCCCCCTTTGGTGTCTCGAGGAAGCGCACGCTTTGTTTCTGAAAAAGGTTGATCAAAGGAAGTCGGAACCGATTGTTCTGCAGAGAAGCCTGAAGCTAGAGATGCATATGACGGTGCAGCAGGAGATATTCCAGCGACTGCGACTGTGATCGCAGAGCGGGGGTCGTGAGCCGGTTCGGAGGGGTTCTCGAGTGAATCGCACACTGAAGAGAAGGGTGGCGGTCGGGAGGTTGATGCTTCGGAGGAGGGATACTGAGGAGGAGGAAGAGGTGACGGGGCGCTGAGACTGGACTCTCCTGCGCTTTCTTGCTCGGTCTTTGCTGGTAGCTGAGGAGGATCTTCTTCTTCAGAGGCGATGACTGTACGCCGGGCGGACACGGGCTGCCCGTTCCTGACGTGTTGCGAGCCTGGCAACGTGTTGGCGGTTTCGACAAGGTATCGAGGATCGGATCGTAGTTAGATACAAACAAGTAGGGTGCACCACTCGACCTCTTAGCTAGTTCCAATTGATGGCATTCATTAACAGCGTTTGTAATCAGGCGCCAATGCGAAAGCCAAACGAATGTTCTACTTGTAACGTTCTTAGCTCGGATGGCGATGATGAGCTCAGTGACCAAAGTGGTTTGCGAAGGACAGACGTGTAGAGAGAGGGAGAGAGGAAGAGCGACGGGATGCTCGCCAAAAGGTAGGTAGTTCGTTTAGTAGAGCGCGAAACGGGGCAACAAAGGTCGCCTTGCAAGCGCAGGGGTGGCAGGCGTATGCTAGGCCTGAGAAATCAATGGTTGATTGCGAGTGTCCGAGCAAATGGTGGATGGGAAATTGGTCGTTGGGGGGCAGTTTGATGAGGTAGGGAAAGCAGGGGAGGATGGCGGCTATTTCCTTACCTTAGGTATTAGTGACCAAAAAGGCAAGCCCAAGTCTACAGCACTTATGCCCAGTCAGTCCCAGTATTACGTCTACGCGCCTGCAGCAGTCTGCTAAAGGACCCCAGAAGTGAGTGGTCACCCTTTAACGGATCTCCGCTTTAAGCTATGGCAAATCGTAGCTTGCTTTGTTTATTATTGTTTTTGAAAAAATAAATAAATTGATGCTAATGATATAAGCTAGACTAGACCGTTTACATTTTCTATAAGTTTAATTTATGTAAAGTCTTTTACAAATTATCTTATTTAACAAAAACTAGTATTCAGTAGTTAAAAGCTAAATCACATAATATTAAATATGATTATTATAATAACTACTTAAATATTTATATAGCTTTTTTATGTATAAGTCTATACTACATAGTTTTAGCAACACTCATGTCTTACTTCAAATAGAAGTCATACATTTCAAAGGGAAACGGCCGAACAGAGTGAACTGTCGTGTAAATGAAGACGCACCGAGATGACCGAGAACAGTTTATGGGTTATCTTTATGCGACTATAAGGTTGCCCAAGCACCCCTTTAAGGGCGGGGAACTACTTACTTTTGTACCCAGACTAGGTACCTGAAGACTAACGCAGGGAGATGGTTGGTGCAGCCAACGAACGCACCTCAGAGGCCCAGCCTGGGTTCATGGCACCGTAGGCCCGTAAAAATGGAAGTAGCCCAGGTATCGCGACGAGGTATTGCTTACCTTCTTCACAACCGTTTTCTTTCTAGGTGACGGCTATCAAAAGTTAAGGCAAGTCACTATTTCATTAGACGCTTGCTAGATAAGATGGGGAAACGACACTATCTTGGAATCGGGCACCGTGGGCAATTTAGACCTTCCTACTGCTAGTTTGTTCATCCCATCACAGCTTTATACCTATGCCTATATTTGTGCCATAGCTACCTTAACGGTAAGGGGAGTCAACACTGCAGGTGTTCGGGGCATTAGACCAGTCTGTCGGCATAGCACGTGAGGTCATCACATGTTATTTCGATGCATGAAAGCCCCGCGGTAGCATCCCAATGGCTAAGCATATATTATCATTCCGAGCATGGCAGCGCTTTCTTGGAATATCCCCGGTTTCTCAGCTCTATCGGCTTCTATTGTTGGCCCTGGGGTATAGACGATTATGAACTTTCAAAGCGCGATTCTTCTTACGGAGACATCCCCTGCCCCGTATCTCGGCTTCCGCGAATGCATCCAAAGCCGGTATGTGGAGCACCAGCCCTTCCGGTCCCGTGCTGAAAACACCTTGCTATATTCCTTGGAGAGTCTAGGTCGAAGGTGATGGGTTTTGTATACCAGAAAGCCCAGAGCCATACTCCGCAGAGGGGCCTCGCTGAACTTTCACCATCGAGCTGTAGTTCGGTAAGTGTAAGGTTACCTGAGCTATCCATGTGGCTTCATCGTCTCGTCATGGCGTCAGTCTCGCGAAGACAGTTGTCACTTACTTATTCAGCCTCATCGCTGCTGTCACCGAAGATCGATTTGAAGATGTCATTGCTTGGTCGCGAGACCTCGCCGGCCTCGCTTCCGAGCTTTGAGATGTCGGCCGTCTGCGGCGACAACTGCTTCGCCATATCGAAACCCAGCATGTAATCCACATCTGAGTTCGTTTCACGACTGAGTGATTCGTGAGGTGTGACCTCACTCGCAGGTACTCCGCAGGAAGTCTTATGATGCTCTAATGGAGTTGCCGCATCCGAATCTGGTCGCGAATGAGCCGGGGGTCGGACATTGAAGCGCTTGCACAGTAATCTAGTTGGAAAGAAGTCTGCAGTCAGCCTCGTCATGCGCCCATACATCCCCATCTTGGCCGCCGTTTCAATAGGATCTGCCTGCCCAATTGGCCCCGGGACCTGCTGCGCATTGTGAGGAGAGCCTGCGTCTGCGCCCTCCCTAGACCCAGTCGAAGCTGTCGTGAACCGTGTTGCCATAAAGCCCGTCATTGGTTTGAATAGCCGAGCACACCCGTAAAACTCTTCGATCTCTTTGACATAGTCATCTTCCGTCATGCCTGAAGGCTTGAGAGGAGCTGAACCCCCGAATCCCGCGGCATCCTGTAGATAGAGTCGATATCTTGCCTGCTTGGCCTCGTTATTTGCATAAGGCCCTCCTGTGCCTGATCCTCGACTCATTGCGGCAATGGCCGTCTCTTTGGCCAAGACAGGTATGTTCCCTAGCCTATCTTGTAACTTTTGCTCTGCTGTGCGCGCATGCCCTGCGGGAATCTCGCCTTTGGCAGGGGGAAGATTCGTTCTCCCAGTGGCCGCGGCCAGTCGCTCGCGAGCAGCGGATGACATGTAGTCAAAGATCGATTTGCCAGGCAACGTCGACTCGCCCAGGAGCAGCGCGCGAGATCTGGGATCATGTTGAGCCGTCTTGGCAGCGTCTGCTGCAGAAATATACGCTGCTATTGTATTCCCACCGACAGGGCGCTTTGTTGACTTCCAGTGATCGGGTACGGTTGGGGGACGATATGACACCGCGGGTTCTCCAGTCAGCCGAGATTCTGCACTACGGCCAAGGGCAAATCCCTTAAGCGACAGCTTCCCGTCAAGACATCGTGTCTGGCCATAGGCATTTGTCGACGAGGATTTGGCGATGAAGACTGGCTTCGACCTCACGGTGGGGTTCGCAGACAGACTGGCTGGTTGCTTCTTCTTCTTCCTACTTTTGTCTCCACCTAGAACTCGATTGTATGATATTCGTGGCCCAATATCGTACGGATCTTCGTCATCTGAGCCGGTATCATTCAGTATGCCCACACCCAAGCCCCCGCGTGGCGCTGCCGGGATTGGCTTTCCTGTCGTGCGTGAGATGCCGAGTGCCGGTTGGAGGCCATCCGGGAGTTCATTGCCGCTGCTCGCCTCCTCGTCCATGCCAATTTGATCTCGACTCGCCCGTATGATGCCTGGACCGGATAGCTGTGAGAGTTTTTGCTCTCCTATGAAACCCAAGCCTTGGCGGTTTCGCTTGCGATCGAACTCTATCATGTTGACATCATCTGGAGCGAACAAGTGAGTGTTGCCACTGGCTACATCTTGAGTGCTGGTCATGACACCCAGGCGAGCGGTCCGCCGTACTTTGGGGCCAATGCCCTGCCCGTCCTTCCAGCCCATCTTCCTTAAAAGCTTGAGGCCCATGGTATCACCAGAAACTCTCGCTAAACCAGTGAAATCGCTGGCGTGACGTCTATTATGGCTAGAAGCTCCGAGGGAGGAAAACGGATCAGTTGTCTGGATGTTCTGGGTGGCAGCAGTATCTGCGAGATCCTCTTCGTCCATGTAATCCTCCGGTCGTTGTCGGCTCGTACGTGGCTCGTTTTTTTGACGGTTCGTGCGACTTGAGACGAACGTAGATGGCGTCCATCCTTCTTTGGAGCCAACGGTGTTGAAGTATCTGGGTTTCCTCTGTCAGTTAAGTGATGGCTGAGTTTGATTCAGTGCTGGGGGTTCTGTGGGAGACAAACCCTGCGCTCCATCCACCTGTGAAAGCGCCATGAAGACGTCGCCTTCCGTGTTCATCCCTTACTTCTTGCTTATGTACTGGGATGTAGGCGCCATCATCGCGGACTTCCGGACCAAGTGGCGGGAGAGGGGTGCCAAAGGCGACGTGTACGGCGGCTTCATCGTGCAAGTCAGCCTCGTAAGTAGCATGCGACCTCTTGCTACGCGACATATAATAACGACGGTGAACGATTGTGCAGGCTTTCGTAGCTAGTTAATATGTCGCTGCCTACATTCGCTTAGGCGAATCGAGCGGGCGCCTGCGTAAGATGTGTCAGGTTTGCGGCAGGAAATAAGGCAATCGGGGTGAAGGACCTTAACATCGGCAATGTCGCGAGCTTAGGGATTTCCCCAGAGGTGAGGTGGAATACCTACCTAGGTAAGGTAGGTACCTACCTCCCTTAGGTAAATTTGCTATCGATAACTCATGATAAGATAAGAGCTCGATTCGCTACTACCTCAGTCACGGACAGCGCTCGGCGGCTTTTTATTGCTATTGCATGGGTACCTGAATGTAGCGCAATACCTTGAGCTTAGTAGTCGCGGATGGTGTAATGGAGAAGAGTGCGGTTGAGCTTGTCTATCACCTCTAGGAAGGTTCCTGCAGTGTAGCGAATAGTCTTAAGAATCGACATTGCTCAGGTCTACAATTGAAATGCGGGAAACAGCAAGATGGATCTCACGATGCTTGTTTCGCAGTTTGTCAATCTTCCTCACAGCCGTTGCCCAGTATAGAGTACAGCGATCTACCATTGAGCGTAGCTGCATTTTCAATTTCCCACGCACGCGTGTTGTCACGTACCTTGCCGTGCTTGCCTCGAGGCTAGGGCGAGCTGGGATAGGAATCAAAGGGTATTTGGACTTGGCTCTGCATCAGTCTTGGTCCAAAAACTCTTGGCTGCACCCGTACGGATATCGGTATTCTTGTCATGGAAATAGACCTCATCTGGTTCCTCATGCTTGCTCTCGGGTACCTGACTACTATGTAGGGAAGTCCGTGCAGTTGTTGCTCGGCCTTGCCTAGACCCAGGCCGTCCGTGATTCCTCCAGTCAGTATGTACTTAATTGTCGGTGTATTTACGAAGACCAACCATGCTACCGTGTTACTTCGTACCTAACCTTGCTCTGTAAATCAACTAAGGTAGGCCCAATCATATCACACTCTGGGAGTCGGGACTGGCATTGGGCCACTGCTCCAAATTTAACGCGGATACCCGATTTGATCATGTCCAGATGCTGATCAGCGCGGCTTGATGTCCAGGACTCCAGGGCCCTAGTATTGTGTGCGAGACTCAAACGTTGAGCCGGTACGTAGCCCCCTGCATGTCTCCTTCAAAGATCCAGAGATTTTAAATCTACGGCGTATCATGGAGTTTCCCCCTGACGTTGTCCGAATATCCGAGTTAAAGAATAAGTTGTCGCATGGTTGCTCAATGTTCCTTTCCTGCCTTGGCTTGTCTCGCTTGAGATACCTCGAGGTACGGATTATCTAGGCAGTGTGCCTAGGTAAGGTAGGTAAGTACCGTCTGGTGAGGACTGAATGTTCTGTCCGAGGTACCTACGTTCCACGCCGAAGGCAGCGCAGGGGACATTGGGAACCTTGGGCCCTACCTAGCGAAGAAGACTTTGCGACCAAATGAATCCAAGGTTCTCCAGCGCGGGGTCTGCATTCCTATCCACGGCATCTGTCGTCATCTCTGATGGACTTGATTTTGTCTTACTTGTTTCCGCCATCCTCGGCCCAATTTACCAGAGGATGGGATGTGAGGTGTTAGGTATCCATATCCGTAGATGCAGATAGCCAGACACAGGCATTCTACGGATACAATGTACCTCACTATTCGAATTTAGAGCGCCTGCCACCCGACACGAATTTCCCAAGGTGCAGCAAGATGTGTGCCCCCTGGTGTCCGAGGCAAGGTAATGTTAGGTAGGTCGACATGGCACCACGCCAACAATGAGGTGGCTTGCCCCGTCAAACAAAGACGCTGGAGAAGGAGATTTCATGTCGACCTTGTTCGCACATACTATACCTTGGCGACATGGAAAATCCAATTCAACCCAATGCGCGTGCCATGAGTAACGAAATGGCCATGTCTATTCCTACCTATATAAGGTACCTATCATAGAGTACCTATTGGGAGCTTGGCTGGGTGTCGCTGGGGGGTTTGCCAATTGAAAGTGAGAGGCATTCGCAAGTACCTAAGGCAGGTACGGATACCTTATCCAACCTGGAACCTGAAGGTAAGGTACCTAGGAAGGTCAGGTTAGGCAAGGCAGGCAACCGATAAGCGCCGGGCAAACACAACTTGAAGTCTTGAACAACTTAAGGCAAGGTACTAGAAGTTGTAATCCGACTTTCTACCTAAGGTACCTTACTCAAGTTTTCCCAATTCTTCTCTCCTTCTACGGATAAGGTGTTGCTTTCCCCGCCCTTTCAAAATCATCCTCACTCCCATGCTTCTTTTGCGTGCAAACACACACAGACAGCACTCACGCCCGCACACCCGCATCAGACGAGACTGAACGTCTGCCTTCCTTGCTTTGCCTGGTGTGGATACCTCAGCTCTCAAATCATCCTTGCAGGGGTTGTTCACTGCCGCTCACTCTTGAGTTTCCATGAGTCTTGTTGCGCACACCTTCTCTCTCCCCTGCCTGCTACTACGGACACTCATCAACTATTTGTCGCTGTTTTCTCTCTCTCTCTCTCTCTCTCTCTCTCTCTCTCTCTCTCTCTCTCTCTCATTCTCTCTGTGCGTCTGACCGCTCGTCTGCTTCGGTGCCTCATCCCCGACAAATTTCCACTTTCGCTTCAGACAGTGCAGCGCTTGCCCTCCTCAGTACCTCGACTCCTGGCCCCCCCTCCCTCACTCTCCTCCACTCTCCCCTTCAACCATACGGATACCTTATTCTTGTGTGGAAGACTTGGTTGAAGTACGCAGTGGAGCCGGTGGTTCCCCAGCCCCCCCATACCTTCCTTAGGTACTCCGTACTTACCCTCCCATCCCATCCCATCCCATCCTGAAAGTGTCCTACCGTACCTGACCTCACTGTTCGGTCCACGTTCTGCCTCTCCCCCTCTCGTGTCGCCAGAGGAGCCGGAAACCGTGCCAGCGCCAGTGTCAGTGCCAGTGCCAGTTCACACAGCGAACCCTCGCAGTGTCACACCCCCGTTTTCTCTCTCCTGCAATGACAACAGCAATCCCGGCCACCACTGATCTGCCAGCACATCCTCCTCCCCAGGCTCCCCTTCCTCCGTCTCGCTCTCAATCTCAATCCCAATCTCAACCATCGACTGCGCACCGCTCCCTCTCCACCCGAACCCGGCCTCCTGTCTCTGCCTCTGGCTCTGGTCCTCCTTTACAGCGTGGCTCCTCCACCTCCAATCAACAACACAACCGTCACCAGCGCCGTCACCAATACAGCGGGAGCGAGCAACTCCAACACCGCTCTCACTCTCGACAACCTTCCTCCACCTCTGCCACCGTTCCTGCTGCTGTCGCTTCCACTGGCTCAGCTGCTTCTCGTTTCGCTCAAGACATCCCCCAACGACATGAGTATGAAACACCAGAAGTAGTCCTTCACTCCAAGCGAAACGCCCCAAGCCAACACCCGCCCTCATCGACCCGCGCCGACGCCTCGCGTCCCCAGCGTCACAGCAGTACCAGATCAAATCATCGATACAATCACGCTGCCGACATGCCCGCGAGCACCGCAGTTGCCAACAACGCCGGGCCTGCTCCTGTCAGCAACCATGGCGGGCCCGATCCCCGGAGCCCAGGCGCGCCCACTACCTCAAAGCACACGAGTAGATCACGCACCACGATACCAACCCCATCTGGAAAATGGATCTTGGGCAAGACAATCGGTGCTGGTAGCATGGGAAAGGTGAAGCTGGCCCGTAAAGAGGACACAGGCGAGCAGGTATGTTTCTTCTCCCTCCTATGGCTTGCCGTGTTTCTCGGCCCAAACGTGTCGTGCTTGCTAACCCACGCTCCTCTCTAATCGCAGGTCGCCTGCAAAATCATTCCCCGTGGCTCAACGGAAGATACACAGCATCAGACTCGAGCGGACAAGGAGAGAGCGGACCAATCTAAGGAAATCAGGACCGCCCGAGAGGCCGCCATCGTCACTCTCTTGAGCCATCCCAACATCTGCGGTATGCGAGACGTTGTGCGCACCAACTACCATTGGTACATGCTCTGCGAGTACGTCAATGGCGGCCAGATGCTTGACTACATCATTTCGCACGGAAAGTTGAAGGAGAAGCAAGCCCGCAAGTTCAGCCGTCAAATCGCCAGCGCTCTTGACTACTGTCACCGGAACAGCATTGTCCACCGAGACCTCAAGATCGAAAATATTCTCATCAGTAAAAATGGAGACATCAAGATCATTGATTTCGGGCTCAGCAACCTGTTCGCTCCGCGCGGTCATCTCAAAACCTTTTGCGGCAGCCTCTACTTCGCTGCCCCGGAGCTACTTCAGGCGAGAGCCTACACCGGGCCCGAGGTGGACGTATGGAGTTTCGGCATCGTTCTTTACGTTTTGGTGTGTGGAAAGGTGCCCTTCGACGACCAGAGTATGCCTGCTCTACACGCCAAAATCAAAAAGGGGTTGGTGGACTACCCAAGTTGGCTCTCAAGTGGTAAGTTGCTCAGACTCGTACTGCGTCTGGTCTCCATCTAACATGATGCAGAATGCAAGCACCTGCTATCTCGGATGCTTGTAACGGATCCCAAGCAACGTGCAACCATGCAGGAAGTCATGGTTCATCCGTGGATGACGAAGGGTTACAACAGCCCATTGGACAACGGATTACCTCCACGAGAACCCCTCTCTCTCCCATTGGACTCCGATGTTGTCAACGCCATGACTGGATTCAATTTTGGCTCACCAGACGCCATCAAGGCCCAGCTGGAACGAACAATCGAGTCTGAGGACTATCAACGCGCAGTCAAACTCTACCAGCGCGAGAAAGAGCTCCCTCAGCCTGCCAAAGACGTTGAGAAAAAGCGCGGCTTTGGCTTTGACTTTTACAAGAGGAGAAACTCGGGCACCAGTCGCGACACGTTGACGGCTCCTAGTTCTGAGGCTCTCCAGCTCGGCAACGATCCTCTCAACGCCTTCAGTCCGTTGGTTTCGATCTACTACCTGGTACGAGAAAAACAGGATCGCGATCGTGTTGAGAAGAACCCCGGAGCTGCCAGTGCTCATAAGGAGAAGGAGAAGCCTGCAATCCCTGAGATTACACCGCCGCAGGAGGCTCATACCAACTCGTCTACTTACGAAATGCCCGGCGAACGGGTCACGGGCGGCCGTTCTCGTCCTCGCGCAAGGACTCACGGTGAAGATGAAGCCCCCGACACCGTGAAGAGCTCTCAACTTTCGCCAACAACGCCCCTTTCTCCAGAGGTGCCGCCCGAGCCGCTCCCAAAGAAGGAGAGTACCGCTGCAGGTATCCTCCGTCGCTTCAGTACTCGAAGACGGCGGGATCCGGAAAGGTCGGATAGAGACCGATCTCATCCGCCTGTAGTTCAGGTTCACTCACCCTCCGAGGCCCCTCCTGCACCGATGCCCCGGAAAAGCTTCAGCATACGTCGCGGCAGACGGGAACGAGAAGAACCGGACCCTCTCCCGCTCCGATCTGGTAGCAGTCAGCCACAGCACGGCGATCTTCTTAGCCCACCTTTATCGGCCGGAGGTCAATCGTCGCGGCGCAAAGGTTTGGGCCGATCTACAAGCGTAAATTCAGCAGACTTGCGTCGCCGTGGGTCGACGCGAACACCGAAAGAGCCACCCCCGACGAGCGGCTCAGACCAATCTACGGCCACTGATCGACCACCGCCTGCGTCTAGAGACAGCCAGCAAACACGGGCTGCATCCATGAGAGCGAAATCACTCGGTCATGCTAGGCGCGAGAGTA
This sequence comes from Colletotrichum scovillei, assembly GCF_011075155.1. Lineage (NCBI taxonomy): Eukaryota > Fungi > Ascomycota > Sordariomycetes > Glomerellales > Glomerellaceae > Colletotrichum > Colletotrichum scovillei. Next base: position 1,938,423 of record NW_023336263.1, read on the forward strand.
TTCAGCAGCGCAGGCTTCGCCGGGAGGAAGCTCGAGAGGCTAACGTGCCGGAGGAAACGGATCAAGAGCAAGGCGACCAGAGTGGCGTGTCCACCGACAGGCTGGATAGCTCAGACTTGGCTAAGCCCGTTTTCCTCAAAGGCTTGTTTAGCGTTTCGACAACTTCTACCAAGAACGTCACAGAGATCCGGGCGGATATCAAGCGGGTGCTCAAGGGCCTAGGAGTCGACTACACCGAGATCAAGGGTGGCTTCCTGTGCAAGCATACACCCAGCATTGACCTCAAGAAAGTACCAGAGGTTCCCGGTAGCCCGGGACAAGCGCCACCAGGTCACAGGAGACGCTTCAGTTTTGGGGCAATCAGAGGTGGCGACCGGGAACGAGAAGACTTGCCAGCTACTGAACGAGGACCGAGTACGCCGCGTGGCTCCGGACGTACTGAGGCAGATCACAGTTACTCCAACTCCGACGTCTCGGTTGATAGTGTCTCGCGGGAAGCGGGAGCATCATCCAGAAGAGTACCTGGCGAGACGAGCACTCACGTTCAGAGTGATCTGGGCGGAAGCATGGTCCTTGAGTTTGAGATATTCATTGTCAAGGTCCCGTTGTTGTCTCTCCACGGAATCCAATTCAAGCGACTGGTGGGAAACACGTGGCAATACAAGAATATGGCCGATCAGGTTTTGAGGGAGCTTCGTCTTTAGATGGGGCGGAAGCATTCAGATGAAAAGCGCGGAGAACATCTGTGGTCAAGGATTAGCTCCGATCTGGGAGCCCGACTCCGGGATACTAGAGCGGGTGGAGGGTATCGAGGGCAAACAATCTCATCGTACGACCTTTTTGACCTTTAAGTTATTTGTTTTCTTTTCTCGGTCGCCTTGGCGTTAATCGAGGTGTCTTAGTAGCCAACTGCCAATCAGTAAGCAACTTTCTGCCTCGGCGAAGGAACGGCATTACTTGAATAGGTGCCCATCAATGCATTCAGCGGCGGTTGGGTAATGTCAACTCATTCAATTAGGTGAACGTGTATAGAGAAGTTTAGAAACGATAATTGTGTGTACGTACGTGCGTGCACTTGGTTCTTTCTGAAAGCAGCTGGCCGTATGATTTGCTACTCCGTCTACGCTACATCGGTGTTAGGGCAGAGATGGTCCAAGTCAGTAGCTATCACTCAGTCATTGGGTGCCGGCAGGCATGATACATCCGGAGGCTCCACGAGGAGGGCCATTGGGATTCTGCTGAGTGTAGCTTAGGATTATGATGTTGGCGCGGACAGGCGCGTAAGCCCAATATGACCAAGGGGCATTGATCATCCCTCTCTACGTTGCTAGGCAGACTCGGAAACTTGAAGAAATGACCAGCCAAAGTTACTTCCCTTTGTCTTAGTTGGATCCATAATCCTCTGTACCAGGGAGCCTATTTCAGGACTTGAGCCGCACGCGCAACCCCAAGATTGAACGCAGAAAGCTATGACAGCAATTTTGGTCCGGTCCTACAAGTCTCCTAGGCACGCCGGTCACATTGAGGCCAGGCGTGACACTGGACTGCCGCTTCCTCCTCTCCTCTACCTAGGTCTTCTACGTTGCGGAATGTAGGTACTTCATGCTGGCCATGGTAAGGTCATTGGAGAAAGAGAGTAAAGCAATCACGTTGTCATTGCTATTTGCTGTGCTATGTGCGCCCTGTCATTATAGGATTGCCTTGCGCCCCAGCCTTAAGTTAAGGCGATGTACGAGAGGCACCTTAGGTAGTCGAAGGGCAGCTTAGGTAAGTACGCGCCAGTCAGGAGGGGGGAGGGGGAGGTTATGGTGATTCAAGGTGAGAAATAGAGCAAGAGCAAGAGCAGCGGTGCTGACTAACCCGAACTGGTGCTGGTCTAGGTAAGTTGCGCGCTATTTCATCCATGCCCGTGCATGAGGCACCTGTGCTCCCTGCCTCCAACGCTCTCCATAGGCACACCTAACCTTAGCCTGACTACCAACCAATTACCTAACCCTGTCTGGCCTTGCCTTCCTCTGTGTGTGCCTCATCCTCTCTCAACCTTCCCTGCCCAGTTTAGTGTTCACAACCTCCACCCTGACTGAGTACGCACATTTGTCCCCTTGACTACGAAGCACCCGCCAAAGGTTTGAAGTTCGCGCCACCACGAAATAACGACGGCTCAATTTTCGGGCCTTTGAACTCATTACGAATCTGCGATTAAATCTTCCAACGGCCTCGCGCGCAAGAGCCCAAAGTCCAAATCGCCCCCGCGAAGTTGACATCCTCGATCCGCCGCCGCCCGCCGCCCACAGATCAACACTCCGACGAAGTACTGCAGCTCATCGTCGTTCCCGTTGCTGCAGTGCCATTCGAAAGAGATTTCTCATTGGGAAACTGCGATAAAAAATACTTGGCTACGATCGGTGCAGTGGCTTCCCTCGTTCCAACACCACACATATTCGTCGAGAACATACTCTGTGAAGCACACGGATCTGGGATTCGAAGATGATGCCCGCTCAGCACGTTTACGGACACCATCAGTTTAATCCGCAGACTGACTCGGCATGGATGCATCAGCAGTCTAATCAACATCACCATGCCCAGCAAGCTGCTGCCGCCGCCGCCTCTGCCGTACAGCAGCAGCAGCAGCAGCAGCAGCAGCAGCAGCAACAGCAGCAACAGCAGCAACAGCAGCAACAGCAGCAGCAGCAGCAGCAGCACTACAATAGACTTGCTAGTGGGCATTCTGCGGTTCCATCTCTTGGCAATGCGCATGCCCCGGAAGGCAGCCACGACAACATATCCGAGGACAATCGAAGAACAATGGCTTACATTGCTGATCTGCTGAGCGAGAGCACCCGTGAGGCGGCTCTTCTGGAGCTGAGCAAGAAGCGAGAACAGGTTCCCGAGCTTGCGCTCATATTGTGGCATTCTTTTGGTAAGCTTTCATGCATGAGACCAGCGTGATTGACGCATACTAAACCCACGTAGGAGTCATGACATCGCTACTACAGGAGATCATCTCGGTCTACACTCTCTTGAACCCTTCACAACTCACTGCTGCGGCTTCCAATAGGGTATGCAACGCGCTAGCACTTCTTCAGTGCGTTGCCTCCCACAATGATACGCGCACGTTGTTTCTGAATGGTACGCCGTCCAGGTGATCCCCTTAAATGTTACCCGTCCCTGAGCTCACATTCACTAGCCCATATCCCTTTGTTCCTGTATCCCTTCCTCAACACGACTTCGAAATCGAGACCTTTCGAATACCTACGTCTGACGTCGCTAGGCGTCATTGGCGCCCTCGTCAAGAACGACTCTTCCGAGGTCATCAACTTTTTGCTCACCACAGAGATTATTCCTCTTTGCCTACGTATTATGGAGACAGGCTCGGAGCTGAGCAAAACTGTGGCGATTTTCATTGTGCAAAAGATCCTATTGGACGACAATGGGCTCAACTACATTTGCGCTACCTACGAACGCTTTTACGCGGTGGGCACTGTCCTCAGCAATATGGTTGCTCAACTCGTCGAGCAGCAAACAGCTCGGCTTCTCAAGCACGTTGTCAGATGCTTTCTCCGGTGAGTTCTCCGATACAAGTCGATTGGGCTAGCCTCTCGCTAATGCCGCATAGGTTGAGCGACAACGCGCGCGCGCGTGAGGCTTTGCGCCAGTGCCTCCCAGAACCCCTCCGAGATGCGACCTTTTCTTCAGTCCTTCGAGACGACGCTGCGACCAAGAGATGTTTGGCCCAGCTCCTTATAAACCTGTCAGACAATGTCGTCGAACCGGCCCAAGGGGGGCACCCTGGCCTTTAAGGCCAGGGATACCTGACATATTGTAAACGTTCTGGGGCCCACATAGACTCATGCATAACTCGGCGACTTGGAGGTCAGTGATTTCATCGGAAAACGCAAAGCATCGTAGACGTATTGATACCCGCTTTCTCTGCCCAGATGGGGGCATATCAGGCTGATCTGGGATGCATCTTCAACTTGCGCGGACTCTCTTTCTCTCTTTTTCTCTCTTCATATGTAGCATCGAAAAGGCGGGGGACAAAAGCAAGGGTTTCTTTTCTCGTTCGGTATTGGCGAAGGGGTTGTGTCTTTTTGATTATACGGTAAGGAGCAGGCGGACCTGGAACTGGCGCCGGAGGCTGGGGATGACGTCTCGGGCTTTATGGACACGGCCCAAAGATTTCTGTTGCTAGCATACTTCCTATCCGGGGTTGCGCATGGTAGTATTGGCTTCAGTCGGGCGGTATACTTGTATGAACTGTTCTTCTTGGCAGTGTGGTGGGGGTTGTCATGCTACATGGCTCGACCTACCCGTGTATGTGTAAAGGGTCAGGTCCATTGAATCCAATTTTTCCAACTCATCATATGTTCCCCAACGATGCCTTCCAGTGCTCTCCGGCTGTTCAAGTGAGTGATGTACCCGTCAGATAAGGCGATGTCTCCGCGATGTATTTCCTGGCCATCTAGCTCAATTCATTGCGAGATACCATGACAGCTGTGCCGGGGAGAGGGAGAGGTAACATGCAGAGAACCACAGAACCAGACACTCCTACTTAACTTTGGATGCATGATGAAGGCTTTCTGGGCGTGATCACAAACAGTTCTGCTCGTTGTTACACGCTGGGAACGTCGGCAGCGACGTCGCGGGCTGCTTGGGTGTATCCTGCTCTAATCTTGGCAATTCGGTACAGCGCGTCTCACCTCGGTGCCTGCAAAGGTCAAGTCGTCACTCTCTCAAGATAGAGAAGACGCGTCAAGGTAAGGAGGTCACTCTATCGGGGTGAGAAATCTTTATAACTTACGTCTTGCTTTCTTCTTCTTCTTCTTCTTCTTCTTCTTCTTCTTCTTCTTCTTCTTCTTCTTCTTCTTCTTCTTCTTCTTCTTCTTCTTCTTCTTCTTCTAAGCAAATCTTCACACAAACAACTTTTTAGTCATTTACATCACGTTCCGGCTTTCAAATCATTTCAACGTTTCCCAAAGCCCCTCTGACTCCTTTGGAAGCTTTTATTGGGCTCAACACAAACCCAACACCAACTTCGAGTTCGCTACTCTCCGAAAGGTCCTCGAAACATTCTGCGAGCAGCATCAACGAGATACCAAGAACGTTCAGACTCTATACTATATTCCCCCAACGTTACGGGAGATGGTCAACAAGCTCAGCCGAGACGTCAATCAAATAAGACAGGTTATAAATCGCATAACATCTACCAAGCTCGTGTTCCCTCCAAGCATTCATGAGGAAACATTCACTAACAACATGCAGAGAAACAAACGATATAAGTCGCAAGGCAAACTTTGATGCAGTGAAACAGTTCGGACTTTAAGCGGAGCTCCATCACCGATGAATCCCACCACCCACGGGTTAAATAGAGTGGTCGTTCCCGGCAACACTACTGGGAAGCCCAGGACCTGGAGTATTCGATGGGCATAGGAAAGCTACGTGTAGGACATGGACTATCTCTTTGTTGCATGCCTTTGAGCTGGAGTTGCCTTGGTTTTTACTGCAAATGCGCTGGAAATGATGAGTTCAAGGCGACAAGTCTCTATGCAAGGGAGATCCATAGCCTCTAATAACCTCATCCATAGATAGTACCCTTGACCTTATTACTAAAGCTACCCATCGTCAATCTACTATACCTCCCCGAACACACAAACAAAAACCCGGGGTAATATGAACAACAAGAACAGGAGGGATCCCTTGAGTGTTTCTGTGTTCTATGCTCGATGGCAGTTGAAGTCACCCGATGAGCTCAATCAGGTCGGTGGCTAGTTCGCAACACGGATAGGGTGTCGCGCCGGGTCTGGTCATGTTCTCAGGAAATATGAATTATTGGCCAGCCTCTCAGCCTCTTTATATGAAGTCATTCAAAGTTCCAACGAAAATGGTGAAGGGGCCAATGTACGGCCAGACCTAGGCATCGGTAGTTGGACTTATCGTGAATATCTGAGAGTTTACTACACTCCACGCAACAGCATATCCTCACTGAGAGTAGAGGCACCCTTCCTTCACCGTCCTCAATTCTATCGATTGTGGCTCAATGAATACTACATAAGCCTCGCAAAGAGTATCTCTGTGCGAATGTCTCAGTAATCAAGCATTCGAAGGCTAAAGAAAACATGGAAACTTCGTCTCAGCAGCTTGATCCGCGGCTGGGCTTGACAAACCAGCATCGCCATGCATTCAAGTTTCGCATGTGTTTCCCAGCATCAGCGGGTGACGTTAGTAGTCGGTTCTTCGCTCAATGTTTCCAGCATACAGTCGTTCTGTTTAACTTGGGATTCGAGTCTTACCCCTTTTTGAGCACTTCAATTGGGTAGGGATGTGTGTATATGAAGGCTTCGACAAAGCGGCCTGGTCCGTAGTTGGGCTTGATTAGTTCGACAACGCCGTGTACTCAAAGTTCGCATGTGTTATGGAGATCCTACGCAATCCCAGCATCCGCAGGTATTACTGGCGTTTATATGTTCATTCTACGTGTCTAACATCCAGTGATCCTATTCAAGTTGGAGCTCCGGTGAGGGGGCAATGAATATTTCTTGGCAGTCACTTTGATTGGAACTTGGAAACAAGAATCTAGCAATCAGAATTAGCTTCGAGAATATAGACGAGAACCAGAAAATGAATGCCAGGTATTCTTCGCAGTGGCACATGAGGTTTGCGAGCCCCGTACCTATGAATGTTCGTCCACGGGCAAATAGGGAGGGCGCCTCTACTAGATAGATACCTGATTGAAGCTACATGATCCTCACACTCCTCGGACGTATGCCGACCCCTCGGAGAAAGAATGAAGAATTCCGTCAGCCCTACAGCCTATCGTATTCCCAATAGGGTTCTGAGGTAACCCAGCCACCAAAGACATGCCCCAGGAAACTGGGTTTCCCAATCACATGATCTGAACCGTTTACCTCTCATAGCGACATCAGGGAGCAGTTGGTAACGAACAGAGAACCTTGACAGGGGTGGCTCTCTAGGAGTGAAAGATTAACATATCGCGGATCATTTAACCATGGTAGTGAGTTTGAGCATTGAAGATGCTACCTGTTACGATAAAACACCAGCAACTAAAATTAATTGCTCGGGCCGAAGTGTCCTCACGGTTCAGGTCTTCTTCTCTGAGAAGTCAGCAACTCTTAAAAAGTATCAGACTCCAAATCGCAGTGCTCGACGATTAGTCATGTGGGGATGGCCGGGAGAGCAAGTTTGTATTCGTGCCTGCCCCATTTGGGACTGTACGACGCAGCGGAGCTGAAGTCAGAACATACCCTTCCAAGGCAAAGCGGGAGGTGAGGCTCAAGGAATGGTTCTCAGTCGACCAGATGAGTCCAGCATACGCTCGAAGCCTGATAGATTCCTTCATTTCTCACGTGGGGTCTAGAATACACCTGTTGGCGCGGATAGGCGGAAGGGGCCATGTGAAGTGAAGAGTATGTGGAATTTCATTCGGGGGCCTCGGGGCCTTTTGTGAGCCAAGCTCCTATTGGAGGCGAGTACGAAGACGCTATAGGATGTCGGCGGAAGGATTGGTCGTCACCGTTGCCACAGGGCATCGTGGGCATGTATGGGCCAGCGTGCGCGTCGTGTGTGCGTGTTGGGCGCGCGCGGGTGCTCAGAGCAAGGAATAGAGTGAAGGAGCCAACTCTTCGACGTCCAGACCCAAAGACAAAGTCTCCGAGCTTGGCTGGAAGGCTAGTCAGAGGCTTACAAACTCAGCCTTAAAATACACTTCCAATCATCTGCCGGAGCCTGGCGCTCCTCCACGCGGGCCATATTAGGCTCATAACCGATAGCCAATTTGCAATAGATGCATATTTCCCAATCCCCAGGCAGTTATGACTGATTCGTCGCCACGAGCGGAGGAAGATAGTCTGTTTCGTATATTCAATATTGCTCGAGGGTGAAGTAGACGAAGGTCGGGCGGAGATGGTTGTGGCAGGGGCAGCGGCAGCGGCAGCGACGATAGACTTGCAGCTACCTACCTTGGGTGATGTAAACTCCGCCGCACTTTCCGTCGTGGATCCAAGACATCGACAACTCGTGCCTGCGTATTGGGGTCCAAAACGAACGGACCACGAGAACGTGTGACACAAGAGATGGGAGTAAAGCTAAGGGTAGCGGACGCTATTCGCCAGCCCTACGAGCTTGCGTCTCATTTTCCGTGACAAATCCAACGGGCTCGGCTCACTGTTGTCATCGTCGAATGAGCAGAGGAGGAGACGATGCCTTGTGTCTTGCCTCAAGTCTGCTGCCTGATATGCGTAAGGCGGCTAGGTCGTTCGTTAGGCTGCATTGAAGCAAGAGGCAAAATGTAGGTGCACCTCGAGTTCTCTAGATGCCAATGTGGTGAGTGACTTGCTAACTAATGGGCAATTACAATTCAATTCGACGGAGAGCTCACTAGTGACTCAACCGAAAGCTTTCTCTCAAGGAACGAAATAGCGTCCACTGCATTGAGGTAATATGATAGGTAAATGGGTTCAAGTCCAGCTGTAGTTGACCATGAAACAAGTGTCTGTAGTCCGCCAATACGGTATTGATCGGGCTAGTACAAAAACGGACACCGTCTTGCCGAGTCACACAAAACGGTATGAGGCCCCAAGGTTCCGAGGAAGGCGCAGTGCGGGTGCAGATTCACTTGCAGTTGCAGGTTAGGTACCTTAGTGCACCGTGCAGGTGAGGTGCAGAGCGGGTGCGGGTGTGAGGTGGAGCGGAGAAGCAAAGGAAGGTAGGTACGTATTGGATCCGTACTTCGTACGGAAAGTGAGAGACAGAATAGTGCAGGGGTCGTTGCGTCCAGTCCTTTCCTGTACCTTAGCTCATTGCAGTCCAGACCCCTGTCTTCCGCCTTTTCACCACCAAAGCTCGACGAGGCACACCAAAATCTGGCGGGAATTGGCGGTGGCTCGTCCTGGTCAAATTTCGGAGGGGGAAAGGATGGCTGCGACCTGATTGGCTAACATGCCGTTAATCCGGACACAGCGAATTGAATCCCCCCCTCTGGCCTCTGCAGTCGCACCTGAGGTTCCTCACCATGGCCTCATATTCCGTACCTCGTCATTTCGTACACGCTCTGCTCTATACTACATCACACACTTACGGATTATGGATACAACTCGTTCTCGCTGTTGCATCTTGCCTTGCCTTGTCGTGCCTTGCCCTACTTACAAATTACCTACATATGCCCGGTGGCATAGGTATGGTGGTGGTGCCATCAATGTCTTTTCTCGGTACGCCGTTGAAGCTCGCTTTATCACAAATTAGGCCATGCAGTCAATAGGTATCAGCAGTTGTCTGGATCAGTGGATGCCCGCCCATACGGCTACAATGTGGTGGGGTCCATCGTCATGTTCTCCCTGCCCTTGTGTCACCGGCCATCACTGACTGCTTAGATCTTTGGTTGCCCATGACTCCATGAGAGGCGGCCGCTCGACGACGTTGCACGCGCAGACAAGACGATACACGCGATTGGTCATATCGCACTAACATACGGATACCCGTACGCAGATGCCTTGCCTGACTGTCCTGACAGAACAGACATGGATACAGATTAGGACGCGATTGCATTTATCGATACCCATACGCACCTGAACCCCAATTGCAGTACCGGCGCAATGGCCCTGCGTGCCCCGCACTAGTGGCCGATTTTCTTTGCGATCGGGGGCCATGAACGACAAATGACAACGGCATGATGGGTCCCCTTTCGCCGCACCGCCCCCAGAGGCACAGGAAGAAACAGCCACGAGTTCGTAGCCACGTCTTGCCGGCAGCTGTCCTGGTGCGAGACGGATGCAGAGATGGAGTAATACACTCAGACATAGAGAAGAACAAGCAGATGCCCGGCACGAGTTGATTTGAGAGTAGAGAAGCACTTCAGGCTATCGCCGCCGGAGTGGCACCCATTGCCTAGTCCCGGTGTGACTCTTCATGATACGGGCCAGCCACGTGTAGCCTATAGGCACGAACGGATGAACCGCATCGGGTTTCCGAGCCTTGCAACATTTTCATCATGTTTTTGATAGCCAAGCCAGAACACCATCTGTCCAAGGGACAATGCACTACACGGTCTGTATGCGTTGACAATTGCTATTACTCGTCACCCCGGAACTTCAGTGTGGATCACAAGGCTTTCACAGGCACTCGCTTTTGTGCCCATTGTTGTTTCACGTCCGCCCGCTGAGCCGCAGTTGTATTGCTGTCGGGGTAGGCTCGCCAACCCTGGGAAAATGTCAAAAAGCCATGGCGAACGTTGCGTTTCATCTCTCTGCCGATTCACATTGTGGCGACACAGGCCGGTGTTCATTGATTTAGAGGGACGCCGCCTTGTCAAAAGTGTTTGCCTGCACGAATCTTGACCAGGCGAGGCTACGGATGGGTACCATCCAAATGATCCCATTCTTCCAGGTGGTCTATTGTGGCACCACCACCGCCGGCGCCGGGAGCCCCCGACGTTACAACGCCTGCGTCGGTGTTTGTCCCCCGGCAAATCCAAACACCGAGTCACTAGGATGGATCAAACATCTTGTCTGATCAAACGCCGTCTTATTGATATTCCCATCAAAGGGCAGGTAGGGATACTACTGTTTCAATTGCTGTTTAGCCCTGGAGGCATGCTTGCCTCTCTTTTTCGTCGTCGGATGAGATGTAAATGAGCAAGAAGCCGACAAGACAGGGCGTGCTCCCTCACTCTGGCCTGTCTAGACACTTAGGTTCATCAGCGAACGGCTTGCGGGTATGCACATCTTCTTGGCGAGGACACCCGCGTGTGATGCGTAGGTACACGTGCGACACCTCGAATGTCTCTGTGCGGGAAGGACATTTTGGTCGATCATCGCCAATGGTCATGGTGGTGGTGGTGTAGGTACTGTACTTCCACGGGTTCCTAGATTACAAAGCATGTGCTGTTGCTCAATTCGGTCGAGGGCTGCTGCGGGCGTTGCCGCCGAAGATGCGCCCAAGAAAGCGATGACAGGTTCTATGTCGCATCTATGCCCAGGTAAGGTACTCCGTAGAGCTTCAAGGAGACATACACAGCAGTGCTCAAGGAAAAGTCTAGTTGTGCGTACTTGCGGAGTTTAGAAGAGGCCTTGGTCGGGAGACGGGTGAAGCAGCGGGACTCGGGGAAGCTCGGACAGCTGGGCGTGAGGTGGCAGGGTGCCAGAACACCAGGCGGCTCTCAGATAGGCAAATTGCGGTACGAATACCTCGACTGAATGTGTGTTTTGCTATAAGGAATGATGTACCTGCCTCCCTCACCTTGACAGCAGTGTGTCACATTCACAGCCTCCTGGAGTTCCTAGGTAGGTCTTGGGCCCGCTGGCAGAGTGAGGGTATTCGTGTACGTACTGTACCTAGTACGGTGCCTAGGTACTTCGTACCGTCATGCAGGCAAGGCAAGGTGCCCAGGTACCTACGTAGTGCGTAGGGAACCAGCAAGCGAGAAAGTTTGAGGTTACACAAGCTCTTGAAGCAAACAGACCAATCAACTACGTCCCTTGGCCCTTCCTTCAGCCCTACGACCCCTCGTTTTCTGGCGGCGTCACCGAAAGCTTGGCATCTGCAGTCTGCACCCAAGCTCCTTTGACCCCGCCTGATGGTCTCCTGGTCTCTCCGCCTCTTGCCTGAACCTGCTCCCATTTCCCATCTGCCTCACCCCAGTCCAGGAACTTCTTCAAGCCCTGTGTAACCTGCTTCCTCCGCCTTTTCCCCTCCCTGCTTCCTCGTCATCCACCCTCCGCGTCGGCTGTGCGCGCGTAGGTACGAGTTACACTAGTTTGTTCCGTACTCTTCTGCTTCGTCGGCCCCGTTGTGTAACAATCTCGTTTCTTCCATGGAATCATTCCCTCGCTTCTCTTTACCTGTCGTCTCACACCCCCCGGGACAACACAGCAAACCCAAGCGAATCATCAGCTTCACAAATGCAGTCTAAGACAGCTTGCTCCCCTGCCAGTCCACACCCGGCCCGGGGTCGACCCCGATTCCCCATTGTCTCGCCCGGCCGTCCCCCTTCTTATCGAGTACCTACCTACAGGCTACACACACAAGATTCTACGACGGGAGTCTTATGCTGCAGCAAGTTGATGCACGAACAAAAGACCCTGTATGCTCTGCGCATAATCGTCAATGAAACCACCTGTGACCAGCACGTCTCATGCTGCTTTGGGAAATTTCAATTAGATAGCTACACCGCTAGAAACCCGAGCCTACGTACGACATGGACGCAGGTCATGTCTTGTACGGACAGAAACGCCTTCGATTATGCCTTGCAGCTGTCTCGACGGAACGGCGGTGCTGCTCCCTCTCCTCCGTGCATGCCGGCCGCATAAGCCCGGATCTTCGGGGTGACTGCGGCACAACCGGTACATGCACCGCATCATAAGCGAAATCGAAGGCAATTACCTGTCCAGACAGTCATCCCAATATCCCAGTGGCTTATGGAAGCTAGCCCTACGGGCATCCATCTGGCAATTAAGCATCTCACTGGCGCATTGAATGGCGCACCAATGAGGTACGTCACTGGTGGAGTTGCCATGTTCCCGCAAGCAGGTCAAGTCCAGGTCAATGGATGACCACTTTGTCATCACTGGAACTTTTGGTGTCTACTGGGCGTGGCAGACATGCTACAGCAGGAACTTGGATTTCCAGTACGGGTAGAGCATGGTAGGCGATTGTGAAGCCACGTCTGTCCCGGGTTCTATGGAGCCGATACCTGTGAACAGTATAGGTAAGGTAGACAAAAGACTGGGTGTTCAGAGGCTGGAGTTGTATTTGACATAGGCAGAAGTTTTGGTCCTTTGAGAGCCTGGGTCCTACGACTGGTTCGTCGTGGCTTGCGGTTGAGAGAGGATTCCCATTGGCTCACACCACGAGTTACCGTATCGAGACGAGCTAACAAGCCTAGGAGATGCGTTACGGTCCACGGATACGCAGTAATTACGCTGTACGCACATTTTGGCATCCCAGCCTGGCCGTTGTCGTCTGATTACCAATCGTGGAGCTTCGAAATTCCTCTCGCGGGCGCTGAGCCGTCCATGGTGCGACATGGGCAATTCCCCAGAGCTTCCTTGCCATGATACTCCTGTTGTGAATGAGATAATGACGGTTAGATTACCAGTAGGCCGAGTGGACGGCTTCGTTTCTTGCTCTCTCGAGTCTCGGGAGTGCTGATCTATTGATTACTTAAGCACAGACCACTTCTCTCTAACGATCAAGTAGGTACAGAAGTACCTATGTACACTGGAGATACTTGTTACATCGCTTGACCCAAATAGGCAAACCCTTCTGCCGGGGGAGGGGTGGTGGTTCATGCCTCGAACGATGTATAGCGACACACCCCTTGTCCTGGGTCCCTCTGGCTGTTGCTTTCAACTGGTGGCCAGGACGGGACTCCCAACACCCTGGGTTTTGGAACCGACAAGGCGAGGGTGCGGCGTATTATCCGTCATGATTCCAAGGCAATCGCAATCTGCAGACATCGTGAGTGTGACATCGCGAATCCAAGCACAGACACACAGGAAAAAGCACAGGTATCACTGCAATCCCTTCCCTTTTCCTTCCGCTGAGGTTGTTCAAACTTTCAGTGATGGTTGACAAGGGTAGGGATTCCACATCATCCTGTGTACGGACTATGTACTTCATACAGAGCAGGGCCTGGTATCCTACCTATCCACCATGATGCGGTTTCCTCCCGGTGGGCTTTCATCACAATCATCCATGGGATGGCATCTCTCTACCCGCAACTTTGTACAAAGTACGAATACCCTCAGCTTCCCTTTTACCCTCTCAGCCTCCACGAGGGGGCTCCGCTCTGCACTGCAAAATATGCCCAGATCAAGCAATCAATTGGGGACATCCCATCCTCCAAATCCACTTTCGCGATTCACCGCCGCAACGAAACTTCATCCATGATCCAACATCGAGAGAATGGCGCTGAGTTGAGGAGATTTGCTGCTCAGTCATGACAAGCGAAGCGGAGCCTAAAGACCAAACGTCCACCGTTCGGTCCCAGGCAGCAGTATGATGGCCTTGGAAAATGCCTATCCAGATTTTCAACGACATTCTTTTTTTCAGGAACTTTTTCCATTAACGAATATTTACCGAGGCCAGGAAACACGCCATCTCCACATTGTTCGCCTACCTTAACCTTGTATCTGATTCCTGCATACTAGTTCTGGAATCCGATGAATTCGTGATTGGGTCAGTTATTGTGTTGCTTCTATTACTTCGTCCTATTATCTTTACTCTCCATGTGACTTGTAACCGACCGGGCATGACGATGATGGTGTATCGCAGTGACCAAAGCAAGCAACGCAGTCAATGGAGGAGATATCTCCTTGCGACTCTAAGCCAAACTGTTATCGATTGTTACTCTCGTGAACAGTAATCCCCCATATTGCACCCTGCGGTTTGGCGATTTCGTGGTCTGTCGTTCACGGTTATGTTGCGTTGCATGGACCGCAGCAGAAACGAAAGAAACGCTGGCGCTGCCCTTTCACCCCAACCCCGGACAGTGGAGGCCCCACGCAACAAATGCGAGCCGGCCAGTCGCAGCTATTCGTCCCCGCTTGCTGTGGGTCTCGGAACCCTGACGACCGTCAAGACCCCCGGGGCGTCCCCCCTTTCCCCCTTGCCCTCCTGGGCCCCGATCGACTCCGGAGCTTTGAAGCGGACGGGAAAGGACGACTCCTACGGACTACTACTACATACCTTACGGAGTACCTCGACTGCCAATCTGCCAATCTGTCACCTGCCATCTGGTGCCCTGTGCTGTGCTGTGCTGTGCTGTGCTGTGCTTGTGGGTGTTGCCCCCTCCATGTGCCCGCTGTGACCCGCTGTTGCCCCGAACCCAACGGCCTTCCGGAGACAACACCGTACCTGCTGCCAATCCCGGCGACCCTTCTTGCCTCCTCATCTCTCTCCAAGACTTCCACCCAGCTTGCCAGCCCATATCGTATGCGTACCCATGGTCGTATGGATGTTCAACAGCCTGAGCAACCGCGCAACCTAGGAGAACGAGGAGAAATCGCGCAACCTTGGCCCGGTCTGGACTGCCTTGGACTTCTCAGACCTACCCTTGCTCTCCCTCGAATCTGGCAGCCTGATGCTGCCTCTCTCTTTCTCTCCATCCCCATCTCCGTATTCTTAGCCAAGGTAAGGTAGCTCTATCCGTACCTCCCTCTCTTGGCCAAGACCCATCAACATTATACTGTACACAGTAATGCGATGAAAATGGTTACATCCCAGCATGCCACCCCTTCTCCGTACGCATGTGACGATGGTATACTCCGTACACTGACCACAATGAGGCCAAGTCCCGTAAAAGAAGAAAACGGCTAGTACAATCAGCCACACCCGCGACATTTCTGCACCCTGCTGGCAAAGCAATCCTAAATTTCGGGCTTGGCAACCAACCCAGTACGGATACCAGGCTGTCCCTCACCTTGTGTGTGGACATCGTCAGAACCTAAAAAAAAAAAAAAAAACACCCTCTTCAGATTTCCCCCAGAGCTTCAGCCGGCACATTCCTTAGCAGGTAGCCGTCTCGTGAAACACGGCCTGGTACCCAATCGTTCAACCGCCCACCCGTCGTAAACCCCCATGTAGATGAAAGCCTTGTAGCCTGTAGGGTTAGCCTGTAGAGGGGGGACCAGCGCAGCGCCCCCTTTCCTTTCCTGGCCGGGGCCCGCGTAGCAGTGTAATCCTACTGGCCCACCGCTACATCCTACAAGCCCGAGAGTTCGGTGTGGTGGGCTGGGGTTCGTTCGCTGGAGGAGGATGCAATCGTTATGCGCCCATCTGTCTGTCCCCCCCTAGGATGGATGAAGCCAATCTAGATGGCGTAGGGCTGGATATCCAGGAGAAGGCACAACGCGTAGAACACCATGGCCCCTTACGGCTCGAGCTTGGCCACCTTTACGAGCCTTTATCCGCAGTGCCGGGGCTCAATTGATCAATGGGAAAAGAATCGTCAGCAATCGATGTTTACTGACCATCCAAGGTCCATGCTGGAGGGAGAGGCCATATCGTCGTTGAAGTTGAGTGAATTGGAGGCAGGCCACAAGGTAGCTCACAAGTTCCTAGGTAGTCAAAGGCGACGCAAATGGAATAGGACATGCTGCCCGAAGAGGAGAATGTGATGATTACCGAATCGTGGACGCGTTGGATTATCGTCATGACCGGCAGTGCTGCGCCATCATCTCGCGCAACTACCTAGACAATGCGCATGTCTGACGGCATGGCACGGTGCGTTGTGTTTCTCGATTTGGACAGCTCTGCTCTGTTGGGAGCGAAGGTGATGACAACGTCTGCATGGCATCTTTGGCCCGCGCTGCCATGACAGGGTGACGGACCGGCCGCCGTTGGATTGCTGACAAGTGCAGATGGATAGATAAACGGCCTCTAAAGGGAACTACATGGCGCCCGCCTTTTTGGTGGACAAGTGCGTCAAACGGTTTTTGCGGCGTTGTGATGCCCCTGCAAATCCAAGTCAGAAGCTACGTTGTATCGCATCGTACAGATAGAGAAGTGCAGTGCTGACAAGCTCGGCAATAGCATCGTCGAGAAAATAAACCATGGCTGGGGTATCAAGTTGATCCTGCTTCGTCTGGCGGTCCATTGATATTCTCATTGGGCCCGGGGTTGGGGAGGACGGCAGCGACGCATAACAGGCAGCATCTAAGAGCGAGCAGCTAAATGATTAGGTCTTGTTACACTCTGGGACCTTATTTCGGAGATGGATATCGCCAAGTCAACGTGTCATGCAACGGCGGGCCACTCAGAGATCGAGACTGTGGTGGTGATGGTGCTAGACGTTCTCGGTGCGACATAGGAGGGGAGGGGTGGGCACTGGCGCGTAAATAAGTCATTAGAAGTCAGGTCAGGTCAGGTGTGCGCTTGACGATGTCTGAATCCGACGGACTCAACGGCGCGTCCCTGCAATAGCATCAAGCGATGGGAAATGCAGCCCTGTTGGAGCTGTACAGCAATTACAGATACTCCGTAGAGAAAATGCACGTTTTGTTGGGTGCCTATTCGTACCCTCTCCTGTGGAACCCCAAGTCCGAGGTCCCCACCCACTGCGAGCTTTCGACCTTGCGGCTTGCCCAGGCTGCGACGAAGATCCAGGGACAAGGGGTGTTTTGGCGATGGAGCCGGCTGGCCGGCGTAGACAGGGGTTGAGTGGTAGGGTAGGTATTGCGGGCGTCGATGGTTTCCATGGACGGGGTTATGATATAGGTAACCGTACGATACAGGTCCAGAAAAGAGAGAGAGGGACCTGGGGAATTGTTCGGATCATGGACATGGGCATGGGCATGGCATGGCATGACCCAGCGATGTGTTTGAAGGTGCGGTGATGATTCTTGGGAAGGGGGGTCGGGGTCGGGGACGGGGTTAGGACAGAAGGGTTAGATGGGTACGAAGTACGGATACATTCCCAGTTGACTGAGTACGATGGGATGGGTCACTTCGTCCGAAGGAGCGCAGGTGAAGGTTGTATCCGCGCATCCACGGTTGAGGTAGATGGGGGAAGATGTGGAGGATTTGGGGGGAGGCAGGTACTTTGTTGTGTGAGTGCAAGTAAATACGGACGAATAGGAAGGCAGGCATCGTCTTGCTAATCGACTTTGCAAAAATAGACGTCTTACAAAGCACGTGGAAGCCTTCGTCATTTGGCTCCCTCCTGGGAGACTTTGGGGTCCTTGGAGAGGCACGGGAAGGGTAGACCGCACTACCGTAAGGTAGGCGTACGGCGTAGTTCTCAGAAGTACCTCTTCCTACCTACCTACCTTACCACACCTAATTACCCAGTCACCAGTACTACGTAGACAGACACCTACCCCTACAGACTACAAGCAGTGTACAGAGAGCCAGAGCCTAGAGTCACTATCGCTGGTTGGGGGCCGAGAACGAGCGTCCCAAACAAGCAGATGAAGCGCACGTTGCAGTTGCAAGTTCACATGGGGGAAGGGGAGGGCCCTGTCTCGAGATTGATAATTCATAGTTACACACACTACACCAGCCCGGCTGTCGGCCGACCCAAACCACCTTGCGCCCTTTCCAGCGTCCAGGATTCCTTGACACCTTGTCCATTTTGGCCTCCTGTATCGACTATTCGTGACTGGTCCCGCTCTGAAGGATTCGCGATGTTGAGGATCCAGACCGAAGGGGTAGGATTCAGGACGACCAAGGTGATGGTGATGATGATGATGATGATCAAAAAAATCGTACGAATTACCGGAATTCGCCAACGATAGCCGGAGCAAGACGTGGCCCCAATCTCACCGGTTCCTTTCACGACACATCACTCTATCTTATTCCCGTCTGCACGGAGCAATCTGTGTCTCGACCGCTTTCTTGGATCCAAGTATCCTTGCAATGAACGATGTTGAAGTTCGGATGCTCGATATATCTTCAGCTCGCCAATGTCACACACACACACCTATCTACAGGCAGGGATCCATGGAAACTCCGGACGTGGTCCATCCAGGTCTCCCGTGGCGATTTGATAATGCCATATCCGAATTTGCTGTTTGGGGTAGCAAGATATCAACGAATCGTGCCAAGTACGCGCATTCAGTGTTCCGTGATACGAGTCACCTTTTGTCCACAGATGTCAAATACCTAGACCAACCGCGAGAACCTAAGCCAACGGGAAGACGTTGACACGGGTAAGGATTCAGGAAAGACGTGACGCTGTGCCGTGTGTGCCTTGCGGGCGGGACACCGCCAAAACGGCGCTGGCGCACCTCGCCCTGTGGCTTGGTAGCCGGAATAGCCTCTTCCCGTCTCTAGGCTGGAAAGACTTGGGGTTGGGTGGTGGGCTGTCCCCTTGGGCCTTGGGGTGTACCGTGTCTCCCGTCCTTGAATCCTTTTTACCTCTTTGGTGATGACGTCTCGGCAGGGGAGAGAGAGAGAGCACCCTTGGTCTTAGACCACAGTATGGGGTTGAAGGTTCCCTGGTCTCTGGAGTCGGGTCCGGGACTGGGGCTGGGTAGGACTCTTTTTCCAGTCAACTCACATGGGAAGATCGAATGGAAGAAAATCCCACCTCATGGATTCCCCACCCTGCCTGCGCCTCTTCGCGGGCGCAAGATGAAAAATACCACAGCACAGCACCGCGTAGCGAAGGAAAAAGACCAACGACAGGCTCTCACTGGCTGCTCCGTTCGTTAATGACCAAGCTCGGCCACGAGACTCCCCCACTCGCCTCTAGGCAATCGAATTCTCGTGATGCTGGTTGGGCCGCACGCTTCAGTGTTTAATATAGCCAAGGCAAGGTTAGGGGTAGAGTGGTCCAGCTACCTTAGTGTATCCCAAGTCTGAGTCCCCCTCCCTTTAGGTTGGACACACCCGGCCAGTACTCCGTAGACCCAGCATCTGGCATTGAGCACCTGCCACCTAGCAGTAGCACCGCAACCGCAGTCCTTGGTCCATGGAACCTCAAGATTGAGAAGAGCAGAAAAAAGAAAAAGAGATCAGAAAAGTTTAGTGCACTGACCCGTGTTTGAGAAACACTCACCTCCCGTCTCCACGGAGTACCTAGATACTTACACAGGCTCACACCTAAGGTACTCCGTAGGGTCTGCAAAGCTTGGCCTGCGGAAAGAGGCTAAAAACCAGGGGCTTTGGAGCTTCGGGATTGGTCCGTCTTACGAAGCTACATCTTGGGACTAGCGTCGCTCCGCTCCATCCCGGGACCGGCCCACTTTTGTCCCGTCCTTATTGCCGGCTGGCCACGGATGCTTCAATCAACTTTTACAGGCAATGGCCCTGTCTGCGAACACCTAGCTCCCGCTCCGGCTCAACATTACAGGCGCGAGATTGCGGGATTGACTGTGATCAATTCGGGAACCCTTTCGAGATTCGCCAAGGGTTTCCCGATACCGTGCTGTGTCCGGCCCCATCGCAAGCGGGGTCTTCGCATCCTACACGTCCACGACGAACGAACCTGCGAATATATGTGCTGGTGTATGGATAAACGAACAAACTGGGAGTCCAGACGAAAGCTGTATCCGTAGATGGAGTCACTTTGAAAGAGTTTCCTCGTACGAACGTCGTGCCATGGGTTGATCCATGCTTCTACTGTCCAAGACTCCCAATCCCACCGGCTCTGCCTTGACCATCCGCAGCTAGATTTGGGACTTGATCTTTTGGGTTCGAAGCCAAGGTGGATGCCATCATCCTCATCTCCCCTCTTTCCGATATCGTCAGTACTAAAGACGTCGTCAATTTGTTGTCCACGGAAACGGTGCTAGCCTGAAGAAATAGCCACTGCACCGTCCGACCTTTTGACAGCATCTTCCCGGGCACATTGCTTGCCCACGGACCTGGTCACGACCTCATTCGGATTACCAACCAGCCGTGCCAGCCAACTAGCCCGCGCCTCTCGGGACGTATTATGTCAATGGGACCAGCAGACAGCATTGCTCGACCGTCAACGTCCATACGGATCTGCGCTCGCCCTTTTCGCGCCTCCACTAGGACGGTACACCTGTGAGGCGCAGGGTCGTTGCCGATGATCCTTCGAACCCAGCAAATGCCGCCAGTGTCAACTCTATTGCATGGCACGCCTCTGGATAGCCATCTCCCGTTCGGGACTCATTCTGCGCGAGTGCGCGCGCCCGCGCAAGAGAAGCCAATCTAACCACACTTCAACTACACGAGCAACAGAGCTCGTCCGTTGTTTGGGTCGGAGACTATTTCTTAACCCCCAAGAGAAGATTTCGGTCGTTGTCCGGGGAGGGGGGTGGGGGGTAATTGACGTGGAGCATCTAGATCTGCCAAGGACACCTTGAACTGACAAGGGGTGCCTCCGTAGCAGAATAGGTATTGAGAGCTCGCCACGGAGCCGTGGCCTTTCATCCACGGCAGCGGCATGTTCTTTTGCTAGTGAACGATGACCAGCCACTGGCCAAGGTAGGACGAAACACTCGTCACTGGGCCGGGGAAATGCCATTGTGAGCTCTTGTCAAACATTGGTCTGTCTAGGCGGAGTTTAAGGTGTCAGGGCGCGGAGACTTACCAGATGGTTTACTGTGTCTCTAGTGGCATTGATGGTTCCAATGATGAAGGCCAAGTAAGGTATGAGGCATAGCCGCATAGGTACAGAATCCTACCCGATTCCATCTCGGGAGGGACGTTATGGCGCGGCAGAGAGAAGCCGCCACAAAACTCAATGCGTGGGTGTGTGTGAGTGTTTTGGTGGTTTAAGACGACGCATCTTAGCCCTATGTGAGGAACTTTGGGAGAAGCTAGGCCTTGTGTGCGGGCTGAGCTAGGTAGCTTGGGGAGCAGTGGTTTTGAAACCTCCCCCAAAATCCCCAAGTCGCTACAGATTACCTTAGCTACTGCGCTACGTACCTTACTTTCACCTTGAGGTGTACCTTGCTGCGTATGGATTCAGGGCGACGGCGACCTGGAATGGGCCCAAAGGCCACAACTCACCACCAAGTGGGCGGTGGTGACTGGTGGAGGGATCGGCCGCCCTACAGAACGCCAGGCGAAAGCTTGGATCTGAACGGCGGCCCCCAAATGGGGTAGCAGTTCCCGCGTCGGGGTAAGGGCGATTCTGCCGCAACAGCGCACACCAATGACCTTAGCTAACAAGCACGACAAGGTACTCTGTATCCGTAGACTGAGGTGATTCCAGGAGCCAGGGCGGCGTTGCCTTTCCGTTGCTTGACATGGCATGACTAGGTACGAATAGGCGGATGTTGGCGACGAACGGCGCGGACTGAATTGTGCATTCTGCCGTTTACCATTTCCCAAACACCCCGAGGGCCCCAAGGACCCCAAGGTGCTTCTGCGCTGGCAGATCCTTCAACGAGAGAGACGCCGAGCAAAGGATGAGCGCGAGGGGGAGGCGGCGAGAGAAACGGGATCTCTCTGTGCGTGCGTGCGTGCGTGCAGCCCTACGGGACGGACATAAGGTACGGAGTAAGGTGTTTATTGTCGCTCTGTATCCGTGTCCGTAGCACGTACGGAGGGGATAGAGCCTGTCTGCGCCAATATCCGTACGAACTCCCTGCCCTGTCCTTTCTTGTGTAACACAAGAAGTTGGCAGGGGATGCGATCCTTGGTACCAGTACGGTAGGTACGGGTGTACGTACCTCGTGGGTGGGGCACTGCGAGCCCTCGGTGGTAGGTAGGTTTCCTCGAGGGCTGGCTACCTAACCTAGAAATCTAGGACTATTGTCGAAGCAGTGAAGCAGAGCAAGGCGTCCACGAGGTTATTCCTAACTTCCTGCATATGAGATATATCGAGAGCAACTTACAAAGCAAGACAGCTGGCTCAAAGGAGCAAAACCTTGACGCTATGTCATCCAATGTGAACCGAGCGACCTGCTCATTCGATTTGTTGCCGACCCGACTGACGCGGGAAGTCCGACAGTTGTCACCTGGTCCATCATCATCCATGAACATGAGGCCTGGCCAGCCTGGACCTTCGAGATGAAGGATGGATTGATTGATGCACAATGAACACCAAAATAAGATGGGTAAACCAGACTGCCCTTGACTTGACGCGCTTGATTCGCGATGGCATCTCGAGGTAGTATTTCGCAGGTATTGATAGAAGGAGACGAATGCAAGTGGGCAAAATTAGCCCAGGCTAGTAACCGTAGAGCCAATGAGAATGCTTCTGCTGTGCCGCGTGCTGCCACCAACCAAGGTATTAGCCCTCCGAGTCGACTTAGTCCTACGGACGATGCTGAATTACCTGTCTACTATTACTATTGAGCATCTCGATATATCATGGTGGTGCTGTCGGGTTCTAACAATACCCAAATGCCTCTCCCAAGATTGGTAGACAAAATTGGTTTCCCGTCGGGAACTTCTAATTCTGAACTTGGTGGAGTACATCCGGGCATGTTTCCAAGGATGCCATATGATGAGGAGTGGCTAGGCTCCAGCGATTGTCTAGGTCCCCTCGTCGAAATGAAGATGATGTCGTAGGGATTGATGGACACCAAACCCTTTTGCGTTTGTCGTACAAGTGATGCAGTCATTGGTATCTGAGGTGGACGATTTGGATTATCTACCTAGCGAGATGCCTTAGGTAAGTTAGCTACCTAGGTAAGGTCGGATGATTCGAGGCATTCGTAAGGGAAGGAAGGTATCTGTGAAGTAAGAGTCCCCGGGGCTTGGTGGTGCCGTCGGGTTGGCGCTGCCGCTGCCGCTGCCGCTGCCGCAGTTTAAACCCCGAGGAGCAGCGCCTTCCTTGGAGGTCCAGCCACCTACCTGACAAAGGTGAGTGCCCCTGCCCCTGCGTTGAGTATTCCGTTGTAAGGAGTACGGATATACAGTAGTCTGGATGGAGTCGTGAGGAAGTTGCGGTTGATGGGCGTTGCTTTCCTCCCCCGGTCGTAGGACTCTCCACCCCCTGGGCCTTCGTAGGTCTGTACCTAGGTTTGTAGGTAAGGTAGGTAAGGTAGGTAAGGTCCCTAAGGTATCCGTACCCAGGTAGAGTGTCCGTAGGTACTCCGTACCGGGCCACCAGCGCCAGGGCCTGTGCCACCCTTCCCTTGTCCCCAATGAGCAATGGTACGTACTCCAAAAAGAAAATACCTACCTTACTGTAGGTAGGTAGGTAGGTACCTACTCTTTGGTGTGAGTCTGTGTCTCCCATCGACGTGGAGACTCAAAACTTATCGCGAACCCTTGAACGACAGCCGCGGTGCACTCACAGCTTCTCTCGACCCGGTCGGGTGGAGCCATCGAAGAAAGTGCGAGATGGAGATGCAAGGTACGTACCTCCACCGCCGTCTCTGTTCAACTTACCTTACGGATACTCTTCCACTCTTCCATGTCTTTGAGAATGAGAATGACTGAAAATGACACTCAAACACAACACCACTGTCGGACCCGACCCCTGCAACACAGCAACAAACCACTCCATCCATTACCGAGTATTGCCATCTTCATCTCCTCTTTTCACCCTCTCTCTCTCTCTGTCTCGTTCATGCTTTCCCCCCCGCCCAGCCTGGACACTTTCCGAGTTCAACGTTGTCCTCCACCGGCCTAGATGCAGTGCAGCGCAGCATCCATCCAGTGTGTGTGTGTGCTGCCGCCTTTCATCACCCACCGGACTGCAGCCTGGCCGTCAATCTGTGTGTGTTTGGCCTCTTCCAGCTCCGTCAAATCTCCTTGCTGCGGCCCAGCCCAGCTGATCCCTTACCGGTGCGCCCATCTTTCCTGTGCTGGTGTGCTGGTGCCAGCCTACAGCCTACCGCATACACTCACCTCTCTCCCAAGCCGTCCCGTCGTAAAGAGCTCCCGTTGAAACTGAGGCGCCCAGTATCTGTAAACGGAGAGGGGAACGAGGCGTTGCTCTTGGCTTGCTCCGTTTAAACCAAAAGGTCATCAGGCACCTTCTTTACCACCCACTTGTCTCTGGTGTCTACGGACTGCAGCCGTTCTCTCTCTCTCTCTTTCACACACACACACACACACACACACACGCACTCTCTCTCTCTATCTCTGCCCTACGGTTCCTTCACCCCCCCCCCCCTTCACTTTACTATCAACACTCCCTTATTCTCAACTCTCTCTCTCTCTCTCTCTCTCTTTTGCCTCTCTGTCTCTGTGTCTAGGTCTGTTTCTTCCTCGCTCTCTTGCCCCTCCCCCCCTCCTTATTCCTTCCCATGCGCCCCCATCTCCATCCCTACAAGTAGGCATCGTGGTAGGTATCCTACCTTACCTGAGATGGGTAATTCGTAGGCTTTCATCACCCGTACTCGCTCATTCGCCTTTCCTCACTTCACCCACACCACATCACACCCCCCTTCCACACAGCCGCACGCCCTCCCCCCTGCCTCCCCTCCCATCCCCTCCTCGTCTTCTGGCGTAAGGCACGGTACCTGTACGAATACCCTTCATCTGCTTGCACGTCTGTCTTGCTGCGATACCTTGTACTAGTGTAGGGTCGCCAGGCTATGTGGAACCTATCTACATAGTTACAACTCCACGCCCTGCGAGGCACCCCTGCTTGTACTTGGCCGTCCTTCGCACTCACGCCGCCAGCCCTGTCGTTGCTGCCGCTGCCAGCCATGTCATTGCTCCCGGCTTGCTGGGCGGTTCGGGCTGAGCTCCTATGAAGCCTTTGGGCTACTTTTTATTTAATAGCTTGCTCTCCCCTTCCTCTGCCACATCTCGCCTCATCATCCAGACTTCCAACAATCTAGACTTGATATAAGTTGCGAATTGTCAACTATCACCAAGCTTCCTCTTCTACATCTTGAACCAATATCCCCCCCCGCCATCCTCTTACACCAAGAAGCACGACAACACAACAGTCCGCTCACAATGTCAATGTTCACCATGTCTCAACATCACCAATATGCCTACCCGGCAACAGCTCCCGCTCCCAGAGCATACTCTGGACACGGAACCAGCAGCGCCTTCAGCAGCTCTGCCAACCCTGATGAAGACTGGACCAAGATCTCCGACCTCGCTGAGCGCAGGAGGATCCAGAACCGCATTGCCCAGCGCAACTACCGTACGTCAAAGCCGTAGTCTCCCAACGATACAAGCACGCAAAAACTAACACCGACTTACAGGCAAGAAGCTCAAGAGACGCCTTGAGGACCTCGAGAGACGCGCTGGCCAGGAAGGCACATCCCCCACCGAGAAGCCCGCGGCAACCAAGAGCACCAAAACCAAAGCCGCGGGCAAGACACAAAAGACGCCCCCGCCAACGAAGACCATGAACCAGGGCCAATTCACTCCTCCTATGAACAACGACGACGAGGTCTTCTTCGCACAACAGCACTACGAGGATGACCGCGGGAGATCCATCACTCCTCCGTTCCTCGCATACTCAACCTACCCTCCGGCTGAAGAGATGATCATGGCTCCCGCATACACCACACAACCGTACCCCATGTCTGCCGCCGAGTATCCCACATATCTCGCCGCAACGGTACCGGTCACACTGCCGCCCATGAACCACTTCCAAGACGCCATCAAGCGCGAATCGTACCACAGCGACGACGGTCTTTCTCCCTACATGAACTACGCGTACATGCCCAGCATGGACATGAACGCGCAAAGCTCCTACGACCCCACGAACCCTCATGTGAGTTATATGCGACAACCGCCTTCCCGCGATACATGATGCTGATGGGTTGATGAGCAGACTCCTCCGCTCTCACACTCGTTTGACCACTCGGCCAACTGTTCCGACGCCGGCTACGAGTATCCCACAACACCACTCTCCATGCCAGGATCTCCTGGCATGATCCAGCAATAGAGAGCGCAGCGCGAAAGGAGGAGGAAAAACGAACATGCAACATCCCTGTCTATCGGAGCGTAGCATTTCTGGCGACTACAATTTGGGTTTCCATCACCGCTTGGTTCTTTTTCGTCCACGATCCCCCCTTTATTTTTTTCTTTTGCACATGTTCAGCGTGGCTTTGGCCAGGAGTTCGGGGGCGTACGGATCGCATGTATTGGTCGAAGCGCTCGACCTCACGGAGATATGACTGGGAATAGGCGACGGCGTTTCACTTTGGGCAGACTGATCACATCGAGGATCGTCTTGTTACGAGGTTTGATACGGCAGTCCAAAATTCAAAAGACGAGATTGTCCCAAACATTCTTTGTACTACTATAGAGAGCAACCTCAAAAAAGTAACACGATATTAATCACATGTGTGCATCATCCGCCTTGACTCTTGTGAGATGTTCGTGCTGGGAAAGGTGTCCGATGACGAGATGGACGTTGGTATGTGTGCCGAAAGGGCGGCAGCAACAGGATGTGACAGCCTGGTAACGAGGAACGACGAATTCTAGCCCGCCGTAGACGACTATACGTATCGTAGGATTATACGAAGCGTGCAGGGAAGGCGGAGTTAAACATCAGTCTGGCCGAGGCGGGTGCGGAGAAAATAGCTTAAAGTTTCTTAACTCCTAGTATCCGTATGGACTCGGGACAAAGCTCGAGACTCGAGATACAAACTACAAGTCTTGGCCAAGGTCAAGGCAGCTGACAAAGCACTTTGAGGAACAGACCTTCTGGGGGTGAGAATGAGGGTGGTGCTGGGTTATTCGTAGCATATGTAGAGACTAAGACACGTCCATGGGGCAAGAGGCAGACAGGAACTTAGACACCATGCTTCAGGAGGTATACTGAACTATGGGAGGAATTGTTTCCATGATACCTCACATCTGGAGAAGACGGTGATTGTCGATAAATTGAATGACCGGGATTCCAGCAATCCTGAGCAATGCAGTACACTAGAGATGAACGATGTCGCGGTACCACCCACGAATGAGCCTCTGCCGCAAGCGAGTGCTCGACAGGGATCAGAGACCAAGACAACTGGAGAGGGCGGAATGGGGGGAACGAGGGGCGGAAAGCATATACGCGAGAATACCTATCGTTCTCCATTTTCTTCAACATAACGCGCAACATAACGCACAACAAGGCTCCCCAAAGGTACCTGAAACAAGATTACGAAGACATCAGGGAGATTTCCGCGCAAACAATGTAGGAACCAGTGCAGCCTGACAGAATACCTATGTGATTTCGCGGAGTAAAAGGAAACCTGTGCCTTGAACAAGTTCCCGACGGGCGGATGTTCGCCCGTAGCCCGGTCGAATCTTGTGAATCGTCGTCATATGCCCTTACGTGTCTTGGGGCCGGACGCCGTGGCGGCGGAACGGCTTTGGTAGTCGTGGAGTTCAGCCAAAAGTCCCAAAAGATAGCACTTTCGAAGGATTGTCTGTAGATAACTCACGCAGGGTACTCCGTACATTGGGTCGGAATAGGAGGAAGAGGAGGGTAGAAGGGCGCTTTCAGAAGCATGCCTTACACGGCAAAGTCCGAACAGCCTGCCGCCCCCTTTCCCTTGCCCCCTTTTATGAGGAGCATGAGAGGAGAGTTCTTACACATGACAAATGGAGCGGGAATATGGCGTGTCAAGAGCATGAGATGGGTGTCTGGACGGATATCACGAAGACGATACGGATAACTCGTACGCAGCGGCAGGGCAGAGCCGGGCGTCGAGAAGGTCTCAATACATCATGTCAAAAGGGAACTTTGGCTGCTGTTGCAGGGCATTCGCAAGGTGTGGCATGGCATGGGATCAACACCTTCATGGGTTGATGATGGATGGGCGGACGGTCCGGGGATGGCATTCGGATGGCTCAAGGGAAGTACGGGATTTGAACCGCTTCGCTTGTCACCCTTTCCTACTGCTGCGAGCTGCGTCTATTGCTCGATTGGGGAAGCATGGCCATTGTCGTACAAGGAGAGAGAGAGAGGCCGACCCACCCCAGGGTTATCACTCGGGCTCTGGGCCAAGGTGACACAAGGAGGATTCGAGTCGGCTGTCAAGCTGCGTACTGCTCTTGTCACCCCCCAGCAAGCGCAAGAAAAGGACCAAGCATTGGGAGGGGAGGGGAGGGGAGAGAGAAGCAAGACCGATTGATAGCGCGTGCAAGAGTTGCCGGCGACCGCATGATGTGTCACCAACGACTTTTTCCCTTACCGGTTTGCCAAGAGGGGCTGCCGCGAGTTCGGTTTGGTGACACAGCATTCGAAGGTAGACGCAGAAGGGGAACTGACTTGCACGTATTGGAAGCGTTTTGCCGCGAAACCCTGGAACGTCGGTCGAAGAGGAGGAGTAGGGGGTGTGGGGTGTAATTGGGGGAGCCCAAACGGTCGGTCGGTTCAGTCAGTCCGGGGTAAAGGTTGTTGATGAGGCCATGCTCCCCTTGGTCTTGATTGATTCCAAGAGATTGGGGGACTTATGGGAGGCGTTTCTAAACTTTACTACGGCCAGTCTCCAAAAGCTTAGTAACTTTTGGGCTAGTTTCTGCTACCAGTCTTGTATCCGAACGTCCACGGATGTTGTTCAACTGGGGGAAGTCGCCGGAAAGTCGCCGAGGGCGGCAGAACGCCATCTTTTTGAGGGAGGAGGAAGACAGCCGAGTGGGAGGGGAGTGCGGGAAAAGGAGACAGAGAGGCTTGAGGGTGGCCGTGAAAGAGACGGGAGGGAGAGATCCCGGGGGGCGTGTGCCGTGTGCGAGTATGTCTTCCGGAGTTAAGCCCCGACTGCTTTCTGCCAACCCGTGCCATCACTGCCATGTCATGTCGTGCAATAGTAGAGCCTCCTCTTCTTAGTAAGGATTCCATCCGAAGTGCGAGCATCTCAGGGTAGGGAAGTTAATCTGTAGGCCGAGATGGAGCGGGAACAATTCACTTTTCACCGGACAGCAATTCATGGTACTCGGGTTAGCCTTGAAGTCGCGAGATGTTCTTCTGAGTTGTACAATCCATCAGGATGATAGCAGTTGTTCCTGTAATAATGCTACCTATGTGTCTAAGGTACGCAGTGCCGGCAAATGTGCATAGTAATGCCGCTAGTGGTCTCATTCCGCGTGTCCTTAAATAGAGTCGCGACCTTTGGAGGAACAAAACACTTTCCCACCATCTCATCTTATGTCTCTGCCCTCTCTCTTTTCGAACCAAAAACAGGTAGCGCTGTTACTAGTAATTGTGAACCGTGACGCTGCGCACGGCCTAGGCTGGTACGGCAGGTTGGATATGTCGGCGAGATTTTGCAAGGTGCCGAAGTTACGGAGTAAACTCTTGTAATTCGTCGGTACGATGATGGCTGCCGAAATATCTGTCATTCAGATTGAACGTTTCCCGGTATTTACCTTAGGCTCCGGTGTTCCCAGAGGATCATCCGACAAATGGAAGAACGGTGGGATCTGTAGGCTTTTCTTCTGTACTCCGTAGGTGGAAACGGAATCGGGACCGGGGCCGGAATAAGATCGGACGGAGTTAGGGGCCGTTCAACAGCAGAAGGCACTACTCAAGATTTCTTCCATCAATACAATGCTCATCCATATTCAACCACGTCGGCGCAGCCAAGTCCCAAGTCTTGGATCAAGGTTCCTCGAAAAGAGTAGGCAAATACTCAGAGTGTGTTTGTTGTATACTTGATGAACTATTAGCTAGTGGATAAATCATGCGTCTGAATAGGCACGTTCTGGACCTCCAGTTTACTCCAATATTCAACCCAATCTTGTCCCTTTACTTCGTCTCAAAACTCATCGGGGAGATCTAGAACCGTCATCATCCCGTCTCAGTCGGCTTCAGCCATGAACCATATCAGGCCGTCAAAAGGCCTTGCCCGCCTCCCCGTCTTACTAAGTCACGAGTCCTCAGAACCGCCATCTTCCTAGTTACACACTCGGGGCCGATCCGGCAGAAGACGGGGGCACAGGACCGGCCCCCGCCAGCTCCAACGCCCGTCCTCATTATCCCGTCACTGCGCTAAAACATCATCCGTCCACGGCCATTTCATGCTTTCCCCAAGGGCGCAATCAAGACAAGCACTTGGGATCTGCCCTAAAACAGTAGGGATGGTCGGGGGGCTGCAGAATACAGAGAAGAAAATGGTTAGTGATTAGTGATGAACATGCACCACACCACTCAGTTGCAGCTCTCCCCACAAGCCTCAATGCCAATATTCATCAGCAACAAGGAACACCCCTTACGTTGCCTTACCTGGTCGTGTCTACCGAGTCGAATGTGAGCCGGATCATCCCAAACAGACGTCGTAACGCCCCGCACCGAGGCGATGAATCGTCAAAGTTAAGACGAGGAGAAAGTAATGTCGCTCATCCGAATCCGTTGAGGCGAGCATTGAGTTAAGCCTCAGCTATTTTCGAGTTTAGCCCACGCTAGCTCTCAAAGACATGTGAGCTTGAGCCCGGCGTGCCGTCTTGAGGCCAAAGCTGCCTTTGGAACATTGACACAACACACACAGACAAACCAAGGGCCTTGTGGCTCAACCCAAGATTGACCTCATTCGTCATTGCATTTTACACTTGAGTTTCGCGCTCGCCTTCGCGACTTCGCCCAGCTCGCCCCTCGGTGTCGCTCGCGCTGAGCCGCACCATTCCAACTTCAACAAACCACCGTCTATGTAGTTAAGTTTCAGGTACATTCTAAAGTAAACCTTCTCGCGTGACATAGCTTGTAAAACCGTTCGTAGCCGTGGGCGAAACTTGTTCAACCATCTCCAACGGGTGAGCAATCCTGTCAATCGGCTGGCTCGAAGATTGATACCGTTTGCCCTAGCGTTTCTCGGCCTTCCTTCTCGGCTCCTTGGCGGAACAGGCCGAGATGATCTCCGTAGTCTGAGTCTTGATTCAAACGTTCTGACAAACCGCCTTTTTCCGAATGCATAGGCTCAGATTCGTAGTGCTTCGGGGTAATTTGAGACAATGACACAGCGATCGACATGCCATTCCCACCTCCAAGGCGACGAGGTACGTCCTCTTACCAATTACGGAACTGAACCCATATGGACTCAATTGATCGTAGGCAGCAATTCGCAGTAAATAGGGAGGCGCTGTTGCTTTATTCGAACTAAGGTATGCGCTGTGATGTGAAGGAGGGAGGATGAACATCACAGCCGTTGTACAGCCACAATTCAGAACATCTGTTGGAGCTTAGGTAACTAAATTGCTGAGCCACAATAGGTAGTTACCGGGACCCATTCGGGTGGGTCATGCTGCACGCCTCTGCGCACTCATCCCATTGGCCAGGATCCAAGTGGGAGCTCATCAGCCTCGCGAACGCTCAAATGAGGTCGTCATGATCCTTCGCGCTCTTCAAAGACTATTGTCCACCGTCGACCGGTCACGACTCAGCCCTATCTTGGAGCCAATTCCGTCCCTGACACCAAATTTTGGATTCTATTACCGGTTCTTGGCCCGTTTCCTGCCAATTGACTAGCTCAAATTTTCGTGCCATCAGTTCTGTTCCGAACCCGCGCCCCAGTGCAATTGCCGGTATAGTCACAGCTTTGCCAACCCGCCAAAGCGCACATCATGCCTCCCGATTGGAAATTGCTCTACCTTTACGGTGGCGACAAGTCAGTGTGCCCAAGTTTGCTAAACAAGCGTTGCTCGTGGTCTTGCCTGACCATCCGGCCTCGTTTTCTGATTTCCGTGTGAACTTGCCTCGTTGACCATCATTTGCAGCCCCTGGGACTCAAGTCTGTGGACCGATTCAGATGATAGAGTACGTGGCGGTAAGAGCCAGTCTCATTTGCACTGCGAATCACCGGAGAAGGCTGAGTTCTTCGGCAACTTGGACATCACCGCTCTGGGAGGAGCAGGATTCGCGTCGCAGAGGACGCTCGGCACACTTGACCTAGACTTGAGTCAGTACGACGGGCTTGCTATCAAGGTCTTGAAGAGCGATTCCAAGAAGTACACAGTCACTATCAAGGATGAAATCCTTCCTCCAAGAGAGGATGGCCGCGACCAGAGCACCATCAGCTGGGAGTTTGACTTTGTTCCCGAAGAGGGCGAAGTGAAGATCCCGTGGGAGCAGTTCAAGGCAACCTACAGAGGCAGGGACAAACCTGATGCCAAGCCACTGGACATTGCCAACATCAAGAGAATCAGCTTCATGATGCGAAGGTAGGACGCAATCCTGTTTGATAAGCAATCCCCCAGCTGTTGTTAACTCCACCACAGCTTCTTCGGAACTCAGTCAGGTGATTTCAGCTTCACTGTTGGCTACCTGGCGGCTTTCAGTAACCGTCGCGAGTCGTCGGGCTCCGATGTTTCATTTCAGAAGGAATATATCGCTGCACCTGCACCGGCTAAGTCATCATCATGGTTGAGTTGGCTTTGCGGATGGGGGGATAGACGAGTTTAAGATGCCAAGGCGACTGCAAAGCTGGATGGCAAGGCGCGCGGCTGGGTAGAAATCACTATTGTTATTAGACATCCCAATATATCCCATGGCGTCAGGGTAGGCAAGTAGATTTCATTCCATGAAGCTACATAGAGCTTTAAGCAATCTGGCCCAATACCTTGATCAAGTCAGCGGTAACACCCATGGCCGTGACATCTCCACCGGCACCCGCACCCTGGACGATGAGCGGGTTGCTGCCGTAACGTTCCGTATAGAAGCTGATGATGTTGTCGCTACCCTTGAGGGCGGCGATGGGGTGAGATGCGTCAAATTGCTCTAGGCCAACCTTGACCTGCTTGCTGGCAACATCGATGCTGCCAACGAAGCGAACGACCTTGCCCTGCTTTTCCGCAGCAGCCTTGGTCTCCTCCATTTGGCTGTCAAATTCGGGCAACTTCTGAAGGAACTCGTCTCCACTTGAGCACGACTCGAGCTCCTTGGGAATCAAGCTCTGGACGGGGAACGAGGTGGGCGACTCGACGGGGAGTCCTGCCAGTCTGGCGAGAATGGTGAGCTTGCGGGCGACATCGAGGCCGTTGAGGTCGTCTCTTGGGTCGGGCTCCGTGTAGCCCAGCTCCTTGGCCTTGGCCACCTCGGCAGACCACTTGCCGCCGGCGCCCGATGTCGGAGCGAAAGAGTTGAAAAGGAAGGACATGGTGCCGCTGAAGACACCCTCAATCTTGGTAACGCGGTCACCCGTGTCGACGAGATCCTTGAGGGTCGAGATGACAGGCAGGCCCGCGCCGACGGAAGATTCGTGGTAGACCTTGGCGCCGGAGGTCGAGGCCGCGTTGAAGATATCCTGCCACAGCTTATAAGAGCCAGAGAAGGCCTTCTTGTTCGGGGTCACAATGCTGATTCCCTTGCCGAGGAAGACGGGGTATGCGTCGGCGACATCCTGGGAGCTGGTGTTGTCGACTAAGACGACCTTGGCCGGGGCGGCGGCAAGGTACTCGGCGAGCTGAGGGAGAGCGGGAGGGGCTTGCGAAGCGCGAGACAGTTCCTCGATGGCGCCGGCGAAGGGAGTAGGGGTGTACTTCGCATCGTACAGGGCCTTCTTGCTGGTCGAGATGTAGATCAAGTTGAGCTTCGGGGAAGGTCTGCGAGTGGCCAAGGCCTCGAGCTGGGACAGGAAGCACTTTCCGACACCACCAGCACCTGTAACACACCGGTTGGTCAACACAAGTTTGCTAATCTTGTACGTGGGGTGGGAGCAAGGAAAGCCTTGAGGTTGTCTCAGGAGGTGAGCAATTCTTACCAATGATGGCGATGAAAACTTGCTTGGAGGAGGCCATTGTCACTTGCTTGATTGACTTTCGTCGATTGACTCAGATGTACTAGCAGAAGAGGATGTTCTGCAAGTGTACGTTGGGAAATAGACTCATTTTCGAAGCCCCTCCGACCGCGGGGCAGCTCTTAGTGGGGTAAACGCCATTCAGACCCCGATAATCTTTCGGTGAGTGCGGGGTCGGTGCTCCGCTCACCGAGGAAAACACCGGCCTTCTCACCGAGCGACCGCATCCGGCAGACGGGCATGTCGGCATTCCGCACCTTTCTGAAGACCGAAGCCTAGGGAGCTTGGGCCCTCCTTGGCCAGGTCGTGTCGTCATTCACTCCAGTCTCACCAGGGGTGAGCTTCGGCCGAGTGGACTTCATACAAATCCATAGGGCTGACTCTACAGCAAGCTCAATTCGATTCTGTAGCTCATAAAGGGTTGCTTGTCCCCGATCTTGCACCGTGGGAGGAAACAGGCGATATCCTCGCAATAACATCACCCATCATGTCCCTACTACAATCTCTCCTGCACCTCACCAACTTCAAGAACCCTCTGCTGCGGACTCTGATCCCCGCCGTCTCAGCAGCGTATGCGATCCAGGCAGCCTTCGCTGTACCGTCAATTATCGCCCAAAATGAACGTTTCTACGACTTCTCTGGGTCGCTGACCTATTTGTCCGTCACTGCTCTGAGCTTATACTTGCCCTCTCTCCGTGCCAAATACTCCTCGGCCGTTGCCAGTTCGGCACCGCTCCCTGGTCTGCTCGAAGCGTTCACCAAGCCCGGTGGCGTGGGAGCCCTCAACTGGAGACAAGTCGTCATCAGCGGTGCCGTCGCCTTCTGGGCTGTCAGACGTAATATGCCACTCCTCTAGCCGCGCGTGATGGCCAAAAACTGACTGATTGTGAACCGCAGTCGGATCATACCTCTTTCAGCGCATCCTAGAAGAAGGCAAAGACTCTAGGTTCGACGAGATCAAAAAGTCCCCGGCGAAGTTTGCCGGCGCCTGGTTCGCCCAAGCGACCTGGGTTTCCCTCTGTCTCATGCCCGTCATCGCTTTGAACTCCGTGCCAGCCGCCGCCTTCGCCTCTCTTCCCGCTTTCAAGATCACGGACGCCATTGGCCTGTTCGTCTACGTCGCTGGGTTCGCATTCGAGATCACGGCAGACAGGCAGAAGAGCAAGTGGCTGCGCGAGAAGCGCGCAAAAGCCCACGACGAGCAGTTCATGACCAAGGGTCTCTGGAGTGTTAGGTATGTCTGGCGATTACACCTGAGCGATGCGCGTGTTGCAAGACCGCATGCGACGCTGCCCTTCGACGCTGCGAGAACAAGACACAAGCTGACCCTCTCTCTAGCCAATATCCCAACTACTTTGGTGAGATGTCACTCTGGACAGGTATCGCGACTGCGGCGGCTGGTGTACTTGTGACACAACCCATCCAATTGGCACTCGGCTTGTCGTCTGGCGTCACCGGGCCACTTACTGCGATGGCCATGTCCTATGTGAGCCCGGCCTTCGTCAGCTTCCTTCTCCTTAAGGTGTCGGGAGTGCCCATGAGCGAGAAGAAGTATGACAAGCGCTACGGTGACCGCAAGGACTACCAGGAGTGGAAGAAGAACACGCCCAAGTTGGTCCCCAAGATCTTCTAAATGCGCAGGTTCTGCTATGGGCATCACAATCTTCAATGCGTCTATCGTTGTTTGGGACATACTCAATGGTCAGCGAACTTCACTCTGTAGATGACTCAAACGTGCAATTCATTCAATGCATATCCTGTTCCTGGCCAAAGCAAGGTTACGATCTACGGCCAGACAATTATCCTTGAGCTCGCAACAGGGAATCCTCAATCCAATCCCTTCTTGGCACGTAGCCAGCCAGCCTCATGTTCATTGCATTTGTCCCAAAGCGCCACATTAAAGAAGAATAAACCACCCGCCAGGTTTCGGTAAATCATAAATGCGCCGTGTTCTCCCACATTTTGGTGTAAGATGGTATGTAGCACGAGGACACCAGTCGTTCTTCCCCAGCAATATACTTTACTGGTGGAACTTCTTGACCTTCTCAACCTCGTCGAAGCTGCCCATGAAGATTCCAGCTCTGTCGTGAATACCCTCGGGAACGACGTCCAACATTCTCCTCATTTGGCTGTCTACCGCTTGGCCACCGGCTGTGATGATGTTGTTAGCATGCTGCGGTTCAATCGGTCTGACAGTCTGCAACTAACCATTCTCAAATACCAAGGCCATGGGCGCGCACTCGTACAGGATACGAAGCTTGCCCTTGGGGCTCTTCTTATCCGCCGGGTAGGCAAAGACGCCTCCGTACAGCAACGTGCGGTAGGCGTCGGCGACCATGGAACCAATGTAACGCGCGCTGTAGGGCTTGCCGTTCTCCTGCGGCGTCTTCAACGAGTTGAAGTAGTTGTTGGTGCTGTCCTCCCAGTAGAGCGAGTTACCCTCGTTGACGGAGTAGATTGCGCGGGACTGGGGCAGGCGCATGTCTGGGTGGGTGAGGATGAACTCGCCGACGCCGTTGTCGAGGGTGAAGCCGTTGACAGTGCCGCCCTTCATGGTGAGGACGAGCTGCGTCGAGGCGCCGTACATGGTGAAGCCGGCGGCCAGCAGCTCGGAGCCGGGCTTGAGGATGTCCTCCTTTGTGCCGGTGGAACCCTCGGGCAGCTTGTGGATGCCAAAGATGGTGCCGACGGAGACACCGGCGTCCAGGTTGGAGGAGCCGTCGATGGGGTCGCAGGCGACGGCATAGCGAGCGCCGGTGGCGTCCTTGAAGAAGATAATCTCCTCCTCCTCTTCCGATACGAGCAGGGCGCAGCGGCCAGAGGACCTCATGGCTTCGATGAAGAGGTCATTGGAGATGACGTCGAGCTTCTTTTGGTCGTCGCCCGTGATGTTGGAAGAACCGGCCAGACCCGTCAAGTTGACCAGGGTAGCTCGGCGGATGTAGTATGCGATGGACTTGAAGGAGAATTGCAGGGCGTGGCACAGAAGACTGGGACTATCGTTAGGAGCTATCACGGGGGGTTGGAAGCGCGTATGAGACCTACGTAAAATCTCCGGTGGCTTCCTTGTGCTTGGTTTGCTCTTCCGTTAGGAAACGGGTCAGGGTGATAATGTTGGTGTTGATCTTCTCGGTCTCTTGTTCACCGGCGTTCGTTGTGTAGGCTGACATGATGGGCTAGATTTTGGTCTACAAGTACCGAGTCTTAGCTATCAATGGGAGAGGAGGAAGGGTCTGGACAACTTGTAAACAGAGAGAAGACTTACGGAATAATTCTAATGGAGGACGAGGGGTTGACACTTGCGATGGCGGGGTTTACGGGAGCTCTAACAAAGAGTGTTGCGCACTGACACAATGGTTCGGGATGTAGGCCGAAGGATAGTAGAGGGTAAGTAGATGAAGGGAAATGTTGTAGGAGGAAGGCAGGGAGGGAGAAGAGAGAGAGAAGTAGTCAAGAGATGCGATCACGAAGGAGGAATTGGAAGGGGAATGAACCTTGTTTGTAGTCCCGGGTCTTGGGGCATGGACTATTACTAGGTAATTACCTGAGACTTCAATCATCAGCGTTGCCGGAAGCTCTCGTGTGTGTACTTCCGTACCAAGGGGTCCTCTTCTGGCTCTCGATGGGCAAAAGCATGGTCCATGGCCCAGCCATGAGAAAATGCCCCTCAGTTCGGCATACGGCTATCACAGGGCCACACGTCCTATTATCGCGCTCGATCCCGAGTCACCACGACAAAGTGGAGTCAACCGCAGGCACCTCCGGCCGAGGGGAACCCGAGACATGGGGACGCGGGCGCAACAAGGAGAGGACGCAAGGCGTCCCTCGAGGATTTCTCGGAAACCCTCGGCGCGGTGTGCAGCGAGCACACACGATGGCTGCGGCAGTCTACGGGTGGCTTTGGAAAATCAGACTCTGAGAGGGCGGCTGGGCTGGAACAGAGAACCTTGCCTTTGGCGGGGGCGGGGGGGCCACGCCGCACCTTTGTGTGGGCAACGCAGCTTAGCAACACTAATAATTCGCGTCGAGGGGGAGGGGCTCCAGAGCCAGAGGCAACTCTTTCGGGGATAGGAGAAGAGCAGGTAGAGGAGCGGCAGAGAGGCACGGCGGATAAGACATGACCGATGGAAGGGGGTGACATCATGCGGGCGATGGGATGAAAGTATTCTGGAGTCTGGACCCTAGCACCTTTTTCTATTGCCTTCCAAGCCGTTGGATCGGACGGATATGTAATAATCACTCTGTTTCGGTGTATTGCGTTGATAATCTCCCTTCTCTTTGGATATGGATGTTGCGGCGATGCTTTACTGTCCATGTTCTTTCCCAGTCTGTGGTGAGAAAAAGGTGTTAACTTTGTCCGGACCAGTATGCTTCTTGTAGCTCGATGGGACTGACGGGGGTCGATTCTATGTACCTAGGTGTCGGATGGAAATAGAAAGACACGAGAAGTGGGATGGATTGTGAATGACAAGGGGGTTTCCGGGAATCCACTACCTACAATTACCATAGGAGGAAAAACTAGTCGTTGTGTAGTCATGGGAATTCAGCCTCTCCATACTGGTTGTGGATAGGGAAGATCCAATATCCGTACCTTACCTCATAGAGAGGAGGAGCAGTTGGTTGCTCGTGTCTGGAAAAACGGTAAAGATTCAAAGCAGAAGGGAAACGCTCCAACGCCTCCTTACCAGGCATAACTAGAGAATATTCTCGGCGTGGATGCTACCTCCCTACGCAGGACCTTAGCCGCAAAGGGAATGATTCCGTATGCACTTGGTCATTGGGATATAAGTTGCTGATGACTGGCCCCTTTGGCCTTGGGTAAAACGTACTGCCGTCAATTGTCACGGGTCACTCGATTTCCCCAGTGAACCGCCCCACCTCCTTAGCTAAGCCGTCCGAGTCGAAGAAAGTCTGTAGGCACGTGAGAGCCTTCTCCGCACCCGGCTCCTGTTGCTGTTGGCGTTATGGCTACCCAGGTGCGCGTCCTTCCGTCTGTCTGCCTCCCCGGGTCCCCAGGCTCCCAGCCAGCACCCCAAGCCCCAGCTCTGGCGATGTCTCGGGCTCGCTGGCGGACCTCGGCATGTGGCAGCTCGTCTTTGAGCCGGTCGGCTTGCCCAATGCTCTGCTCTCTCTCTCTCTCTAAACCGCACCACCCCCGATAAGAATCCCTATTTGCTTTCGATACCATACTTGAATGCTACAACCTCCGCGTGAAGACCAGCCCACTCATCCATCTCGTGCTGCTTCCCCATCCAAAAAAAGGGCCATCTCCATAATCCAGCAAAACATCATCATCTAACTCCACCATCCCATCCATCCCATCCGGTGATTTGCAATCCCATCAAGAACCGCCAAAATGGTCGCCGACGCCCTCATCTACCACCCGTCCGTATCGCACTACAACAAGTTCGTAGCCACCACCGTCGGTCGCGACAAGATCCTCCGCACCCTCCAGTACTTTGCCCGCTTCTACGCCTGGTACCTCTTCCGCACCAATGGCTCCAAGGCCGAGATCGCCCCTTGGGATGCCATCAAGAAGCAGTTCGGCCTGACCCGCAAGATCATGCGCATCGGCAAAAACGTCGAGCACTTCAAGGCCGCCGCCGTCGCCTCCGACGCAAAGACAATGGACCCCGTCCTCCGCTACGCCGCCGTCGGCCGACAGCTGGGCTACGCCGGCTACCTGACCTTTGACGCCGCCACCGTCCTCGACGCCGCCGGCATCAGAAAGTGGGAGGGCGCAAAGAGGCTGCAAAAGGAGGCCTACCGCTTCTGGGCCATTGGAATCCTCTTCAGCGTCGTCGCCCAGACCTACACCCTCTACCGCCTCCAGCAGCGTGAGGCCAAAGTCGATAAGAAGGAGGGCGAGGGTGTCGTCGAGGCCAAGAGAATAGCAATGTACGTTCCGCATAGTCCGTCCCTTTCACCACCCACCCTTGAATGCTTTTTCCAAAGTTCTGGCAACACCAAGCTGACAAAACAAACAACAGTGAGCGCGCCGCCGGCCGCCTGCAACTCATCTCTGACCTCTGCGACTTGACCGTCCCCACCTCTGCCCTCGCGTGGGCCAACTTCGACGACGGTATCGTCGGCCTTGCTGGTACCGTTAGCAGTTTGATTGGCGTGTATACCCAGTGGAAGAAGACGGCATAATCGCGTTGCCGCGCGGAACAAAGGAAGGATAGTGCGTTGTATATGTATGCTTGTGATGATTTGTGTCGATGTCGGATAACGAGATGCGTCGTCGGAGCGATTGGTATTGTACTTGTCTACTAAATTGAAGAGTAGGAACG
Organism: Colletotrichum scovillei; assembly: GCF_011075155.1. Lineage (NCBI taxonomy): Eukaryota > Fungi > Ascomycota > Sordariomycetes > Glomerellales > Glomerellaceae > Colletotrichum > Colletotrichum scovillei. The sequence continues at coordinate 1,978,732 of NW_023336263.1, forward strand.
TTAGGGGTAGAGCTTGACTGAGGCAATGCTTTTGAAATCTTTTGGGCGTTCGGTATGTACCTAGCCTGAGCTGAAGGCATGGTGCCATGATGGGCGGGATAAGGTAGGCAGACTGCTAGCTACTCCCTGCTGTCGATGCGGACATGATAGTCGGATTGGATACCAAGTAATCCTCTTTCACCAACATCGAATATTCAAGATATCTACGAACGGAAACATCTCTTGCTCTTGCTGATGGCAAGTGGTTTTATCGCCCTCAGTCGCTACAGCTAATTTGGCAGAAAACCACGTCCGGCCTGAGCCATGACACATAATTCTTTGATTGACTCGAAAGCCGGCCCCAAAGGACCAAAATTGTGTTCATAAAGCGAATACGCCATTTCATTTTTGGTGGATATCCATGCATGTAATCGTACAATATACATCAGGCACTCGACATTTTTTTCCCCTCCTGAACTCAACGGACCCAGAATCGTTGCATCCACAGCTGTGTTGTTGATGATGCTTCGACAAAAATCGCAATTTGAAACATGCCTGGAACGTCTGCTTGACGAACACCGTAGAGGCGCAAGCCTAACACTGCTCAACTACCTCATCCTAATTCATTCTCACGGAACACCGCTTGTTGCCATTGATATTTACCATTGTGGCTTGAGCCACTAGAGTGGAGGTGCTTCCAGGATCTATGCAGAGTCAAGGACAGCCCCTATGAGGCAAGTTTATGAGCAGGAGTGAGTTACCAGTAACGGCCACCACGGTCATACTCGCGAGGGTACCCATCACGCGGGTAACCTGCTTCCCTGGGAGGGAAGTCTCTAGGGGGGCGATCATACGGCCCTCTGCCGTTGACATAGGGGTCGGGCGGCGGGGGGTAGTCCCGTCGGTAAGGGTCGTCGTAGCGGCCTCGTGGAGGAGGGTAATCGTCCATGGGGCGACGCGGAGGAGAGCGGTAACGAGCACGCTCGTCGTAGTACTCGCGGCGGGGACTACGCTCACGGTATCCCTCACGATAACCATCTCTGCGTGGGCTGTAGCCTCTCGGGGGACCACGTCGGTCGTAGTCGTCGACTGGAGGCGGGTAGGGTCGACGGCCGCCGCCGGGGGAACGAGACCGAGCGCTGCGCATGTCGCCACGGGGCGGCATGTCCGGTTGAGTCTGGTGAGACGTGAGTACAAACATTCTCTCATCATTGGTCATCTGCTCTCGCTTACGTCTGCTACGCAGGTGACGCGGCTTCCCTTGAATTCCCGGCCATCAAGCTTCTCGACAGCGGTTCTCAAGTCCGCCGCAGTCTCGAATTCAACGAAGCTGGATAGAGTCTTGGTCAGCAAACGCAAAATTGCAGGTGTTAGGCTAAGGTCAACATACCCGCGCCCGTTGCCGTCGCGGGGCGTTTCCGAGTAGACAACGTCAAGGCTTGACTGACGAGCAAAGTCTTTGAGGTCCTATATCCAGAATCCATGTAAGTTGGTGTCCAGGATCGGTATGATGGGCCGAAGAGGGCTGCTAATCCAGGATTCATAGACCAGTCGGCAGCAAGCCAAGGGGATTGAAGCCAGGAGTGGTGTCGTCCGGCATTGGGGTTCCGTCGCTGCTTTGGCAGGCCCGCGCCGGTTCAAAGAAACGGCCATGGACTTGGGAAAGCAAGTTTCAGGAGCGCAGCACGGTCCGGACTAGTCGACTGACAGGCCGCCAATGGCTTGGAGCTGAGGCTATACAGCATGCCGGAAAGTCCACAGTCCACCTCGAAGGGTACGATGAAGGTCCAGGCGCGCCATAGGCGCAAGAAGAGAAGGGAATCCAGGAATCCAGCTTAGAGAATGGGGAGAGAACAACAGACCTGCCAACTGGTATCGGTGGGAAGTCCCGTGATCTGCATTCGGTGGGGAGTGCGGCGAGGCCTGGGAGGAGCGCGCTCATTGTTGCCAAAGCCGCCGGCACTGCCGCCCTCCCTGTGACGGGTTCCACGGGCAAATTGTACAGTCAAGCGTTCGCCCATGAAGTCGGATCCATCTTTTCAACGCTATGGTTAGCGCACCAGAAGTGAAGGGATATCGTTACGTGGTGGGACGGCGCAGTAGGACATACGGAAGGCTAGGCAAGGAAGAAGTTAGCAACAGAGTAATGCATATAGGCGCAATCATAATTAGAGCTGGGATCACCTACCAGGAACAACATCGCGAGCATCCATGGCATCCTTGTACTCGATGAAGCCGAATCCGTTCATGAGCTTTATTTCGGTAATTTCGCCGGTGCCATGGGTCGCGAAATGGGCCTCGACATCAGCCTTGGTGGCTACGAAGGTTAGCCAGGTTGCGACAAGAACGCGCCGCGTGGTGCGCAAGGCTGAGCTTACCATTGCGAGGGAGATTTCCCAGGTACAGCCTGGTGGAGGATACCTCGGTCATTGTGGCTTTCAATATGATGCGTCCTTGGGTAAACAGTCAGGGTCGGTCGTTGGATAGAAACAAAGGTTGGCCCAAGATTCCGGTCTGGATGGAGGAGAATTCGCGGAGGCGATGGCCCGCAGACCGGGCAGGGAGAGATGTCCAAAGGGTTTCCAGAGCAGTCCTGATGGAATAGCTGCGAAGGCAGAAAATGGGGCGACTGGACCGGGAAGGACGAAGCTTCAACGGTCGAGGCCAGCTTTGACCAAGGCGCAAAAATTCAGGTATACTGACGATTCAGGAAGACGAGATGCCCGGTCTAGTCGTTGCTCGACGTCTGCGAGAGGGGAATTGAATCGACGGGGGACGGTTGGTGGGCGGGGATATTATGAAGACGGGGATTTCGACGCTGACCCGGTCGGTCGAGTCGCGATGCGATTGGTCGGAGCAGAGATGGGATCTAACTGTGTGAGAGGTCGAGGGCGCAGGATTCGGAAGAGGAGGAAGAGGAGGGGTTCTGGAATGGATGTGGTTGTGGTGGTTTGAGGAGAATGGGACAAGGTGAGGTAGGTAGGTGTGGTGGTCAGGCAAATGGAAGGTATTTGATATTGCTTAGGTAGGTTGGTGGCATCCGTACCTCAGGTAGCTACACAGCAAGGTAGGTAGGTACCCTTGGGCAAGCGGTAAAGTTCCTTACCTCTGCGACGGGAGGTACCGCGGTACAAACAGTGGGTACCTGGTGAACCTATGTTCCTTGCGATTCGGTAAGGTAGGTAGGAACTTAGGAGGAAGAGGATGAGAAGGAGCTTGATTTCTTCCTTTTCCTCTTGGATAGAAAAAAAAAAAAAGGAGCAGGGGAAACAGCAGGAGGCTAGGAGCTGTGAGTTCGAAAAGAAGGAGGGTGGAGCGAAAAAGAGAATCAGACATGGGCCTGGAGGGGAGGCGAGGAGGAGAAGACTGAATCTGGGCGTGATGGGCCGCCAGCCGGGCCCCAGAGCACAGCTGCGGCCTTCTGCTTCTGGTCCCAAGGTACCTTTGAGCAGTGAGGAGAGCGCCTGTCCCCCCAGACTAGACGTAGCATCAGCCAATGATCGCGTTTGATTCAGTCTCCTCGACCATCCTGATCCTGGCTCGTACCTGACAATGGTGGGAACCTGAGGTAAGGTAAGGTACCTAGGGAACCTCACCTCACTCCAAAGGTACTTTTTGAAAATACACGAGCTCAGGTTCTTTCTTTGAGTCGCAGAACAGCCAACACCTTGCTTTCTTCATCATTCAGAATACTCAGCCAATTCCGTCTACCTAAGAGCTCTTGCGCCCAAGTCCTGAAGATGTCATCACCTTCAGAGTGACTCTTCATTGATTCACTCATTCATTACAACAGCGATGGCTTGAGAACACCGGGAAGATGAACCAAAAGTCTCTGGCTTGTTGAATATTTCACCTCGAGGAAGGAACCTTGCCGTTTTGCCAGATCAGTTACATCGCTCTAACCCAGCTCAGGTACGGATACCTCGCCAGACCAGGGTCTGCGAAAGGGGAACATCATGTCCGAGGGCTCGCTTTCATCCGATCAAGCTTCCATTCGGCTCCACGAGTCTATCTCACCAGAAATCTCATGGCTAGGAGGCCAGCCAAGTTTCATTCCTGTTGTGCTGTAAGGAGTAAAGTCTAGACAACATCTCGACTCAACTTTGCGACAATTCCAGGGGAAGATGCTCCCTCTATGCGCACAGGTACCTTACTCAAGGTATTCATACTGGTCATTGATCACGGCTAAAAGAAAAGGCGTTCCAATTTCAGGCTAGCTCATGCACGTTGAATTTGACACTCTTCAGTTTGAAGGCCGTCACCTGTGGCTAGCTCCAACGGTCACTGTGGCGCTTTCCCTCCGCATCCTCCTTCTTCTTAGGTTTAATTTCTTTTGTTTCTTCAATGGTTTAAATGTCCCGGAGAGGAGGAGAACAGGAGGAGTCGCCGGCGCAACTTCAAACTCCCCTTAACGTCCCAAAACAGAGAGGGGACGAAATAAGGAAGATCTCCGTCAAGGATAACAAACTCCTCTCGGCTTCGGTCCTATTCCGATTGCCAACATCGCACTGCCCAGCCGGGCCTTGTATCCACGTTGGTTACAAAGTGAATACGGGATGCACCAGTGTTCGGCAACCATTATCACAGTAGAAAGTCTCAGCGAGAGACAGAGACAACAGAGGCACGCCGGGCGACCTCGTCTCCAGATCGGTGCCACCCCGGCGCCCTGGCACCCCCCTTTTTTCCCGTACGAACCGCTGCATCTGGTAACCAAGCCCAGGCAGTTCCAGGACCTGTCTGTTTCACCATCCCGCAATAGGGCAGTCGACACCAGGCAACGTCTCAATTCATAGTCACATTTCAAGAGAAAAACTAAGCCGAGATTACCGTGACCATCAGGAAAATCGGAAGATCAATGGCAAGGAGCCAAGTCTGCCAAGACAGCTCGGATACTGCAGCAGGTTGACTTTACTCGATACTTTGTGACTTGTGCAACGAACCAACTTCCACTCTCCACCCTTTCTCCCGCAACAGCTATCCATGGCAAATCAGGGATGACTTGAGAGAGCGAGGCCGTCGCGCGCATGCCATCCGATTACCTTACACTACTTTGACACACGATCTGATTAGTAATGGTCGACTGATAGATAGAGTAGATACTTGGTTGTCGCCATATCGCCCAACAAAGCTTGACGATCCGATGTGCGGTACCACAAACACATAAGCCAAACCCATCCAAGACATGACGAGCGTTCGGTAAATGATACACCCTGGTGTAATCCTGAGTGTTCTTAATCGTCAGAACCTCGATCGAGCCTTCCGCTCTTAAGGGGTGGTGGGACCCCAAAACTCGAGGTCAGCCTGGCCTCGAAAGTCAGACGGCTCAGCAAAGACATCCATTATTCGTATCCGACCTGGTTCTGTAACAGAGACGGGTCTCCTTACTGTTCCTGCCTATTCCACATATGTTCTCCTTTCCTCTGCCGACCTATATGTCAACGGACAAGCAAATTTAATCCACCGCTCTCGCGGGTGGGAACTTCAGACTCATTGTCCCATGAGCCAACGTGCAATTTTTCTGTGCTAGCTTTCATATTGCACGTTTTTAAAGTTCTCACCATTGACTTGAATGTGTCTTGAGCTTCATTAATCTCGCGAATTTGGAGGTCTCTGCCTAGCTTCTTCATGTAAGTTTGCGTATCTAGTTGACTAGACAATTCGTCGCGATTCCTGGGAAGCCGCATATCCTCCCGTGGACTTCGTAGGACACAGTCTCGTGCCTCTTGTCGCTTCATTACATCTTTCCGTGAATAGATCCCTGTCGGGACTTTTGCATTATATGCCACTTCTTGGGCCATCCGCCTTCCTCTCCCCTGTCATGAGTGTGAATAAGTATGTATGTACTTCCGGACGAAGAAATATTAAACCAGACGCCTCCTCATGCAACCTCATAATCGTTTCCGGCGTATGCCGCCGGTTTGGGTTGAATGATCGTACTCCCGTCGCCGCATCATCTGTAAACACATCCGAATGGTATCAAACTGACCAAGTAAGCAAAGCCTGCGCGTCTTAACCAAACAAAGTTTCTATCAATTCATCCATAAACGTAAAGGCTAAGTGTGCGCTGAGAAAAGATGTCTTGTTAGCAATGTGACAACCAGCGGCAACTCAGCCTTGCACCGACAACTTACTTGAGTCTCGAATTGTTGAAGGTTGCGAACACACGCCGGCTGGCTGCTTGTGCATTCACTCTTCCGACAACGCTTCCTGCTAGGTCGGGTATAAGGGTAGCCAACATCAAGCTGGCTTCCGTCCTCGTCTTCTTCTTCTCTGATGACGTCCTCGGTTGCTTGTTCTTATTCATTTCACCGCCGGGCCACATGCTATCCTTGAGCAGGGCGATGTACTTGATGATGGCATCTTCCTGTACGAGCATCTTGACATTGTCTCGAACCTTGCGCTCGATTGTGCCGCCCAGTAGCTGTTGAAGGACAACAACCACAGCACGACCTCGAAGCCAGTTGTTTCCTCGGTTGAGTTCAAAGACTTCTAAGAAGATGTCGCAGATAGGCTTGATGAAAGACTCTAGCTCCTTGTTCTCGAAAGCGTTCAGTTCAGCCTCGGCCTCAGCAGCGCTGACACCATCCTCGTTAACAGGTAGTGGCATAGCGTTCAGCTGGTTAGTGGCTGCTGCGATGAGATTCTGACCAGCCACAGACAATTGATCCAAGACAGGAATGTTGCCGAGGATGTCTTCCATTCCATCCGTGACGGAGTCGTAGAACCTTGTGATCATGTCTTTCTTGTCCTCGCGATCCACAAGATCTTGGCCTTGCGCTATCACACTTTGTGACAAGAATGCTCGCAGATCTCGACTCCTGCACGCCTCTGGAAGCTGAAGGAGATCTCGGAGGTACTTCTCAAGGGCCGTCCGTCGTTTGCGTAGAAATTCACTCTGGAACTTCATAACCATCCTTCGCCTGGGAAATTCCAAGTTCCGAACAGAAGGATATCTTGAGCGAAGTCTCTGATGCAAATCGTGGAACTCGCTATACCGGCGAGTAACCATCCAAGTCGCGGCTGGCATCTTCTCGCCAGCATCTCTTTGCACCTCGATCACATACAGGGCGAATTCCCTTCCATCGTCTTCCTTGCCGACTTGGATGGCCTTGATCTTGATCGTTGACCGCCCGTACAAGCTGTTGTCGCTCTCTTGAACAACGTACTGTTGCCTTTGAAGTTCTTTGCGACGGATTTCACGTTGCAAACTCGCCTTGGACTTCCGCAGAATACGAAGCTCAGCCGTGTTGTTCGTGAGGTCCGCCTTCTTTGTTAGTGACTCGACAATAGCATCTTGTGCTATGAGGCGGTCAATATCATTGGACAACGCCGTGATAGCTTCTGCTAGCCCAAGGTCACCAGGGGCTGCTTCCTGGATTTCGTCCTCAACATCGCCTTTCGTCTCTTCCTCTGGATCGTCTCGTTCGTCAGAAAGGTACTTCTCCTCATCACCAAAAAGATCGTCATCTATAAACACTCCAATACGAGATGCCGCGCTAACGAGACCAAGAGATGCAAGGCTTGGTTTGTCGATTTCCTTGGAGGAAGCTGCAGGTCTCGGCATTTCAAGTGATCCGCGAAGGGATTCGTTATCTCCAGAAAATAAGCTTGACCTGTCGACTTGATCATCCGTCCCAAACAATGACTCTCGAAACTCTTCAGCCGTTTGCGGCCGATTGTCCTCCATTATATTGTTCAGAGCTTCTTCCATTGCTTGCACCACGTTCGTATCTGGCACAGGAGGCTTGCCTGCGTCCTGGTCAAGACTAGCGACCGAGTCCATCATGCCCTCCTGATCGAAATCGTCGTCGTCAAACAGCGGGGTTGAAACATCTTCCTCGAAAGAACGACGTTGCTTAGAGAGCGATTCGGAACCGTTCCCGTTAAGAGTGAGGCTGGCCAAATCCGATGCAGAACCAGCTCGCCTTGACAGTGGTCGTGTTAACCTTGGGGCTATACGGGTCACAGGACTGGGCTTAAATTGGAAGGAATGAGAGCTTCGATGCGTCGGTGGGTGTGCTGGAGGTGCTGGAGTAGACGCTGACGGCTCTGCAACGGGTAGTGGTGCACTTTTCGCTGACGCTTCTTGTGAGGCTAAGCACTTGTAGAACAGATCAGACTTCTTGAAGGCCTGGAAGAATTGGGCTTGCATTGCGTCCAAGACAGCTGTCTGGGCCCTCAAGATTGCTCTGCGAGCTCTGTAGTACTGCTCGGGAGTGGCTGTCTTGCCGGCGTTCAGGAAAGCGCGCACCTCATCTCGAGAAGCTTTCGAGACCTTCAGTTCGGGTTTGGATAGATATGCGTGGTCAATCTGGCCCAAATCCTCACGGTCAGAACTCGTCCACATTGGTAGATTGGACGGTAGGTGCTCGTCATCTTGGCCCTCATCCTCCAAAGGGTTGCGAAAGCCATCAACAACTAGCCAAAATTGGACTAGAGGCATCATGTGGTGACGATCCATGAACTCCATGAAATACGACAAGCCTGACGCATCTCGGAGCAGGTCAACAAGAGATGCATGCTCTAGCTTGGAGGGTGCCTGAGGAACACCGGAAGGGCGGGTGGGCAAAGTCGCAGAGGACTGTCGACTTCCACCAGCAGCAAGAAGCTGAACGCGTTCATCCAGTAGTCGCTTGCCCATTTCTAGTCGTCTGAGGTAGACCTGATCCTGGTTCTCCTCCAAGGAATCCCGCTTCAACTGGCTCGCAACCTCGCTCCGTAGCCGCCTTGCATCCGAGAGATTGCTGACTTTCCGAATAGCGCGGATGAACTTCTCAAACTTTCTCTCACTATCGGTGGGCGAGAGACGGGGTATAATGGCAGCCTTGCCCGATCTTGGTGCTGGAGAAGCATGTTGATCCAACGCCGCCCTGAGCTTACGGACTGTCGACCGGTCTTGCAACATCGAACGCCCGTAGTTTTCCATAACTTGATTCCATGTATCCGGCTCGGCTAGGATTTGCATTACGGGAAATAGCACAGCACAGGCGACGATCTCTCGGATGATGCTCGAGACGGCTCGACTGGCAAGCATGTTTGGCTGTAGGACTTTTGGCAGAATTCCAGACACCATCTTTCGCAAATAATCTTGCTGTACGAGCTTTGTGTCGGGAAATGATAACGAAGCTGCGGGATGGAGCTTCCCATCCTTATATTTGGAGGCAATTGCGAGGTCCAGCTCCTCCGATTCCGTCACCGATCGATTGAGTTTCTTCCCTCGGACAGCTCGCTCGGCCTCGTAGAAATCGCGGAAATGGGCGTTGAGCATCGGTACGATTCGAGTGGTGACGATGTCGACGAGGTCAAGCTCCAAGAGGCGCTCTCGAATGTTGATGAGGGCATCGCGCACAGCTTTATCGACCTCGTTGGAGAAGACTGGGTTTTTGCTGATGTTGGAATACCACGAGCTGACAAAATCCCGTATGATGAGTTCGAGGAGGTCGTCGAGGGCTTTGGATATGCGTTTGGAGTTCGGGTCGAGAGCGACTTTCGTATAAGCCTGTCTTGTTTGAAGGCTTGAGACCTGTCGGGCCCAGGCCTTGGGTGCGAGGAATGCAGGGCCATTTGGTCGCGGGGATCGGTGTCGCAAACCACGGCCGAAGCCGCGCGACGTAACGAGGACGAGGGTGAGAAAGGCGACAACGGTCAAGATCACCCCTCCCACCAAGGCGTATCCTACCCATCTCAAGACCGGGACCCAGCTAACAGCATAGCCCCAGGCTATGAAGCATGTGATGGCGGCAAGGATCAGTTCTCTTCCTTGCAAGGCCATATCCAGATCGGTTGTGAGGGGCGATAGGCTGTCGCTACATCGTACGTTGTCGAAAACTGCGGTACTCTCGGGAGCTGCTGAGTCGGAAGATCTGGAGGAGAAGAAGAATAGGTCGACTTGGCTGGGCTTTATCGATTTCAGGGGACGTGAAGGTGCGGGTCGAGAGACACGTGTGGATAGTGGATGGCGGATGATGTTGAGGTGTGACCGTTGGACGCTTGTTCCCGGTGCTTGCAAGGTGAGGGAGTACCTACCTAAAGTAGGCGTGTACCTCGGTGAAGTATACCTGACCTCACCGTACTTACGTGCGCATTACCTCAATTTGGGAGGTACCGTATGTACTCTGCATAGCAGATACAGCAGGGTATCTAGGCACTGACCTCAGAGTGGACTAGCTGCTTTTGCAACACTCTTACCGTTGCTGCAGGCGCGCCGCAGGGTTGAGTGCATGAGGTGAGTCTCGGTGGGGCCCTACCACTTGAGGTACCTCCGTATGCTTGAAATGCGCTTGCCTCTTACCAGAAAGCTACCATGAGGGCAGGAGTTGCGTCGTGAATAGAGATGGATGTATGCAACTATGCGAACTTCTTCGATAGGGCATGAAGCTATAGCGGCGAAAAGCCCATGGGACTGAACGCATTGTAGATAACCTCGACCATCGTAGAGCTTGTACATACGATAGTAAAGGTTCAACATAAAGTGGCCTGTCAACGGCCTCTGACATACCCGTCTTGAAGTTCAGTATTCCACCGAGACCAGGGCACAATTTAGTCATCTCTGAGAATCTACGACAAGAGAAAAGGGGTATTATTTGAACTTTTTGAGCCGAAGCACCGAGGTCTCTCTTCCCAGAGAGCCATGCCGCCATCACTCTGGTCAAGTCCTTCCCATTCACCACGGAGGATCTTCCAGCCTGCGGAAAAGCGCAATGTGCTTCTGTCCCTGATTCCGCGTCACCTTCTTGCTCTCCTCCGTCTCGGATGCCATCACCTTGACACACTCGTCCGTCTCCTGTTCCTCCTCGGACACACGCTCGAATGCGGGATGGGCATTGAAGTGACCCACCATCCACTGGTGCAAGGGTTCGACGTCTGTAATGGTGTACACGATGCCTCCTGGGCGCAGCGCAAAAGCGTATTCGGAGTTGAGTGTCGTTGATACGATTCTGGCCTTGTGTTTCCGTGCCTTGAAGTGCGGGTCGGGGAAGCAAATGAAGATCTTGGAGAGCTGTGCCTTTTTGAAAAAGTTGGGGAGGAACTTCATGCTATTGGCTCGGAGGCAGCTGATGTTCTGGTAACCGCCAGTCTCCTGATTCTGAACTCTGAGGGCCTTGATACGCTCCTGGACATATTCGGTAACCGAAGTGCGGATTTCGAGGCCTGCAGAGGGGATAGGGGTCAGCACGCTCACTGATTACAAGCTTAGAGATTCCGCCTACCGAGAATGAGGGTCTCTGGGAGGATCGGTGACAGAGCTACGGTCAAGCCTCCGAAGCCGCAGCCAATGTCAACAACCTCCACATCCTTCGTAAGACTGCGCGTTTTCGGCTTCGAGGCATCCAGGGTCATGGATTCCGTAACTGTAGGATCGGTGGAGGGAGTCTCATCGTTGGCTGCGAAGGCGGGATAGTACTGCGTCCAGTTCATGGAGTCTGGACTGGCCGGGCTTTATTTGGGACGGTGACAGTTAGCGAGAGAGTAGAGATCAGAGGGCGGCATGACCGTTGTGACTCAACTAGACTAATTGATGATCCGAGAAAGGGTTTGCATGAGCGCGTTGGCGGTAGAACTTCTTTTTGGGCAGTTCAGCCACGCCATCTTGGTTGCGCGCATTGCGATACTCCTCCCTCTTTGTGGTTTTGTTTTTCTTTTCCGGTCTACTCATGGCCGATCGCTGATCGAATCCGATCAATTATTTGTGAAGATAGTCGTAAAGAATGAGTAGACACGTTCAAGCTGTCTGCGGGCAGAGAGACGGCTTGGATGGAGAGTCGTCTGATATGCGCTCAAAGTGAACAATTGGCCGCCTGAAAATCAAAAAGTTGCGATGGGAGCGGGCGGTGATGCATGGCGGGGGACGATGAAAGCTGCCGATTGGGCAGGCGGTGAAAATCGACACTCGACCTCCCCAGTGAACCTCAGGGTATCGGTACCTGAGTGATAAGCGATAAGAGCTGAAGGCCCGCCCGACGCACCCGTGCCCGCTGCGGGTTCCTGGCTGCGTCACTCGTTCCGGGTGATCAGCCACCCAACCCGCCAGTGTACCTTACAAGTTAAGGTATGTTTTCCAACGCTGAAGAGGGGCCGAGGGCGCCCCTTTTACCATCCAGAACACGACGGGAAGGTTTCCGAGATACAGGTGTAGGATATAACAAGGATGGATTCGTGAGAGAACAGAAAAGGCTCAGAAGGGAGCCGGGTGACTATACTACCACCTTGGCCTTAAGACATGGGAAGACATAGGGCCCTAGCTGCTGTGAATTCCATCGAATGGAAGAAGGGGGTCGCTCTCGGAAGATTACCAAAATGCCTTGTCACTTACAGAGTGAGAAAGTCGCTGCACTGTTGGCTGCTTGATCTGGACTAAACACTAAAACGTGACGGAGGCGTCGGTCGGCCATCCCATGCTCTCTCCGCGCATCCTCATAAGCATCTATATCAATGCCTCCCTTTGCCTGATTATCCACCTCGGCACCCAACACCTGACTGTCTCACGACTGGCCCGCCCAAGAACATGACCGAGGGGAATATTTATTAACATAGAGATCCCCCCCAATTGCACCCCTTGGCGCAAAGGGTCTAGCATACCCAGCAACGACCCTCTCTCTACCTGATTGCTCAATCACGTCTCGTCATACCACTCTCAACATCCCTTTCGCTACCTGCCGTCAGACTACCTTACATTTCTGCCGTTACACGCGCGACTGCACCAACCGGCCATTGCGATTCAAGAACACCCCGCCGCATTGCTCCCGTCATTCTCCCATCATCGTCATCTTTCTTCAATCAATCCCAATCTAAATAGCCAACGGCCCTCGCCGTTGCTCCCGCAATTCCCTGATGAATACTCACGCGCAAACCGCCTCGTGGTACGACACCATGATGACCTACTCATTACTACACTCCGACTATCCTACCATTGTGAGATACATTTCAGGCGCCTTTGTAAGTCCAGTCAAAATCCATCCCAACCGCCGCGTCGCTAACACTCCTTCGATAGATCGCACTGGGATTCTGCTTCTTTGGCCCTATCCTCCTCCTGATCGGTGTAGACATCGTCATCTACATCTATAGGATATGTTGGAGCCGTCCGTGGAATCAGAACCAAAACCAGACATCCTTGCGTGAGCCGAGGCACTTGTTGCAACCGCAAAAGGCACAACCGCCACCACCACCACTGGGAGCCTCGGGTGGGACGACGGCCGTCCCTTCGACAGTGACAGTGACAGATTCAGCGCGGAAACGCATACAGCATCCGAGCGAGTCCGGGACCGGGCACAGCTCATTTTCTGGGTAGAGCGAATGCGAGGTTATGATCAAGGGGCTGTGCTTTGAGCGCAAGGTTTTTGCGAGAGACTAGAGCAGTAGCTCAATGGGCGTATAGGCTATGGTTGCGTAATGAGCTGCGAAAAGCGTTTCTCTCCTGATGCAGCGTTCTTTTTCAATGTGTTTACTTTATCGGGCTACCAATCGTATCTGGGCGGTTCTCATGATTGAAGGGGAGACTCGCTTCTCTTTTTGTTTGTTGAGGTTCCCTTATGAATGAGATGTCATAAATGTGTACTATGAAGCGACAGGGGCAGCAGACACGAGAACAAAGAAGGAAAGCGAATGTACTCTTGACTGAAGTTTCGAGGTGCCACAAATTTCCAACTTGACCTTCAGGAATATTTCGTAAATAGGACTTGCTGAACTTACGAAAATAGCAATATTTCCAAGGAGGTCAGCAACTTTATGGCGGGCTCCTTGGCGTATTGTTCAAGTTAACACGGGTTGTGGATGGTCTCAAATTATTTGAAGACATCATTTCTAGGGTACCTGGAGCTCTATTCTAGGGTACCTGTGGCGGTTCAAATTCCGTTTCATGCTTTGAGGTAGCACCTTGGTGTCGCCTGCCCGACGTGCCTGCTATTCCGATAACGATAAGGGACATTTCCACTGCGCTCACTGCCTGCGCATGCGTCCAGGCAAGGTCCTCCCATCTACACCTCCTCGACGAACACCACCATTGTACACAGCGACGTTAAACACAGCGAGCATCCCTTTGGATTTCTGATCAAGCCGAGTGATACTCTCGGAGCACACCAAGATGCAGCACACCAAGACCCCGCAGGATCCAAATCTCTACGGCCAACCGCCGCCCAAGAAGCGCAAAAACGACACGGCCCTTGGCAGCTCGCTCGACTTCACAGCCCAACTCACCTCCCTCATGTCGGCCCCCTCCACAGCATCCTCAGCACCAGCCCGGCCTCGGCCCTCCAAGGCACGATCAAGCCTCTTTGGCGGGAAAGGAAGAGATGGCGACAGGCATAATAAAAAGTCCGCAGGCGCAGCAGCAGCAGCCAGCAGCAACAAGTTGAACCTAAAAGACCCGCTCGGCACGGAAGAAGAAACGTCAAACCTCGCCAGCGCACGACGCAAGATGGAAGAAAAGGCACGCCTCTACGCAGCCATGAAGCGGGGCGACTACGTCCCTAAGGAGAACGAGGCAGCGCCCCTCATCGACTTTGACCGAAAATGGGCCGAATCGGAGGACAAGAAGAACGGCCGCCGGGAGGATGCGAGCTCAAGCGGCTCCGACGATAACGAGTCCGACGGCGACGGCGACGGCAACGACGAGGACCACACAATCATAGAATACGAAGACGAATTCGGCCGTCTCCGCCGCGGCACAAAAGCAGACAAGGAACGCCTCGAACGCCAGCGCCGGCGCGGCCTCCTCGGCGCCGAAGAGCTCGAACGCATGTCGGCCCGCCCCGCGGCCCCGGCCAAGCTGCTGTACGGCGACGCCATCCAGACCATGGCCTTCAACCCGGAGGATCCCGAAAAGATGGCCGAGCTGGCCAAGAAGCGGGACCGCAGCGCCACGCCGCCCGAGGCCAGGCACTACGACGCCGACAGCGAGATCCGCACAAAGGGCACGGGCTTTTACAAGTTTAGCAAGGACGAGGAAACGAGGCAAAAGGAGTTTCAGGGGCTCGAAGAAGAAAGAGTGCGGACGGAGGCGGCGAGGAAGGAGAGGGAGGAGAAGAAGGAGGCGAGGCGCAAGGAGATTGAGCAGCGGCGGAAAGAGGTCGAGGCCAGGAGGGCCAAGAAGATGGCTGAGAACTTTTTGGACGGGCTCGCGGCCGACATGAAGAGTGACAGTTGAGGCAGGCAGTGATTTTGAAAATGATACCCAGCAGGCAGCATGCATGCATTATGAGAGGAGGGCCATTTCGCCACACAATGTGGTTTCTTTCACGTCTGGCTTTGAATTACTCTATGCCTCCCGCTCTACACATAACACTACGACTAAGATAGGATGACTTGCAACATGAATAAATCTCTTTAAATAAGTGTGTAGCCTACTCTGAGAGGAATCGGCAGGCTATATAAGTAAACCTTTCTGCCGTCCTGCAAGTGGCCTTTTGGGGGCATCTTTGCCCATCCATAGGTATTTGCCAAATATGTATACAATCGCCTGCCTAATTGCGCCTACTGAATGACGCTTATAGATGCTCATCCACATCTCAATTGACGCCCCCAAACAAAAGAAGTCAACAGCCGTATTGACGAACACAGACTGTTGACGCAAAAATGGTGTGTGGTACATTAATCCGTACAGTAAATCATGGTTGTGGTGGTGACTTTGTCCGTCATGGTCAAAATGGGTGTTATGTGAACCACCATATACATCCACAGTCGCTAAGTTGACTGGTCCTAGATGGCCGGTCTCGAGGTGATACCAACAGGCTGTCTTCGTGTATCCAGCGTTTGCTCGAGTCTGCGATTGCTACCGTTTGCCGGTTTTCCATGATCATGACCTCAATTGGCTGGCCCTGATCGTCTAGTACGGGCACGGTGTTCTGGCCGTCATCGCAGACTTCGACTTGTCGGCAGTAGGCATTCTTCGTTTGGTCGAGCGAAACACGTCGCTCTTCAAATTTGATGACCTGAGGGTAAGGTGGTGGTGGGGCACGGCGTGGCCTATCAGTCGGGATCGGACTTGATTGGGGAGACTGGGTTTGCAATCCGCGGACCAAGAATTGCGTCGATGTTGAAGGAGGGAATGTTGCTGCCGCCGGAGGCCTGGACGTCGTGGTAGAAGGCTTTCTTTGATAGCTGTTGTTCTGGGCAGGGTAGACGAAGACTTCGAGAAGGGTTCCGGGCCAAGTACAGATCCAAGGCCGATCGCCGGCCTGTGCTCCTTTGACCCCTTTCCTGCTGAATTCAGACATTCCAGGCGGTGGTCCGTCCCATGATCCGCCTCGTTTGGATTGTGGCTGTTGCTTCTTGGGGGTTGAGACGACGCCAGGGAACCTATCCTCAGGAACGACCACGGTCTTGTTGTATGTCATCTGAGCGAACCATGCGGCGCCGCGTCCTTGTTCTGAAGTGTCGTTGACAAGACGCATCTTCAGAGGATCCATGATCAGTGGTGGTTGAGTACCCCACGAGAACATGTTGATCCTAGAGTTATCGTCGTGATCGCTGTCATTGAAAGTAGTAAGTTTTAAGGTGTAGTCAGATATAGGTAGTTCATTGGCGATTCTGGAGACGCCCATGACGTAGCTGGTAAAGGGAATGTTGCAGGTCCAGGCTTGGGCTTGCGTTGTGTCGTTGAAACAAGTACTTGGTGCCTGGCTTGCAATGAGAGGCGGCAGACCAAAGGTACCAATCTCCATTGGTGGAAGATCCGGTGGGAGAGTAGCAAGGGGCTTCACATCAACCGTGGCTGTTGGGATGACCACTGGTATAGGCTCATCGTCCTGATGCTTGCCAGGTGGCTTTTTATGCTTGGCGAAGAATGTTCCGATGACAGCACCGAGAATGATACCCCTAGATATGGTTAGTGACATTAAACAGAGAAGGAAAGAAGTTGATATCAACTCACATCATCACCAGTCCAACTGCCAACAAGCAGATAGCCCAGTAAGGAACGACACCGAACAACCTCTTCTTTGCCCTCTTCTGCCATTTTCGGTCGGACGCGTTTTCGCCCTTCTCAGCGTAGGACTCGGCAGCAGTGTTGATCTCGTGTTGGCTAGCAGTCTCGTCATTCAACGTCCGAGAAGACGTCCGGGATGGCGATGAAAGACGTAGATCCTCTCGTGATTCAAACTCGGGATTGCGTGTCGCAAGTCCGATGCCCCCAGCGCCAGCAGGAATGGCGGGTACCGTTGCAGTCATGACCGTGACGGCAGGTTGTTGTGCCCGAGGTTGTTGCTGCTCTGGCTGCCGTTGTTGCTCTTGTTGAGATTGCACTGGAGGCGTCGATAATTGTGGTTGTTCACCTGGCTGTTTCCTTGTATAGGCCTGCTCGGGGTATCGAGTGTAGGGTGGAAGCTCTTCGGTATGGCCCAACGGTCCGATCAGGTCAGCAGCTTCCTCTCCATCTGGCCCAATGCGGCGGTGATATCCATCGGAGCGGCCAGCAAATCCCACGGGGATGCTGTCACCATCGTTCGTGTCGGGGGTTACGGTGTTTTGCGTGTAGAGTGTATATGGGTGTGTCGGTCCGCGAGGCCCGGCGTATGATCTTTCGGACATGCGAGCGGTGTTTGACGTCGCGACACTGTTGGTCCGTTGCGGGTACATTTGGTACGGGAAGGACGGCCCAGACGGTCCCTCGTAGGGGCTCTCGGATCTGATTATTGGTGAATCGCTCGAGGCACTGGAGACACGAGACATTGGGGCGCCGCTAGATTGGGATTGAGACGTCGAACCATCGTGACGGAGGGCTAGCGGATCATGGGAACGAGGAGGTTTTGAAATGCTGGAAGGTCGAGGTGGTGTGACGCGCTGAGGCACGGGAGATTCTCGTGACACAACCGCCGAGCCAGTCGAAGGGTTGGTGATCGAGTTGATGGGTTGATGGGAAGCAGAGACGTTGGCTGGGCGAAAGCCGTCCGAGATGCCCATTGCGGCTAGGTCGTAGTCATCATCGTCGGCGGTCAAAGAAGCCCTCGCTGACATCCTGAGGGAAGCCCTCCGCTCGTTGCCTGCCTTGTCGTGGAATGGATCCATGAAGATGGTGATTCGATGGTCGGGTTTCGATTTCGACGACGAGCTGCGGCCTGTTGAGAGTGTGGTGGCACCAAGTTCACAACATGGGCGTCCGCCGCTGACCCCGTAGGCCCAAATCCAGATCCAGTCCCGGCCTCAACCCGCGGTTGCCTGCGTCGTTTACCCTCTGCCGATTGTGCCGCGCTCCGAACCAGTCGTCGCCCAAGGTAGTCGAAATGAGAATCGATCGAGTGAGTCGACAGAAATGGAATTACGCGGTTGTCGGGATTTTGGTGGTGAGTGGTGGACAAGTGTGGAATCAGTAGTGTGCAAGAAAGAGAGGCAGGGCGTGGGTAGGTAATTGGGTCGTGGAGGAGAAGGAGAGGAATAGGCGTAGGACAGGGCGAAAGAGGGAGTGAGCAGGAGAGTGCGGGTGCGGGAGGGTAATACCAGACAAGGTTGGACGATTCAGGAACAGTTTGGGTTTGGGGTCCGACACGAAGCGTCCGGGACGTTGATTGGTGGGAGGCCGGGGGGTTCCTCTTTTTTCCCTTCTCTACCGGCTGCGGAGGCAGGATACCCAGGGGCCGTATTCAGAAGCGAGAGAAGCCAACCCGCTGGAGACTTTCCTGCTGGAACCAAGAAACGACCGGGGTTCCCTTCACGGTGGAGAGGGAAGTGGTACTTATGGGTACCTGGCCTTCAGGCACATCACGGCGGGATCAATCTGTATTGAAAGTGTTACCCAAATATTGTCCAGGCCTGCCCGGGGGGAAGGAAGAGAGAGACTCGAGAGGAAGAAGGAGACCAGGCTATGACCCAGATGAACTACTTGTATGTACTACGTACTGCGTGGGAGGCGTGGGCACCGGGCAGAGAAGGTGCGTGCTGGGTGAGTGACATGGAGGGACAAGAAGGGGAAACCGTGCCGTCTTTGGGAGCACTGAGCCGGGGGGCCGGGCGAATCCATCACAAAGACGCCCGAATGCAGACAATCCATTGCTAAGGTCTAGGGAGTAGTGGTACCTACAGCCATTGTCTGTGTGTCACAGCAGCTGGATCAAGTACACTCTTCCGACACGGCTAAGACGAGGAGCGTGTGGCCGCCGTACATATACGTGTATTCTGGCCCAGCGTCAGCAGGCTGCAGACAGCGACGATGGGAAGACGGGCTGGGCAATGTCACAGTCTCGTCGGAAAGACAAAAGACAGGCGAGCAGACGATAGGCATCTTGCTCCCATTGACTACGGTATCGTCAAGATGTCGTGGTACCTATCTGTAGTGTAGGTAGCCACGTACCGTAGTCTGCGTGTCTGACCTCTTCCTCGGCGATCTCTCTGTTCTTCAAGAACAATTGTCCGTAAGTATGTACGGACGGTGCTAGGCGGAATCCGCAAGTACAGCCCTACCTAGTAGACTGCAAAGTCTACTTGCCTTTCCTTAGTAATAACGGGCAGAGACAGAATACAGAATTCAGGGTGGAGGAGACAGGAGCAGCACCAATGTGGGACTGCGGACAGCCCTCGGCCGGCGCCTCCCTGAAGGTGCAGGTGCAGGAGTTCGTTTGTGTGTGAGACGAGTGGGGAGGTGCAGCATTGGCGTCTGGAGTGAACAAACGCTAAATAAGTCCAAATCCACCGAATCCGCCCCGCTCACTGCCCACTGCCCAGATCCACCCAAACAGACTCGGTCGTTTATCACCGGCAGGGAAGGTCGTTAACTCATACCAGCAGCCAGCTAGGTACCTTACTCCGTACCCTATCCGCCATTCCGCACCTCACTATCCGTCGTGTACGGAGTAGGTAATACCTACCACTGCCTATATCCTACCTCACCTAAGGTCCATCACACATTGGATAGTAGTGGCACAAGACGCAAAACAAGGTATCCTTTCGTTCCATCTGTAGATCCATCTATCCGTAGATGCTATGATTACTTACCAAGCCGTCCCCAAACATTCGCCTCTATCCTCTCCATCATACAGCAAGTGGCCACAATGCTACTGCGGGGAACACTCGTGGCTCTACGTACTGCGTATACATCACAAGAATAGACCGAGGAGAACATGGTCGGCTGCCCTTCGGTGCTTCATCGTTTCTTCCTTGTCTGGCATTCTTCCCACCCACCCACAGCGTGACAGCGCCCACGCCCAAGCACAAATCCCGTAAGGAGTAATGTACCACGAGCGGACTGGGATCGTCCACACCTTATCTGCAGAGCCGGCCGACAGACAGGTTGTCGAGACCTGTTGACCAACCAGTAATGGCGATTTTGTCTGGTTCTGTTGTACACTGTCAGTCAAGGGAAGTCCAAACACTTTACTTCCAGGTTGCCTCTTCATCTATCCGTACAGACGCCAGCCACCGATTCACAGCAGGCATTCCAGAAACAATGCCACATGTTCTGCCCAGAGCGATCCTGTGCGATGAACCTATTTACCCGGAACACCGCGAACAGAAACCAAAGTTCTACTGTCCCATGGCTGAAGTTTCTCTTGACTTGTAAATATCGGTAGAGTACCAAAACTAAATTATCACCTCGTTAGGGCTCGGCCATCCACCGACCAGCCCTCCCAGAATGCGAGAAGGTGACCACGGGGATCTCCGAGCTCGCTTTCATCAAGTTGCTCCTGGTGATGGACTGGGGGAAACAGGGCGATTCTGTATCAAGTCGTGAACAAATGCCGGTCCTGTCAGCAACACCAAACGATCCTTCAAGTTCTTCAGATGGACTGACGAGACCAAGTCGAGTCTTCGGAGTAAACTGGTACTACTGGGAGAGATGCTGTCGCAGAGCAGGGTTTCAGACGTTTGGCAAACAGTGGGGTTCCCGCCTCAAATGCCGCCCGCCCAGTCACTTGAGGTGCCAGTTTTGGCAGTGTGGTCGCTGTCTGACTGTGCGGTGTTTTCTCCCACCTAGGTCCAGCCTGTCAGCCACTCTACTGGCCTCCCACGCTTCTCAATCACGAGAAAAGGACTTGTTCCGGCTTGCAGTCAACGGAGCCAAAGAGTCAAAAGTGAAGAATTAGTGGAAGCAGGGACGCTTGTAGATCTCAGTTTGGCTGCCGGCGCGAGAGCTTGGCGCTAGATCCGAAACAAGACTAGCGTCATGCCAGTCGGCTCAAGCGCTGCGGGCCAAGCGGTCTCTCATTCTCCGCCAAGCGAACATTCAACAGGGCATGTGGGGACCGAAAAAAGACGACCTGGGCCGAAAAGCCTCTTGTACGAGAGTGACGGGATTACTATGGCAGAGGGCGAATCGGGCTTAGCGTCTGTCACTTTCTTCGCCGTGGACCGTGGACCGTGGGCCCCGTCCCCTGTAAATCTCATCCGCGCCTGCAGAGAGCGTTATGCAGGCAAGGAAGCCCACGACAGAAATTGGCAGATAAGCAATACTGCCCTTGTAAAGGCTGTCCGCAATTTGCAGGTGCAAATCAAACAGCAATTGCCATTGACGTTGACTGGAGAGAAATAGCAGCAAGATTTGAGGAATTCGGATAGAGCTCATGGTGTCTTGACTTTCCCGTTGTTGACTGGCTAAAAGCGGATCCACCGCTCCGAGTGTCTTAGGTCAGCTGCGAACCGGGAACGTACCGCGCCTAGAATGGAATGTCCAATGGGGGCCCACCTCAGTGACTGTGCTTCTTTCCGCCGGTCTTTTTCTTCTTATTCAGAACATCTCAAGGGGCTCCAGGCTCTTTCCATGATTGTCTCGGCCACACTCAGACACAGCGCCAGACACTTGACAGGGTACTCCCACGTACCTACCAAGACACTTATACCGGTATTGAGCTCGTCGATGGCTATTCAAGGCATGAGGTAGCCACCGTAGTCTGTATGTTTCCTTTCCCAACATGGTGTACCGCCGATTGTCACGAGTATAAGGTACGGAATCCACTTGTTTATTCAACCGCCTTACCTCGCCGAAACCCGGCCTGCCAAAATGCTTCCCGCTGTCTCTCGCTGGGCATGTCGGCTAGCGGCAAATGATTCTACACTACGAAGGGTTCTCTGTGATGCAGTACCTAGGTATCCGTAGAGAAAGCTACTTGGATAGCAGCTCAGGTAAGATGAGCTAATGTCGCTAGATCTACAGTTACCTTTCCAAATGCCTCTTTTGTCCCTGTCACACAAGACACGCTGACACGTTATCTGAATTAAGGATTAAGGTTCTGCTAACGGGGATACACATTTCAGTTTCCCCGGAAAGGCAACCGGCCAAACCATTTGCGTCCGAGGCAAGTCAGAGTCGACTTGTCAATAGTTCAAGACACTGACGAAGCTTCCCGTCTCGCTGAACTTCGGTCGCCGATGGTTGTTCCCTTACGACTGCTTTCATCTCTTGGCAGCCTACCTTTTCTCCGGCCCAGGTATTCCTTCCCCTCAGAACCTTGTTTAAGTTGTTTGCCTGTTTACACTAGTCTGTTGATCTCAGCATTTCTTGTCAGGCATAGCCGTGTCAGCAACCCCGTCTTGTCAATCTGTCCCGGACACTGAGTGACCCATCAGTTTGCAACGCTGACTCGCACTTTTCTATTGCCACTGAGAAACTGCGGGTACCAGGCAGATATTGATTATTATTGATTATTTGTGCTCCGAAGTAGCTACGATATCTTTATCGACCAACGGCGGCAGAGTCTTTTAACCACTTGGCCTCTTGCTACCAGAGCTTTCCTCTGTGTCGCTGTATTACTCACGATTATGGATACTAGGGCCACTATTTCTGGTCTCGACCGACGCCGCTGACGGCGACCATGTGCCGTGGGCGCCTCTTCAAGCCCTTGGCTTGCGGATTGTGGATACGGTTCCTTGCCAACGTAAAGCTCCCAACTTCCCCGTCACCCGGGATGCTTGATGACTTCACCTCGACTTCCGTGACACAGTTGGTCCCTTCGCCCTTGGTCTCCTCTACTATCACTTAATGTCCGTGTCGTATTCGCGTTGCGGCGTATACAACGTTCAGAACGGCCAGCCCTGTGTCCACAACAAGAGACATACAAGTGCAGTCCCGGGACAGTTGTCTATCGCCGCTTATATCCTAGATTACAGATACTACATCACATCCATCGACAACTATAATTTATCCGAGTTGACGAACATCCCACGAGCATGCGCGTCTTCTTCATCGTCACCCTCAGCATCGCCAAAGGGCGTATCCCCGTTCGCGATAGTTACTCCTTTGCTGCTTCTAGTTACTTGTACCTGTTGGACTATGCGGCTTCGAGCAATTTGCAAGCCAAGATAACCAAGCCCGCGGACTTTCCAATCAACCAGCACTTCAGACGCTCGACCCTTTTCAACGCTGCCTTTCTCACTCAATCGCCGTTCTTGGCTGGACCAGTTACGTCTTGCGGCAACTTTCGGTGTGCAGCTCTTGCGACTAACAGGTGAGGCGCCCATGCAGGCACAGAGTCAGAGTCGAAGTCGCAAAAAACTCCGGCATACTGCGAGATGGATGCCTACCAGCCTGCGTCTGATCAGTCCTGGCACCCGCATACGAATGCATCATCCCATCATCTGTCTCTCGGAGCCGACCCCGGACCATGTAAGCAGCCACTGGCCCGCCCGCTGCGACCGCCCGGAGCTCTTCAGCCCACACCAGCGTAGGATTTGTCGCCGGGTACGCTCAGCAGTGGTCAACGCCATCGGTGGTCTCCTCTTGCTTTAGACGGATAGTTGTAGCTTCGGCTATGCTACAGGTCGCATCTCCCTCCGTGCTCGTCCCATGATTTCGGTGTTATCTCCTCACCAAGACGGCACCTTTTTCGAACGATCCTATCCATCAGCTAGAGTTCAAGGATGGCGATGCCTTTCAGCTAGCCTGCTTAGAAGAAGAAAGCGACCAGTCCCAAAACTGGCCGCAGTTGACTACCTGCGAACTAGGCGTCTGCATTCGCATTCCTACGCAGATCGAGGCGACAGAGAAAGGGTTGCTATGACCTCTTTTGTATGGTTGTGGTGGTTCGCGGCTACTGCACGTTAAGAGATATGTGCGGCCGAGTGGCTCTGATCACTCGATGAGCAGCCCCATTTTCATCCAGTCATCCCCCTCCTCAACCCCCTGGTGAGCAACAGCTGCAAGTGCTTCACGTTGTTGGTCCCAGGGGTCGCCTGATGCGGACAGATTTCGTTGGTTGCCTGTTCTTCCTTTCTTCTGCATTTGCAGCCTCATTTTCTACTCCACATGGCCGGATATCCCAATAGATGTTGGTTCTGGTCAACGGCAGTCGAGTTGATGACCGTAGGATTGCATTCTTCTCGATAGGCAACGTGCTACTTGGCCTAGATCGCTCTCGAAGCCAACAACTTGACCGGCAACAAGCTCGATTGATGTCACTCTAGCTGCTGAGTCTGGTATTGCATCGTATTAGTTGCAGTGGTGTGACTCCAAATGTTCCAATCGCGGACTGGCAGTGAGTAGGGCAGATCATCCGTTTCTTTCCCCCCTCATGTAACCCGTACTTTTTCTTTTACGCTTTCTCGTTCTCTCGTTCGGTTCTGTCATCCCCTTGCACCATTGAGTGGGCATCTGGTCTCGCACATGCGCTGAGTTGTGCAACTCGGCAATGGATAGCTGCCTTGCCTGAAGTACGGGTAGGCAATTCTGGTGCCACCAGAACTCGGAACGTGGTTTCTTTTCGGTGCGCTTTGAGTTGTCTCGAAAGATCGGCGTGAAACACGGTGAATGGGTTAGATGTGTGCGTGCAGGGCTGCCGTGGAAGCAGGGCGGAGGAAGAAGTGCTTCTTTCTGCATCCCAAGGAGGGTGACCAGGTGGGCTGTGAGGGTTGAAGGTACATACCTACTACCCCGCATGAGACGCCATCTCATAGCCTTCTTCCTATGTTGATACTCGGACACTACCGGTACTGGGTGTTTGGCGATAGGGTGAAGGGGTACTTTTTTCCCTTCGTCTTGGCTGCCAATGTGAAAGGGACGAGACATGCAATTTACGGTCCAGTCCCCTTGCCTTTGCACTTTGCATCATGCATGAGCTCGAGCTTGCATGCAGCCATTGCTCTCTTGCTCCAGACACTAGCAATGAGACGAGGCGAGCAACGCTGACCAAACATGTAGGTAGCTTCCTTCACGACCTCTGTAGGCATTGCTCAACCGACGCTGCCTGCAATGCCCCCGTTGCCGAGTGCAATAAGTATTTGATCAAGCCCCATCCCGGACGACTGTCTGTGCAAAGCTCGCTTGTCGTTGTCTGCTCCGTCTCTTCTTCGGTGGTGAAGCAAAACTCTCCTGCTGCGTACTTGACCAGTAAGGGTACCGGCTCAGGCAACTTGTTCCCAAGTTCTACTGTGTCATACCAGGGGTATTCCTTCATCTCTTCGCATCTCTCTATACGCAAAGCTTGTTGCTGCTGCTTCTGTTGCTTGCTGCTTCTCGCAACCCATTCGCTCAAACAACCCAATTCAGTTTTACTCATCGTTCCCAAAACGCACATCAGCCATGGCTCACCAACATCAGCACCACCGCTTTGACGACGCAGCCTCCGTATCGAGTTACTCATCCGGGAGCTCCTCCCGGTCGTCCTCCCGATCATCCTCTAGCTCGGGCGGTTCCAAAAAGTCCAGGTCGTCCCAGATATCCCACTCCAACATCAAGAGCGATCACTGGACCGTCTCCTTTATGAAGTGGACGACGGGCGCTCCCCCCGGAAAGCAATTGGCCCTGCGAAAAACTAAAGTCTGCGACTACGAAGAGGACTGGGACTACGACGACGGCGGCGGCAGCGTGTACAGCGACGCGTCGTATATTTCCTACGCCTGGGTCAGTCCCAAATGGGACGACAGCATCTCCGAGATCGCCTCCCGCTCTAGTAGCCGATCGAGCGGTCGGCTCCGGAGGGAGCAGCGAGGTTCGGGCGGAGGCCGGCATCGGTTCCCAGTGCCGCCGGTGTCGTATCAGCCTCCTCCCCCTCCCCCTCCTCCGTTCAACCACCCGCCGCCTCCGCCTCCACCCGGTATGGCTCCCGGACCTGGCTTTCCCATGTACGATGATGAGCCTGCCTTTTTCGATGTGGATCCGGGGTATCACCAGCCTCCTCCCGCGGCAGCCTTCGGCGGCGGTGGGGGTGGTGATCCCGGGTTTGTGGATCTTAATGCCGGAGGCGGTGGTGGTCCTCACTTCCCTGGCAACCCTGGCAAATACGACGATTGGGCAGATTGAGTCTGTTGTCCCTAGTCTCTGAGTCTCCGAGAGACTGTGTGTTCTTTCTTACTTGGTCACGATTATTGTACGGACATACGGGCAGGCGGTTTGTTCCTTTTTATTTTCTGGGCTTCGATTAATGATCGATGTTGGCGTTCGACAACAAAAACACACTCACACACATACAAACTACGAGGCTCCCCTTCCCCTCCGATTGTACCCAGAACATTTTTCGAAGGGAGAGAACAGAACCTTCAAGGAAATTGGGGAGGGCGTATAATGAATCATGATGTCTGTATCTTGCTTTACTATTGATGATATCACGGGAGAATAAGATTATAATATTGACGTGTTTATTCACTTGGCCAGAACATTGCTTCAAATGCCCACGCCCAATTGGCGGCGACTCTGCTTACGATCTGCTCTTTTTGTCTAACCCCATATTGACGTGCATCTTGATATACCTCAATTGGAGCAATTCCCAGAGTCGAGACCATTGGCGGCCCGTGAGAATCGAGACTGACGTACAAAATGGATCATTGATCACAGCTTAAATTGGAGTTTTCACAACGGCGACATGCCTGCAGTGATGTCATCTTAAGCAAACTCCCGATGAATTATATTACCGGCAGACGGAACTAAAGGTGAGGAAAACGGCCTCGATGCGGATATCTACCGGTCCTGCGTCATTCGGGGAAGCCGCTGTAGCTAAAGCTCGAGTGTGGCTGAGCGCGTCTGCGCTGTCCCTCGGCTCTTTGGAGGTCTGGACCACAGCCACACGCAGACTTCGCAGTTGGCCTCAATCCCGCATTTCACGGTGCACCCCGTCCAAGTTGTCTTGATCCTGCATCTCCGACTATGCAACTTGTGCAGCAATTGCTTCTCAGCCGCAATGGAGTAGCATTCTGGATAGTGGATATTATCCTTTTCCTCAGTTGGCAGATCGTAAACTGCAGTACTTGGATATAGAAGAAACAACCCTCGGCCTCCGCCACTTCTGATCTGTCGTGCAGGAAAGCTACCGCAGCATGGTACTAGGTAGGTATCATTGTGGAAGGCTCGTTTCGCAAGCCAATCAACGTCTGGTTAACCCAATTCAAGCGAATTCGTCTTGTCGTAGACACAGGTCTCACTCCTACACTTCTGTCCCCATTGGCTCACGAGGACCACCTTCACTTGAACCACTCATCTATCCCCATACTTTTGATGACTGCATAGAAACAACAACGTAGCTGTCTTACTTAACCCAGATTTCATTCCAGAAAGCTAAGTGGCTCGCCCATATCCACCTTAGACCTTGGGCCGCGCATTTCCGGCCATCCAAGAGAGCCCGGCAGCTTCTTCCCCAGACCAGGTTCCATGTTCCTCACTCAGCCTTACAAGTCGCAAGAGTCCTTAGCCGCAGGCAGCAAATGTTGCCTAGCATTTAGCGTCAAGTCCTAAGTCCTTGTTCCCCAGAAAAAATGCCCCTCAAGGTTATAACAGGACTTAGTTTTTACGACTTTCCCTACCTCACCGCTATCCTAGCGCAGCCGGAGTGACTCAAACCATGCTTTTCACGCCTTCTCTGTTACAGGCGGCCTCAGCGACCCATCTCAATTCCCATGTGCTGACGACCTGGATCTACTGGGCCGGCTATGCCAATTGGTGTGTGATGTGTTCCGGCAAACTTGCCCGCATATTGCATGTGGTGGTTGCAGAAACCCCTGCCTAACTGGCTAGACTTGTGATCACGAACGCCTCGTTGACGTGGTTGCCTCCCAAGGGAATGGGTGTGCATCTTCTTCTGTAGTTCGACTATATAAAATAGCAAGTGTCTCGCACATTCAAGATTTAGAGATTTCACACACTTCAATAGTTCGACATCTCCTTGTCTTCCTGCTCCACAATATATAAGAGGAGGCATCTCAACCGTCTTACCTCCTACTATCAACGAGATATCTCAACCCAACCAGACCGATTGTATAACATAGACTCATATTGTTTCCCCTCGAGCTGGCCTCATATTCTCAGCTTCTGCGGACAATGGACACAATCACAGATACCGGCTACGCCGACCCCATCAACACCTCATCCAGCATAGCTCAGCCTCCTCCCCAACTGGCACTGCTGGACTTCTTCTTCCCAGGCTTCAGCGTCTTCACGACAGCCTTCCAAAAGTACCTCGGAATCGACCTGAATGTCTACATCCCTCTAGTGATCCTCTGCGGCGGCGCCACCTTTGCCTGGAGGTACTTTAGCGAGTACCTCTGGGAAAAGGTCGAGAAGCACCTCATGTCGACAGTCGAAGTCCGCACCGACGACGAGATCTACAACATCCTCATGTCCTGGGTCGCCGCCCAAAAGTTTGCCAAGAACTCGCGGCGTTTCGTTGTCAACACCAACCTGAGCTCCCGTTCCTGGTTCCTCTGGCGCTGGGACGACGAAGAGGAGGAGTCGGACGAGTCCTCCGACGGCGGCCTCGTCGAGATCTCGGGCCAGAAGAAGAAGCCCCTCGCCTACACCCCCAGCTTCGGCAGCCACTCGTTCTGGTACCGCGGTCACCTGCTCCTCTTCAAGCGCAGCCAGAACCGCGAGCAGGCCTCCTACCTCGTGGTCAGCGAGCGCGAGGAGATTAGCCTCTCGTGCTTCGGCCGCAACCCCTGGGTCCCCAAGGAGCTCCTTCAGGAGGCCCGCGCAGAGTACCTCAAGAAGGACTCGCAAAAGACAATGATCTACCGCGGCAGCACCCGCGCCGGCACCACGGAGCCTACGTGGCAGCGGTGCATGGCCCGCACCTCCCGACCCTTCTCGACCGTCATCCTCAACGAGAAGACCAAGAAGGAGCTCGTCGACGACGTCGCCGACTACCTCTCCCCCGTAACCCGCAAGTGGTACTCCAACCGCGGCATCCCCTGGCGCCGGGGGTACCTCCTGACGGGTCCCCCCGGCACCGGCAAGTCCTCGCTCTCGCTCGCCCTGGCCGGTTTCTTCAAGATGCGCATCTACATTGTGAGCCTGAGCTCCATCTCAGCCAACGAGGAGAACCTGGCCACCCTCTTTGCCGAGCTGCCCCGGCGGTGCGTGGTTCTTCTGGAGGACATTGACACCGCTGGCCTGACGCACACCCGCGAGAACGGTACTGGGACTGGCAACGATGCCGCGGACGCCAAGGACGGAGGCGACATGGTGCCCGGCCAGCTGACCTTGGGCAACGGCGCCAACAACACCAGCGGCCGCCTCTCTCTGTCCGGCCTGCTCAACATCCTCGACGGCGTCGCCAGCCAGGAGGGCCGCGTTCTGATAATGACCACCAACCACGTCGAGAAGCTCGACAAGGCCCTCATCCGCCCCGGCCGCGTCGACCAGATTGTAAATTTCACCTTGGCCGACGGCGAAATCATTGGTGCCATCTTCCGTGCCATCTACGCACCTCTCGAGGGCGACGAGGACATTGCCACTCAACCCCTCCAGGAGCACAAGCAACTGGTCGGTGACACTCTTGAGGACGACGACGACGAGAAGAAGAAAAAGCTTGCCGAGGAAGCCGCCGCCCGCACCGCAGAAATTGTCGCCGCTGTCGAGGCCCTCTCCGAGACTTTTGTCGCCCGCATCCCCGCGCACGAGTTCAGCCCCGCCGAGATTCAGGGGTACCTCATGAAGCACAAGCGCAGCGCCGAGGCCGCGGTCGCGGGCGCGGCGGAGTGGGTGACGGAGACGCGCAAGGAGAAGAAGGAAAAGGAGCTCAAGGCCGCCGAGGAGAAGCGGGCGGCCGAGGCCAAGCAGAAAGAAGAGGAGGAGAAGAAGCGCAAGGAGGAGGCTGAGGAGAAGGAGAAGGAGGCCAAGGAGAAGCGTAAGGAGGAGAGGGAGAAGAAGCGCAAGGCGGAGAAGAAGAGTAAGCGGAACAAGAAGAAGGAGGCGGCTTCTTCTGATTCGTCTTCTTCCGACTCGGATTCTGGCTCCGGCTCGGAATCGGAGGCCCCCGCCAAGGGTTCGGAAGAGAAGACGGCGGAGGAGCCGGTCGTGGTCTCGGGGGCCAAGGCCGAGCACGGGGCTGAGGATGTCACGCAAAAGCGAGACTCGGGTTACGGTACTCCAGTGGAGGTTTGAGAAAGCTGGAACCCTGCATTGCAATTTATTTGAGGCGCTTGTTTCTTTGCCGTTTCTGTATACTTCTTCTTTTGCATTAACCGGCGTCCGGGCGGCCGGTTTAGATGGGGAGATCCGGAGGAGGACTGCGATCCCATGTCATAGCGTTACATCTTTAAGGGGTTTCATTCTGACTTCATCAAGTCTAGAGAGAAAGGCATGGTTAATGTCCATCTTCTAGCGTAGAACAATAGGCCAATAAACAAGCCATAAACACGGATACAGTAAGATTGTGACTGTCACCGAACCATCTAGGCCATTGAACAAAGTGAATAATCTTGTCAACGTTGGCTAGACGTAGGAGCCTTCGTACCTATTAACGTCTTGACTAGCACCACAATGACTGCCATGAACAACTGACAACTGTGTGCTTAGTCACTTCATCGGCTTAGTCGATTTAGACTTTAGAGGTATAAATTAGTAGCTGGAACACTCTCGTCTCCTCTAAATCCTACTTGTAGGGTGGGCGTATCCGGCCAGCCTGAAGATATCGTCATTGACCTAAACTACTCATCTCGCCGGCAGCATTCTACTGAATCACCAAAACTTCAGTATCACCATTTCTTCGGGCATCGCTGTTTATATATGCAGCAGAGCGTTTCTGACAGGCTGTATACAAAACTAGACCACGTTTCTCGATTCCGCAGCGGCATTCGGAGTACGCAAATAGGTAAATCATTCCATATGTTCTTTCAAGTGAAGTTGCAGACGACCCTCTTACACAAACCGCGTTCATCACTTC
The DNA here is from genome assembly GCF_011075155.1 of Colletotrichum scovillei. Lineage (NCBI taxonomy): Eukaryota > Fungi > Ascomycota > Sordariomycetes > Glomerellales > Glomerellaceae > Colletotrichum > Colletotrichum scovillei. The sequence continues at coordinate 2,009,718 of NW_023336263.1, forward strand.
CGGCTCCACCGCGGATTAGTGCTCGTCTTGCTATTTTCTCTAACCTTCTATATACTGACGCGGTGCAAAGAGCTTTAATGGCTCTGCTTAGGACACATCGTCTAGTATGGCGGGAAGCTCATCGACCAACCTAACACTAATAGCAAGCAAGCAAACTACATAGCGGGGGGGATATGAATTCTGTATCACAGATCTGTTGAGAGGTACGATACATTGATGAAAGAAAAGAACATTGTGAGATATATTGCCAGAGGTCTTTATAACAATTCGAAATGTTATACCTGTCAAGAGAAGGCTTGACTATATCTCCGTCGTCTCATGCGCGAACGACCCTTTCGTATATACGTAAACGTGGTCTGTTCCCTCGTGATGTTGAGTCGATATTTAGACGGCGACGTTGGGCTTAAATGTAGTGATGTGCGTAATTACCTGCTTTTTAACCGAAGCCTATCTAGCTTGTGACCAACGTATCATGGCAGTGCTTGGCTGACTTGTGCAATTCCTACCAGGCTGCTATTTCATTCTGAGCTTTATAATCACACGTAGTCCGCGTTTTTTTACATGATCTAGGATCCTTCTATATTCAGACGGCCATATGATGATGATGGAGTATAATAGGGGCAAGAATGACTCTATGTACAGCACGTAGACGGACGAGCTTATTTATCGTGAGGACGCTATATAAGATGACTAGCTGACTCCGAGTTGTATACAAATATCAATGGACGGCCCTGCCTACGCCTCTATCTACTAAGATCTCTTGTCATGACGTTCTTCGTCCACTCCATAGTAACGCACATGGGCCGATGGCGAAGACGCCGGAGCGTCAGCATTCATCTCCGGATGCCAGCCTGTCGAAGCCGCCCACTTCTGATTGATACTGGAATATCGGAAGCGCCACAGTCGCCGGATCCTTCCTTCAGTTCCACCAGAGGATCGACACTGGCAAGGACAACCCCTACGATATCGACATCTTCGAGGCATTCGACCGGGAGAGACAGACACAAACTCACGAGGACAGTGATGACCGGCTGGCCCAGCTTTCTGTAGTATATCGTCAAGACCGAGCACGGAGAACGCCCAGGAAATCGAGCCGCTAACAAAGCGAAGGCAAACTGACCGATGCATATGTAGCACCTCCTGTACCGGCCTGACATCCCCAAGCTCACTAGGGGCGGGGATGCGGTTCTCACGATCAAGGGTGCAGCAGCGAATCCGGGGACAACCGTAACGCGACAGGCGTGGTTCACCGTTTCCGTGGCAGAAGTGGCGCCGGGACGGACCCTATTCCGCAAGAATGTCGTCTTGGATTAATCAGACGCCGTTGCTGAAAGATTCTCTCCCCGCTCTGTTGTTTCATCTTCTGAGGGGAAGGAAGAGAGATGAAATCTACATGGAGGGAGCGCAGAGCAGCGAGAAGCCACAGAAGCTTGAGGGAGGTCTGTATGGGAGGCTTGAGACTGATGAAGTTCGGTACAGAATTCCTAAAGAATGAAAACATTACTAGCGAACCGAGAGGGCAATTCAGCGGTCGTGAGGATCAAGGAGGGTGAAATCCGTCAGTCGACTGAGCGCTGCCATCATTTCGAGTTGGAATATTCAGCGTCTGAGAGATAATTAGACAACATACAGTCATACTACTCTCGACGAACTTCATCAATGAAGCCTGAAGGACTGCTAGAGTATGTGCGGAAAATTCAATGAGATGTGCGGTAAGATTTGCTGCTTCAGAGGGGACAACACTGCCTACAAAATGATGTATCACGAGAATAGCTAAACAAAAACACAAAAAACATACAACACCAGGTATTCGCTGGTCGTCACCGACCCAACTACTAATCCGGCCCTCATTGGCTTATCTATGGGAGAGCGGACGGGATCCCGAGTTTTCCAATGGGTATGGTCGTATGTGCCAGAGGAAGGATGCTGAGTTGATCATATTCACAGATAGTGGTGTTGAGTTACACTTGTAGTCTGCGCTGAAGGTTTGGAAGGCGAATGCTGACAATGCCTTCGTAGCAGGCTTCTGGAAGCAAGTCACTGGAAAACGGGCAAGATGCAACTCTAGGGTCTCAACGGCAGAGAAGCGGGCCAGCTAAGGCAGAGTGTCATCATCAATGGTTCGATAAACCTTGGATGGGGTGTGTCCTAGATGCATGCGGTTCCCGAGCTAATAGAACGGGGACACAATACATCTGAAAGTTTTCAAGGGCAAGATCTTCAGACGATGAAAGATGTCCATGTCCGTGCCGAGCATGCGCCTCTGCCTTGCCTTGCCTTGCCGTGCTGTACATTTGATCGCTGCGAAAGGAATGGCGACGATTCCCAACCTGGAGAAAACTGGAAACTAAGGGGAGGGGCCGGACCATGCAAACCTGGGCAAGAGGGCCGATGCGAGACCGGTGCGGTGCGGTTCGGGTTGCAGGGCATGAAGAACGAGGGGTTAAAAAGAGAATTTTTTTCTTGGACGACGTGATGGTTGTTACGCTCGGTCTAAGAGCCTCGGAGTTCGAGGCTGAAGAGAAGACTGCGAGAAGGGGCCAGCCGCCAGCTGCTTGTGACATGTCGTTACGCGGGGCGGTCCCATTGTGGATATCCGCCGGGAGGGGCCATCGTTCGGAGGACCGACGCGGCGATGCGAGGTCGAAAGCGTGGGATGCCATACCATATCATACCTGGGTCGCAGTCGATCTACGGAGTAGCAATGGCCAGTCACTCAGTCGGAGTTCAGAGTATGGGGTTGGTGGGAGAGAGATGGGCTGCAAGGATGTGATCCCCAGAAAAGGTCTCACGTTTCTTGTTTATTCCCTCTTTCTTCTTACGTATCGATGTGCGTCTGGCGAGGCGAAATCGTCCAGTGGCACAAGGGTCTAATTGTCCACATGCTTGTCGCTGACGAGATGCGCACATGCGGCACGAACTAAATGTTTGAGAGTCTTAATTAGTTTGTTCGCTTGTCTCTGATCTCTGCAGAATTTTGGCCGGGCCTTTCACCTGCTCTCTAACGTGGGTAGGGCGAGGACGTGAAGCTCAGCCACGATGGACGCGAACACCATCACCAATGACACGGGGTTATGGTGGTGAGAATGAAGCCCCGTAGTTGTGTTTGGAGTTTCCGCGATGCGGTGATTTGGTGACTGGCCTGCCTGTCACCCTTAGTCTTCCGCTACCCTAGCACGCCTGGTAAGCTGCTTGTTGCCCTTGCAGTTCTGCAGTCAGACGCATGTGCCTGTGCCTTTTTGTGTTCCCATAAGACTCTTTCGTGCCTGTGCCTGTGCTCGCTCTAGCTGCTTGGTGATAGTGTTGGTAGTACGACTAGGCAAGTTCTTGTCGGCGGAAAGCAAATTGGAACTGTCAATATCGGGATGCATGGCCGTTTTGCATCAAGCTAAACTGAACAAGCTTAGCGAGTCAACGCCAGAGACGGCCGTGGTGTTGTTGAAGATGGAGCCATCAAACGATGAATCGTCAACGAGCAGAAGGCGCTAATCCCAACCAGGACTTTACCAAATCAATTGCAATTCTGGATGCACGCCTCGGGGCAAGCGCAACGTCTCATCCTGGATGACGCCCTGGCCAAGTTCGGGAACCTGAGGAGCCAGGCGCACTTACTGCGCAGTATATGCCGCCGAGTGAAAGAATTCTTCTCTGCAGCTGCCGTCGTTGCAGAAAAGCGCCCAAGAGTATCCGCAGTCTTTCCGCAACTGGCGGGGTCATGCGATTCGCCTTCCGTGATAGAGTGAGAGATGAGGGGCAGAGGCGAGCGAACAATGCCCTGACGTAAGATGCCATGACCTACCAAAACTTTTCTTGCTCGACAAGTAACCGCTAGAATTGCACGGGGTCTTTTTACCTGAGAGACTTCGAACTGACGCTTGACGAATGAATCTTGTTATTGTTCGAGCTTGAGTTGCTGTTTGACAACTGGTCCCCTGAACTTGGATTGATTTCCTGCTTCAATGACCAAGATCACGAACGGAATAACGAACAAGCGCCTCAAGGCTGCCGATTGCGCTCCTCGGAAGGCTGATTTGTACCGCCTGTTCAGCCTATTCGACCCTTGAACTTCTTCTGGCTGCCATGGCATGCAGCATGCTTCTGCTTCTAATTGCCGCGTTGCTGGCCTCAAGAAGCGTCTGCGGCCCGGTCCAGTGGATCCTCAATGTATGGAACACGAAGCATTCTCGGAGCACTAGAAGCAGAGTACAAGGCCTGCCATGTTATCAAGTACCTCGATCTCTGCATCTCTCCGTGTCCTGACTCCTGCCAACCTGCTTGTCACTTCACATGCTTTACGTCAGATACCTCCGTACTTGAGACAGGCGACGCCAAGGTACGGAAGGGGGTAACCGCGGGGCTGGAGGGGGAAAAAGTTTCTCACCACGTTGAGCCGTTTCCATGTCTCAGTGCAAACGAGCTTGAGCTGTCTTGAGAAAGCTTTGGTGGCCTTTTCAGATACTTTCCTTGCTTACAATAAGGGCACTATCCGTCATGCAAGGCTGATGCCGCGACAGTCGGATAGACAGGCATCAAACGCTTCGTTCCGAGATGCCGTCCGTCTTGCTTTGGCCAGGTAGCGATCCAGCTCTGAGCCAAAGCTGAGCAGAGAAGCAGGACTGAAGCCTCTTTTCGTCTGTTTGAAAATTTCATCACTCCGATGGAGAAAAGTGTGTGTGAGAGCCCAGCAAGGTACAGCTGGGTACTTGTCGCAAGTCGAACTTGCCTCTCGAAAGTATCCATCGAAATGGTACCTTTGATGGAGGGGCAGATTGATAAGGTACCTTTTGGCTTTCGGCCCCGCTTGACTGTACTTGGACCCCACCAAGCATTCCGAATGAGGTGGGCGAAGACGATGCGATGCGAAAATGTCCAGGGAGGTACGTACCGATGGATGGAGGGGTGAGGGAGGGCGGGCCTGGGAAACGCCATTTCCCATCTTTTGGTGGTGATGGTAAGGTACCATAGGTAAGTAAGATTTGCTTCCTTCTCACCGGGCGCGCAACGGAAGGTGAGGTGGTGAGGTACGGTACCTGCCCGCCCACACAGTAGAGAGCACCGTCCCCCTCCAACTCGATCCATCAATCATTCAGCAGCAGCACCACGAGTGTGTTTCTTCCTGCATGTTTCTTGTCAGTCTGGCATTGTGCTTGTACGACCTCACTGCGTTCCGGACGCAGGGTCCGTCGCAACCTTATCTACTTTACCAGGCCTACCGGGGTCCTCTATTCTTCCGTTGTGTTGATGTTTTGTTGCTGTGTAAAGCTTCAGCTCAAGCGATAGGTACAACAGTACCGACCAGATATCTTTGACGAGCTTGGAAACACGGCAGCCGACTCAATAGGCCCAACAGACCATCCAACTGGCTTGTCAGGGTTGTCGGGTGTCTCAATTTCCCTGGCGCGATATGTCGTTGATCTCTCGCCTCACCTGGGTATGTAGCGAGCTGCTAATTACCTTAGCTTACAGAGAACGTTTGCTACTTGTACACCTCGTCATGCCGCTGCTAAAACAAACAAGAGAATTCTTCAACGCCAAGGCAAACGTGTGCTAGTGCAGACCGAGGTGAAGAGAGATACGCCAAGTTTGCGAATGCGCCGAGTCCGCAGTCGAGGCGAGGCGAGAAGAGGAAGGGAAGGGTCGTTGGCGCAGCGCCAGATAAGCATGATAACGATAGCAGTACTCCGTAAGGTACCTTGTCTTCAAGGGTCCTGGCTTCCAATCTTAATTGTTCGGAATACGGCAACATCATCACATTGTTCAGTCGAGAATACCACAAAGCAGATGACCCGGCATACGCAGTAGAAGAGTTATACAGGCAGATCAGCACGCAGATAGCTTGAAGCAAGACCAAGTACGGATACATACATGCGCTCATTCGGAGGGATAAATCTTCGGAAACCTGGATCGGGCTGGGCATTGCACCGAATTGACTGCGCGCGCAGCCCGCACACTCCCTCTTCCCCAACCCAAGCCACCGTTTGTCACACAAGTCCAGGTCGCACACTGTCAGTCTGCGCCGCCACCGGTGTTCGTTCCTGGGCTCTTTCCCATTGGGGGTTTCGGGCGTCTCGTTACTGTTACTGTCCAGGGAAGGTAATGCAGACGGGGAGAGTGAGTGAATTGTCTCTTCTGTCCGAGGTAGACGCCGGACAGCGGACAGCGGACAGCGAACGGCTATACTTGGCCTGGGATGTTGCTACTTGTTGATGCGCGTCCAGTTCCAGTCTCAGTCGCAGCAGTTCAGACCAGAACTTGTACTCGCAGCACCAGTCCCCTCCCATCCCGCGTCTAGGAAGTAGTCGGGTGTACATCCATTCCCTCCATGGACCATGGACCATGAACCTGTGGTGTATGAGTATGACTATGATCCCACCCTTCAACGGATACCTAGCTCGTTTTCGCCCTTGGTCAATGGTCTGGCTGTATGGTGTGTTGCGACGTCAGTGGGGATTTAATATTAAATCACTCCCCCGTGCCTTTTTTTGCCTATGCCGCCGTTAGTCTGCTCCTATCATCTGCAGAGCTGTGGGAATAAACAGAAGAAGAGAATTAAAATAAAAAAAAGATAAACGCCCCTTCCACCACGGCACCACCTCGACCTCTGGACCCTCTTCTTGCTGTTACTGCTGCTGCTGCTGCCTCCCGTTCGTCTCCGTCCCAACATCTTTTTACCCACTGCCTCCCTCTCCTGATTTCTTCTCATTCATAGCTTCCTCCCTCCTCCTCTTCCTCTTACTCCCACCTACTCTTCCTTCCTCGTCCTCCTCATTCTCTCAAACTCTCTCCAACACACACTTTGGTCCTTCTCGGAAAAGACGACCACCTTCTACCAATAGGTGCGTTGGGCCCGAATTCACTGCCCCTCCCCCTCTTCTTCCCGTCCCCTCCTTGGTGCTGGAACATCCTTGTCCTGATTCTGCACGTTGGGCACCTTTGGCGACCTGTTTGCCAGACGCGTTGAAACGGCGGTGAATGGTGTCTGGGAGTTCAAAAATAAGTCTTTCTGGCTAACTCTTCAATCTTTTCGTAGACTTCAACTCTCCCAAAATCACAGTCTGTTCGATCGCGCCGCCCAAAATGGCTTCCAGACCTGAGAACATTGGCATCAAGGCCATCGAAATTTACTTCCCCAACCAGGTTGGTCTCACCATGCTTTTTTTTTGCGCCACCACCGCCAAATTGCTGGAAAAGGGAGAGCGAAAGGGGAGAGAAAAAAAAATCCGCGCGCTGCCCCTCAGCGCCGAAATCGCAATCCACACGCCAGCACTGCGAGAATTACCCCTCCTCAATCTCCCAACTCAGGCTCGGGCGGGTCAAATAGCCGCTCCTTGTTGAAGCTCTCACAAGATTCTGAGAGCATTGTGCTGACCTGTTTGCTTCCCGTCGTCTAGTATGTCGAGCAAACCGAGCTTGAGACTTTCGATGGCGTGAGCGCCGGCAAGTACACCATCGGCCTTGGCCAGACCAAGATGGCTTTCTGCGACGACCGCGAAGGTGAGCTCCGCCTGCTTCTCCCTAAACCCGGTGCTTGCTCTAATCTGTCGCGCTTTCTGTAGACATCTACTCCTTCGCTTTGACCGTCACCTCCAACCTGATCAAGAAGTACAACATTGACACCAACTCCATTGGTCGCCTCGAAGTCGGCACTGAGACCCTCCTGGACAAGTCCAAGTCCGTCAAGACTGTGCTTATGCAGCTCTTCGGCGAGAACACCAACATTGAGGGTGTCGACACTGTCAACGCCTGCTACGGAGGTACCAACGCCTTCCTTAACTCTGTCAACTGGATCGAGTCTTCCGCCTGGGACGGCCGTGATGCCATTGTCGTCGCTGGTGACATTGCCCTCTACGCCAAGGGCAACGCCCGCCCCACTGGAGGCGCTGGCGCAGTCGCCATGCTTGTTGGCCCCAACGCTCCCGTTGTTCTGGAGCCCGGTCTGCGTGGTACCTACATGTCCCACGTCTACGATTTCTACAAGCCCGACCTCACCAGCGAGTACCCCTACGTCGATGGTCACTACTCCTTGACCTGCTACACCAAGGCTCTGGATGCTGCCTACCGCGAGTACAACAAGCGTGAGGCCAAGCTCGCCAAGGCTGCCAACGGCCACGCCAACGGCAACGGAACCACCAACGGAGAGTCCAAGATCCCCAAGACCAGCCTTGACAGATTCGACTACTTCTCCTTCCACGCCCCTAACTGCAAGCTCGTCGCCAAGTCGTACGCTCGCCTGCTCTACCACGACTACCTCGCCGATGCCGACTCACCTGTCTTCGCCGAGGTCGCCCCTGAGCTCCGCGATATGGACTACGAGAAGTCGCTGACCGACAAGGTCGTCGAGAAGACCTTCATGGGTCTCACCAAGAAGAAGTACCAGGAGAGAGTCGCTCCCGGTGCCCAGGTCGCCACTCTCCTCGGCAACATGTACTGCGGTTCCGTTTGGGGCGGTATTGCCAGCTTGCTCTCCTACGTTGACGCTGCCACCCTCAAGGACAAGCGCGTTGGTGTCTTCAGCTACGGCTCCGGTCTGGCTGCCAGCTTCCTGTCTTTCCGCATCAACGGAGACGTCACTCCTCTCGCCAAGGTTCTCGATATTCCCGCCAGACTCGAGGCCCGCACCAAGCTTGCCCCCGAGACCTACGAGGCTGTAAGCAATTTCCTTCCCCAATGCAATGCCCCCAAGTGAAAATTTACTGACAACATCTCTCCAGTTCTGCGACCTCCGTCACCAGGCCCACCTCCAGAAGGACTTCACCCCCAAGGGTGACGCCTCAACCATCACCCCCGGTACATACTACCTGGAGAAGGTCAACGACAAGTTCCAGCGTTCCTACAGCGTCAAGGCATGAAACCGACAATGACTTTTTTGATCTTGGAATTGCGAAACAAATAGAGGTGGCTGCATAGATCCTGCGACATCATGATAGCTGAAGGAGCATGGCCAGCATTACGTACTTTAATCAGAGGAGGAAATACAGAGACGCCGCCGGCCACGACAGACGAAGATTCTGTCGTGAGAGAGGAATCGGCGCTTGGAATGCACCTCGCAATGGGGGCATTGTATATACCGGACCAGATAGCCGTATTTGAGCGTCCCTTAGGACGAATGAAGCTGGAAGAATAGACGAATGAATTGAATCATGCCACATCACTCTCAGATTATCATGTGCCGCAAGTTCTTGTGCTAAATATTTCAACAGTTCGTTTTTATAATCCCGTATCTATGCCAAAATGCCAAAGGCCCCCCTTTTGCGGTCGGCTGTGATGCTAATGATGCTACACTACTAATACATGCCACGCATGGCAATCTATGGGTAATATACGCGGCCGTTTCCAACATGATCTACGCCCGACAATGAGAATCACTAGTCACATCCATTATATGATGCGGCCTCACCTTCCTACTCGTACATTTCTACTTCTCCTCATTTGTCACCCTTCCACTTCCACTCGGCCCGGCGGTGCAAATGGTAATCCTTGCTCTGAATAGCCTTGTAGATACCATACAGACCGCCAATGGGCGGCTTGGACTTTACGACGTCGCGCCACCCCTTCTTCTCGCCCTTGCGGGCCTCGACGTCGACCTTTACCTTGTTGTACACGGTCGGCAGCGTCGTGGCGTTGTACTTTTCGCGCAGGGCCTCGTACCAGCTCTTGTTGTTGTAGGCCTGCCAGAACTCGTCTTCGGTGTAGTACGTGTGCGCGTACAGCCACTTCATGCCGCCCAGCTCGCGGAGCTTGTGCTCGAGGGCGCGGTTCTTGGTGACGAATTCGGCCGGGTCAGAGGGGCCCCAGCCCCAGAGGCCGATGTTGAGCATCGGCTTGGGGGCCGTTACCGTGCTACCACTGCTGCTGGTGCTGCCCTCGGCAGCGGGTAAGGTCTCAACCTCGCCCGTGTGCGGGTGGAACGTGGGCGGAGCGGTCTGCTTCAAGGGACAGAGCCAGAGGGGCCAGATGCCAAAGTTCTCGGCCGTGTAGTCAACGAAGCGCTCGGCGTTCTTGTAGGGGAGGGCGAGGTCCTGGACGACGAAGCGGGCCGACTCGCCGCTGCCGTGGAGGGCGCGGTAGAGCATGCGCGTGTGCAGGAAGTCGTCGAGGAACCAGCGGGTGAAGCGCGTAAAGGGGACGTACTTGAAGTAGTCAAAGGCGGCGGCGCCGACCCAGAAGCCGGCGCGGTCGTAGCGGAAGAGGTACTCGGCCAGGGGTACGTAGTCGACCACGGCGGACGAGGATGTCGTCGCCACCGTCGTCGCTTCGCTGTTGGCGGAGCCGGCGGTAAGGGTGCGGTCTTTGACGTGCAGGTAGAACCAGGGGTCCCAGGCACCGCTGAAAGTCTGCGGCTTGCGGTCCTCGGGAATCTCGTCCGTCAGCTTGCCGGTGATGACGACGCCGTGGTCCTTGGAGAAGAGGATGCCGTCGACGTAGTCGTTCTCGGCGTTGAGCGTCTCGGCCTGAACGGTCTCAACGGCCTCGGCGACACTGTGGGTGCGGTGGTACGTCGTCTTTACGTACTTCTTGGCCTCGACGAGCTGCAGCTCAATCATGGTGGTGACGCCGAGGGTGCCAACGGCTCCCGCGGCGCCGCGGAACAGATCGGCGCGCTCGTTGGTCCGGTTGGCGCGGACGACCTGGCCGTCGGCGAGAACCATCTCGACCTCGTTGATGGTGTCGTCAAAGAAGCCGTGCTTGAAGCTCGAGGACTCGCCCGCGGTACCCGCGTAGCCGCCGCCGGCGGTGATACCGGGGAACTCCATGACGACGGGGGGGATGAGGCCGTGGCGGAGGGTGCCCTCAACGAGGCGGTCCATGGGGACGTTTGGCTCGACGAGGGCGGTGCGGCGGGCCTTGTTGACCTCGAGGACGCTGCCGAGGGCCGAGATGTCGACGACGCGGTCGCGGCGGAAGGGGCGGGTGCTGTTTGTCGAGCCGTGGAAGATGCGGTAGGGTTCCTTGCGGTCGAAGAAGGACCGCACCGCGGCGGCGATCTTGGAGACGGTCTTCTTGTGGCGCTCCATTGTGAAGTCGTTATTAGTCGTGCCTGTCCCCTATACTATACTAATGATTCACCGTGAGCTCCTTTGCCCTTTTCCGGTCGGGGTGTTTTGTGAGATCTTGGTGAGATCTCTGTGTGTTCACATCCAACACGGGGTGAGAGTGAGAATGAGATGTGAGTGAGAGCTACGTCAATGAGATTTCGGATGCGAGGTGAGATTTTTCCAGACGTTGCGCCGGCGCCGCAGCGCCACGTTTTCGGGGCTGTAGGTGCCTTAGCTCACCCGCATGTACTTAATCAAGGTTCCGACAGGGGGTGCTACCTTGCCCGGAGCTGTTCGGTGCAGGGGTAGCTCCAGCCTCAACCGTTAACGCCATCTTCAACCTCTTCGCTCCGAGGGATCAATCTGACATCTTCAATCCCCAGTCGTGGGTTTTCGGAGTTCGTGAGAGTGAGTGAGCGACCTCCCGGTGTGACTCGACGCGGGAGCTTCTTGACTCTCGGAGAATTTTAATGAGGCGAAGGGTGACACGACGAGCTGCGGCCCGTTGCCGATGCAGCAAACACAACATGGTGTGTAAGGTGAGATCTTTACCAAATCCGCCATCTCACTTCGCTGCACTGCAACACGGCCCGAGCATTTCCCAACTCGTCAATCGTCACGAACGCGTGGATCAGCGCACAGAAACCTCCGTATTCGTGATACACGTTTCGTTGGCCCCTTTCGCATGTGATACTAGATAGCTCCTAGAACGGGGCGGACATGAATAATCTTCTTGGCTTTAGAGAACCGTCCGCTGCTTGTTCAAGGGGATGATCCCAGCAACGAGGGCAAGTACGGACACACTCGACTCTCGTTTTCTGTGCGAAGTTATCTTATTTTGATTTGTGCAATTGCTCGCCCTATTATCATTCCTTTTTTCATGGGGCGTTTAAATAATTACATGGTCTGATGTTGAATATGCAATAAAATCATTAATAATCTCTCCTTTCATCGAAACCCCTTAAAGCTGATCATTAGACATCGACGCGAATCTCCTAAAGCCCCTTCTTTCAGGTGGACTCTAAAGTTTCGCAGCAGTCTCTGGCGCAGCCGCCAATGTCGTCTCCTTCTTGGCGAGGACCCTCTTATGCACGTCCTCAGCGCTCACGGCACTCAACGACTCAAAGTCGAGAACCTCCTCCTGCAGCGTCTTGGACTTGATCGAAGTCGCCCTGGAATCGATCGTCTCCGGGCTTGTGACAGCTCTCTTCATAAAGTTGGTCCACCCTTCAAAACACCGCCTCGCGTTGGGAATCTTTGTCAGGATCAGCGCGAAGCAGTGCGGCATCCCCTCGTACTCCTCAAAGATCACGGGCACGCCGTCCTGGTGCAGCTTGCGCGCCATGTACTTGTCCTCGTCCGCCAGCAGCTCCCAGCCCGTGCAGATGTACACGGGTGGCGCGCCCGCCCAGCTACGGCTCATCAGGAGCGTCACCAAGGGATGCGCGAGGAGGTCGTCGTCGGCGTACATGTTTGTCCGGGGCGGTTTCGCGGGCCAGGCTTCGCACGGGGGCGGGTTGTATTTTGCGTAGACCTCTCCTGTGGGCAGGTAGTCGAATTCCCCATTGGCGTCCCAGCTGGGCGAGCTTTGCGTGATGTCCATCCACGGCAAGTTGAGCGCGAGTCCAGCGGGTAAGGGGATCTCTCTTTCCTCGCCCAGCCAGCGGATCTTCCGACTTTGTCGGCGCAGCTCGAGGAGGAGTTGTAGCAGAGATAGACTCAAGTTGCCCCCGGCACTATAACATTTTGATTAGCACACCAACTTGCTCCTGACGCTTGAGATTCGCTCACCTGTCTCCAGCAACCACAATGTGTTTCGGGTCGACGGCTTGGTGATAGGCATCGGGTGGCGGGTATAGCAGAGTCAAATAGGATACCAAGGCGTCTAGCAGAGCCGACGGGAAAGGGTTCTGCGGAGCCAAGCGGTACCGCACTGAGTACACGCGGCCTCCAGTCAACTTGGCAATCTTCTTCGTAGCTGGTCGGTGAGTCGCCGGGTCGCAGAGATAGTACGCTCCTCCGTGAAGGTACAACACCGTCAGCGGGCTGGTAACCTCCTTCTGTAGCTTTTCAAACTTGTCCTTCTCTCCAATCGCGGGCGGCCGCTCCTCTTCCGTCGCACCGGCACGGTAGCCCGTCCACTCGGCCTCCACTGGCACGATATCCGGCAGTCGCAGCTTGAGTTCTGGCGTATCTGGTGCCCTGGTTGACTGTATGATCCCGATGATGGCGTCGCGCACGTCGGTTTCTGGCGGCACGGGGCTGGCATATGTGGAAACCCATATTCTCCCCTTGACGCCGCTATCGCGGTTGGCGAGCTTCTGCGTGGACGTGATGGAGCGCAACTTGGCTGGCTGAAGGTATGAACGTAGCACCGAGACGATGAGATCGCTCCGCAGATCTAGGTACTGGGATGACTTTGACAAGTGTAGAACATGAAGCAGTGCTACCCGTGTTATCAAGGGCACTTTGGGCAGCAACGACAACAGCAACTTGAACTGGGCAGGGTCCATATTGAGAGGATTCGGATAGTCGAAGGATGAGCGGGACATGGCTAAAAAGGGAGGGAAAGGGAAGATAGGCGACGGCCTAGTCAAGGGATATATAAGAGAAGAAGAAGCAAGTGAAGGGTCGAGGCCAAGACGGCTACTATGCCTGACGTGGTTGAAACACCAGGAACAACACACGCTACGCCAGCAAAAGAAGGCTGCAATCTGTCGATAGAAGGTAGCAACGGTCAAGGGCTAGGGGTCGACAGTATGTTCAGATGAGGAGGGAATTGGTTGCGGGACCCCCCTGGCCATCAGATTCGGAGCCCACTCAGACTCACACGCACACCTCACCGTACGGATCGGCGGTCCCTTGGGGAGAGGATGTATCCTGCCTCTAGGAACAGGGTACCAAGGTCGACGAGAAGACAGGGTAAGCTGAGGAAGCTTGCCCGTGGAGTGTGTGTGGTGCGTGGTGTGGATGGGAATAGCTGCTGTTGTGGGGAAAGCGGGAACGTGTTTGCACTCTGTCACGGTACAAGGAGGATGAGAAGAACCAGAATGGAGAAGAAAATAAATGTAACGGTAACTGGATGGTAGCCCACAAGTGTCCGCAACATGAGCCAAAGTAAGAAACTAAAAGGAGTATTGGATAATTAAAAGAAAGCCAACGAGGCTGGGGATGCTTCGTTGGCGACTAAGGCGAATTGCCTACCTCAGGTGAATGGCAGACAAATCGATGACATGTCGGTTAGCCCAAAAAGGTGCCTCGGTTGATGGGATTTTCCCTCGACTAATCGCTTGTGGCCATCAAACCAATGCGCAGCGGTCTAAGGCGAGTTTTACCCTCGCCGTTAGCTTCCCGCTTTAACCCTTGCATCATGTGCCAAAGACTACTAATGGTGTTGTATCCCTAGAGAGGGTAGTTCTCCAAATTGGGGAATATCCTCATGGCCACTCCAAATTCTTAATCCATTGGGGTTTCGGAGCAATTCCAGCAGCGATGATGGATGGAGTGGAGGGTTAGAAGAGGCCGAGGGGCCGAAGGAGGGCGAAGATTGGATATGAGTGGCGCGCAGGAGGACACTCACGAGGAGGCCCAGCGCAATGCGAAGCGTTCCAGAAGCCGTGAGTGGACGGTTGATGAGAAAGTAGTCTGAATCAACCAGGTAAGGTACCTAGCACTTGGTATTCACTTCTGAGAAGCATACGGCTACCTTAGGCTTCAGCCCGTCCGTCGGGGAGAGGGGAGGCAATCGATTGAGATGGCAGATGCAGTGGCGGGGATGAGCCTGGCAGGCGTCATGTTTTGAGTATTACCGTTGCTGGTAAGGAGGCAAAAGACCAGACGGTCGACAAGCCGAAGGAAAAGATGAGGGCCGTTGGCTTTTGCTTCATCAGCAGCGGCGGCTCCCGGGGGGGTTGCTGTTGTTCGCTCCGCAAGGACGGTCGAAAGAGGAAATTGTTGCGGAAAAGGGTGGAACATGTTCGTTGCTTGTTCTTCGGCCCGCTCCAGTGCTGTCTGCGGTTCTACCTTAGTCCGTATTCCTGACTAGATTTCGCGGGGCATACGTTTCGCACCAAAGCTGGGCGATTTTCTTCTTTTTTTCTTTTTGCTTTCATGTTCAGATAGTTCCTTGAAGGGTGGAGGGGAAAGACGAATGTGTCAGTGTTTGACATTAAAACACTCTTTGACATTTGCTCCGAAGGCCTCCTCCATGTGGTTGACAACTGATACTTACCTTACTCACAACGTACCTAGAAGCCACCTGTAGGCTTGCCCAAAGCTACTGCTCGGAGCATTCCGCTATGCTTCACGGTGGCTGGCATTTTAGACTGATAGATGCTTATCCACTCTTCAAAAGTTCAGATACACACTTCAATCCTCTCTCACCCCTCATTCTAACACTGCATTCTTCAATCTGCTTCTCAAACATCCGACTCCATCGTCTGTGGGTTGAAGCAAGGAGCTTCAAGCTCCATTGCGGTACACTATTAGCGTGAGATCTGCGCCCGTTGCTGAATCAAGCGCGACTCACGAAAGGAAAAGAGACACCACATCCCACACAAGACACTAAAACCCCATGCTCTCATGCTCCGTTTTTAGTTTTCTAGCCCCCCTCTCGGATGATTAACGTCGCTTAGATGGAAGAAGAAATGCACCCAATCCTACGGCTCCGGCAGTGGGCCCCCGGCGTTCAGGCGCGCTCCCGCAACACTATCGGGCGACGCCACCCCATTTCAGTCGAGCTTGCGAAGATCGCCAGATACCTGCGTTTTACAGCTATTTGTACCGGCCTCGTTTTCCACACATTCTCTCTTAATACTCACGCTCTCTTTCTTCTCTGCCTGACCGACATCTATGCGGATCCTCTCAAACTGCACATTGCCAATCAGTCTGTCGTAATCGACTCTTGAAACTGACTGCGTGACAGCCTGGTCCATCTATGAACGCTTCTCATCTGGCAAGAAAGGTACTAAAAGTGAATGAGACGGGCTCATTTCGCAGTGAGACGTTGACACGCACACCCACACTCGCCAACGAACCTTTTCACCCCCGTGAGACCCTCCTCGCTTACGGGACAACTATGGCAACACCCAAGATAGCGAACAGCCCATGTAAAACACGTCAATGGAACCCTGGCCAGCCTCACACGTTCACAACCCCTCTGAACCCTGAAGCTGCGGTCCGGGGCTGGGCTGGGCTTCTGGCTCTTGCACGTGGGAAACTGTCACACACAAAGGTCGCTTTCGGATGTTCTATGCCGCATACACGTACTCAGCTTCAAGGCTTATATCTACCTTTGCTACACTGTACAGGCATTTCTTTTCCCCAAAAGTTCCACACGCGCAATTATACCCGTCGCTCTCCTGTTCATGACGCAATGAAATCATAGATGCATACTGTACATTGTGTTCTCTTACTAGTCCATTTATGAAGAAGCGGATGCCTGCTGCTGCGAGTTGCTGTCGGACGAGGTTCCGTTTGTTGCTGCCGGTGTGGCGGCAGAGTCCTTGTTGGCCATGGCCATCTGCCAGGCCGGAATGGAGGCCTTTGCGCCTGTGGCACCGCTGAACGGCGAAGGGCGGTTGAAGGTCGGCGTGCTGGCGGGCTTGGTGGTCTCGGTGCTTGCAGCAGCCTCCGTGCTGTTTGCAGCGGGGGCGGGCGTAGCGGTCGCACCAGTTCGCAGACCGTTGGCGGGTGTCGATGATGACGCGGCGGTCATGCGTTGTGTGATCAGGGTCTTGAGGCTAGTGAGTTCGGTGTTGACCTCCTTCAGTCTCGAGTCGGTAAGGTCCTTCTGAGTGTTCATAGCCTTGGGAATAGAATCCTTGAGGATCTGCACGTCGTCCTTGACGCGCTGTGTCTCGAGTTCCCGTCGCTGGTTGGCGTTCCTCAGCTCCGTCATAATCTTTTCAATATCCTCCAAAGCCGTGTCCAGCTTTTCGGTCCGTTTTTGCTCCGTAGCCTTGAGTTCCTCCGTATCCTTGGCCAGTTGCTCGACAAGTCCAAAGGCCTTGTCAAACTGCTCCTCAATCGATTTCTTATCCTGTTCGAGCTTCTCGGGTGTCGGCGGCGCAATCAGAGGAACCACGTATCGCTAAGATTTGTCAGTCATCTGTTTTCGCAGAACCAGAGGTGTGGAAGTCCGTACCTTAGCCAGAGTGTATGCGCCGTAGCTGAAACCACCGACGACTGTTGCCATGATGAACCAGTCCCTCCAGTCCCTCTTAGGGGGCGGTGGTGGAGGTTGCCATGCCTGGTACTGAGGAGGGTATGCTGGTTGGTAGTATTGTTGTGGTTGTTGCTGTTGCTGCTGCTGGGCGACCGGCATCGGACCGGGTGCAGCCTGGACGCCGACTCTCGACAGAGCGGCATCGATTTCTTCTTGGGTTAGGTTCTTAGTCCGTAGGAAAGACATGCGACTCTCGATGGACGAGCTTGCAACGCTCGGGTCCTGCAGAACTACAGTTCAGTCAGTATAGGGTTGCGCGCGATACATCGGTTCGTTGGTACTAACACTGCGTCTATCTACAAGTTAGCAGGCCGTCATTGGACATGGGGATTGAGGTCACCATACCGCTGATGCGACGATATCCTCTCGTATCGCCATCTTCAATGTGTCGCCTTGTCAACCTCGCCGCGAACTTCTTCAGTGAAGAGTACGCTTCGTGGTAATGGAGGCAAAGATAAAAGGCATGTGCAGTTGAAAGGAATGGCGGAGGTCCCTTCGCGACCTGAATACGTGCAATAATGGGTGGCCGGATCCTGAGCCGAGGCTTCGGCGTAGAGCAGCGGCTGGGGAAATGTCTGGAGCGATTACCTAATGCGGAGAAATGCCGAGCAAGTACCGTCCTGATGTCCTTCGCTCACCGTCACGTGTTGGGCATCACCGAGACCGTGGCAGCCGGGGACCCATCGCCCATTGTTTGAGAGGGGCAGTGCGCAACCAATGAACGAGGGGCAGAACAATTTGTTTACTTGCTCCAGAGCAACAACACTTTTGCATCTGCTACCCGATCCGCCATCCCACTCGCACCTCCTTACACACGACGCATGCACGCACGCGCAAATCATACATCTTTACTCGAATTCGTCGCGCAACAGCTTGCTTCTATTCCCGCGACTCGCAATTGTTGGCTCCTGGATCGCAAGTCTTTTCGCAAGTCCGTTGACTGCGATTTGGCACCAGAACTACCACTGTTCAGCTCCCTCCGACCATGTCGCAAGACACCGGCCTGTGGAGTGTGCGCAGACCAAGAGAGGTCAGCATTTTCCTCAACATCAGCCTGTCGCAATACCGTGGCCTCTAGAGGTTCGCCCTAGCTAAAATCTTGAGCAGACATTAGGAGGCATTAACTACAACACCGGCCTACCTCAACCCGCATCAGCGATGAAGCGATCCGCCTCAGGCGTCGGCGCAGGCGCGCCCTACTCAAACAGTCATGGCCGATCCATGTCCGGCTCCAGACAATCTCTGGCGTTATCGCGACCTAGCCAGCCCATGTTCCAGCGCTCATCATCCGGAACGAACTTGGCAGACATTGGCCTGTCCTCGGTGAAGCGAACATCATCGATGCGCGACAAGTCCTTTGCGCCGACCCCTGCGCCAGGACGATCTTCACAAGACGATAGAAGGAGCAGCGTGTACCGCGCAAGGACATCAACCGCCGGACCCATGAGCCACCAGAGTTTCTTCCAGCAAGCACCACAGCCTGCTGGCGTACCGCGAGACCCCCGCCCGCTGCGAGACAGATCATACCAGGCTAGAATAGGCCAAGAGCTGCTGGATTACCTCGCCCAAAATAACTTCGAAATGCAGATGAAACACACTCTATCGCAAAACATCATCAAGTCCCCTACGCAAAAGGATTTCAACTTCATGTTCCAATGGCTGTACAGACGGATTGACCCGAGCCACAAGTTCCAGAAGAACATCGACCAAGAAGTGCCACCTATTTTGAAGCAGCTGCGATACCCATACGAGAGAAGCATTACAAAGAGTCAGATTGCCGCTGTTGGTGGTCAGAACTGGAGCACTTTCCTGGGATTGCTGCATTGGATGATGCAGCTGGCGCAGATGCTGGATGGCTACGCCTGTAGCCGATACGACGACGCTTGTCTCGAAAGCGGCATCGACGTCACCGGAGATCGCATCATTTTCGACTTTTTGAGCAAGGCATATAGGGATTGGCTTGCCATGGACGAGGACGCAGACGACGACGATGCCAACCGAGCACTGGCCCCTCATATTGAAAGGATGGCTGCCGCTTTCGAGCAGTCCAACTCCAAGTACACCTCCGAGCTTGAAATGCTCGAGGCAGAGAACAGCCGACTTTTGCAAGAAATTGAAGACCTTGAAAAGTCTACACCGGATCCCGCGGTACTCGACAATCACTTCAGGATCATGGAAGAGGACAAGATCAAGTTCGAGGAGTACAATGCGCTTGCCATGCAGAGATCCGACAAGTACGAAACTCGAATCAACGTTCTACACGAGGAGCTTGATAAGCTCAATGAGGAGCTGAGAGAGGTAGAGGACGAACGACGAGGACTTCAAAAAGCTGTGGACGATCTCGGCATCAGCATGCAGGATATCGACCGCATGACTGCTGAGCGGGAACGTCTTCAGAAGGGAATCGAGTCGGCATCGCAAAGATTGGAGGACGTCAAAAAGAAGGTCGCCGAAAAGGAGATGGAGGCAAGCAGGAAACTGGATGAACTCGAGAGAATGGTTGACAGATACAACACTTTGGCGTATCAGATTGCGCTTATACCTGCAACCGCAGTCAATGCCAACGGCAGAGACTACGAATTACAAGTAACGGTCAACGATGGGCCGGACTTCAGCTCTTCACAGCTGAAGGGCTCTAGCGGCGTTTCTTCGAGCGACCGATTGCTTGCTGACCCCGTCACTGGTTACCAGGCGGCCCACATTCTCAACCTCGACCTGCGCGGACAGGTCAAGAACAGCTTCCTCACGCTAAGGAAGGAGATTTCTGAAAGGAGAACCATTGCCATGGACAACATGATGAAAGATCATGATCTGCTTGATGGCATCAAGGAGGCAATCGAAGACAAGCGTAACGAAGTTGAGGCTCTAGAGCATCGTGTCCGCGCTGCTGAGGAAGAATATGAGAAAACCAAGGAGGTATGCGGTATGCTGAATCCAGACAATAGACCGTATACTAACAACTTTTACAGGTTACAACGACACAAAAGATGGCGTCTGATGCCCAGATCGAAAAGATGGAAAAGGAGCTCGCCAAGATGCGAGCCACTTTGTCAGAGTCGGTACAGCTGATGGAGCAACGTGAGATGAATACCAGCATCGAGTAAGTCTAAGTGAATCGCAGCTACTTGTACGTCAGTACTGACCGTTACCTTAGATACGAACAGCTTGTGCTTCGCGCCAACTCCCTGCGAGAAGAGCTACACACAGAGATTGACCGCATGCTCAACGATGTCATCAAGTTCAAGATTCATGTACAGAAGAACCTTGACGACTACGAGGGTTTCGTGGCCGATGAGGTCCAGGCAGAATTGGGCAGCGAGGAAATGGGCGACGACACACGGAATATTAACATGTGAGATCTGCTTTGCAAGGTTCTTTGGGTGGCTTGATGGACGCTTTCCTTTGCGAGGATCGTCTATTGGTTTTCTTGATGAGCGTTCCGTTCGGGCGCAACTTTTAGTTCAGGGCTTGCTTTCGTTCTTGTTTCTCAGATACCATGATGACGGATAATGACGGCGACAGGGACATCACAGTCTCGATGAATTTGAACTTGGTTTACTGTTTTGACTTTTTTTGCACCTCTATGGCTTGAGTTGGTTTCTGAAGACCTCTAGGTAAAACTTAGGGCCCGTTCGTCTAGTTCTACGCGGCAGAGTTTTGCGTGGGAGAGGCACAACTCCGTAGCTATCTCCGCCTCGAGACGCAAAGGTTGATGGAGAGCATACAAAAAGCGAGTCGATAAACTGATGGGATTGTTCATGGCACATTATCTGTACGACATCATAGCCACCATATCTCACATACTCAAACCTCATTGTACACAACCCAAGAAGACAACGATCCATATTTTGAGGACATATAAGAATGCCAGCCGCAGCCATCATGAACTCTCTTACACCGACAAACCACCAACAACTTACCCCGCCAAACAACCCAGCAGCAGATCCCGACGCCACAGTCTGGGAATCAGCAATTCTCGCACTACGCCGACAAAGCAGCATTCCACTCTTGGACAAAAAGGTGCAAACATGGCGCGACGGGTTCGAAGAGGCAGAGTACCGGGACGTCCACCGCCTCGTACAGGAGCACCGCTTACCCTGGGACGCAAAACGGCGAATCCAAGGCTGGCTGCGAGAGGCCCATGAGATGGAGAGCGAGGCGAAGAATTGCGGACATAAACCTACACGGATCCTGTACGCTGGTATTGTGCAGGACTGCGAGGCTGAACTACACTGTCTTCGGAACCAGTTCGTCATCAAGACGTTTCGGTTTGAACGCATTCCGCATAACCTTGCAAAGCTACGGCGGTGGGTTGGCCCAAGCGAGGAGAAAGCAGTAGCAAGTACCATGGGAGTTTTTTCGAGTGTCACCACGACTGAAGTCAAGCCATTAGGGAGGACCGTATCGCTTCCGTCCCTCGGCAAACCGCGACCCCTTAGTCTTGAGCTCGTAAGAGGTGTCATGGAACTACCAGATGAGATCGATGGCGCGGAGGTAATGGACGACGACGACGACGACGACAGCCAAGAACAAGAAGAGGGGGACACAGAGGAGACGGCAGACTACATCTGCTCTGAACAAGAATGGGCTCGTCGTCTGGAAGACTGGACTCGACGCCAAGACTGGGCTCAACAACAGGAAGACTGGGCTCGTCGCGAGGAGGAGCAGGAGAGCCAGCGGCTGCAGCTGGCGATGAGATACAAGTACCCGGTCAATATGCGCAGGGCCAAGACACAATACCTGAGGGCTATGGAGAGGCAGGAGTGGGAGCAAGATAAGGGGGTGTTCGACTTTGCTGGTCATGGTCGTTTCTCGTGGGCCTCGGTGTAG
The DNA here is from genome assembly GCF_011075155.1 of Colletotrichum scovillei. Taxonomy (NCBI): domain Eukaryota; kingdom Fungi; phylum Ascomycota; class Sordariomycetes; order Glomerellales; family Glomerellaceae; genus Colletotrichum; species Colletotrichum scovillei. The sequence goes on from NW_023336263.1 coordinate 2,031,810, forward strand.
AACATCATGTTAGAGATCACCCCCAGGCGTTCATTACATTGCTGTCTAGAGGACTTCAATGACGGGATACGAAATTGCTGCCAAAGACCAAGATGTGGTTTGCTCAGAAGTGGTGAATGTGAGTCGCTTTGAAGTCAGGTTATCAGATGCGAGTGCGGTCCATTTAGAATGCGGGCATGCGGCCGCATGCCCGCTTGTTCCAGTCAGCATGCCTCTTGTTGCTTTGCATGCATGCTTACGTGAACTCTGCCATATGTGGACAATAACCGTAATTCGTAAATGTGGTGTACCACAGTATGGATGAAGAGGCGGCCCGCAGTTGGCTAAAGGTTGCATGTCAATTCTTCTGGGGTACTTGGGTCCCCTGTTCTAGGGTACCTGATTGTCTTGACTTTCAAAAACGATGACTTCTGACGGTGACTACCTAGGTAGAGAGGTGGGTTACGAAAATGGACTAGCGTCGTTGCCCCGGTATCCCGCACCACGGAGGGATCATTCCACCGTGTCGGTACCGCCGGACTTTAGCAACCCCCGCACTCGCACCGAAGCAAGCCAAGTGCAATAGCTCACCCAAAGTACCTTAAGTTGGTGGATGAAGGAGATGGGACTTTGGAAGCCGGAGTCGGTGGCTTGAACTTTCAGGGCTGGTCTAGTCGTATGGACCATTGGACTGTCAATGAGACGGGCACAACCGTGGGCGGGTTAGGGGACTTTGGTTGTCCTAAAAGCCGGTATCTCCACTGACGTGCCAATCAGATGCGCCCACTTACATACAATGACTTAGACGGAGGGTAGTGACGCGCAGATGCTTGACGCGTTGCGACAGGGAGAACAGCTCACTTTTCATAGCCATTGGGTTAATGGCTCATAGGCAGTCATTCCTGTGGCTCGCAATCGCACATTTGACGTGCAGATTTAAACCAAGCCTCACCGCATGAGTGATGCATACGTATCGTTGACTGCCTACCTCATCTTTTCTCTCTCGGACCGGGCTCATTGCTCTCGCTAACGCCGAGTGGATCCCGTTCCGTCTAGTCCAATTCCCCGGCCGGCGAGCGCGGATTGCAACCACTTTGAGCTTGTCTCTTCCACTCCCCTCCCTCCCTCTCCTCTTCTTTGTGTCACATTCTGCATATGTAGCAAAGTCCAACTCTATCTATATATCTCGGAATCCCCTCACACCTCTCGGGCAAGAGGGCCTCTGATGAACCATGTCCACATTCAGACAGTTCTTCCGCACTTTCTTCCAGCAACCGCCCATACGTCCCGGTACTAAAAAGGCTTCAGCAACACCAGCCTCTGTGCTCGCCCTCTCAATGGCATCATATTCAACCACCGTCACCAAGATCCCCGACTTGGGTCCCTCGCCCGAGGATGCCTCGTCCAAGCCTCACCACGTCACGAAGAATGGCAACAGAGTCGGCTTCAAGAACGTTCACCCTTCCTTTGGTGATGGCATTGGCTTTTCCAAGATGGTCCGCCATGTCCTCTGGTACGTAACAATCTCATTCTCATTCTGACAGCCAGGTTGTGCCGGCCTCACTTCCGCTCTCACCCCTGCTCAATTGCATCTAACAACCATCACAGGCCGCAAGTGACGGGTGAGCTCAAGTGGCCAGACACCACGCCGCCAACTGTGACCGTCAAGAAGCCAGAGTTCCTGCCCAACCGCACAGCCTCAGACAAGCTCCGCGCGACATGGCTGGGTCACGCCTGCTACTATGTAGAATTCCCCTCCGGCCTGCGCGTCCTCTTCGACCCCGTCTTCGAAGACCGCTGCTCGCCCTTCTCATTCATGGGTCCCAAACGCTTCACCCCCAGACCCTGCGACCTCGCCGACATACCCTTTGTTGACGCTGTCTTCATCAGCCACAGCCACTACGACCACCTCTCCCACGAGTCCGTCCTCACCATCCAGAAGCACAACCCAAAGGCGCACTTCTTCGTCGGCCTCGGCCTGGAATCCTGGTTCAAGAACGCCGGCCTCAAGAACGTCACGGAGCTCGACTGGTGGGAGGACGCCGAAATCACCCTCAACATCGATAAGGGCGTCGACGAGGCGCCCGAGTCCATCGCCGCCCAGGTCTCTTGCCTCCCCTGCCAGCACACCTCCGCCCGCACGCCCTTTGACAAGGACACGACGCTTTGGGCCTCGTGGGGCGTCAAGTCGGCCGGTAAGTCGGTCTGGTTCGGCGGTGACACGGGATACCGCGCCGTGCCGTGGACCCCGCTCGACGTCGATGACTACGGTCCAAAGTACGCCCACCTGCCCATGTGCCCGCAGTTCAAGCAGATCGGCGAGTTCCGTGGGCCGTTTGACCTCGGCCTGATCCCCATCGGCGCATACTACCCGCGCGTAGCCTTCTCAGGGATGCACGCCAACCCCTTCGATTCCGTCGAGATCTTCCAGGATACCAGGTGTCAGCGCGCCATGGGTATTCACTGGGGAACATGGGCTCTGACCATGGAAGAGGTTCTGGAGCCGCCAAAGCTTCTCCAGGAGGCCATGAAGAAGAAGGGCTTGCCCCCGACTGGCGTGTTTGATGTGTGTGAGATTGGAGAGAGCAGGGACTTTTAGGCAGAAGTCCTTCTGTTGTGTACTACCACTGTTTCCATTGTCAGTTTTCCCGCATTGCGATCAGGCGTTCTCTCGTGTAAAGGTTCATAAACACTATGTAGATCAAGGCATGCAACGCGTGTGATAAGCGTTCATCCATAATCGAAATCCGTCGCTGAAAAACGTCCTTGATTCTAATCAAGCTATGAATCAATCAGGCTATGTGCCCCAGCAAGGCGAGTAATAAACAATATGCAGTCAGCCTGCGCATGACCATATGCATGCCAACAACATCAACAAGGCCAATAGAATGTCATATGGTCACATGATGTTGAACAAGCTGTAGTTACCATTTACCCGGGCGCCTTGAACATTTTGCCAGTTACAAATGCCCAGCAATCCTCGTCGTCATGGTCTGCTCAATCTGCAACGATCTCCGTGGCCATGGGGATATTTGGGATAAAGCCATGAAAGGCAACCGAATCCATAAAGTGTCAGGCTTATTATGGGACAAATTCCAAAGCTCTGCAGCTTCTTGTCGTTCTTGTAAGGTCCTCTTGATCGGGTGTCAAGGCTGCTTCGCACAGCATAATGTTCACGAGTCCAATATCATCCACTGCGAAATAGAATTCTTCTATATGTTGCCGGCTGACTTCGAGGACGAAGAACCAACCGACGTTAACAAACATATTCGATTCAACATGAAAGACGGGAGTCGTTTTGAAGTTGAGATATTTTCGCTTGAGGGCGGTAAGTACATCACAACCGAGTTGCCATGTTTAGATTTCTTGCGTTAACGGAGATGTTCCAGATCCCATTCCTGCCACTTGTGAATCGATACCTACCATGCGCAGAACATCAAAAGGCACTGATTCAGATTCCGCTCTTGACACTATCAAGTCATGGATTGACATATGCCTGGGAAGCTCGCATGGGTTTTGCGAGTCTCCTGAAGAGCCATTGCTCCCAAGTCGGGTGTTAGATGTTGGACACGACAAAGACGTCATCCGACTCATTGACTCCAAGAGCCAGCATGCAAATTATACAGCCCTGAGTCATTGCTGGGGCCGAAAACAGATCATAACCAGCACAAAAGCGACTCTTGCCCAACGCCAGACAGGGATACGGTTGACGGAGCTCTCGAACACCTTTCGAGACGCAGTCTTACTCACCAGAAGGCTCGGTATCAAGTACATTTGGATCGACTCTTTGTGTATCATCCAAGATTGCAAGTCTGACTGGGAAGCGGAGTCTGCAAAGATGGCCGATGTTTATAGTAACGCTTACTTGACCATTGCTGCCACGCAATCACACGATGGCGATGGTGGACTATTTGTCAACGCACCGGACTTCGAGGTGTCAGACACTACCTTGCCTACAACATCAGGTGATCCCTATCGACTATTTTTCCGTCGCCGAGTGGACCATCATCTTGAGGTTGTCACCGTCGTTGTTACGGCAGACCAAGGAGATCCTACATCCTCCTTTCATCCTTTGCTTACTAGAGCTTGGGTGTACCAGGAGCGTATGCTCTCGACCCGCGTTCTTCATTTCGGTCCCCACGAGATATTCTTTGAGTGCCGTTCTGACTTGTTCTGTGAATGCGGCCGGATCCAGTACTACGGGTCGTCCGACTCTGTCCCGATCGCAATCACCAAACTCTTGCACTCTTCCGCACTTGATAGCGAGATGGAAGGGTACGACTGGGCGGATGTAGCTTCTTATTTTATTGCAAGGTTATGGCGCACCCTGATCACCTCATATACCGCGCTTGATCTCACCATGATTTCAGACCGCCTGCCAGCTATCGGAGGTCTCGCAAAGCATATGGCTGCCAGGCGAAAGTCTACGTATCTGGCAGGGATATGGAAAGACACCATTAACGATGATTTGCTTTGGATCATACCGACTACCCTCAAAAACCCGAGACCAAGTCCTCGGACCGCACCGACCTGGTCTTGGGCTAGTGTCGACTCGAGTGTTGATGTGTGGGACGCAGTGTTTTTCTGGGATCCCGACCTTGACTACGAGGAAGACTCTAGAGGCCTATATGAGCACAATAGCACCGTTGTGGACTGCCAAGTCACTCCGTCAGGCGTGGATAATTATGGCGGCATAGCCCATGGGCTTCTGAGAATATCCGGCCTCATAGTGGATGGAGTGCTTGAACGAGACACCGTGATTCGACATGGGAAGGAGACCACGGTTCACTATGTCGTTGTGTCAACCGGTCGGTTCCGTATCGATGCTGATTACGCCTTGGACAGCCCTGGACCAGATCAGGTTCTTCCGGGCGCAGCTATCCTATGCCTTAGGATGAGCTTCATCCAAGACGGACCGAGTGACAATTTCAAACTCATTTCACTGGTTCTGAGGGAAAGTAAGCAGCAACCTGGAAAGTATGAACGGATCGGATGCTTCTTTATCCAGTCAACCACCCCACCGAACGATTTGCAGAGAAGCATGTATGCGAGTGGCAGCGTGCGTACAGTGGATATCGTGTGACATAGCGACATGAAAGCACTGGCGAAGACTCGTATCGGACCACAACACAGAAGCGTAGTTCATCGTCGGCGACACCGTTGCAACAGAGAGCTGTCTGGTATTTTGTTGCCTCTGAGGCAGCAAGTGTGCCCAGTTCAATCAACATCGGAATACTTTCGATGATTGGGTAAACTCCTTCTTATTAGACAGAAACACGAGTTGTTGAGCACATCGCCCTATATCATTTCAATCTCTTGTGTGACTCTACAACTATAAAGCATTCTCATCAACGATGTTTACTTCCACGCAACAAGATCACATGCACACCTTCGAAGGCTGGTTACACAGCAGGCCTCACAAGGTCGTTGGCCAAAACTTCCCGATAAAATCCTCCACATCTTTCCATAAAGTCTCTGGCTCTTCAAGCGCAGCAAAATGGCCTCCTCTCTCATGCATTCGATACCAGCTCACCTGGTCTGTTTGCTTGATCCACCTTCCAGGTGCAGTGACAAGTTCATACTTGAATGCTGAATATCCAAGTGGGACTTTGAGAGTCTTCCAGCCATTCATCATGAGCTCAACGTTCTCAAAGACCACGCGATGGATATATACCGACGTTGGGAAGCAGCCCGTGAACCAATAGAGGGCCAGGTTCGTGATGATGAGATCTCTATCTGGTGTCTTGTCAGACCACTTGATCATCTTGTCACCAATCCAGGCGAGTAGTGCCACTGGGTTGCTTCCGATAATGTACCCTGCACTGGCCGGCTTCGTTCCGTCGAGTTGGATGAATGCGGTCCCCGTCTTTGCGAATTCGGCCATTCTGGCAAAGGCTGCTACCTCGTCTGGAGTATACCGCCCTGCCTGAACACCGGCCTCAACATCTTCACCGGCAGGCGGTGAAACATTCAGCATACTCATGTGGACGAGCTTGCACGCTGGGTCGAGATTCGCAATGACGGGCGCTGACCAACCGCCGAGGTCACCGCCTGAGGAAATATAGCCAGACTTGTCGAAGCCCAACGCATGCATCATCTTTGACATGAGGCGAGCGTTATCGAGATGCGAAAAGTCTCTGTCGATGGGCGGTGCGTCAGAGAACGGAAATCCGACATGGTGAGGCACAATGACGTGATAGGGAAGCGACTCGGGATCGTATTGAGATTGAAGTTTGCGCAGGATCGGGAGATACTCTACAACAGAGCCTGGCCAGCTGTGTAGGAATAGAATGGGGGTTGCAGATGGGTTCTTGGAGAAAAGAGCGAAAAAGTTGATCTTGTATGTTTTGGAGTCGTCATCGGTAACGTCCACGTTGAACTGAGGAATAGTGTTGAGAGTAGACTCCCATTTCTTCCAGTCGTAGTCGTGCTCCCAATATTTGACCAAGGCTGAGAGGACATCTCGATGAAGGCCGAAAGACCCATCATCATTCGAGTTAAACCTATTCGGCTTGGGAATGGGCGTAAGTTTGAGAAGCGTCTTCAAACTATCAATCTCAGCATCAGGGATTGAGATGCTGGTGGGCGTGAGATTTGCTGAAGCAGGGACCTCGTGGGGACGGGCACTGAAAGGCAGAGAGGCCATTGTCTGAAATTGGTAGAATTATGTTGACTAAGAGTGATGAATAAAGCAAAGACGGTTTTTTTCTTTCCTCTTGTAAGGAATTGAAGCGATCTTTATACCAAATCCCTAAGTCAAGTTGCTCAATCTGTTGCCTGGTAATGCTATTAGCGGCTTGTTAGTAGGATCAGCAGGCAGACTTCCAGAAGTTTCGTGAAGCCACTTTCTACTCGTTTCATAATCGATAGTTGCCATACTCGAGCGTAAAAAACATCTTCTGGTTATGGGTAAATTGTGGTTCTCCAAGGGATGTGCAGGAGTTGGCCGAACCCCGTACAATCGTAGGGAAAAGGAGGCCAACGATTATTCGCCGGCTGACAGGTTATTCGGCCCAAACGGGAATAGCGGCATATACTTGCCTTTGCTTAAATCTCACATGAAATCGAATTTCGTCGCCTACTCCTTTGCTTTCTTTTGTTTATGGCCAAGTCGAAAGGCCAGAGAAGAAAGCTTTCACCCGAGCCTTGATCCCGGCCGCTCACATACCAACCATGGCCCCTGAGCCGGATCAGCCCATGGCGAGACGCACCAATACACGAAGCCGGACAGGGTGCGTATCATGCCGCCAAAAGCATATTCGATGCGATGAGAGGCGCCCATCTTGGTAAGCTACCTTCCTAATGTGTCCATTTACGCGGCCAGATAGTGGATATGAAGACTATCTCGACGACTGCTGTCTGGGAGGATCCAATCACATCATAACAACTTACCCCACGAGGCTTCATCACAAGTCATAACACGTCAGGAACACACGATTAATGATTTTGTCCGACAGCTTCAATTGTAGACTCAAAGAGCAGTCATGTTCGTATGTGCCGAAGATTCCGCTCCGCGAACGTAGAGCTGGCCCTTGCCCTGGCCAACAAGCACCATGGGCCGTTGAGGATACACGACCCGTCACACACCACTCTCATAGCCTCAAGGAGATCGCTGTATCATCAGAGGTGCCATCTATTCAAGTGCTCACAATACCGAGTCCTTTTTACGTAAGCCCGTGGGAAGCTCTTGATCCCTTCGACACTTTGCCCATCAACATGCCCCTTAGGTCGAAGGAACTTCTTCACTACTGTTAGTCTATTCCCTCATGCTAAGCTAGCAATATGTGTTGGCTGTATCTGATCATAGCAAAATAGTTTTCCAAGCTGGCCGCTCTCAAGGTCTGTTACCCGGAAATCCGGATGATTGGTAAGTGTCTATCGCGGTACCCGGATGCGATGTACTAAGAGGCCCTGTAGCATTGCATCAGCTACTTCCGATGCGGATGTCCTGCAAAATACGATGTTGCTGTCCGGTCTTTACTACGCATGGAATAAAGGCGATCTCTCTTCATTTGAATCCACTTTCGTCTCCCAAAAGATCCAGAGCATACGGCGGGTCAATTCTTGGCTTGTCGCCACGCCGCACGAACGAGATGTCATGCGGTGCGCAAAGTACATCAGCACGCTCTGCTTTATAGAGGTGCTGTAAAGCTATTTCGCCCTTATACCCTGCCATGCTGACATCTCAAACTCTTAGTGCTGCCTAGGAAATCTGGCTATTGCCGAATCTCATCTTAAAGGTCTCATGACTTACCTGGATTCAAACTCTTAGTGCTGCCTAGGAAATCTGGCTATTGCCGAATCTCATCTTAAAGGTCTCATGACTTACCTGGATTCACAGCGACCAGAAACCCCCAGTCAACATATGACTGATGACATTGAATTTGACCAGACAAATCGCTACCTTATTTTGTAAGAAACCTCAAATGATAGACTACGATGAGCATGTTCATTGATTCTTTACCTCGCCAGAGATTACAACGTCGTCCAATGCTTGAAGAGCCGCTCAAACGACAGTCTTACTACTTACACCTCATCTCAAGGCAAAAAGCCACGCTCAGATCCTAGAGAGTCAGCCCACTTGACGCACGAATGGCATATTCACGAAGCTAGTGACCAAGATCTTCGTCTCAGGGCCCTCCGAATGGTGCCTCGCTTTTTCGGCTCTGTTCCACAAGGCAGAAAGCCAAAGAACATTGATATGTACCCGATTATCACAGCTCTTCGGAACATTACCAAGCTCGCAGACCTAAGACATGCGAAAGCATCTGCTGACGTAGTTCTTACCACGCCCTGGAAGGGTTGGGATAGTAGTAGCCCATCTGAACTACTGTTCGCAGTAATCAACGCCCATACTTCATCGTTCGCAGACAAAATTCAGCTCCCTTCTCATGGAAAACAAGCTTTCATATCGTCGTGGTCTGGATTCTGCGGGGTCATCGGCATGTATCTGATTGCTGTTCTTGGAATCTGGAATCAAGGTCTGCCGATGGAGAAGCAACTGCACTACCATATACTCCGGATTCTTACACAGGATTTGAGAAACGACTTGGTCCATCTCCAGAGTATGAACCGAGAGACACGCGACACGTGGCTCTGGAAAGCATTGGTCGGGTCATTAAGTGTGGTTCATGCCCAGCTATTTATCTGCGACAAGCGCCTCGATTCCATACTGGAGGAATTGGCCAGCTTCATTCGGAATTGGGCCAAGATCACCGGCGTTGTTGCATGGTCTGGAGCCAGGGAAAGGTTGAGCCGCGTTGTATGGCCAGTCAGTTTAGATCGCGAGGATACGTTTGAGTCAATGTGGGCAAGGCTAATCTAGCGTTCCTCATACCTCATCAGAGAGCTCCTCCTGATTGAAACGAATGTGCAAGGGCCAGCCAAAACGGTCTCACCTGCGTCCAGTGATAGGTCTCCAGTACCCTTGGCAGCAGATGACAGCACAAAAAAAGAAAAACATACAACACCAGGTATTCGCTGGTCGTCACCGACCCAACTACTAATCCGGCCCTCATTGGCTTATCTATGGGAGAGCGGACGGGATCCCGAGTTTTCCAATGGGTATGGTCGTATGTGACAGTCATCACCTTCGATGAACCTCATAGAGTGTCTCCTCTCTGCTCCGCTATGGCACAAATCAGATGTCGAGTTGATTGTTCCCGCTCGCGAGAGTACTAGCAGCTTTCAACTTCGAGCACTTCATAATCAAGACTTCCTTTTCTGGGGCAAATGACTCCTAGTACTGCTCAAGGACCACATGCTTGGCCATTGATACATAGCGCAGTCGTCTTGTTTTCAGTGCTTTGCCGATTTGAGAATCCGTTTGTCGAAACGGTCGAGATCGTAGGCATGGATTAACCTGCCGCCTTCCAGTACGCCCGTTTGTCTGCATAGTAAGCTTTGCTGTTTATAGCTTGACTCGGCATAAGCTGAACCTTAGATAGGTGTTCTGCCGTCTAATGCCCGAAAAGAGTTCGAGTCTGAGACTTGATGGAGTAGGAGACTGACGACGACCCCAACCTAGACCGGGGACGACTAGGGAAAGTATATGTAGATATAGCAACCGGCTGCCAAACCCCTACGCGCATCCAATGCCGGAATAGGACTTATCTTAATACTCAATCACGATGCATCTATTCACTTACACCACAACTGCCGTCTTACTAGCTTCTGCGGCGGCACAGTCTCTCGGAGACAGCCTAGCCAAGCATGGCTCGACCTCAATGCTCCACGGCCTCCTTACACACCTGAAGCTCATGGACAGCTTCGAGAAGGCACAAAACTCCACACTCCTGGCTATGACCGACGATGCGATTATCTATCTCGCAAAATGGGGCCTGAACCTCACCTCCATGGACTCAGACATCGCCAGGGGAATCTTGCAGTACCACTTCCTGGAGGGCTCTTACCTCTCATCGGCCCCCGCACTTCATACAGAGACCCAGCTAGCCCGGTCGTCACTCAAACCATCCTCAGGCCTAACGAACATCTCCAAGGGGGCCGTCGTCAAGTTGACAGCGACCTGCGACGGTTCACACAGTCTACGCGTAGAGTCCGGCGACCAGAAAATTGTACACACAGTCGACACGGACATTCCCCACGCAAACGGCGTCATTCACACAATCAACCAGGCTCTGGTACTCCCTCGTAGTCTGTCAGAGACAAGCAGCCTGGGCGAACTCGACGGGTTCTGGAACGTAGTTACCGAGTCCCGCATGGATGGTGTACTCGAGAAGCTCCGCGACGTGACCGTTTTCCTCCCGAGGAACAAGGCCGTCTGGAGAGGACGCTCGAAACTAGAATCGCTCGACGACAAGGCACTCGAGACGCTCATTAAAGACCACGTCGTTCCGGACCACGTCTTGTTCCACACGTGTTTCTCACAAGAGCCGAGGCTGGTGACGACGATGAGCGGCAAGAAGATTTCCATCAGCGGCGATGCCAAGGGGCGTATCTTTGTTAACCACAAGATGGTGACGATGCAGAATGTGCTCATTAGCGGTGGGGTTGCTCATGTTGTGGATGAGCTGCTGTCACCAGAGACAGGTATGTCTTCTATTCTGCCCAATGCCTCGTAGACTTCCGTACTGACGCAGTTAGATCCCGACCATGACTCATCTCCTGGCCCCATTGGAGCTCCTTGGGGATTACGTGAAGACATTGCTCGGGCTGTCGTTGGGCTCACTGTCATCTCAGGTGTCTTCATCATTGGCGTTATCAAGGCTGTGAGATGGAGAGCCGCCAAGAGGAAGGCCTTTTTGCATTATGAGCCACTGCCAACCACACCCAGCGTGGTTTGGGTGGTGCCGAAATAAGCAAGTTGAGAGCAGGTTGGCTATAGGAGACGGGGGGAAGAGTCGAAGATGTGTGTACTGAAAGAGACAGGTCTAGTCTGTAAAGGCGCTGTTCTATAGCAATGAACTCCTTTAGCAAGTAACGATGTAAGCAAACATGAATGAATAAGGACCCCGAAACAACTACTTTCAACAGCGTCGCACTAGTCGACGGCTGTCCAGTGCATGAAGCAACGAGAGAATGAATCTCCTGACTAGGTTCTACTAGGGCTTAGGCAGCGGACAAGTTGCGGTACTTGGCCAACGTATTGAATGAACTGTGGAAGAGAGAACGTGTCTCAGTCTTATTTTGATAGATGGTCTACCTAGTAAAATCTGTCTTCCCCTGCAGCTGTCCTTGCTGTCATATCCCATAGTTTCGTGAGACTCTTCGACGCCAACGCCGCCCTCTTTCGCATCGCTGCGACCTAACCATCTTCTCGATCTGGAAGGCGACTCTGGGATAATATGGTTCCCTCGAAGTAACCGCGTAAACGCTAAACGATGCAAACATGGGAGATTTTCCTTTGCCCCGGCCTGAACCCCCGGTCCGAGTTTTCCTGTGCCTCCTTACTACCTTGATGGCGTGTAACACATCCCGTGTACACCCTAGACAAAGAGAATAAAAAGAAGAGTAGAGGTATTGAAGTAAGAAAAAGGAGCTTGTCCAGACAGACGACGTAAGTCGAAAAATGAGTAAGAAAAAAAGAAAATAGGTGTGAGGGTATTAGAAAATCTTGCTCGCCAACGCAGACACATCATCAGACTGCGCCAGCTGATCAAAAGCTTTCACCAACCCCATCGCCGCACCCGCCGCCGCACCACCGACGACAACCATCTCCAACCCACCGACGACAGCCTGTCTCACGCACCGGAAGCCAGACCAGCCGGAAACGATACACGTCTTGACGTAGCCAAAAGCGAACAGCGCGACGGCCATGACGGCGACGGAGATGTAGAGCGCCAGGTAGACGTCCTCGGCGGGGACGAAGAAGTAGGGGAACAGCGGGATGAGACCACCGAGGAGGTAGCCGGCGGCGATGGTGAGGGCGGAGATGAAGGCGCGGTTGGAGGCCGGTTCCTGCTCGCAGTGGTGGAATTGCATGAGGAAGTCGATGAGTCGGGGCGAGGTCGAGAGGTGGTCTGTTACGTCTTCGAGGGTCTGTTTGGGCAGGTCGTAAGGTTCGAGAACCTCGAGGACCTGGGCGCGGGCCATGGCCGGGTCGTCCTGGGTTAGGCGGGTGCATTCGCTGCGGGTTTCCTTGTAGGATGCACTGTTTGGTTTGAGTGTTAGTGATAATCCCCAAGACATGATGTCGGAACTGTGGCAAAGGACTTACGCTTCGCTCTTGGCTCCGAGATAGCCACCAAGACCCATTGATATAGCACCGGCAATCAACTCCGCCATACCGCCAAAGATGACAACCTTTGTCTGTCCTAGTGCTGACAGGCCGGCCGTGAGGGCAAAGGGCACCGTCAGGCCGTCGGACAGGCCAATAGTGGCGTCGGAAATCATGCGAGCGTCGAGGCGGAAGCTGCGAGAGTCGCTCTCCGAGACCCTCGTAGACGTCGTTGATGTTTCTGACGTCGCCGTCGCCATGGTCGCCGTCGAGACCGTCCGGTCGCTGGACCGCAGCAGGGGTTGCCTCTCGAGGTCGCCGCCGTCGACGATAGTCTCATCTGACATTGTGCTCTCGGCGCGGCCGTTGATGGTTTTGGCGCGCGTCGGGGGTGGCGTGCGACCGAAGAGGAGGTTCTTCAATGTGACGAGACCCATTTTGTGTGATGTGATGTAATGTGAAGTATAGCTCTTCTCTTTGATATGAGAGAGAGGTAGAAAAGAAAGCAGGTTCCCTGATGCTAATGTGTTATCGAGATGGGAGCGTGGTGTCGAAGTCCAGGTAGGGGTTAATCTGATGTATCTCAATCTTCTCTCGCCCTGATCCTGTAGACCTTTTGTCGAAGCACGTCCGAGGGAAAGAGAAGCTTCTTTCGACTTGTAAATCGGCGAGGTGTAAGCTCGGTTTTTAGTAGTAGAATCGAGAGAGAGAACTCGAGTCCGGGGTAGTGAGACAGGCTTGTTTGTTTTGTTTTGGTTGAATCGAGCTGTTCACAGGTCTGGATGATGTAGTATGAAGTAGTACGAAGGGACGAGATCAGTTGGCATTCCAGTGTCAGATTCAAGAGTGGTGTAAGAGGGCAACTATCCGTCACTTTAAATTCCTCGAGACCTGGGAAACGTTTGACTTTTTTTTTTTTTTTTCTCAAGGTACCGTCTCCCCCCCTTCTTGCCCTTACATATCAAAGCTAAGCAGAATCAAGGTACTTTGACTAGAAGAATGTCAAGCAATGGGGCAACAAAAAACGAAACTTACAAAGCCCCAGAAGTGAAAAAAAGGGCCAAGCTTGCCTCGAGTCTCGCCCATGACAAGCAAAAAAGCAGCCTATGGTGTAGCTTGTTGCTCAATGCGACCCGGAAAGCCATTAGCAAGGGCCCAGTTCGAGCGCCCCCGATCCCAGAGGCTGCAGGGGTCGCAGGCCACCCTGCGGCCCGGTGTTACCATTCGGACGTGTAATCAGCAACGGCCGGTCGATAATTGGCCAGATCCAGAGGTAAGCAGTGATTCCAGCGTTTTTTATTGGCCTGTTGGCTCGGGAGGGCCCCACCGAAGCTCGGGAGTACGGACGGACAGGTACGTATCTCTTATATCCTTAAACGCGACTCGGAGCACCGTGACGGACCAAACTGCATGGTTACCTCCGCTTTACCTTTGCTTTACACAACTACGTTTCCTCTTTTGGGTTTCTCACTGCGTCTACCTTCGCTATTGATTGGTCCGCGGTGCAACCGGCCGACCCTCCGGGGGTCATACGGCCGGTCTTCCGGCGTTTATTTCGCAGCGCCGAGTCGTACTGTGGTAAGGGGGGGCTAATCTTCATCTAGAAGCCTACCATAGTAGTGTAGAGAGAGAGAGAGGACAGGGGGGAAGACAAACGGTGAAGAGAGAATAAGCCTGCTCATCCTGACTGGGGCCATGCAATTGCACGGTCAATTGCTTGCTGCAAAAGGCAGTTGATCGAGAAAGAAAAGTCCGAGGGGGAAATCGCCGCTCGGTGCTCGGCGCCGACGGGAGACGGGAAATTCGAAATCCAAACGCTCTCACTGGCCCGTTGGGTATCCAAAATGGTTCCTGGCTGATCTGGATGCACCTTGTTCACCTTCTTCCGTATTCTGTTCTGTACTACTGACCTGCGCGAGTCGAACCAGAATGGCGACTCTTCCCTCCAGTCACCAGACAACTGGAAGAGGAAAAAAAACGTCACTGGATAACGTGACAGAGCAGCGCAATGCGATTCAATCGAGAGTGAGACAGGTTCTACCTGACATGGCCAAGTCGAGTCGATTTAGAGTAGACAGTGTCTTGTGTCTCTTGGTGGCCCAGGCGCGCACACACACACTTCACCAAGAACGACGTTGCCGTAGAACCCTATCTCACAAAATGTCATAGGTAATGTCGCAATGTCGTCCCTGACTCTTTCAAGACTCATCCCACCGGGGACCCTTTGACTTTATCCCTACAGACTGCAGATTGCAAGAAATACTGCCGTAACATTGGGCCTTATCCGCAAATCACATCCCATGGCCCCTTACCTTGAACTCTTGCTCAAGGACTCGAGAGCCAAAGCGTTGCACGCAGTATGCTTTGACTTTTCCCGACTCTCCATTACAAGCAAAGTTTCGAGCAATTGCCTTTCGGGGAAGACATCCTGTGTTTGCCATGTCTCATCCAGAACGGTAGCTCAAACTCCTAAATTTTTTCCTCTCTCGCTCACCCACTTCCCGACGTGCGCAAGACACACACACAGAGAGACAGAGTGAGAGAGAGAGACACGAGTGTTCCAAACTTTCAAGACAATCTAGATCACAAACATGAGCCAACCTCTAAATTAAAGAGACAAAAAACAATCGTCTCACTTCAAATCTCGATTCCGGCTGCCCGGTGAACACAACACGTGTACGGAAGTACATTCCACAACCTACGTACCATGCCTCTCTGCCTGCCCGGGGTGCCACCCACGCATCTCACCTCACCTCACCTTGTCAAGCTTGCGGTGTGTGTATGTAGCTTTGGACCTCCGTCCAGTTCACTCCCGGAGACAACAGGTGGGGCGGATCGGCTCGAAGACAAGACACTTCCAGTCCCCGACCATCAGTTCGGATCCGAACCACCTTTACCCACACACGGCGAATAGCGGAGCTCGCTGCGTCCCTAGGTCAGCTGAACAGCTTTGCTGGCTCCCTCCCACGATTCGCCACAGGTGACTGTTTGACAAGCATACAAGCAAAGGCACCCATCAACGCCACATGGAATCTTCCATTCACCTACTTTACAAACTTCTTTCCCCATAAATACATCACATTCACCAGCCTCATTCCAGCCACACTTTCTCTTCACAACCTCATCCTCATCCTCATCCTCACCCAAGTTCCAACTCCCATTTTCTACGGACACACACAACCCTCACTCACACACCCCATCCCACACTACGTCATCGCAATGGGTCTCCCCATCAAACTAGGCGTCCCCGTCGTCCCGGAAGACGAACCTACAAAGACACAACCAGCTCAGTCGAGCACCACGGAAACAGTCGGACAGAGCCAGCACCAACACACGGGCCAAGCTACCGGCGCCGGCGCAAACACGGGAGCCGGCACGACCCGCCCCAAGACGGAAGCCGAGCTCGAGGCCGACCGGCTCTACGAGGAGGCCATGGAGGAGGAATACGCCAAGAGGGACGGCGGCTCATAACCAAGTATAGACAATGAACCCAGAAAGATCATGTCTACGAAGAAGACATTCGGTATGAACTTGTCAAAAACAAAATGCAATTATTCATAATGGGTATCTATGCCCAACTATCAATATTACCGTCCCACCTCTCGCTCATCAATGCATGCATCACAACCTCGGCCTTCTTCTCCTCCCCGTACAAGTCTTTGCTTTCTAAGCGATCTGGAACGGGTGCGCCTCCGTGTTGAAAACAAACTTGTTGTCCGCCACTTCGACCTGGACCTTGGCATCCGTCGCCTGGATCAGGTAGCTGTACTTGAGAACCTCGGCGAACCAGAAACTCTCCTGGAAATCGTCGAATGACCCTCCCTTCGGATCCTGGACGTTGGTGATGGACGAGAAGCCGCTTCCCGCGCTGCACGTCTTATTGATCGCCAAGAAAGCGTCCCACGCCCAGTCCTGGTACTTGCTGTCGCCGGTGGCGCGGTAGGCGTAGTAGTAGCTCTCAATGACCTCGGGTCGGAGGACGTAACCCGCGCCGTCCTCTCTGATCCAGAAGCCCGCCTTTTGGTAGAACTCTGTCTGGTTGGCGGGCGGGTCCGGGTTGAGCGTCTTGTTCACCGGCGGCCTGTCGTCTTGCCAGCGGAAGATTTCTGGCCCGATTCCAGTCGCCGTCTGCTTGTACGTCTCGCGGCAGCCCTCGGTCAGCTTGATGCCAAAGTCGACGTATTTCTGCTCCTTGAGAACAAGGCCACCGAGAATAAAGTTGCCTCCATCGAAGCACGCAACTAGACCAATTTTTTAGCAGTCGAACATGGCCCAAAAGAACCGGTTCAAACTTACGATGGCTGCTGACGAATCTCAGGTTCGCGTTGTTATACGCGGCCAAGAACGTCAGGTCAGGCCGAGTAGTCGGGCTCGACGCCAAGAACTTGATCGATGAATCGGCCGCAGCAATCCACCGTTCCTTGTAGAGGGAGAATCGATTCTGGTCGTACACCCACATCTTGATGAGGTATTCATAGAAACTGTCGGTGCCTCCGTTCCAGCCACCGGACCGATCCGCAAATGTCCCGTTCGAGATGAAGACATCCGTACCCAACAGGCCGGGGAACACCTCCTCGTTGGGCTTGAGGAGGTAATTCTCGCCCTTCTGCGACAGGTCCGCATATTCCTTATCCCCCGTCAAGTCGCTCAAGCGAGTCCACTCCAGCACCAAGGTTCCAATGGTCGCAATGCCGTTCGTGTCGGAGCCCTTCTTGCGCGGCTTGGGATCGTAGACGAGAGTATTATCGGGGATGCCGGTTGCTGTATCGAATGCGACTTTGAGATTGTCTGCGAGTTTCTTCGACTGTGCGAGAAGATTGTCTACGCCAGTCTGGTTACTGGCGACGTCTTTGAGTGGTCCTTTCAGCAAATCATGTCCTATCCAGTTGGATTAGCTTTACGAGAGAAACACCACCATTTTACATTGGGAAGCCTGTCTCACCTGCCAACATGCCGCCAAGATATCGGATAGTCGTCTCAAACAAAGAGACCTCGCTGTCCGTCACGTTGAAG
This sequence comes from Colletotrichum scovillei, assembly GCF_011075155.1. Classification (NCBI taxonomy): domain Eukaryota; kingdom Fungi; phylum Ascomycota; class Sordariomycetes; order Glomerellales; family Glomerellaceae; genus Colletotrichum; species Colletotrichum scovillei. The sequence goes on from NW_023336263.1 coordinate 2,049,478, forward strand.
TTGATAGTCGGTATAAAGTCTAGAATCTGTCCCACGACATCCTTGTTCTCCATGAGGATGGCAGTACTCAAGGCGTCCACAGCACTCGCACCCCAACCATTCCTACAGCAAAAAATCGTCAGAAAACGGAGTTCTTCGTGTTCTGTCTATTATGGAGCAAAAGACTAAAAAACGTACCGGTCATTCTCGGCCGTGTTGGACACCGGCTTGAGCGTATCATTCGGGAAGGCGAACTTGCGGTACCCGTCCCACGAGCGCTGGAAGGCTTCCTTGACGGCTGCCGCCCTCTCGGGCTGGTTCACATACTGCGGCGCCGCGGCCTGTAGAAGAGATTGAGGGGAGGCCGAGGCCTGGGCGAGGAGCCCGGCGACGGCCAGTCCACGCATTGACAGGTGCATCGTGTTCGCGACGAGAAGCCTCCAAGCTAATTAGATGTCGGTCCTGGGAAGCAGAAAGAGACTGAGACTACAGACGGAGCAGGGTCCGGACGAACGACGAACAACAGTAGGAGAAGGAGAGAGGCTGTGGTCAAATATATATATCTACCGTCGACCGCATTATTGGGGCGCGCAAAGGCTAATAAAATGACAACGGGTCAGTCGGGGGTGTGTTGGAATCACGCAACCCCTAGGAATCGGCAAACTCTGGGAAACTTCGGGAGGGAGGACCTGGAGACTGGGAACACTTTCACGCAGGCACAGCATGAGATGAATAAACTCTGTTTCTCATCCATAGTCCCCCGGACTTTGCGTTCGCCCCTGCTCCATGTCTCATAGTCGGGACCTTTTATTTTCTACACACCAGCTGCCCCTGCTTCATCTCTCCTGCTTCTGTCGGCTTTCTGCGTCTGCAACGTCGGTTCTTGTGTCCATGACTCCATTCGACATGGTAAGTGGTCCTCGCGACCCGGTGTCTTTCCCTTCCCATCTCCGGCTCATCTTCGCCCTCCTGATTATTGTTCCTTTCGATACCACCCTCCACCTCTCCAAAGTCCCACCACCACCCCAGTAGAATGAGACTATGAGTGCATCTAACATCCGGGAGTCAGACGAACTGTTCTTATTCGAACGGGGGTTACACCATTGGTAGGGCGAGTGATGAGCCGTCCACGCGGGCCGAGTCCGCTGGTGGCCGTAATGACTGGCATCAAACACGCGCAGAGATGATCTTGCCCAGGTTCGTCGCTGCTCATCTCGAAATGGCAAAGTCACCAGGCACGGACGTCCCTGGTGAATCAAGCACGTGCGGAGCAGCTGTTGGGGGGAAACTTGGGAAAGGCCCCTTGCCCAGTGCTACCCAAAGTTAAATGCAGCGTTGCGTTGCAGTTGCAGTTGCATACGGGCAGAGGAAGTCAAGGAAACAAATGCTGGCGAGTTGCAATACCCGAGCCTCCGAGGGACAGGAATGGGGGGAAGAAGTTCTGGGCCCTCGTACAATGACCCGACCACAAGGTGGTGTAAGTTGTAAACTTGTTGACCTTCCGTATGAGGCAGTGTCTCCTCGGGACTTTGGAGATGCGCTTCAACGGGGAGTCAATTTCCATGGCCTCCAGATATTGACCGACTGCGGCCTTTGGCCTTGGCACGGGCGGATCAGAAGACTGCTTGGCCATGCCGGTGGCCGCTATACCCGGCTTAATCTAGCCGGGGATGATCGGAGCTACTGATCATTGGATCTCGGAGGCTCTGCATGCTCGGCGTCGATGCAGTGCCTATTTGATTCTCATGTAAGAGCAAGGAGTAGCGCATCAATAGTTTTAGTCCTTTGGCAAGTTGCCCAAGAGTTACACAAACCAAAGATCAAATGTCAATCGTGATAGGGAGAAATGGCGCGGCGTCAGAACTAAGGTCCGCCAGCTCGTCCCATGTCAACCACTTGACTTGGTCAGAAGGGTGACATTGGAGAAATAACAGATGCGTGCGTGACGATCTTCATCTCCAACTCTTGACTTTGAGTTCGGTACCTGCAAACCCGTGTCCAGGCCGCCCCCGCACTGCGCGAACCCGCGAACACAACCTATATTGAGCACAGCATACAGTCCCCCACCTGCTCTGTTGATACGCCAAAGGCAGCGTTGGAGATTCTAGGCAAATCTGACTTGGATGGCATGCTTCTACAGACGGACTTCGCTTTCCTACCGGGCGAGTCGTCTGATGATTGTGTACCGTTCCCTGGTCGGCATCGTCGTGATTGGCCCACCGGCGAACCAAGGGTCGCTTCAGAAGTGCGCAAAGTTTACTTCATCGTTCGATCCGTTCTTCCTCTCGAAGCCGCATTAATGCTCTTCTTCGAATCCCAACGAGTCATGGAGTTTCCTATTCCTTATGCGAAAGGTGCCTCGCGGAACACCAAGGAAAAATGCCATACACGCAAATTCGTCTCTTGTAAGGTGTGCCGTCCTTTCGAAACGTCGATTAGACTTTAGCCCACAATCTTCAAGGCTGTGTTGTGTTTCTGGGGCTGTACAGAAAAGCGGGATAGCCCAGAGGATACAGGTATTCAGCCCTGCTTCCGCAACTTTGCGAGTGCGGCTGCGACCCCGTCTGTAAGTGCATCGTCTTTGGCACCTGCGCTGTCAACTTGTTTCGTCTGCGTCTGCGCCTGCGCCGGCGTCTGTGCTTGTGCTTGTGCTTGCACCTCAGTAGTCCGCCTTGATTCCTCAATAGCGGCAGCGATCATCGCCTCTTCATCGTCCTCGTCCAGATCCGGATTGCCTCTTTCCAAGGCCGCAGGCTTCTTGGGCTGGGTTGTCGTTGGCGTGCCCACTGCAGGTGAGCCTCGTGAAGAGTCCCTCGTAGACATCTCACGAAGCGGGACCCGGCTGAGAGGCACAGCTTGATCCAACCTCGATGCTTGCGACGGCCTCCCGTCCTCGGTGCAGTCCGATCTATCCAGCTGTCGTTTGCCAGACTTTTGTGCTCGGAAGGGCTCCTCGACAGCCTTGACCCATTTGTTGACTTTGACAGCTCCCCAGCCAGCTAGCAGGCCAATCTCTTCGGGATTCGCATTGATGGCGTTCTTCAAGCTACCAAAGTTACTGACCAGGGCAACGGCATCCGACTTGTTGACGCTCCTGGGAACCGTGACAAACTCGACGAGCTTCTCCGCATACGTCGACGCTTGTTGACCGCGGATGGCGTTGAAGTTGGCGTGCTCGTACGACTTGTACAGCTCGAGATATCGCGCGGCCTCGGCGGCTGACCAGCAAAGAATGAGGGTGACGTTGTTGACCAATGAGGTCTTGGACAGCTCGCGCAAGACCTCTTCGTGGTTCGGAATATCAACCATGGTCAACACGAGACGTAGGTTGTATTTCCCTTGAAGATTCCTGATTCTCGTATGGATGTACTCGGGGTGGAGGCGGTGGTACTTCAGACTGAGTGCAGACACCCGTCAGTATGCCATTTAAGTAGGTAGGTAGCTTGAGGGAATTGGTTGAGTAGTGAACCTACCTCAAGAACAATGCACATGTCGTCAAACCAAGACCGTAGTCAGCTAGAATATCGCTGTACTCCCATGGCATCGACTTGAGAGATGCGAGCACCGGGTTGCCCCTCTGCCGTGGAGAGACAAGAATGGCGGAGCCGGATCCTCGCTGGGGAAGGGCCTGGGGAGTCGGTTGGACAATCTTGCCGCTCGCAGAAGCATTTGCAGGCGGTGGTCTATCCAAGCGCTGCGGTGTCGGCTGCTGTATCTTCTGCGGTGTCGGTTGCTGCACACGGGGACGGGATGGTTGAGGCTCGGGGCGTGAAGGTGCCGGGTTCGACGATGCGAGAGCGGCCAGGAAGTCTTCGTCGGCGCCGAATTCATCGTCCATGATTGGCAGTGTTACGTATTTCCTCAATTTCTTGTATGTGAAGGAATCGGAAACCGGGCTCTGTCTGCGCCACGGTGCACGGCGTGGAGAGCAGGAGGATGACAATACGACTGGTGATGTTGAACGAGGCAAAGAAAGTGCACGCGGCGAGAGTCGCGTCAGCGGAAGCTAGGTGTAGGTAGTAGGTAAGGTATGGATCTGTAGAACGTACCTTACCTTTGGCGGGGTCTGGTAGCCAACGCAGCGGTGACTACAGCGGACCACTCGCCCAAACGGTAATTGATGATGCCATCGAATTCAGCACCTCAGCAAAACTGTCAAACTGGTGGGGTTATTCATCTACCTCGCTTCCAGGTTATGTACTCATTGAAACCATGAAACAATAGTAGTTCACATGCCTCACATCTTAAGTTCTTCTCATTTTCAGATTTGAATTGGTGTTGAGTTTTGATACTGTTGTTCTTCTTTACCTGAATCAAGGTACTCTCATGAACTCAGACATGCCATGTCCGAACCTATTCCAACTCCAACGCCGTTGCCCTAACCTTGCGGGTGTCTCCGTACCCAAGTTAACTAACAGTAGATCATTCGCGATGCGTCCTTATATCCTGGCCCCAATTATGCTTCATCGTAGTTGCTCCCGCGAGAAGCCGCATCACTCGTCATCTGGTCATGAAGGGTATAGAGAGCCTTCAACCAGGTATCAAACACCGTCTCTAGGTTCTGCGCGTCATCCGTCTGCCTCCTCGCTTCTAGAACCTGATCCCTCAACCTCTCGTAGGCTTCGATCATGACCCAAACCTGCAGAGACGAGACGTCTGTCCCCGTCTTGTGCGAGTTGTCCAACATGCTCGTCGAGAGCTCGCGCGTCAAGAGGTCCATTGCAATCTGCAGGCTCAGGTTCTGACTCGATCCCCCTTGGGAGGACGAATTGCGATTCAGTCGGGCGCGATTCCGCGGCGGGGGCGGGGGTGTCGAGGGTGGTTCTGGCGAGAATGACAGGGGCTTGAAGTAGATCGCTTCCTCATCGAATGCAACCAGCGTACCATCATCGGACCGTGGTGACCTGGAATACGCCGCCGATGCACGGCGCAACGGCGCCGGTGCCGGCGAAAATATGTCTCGTCGGAGCTGCTCTGCGGGTGTCTCGCCGGCGCTGTGACGTGACCGGGTAGTGGAGGAGGAAATCTGGCTGTGCAACGATTGTCGTGATGGGAAAGGTTCAGAGTGGGCGTCAGTGTATATTGAGCTGGCATCCTGGGTCTCGAGGAGATCTCGGTACTGGTTCGCAATCAGGTCGACGCTTGTGACTTTTTCAGCGGTTTTTGCACTCCTCCCATAGCTTGCGTTTTCCAGCTGGCCAATGGCGTAGATGGGCGTCTTTGCATGGCGTCTCATGCTCGATCTCGTGCTGATGGACGAGGTCGGCGAGCTGAGTGAGCTGTCGAGAGAGGGTCTCGGCGTCAGATTGCTGACGGCTAGGTGTGAGAATTCTGGAATGATGGCTGGCGCTGGTGGTGTTGTGTCGAATGAGACTTTTCGTGGTTTCTCTGGTGTTCTCGGTCTCGCTGGTAGGGGCTTTGATCTTGACTGTGATTTTGATTGCGATTTTGATTTTGGATCTTGAACAGCGTTGCTGTCTCCGAGATATGCGTGCCATTTTGCATCGCTCAGGTCTGGTGACAAACGCAAGGAAGGTTGGCCGATGGTTCCGGCTTGCTGGGCAGCTACTGCCACCCCGGTATTGAGTTTGTTTGATGCCACGGGGTCGATAGGTGCAGGACGTCGGATGGACAGGAGCTTCTTTTGCAATCTGCGCCGTAAGCGTTGTGGAGGTTCCGGCGGGCTATTTGATATTGGGGCTGGCGGTGCCAGTGACTGTGCATGAGGACGGCGATCCATGTTGTTCTGGTTGGAGTATGGTAAAGTGATGCGACCAGGTTGAATGGAGGACTGCGATGAGAAGCGGTATTAAGCCGTTTTTTTGGTCTGGTGGTATAGCAATACCAATGGTTGCGGTAGAAGAGTTATCTAGGGTTTGTACAAAGTCATATATGGGTTGGTTGAAGTTCGCAGTCTGCTGAATTCATGACTCTCTGTGAGCGGCAAATGACGTCTCGGGGAATCAAAATTGAGCGTGAGGAAATGGGCTGTTCCATGCACATGTTGGTTTGTGGGTGTGAGGGGATAGCAAGAGGGAGGGATGTTATAGCATGGAGGAGGGCAAAAGGCAGAGTCAGCGCAGGTATCCACGCGCATGGAGGTCGGGATATGCATGTACGATGATGGAGGCTTTGAGAACTGGACGAGGCAGAGCTCAAAACCGGATTCCCACTGGACGAGCGGGCCACCAGGCATGAAGCGGGCAGTGGGAGAGCAAAAAGGTTAAAGAGGTCACAGAGGAGGGGATACCGGGATGGTGTGTGCAAGGAGTGCAAGGGAATGCAAAGGAAAGGTAGTGTAGGGTAAGAAATGAGATGCCTCACTCTGCTGCGTATGCGAGGCAAAGCAGGGTAAGCTAAGCTCAGAATGATGTGAGGTTGGGACAACACATCGCAGTTGGCTGGGCCTGGACAAGGTAGCCATGCGTTCCTGTTTGCTTCTTTCGCTGTACGTGTGTACGCAGTAGTGGCAGTGGAGAGTGGATATCGAGAAAAACCACCCGAAGGTCGAGACTCGAGGCGAAGCGTTCAAAATCCCGCTCTGTCTGTTGGTGTCACGGTGTTTGCGGCGTGCCGTGAGCAGTCACTGCAAGTCAGTCAGTCAGTCACTGTCAGTTAGGTTAGTTGAGGAAAAACATGGATGGGGAGAATGGAACGTCGAGGGCATCCTTGCTGAGCCCACGTCATCGCATCCCACCTTTGCAACTTGTGCCCCAAGAAACTCGAGGGAAAAGGTGGTCGAGGCTCTGACCAGTCAGGGATATGGCCTGGGGGGTTGGTGGGCTGTCCCGATCGCTGGCAGGGGTCACATCTCAACTCGCATTCGCTCAACGGTGGGCTGTGTGACTACATACGTAGTAGGTATAAGGATGGCTGCGCTTGCAATGGATGGACGGCATGTCGGATGGTTCGCGGTGAGCGGGAGTGAGTTCGGAGTTGGGGTCAGAGATTAGACGGGTGGTATCGGGGGAGTAGTGGTGAGATCTTGCGAGTAGCCTATTGTAGTGATGGGATGTTTCCTTTGTAGTGATTTTCAGTGTTTCCACCAACTCTCTTGATGATCTTGTGGTGACATTTCTTTGCAAGTTGCTGATGGTAAGAAATTGGAACTGCATCTCTACCTTACATAATAATGTACGTACTTACCCATGTACGGAGTACGTACTATCGGCAATCAGGCGCTCGGGTCAGGCAAAGACCCAAGAGAAGGCGGAAAGTCGGAAGGCTCCCGTCTTGCCCGTCGCCGACTCGCCGTGTGGGTGGATTGGCCCATGTCATCGAAAAGCCTCACCACTTTGGTGTTCGCAGTATGCCAGTAATACTGTACCTACTCACCTAAGTAGTAAGGTAGGTATTCCCAGTTCCCACATCCTCCTACCTTCAACCCTGATCTTGGGTCCGCCACTTTGTCCCGTCGCGGCTTGCCTCCTCCACCTCGAGGCTACACATCCCAACGCCGTGGCCGCAATGAGCCAATCAACGATTGCCATTTTCCCCGCGTTCTCCCGTCTGCATTGAATCGTCCTCGAGCCACCAACATTCGCCCTACCGCCTCCGTCTCTTGTTCGGTTGTTTCCCCCTCATCATCTTCAGCTGTCAATTCATTCGCCTTCTCAACCAAAAAAACCCTCTTCAGCCGTCAAGATCGACGCCAATCCCGCAAACTCGCCTCCCGCACTCCTCCAACGTTGTCCAAGCATCCCGGACTGCGCTCCGGTATTGGATGACAACTATCCGTCTTCGCCATCTCATCCATCTACCTTCATCTAAAAGTCAATGGGCATTGGCATCGGCATCGCTCACCACACCTACCCTACCCTACCCTACAATACCTTATCACACCTTATCATCATCATCATCATAAACCATGAACGACTTTGCTCTCTTTCCCAATCTACCTCTGGAGCTGCAAGACAAGGTTTGGGAGGCTGCCCTTCCCCCGCCCGCCCCGACCGCTTTCCATGTTCAGCTGGCCCGCCATCCTATGGGCCGCACCGAGGATGGCTCCATCGACCGCTACAATGTCAAGGATAGAGTTCTTCTCTACAGACTTCGCACCTCTGGTCCCCCTCATCTCTCGGATCGCGACTGCGTCATGTCCACTCTCTTTGGCATGCTTTTCGCCTGTCATCGCTCCTATCGTGTAGCAACACGCGCTCTGAAATTTATCAAACCTTCTCACCCATTTCTTCTTCGAGGCGGTGATTCATCTTCCTACACCCTCATACTTCGAGGTGGCGATTCCTTGGGCGCATACCACATGGAAGTTGACGCCATGCGGGATCTCATCATTCTCAATACGGGATGGCAGTGGCCCTGCCGTCTGATCAGTACTGCCGGCGTTTTTCGTCTTCATGTGCCAACACCGCTGCGCTGTCTGGCCCTCGCCTGGCCTGGGCCTCACCAACTCGGCCCCTCTGACGGCCGAAGTTCATTCTACAATTCCGAGGCTTTGAACGGCCTGCTAACCTTGTGGGGCTCCCGTACTCTCCGTGCTCTCTACGTTGTCGTGGATCCGGCTCATCTGCGGGAGGCGGAGAAACCGTGGCCCGCTTGGGGTAATCGATGGAGTGTGCCGATGTACGCAGGCTCTGACACTATACTAGAGGACTACTTGGCGTCTTTTGAGGTTGATACAAGTAGCCAGGCACAGTACCTCTTTCAACGTGGAAACCGTCGGTACTTTGAAGTCTCGGCCGAGCAAGTGGCGCGGTCCGGTGGTCTCGGAGAGGTCGTCGAGCTTCTCGAATCAGCTCGCAGGCGTCTCACCCCCACCGTCAGCCAGGGCGTCCATCAAGAACATCTCACCCAAGCACTAGAGAGCGAGACAGTGCCATGCAGATGTAGGATCCTTTCTTGGCAGCAATCGTTCTAGACGATACGATATGCCGCCCTTGGGTCCCCTGCCAAGTCCCACATTGCATCGTGCACCATCTACTCTTTTCGTAGGGCGTGCTTGGCGGGATATGCGAACCCCATGCCTTGTCTTTCGCATGGTCCAGGTTCATCTTGAAGTCAACATCAAGAATTGAAGCCGGTGTCTGAGAAAAATACACACGACTGCCTTCTCCTACATCAAGCTTGAAGGCTGGTCAAGGAGATCCCGATGGGAGAGTTGTAGCCAGTAATGACTGAACGATTCTATCAGCGTTTTGCCGAAGCCAGCCACATATGGAGTAGATCCTCCGGCTGGACCAGCAAGATGGAAACGGAAGAAGTGTAAGAATATCACAAGGTCTATAAGAGCATTCGAGTGTCCGGGTGTCTGAGAAGATGCGAGTCCAGCTCTAGAGGACACACTGAACTGGCGCCCTTTCGACCATATAACTCACCAACACAACTTTACCGAACAGACGCTTTCAAGGGACAACCTGTTGAGAGAACAACGATTGGTACAGTCCAAAATGAGAGAGTTCCGATTGTCTGGCACTTCACTCGCCAATGCCGCCAAGTCAGCTCGATGGGCGCAAACGCAGAGAGAGAGTGAACCCTTGGCGGTGAGATGCCGTCTAGAGCCGTTCTGCATATACTTTACGGAGAATTAACTACCTGCGTGCGTTAGATGAAATTCATCACGGCTAAGGACGCAACATGAAATTCTCCAGCCACAAGAACCCCGAATGACAGGGAACTCTTTCGTAGAGAACCTGTCTGATCGAATTCTCCCATTCTCATTCGCTCCCCCCACCTAACATCCACGAATATCGTCAACATCTGCAGTAGAAGTCTAGAGACTAGAATTGGGAGGCCTGGGGGTCTGGCGGAGCGTACACCGAGCACGAGGTACGCTAAATTGTCCAGGCGGAGGGATTCTTCCATCAATCAGAGGCCGCAAAGGGGGTGGGTCCGAAGCCGGCTCGGCCTGGCGAACCCCCCGCGCTGGCACGCCGTCTCTGGGCCGGGTTGTTTTCTGCTGCCAAGCCCCACCGAAAGGGACCCTCTCCGGCGCATGCCCCTCCAAGCCCTCCACTGAAGGCCCCTCCCCCTCCTTCCCCCTACCCCTCCATTCTTCCGTCTCCCCCTCATGCTGCTGGCATGCTGCTGCTGCTACTAGCAACTGTCCCCTCCTCCGCCTCCGGCCCAAACTCCAGACTCGGGGTAAGGCAAAAGAGTGAGCGAGGTGGAAAAAAGTAGAGGGTCGTGGCCCGTGAGTGGTCTAGTCATTGGCAGAGGCGGGGAGGGGAAGGTGGGAGAAGAAACGCATCGTCGGAGGCTATAAAGGTCTCTAATCTCTCTGCCCGTTATTGTGTCGTGTAATAATTCCCTCTATTCTTCCCTCTTCCCTCCTCCAATCTCCTTGCTGTCTCCTGTCTTTTCTCCAAGAATCACGGTCCGTGTTTCTCTCTAGTTTTTTATCGTTCCTGTTCTTAGACAATTGCCCAACATGAGTCTCGATATTACCATCACCGGGTGGCAGACGCGCGATGTGCGCTTCCCTACCTCCCTGGATAAGACCGGTTCCGATGCCATGAACGCTGCTGGTGACTACTCTGCCGCCTACTGCATTCTCGAGACCGACTCCAAGTACTCTGGCCACGGCATGGTATAACCCCCCCTTTCCCTAATCCCAAATCCGTCTCAGTCTCGTAAAGTCGCTCACCTCTTCTTCTCCCTTGTTAGACCTTCACAATCGGACGAGGAAACGATATCGTCTGCAAGGCCATCGACTACCTTGTTGAGAGAATCAAGGGCAAGAAGTTGTCAGACCTCGTCTCAAATTGGGGTCAGACCTGGAGATACCTCGTCAACGACAGCCAGCTGAGATGGATTGGTCCCGAGAAGGGTGTCATCCACCTGGCCCTCGGCTCCGTTGTCAACGCCATCTGGGATTTGTGGGCCAAGGTCCTCGGCAAGCCCGTCTGGCGCATCGTCGCCGACATGTCTCCCGAGGAGTTCGTCGCCTGCATTGACTTCCGTTACATCACCGACGCCATCACCCCCGAGGAGGCCATCCAGCTCCTCAAGGAGCAGGAGCCCACAAAGGCTCAGCGCATCAAGGACGCCGAGAACAGCCGTGCCGTCCCGGCCTACACCACCAGCGCTGGCTGGCTCGGCTACGGCGAGGACAAGATGAAGGGCCTCCTCCAGGAGACCCTCGGCAAGGGGTACCGCCACTTCAAGCTCAAGGTCGGCAGCAGCGTCGAGCAGGACAAGAGGCGCCTGAGCATCGCCCGTGAGGTCATTGGCTACGACAGCGGCAACATCCTCATGGTCGACGCCAACCAGGTCTGGTCGGTGCCCGAAGCCATCGAGTACATGAAGCAGCTCAAGGAGTTCAAGCCCTGGTTCATCGAGGAGCCCACCTCCCCCGACGACATCCTCGGCCACAAGGCCATCCGCGAGGCCCTCAAGCCCTACGGCATCGGCGTCGCCACCGGCGAGATGTGCCAGAACCGCGTCATCTTCAAGCAGCTCCTCATGTCGGGTGCCATCGACATCTGCCAGATCGACGCCTGCCGCATGGGCGGCGTCAACGAGGTCCTCGCCGTCCTGCTCATGGCCAAGAAGTTCAACGTGCCCATCGTCCCCCACTCGGGCGGCGTCGGCCTGCCCGAGTACACCCAGCACCTGAGCACCATCGATTACGTCGTCGTCAGCGGCAAGCTCTCCGTGCTTGAGTACGTCGACCACCTGCACGAGCACTTCCTCAACCCCTCCGTCATCAAGGACGGGTACTACCAGACGCCCACCGAGCCCGGCTACAGCGTCGAGATGAAGGCGGACAGCATGGACCAGTACAGCTACCCCGGCAAGCAGGGCGTCAGCTGGTGGACCAGCGACGAGGCCAAGCCCATTATTGAGGGAGAGAAGATTTAAAGCGGGAGTCTGACGACTCTTGAGGGGTCGAGCAGAGTATAGGTTGCTCGTCCGCAGGGAAACGATGGCATCCTGCATGGCTCGGCAGCCGCCGGCCATCCTTTACCAGCGACTTACGACAACGAGAGGGGTCCGGCCAGGGAAGAAGGTCGGTCCGCAGGGCAACGATGGCATCCTGTATAGTCAAGTCAAAATGGCTATCCTGTGCAATTGGGCACATGAATCGCATTGGCACATGCGAATCCAAAATTCGGGGGGTCTGGCGAATAGAGCCAGGCCGCAGGGCAACGATGGCATCCTGTATGGCGCAGCACTAGATCTGTGACCATCCCTTATACCTAGCGTTTGATTTCGGTTGATTATTCTGCAAACCAAAAAAAGGGGGTTTGGTCATAGGGACCATTCCGCAGGGCAACGATGGCATCTTGTATAGAATGAGTCTAGAGGCTCTCTATCCCGTCACAATAGCTAAATAATGAGACAATTCTCAATGAGATCCTGGTCCTGACTTTGCCTTTGATTTCAAGTGATTGTACGTGAAATGATATCTGAGAATGTAAAAGTGAAGGTGAAGAACCCCAAATGACTGAGTTGACTGGGCGAGGAAGAGTGATCAGTGCACCGCCACATGTACGTACAATCAGTCCATCAGCCACGCCAAGCTCACAGCTCAGAGCTCGCGCCACACAAGTGGCTCCAGAAATGATTTCAAGGAGGGAGCTACGGATACGGAGCAAATAAGGAGACGTTTCAAAACGGCAACCAGACAAAACCCCCTTCCTGCCCACAGCGTTGTGTCGCATCGCAAGTCGATGTGTCTTGAAGAAAGTCTGAGCTCAAGAGAAACACGCCACGCGCGAGAGCGAAGAGGAAGACCAAGAGATCTTCGACAGCAGGCTGTTGAAATTGCCTGATAACATACCTTCTATTCCATATTTTACCCCACCGAATCGCTTGGAGAGCTTCCCGGGCGCTCATCCGCAGCGTTTGTTAATTCATATTTGTATATTGAAATTATATTCATCGTCACTCACTCACGCAGCTCTCATCTCATCACACGATAACCTCACTCACTTCATCTCACCCGGCAGCACCGGACACGCTCACCCTCCCCCTCACAACGATGCCGCCAAAGTCGACGGTCAAGGTAGAGTCCGCTCCCGAGGGCTTCACGCCCGAACGGTTCGAAAAGGAGCTCAAGAGCCTCGCGGCAAAGGCAAAAGGCCAGACCAGAGGCAGATTCTACAAGCAGCAGGCCACGGCGTACCTGAAGGCCACCATCCTCATCGCCCTCGCCGCCACCTATAGCAACGTCTCCCAGCTGGCCATGTCGCCCGTCTACGGCGCCATCCCGTCCTCGATATACCACGCCAAGCTCGTCATGGTCGCCTGCTTCTTTGGCTGGGCCGGCAACGTCGTCCTCAACCGCACCCTGCCCTTCAACCCGGCCACCCTGCTGCCCGTCGTCGCCCTCTGCGTCCCCGCGATCCAGTACTACCTCTACCAGACCAGCGCGCTGCTGACGGCGTACTGGGGTCCCCTGGTCATGGAAGGCGTCACGCTGTTCCCTATCATCGTCATCTCGGTGAGCTGCGTGGCGACGGAGATGGAGAAGGTGAGCCTGTCCAAGCTTCCCAAGTTCCTCGCCGACGCCGCGCCGGGCCTGGGCTCCTGGGGCCTCTTCCGCTTCGTCGAGACGCTGTCGGGCGACTACCTGCAGACCTACGTCGGCCGGTCCTTCTTCCAGACGCGCATCGGCCTCGAGGCGCTGCTGGGCGCCGCCTACGCCGTCTACGCCCCGTCCAAGCTGCTGCTCTTCGCCGTCCCTGCCGTGCTGCACACGGCGTTCCTGAACCCGCATGCGCTGACGCCCATGGCCGCGGCTTCGCTCAACTCCACATTGCAGGCGGATAACTGGTTCCTGCTGGATCGCAAGGAGTCCGTCACGGGGTACGTCTCCGTGCTGGAGAGTATCAAGCACGGGTACCGTGTTATGCGGTGCGATCACTCGCTGCTCGGCGGCGAGTGGGTGAAGCACAAGGGTCCTCGCGTCGCGGAGCCTATTTATGGTGTGTTTGTCATGTTGGAGGCTGTTCGGCTCGTCAAGACGACCAAGGCCGTTCCTGACTCCAAGGCCAAGGCTTTGAACATGTAAGTCGCCGCTGTTCTTTGGCAAGGGACCTTGAAGAACAAACACTAATGGCAAACCAGCGGCCTTGGTATCGGTACTACGCCCGCGGCGTTGGTCGCTCACGGCGTCGACACGACGATTGTCGAGATCGACCCCGTCGTGCACGAGTTTGCGTCAAAGTACTTCCAGCTGCCGTCCAACCACACACCCGTCATCGCGGACGCGGTAAGCTACACGCGCAAGCTCGCCGACGACCCGGACGCGAGGTTCGACTACATTGTCCACGACGTCTTCACCGGCGGCGCCGAGCCCGTGCCCCTCTTCACCCTTGAGTTCCTCCAGGGCCTCAACTCGCTCCTCAAGCCAGACGGCGCCATCGCGATTGTGAGTTTTCAATCTTTTTGTCGGTTTCCACTGCTTTGTATTGCATGTATACTCACACCAGTCATAGAACTACGCGGGCGACTTCCTCCACCCGGCCCCCAAACTCGTCGTAGACACAATCAGAGAGGTCTTCCCCTCCTGCCGCATCTTCCGCGAGTCGGAGCACCCCACCCCGGAGAAAATCGAGGAGGAGGGCCAGGATTTTACCAACATGGTCATCTTTTGCAAAAAGACGTCCGGGAAGCTCAAGTTCAGGGCTCCCGTTGAAGACGACTTTTTGGGCAGCCGCACGCGCCGCGCGTTCCTGATGCCGGCGCACGAGGTGTTTCCCAAGCACTTTTTGCAGGGAGATTACGGGATCTTGAGGGATAACAGCACGGAGCAGCTGACCAAGTGGCACGAGAAGAGCGCGCTGGGGCATTGGGAGGTGATGCGGGTTGTGATGCCGGATAAGATTTGGGAGTTGTGGTGATCCTTTGTGTCCTTCGTGGAGGGAAGGGTGTTTTTTTGCGCCAAAAGTCTGAGAGGATGGAATCGACGAGCAATCTTTCATTGGAGATGAGGAGTGTTTGCTCTCTGTACATATGGTACTCGGACATGTGTAATTACATTGGGATGAGCTAGAGCTGCCTACCTATGAAGCTCACTTAGACAAACTATTCTTTGAGTTGTAGAATAAGACCGCTGTTTATTATATATTTCTTCAGGGCTCCCTGACATGCCTTGTGTATCTCATCAACTCGTCGCTCTTCGCACTGCTAATCAAAGATCTTTCATCCTCCGTCTCCATAATACTACCTCACTCATCCTCACCCCCCTTCTTCACCACAACCTTCCGAGCAGCCTCAAAAGCAGCCTCCTTCGTCACCGCATTCGTCTCCCGCACATACTCCCCCAAATACCCAGGAACCTCCGCCACCTCATTATACGGCCCCGCCACCGGCTCCCCAAGAACCTGATACACCGGCACAACCCCCGTCCACACCCGTCCCGTAACCTTCGCATCCTCCTTATCAGCCCTATCATCCCCCGGCGGGCCCTCGCGGATCTTGGCACTCCCCGTCGCGATGCGCACTTTCAGCACGCTCGTGGAGGATAACTCGCCCTTGTTGGGCGGCACGCGGGACGCCTCCCAGCGACCCGGGACGACGCCGTCCGTGATGAGCTGCATCGCGTAGAGGCGCTCCGCGGGGTCGGAGACGAGGGTTGCGTGGCCGAAGAGGACTGCGGAGCGGTAGTTATAGCTGTGGGCGTTGGGGGTCAGGGCTAGGACGAGGCCGTCTAGGTGGGATGCTGCGATGCAGACGGGGAGGCCTGAAGGAGGGGGAGGAGACGAAGGGGACGAAGTAGAAGAGGCGTCGGAGGGTTGGCGGGAGATGTTTACGAGGCGGGAGGAGACGTAGCCGTGGAGGTAGAGGTCTAGGACGTCGCCTTCGTCGGCGGAGGGGCGGGAGAAGGAGCCCATTTGGCCGAGCATGGGGAGGATCGTGGGGAAGGGGGATTGCGGGTCGTTGAAGGAGACGTGGAGGATTGGGCTTGTGTTTATTATGGTGTGGATTGTGCGGAGGGCATAGGATGCTGTGAGGTTGTGTTAGTTGATGGCTTCGCGAAGACTTGACGTAAGTGAGAGTGAGAGTGAGAGTGAGGCATACCGCGCGGGCTGTATCGTTTAACGGTGCCATATGGCTCTTTGGGATACTCGAGTTCAGTGCGAGGCATGGTTGGATGCTATCTACCTGTTGAAATGATTGATGGGATTGTATGGTATGATGGTGCTGCAACAGATGTCTAGTTCTAAAGCCACTCAAAAATGATCTTTTTGAGGTTGTGTGTTTTCCTTTATATTATATCCCCCAATTCTCCAATTTGATAACAAGTAACGCCCACCCAATAACACAACGAAGAAAAGATACGCCCTTTACGCCCGCCGTCATCCCGCGTAGACCTATTGACTCATCTTGGGCGCGACCGGGCCGGGTGAGGTCTGTCGTACCTTTCGGGCCCGGCTCCGAAAGGAAGACGAGGCATGCGGAGTGAGGTGAGGTGATGGCGGGAGGAGGGGCCACCGGCAAGCGGCATACCTGCACACATTACAGTCCCACGCCAGACTAGATCGAGTAGGTCCAAGCAGCCATCTTGGTGTCTGTCAGGCTCCCGCTGTCAGTGACCATTTACGTGTGGCGCGAAGGAGCTAGCGGCCATGCAAGATCTTGTGCTAAGGAGTGCTTGTCTTCAGTGATTACGTTTGCGGTCGTCGTCTGTGGACGAAGCGGCGCGGGACCCAAGTGAGCGGGCGGGGGCGGAATTACCGGATAAGGTGTGGAGGCGCGTCCCCGGCCTGGCTCTCGCCGATGTGGATGGATCACGGCTCTACGGCTGGGCACCAGACACCTCATCACTGGTACCTGAGTGTTGAATATGTAGTCTCATTCATCGCTTGAGTCGGCGGGGGAAGAGAATATCCCCAAACCCGCTTCAAGCCTGGAATTGCCGTTGGGAAGAAGTTACATAGCGAGACCAGTTATTCAAAGCCCGACGGACTTGAGACTTGCGAGCCTGATCCTCGCTCTCAGGCCTCAAGTCGGCAAAGGTTGTTTTTTTCTTCTTATCCTTCCAAAGGTTTTGTCCCAAAACCTTGGACTACTGCCGATGCCCGAGACTGCAAAGTTTACCATCATCTGTATGTACGTGTAAGAGGAAGAAGGAAAACGTTAGAGTTGAGGGCGGGGTAAAATGATGGGCGGCGATCACGTTCGTCTCCTTGGGCCATCAGACGGGACAAGCTTCAGGACCTGAAGGTTTATTCGCTGTGCTTTGGTGCGTCCCCGAGTCCTTGAAAGGTGGAAGAATGAGAGGGAAGCATCGTTGAAGCAATCTTGTTCCTACGCTGTTTAGGCGCGGGAGTTGTTTTGCCTATTCTTCACGCTTCACTGGGCTCTTGTGATTCAATCTCCTGAAGCCGAGGCGCTGGTCCTCTTTGTGTGCTGTCATCATACAGCCAAGTAGGTCTGGTCATACAGCCAAGTAGGCCTACATGATATCGCACAACTTCGCCTCAATGATGGCATATCGGTAGTGATATCTTCCGGACGCGCTCACGGGCATCTGTCGTTAGAGAAACGGTACCTGGTGCCCAAGGCTACCGCAGAGTATTTGACAGCAAACGCACAGAGGGAACCGAGTGGAAGGAAAGTTGAGGAAACAAAGGCGCATGCAGAGGCGGTAGAAACAAAGTCTTGCGTTGCTTTACCTGCCAGTGGCGCCGCTGCGTACCTGCGCCGCCTCCCGCATACCCGCGCAGAGTCAAAGAGCCTTGATGTCTTGGTCTTGGTGTACTACACCACACTAGACAGAGTGACAGTCAAGACAGTGTACCTACACTACCTCATGGTCGGTGGTGTTGGTGGTGTAAGAAGTTGAGCGGCTGGTCGGATTCGGTAGCAGCCGAAACGCAGGATAGCTAGGCGGCCAAAGCTTGATTGATTAGCCTTTTGGGACCATCCGACCTTTACTAATCAGCTGGTGCCCTTGGTCTTTGCAGCACGTAATTCACAGAGGGTGAAATCACTGGAACTTGTGGAAGCAAGCAGGGCACTCTTGACTCTTGAGTCTTGAATCTAGCCCTCGTGGGCAAACTCCGCCGTCACAGGGGACCCCTCGTCAGCTGTCTCCACTGTAGAGGGTGCGCCAAGAAACATCGAAGCCCCTGACAAATCTCAAGGAACGCTGGGAATCTCCCATCCTTTCTCCCACCCAGAATCCATCCTCACACCCTCGTGACCATCCATCGCCTTCAGCACACTACAGATACAGAGCAAGAAGACTCTCTCACAGATATAGACGCCTCAGCCCTTTTCTCTTCAGTCCACCACGCCAAAGGCTGCTGTCTGAGCGGCTGCAGACCTGCCCCTGGCGCCACCGGCTTCTTCCCTGTATCCGCCATCCGGCTCCCTGGAGTCCTGGACTGCAGCTGGCTCCCCCTTACCTCACCTTATTTCTCCCATGGCTCGACACCTAACTGCCTAGTGTATCCGTACGGCTGCACTCGTTGACGGCATGAGAGAATGCGAGCGAGGACGAGGTGCCTTGCTGCATGACGGAAACACATGTCACCCAGACCAGAACCGAGGGTAGCTCTGCCAAAAGGCGATTGCTTTCCAGAGAGAAGGCGTTCGATTCCTCATGTTCCGATCTACCAGGAGTTCCAGGAAAGCTGCAGTTCCAAAGGAGACACGCGGGCTGCACAGGGATATCGCCGTTGCGTCGAATAAAGGTTCTATTCTCGGCCCTCTCTCCTCTGCTAAGCGTAGGTAGGTTCCTGATGCGAGGAATGCACCTCAGTACCTTCTTTTCTCCCCCTCCCTCATGGCGAGGCCAGCGTCAAAGTTAGACGTCAATTGTCAAACAGCAAGGGCAGGTTGCGTGTGTTGCCACGTACGGCTAGCAATTGGCCGAGTCTATCATCTTTGGTCTTTAGGATGTTCCTCTGCACTCTGGTATTACGGAGTACTGCACAATTGTTCGACGAGGCGCCGACTTTCAGAAACTCCTTGTTGCAAGTCTGCGGGTCAAGTAGCCCCCAAGTTGAGCCTCAACTACCCATCGCCACTCCATTGGACGATGACGATGGGACACAACAAGTGTTGTCAAGGTCTGCGCTGCTCTAGTGTTGTTTCCAGCTACTCACACGAGTCCATCCAAATCGTTCCATACCAGCTGAAAAGAGAAAACCCCCACAAAAAAGGGTCTGACGTTCCTGTTCCGATGACAAGAATAAACCACCCTAGGTCTCCAAAGACACGAGGCGAATTGCTATAGATGAGAAGAGACCACCAGCCAGACAGACACACACTGGACCAGACCCAAAGACCAGAAAAAGAAAAAGAGAAAAAAAAGAGTCAAGACGGATGGAATGGAATGGGGCCTCTGGCCGACCCTGGACCCCTCCATCCCGAACATCGTGGGTTTCGACGCTGAAACAGAGTCGACGCACGCCACGGCGTCGTGGTGGATAGAACAAGGTTCTAACCCCTGTCAGCCTTGCCGCCAGCCCAATCACCGCCCCTGACCAGTGCCGGCATGAACGACGTATCGAGAGATCTCTCACAGCACCCTGCCCACGGCCGGTTTGAGACCCTCTTCCCTCCTACACTACGCTTGTCGAGTGTCTACTGTCAAGTAGGTATCCCATTCTTGCAACTCGACTCTTCAGAAGGACCAGACATCATTTCAGCCGATTCTGGCCCTGGGATTGGCTTAGACCATCCGCTGAGGTAACATTTGGCCGGGTCCTCCAGAACCCCCATACCGAGAATAACCTTGGAAATAGGCTACCACAGTATGCCCGTCCCATGAGACGAGGCCGAGTACTTTGTACGGATACTCTAGTCTGCAGGTACTGCTGGTATTCTCTGACCTTCGTGCCTCTTCATCGCGTGTCCCTGGCGTTACGTCTTTCTGCTCCCTCGTCTTGCTCCAGCGCGGTAGCCCATACGTAGACGTAGCCGCAGAATCACCATCCATCCATCCATCCATCCGTACCTTTCTTTACACCATCACATCCAAATCTACCCTGAGTCTCTGACTATCCGTACCTGTCCTTCAACCCATCTGCACACACCCCCCTCCCGGTTTGTCTGTCTGCCGGCTACTCTGTTCTCCTTCCCTCTTCGTCTGTGCCCCCAGTCTTTGCTCTCCACTCTGGTGCGTCCCCGAAAGAGTATCGAGAGAACAGCCGCCTCTGCTCGTCCTACCGCGCGCCCTCACACATCTCCGTCCTGTCATCCTTCATACTATCTATCTGCCACTTCGTGTGTACATCGTGGGGCATCTTTCCTGTCATGTTTGTCTTTGTTTGATCGTGGAATGCTACCATAGTACGAGGCATTCTCACAATGATTCGTTTCCTTCACTAAGACCTTTTTTCTTTCCTTCAACATCCCCCCATTGACTGGGTTTTTTCGATTCTCCTCCCGGCCGGCCCGCGGCCCCGACAAACGAAATGTTCATTCCAGGAATTGTTCAGGCCTTGGTCTCGGCCCTTACCTTGTCAGTCACCCGTCATCACCTCCATCATCGACGCTAGTTAGGGAAAGCTGGGAGCCTCGAATTTGAAAAGAGGCATGGAAGAAACGATCATCGGCATGGGAAACAACCGAAGAGAGGAAGGAACCGCGAGAACGGAGGGAGAACATTCGTGCTAACCATCGTGATTCACAGTGGAATCGTCATCCAAGCCGCGACGCCCGCCGTCTTTCCTTTAGCAAAGGGCCATGGCTCAAAGATCTTTCGGGACGGCCTGAGGCTGGTCCTCATCACATTCCTTGTATCATCCGCCCTGTGGGCTCAAATAGACTTCACCGGCATCACCCTCGACCCAACCTCGACTGCCGGATGTCAAGTCGCCGTAATTTTTACTACAATCTTCGATCAACTCGCCCGATTCGCCATCGAGCAGTTCTTGCTATGGGCTATCAATGCGAACGCGAGAGCGCCGGCGAGCGCGATGGTCTACCAGGCGGTCCTCGGCGTGCGATTTATTCTAGGCGCCGTATTTGTTGGGTTTCAGAAGGCTCAGATTGCCACCGTCTGCGTTGCCAGGAATGATCTCCTGGCTATAGGTGCTGTTGTCATGGTCACAGACTTTGCCGTGATTGCTGCGCTCGCCTTCAGAGCCAACTCGATTGGCATCACGAGTGTGCCAGTGAAGAAGGCCATCTTCTGGGTCATTGGCGCCCTCGCTCTCTGGACGGCGGTACGTTCTACACGCTATTGCTTGGACATATCATGATACTAATCACGTACCATCTTGATAGACAAGTATTCCAATGCTTCTGGGCATAGACACTATTGAGCTGATCTTCAGAACTGCTCTTCCCGCCACTGGCCTGTCAATTCTTCTCAGTACGTGGGAAGCCTTCGACTCGCTGCGCTGATTTGCTAACAATTCCTAGGCGTCCTTACAGGCTCTCTGGGAGTCTTGCTACCCCCTCGCCAAAAGCAAGAAGTCCATCCGGATGCCCAGTCCCCGCGAAACATCAGTTCCAGCAGAGACCTCTCAACTTCAGACACTGACTACCCGCCGTCGCGATACGAGGACCTCAAAGGAGGCACGATTACTACTGTCACGACTTTCAACCAACCTGTAGACTTTGGTGGAGGTGTCGGCGGCGGCGCTCTGCCCACCATGCCTAGCATCGCTCCGGGTCAGGCATCTACCGGTGTAGGCGGTGTTCCCGTGCAGGGCCAGCTCTTCCCACCGATTCGGGCCCAGACGGCACCTCCCAGGCAAAGCAGGAGCATGGACGCGAGACCCAACATCATGAAGGGTCGGAGTATCTTCGACAAAATTGGACCGGGCTCGAACATCAAGAATGCTATATCCAATCCGATCCTCCAGGACAGCGGAGAGCAGAACCCCCTGAGCAAGATCGCCACTATCGATCTCGCCACGGCTGCAAAGAACGACAGGGAGAAGAGAGGCAACGACTTTACTTCGATGCAAAGGAACTCGAGCTTCAACGCGCAGCGCCCAGCCCCCAAGCCCCCAGCGATTACTCCGGAAGAGGCTCTCAAACGTGCGCAGAGTGGAAAGAGGAAGGAAGTTGGACTGAAGTCGCCTCCTGCGGAACCGCAACAACTCCGATCGGTTGGGCTCATGTCAAATCCTCCCGCAACGACTTCGTCCGCCCAGCTGTCCCCCGGCGTGGAGGAAATCAGACGCAGATCCCCCAGACAAATGCCAGAGACCCTCCAGCAGCTCGAGAACGAAAAGAGACCGGTCACGCCCCCGCAGACCGCACCTGTGAGCAGCATCTCTCCGCCTCGCCCACAACGCCCGCAAAGACCTCTGAGCCCCTTTGAGACGATGGACAGATCAGCCAGCCAGCGTACTGTGGAAAGGACTATGAGCCAGAAGACGGAAAAGACCCTCGATCGTTCCGTGAGCCAGAAATCCTCTACTGCGACCGAATTCACAGTTGCATCACCGCCCCTTGGTCTCGTACCTCCGCCTCCACCCAAGAGCGCCGCTCGTTTGATGTCACCTACCAAAAAGCCGGACCTACCACCAACCTGGCCCATTCAGACCGCTGTTGACCCGACAATCCGCCCCTCCAGGCAAAAGCCTCTTTCGCCCAAGACACCTGGTGGCAGCAGTTTACAGCGACGCCCGACAGGTGGCCTGCCATCAAACCCGAGAGCGATGGCCATGAGGCCTTTGCCCAAGGACGCAGTTCAACAGGAGCAGACTGTCATGTTCGTGAACAAGATCCAGTACAACGACCCGACGGCAGTGCAAAGCATCATTGAGGGAGCCTCAAACCAGGCCGCCAAGACGCCTCATACGCAGTCTCCTGGGCCAGGGCTCAAGTCATCAGGGTCCGTCGTTCATAGACCTCGCCCGATTCCGAGACAGCAGGGCAAGGACCGTCAAATCTTCCCAGCAGAGAACTCTCCTAACCACAGGCGGAGCAAGTCAGGGGGTTCCATCATGAGCAGGAAATCAATTCTCTTATCGAACCCTGGCAGCCCAACTCAACTGCCACCCCTGCCACCACCACCGAAGAGCGCTGGTAACCATCCTGTACGCGCACTGCCAAATGACACCAAGAGCATGACTTTCGATGAGAAGATGGATCTTTTCTTCCCGGGAGCTCTTGGCAACTCTGAGACGGGCGTCCAGCCCAGAACCCCAGTTCCCGAGATGCCCATGGTTCCTTTGGCCTTCAAGCCTGCGAGCAACTCGGGAGGTGACGAAAGAGATGCATGGGAATCAGGAAGCAGTCGGGATCAGTCCAAGCAGTCCGATCGCTCGACCAAGACGTCCATTCGGACCCAGAGTATTCTTGATATCGAAGAGTCAGTTCGGCCAGATCTGCCTCGCAATACCTCCAAATTCAGCGTTGATACCTCCGTTATTACTGGAAGACCTGATGAGCACGACTCTTGGATTCCTGCGTTACCTGTCAACGACACCGCGGAGATCAAGCGAGCATACGATGGAGCAAAGCGCCAGTCATCACCTGTGCTTCCGGTTCGCAACCTTAGTCTCTCTGAGTTCAGCGAGACGAGGACGGTCAGGACTCGCGATGAAGAGACCACGACAAATTGGGGATCCATTCACTCACCTGTCGCGCCGGTGAACATCCAAGAGGCTACGCACATGCCGAAGCCAACTTGGATCCAGCCTCGCGACTTGTCCATGATCAGCCACAACGACGGCAAGGAAGTCATGACAATCATGCTCGATGCATCTATTGAGCACGAGAGAGACGTGGAAGCCCCGCAAGAGGCTCGCGAAAGCCCCGTTGACCTTCCAGAGGTGAGCCTCGCAAACAGAGGTGCTCGCTGGCACCGGCGCATCGGCGACGAGAGCATCACATTCACTGAGCGCAAGGAGCCGGTGCAGTCGCGCAGACAGCCGCCTCCGAGAGCTCTTCAGCTCAGATCTCCCGTCAAGAAGAACACGATCGTGATGCACGCCGCAGAGCCTTCTCCATTGGAGTCGCCGCAGCATGCCTACGAAATGATTCAAGCGCAACTCAAGAAGCTGGAACAGCCGAACCGCGACTCGTACGAAAGCCAAGGACAGAGAATTCGTCTTCTGGAATCTTTGGAGGCTGAAATGGGCCAGCAAGAAAACCAATGGCACGAGATGCAGCATGGTCTCAGCCGGGACTCCATGTCGACAGTTGGGACGACGTCGGTCCGCAACTCGCAACACGAATCTGCAATTGTCAACTCGCGAAGCCTTGCCCAGATTGACGAGTCGCTTCAAGAGATTCCCCAGCGTAACAACATTGCGTTAGACCGGCGCAATTCCCGTCGCGCTCGGATGGGCAGCATGAGCAAGTCGTCGTCTGAAGATCTGAGGACGCTAAGCGCGTCTTCCCTCTCTTCTGACGGCACCAACAACAACCGCACCAGTCTCTGGCAACAGCGACTTGCGGATGCTCAGATGGAGTATATGGAGAACGCTTCCGAGCTATTGGCAAAGAGAAACCTCAATTTCTTGTCTGTCTCAAAAGCGCCCTTGAGTGCGACTGCTGCAGCGTTGCAGCTTGGCAGTCCTACCCCACCGGACACCGACGAGGAGTCCGACGGCGCTGACGGTGTCAACGCTCAGATACTCGCGAGGCTCATGCCGAACGAGCGAGCTCCCGCACCCCCAGAATGTCTGTGGAAACCCGACTCGCCAGTTTATTTTGAGCGCGAACCACCGCTGCTTTGGGCTCCTCCCGCAAACCATGGCGTCGCGTCTAAAGTTACTTCCCCCAATGGCGACACCTTACCTGGTATCTCCGTTCGCCCTGCGACACGCAAGGTCTCCGATCCCCTAAATATCGTGAGCTCGCAACTTTGGCAGCCCGATCACACTGCTGCTAAGAAGCTACGGCCCACCTCCGGACTTTGGCGTGTCTCTTGGAGTCCTGAGCCCATCAAGGATAACTTCCAACCGCCCCAGCGTCCCCTGACCCAACGTCCACCAAGACGTAGCAAGCGTGTCACACTGTTACCCGATATTCTTGAGAGCCCGCAACCCCTTCCTGATAAGAGAGGTACGCTCGGTATCTTCCAGTTCCCCTGGGGCGAGAAGTCGGACACCGCCACCGTCCAACCGCGTGGGCCAAGTCATATGTTTATGGCTATGCCCGGTACTATGTCAACTGGTGGACCTGCAGTACGTGCCGCATTAGAAGCTCGCGCAAAGCAACTCGAAGCTCAAGAATACTCCTCTTCCTTCTTTGACGACTACGACGACGAGGAAGAAGGTGACGACGAAGTGTCTGATATTGAAGACGACGAAGACAGTGACGACGGCTTCGACGAGACCACCCTCTGGGAAATCGCCAGTCTCCTCCAGTCGGATCAGGTCCCATCCAAGAACAGTCTGCTTCCCCAGCCTATCACATACCGCCCAGAGTCCTTTGCCGAGGAGTACATCTCTGAGCGCTCTCAGTCAGAGTACGAAGACTCCGAGGACGAGAAGACAGCTGAGGACAACGACGACCCCAAGCACGACTCAATGGTCATCACCATCGCCGCCGAGGACTTTGCCTCCTCGCCGGAACCCGTCTCCCTTCTCTGGACCCCTAAGCCAAAGCAGTTCATCAGCCGTCGCACCTCAACAGGTCTTCCGCAACCCGATGCCCGTGTATGGGGAAGCTACCTCGACAAGATGAGCGCCCCTGCCCGCGTCCGCGAGCGTCTCCCAGAGCCTGCCGTCATCCACAGCACTTCTCTCTGGACCGCGCCCGCGAAGAAGCAAAAGCTGGCCCAGTCCAACACTCCCCTCTGGAGCAAGCCGCAGCAGCAGCAGCGCAAGAGCAAGAAGACGTCCATGTGGGCTGCCAGACCCGCCGTCGTCTACACCGAGTCTATCGGCCTGTTCAACCCTAGCCACAAGCGCGCGTGTTTCAGAACAACCTCTGCTCTCCCCGTCGGCCTCGGCATGCCCTCCGCCGCCCGCGTGACGTCCGAGGAGCTGCCCCAGCTCGAGTCGTTCAGCCTCTGGGCCCCTACACCCGCAGAGACTCGCGTCGAAGACTGGATGTCCCTCGCCGTCGCAAGACCTAGCTCCCGCGCCTCGTCTGGCCGCTCCACGCCATCCTTGGACACCGCATCAACACGATCCGACGATGAGGAAGCCGTGTCCGACTTTGAGCCGCTCCCGGAGGTCCCCGCCGTCAAGCAATCGACGTGGTGGGATTCCCTCAAGTCCCAAATGTCCGCTCAATCGCCCGCCACCCAGCCTGAGCCCCTTCGCCGCACAACAGCGACGGCGGCGCAATGGGAAGCCGCCCTGTACGAGGCCATCGGCGCGATTCCTGCGCCGCGTCTCGTCCGCAAGGCCTCCACGCCGTCAGAGTGGGCAGAGGCTCTCAACCGGGCCGTCATCTCATCCTCCTTCAACGCAGCGACATCGCACCCGGCCCTCGCAGGCTCCGTGACGACGACAACAGTCTGCGACCCCGCCGTCGCAAACCCAATCTTCTTTGCCTCGGTTCCTTCTCCCGTCGTACCCCTCTGGACCGCCCCCGTTGTCACGATCCCCAAAGACACGGGTATCATGTGGATCCCTCCCACTAAGCCCCGCCGCCACGCGCACGACACGACGCCCATGAAGCCCGAGGACCCTGAATCCCGCCGCCTGCGCATCAAGCGCACCAAGAAGATGGGGGGTACCAGCACCGACCCGTCCACGTTTGGCCTCGTCAGCTTTGACGGCCAAGCCATGTGGAACGACGTCTATGGCGCCGAGCTCAGAAGCAGGAGCGTCACGCCTCTGGGTGGTAACCGGTACTGGATCGCGGAGGACGCGGCTCAGGAGTCTGTGGAGGAGGAGCTGATTATCCAGTTTGGCTGAGAAAATTGTCGTGTTTGGACATAGATTGGAAAAAGTATATCCAGAACGAGGAAAGAACAGGATCTGAGATTTGTGGTCTCAGGGAAAGGAAATCGGTGACACGATGTACGAAGAAATTAGTGGTCCTTTTTACATAGCGTTTTTTTTGGTTTCCGCGAGGTTGTGGGAAATTCCCTTCTTTTCTCTAAAAGGACTTTCGCAGTCACACCCACACACTCAAACAGTGTTTCTCTTTTTTATCTTGTCTAGTAGCTACAAAAGCTTCAGGTATTCCCACATTGGTTCTCAGGATTAATAATGTGTGCGTTTGTCTGTGTTTGTATGTCTTCTGATTAACACATCGTGGTAATACGTTCCCCCCTTATATCCCGGATCAGATTACACCCTAAAGCCAAAATGTCATCACCCGCAAAGAGTCGGAAAGCCACACTACAGGAAAGTTAAGAAGGTAGAAATAGAGAGTATCGGACAACAAAGACGCTTTCTCTACGTTTATCACGAGTCATCGCCTCGATTCCAAAGTGCGCGTGCTGTCTGCCTACCATCTATCCAGCCAGCCAAGTAACAGAAGTTGACACACGTCAAGCATGCCATGGCAGTCATCAAAGGAAGAAGAAAATCATGAACAGCTCAGAAATGCTTGGGGAGCCCAGCCAAAACGGTGTGTTTTCTTCAGACTAAAAATGAAGCAGAATGTTTCCGTATACTCAAGGGTCCGCAAACCCAATAAAAGAGACTCGAAGACGGCCAAAGTGTGCTGATTAATTGCCCTCCCTTTTCTCCCAGACCTTGTCCACTCTTCTATACGTCAAAGGGGTAGAACCTGATAAACGGCACCTCGAGTTCGTCAACTACTTATCTAATCCATATAATCCTTCCTGTCCATCAATCGTACACGTCTTTAACTTCCGATCCCAGCACCAGGCAGTCACATTCACACAAACGGAGACTACAAACAGAAAGAAGCCTGATGAAATTATTCATCATTCATTAAGCCCATGTATACATCTTCATCACCTTCTACTTCATCTTTCATCGTCTTCGCGACGCCACGTCATGAATCCCCCTACTAAGCTCCATCGCCACAACCCCTCCTGGAAAAAGTCCAGTAGCCCCTCCTAATCCCATTTCCCGCCCATTTTTTGGAAAAAAGCCCGAGTATTTCTCGAATTGTTCCGTTGACCCGTCATGATCCATGTTTCCTTTCCCATCATAACCATCTCTGAAGGTGCTTAAAATAAAGTCGCTAATGTAGATGGAAGTAAATGCCAAAGAGCATGCGAGCCTAGGTTATAATACTGATTCGTGCCAGACATTTTGAAGCCCCCCTCCAAAACAAACAAGAAAGACATGGTGGCATGGCGGAGGACAGGGGGGAAAGCGCCTGCTCATTCATATAGTCTTTGCACATGATGAATTATCGGAATGGAAGCAATAAGAAGACCACCATATGCGAAGCAAAAAGAACATGTACGAAAATAGGAGGGTAAAAAAACCATGATATATAACCAATGGGCCGACCAATGAACTGATCCTGTCTGTTTTGTTTCTGCCTCTTCGTCTACCCATGGCATAATGCCACTGCAAGAACTAGCTGGAAAGAACACTAGGTCTCTGAACGAGGTAGATATCTGTTCTGGCACATGGCCCATCTTCGCAATGTGGACCACGTGTCGTGCGCGATGCTTTGATTCCAAATTCCATTTCCCTCTTTCATTTCCTTGCCCTTTTGTGTTGTTTTTCGTTCGCATTCCCATTTCATCATCCACCCATTCCATCGCCAGAGGGTGCTTGTCCTGCCATGGCATTCCATTAAACCTGGGCTCGAGGACTTGCCTAGCGAAATCGTACATGATTACGTCGTCATAAGCCTTCTCTCGTTGGTAAGAAAATAATAAAGAAGCGTAAGGGAAACCCAGCTGGAAAAGCTGGGATATGTATCTGTCTACAAGGCTTGTTGCCAGCCACAGATGTCGCCGTGTAGAAATTTTGTGGCTCGCTCGATTCGGCCGAGTCGATCGAGTCGAAAAAAGTGCCGGGACTGTCTTTTGTGTCGGATATGGCATCGAGTGAAGAAAAAGGGACAAAAAGAAACCTCCAACTTAAAACCCCCCAAACCCGTCGCTATGCAGACAAGAAAATCAACAATGTTCGTACATGTACAGGGCTGTTGTAGCCCGAGAAGGACGGACAGGCCGTCGTGCCGTCAAAGTTCCAGATGTTGTGACTCAACATCTCTTGCCTCATCTCAGCTGACCGTCATCATTTGCATTCGTTGTAAGCCGCTTGATGGCGAAGCGTCAACTGATCCACGACCGAGTGCAGAATTTGCGCTCCTGCTGTGAGGCAATTTCTTTGGCGGGCTAGATGGGGACGGAGTATGCTCTGGGGTGAAGACCCGGGTAAAGGCCGGGCTGTCGTTGTGCTGCCGGGGTGTTCTGGCAGGGCTCGATGTGAGTTGGTCTGCGCGACGTATGACCTCTGACAAAATGTCTCGGAGATCGCCTGCGCGCTTGACGAGAGCCTTGAGGCTGTTGGTGCCAAAGTGCAGCTTGTCGTCGCGAACGGCGGCATCGGAGACGGATCGTTGCTGCATGGCGTCCAGGACGGATCTGACAATATCGGTAACGTCGTGACCACCCATGTTGATGTTATTCTCCGGCGTTCTCGGTCGCGGCGGAGGAAGCTCATCCGGAGCGGGACTGTTTCCGCCAAAGATGTCGTCGTCTGGAGAGAAGACCGAACGTCTACGACCAGCGGGGCGTTCACGAATGACGGCTGTTTTAGAAACGTTGATCTCGTGTACCTCATCAAAGGGGTCTTCCTTCTCAATAGGGTCCGGCGACGCAGCGTCGAATCCGCTCATGATAGAGGATGAGTCCACGTCCATGCCCTCCAACTCATCTTCATCAGGTGACGCGAGTGCAATGATGCCCTCGGCTTCCTCCCAAAGGCCTGCGTTGGAGCCGCCGAGCATATCCAGATCTCGACCATGGCGACACAAACGCTTGAGATCGTTGACGAGCAGCGAGAGCTCTCTAATGTGACCGGAATGCTGCTTGAGGCTGGGTTGTGACGCTTGAATGGAGGCGGGAACAACCATTGCGAATGCGTTTTCGGTCTCCTTGTCTTCGCTCTCGTTGCCACCAAACTCAAAGTCATCGTCCCAGTCCTCGCTGACAGTCTTGCTACTCAGGCCCCAGGTGCCGAATTTGGGATTCACGGGTCCTCTGTCTGTAGGATCGTGGACTACTGGCACACTTTGGCTGCGAACGTGCATGGCTGAGGGTCGCATCCGGATAGCGGCGCGACCACCTCTGATATCGAGTTCTTGCTTTCCATAGGCGGTCTTGGGTCTGAAGGAGCTGCCCAGGTCGGTCTTCTCTTGGGATGGTTCACTCCAGTCAAATATGTTGCTTCTCGGCCTCTCGCTAGGGTCGTGCGTTGCATCGGCGTTGCCGTTACCGCTAATGTTGGCAAGCGCCATGCGCAAATTAGGGCTAACGCCACGCGAGTTCATCGAGCTAGGAGGCGATAGCTGGTTGCTGTAGGCCATCTCGTCTTCGTCGCGTGCCCAATCTTCATCGAAATCGTCTTCGATAGACAGGCGACCAAAGTCCTTGCTTCCGAGCGAGTACTCATTCGAAGGGCGTTCCAGGCTGTAGCGCGGTGCCATGGTATCCGAATCGGTACGAATTCTGGGTTCATGATGAACACGTACCGGCGTGGGCATGTTTTCGTCCTCTTCCATGATTCTCTCATTAGCATCCCACGAGTGACTGAGCATTTCCTGGATGGACAGCCTCTTTGCTTTGGGATGACCGGCAGTGCTTGGGGGCGACTCATCAAACATGTGGTCGAGTGGGGTTTCCGCTGCGCGATTGCGATCGGATTCGGCAGTTCGCAACGAGTCAAAGACAGTATCGCTCTGTAAGTCCGTGTCATAATCGTCGCCAGAAATAAATCTAGCATCGAAATCGGAACTGTTCATGGTCGAACTGCGGTCTGTCGTAGCGCTGCGATTATAAGCAGCTAGCGCTGCCGAGCCCTGGGAACTGCCAGAAGGATGTATCGAGCGGGGGGATGGAGTAACGCCTCCCGACGAGGAGCCAAGTCTAGAAACGTCGACGTTGAAGCTGGAAAGACGTGAAAGCGGCGGCAAGGGCGACGAAGAGTTGCGACTGCGAGTTCTGAGGTGCGTATTCGAAGTGGGGTCTAGGCTGGCGGCAGGGTGATGCTTTGGCGACGTTTGAGACTCGTCTGCAGGCGCAACAAGGTTGTTGTCTTGCGCTTGCGCCTGGCCGGGGGATGTTGTCGTAGGCGCAGACACATGCCGCTTATTCCCACCACCACCACCACCTTTGGATCCCGCCCCGCGTTTTGTTCGTCGGAGGCTGCCAGCTCTTGGCATCCAATTCGGGGAGTTGAAATGCATGGTGAGCGATCGGTGTGTGCGCTTTGTCGGTGTATCTTCTGGTGTTGACGGGATGTTGTCTTCTTGCGATTCTCTCTCTGTTTCCTTCTCACAATGAACTTCCTCGTTTGTGTCGTCGACGGCTGATGGGGGATCTTCGACAAGCACCAGGGCTTCTTCAATGGGCGCAACCGAGTCGCCCAACATGCCACTCCTTATTAAGTAAATATCCTGCTTCTGGCTGTCGGGTACTAGTATGCGTTTTGTTGTTGCCGATCGGGTGCTGGGACTCCTGTCAATTAAACGGTCAGGCACGCTCCGTGCAATGACATTTGCTCTGCGATTGTGGAAAAAAGAGGTCCACTTGGTTGTTGATTTTGTTTTTTGCTGCAAGGTCGATTCGCCTTGGGGCCGTGGCGGCACGAGGCCTTCTCCTGCTTCCTGAAGATATTGATCAAAGGAGAACTTTGGTTCTGCAATTGGCTCGATGTGGTTTCCGTCGTAATTGATCTGGTGCAAAGTGGCAGATCTTTGGTGGCTCGTCGCTGGTCGGCGAAGACTGGGAAGGTGTGTCCTGGAGCGACGGCGCATTACAGCACCATTCTGATGTGCCGAGGGCGGGCGCTTCACCAGTTTATTCGGAGGCAAAGGAGGAGGAATAGAACCGGTAGGCGAAAGAATGGGAGCGGCTGAACCGTGAGAGAAAGCGACAGACTGATTATCGAAACCCAAACTCGATCTAATGCTTCCGTGTTGTGACAAAGGCCGTAGTGACAGTCGTCTCATCCAGGA
This sequence comes from Colletotrichum scovillei, assembly GCF_011075155.1. NCBI lineage: Eukaryota > Fungi > Ascomycota > Sordariomycetes > Glomerellales > Glomerellaceae > Colletotrichum > Colletotrichum scovillei. The sequence continues at coordinate 2,081,362 of NW_023336263.1, forward strand.
CCCACTAGAGGAAACCGAGTCTCTCGTATCCTCATTGACCGAGGGCGCAGTTGCTTGGTCTCCCTGCTTCACGTAGGACGCTCTCCTGCTGTGCAATATGGAGGGCGCAAAGTTGAAGTGAGAGCTGAGAGGGCGGCGGGGGCGCGCAGAGGGTTCGGCCGGGGTGTCGTTTGGGTTTGAATTCGAATTCGAATTCGAGTTCGAGGTAAAGGAGAAATGAGTGGGAAGTGGCGTGTAGCGGGCGTCGTCGAGGGTCGGCAGCTGGGCAACAGAACTGGTGCCGGGCCGTGAGGAAGAGACGGGAGGGCTGCTCAGTCGATGATTCGGAGGAATGTCTTGGTCTGAGACTAGTATCCTCCTGTTGGAAGAAGACTGTGTGGAACTCGAATCGTCGGGATGAGCAAACACCAGACCTACAGCCGCTGCAGCAACGGCAGTGCCAGTTCCCACGAGCTAATGAGGCGACGAGTCAGCAGGCAAGATGGGATGAACCAGGCAAAAGAAGGACTAGATATCAGGGACACCGGTGCTGAGTGCTGGGAAGCATGGGAATGGAGGAGTATATGGGAAATGAGGAAGACCCATGTAGGGCGGGAATTGGTGTGGTCTACGGGAGAAGAAAGCATGCGCAACACAGTATCCGCGTGGTTGTGATCCAAGCAGGTGTTGGGGGGATGCCTGTCGGGGTGGAGGGCAAAATGCTAGTAAGCAAGCATGAAGGCAATCCAACTTACACTGGGAACGGTCTGCATGATTGCAGAGCCTTATTCGACGCGGGAGAACCAAGCTACGGCTACGAGGCCCAAGACGGGCATGCGGGCGGAAGAGTCGTGGATGCTCTCGAGAGACGTGGTGAGCATCGTCAAGACATATGGGCCAATTTCTCGGGTCGTAGGGTGAGGAATGCGCGCGTCGAGTCTGGATGTGTTTTGCGAGGTGTGTGTGTGTGTGGGTGGGCTGTGTCGCGGTCTCGGCGGGCAGAGAGAAGACGGATTCCAGGAGAGGGAGGGAGTAAGAAGGAGAGAGAAAAAGACTGAGAAGTTGGAGAGAGAACAGGGGCGCAAGGTTGAATCGAAGTAAAGAAATCCTAGACAGGGCCGTTGGCGAGTTGAGCTGGTGGTGGTGGTGGACGTAAGGCGAGTTGTCTAGGTAGTTGAAGAGCGAGAGTGAGGCCCGAGACAGAGAAAGGGCTGTATCGGTAGGGCGAAAGAAGAATCGCACACACGTCGAGCGACCGTGATCTCACACAGACGGATTGGCCCTCGGACAATCAAGTAATACGGCCAATGGGTCCAGGAAACCCCCCCGTTAGACCAGAATAGAAGGCGAATGGAAAGAAAAAGGACGCTGGGGACCGAAGAGAAGGGAAGAGGAGTAGGAGGAGGAAGAAGCGCGCAAGCGGGTTGAACGCGGTAGAGGTCAGATCAAGCCAGACCCGGACACGGTGAGGTGAAGTAAGGTCCCGTCCCGATGGAAAGGTAGGTAAGTAGAGGTAAGTAAGTTAAGGTAAGGTGAGGGCGAGTTCGAGAGTGGGTGAGGAGGAGAGCAAGGTGGGTGGAATTGGAGACGGGATGGATAGGTGGACGGGCAGACGGGGTGGGCGAGTTTGGTAGGGTGTGGTTGGTGTGTGTACAAGTATGGTGTCCGTGGGAGTTTGTTCATTCGTTCTCTCGGATGGTCAAGGTAGTAAGGTCCAAGTCCGGGTCCAGGTCCAGGTGTCAAGGTCCAGGTCAAGGTGTCGGTGCTGATGCCGGTCGGTGCTGGGTGTGGTCTAAAAAGTCCAAGGTTCGGAGAGAGGTCAAAGAGGAATGGACGACGAGAGAAAGCAATGCAGATGCAGAGTAGACGAGAGCACAAAGCAGTCTCTGTGTGCTATGGCAGAGTACAAGTCGAGGAATTGGCAGCTAACCCGAGTATAGAGGGTGTATGGTACGGAGTATGGATAATGGAGAACAAAAAGAATAAGAAGAAGAAGCAGGGTCGTTGTTCCCAGAGAGGATAAGACCGGGATAGACCAGGCTAGCTGAGCTGGAGACTCTCTCTCTCTCTTTCTCGCAGTCTTGACTCTTGACTGAAGTTTGACGGTCGAGCAGGGTAGGTAGGGTGGGCGTGGATCGTCTTGGAGGAATCGGGAATTTGGAGACCCAGGCAAGGCTTGCCAGGACAAGTGGAGAGGGGCCAGGGCAGCCGAGGAGGGGAGAAGATACAGTGACAGAGATTCGACCGAGTAAGTCTTGTCTTTTTGCTTGTGCCTGTCTGTATTCGTAATCCGTATGAAGTTGTTATTATTGTATCTGTGGCTCTGTGTTCGTTCGGGTTGAGAGCGTTGCTGTAGTTGTGGTTTGTCTTTTGTGTTGTTTACTGCTCTTTCCCTTGCTTGACTCCTTTTTCTTTTTCCACGTCTCTGTCAATTTTTCTTGTATTTTTTTTTTTCCCTGGCTGTATTCTTTTCATAAACAAAAGCGGGCAGGAAATGGCAGATAGGCATGCACAGACACACAGAAAAGAGAGAAAGATGGGAGAATGAGAGCAGGTGGAGCATTGGGGGAATGGGGAATGGCAAGCGGGCCAATACCTGCGCTAACGTACCTGCTGCCATGTACGTACTCCCCCTAGTACACACTTCGAGAGGTGGAAGTACAGGCTGGGAAAGATACCTCTGGCGCAAGAGCCACCACTGGGCAAGATATGCGCAGGCAGCTGCTAACTGTTCGCAGCCCAGTGCCTCGAGGTACTTTGTGAGGTACCGTACTGCGTAAGGTCAAGGCAGGCGGGTGTCCACTCTCAGGGCATTATCCATGTTTGTAGGTGCATAAGGTACCTGGGACGGCGAGTGGGCCATCGCTAAGTGCCAGGAGTGGCCCTCGCTGGCGCCTCTCTTCCAGTAGCCGTGGACGCGTGGAGCAGCAGGAGATGACTGCTGAACGCTCCGAGCCAGTCACTGCCCCGGTGAAATGACGGACCTGCAAGCCCGCGCCCAGCACCCAGGGGACCTGCCTGTGATGTCCTGCACCGTCCATTGGGCCATTCCTTGCTTTCTTACCTAGGTACGCGGTACTAAGTAATGCACCTCAGCTACCAGGTACTTGCCGTCCATGCCTTATCCAGCAGTTGGTTCATGTACCTCAATATCCATCTGCCATCAATGTTATACACAATACGACAATTAATTCAACCATTAATCAACGCCTCCTGTTGTTTCCTACACACGCAGTACTCCGTACACTTTCTACGCACCATTGTGTATGTAATACTTACTCCTTACACAATGCAGTACGGATGCAATGACTAACTTGGAAATCTACGACTCTCTTTCCTTTTTGTCACAACCTGCCTGGGCCTGGGCATGCTGACCTGGGCAATAACACACTCAACCTGTTGATAACACACCGCAACAACCAACACAACACGACTGAGCACAAGAGCAAACTGCTTCCCATCCCACGCCTTGTTAGTCACAAGCAGAGACTTACCTACAACTGCCCAACGGAATCCTTCCTGCAACGGACCGCTGCTTGTCTTTGTCCTCGTCTCGTCTGTTCCTCCTTCCTCGCCCGCTACGCAATTTCTAGCATGGTGAGGCAGCGCCAACCAGCCGCCATGTTCCACTTCTATTCCGCTTCTCATCCTCCTCTCCCGTCTTCTCTGCTTCAGATACACCTACAATGAAAGTATCCGTACACATTCAGAATGCTGTGCCCGAAGCAGTAATATCTAGAATGCTCAACGAACCCGCTCTGCAACACTCTTGACTCGAGTCCAGCCTCCATTCAAGCCTCAATGCTTCTTTGTTGCTTCCATGGCCGCCCCTCCTCTTCAAACATCCCAAAACAGACCAGCTCTGATCCGAACCGATGCTACACTGCTCAGTGTTCACTGCTCACAGACTACCTACTCTCGCCACTGCCACCAGCCCACCGGTGCCAGCCCCCCTGCCACTTCACAAAGAGGCTATTCCAGAAACCAATCGAGCCAACGTAAACGTAGGCTTGGGAAATCCGGGCTGCCGTGGGTGCGTGGAAAGAAGAAACACCGAAAGAACACCACCTGTCCTAGCGCGAGATCGGCTGAGACCTGCTATCTCACCTCCTTGGCACACTCCAGTCAGCACCAACCCCCCCCCCCCCCCCCCCCGGCCGTCTCGCACCCGAAGACTGCCTACGGATACGGTACGCTACCACGACTACTTACTTTTGCTTTCTTCCTCAAATACCAACCTCTGGTGTTCTCGACCGGGCCTGTAATGACAGGAAAAAGGGTCACAGGCCGCCTCGTGGCCCTTCTCAACACACGTCCGTTCAAGTCGGAGCGCTTGTCCGTGTCTAGGACTCTTTAGTCTCTCGCCTTGCCAAGTTGCCAACATCAACCTGGTCTCACTTGAACCACCTTTGCTTCCAAGGCCACCTCCCTGACCCTGCCAAATTCTCGCGTGGTTGCTTGCCGATGGCCATGGAGCAGATGGTACGTGTATCCGAAGGGGCCCGCCGCGCGACGAAGACAACAACAAGCAGCAGCCCACAACAACTCCCGGCGCTTTCAAATAGCTGACGGAAGACTCTCTTTTGCAGGGGCCATGCCTGAGCTGAGAAGCGCCCCCTCACTCTCGGAGAGAAACCCAGGCGTATCGATCTCCGGAAGCGCCGCAGCACTCGCTTGCTTGCTGTTACTCGCCATCTTTTTAATTCAGGCTCATTCAGCGGCAGCCTACCATCGCTAGCGGATGGCACTGATGGAGCCCGTCTGTGAACCCGTTGGGAACACCTACAGAGTACAGAAGCATTTACGCTCAAACCATCAAACTCGCAGACAGGCCGCATGGCGGCGACATCCCGTCGACACTTTATGTTTTGTTGCCTCTGTGGACATTGTACCGCGCACAGCATAACCTATGAATCCTCAGCTCGTGTTGCCGACCACGTTTGCACGGCGTCAAGCCACGCTCGCTTCACTTCTGACACCTGCAGCAGCTCTGCCTGTTTCTGTCTCTCATCTCGAGATTCAATGCCTACTTACGTCGCCAAGTTTGCCCTTGCCTCGTGTTACTGTCGTTGGCCGTCGTCCATTCAGCCCATGGGCACCAGCATGCCGCCATCTGCCGTTAACTTGCCTCATCTCAAGACATACAATACCATCTTGGACTGCTACACCTTGGAAAAGGTTTCAACGAAAAAAGGTACGGTACGACCACGACCATATCCTCTATTCCTGTTGCACAAGCAGAGGAGTCCTTGCCTATCTACCAAGCAGGCGCGCAAGACCGTCCAAATGGTCTGTTCCTTGCCCGCAGGCGTACTTGTACACAGGCCTCAGGCCATAGGGTGGAGGAGTGCAAGTCGATAGGAGACTTGTAAACACCGGCATCCCAAGCCTACCTTACCGCGAACCGTTTCCTATCAAGTTCGACCAAGGAAGACCCTTTGATCTCGCAGAGACCGGCTCAATTTTTAGCAGCTTTTTCTTCTGCAACCGTCGTCTTCACATCCACCACCATCACCAACATGGCGCCATCAACCTACTCCGTACTCCTCTGCCACTTCTCACTCGCCAACGGCGATCCGTAAGCTACCGGGCACCGGTAGACGACCATGGGAAGAGGAGCAAGCAGTACTACACGTACCGGAAAGAATGGGGTTTCGTGCCACGGTGTGCGGGGGATGGAGCTGAAGCATCGGTGTTGGAGATCAGCCAGGCCAACAAAACAGGTCTCCAAAGAAAAGACCAGACGATGCAACTCCATCCGACAGCCACAGAGCCCATAAAGTTCGGCACTACGCACGGAGGAAGTGGCCCTCGTCCTGTTCCCCGCCTCCCGGTATCTTCTTTCAGCTGGTCCGATGCATCAACAAGCCGGGGCCCTTTTTGCTCTTCTTTTCTTTTTGCTCCCCCCCTCTCTCTCGTCATCTCGTCTGAATACCTAGGCCACGGGGGGGCAATGTATCTCGGTTTCGTGGCATCGATGCTGCCACTGGCGATCTCTGTAAGACCCTAGTACACATGCGTACACGCACACACGCACAGCGCGTGCAGCATGTTGCTTGTTATCGCAAGATCTTGTGTTGCGGCCGCCAGCAAAAGCCGCGTGGTTGAGCGAGACAACACAGATTAAAGAAGAAACGATGCCCCAGAGACAGACAGACCGCCGACCCAGCTGGCTGGCCGCCGGTCTGATGTTGTGATGGGATGGGACCTGAGTCTTGACCACCAGTTGAACCACCCACCCCGCCTACGGTGACGAGGTGACATGGGTGGTAAGACTCAAGAGAGGAACCTACAGTACGCAGTATCCAGTATCCACGAGCAAGGCCCCGCGGCTGGTGGGCCACCTGCCGGCCTGTGTTTTGAGTTGCGGTTGCTTGACAGCCATTGACAACGACAACAAACCAAAACAACAACACACGAAAAAAAGCAAAACAAGTAAACATCCTACCCGAACCGGCACACACCCTCATCTCACACAACCACCTCACACCACACACCACGAGACACAACGTTGAGATCGATCCTCCCCGGCAGGTACAGTCTTACAGATAACAGAATGGAAGGGGTCCTCCCCCCATGCTGTGTGATCCACGACGCAAGGCCCGTCACAAACATCATTGCCTGGCTGTTGTTAGGTGATACCGCCGGACACGTCGTTTCAACATGCGCATGCCATGTCCTTGAGACAGACCGAGATGGATTACCTATTGACCTTAATGCCCTGGTCCTTGCCGACGTCAGAAGAGTTTAGCTTGCCCAGACGTTCCATTTCATACCCCGCTCCTTCCATCTCTCCATCGTTCGCAGACGTACGAAAATGCTCGAGGTCTGAGAAAGAAGCTCGGTGGTTATCAATAGTGGGCGAGTGTCTACTCCGTAGACTGAGGGTGAGAGGCTCAGTCACCCCTCTCCACACCAGATCAAACATCACTCCAGCCTCACCCCCACCGACGCAATACCTACCTACCTTAGATGGAGATGAAGATGTTTCTGCTCTTTTGGGGGAACGAACCACTCTTTCGTCCAGGGCTACCCGCCCAATCAGCATGTCGCCTTTCGAACTGTCGTTTGGGATACACGAATATCCGTCATGCGTCCTTCACCCCCGCTCATGCCATTGGCAATCCAGCTGGGGAGGGGAAAAGAGAGGGTCTGACGAGACAAGGTCAAGACGACGATCTCCTGTGAGGCTCTCTCCGATTCCGACGTCTCTCTCTCTCTCTCCGCCAGCCCGCGGTGTCCACCAGCCGAGCCTCAATAGCGAGTCGTGTTCCCCACCAGCCATCATCTGCAAGATGGAAGACAAGTGCGAAGAAGAAAATTCCAGCGGCTGGTTTGTGAAGCACTGAGCAGTGAGCACGCACGTTTGCGGCGACCTCGTGTCGGTACTCACCCGCACTACTGCCATGTTTTCTTCTCGAGTACCGTAAGTCCGTACAGAGAAAATGAAGAAAACATGCGGGAAAACTCCTAGTTCCGCCTGGCTAGTAGCAAACTTTCCAAGTTTCGCCCATCCCGTCATACCGCAAACCCGAACGCCTCATGCCGTCCATTCGTCAGCCAAACGCACTCATCCATATTCGAGGCAGCCGCTTGCTTTAGCGGGCAGGGCGTACTTGGCATTTGGTGCTTTAGCGTAAAAGCTTCCTGCCCAATCTCTGAGCTTCAGCAAAAGTCGGAAGAAGGGGAGAAGGACAGAGAAACCAGAGCCGAATTACGACATGTGGCCCGCCATTTTCATCTGCAAATCCGGCATGGCACAAAGAAGATGTATTCGGCAAAGCTCGCTCCACGGGACCCTTGTTATCGTGGGATTCGGGAACCGGGGGGTGGAGGAACGATCTGACAAAGCCTTGGCCAATCCCATCTGCTGCCGTTGCGAGAAGCTCTTGAGCGTTTCGAGGTGACACAAATGATCCAAATTCATCCCTCTCTCCCTCAACGTTTGACTGAGAGCCTGAACACCTCATCGTCACAAGCGATTATTGAAATTTGGAGTAGTCAAGGGTCCAAGGCTAGAGTAGAGAAAGGACCCTTCTCGCCGCGCCCTTAGCTGGACCGAACGAAGCTCTAGCAAATGTCCGGTAGTGTGTGATCCGGCTTTGAGCTTTCGAGAATAACGAAGCTACCGTATCGCCGGCTTTTGCGGCCGTTCCAACTAGAGCCGGCAATGAAAGAAACACGAAGCGAAGCCGTCTGGTGCCAGATACATTGGCGCAACCCGATGGGGTTAACATAGTGCTTCAGATGACCTGATTCTTCGTGTTGCGCATCCATGCAAGGCTCAAGAAGAGAGAAAGAAGCGAGGCCAGGAGGGGAATATCGGACTTTTTTTTCCCCCTCGGTTCATCGAACAAGAATCGAGGTAGGTAGCTTCCCCATGCACAACACACGGCCGGCCAACTAAGTCCGTAAGCCAATTGACCAGCAGGAGCTGCCAAGACATTGCTTCGAGGTTTTACTCCGTCGCTTGGTCGACGCCCAGGCCCGGAGAGATACCAAGTAGGGTTATAAGTTGAGAACTTATGATGGAGTGAGCAGCTTCCGATGGACCGATGAGTTCCATCTCACCTGCAAGATTTTTTTTCATCTGAGAAAGACAGAAAAAGAAAAAGAAAGAAAAGCATGGTGTAGAATAGCCGCAGACCAGGATCCTCGAACCAGTTGGGATCTCAATCCATCCAGATGCCAGGCAGAGTCGCGACTTGGGAAGCCAGCTCATGCAACGTGTGCATCGAAAATCGACCAATGAAGGAGGTTGGTAGGTTATGAGAGGACGTTCGATAGCGCTCGGGGTTTCTACCAGAGGTCCAGGACCAGCGCACACCTCACAATTTCACACAGACTGTTGCCCTGCTAGTCAATTTAACCGCGTGAAACTTGAAACCATCAAAGCCTCTCTTGGTCCGCGGGGTTCGGTACGAGGACGTGGGAATCGGTATGGAGACTCGGAAGGAGGGGAGCTCGAGGGCAATGCGACAAGGCCAAGTTGTGGTCCGGTCTGCCGACGTCCCGGTGGTCGCCTGTGCAGACTCCATAGTAAAATAGTGTAGGCCTGCGTCGGAACCTGTCCTTATGCCACTCCCGGGAAACGCTATGCAGCTAGACGACCAGCTGATGAGTGTGTTCTGCAGGTCCTGCAAGATTCCTGCACGACAAGTCAGAAAAAACCTGCCATTGAATATCGTGCATGTAGTTAGTTCTCTGCATCATCCGAAGGATTCGCCAGAGGAGCTACGCGCTTCCCATTGACTGGATGTGAGCTTGTGAAGATCGTTCTGCCCGCAATCCTTTCCCCTCCCGCAAACCATACGGGAAACGTTCTCAACGATGGGACCCGACCCCCTTGGCGCTGCCGTTCCGACTCTCCGGTGCGGCGGTGCCGTCGAACCAGAAAAAAGGCACAGGTTCTGTTGCCGACAGACTCTCCAATGACGAAATCTCGATAGGCAGATGCAGAGTCGCCAAAGTGGGACAGAGGTGGATGCTTGATCCATACTTGGAGTCTGAGCAGGGAAGCCTGGCAAAGAGCCTCCAATATCAAAAAAAAGAGCGCGTGTTCTTGATTTAGCTCCGCCCCAGAGAAATGCCGCAGGGAGTCGAGTAGCCAAAGTCAATTGGATATGGCCTTTCCCAACCCGGAGGATCACCGTTGAACGAAGTTTGAATTTCGGTGTGATTCGCGTGCCATCGTAACCCTCATTGTCAATTTCATCACTGTTCCGTTGCCAGTTGGTAGGGGCAGAAGTCAGATAGATCCTGGTCTGTCATCTCGCAAGTACGAGTACCCCAGTCCAGACAACAATCAAGGTAGGACAGATTCCACAGAGGGTGGTAGATGTGGGAACGAACTGCGCGCCAGTGTCATCGGAATCAAGGTTTTGCCCCGGGGACCCCTAAAGCAAAGCTCTGTGGTTGCCCGATCTGTCTCGCATGCGACTCTGGGCGGGAACAGGAGCCAATATGTGGTCGTATTGGTAGGGCAAAGGTTTTGAAGGAGCAAGTCCAGCCTCGACCGTGAGCAGATGTTCCCACTTGACTGCAGCGTCCAACGTGATACGGAACTAGGGAACTGAATCCCACATTGAACTTCGGTTGGCGTTGGGTCCGCTTTTGGCCTTGGAGAGGAGACAATGACCGAAATGTGACTGAATAGGATGACGCGGAATTGTGTCCGGTTCGAGACCAATCCTCTGTCGCAGTCTACGAGGTCGAAAGGTTTTCGCTCTTGTTATTGCTGTTATTGTCGTGCTGCTGCTGCTGCTGCTGCTGCTGTTGCTGTGTTGCCGCCGCCATCTCGTTTTCGTTCATTTCAACGTTTGTTTTTTTTCCCTTTGAATCTCCATGGTTCATTTCCATCCAAGACACTGATTGCGGCGATGATGTCCCATTTCGTCTTCGCGTGTCCACTCTGGTGAGAGTTTGCACAGATTGTGCAATGAGCATCGAACATCGGAATAACTTTAACCTGCAACTGGGATCCCTGGACAGATCTCCAGCGCATGGCGGCCGTAGTATGGCGAGCAGGGCTCAGTCTCCCAACGACATTCAAAACTTTGGCATGTTGATGGCTCTTTTTTCTCTCTCCTAGTGTCAGAGACTGATTGGTTGCCATGCGACAAATGAATAGACGATCCTCTGCAGGTCGTCGCGTGCGTCCTACGGCTGACGCGATTACATGCAGCTGCGCGAAACATTACACGCTGTTCGTCCATCTCCGCAAGTCGCGTCGATGACCAAGGGTACCCAGCTCGATGCTCGGTGATCCGCGGCTCCCCATTCGCTGCCGTTGGTTAGACTAGACTCTGCGAATGCTTTTCAGCTGGCCAATGTCAAATTGAGACTTTGGGTTTCATCCATTTTCGGCAATGTAATGTCGGTGACGGCGGTGGCAATAAAGACGTATTTCAATAGAGCATTCCGTCTACAGCGTACGGATGGAGCATCAAGAATTGCCGTTTTGCCCGTTTGTCTCAGCCGACTCCACGGTGTCAGGTCAATCGGCGATGCTATCCATGCTGTCGGGACTTCAAGAGAGAGACAACAACAAGTCTGAGTCGGTCGTTGAAGGACGTTGAAGTATCGTTCTTTCGGGAAAGTTGACAGAGAGAAACTTTGGATCGTGCCATTTGATTGCCTCCTTCCGAAGTAAAGAGCAACCAGCATTTGGTGAATGCAGATGGAGTTCACTTCCTCTTTGCACCTGCCACAGTGCCGCAGTGTTGTTGCAATATATCTCATTGGTCCAAATGCTGAGACATCAGCCTGGAGTCACTGGACGCTGCTAAGGTGACATAAGCAGCCTTGGAGGACGTTTTCCCGGGCCGAGCTTTATCCCGATTTAGACCTCAGAGCCCGGGCAGGGCACTCGGTTCAAGGTCCACATTTTGAGGCCTGTCGCGAATATCGCATCTAGATCACAAGTGAAGTCGTCATAAGGCAGTTGCAATAGCCTAGCAAAGGGACAATATTCTGGGCTTGCTGCAATCTCATTTGTCTCACTTCAAGTCGACTGTCGCAGAGCCCATAGCTTTGCATCGCTGACAGATTCGTTGAAGCAAATTTCTATCACCACCGCCACCACAAACTTACAACTTTGTGTGTAGCAACGATGGATGCCGAGATTAGAACCGTCTTGCCGAACATCGACCCGGTGCTCTCCGAGTACTCGGTCGGATACCTGACCCACGCATCGACCATCTACTCGGACGAGGAAGAGCAGTCTGGCGTCTCACCTCTCGCCGAGGCAGCCGCCACCGTCACCGAGTTGTTGCTCTCTGCCTCTGGAAAGCCCGACGCTAAGCTCCAGGAGAAGATTGAGAAACTTGTTGAGAAATGGGTTGAGAAGTACACCGAGTCGAATGGAGGACTGCGAAGCGGCCCTTTGGCCGTCAGGCGCCTTGATGAGACTTTCCAAGTCAGCTCTCAGCGGAACATGTCTTCCACTCTGGCCGTGTCAACGGGAGCTGTCGATCTTGAGTCTGCAAACGCTCGCAAGGTCGAATCAAAGGTTGATCGAAAGAAGCTGGAGAAGGCCGAGCGCAAGATTGCAGCCAAGCAGCAGAAGAAGACCTTCAAGACGGTTGAGTATGAGGCTTCCAGATTGCTCGACGAGCCTGAGTCTACTCAATCTTACGAGGAATTCTACATGGCTGTCAACCCTCTCCAGATGGGTGGCTCTGGCGCGAACAAGACCAAGGATATCAAGTTGGATAACATCGATGTCTCTATTGGTGGCCTGCGTATCGTGACCGATACGGACTTGACCCTTTCTTATGGTCACAGGTACGGTCTTGTTGGACACAACGGTGTTGGTAAATCTACGCTTCTTCGTGCTCTGTCTCGCAGAGAGCTGCCAATTCCGCCTCACATTACCATTCTTCACGTCGAACAGGAGGTAAGAGTGAACTTCGGCCACTCTCAACTCTGTAGTATACTAATATTTGTGTAGCTTACTGGTGACGACACCCCTGCGATCCAAGCTGTGCTTGATGCCGATGTGTGGCGCAAGGTTCTTCTCAAGGAGCAGACTGTAAGTGATACGCAGCTATAGTTCTCTTTGGAAAGTGCCATCATGCTGACAACCTTGTAGGAAATTACTCAGAAGCTGGCAGAGATCGAGACCCAACGTGCGGGCATGGCCGATACTTCAGCCGATGCCGCCAGACTCGACAAGGAAAGAGAAGCTCAAGACGGCAGGCTCGGTGACATCCAGGGCAAGCTTGCCGAGATGGAGTCCGACAAGGCCGAGTCAAGAGCCGCAAGTATTTTGGCTGGTCTCGGTTTCTCTGCCGAAAAGCAACAGAATGCCACCAAGACCTTCTCAGGTGGTTGGCGTATGCGTCTGGCGTTGGCCAGAGCCTTGTTCTGCGAGCCTGATCTGCTGCTTCTCGACGAACCGTCCAACATGTTGGACGTTCCCTCTATTGCTTTCCTTGCCAACTACCTCCAAGGATATCCCAGCACGGTTCTCGTGGTTTCTCACGACAGAGCTTTCCTCAATGAGATTGCGACGGATATCATTCACCAACACTCGCAGCGTCTCGACTACTACCGTGGTGCCAACTTCGAATCCTTCTACGCCACCCGCGAGGAACGCAAGAAGACTGCGAAGAGAGAGTACGAGAACCAAATGGCCCAAAGAGCCCATCTTCAGGCCTTCATCGACAAGTTCCGCTACAACGCGGCCAAGTCTTCCGAAGCCCAGTCACGTATCAAGAAACTCGAGAAGATGCCAGTACTTGAGCCGCCCGAGACAGAGTACAGCGTGCAGTTCAAGTTCCCTGATGTCGAGAAGATGTCGCCTCCTATCATCCAGATGACGGGCGTGACATTTGGTTACACAAAGGAGAACATCTTGCTGCGCAACGTGGATCTCGACGTGCAACTGGACTCTCGTATCGGTATCGTCGGACCCAACGGTGCAGGTAAGACAACTATTCTCAAGTTGTTGATTGGAAAGCTGTCGGCCACTTCGGGTATCATTTCGCAAAACCCCCGTCTGCGCGTCGGCTTCTTTGCGCAGCATCACGTTGATGCCCTGGATTTGACGATGAGTGCGGTTGGCTTCATGTCTAAGGAGTACCCTGGCCGGACGGACGAAGAGTACCGCAGACAACTGGGTGCCTTTGGTATCACGGGCACGACAGGTCTGCAGAAGATGGCGGTTCTTTCCGGAGGTCAAAAGTCGCGTGTGGCGTTTGCTTGCCTTGCGTTGACCAACCCGCACATCTTGGTTCTTGACGAGCCTTCTAACCATCTCGATATCGAGGCGATGGACGCGCTCGCTACGGCCTTGCAAGAGTTCCAGGGCGGTGTTCTGATGGTTTCTCACGACGTCACCATGTTGCAGACAGTGTGCACCTCTCTCTGGGTTTGCGATGGAGGCACTGTTGAGAAGTTCCCAGGCGACGTTCAGGCCTACAAGAAGAGAATTGCAGCTCAGGCCGATGCGGCTGGTGTTGTCAAGGCTCATTGAGGGAATATGTCGTGGCCATGATAATTTACGTAGCTACCATTGTTCCGCAAAGTATGATGCCTCGATCGTCAGTCACCTATCTCCCAATGATGAGTGCACTTTGTGAAGTTTATGAAGTTGATCTGCGTTTGATAGCTCTCAGGCACACCGTTAGCTCATTTGGCAGCGATGGAGCCCCCCTTGCAAATGTTGAGCTCCACTGGCAATTTAGCATTTTCGGTCAGTGCTTGGGGATCAGTGCCGAGCAATCCAATGCCATTCATGTCGGTCGGCACGTAGGCTCTGTGTTTGACGTTGGCTTTTGGTAGGGCTGCCCAGTGCCGCACCTGCCCCGATTGTCAGAGAGTCCGTGGCTTCCCGAAGCTCAGCACCCTTGCCTACAATTCATGCCTTGGATTCCCGAGTTTCTTTATGCAGTGGTTGACACCTTATCTAGACGTGTCGTTGGATGTTTGGATGCCTCAGCAGATAGTCGGTCACCCCGGGTCTCGGATCGGAAAGAACAGAGGAGACGAAATACAGGGGACCTCAAGGTACGTACTTGCCGTGATCGCGCTGTCTGCCAATCTGCTGTCACCTCAACTCATTCAACCCCACTTCCAATTGGTCTTTGGGGGGAGACACTGGGGGCAACTGGGGGCCACTAGGACGGCCACTTGGGGAGACTTGGGCGGTGGTAGGCGGGTGCCTTGCACTGGTCTTTCCCCAATCGGGGTCGTGCACGGGCCCGACCAGCACCATGCAGTAAACAAGCGAGCTGCACCCCTTCCCTCTGGCCTGTCGCTGGCCTGTCGCTGGCCTGTCTTCTGGGCGTCCACCGAGCCGTGGCGGTGAACAAAATCACATCCACCCGCAAACAAAAATCAACAACCTCCTCCCCTACCTGACCATACCTTACCTCGCCCAATCCTCCACAACAACCCTTTCGCCTTGAAGCTTCGCCTAGCTCTCGAGCACTCTCTTCGTCTTCTTCATCGTACATCGTCGGCCAAGTTAGCTTCAGAGCTTCCCATCATTCAAAATGCGTGAGATTGTAAGTCGCTCTCTCCCATCAACAACAATTCTGCGACGCGTCGGAATGGCCACTATTTCGGGGTAGCCCCTGAGCGTACCCCGCCGATATTCTCACCCAAGCCATGCTCGCCAGACATGGCCCGACTTGCATCTCTAACGCTTCTGTCACGGGAAACATTCCGCTGACCATTGATTGTTTTCTCGCAATAGGTTCACCTTCAGACCGGCCAGTGCGTAAGTATCTCCTGATCTCAACCCAACAACCCAGAGTGCGGGGCTAACTTCTTTGAACAGGGTAACCAGATTGGTGCTGCCTTCTGGTGCGTAGCCAACCGCCAACGACGCGGCGATTTCGACATTTGACACGATCTCGTACTGACCTCGGTACAGGCAAAACATCTCTGGCGAGCACGGCCTCGACAGCAATGGCGTGTATGTCACTTGTCCTCCAGTGTGGCTTCCTCATGGACCCAGCAGCTAATCATACCACAGGTACAACGGCACTTCCGAGCTCCAGCTCGAGCGCATGAGCGTCTACTTCAACGAAGTTTGTTATCCTAGTCCCCCAGTGTGCAGGCAATCCTATTGACGAATGCTGACCTTCTCACCCAACCAGGCCTCCGGCAACAAGTACGTTCCCCGCGCCGTCCTCGTCGACTTGGAGCCCGGTACCATGGACGCCGTCCGTGCCGGTCCCTTTGGCCAGCTTTTCCGCCCCGACAACTTCGTCTTTGGCCAGTCCGGTGCCGGCAACAACTGGGCCAAGGGTCACTACACTGAGGGAGCTGAGCTCGTCGACCAGGTTCTCGATGTCGTCCGTCGCGAGGCTGAGGGCTGCGACTGCCTCCAGGGCTTCCAGATCACCCACTCCCTGGGTGGTGGTACCGGTGCCGGTATGGGTACCCTCCTGATCTCCAAGATCCGTGAGGAGTTCCCCGACCGCATGATGGCCACCTTCTCCGTCGTTCCCTCTCCCAAGGTTTCCGACACCGTTGTCGAGCCCTACAACGCCACCCTCTCCGTCCACCAGCTGGTCGAGAACTCCGACGAGACCTTCTGCATTGACAACGAGGCTCTCTACGACATCTGCATGCGTACCCTCAAGCTCTCCAACCCCTCCTACGGCGACTTGAACCACCTCGTCTCCGCCGTCATGTCCGGTGTCACCACCTGCCTGCGTTTCCCCGGTCAGCTGAACTCTGACCTGCGCAAGCTCGCCGTCAACATGGTTCCTTTCCCCCGTCTCCACTTCTTCATGGTCGGCTTCGCTCCCCTGACCAGCCGTGGCGCCCACTCCTTCCGCGCTGTCAGCGTTCCCGAGCTCACCCAGCAGATGTTCGACCCCAAGAACATGATGGCTGCCTCTGACTTCCGCAACGGTCGTTACCTGACCTGCTCTGCCATCTTGTAAGTGCCACAAGACGATGACCCTAGAATATGAGCAAATGCTGACTTTGTCGTTCCCAGCCGTGGTAAGGTTGCCATGAAGGATGTTGAGGACCAGATGCGCAACGTTCAGAACAAGAACTCGTCCTACTTCGTCGAGTGGATTCCCAACAACGTCCAGACCGCCCTTTGCTCCATCCCTCCCCGCGGCCTCAAGATGTCTTCCACCTTTGTCGGTAACTCTACCGCCATCCAGGAGCTCTTCAAGCGTGTCGGTGAGCAGTTCACTGCCATGTTCCGTCGCAAGGCTTTCTTGCATTGGTACACTGGCGAGGGTATGGACGAGATGGAGTTCACTGAGGCTGAGTCCAACATGAACGATCTTGTCTCCGAGTACCAGCAGTACCAGGATGCTGGTGTTGACGAGGAGGAGGAGGAGTACGAGGAGGAGGTCCCTCTTGAGGAGGAGGTTTAAGCGCAGTTCAATCGCACTGTCACTATGACCTGACACTACGCCATCCCACCTGTGGTGGCATTTCGCTTCGCGATTCTGGCTCCTTGCTGGAAATGGGCTTCTAGATATACCTCTCTTAGTAGTTCGCCTGACGTATCAAATGAGTACGAAGAATCAGAGATTACTCTGTACAAATTACTGGCACAAACAACATAATTCTTCAAGTCGCGTTCCTTGTGCAACAAAAAAAGAATCGCCCAGTCTGAAAGCCACGAGAAGCAATGAGCTTGAGCTACCTAAGCACACGTTCCAGCCGTAATAACCTGAGGTACCTTGGTTTTCTTCTCGAGCTAAGCAGGGGCCAATCGGAAGTACCCAGATTGTGGATCGCGCATTGCTGACTAAGACTTGGAAAAGTTGCTGAGGGTCCCCAATTCCAATTGTCGAGGAGCACATGAGCAAGCGCGCCATTGGGAGGTGTGTTGTAGCTTGCCAATCTCTCCGACGAAACGAACAATGCTGGCCTCTAGGACGGCATTGAGGCGGGCGTTTGCCGCCTCGCCGGCCACGACGATACCTGCCTTCCTTGTACCAGCTTTTCAACAGCAGCAGCAGCAGCAACCTCGCCAGTTCTCCTCAACGCCGACACGAAACTCCAAGCTCGGGCGGACGCCGGTCTCGATCCCGCCGGGTGTGAAGCTGGCCATCAGCGAGCCGAAGCTGAAGAAGGATCCGACGAGCTACTTGAAGGTTTACAAGAGGACGGTTACCGTTACGGGACCTCTGGGTAGGTTCCTTGGTGCTGTCCATTCGAGAAAGGGGGTGATGGGAGACTGCAAGGAGCTTAGGCTAATGCTGGATTTGTTTGTTTGCTACAGGAGAATTGGATCTCGAGATCCCGCCTTTTCTCAAGATTGATTACGATGTCGAGGGCAGCACGGCGGTTCTCAGCGTGGAGGACTCGAACATCAAGGAGCAGAGCGAGATGTGGGGTGAGTTTCTTTACCTTTTTTGCTGTCTTTTCCCTCCCTCTCCTTCATTGCCCTTTCGAGGGGAGCTTAAGCTTGTCTTCTCGACTTCAGCGAGAATCGAGTCACACCCTAATTGGATGAACCGCGCCTTGCTGACTTCTTTGAACCTCAAACAGGCACGACATGGGCCTATCTCCAGCGCTACATCATGGGCGTCTCCGAAGGCCACACGGCGATCCTCCGCCTCGTCGGCATCGGTTACCGCGCGAGCGTCGAGCAGCGCGGCCGCCTGGAAGAGTTCCCCGGCCAGAAGTTCCTGTGCCTGAAGCTCGGCTTCACGCACCCGGTCGAGATGGGGATCCCGCGCGGCGTCAAAGTCACGGCGGCGAGCCCGACGCGCATCCTGCTCGAGAGCATCGACCGCGAGCTGATGATGAGCTTCGCGGGAAGAGTGCGCAAGTGGCGGCCGCCGGAACCGTATAAGGGCAAGGGCGTGTTTATCGATGACCAGACGATTAAGCTGAAGCAGAAGAAGATCAAATAGACGGATTCTCGCGCGGTGGAAGGTGGGATGTGGGATGTGGGATGTGGTGTGGCACTTCTTTGGGCTTTGCTGCAGAGTCGACTGTGGTTATGTGTCGATGGCAGAGCTTCTGGAGGGCTGTGTATAGCTGTATATCACTGTACGGGGATGGGAAAAGAGAAAAAAGAACAATGTACACTATTTATTCTGCTGGTTCTTCAAGACAGCCGAGGGAAAATCGCAAAATTCGAAACTCAAAAAAGTCCAAACTTCTTTCATATTCTTTTTTTTTTTACTATTATTCTTTTCCAAGACTTTTTGCTTAGCTAGATTTTGAGCTCAACACCTCTTGGACAACCTTCAACACCTCGCCGTGCACCGCTGCCGGCGCAGCAATGACACCCTTGTTGTTGGCCAGCGTCCGTCCGACGGCAAAGTCCAACCTCTTGCCCTGTATATCCGTAACCTGACCGCCGGCCTCGCGCACAATGAGGTCACCGGCCGCGTGGTCCCAAATCTTTTCCTGGTACGTCGCCTTGACGGGCAGACGGAGGTAAATGTCGCCTGCGCCGCGGGCGATGGAGCCGTACTTGCTCTGGCTGTCCATGCGGACGCTGGGCTTGGTGATGCCGAGCTTGGCGGCGATCTGGGCCTGGTCGTCGTGCGCGCTGTGGCCGGCCTCGACGCTCTCGCAAAAGGTGGCGGCGGAGAGGTCGGTGACGGGCTTCATGGAGATGGGGCTGCCGGAGGCGATGGCGCCGGTGCGGAGGGGCCGCGAGGTGGCGCCCTGGCCGAGGACGGCGGAGAAGATGACGCCGTAGCCCGTGTCGTCGTTTGCGTTGGAGCCGATGTCGGCGGCGAGGGGCGCCTTGTCGTCGACGGGGAGGTTGGGGCAGCCGAGGACGCCGACCTTGACGTCGCCGTCGACCATGAGGGCCAGGCAGACGGCGTACTGGCCGCCGCGGAGGAAGCCCTTTGTGCCGTCAATGGGGTCAATGGCCCAGATGCGGCCGGCGGCGCCGCCCTTGCTGTTCCCTTGGTCGATGATGTCCATCATGCTCTCGGCGGAGGCGATGCTGCCGCCGAGGGAGGCTTCGGCGGCGGCGTCGTCGAGCTGGGTAGTCTTTACGAGGTCCCAGATCTGGTCGCGGAGCTGGGGTTCGGAGCGCAGCTGGGCGGCCTCCTCCTCGGCGACGATCTCGTCGTCGGGGAAGTGGTGGCGGAGGGCGGCGATGATGAGGGCCTGGGCGCCAAAGTCGCCAATGGTGACGGGGGACTTGTCGTTCTTGTCGACGGTGCCCTTTGCCTTTTCGTGGAAGACGCGCTTGGTGAGGATGGAGGCGCGCTGGACGGCCAGCTGGGCCACCTCGAGCTCCTTTGCGTAGGCGGACATGGTGCGCTGTGAGTTTCTCTTTGTCGAGGAAGACGAGGAGGGGGAAGAGAAGAGGGTCGTGGTCGTGGTGAGAGGGAAGAAGTGGTTCGAGAGGAGGGAGAGCCGGGGAAGAGCTCGTAGAGATAGGATAGCCAGGGTCACGACGAGAACGGAGGAGATGAGGAGGAAGGGCACGAAAGAGAGACGGGAGGTGGGTTCCTGTCTTGTTTTGCTGTTTCCGCTTGATGGTCGGACCTTGGAGGGCATGGAACTCTAGACGTAAGATGGGAGGTCAAGTGCGGTTTGTGTGGATGCGCAATGTGGATGTGGATAGTGGAGGAGGGGGAAAGTTGTGTCTAAGAGGCAAAGCTCCTTGGTTCCTGGCTCACTCTATGGCTCCAGCATGTGTTTAACATGGCGGCTGTTGCGTCATGGGATGGGCCATTGTGGACGCACAAACGAGTCAATTCGCCCATAAGACTAACTTGGACGACTACAGGTACATTAGTAGGTATTCGTAGAGCTGCAGTGTCGTCTTTTTAACGCCCTCCACTTATTCTTTCTGTGGATATGGTCGGTATTGGAAAAGTGCCAGTGAAAAATCAGACTTGAAGAAAGGATGCTCAAGTGTGGTAAGCGTTTGCTGTATACTAAGGTAGGTAGGGGAGCTGCAAGTGCTCTGTCAAGGAGGGGTCGAGAATCCAGAGTCAGGACCCCTCCATCCGTGCCTGCTGCCGGTGCCGGCGCCGGGCCATGGATGGGACCGATAGCCGTACAGCTCAAGTCACGTCGGCTTGAGGTACCTACCTTATGTAATCCAAGCTGCAGCATTTCGGGCCTTTCTAGGGTACCTGAGGCGGGCTGTATTCAAATTTCTATTAAAAGTGCCTGAGGTGAGGTTCCAAGGCAAGAACCTGCCCGAAAGTCTAAGGTGCAGCAGGGCCCGCCAGGGACGGTGACCCACATTAACACCCGCTGAACGCATCGGGAGAGCTCCAACGAAAGGAGGACCCCGGCCTCGGATTTCGATGCTCGCATTGCAAAGCTTCAATCCAAAAAATTCCCGTCGCATCTTCACCACCACCAACACCTCAACCACCACCACCACAACCTCCTCCGCCATTGCTCTAATCTTCTCCACATACCTCTGAAACATCCGAACAACAGCAAATCAATAGAGGAAAACAGCCAAAATGACCACAGTCCCCCACCTCCGCTCCCTCTACCGCTCCCTCCTCCGCGAGCTCCCGCCCCGACCCGTCCTCGCCCGCGAGCGCTCGGCAATCCACAACCGCCTGCGCACCAGCTTCGCCGCCGCCCCGGTCGCCGCAAAGCAAGACTCATCCCGCGCTGCCGCCGACGCCGCAGAGGCCGAGCAGTTCGCCGCCTACCTCCGCGCCCAGCGCACCTACGTCACGCTCCTCGAGCGCTACAACCCCGGCATGAACATGGACGAGGAGGAGCGCGTGCGCTTGACGGCGCGGAGGGTCGGCATGGATCTGCCCAAGGAGTTTAGGGACCGGTTGGAGAATAAATAAAAGCGCTTGTTCCCTACTATCGGCGATGGGATGTGGGATCTCGTCAGAGAGCCTTTTCTGACAGAGAAGGGAGAGATCTTCAGGATCGAGATGGATGGTTTGAAGAGATGATCACGGTGAACGGGTCAACGGGTCGATTACGAAGCTCGGCTGTACGAAATGATATTGAAACGGTTGTCGACTGGAAGTGAGGGAGATGCTGTCGAATCAAGGAAACCCTTGAAGGGGGATACAAAAGCACAAGATCGTGGGACGGCAAAGGACGCCTCCCACTGTTGGAAGAATGAATGCCCATGTGCCGTGTTTATTTGTTTTTTGTTTCTGCCTTTGCTGGTTGCTTGCGCAGTTCGTTTTCGGCACCTAGCGAAGGCAGAACAAGAAAACAAATATACAAGGCACATGGCCGCTATTCCAAGGGTGGGAGGCGCCGTGTTTGTAAATGTAATATAACAGGCGTTGAGGTGGGAATGTGTTGTACCAAAGATATTACTGTATAAATGGGCGCAGAGAACATCTCTCACAATGATGGAGAGGAAACAAGATATCAAAAAACACTACGATTCACTTTGGAAATGCTTTTTGAAAATCGCATGCCGTTCAATATCATGTCTTCGTGCCATGTCTAGCTAATTCGTGGTTCACAAAAACCCCCATACCTAGAGTTTTCTTGGAAAATATATACAAGAAGTGTAAACAAGAGTCGTTATACGCAAAGGGGTATCAACGTCTTCGTCGCCGTGAAGATATATAATGAAGAAAGAAAAGTCATACCCAACCTCTCTCTGACGTCCTTCTCTCTCGTCTATTGCAAAAGCTCATTTAGACGCTGCCGACGCCGCCCTCCTCCAAAGTCTCATCCCACCCGCCCGTCTCGAGCAGATACTCCCCCAACATCTGCTTCACATTCTTGATATTCTCACCCAGCGCACTCGTCCACTGGTCCTGCACGACGCGGACCTTTTCCTTCAAGTCGTCCGTCAGCATGCGTCCCTCCTCGTCGCGGAGACGCTGCGCGCGCGCATCGCGCTCCTCGGCGGTAAACTCCCTGCCCCGCCCGTCGTCCATCTCGTTCTGCACAACCTTTGCCTTTGCGTGCGTGACGGCCTCCTTGACCTCATGTAGCAGACACAAAAGGTTCGTCTGCGACTCGATGAACTGGTACGTGCTCTTCTCCGTGTGCAGGAGCAGGCTGAAGAGGTACTGCAGCGGGTGCCGGCGGTACGATGGGTTCTCGTCGTACTCGGCCGACGGGATCTGGATGTGCAAGGCCTCCGGGTCGGCGGGGGCGATCTTGTCGAGCAGCCTACACAGCGGCGGCGCAATGTCCCAAAAGGCGGAGAGCTGCACCTCAACGCCGCGCATGACATTGCGCTCCATGACGGCCTGGAACTCCTGCGTGCGCGCAAAGACCTCGTGCGCGAAGGCCAGCTGCCGCTTCGCGGCGTCCTCGGCGAAGAAGGCGACGGCGTTTTGGAGCTTCTCCTCGTTGCCGGCCAGGCGGTAGGGCGTGAGAACGACATCGCGGTAGCGGTTGTTGCGGTCTGTGAGGACGTCGAAGATGGCGCGGTGCAGCATCTCGCGAGCCTCAAAGATCCATTTGAGGAGTGTCAGCTTCTCCAGGAGCTCGGGCTTGTCGTCGCCTTCTTCCTGGGGCATGTCGGCGGCGCTGGCGACGTCGTCGAAGAGCCCTCCCGCCAGCTTGTCAAAGAGGGTCGTGGCCTGGGCGATGCGGCCGGTGATGAGGTCGTTGAGGGGCATGACGACCTGGCTCTGGAACTGCTCAAATTCTGTCTTGCCCAGCTCCTTCTGCTTCTCCTTTTCGGCTGCCACCGAGTCATCTTCGATGGTCGACGCATCGGCAAACGAAATGTTGCCGGCGTTGATTTCCTGCTGTAAATTGGAGCGTAAAGCATTTCGCCTCTCAATGGATGCCTTTGCGGCTTCCTCGCGCTTCTTCGTGCTGGTAACTTGAAATCTTTCTTTTGTAGTTTCAATCTGGGAGAGGTCGCTGATCTGGCGAACGGCTACTCTAGTCTCGGTCAATTCTGGATGGTTATTGTTGACGGCTGGATGATGACGAGGATACGGCGGCGGAAGGGTCACCAGTCGAGAGACGTCCAGGTGGGCTGGGTTTGGCGTCGTGGGCGAAGCTGAGGACCCAAGGGATTCTGAGGAGTACCGGAGCGGCTGCGGTGTGACCACGGGCTCCATCTCATGCCAGCCTGTCTTTTCGGGCGGATACTCGCCCGAAGATCTCGGGTTACTGGGGCCCGCTTGCGGGCTGTCCTCCCATTGCAAGGCTTCGTGAGCTTCCTTTGGCACGCCCATGTACTTGGATTCTCTCTTGGACCTCTCGACAAATTTCCCGCCTGCCCCTGAAGAGTCTGCCTCCCACCACCTACTGGCAGGTCGGCCCCGGGAATCTCCATCGTCATGGTTGTCACTCACGCTGAGACTCAATATCGGAGAGAGCGACGGCATGTAGTTGGAAGAGTAATTTGGGTTATTTGCCGATGGCACAATGGGTGAGCCCGGAACGTTGGCTGACGTAGGAGCGGAGCTGGACTCCCCGGGCGTCTCGCGATAGACCGAGTTCATCGATCCGCGATGGGATCGCGTTGGTTCGGATGACTGGGGCGTCCACTCAGCCTGTGAAGCTGCCGACTCCCGCCGTGTGACCATGGGGCGGAAGAGATCCCTCGTCAGATCAAAAATCTCCGAGCCCATGGCACCGATGGCAGAGGAGTACCTCTCTCGCCTGATCCTCGACTCATTGACGATGAAGTCGGCAAACATGCGAACACGCTCGGCATCGGTGGCCGCAGTGGACTCTTGAGTGGCGAATGCCTGGAATCGCTCAATAGTTTCACAGCAAAACTGATCCGCAGTTTGCGTGATGACAATATGCTTTGTGGATGAGATGGATGCTGATGGAGGGCCATCGGCAGGTGTCATTGAGCTGAATCTTGTTTGAGAGCTCGATGCCGATCGAGTCTGCGGCGGCGGTGTTGGCAGCGCCTTGGGTAAGACGCTTGGCGATCCATCCATCATGGGCGTGCCCTTTGACGGATGAGGTGAAAACGGCGGTGTTGCCGCCTCAATTCGACTGCGTGACGATGACGACCCGGGTGCCCGCGGTGTAGTCGATTGTTCATCAGTCCGAGGCGTGTCGTTCGATGTCCGTCCCCCGCTTCTTGGTCCTGATCTGTTGATAGTCAACCTACGAGAAAGTGTGTTCTCATTCGGAACAACAATGTCGTTGAGCTGGACCGGGTTGATGGTCCCATCTATCGAGTTATGCGGTCTGGTCCGGCTCTCAGCTCGGCGCTGAACGATGGTCTTGTCGTGGCGGACTGCTCTCGCCCGACTTAGACTGCCACCAGAGCTCAATGCGCCGGAATTGCTTGATTCTCCGGTCTGTGTAGAGCTCGCAGCACTAGCAGTATCGATGGTCAACTTTGGAGAGTGTCTCCGTTGTGATGAGCTACTAGGTTCCTCGGGCTGATCAACCCAGTCTGCAGGAGTCGGAGGTACTGGTCCAAGGGCTGCAACGCCGGTTGGCGGAGGGCGCCTTGTGGGCGGTGAAGCCACGGGTGTAGTCGTTCTCGGCCCGCTCTGCACGCTCTGTGACCGAGACGAAGCTGGTGGTGGGACCGGAGGTGGCGGCGGGAGGGGCATTCCTGGTTCCCATCTTGACTGAGACGCCGAACGTGAGCGAGCTGAAGTCGGTGTCTCGACTGCACTTGCGGAAGCAGCTCTTCGGGCACCGGGCGGGCCGTGTGATGAGTTCGGGTCATTGTGATGTGGCATTGGGTGTGGGATCTGGATCTGAAGAGGGGTTGGCCTTGATATCGGCATAGGCATAGGCGGCATCGGCTCTGGAGGACTTGATTCTTGGGACTCTCTGCTCCGTCTCAGGGAATGAAACCCGAAGCGCCTTTCGCGTGAGCTTGTCCGACCTCCGGCTCCCGGTGGAGGAGGAAATGATGTGTTTGTTGAAGGCTCCGGAGACGGCCTATGAACGTTTGTAGGAGGAATCCGTGCTGCCGAAGTATTCGCCGCTGGTGAGGACTCGAAGAAGCCGCTCTGTGGTCGTTGGCTTCGCGGTGGACTATACGGAGGCGGAGGTAGTGGTGATCCTATGGAGACTGGTCAGCAAAGCCGGCCAGGGCCAATGCGAATTTGGGTCAATAGATACCTTGCTCAGGGAACTGATGTGATTGATGGGACCTTTCGGACCCGGCAGCAGGTGAAGCTATCCATTCTTGTGGATTATAAGGCTGTATTGCGCTTGCAGGAGTGTGGGCAGCCGAGTGTAAGTGCGATGAGGACACTGCTGACAGCGGCGTGTTGACCTGGTTGTGGTATGCACCCAAAGACTGAGTTAATAGCGGATTGAGACCCTGGCGCAACCGGGTTGGATCGCGAGGATTGTTCATTGTAAGCCAAATGGCCACCCGCTGAGCTGAGCAACTCCCAGCGAGGTCAGAAACTTGAGATGGTTGTGGACTTGGAGTGACACCGGAGTCGGTTCGAGGAGGTGAGGACGACTTAGACCCTCACTGGGGTTAAGGATACCTCAGCCAGCAACTTGCCGACCTCTTTCGCACTTCTTCCACTCTTTACCAGTCCATTCAACTTGACTGATGGAAAGCCAATCTCATGTCGAGAAACACACCGCACAACCGAGAGGACGGACAGGCAGCCGGCAGTAAGGTCGTGTCACACCTAGGAGGGGGAGGGCGCGGCTGAAGCGAAAAGGGAACAAAAGTTTGGGTGGGAGGACGCAGAAGATAAAAGAGATGGTCATGTCTAGGTCGGGTCTGCTGCAATGTGGTCAACCTCCTGCATAAGAGGTACATACATCCCACCCCACGTACAGGAGGGTACCGGGGTTGCTGGCTCGCTCTTGGCTCACGCTTGATCGCCCGCCGACAGAACTGCACCCCTGTGGCACCCCTACTCTTGGGGGGCCGAGATTCAAGACATTGGGGTGAGAAGCAGGAGGGGCATGGAGAACAGCGGGCTCTCGGGAGCACGAGGAAACGACAGGAATAGCAGCCGGGTCCCGGAGCAAAAGCGCAATGGTGGATCTCAAGGCCGGGACTAAAGGCAGTTGATGCTCGGCGCTGAGTTGTTGCAACTTGCAGCAAACATAGGGACTAGCTCGTTTCCCGATTTCGGTGCAGACCACATACTGTGTATGTACCTCATAGCGGGAACCGATACATGACAGGGTATTGAGCTAATTCGAAGGGGTGCCAAGGTATAGATGGGTACGAAGTACGTTCGTCCATCCGCGAGGGGCAGCACTTGCTTGCTTGCGGCATGGGGTTGTGAAAGCGAGCCGGACAGCAAAGTGTGGAAAGACCAGCAACATCCCATGTGGCTGTCGCGACTGCATGACAGGCCTGCAGATGCCGACAAAGCTAAGGTGCTGCTATCCGCGTTGCTGTTGTCTCGTCTCAGGTCCGTCGCTGCAGTTCTTCTCTGGCTTTCTTCTCCCTCTTGAGAATAATGAAATGGCGTGGTACTGCTACGACCATCATCGGCCGGAACGGCATACTAGAAAGTAGGGAGGCATGAAGCTCGGAGTCAGGGTCGCAGTACTGAGCATTGTCGACCCGACATAGCAAGCGGACCTTATCACGGTACACCTGAGCAAAAGACAACCAACGAGAAGAGGCCAGCATGGAACATAGCATACGCAAAGCTCGTAGCGACCTGCCACGGCCCAACAAGAGGAAAAGATGAGTGAGCATCGCGCCAGGGTCCGGTCCAAAATGGCCTGTCATTTTGATGGGGCCAAGAGAAGAGACTCGTGGAGACGTTGGTAGCCGGCCGCATCGATTGGTTGGTTTCCTGGTGGGAGGTCATTCTATTCTTGGAAGCATACTTAGACCCTGGCTAGTCAAAGAGATGTCTGGGGTTGTGATTGGTTGATGGTGCTGTGAAAAGAACGCGGAGGTGATTGTCGGCGCTTAAAATGCCCTTCGATTTGCTCGACAGTCTGAAAGACTTCCGTTGCTCTTCCGGCCCTACTTCCTCTCCGCGGCCGCCGCTCGCCCGATGAAGCTGGACAAGTGATTCGGTTGTTGGCTGGCAGCCCTGAAGGAAAGCAGGCATTAGCGTTGAGCAAGCTTGGGTCCTAGTCAGGAGCCAGACCTCGGGAGTCTTCCTCACCGACTTGTTGCTTGTTTGGAACTTTGGCCGTCTTTGGAGTTTATATCGGGGTGGCTGGGCCCTGTCCTGTAATCGAACAGGACTGAGGTACCAGATAGCTTCCACGTGAATGAAGAAACCTCCTGTGGATACGTAAGGTTGCGGGGTTGGATGCAAAGAACAGGCATGGAAGTTCTAAATATTGCTCAAGGCCCGTTTGCTGGGAACCAATATGGCTTTGCTGAGTATCCGAGAACTGGGAATCAAACGTACCGATGCCGTCGAGCATATTTTGGACTGCACGATCTTGAAAAGTGCATCGATCGTCTGGTTCCTCATTACCGTGTAACGAGGCAACTTGGCAAGCATCGGCACTGCAGCAACCGGACGGTCGAGCAGGTATCATCCGTTGAGATCCCGTCCTTAGGCCTCTTCACGGTGACATCGTGTGAACGCAACGGTCAGAACGCAATCACTCAATGGCATCGCGGACTGCAGATGACCCTGCCCCATATAGCACGGAAATAGTAGGCCAAGAGCGGACGTTGGCCGCGCGGGGGCGACCACATCCGGCTTCTAGAAAATGGCCTGGAAGGCACTCAGGTTTTGCATCGGCTCGCCGCCTGCAAGCCAGCTGTTTCATATGCCACGGTTTGGTTTGAATGGAGAGCAAGTGGTGTTTGCCGTTCCGTGACCTGGACTTGCTTGCAGCTGTGGGTGCCGTGAGCGAGACCTTATCGAATCATGGCTTTCTTTTCCCGTTCGAAGTTCCAGATGATGAAAAAGATGTATGTAGATGAGTCGCATTCGGATTGATAGAAAGACTTTGTGATAAATAGTTTGCCTGATGAGCCGTCGTCTGCAGTCCCACGTATCGGCTCCGATATATCTCGTCTAGTTCATCCAAGGATCTGGTACAACATGAGGAGGAAAGAAGAAAGCTGTAGTGCAGCGACGCATTTTGCACTTTGCCCTGAAACTAGGTATTGCCAGCTGAGATAAGAAAAAAGGAGTTGAGTAATCCGAACCGAGCATGTGGGCTCGTCTTTCCGTGGATTTGTGGTACGCAACATTGATCTGGACGAATAATGAACATGTGCAACTTGCAAGACTGCTGAATGAGCAGCTACAATACCATGGCAAGCACAGGCCATTCTCGGTCTACCAATTTGGTGACCTTGAACAGGCAGGTCGGGCACGAGCAAGTGGAATGGAAGGTGGGGTTCAGCCGCAACTACGGGCAAACCAATCGGCCGACGATTTACCGCCCAGCCCACCTGGCAGCGGAGAGGCCGTCAGAATTCTAGAGCTTTCTTTCAAAAGAGGTCCCGCGCTCAGATTTAATCCCATCTTCCTTTTCTTTCCATGCGCAACGCTTCCTTGGACATGACACTCCAACGCGCCAATCCGCACTGAGGTAAGAACTGACCCCCAATCTCACCCCTTCTTTATCTACCCCGCGCCATTTTTCTTTCCATCTTCTCCCAATATGATGATACACCAGCTGGCACCAGTCATAGAGTGATTTGTACTCCCTTATTGATGAAAAACGCTGCGGTCTATTGACCAACCACTGATCCGGGACAAACCGACAATTTATTTGTTTACTTCTTCAACCTACGAAACCTCGCGACGCATTTACTCGTTCCTTTTGCTAACCTTGCAATTGGAATCTTTTACAGACACCCATTTCCTACCTCGCAGCCTGAATCAGAAACCGAGTCACCGCCGACAAGATGGTCCTCCACAACCCCAACAACTGGCATTGGGTCAACAAGGATGCCTCGGCCTGGGCGAGACAGTACCTTGAGGAGAGCTTGGCGAAAGTCGAGACTACCGATAGCGGTGTCACGGCAAAGATTAGCAAGGTTGTGAGCATGGATGGCGACGTCGACGTTAGCCAGAGGAAGGGCAAGGTCATCACCATTTACGATGTTAAGCTCGTTCTAGAATACACCGGTAGGTCCATCAATGCAAGCACATGTGTTTCACATCCCGTAAAAAACCTCGTTCAACCGACTTTCTCTGCCTGACATTGTACCATTTTTGTGAAGTCGTGTGTTCTGGAGCCTCGCTAACGTAGCGCAGGCACCACTGCCGACGAGGCTGAGGTCTCTGGCACCATCACCGTCCCCGAGGTCGCCCACGACACTGAGGAGGATGAGTTTGTGGTGGGTCTCTCTCTTGTGAAATCTCTGCATCGTCAAAAGGCCACCCCGTTTTACTGAGACTTTGCCTGCGTGATAGTTTGACATCGACATCTACTCCGACTCCAAGGAGAAGCAGCCTGTCAAGGACCTCGTCCGCTCCAAGCTCGTGCCGGAGCTCCGCAAGGAGTTCCTCAAGCTCCCCGGAGCCTTGATTGCCGAGCACGGCAAGGACATCCAGCATGCCCCCGGATCCAACCCGTCCAGCGGTTTCTCGACCCCGAAGTACCAGGCACAGAACACGCCGGCCAAGTCCACCACTGCCTCGACCAGCGTCAAGGGTAGCTCCGGCAAGGTCGTCAACACCATGACCCTGACCGACACTGCCGAGTTCCGCACCACGGCCGAGGAGGCATACCAGACCTTTGTCGACCCTGCCCGCATCGCCGCCTTCACCCGCGCGCCACCCAAGGTCTTCCAGGGCGCCATCAAGGGCGCAAAGTTTGAGCTGTTTGACGGAAACGTCACGGGCGAGTACCTCGAGCTCAGCGCCCCCAAGAAGATTGTCCAGAGCTGGCGCCTGAAGCAGTGGCCCGAGGGCCACTTCTCCAAGCTCAGCATCGAGTTTGACCAGAACGACGTCGACCACGTCACGCTGATGCGTGTCAACTGGGACGGCGTCCCTGTCGGCGAGGAGGAGGCCACGAAGCGTAACTGGCAAGAGTACTACGTCAACAGCATCAAGCGCACATTTGGGTATGTCTCCACAAGTCACATAAATCTTGCCGAGATTACATTCTAACGTTCGTTGTTTCCTAGATTCGGCACCATTCTGTAAGCGTTGAAAACGTTTGAAGACGAGACTTTGGACACTCAGTGGCAACGTCAAGCCAAATTTCTGCCTGAGAAGTGAAAGAACTTCCTGCAGACGACTGGCTGACACGCACAAACGGTATGGAGAGTTCTGCGGCATGCATCATTAGATCCTCAGACTGGCTTTACAAGCCCTGAGTAGCTGGGGCGTCTGAAGTTCCCTTGGGTTCAGCAGCCCCAGGTACGAATTAGACGAGACACGTTGAAATGAAACAAAGACAAACGTTGAAAGAGCCTCTATACATGCTACGTATTTTGATATGCTATGCCTCATCCTAAGTGATGTGAAATCTATTACACCGTATCCTAGTCACCTCAATCACATAAGTCTCAACTTGCAGTATCATCCCTTTCTGGTCGTTACATGTTACATTAACACTACACACTACGTATACAAATCTTGTATTACGGAAGGACGAACCCATCAGGCCTTGGGCGAATGCCTCTGTCGCCCTAGGGCCTCCACAGACGGCTGGTCTCGTTTGACGTTGAAGTCGTAATTCGACACAAAAATATCTGCCAAGTTATCCCACAGCCCCAAATCGTAGAGGTTTTCGACATCCTTCAAATTCCACACGCGCTCCCACTCGCCATCGCCAGGCCCGTGGTCTGGAGGCGGCATCCCGTCCTCGGTCCTCGTCAACACCTGCTGCGTCTGCAGCGGCCAGCGCGTCCTCTCCGGCTCGAACCGCTTGTCCTTGACGCGGTTCACGGGCATGCTCCGCTTGAAGGCGCAGCCGTCGTCCATCTCGGCCTTCCAGTCGGACCATTTCAGCGACTCGTTTGTCGTGGTGCCACAGTAGATGAGCCAAAAGGTGTAGCCCAGCAGGCCCCAGACCAGCGGGGAGGTCATGGCCGCGAGGAGAGTGACGGCGCCCATGCCGACGTTGTCCTGCAGGGCCCAGCTCCAGATGAGGAGGTACTCTTTGATTTCCATGCCCTTTGGCGGCCACAGCGCCCATTGCGGGTAGTTGGCGGCGATCTTGTTGGAGAGGAGCGAGAAGCCGAGAAGCCCGCCGTACGAGGTCAGGACGGCCGTGGAGAGGAGGAGCAGGACGAAGTAGTGCTGGTTCTTGTAGCCGACGCAGCCGTTGATGAAGATGCAGTGGTGGTCGAGTTTTGCGACGCAGCGCTTGCAGATGCTGCAGTGCTTGGAGCGGGGAGGCTTGATGAGGTTGCAGGTGCTGCATTTCTGTCCGGGGTAGAAGATTGAGTAGTCGTAGGGGTAGAGGGACATGTAGTAGGCATGATTCTCGGCCGTGATGTAACCCGGGTCGGCCATGACGGATAGGTACAGGAACCAATAGGGGAAGAAGATGACGATGCAGCCTATGATCTTGTGCAAGAGCGAAATCTGGGGCCACGCTCCCGGGAGATATAGGTATTCCGAAACAGAGAGGATGAGCAGGAAGAAGATCTGGAAAGCGTCAGTCTGGCCTGGAGTTCGTTGAAAATGTAGCAAACCCGGACACTTACGACGACGGTAGGGTGCCGGTCATGCATCATGAAGTTGCCAAAGCGTATCATGGAGGTCGAGAATCTTCCTCCCGTAATGAGTTTGTCTACAGCGAGGAAGCCATTTGGGATATGGATCCACATTATCCTATGCATCGTTGCAATTGGCGTATGTCTGCCAAAATGGTGAGTTCATGTTCCTAATGGTGAGATGCCTCTGTTCACCAGCCAGTGAACAAACATGATGACGAACCTCAGAGCCGGTAGTCGGCCAAAAAAGGCGACGAAGACGGTGAAAGAGACAGCCAGCACGAAAAGTGCCGCATTCCTGAGGGCGCCCATTATATCGAAACTAAGTGTTATGACTTCTTCCAACACATGGTCTTGAAAAAAACTGAAGTCTAGGTATTCCGGTAGAGATGGCGACGTTCCACTTAGTCCTAGTTTACAGTACTTCGGGCTGGATGTGCCGGCTGAGGCGGGTAAGGCAGACGGATGACAAGTCCACTATCAGTCGCTGTGGCCGGTAGCGAGTGGAGAGGGCCTGAGCCTTGAGGTGTCAGCCTAAGGTAAAGTAGGCACACGGTCCTCGTCAATAAGCTAGGTACCTTAGCCAGCAGCAAGGAAGGTTTTGAATAATTCAAGAACTTGGCGATATTTCCACAGTCATGAGCGAAATAGAGAGACCGTTCAGAGGAAACCGACAGTTTAGAGTGAGAGCATGACACTGAGGCTTACCAAAAGTATCGCTGTATCGCATATAAGAGGTCATAGCGCATTTTTGGACAGGCCGTTTGCCGTTACTATATTGCATATACCCATGTACCGTTTAGAATACATATCTTAACGCATAGAAGCAGTTCACACGTGAACACGCGGCACCCTCCCTTCCATGAAAGCGCGTCTCCATTGAGCACCTGGGTGCCTCCTACTAATACGTCAGATGCTTGCAGTATTGGCAGTGCACTTGCGCGGGTCACAAAGACGACGCTGCATCGCGGTCCGTGTCAATTAGAGGCAACAAGTTCATTTCAAAGGATGAAGGCACTTGGTTCATTCCTGACGTCTATTCCTAACGCTCATAAAGGAAGGGCATTTGGAAGTGCCCTTCACCCACGCCTTTCAAGGCCGAATTTCGACTTGAGCAAGCGCGTCATTTGCGCGATCCCTCACTTTTGACTGGCCGCTTCATCGTACCTTCTCGGGGCATCATTGCGATTCTCGACTTGACCAAGCTTCTTCAAGGCACGCTATCTCTCTACATGTTGTTGCCCGTTACGATTTTCACTCTCAGCGACAGCAACACCTATTTCAAGGGCTGAACAAGCTTGAGTAGCTCGCTCGTGTCACCAAGCCAACCTTTGAGTTTTTTCAGCTACACTTTTCATCTTCTGTTGGATATGTCGGCAGGCGGAATCACTTACGATGGAGTGCCCGGCGCCCGCGGCACTCTATTCAAGGATCTGAAGTTCTTTGTTTCGCTTCGCGTACCTGGCAGGGTGAGAATCCTGGACCTTATCAAGGTAGGCAATCACTTCTGGTATGCCAGGCGTTCCGGAAGCTGACTGATGCAGCAAAACGGCGGCACAATTGCGAAATTGGAATCCCAAGCGGATCACTACATTACCTATGATACCGGGCATAAACCAGCTGGGTCGCTCGATTGGAAGTTTGTCACAGATTCCGTCGACAACGGCGCGGTACAAGAAACGGATAAATATGAGATGCACCAAACCCCCATAGCTTCGCGTCCTGTTGGTGGCTCTCGTCCTGCTGGCGTCTCCCGTCCTGCGGCCAAATCAGCCAATTCTGCCCCTATTAAAGGAACCCGCACACCGTTCAACGCCGCCGACGATGAGAGTCTGGCCAGGTGGGTGCTTTCGCATGCGGCAAACAAAAAAAGCGGCAATGAGATCTATCAGACATTCGAGGGAATAGTGAGTTCGGTTCTCGAGGTATACTCTTCTTACTGTCACTGAACGGTCATAGAACAATCGTCATACCTGGCATTCTTGGAGAGATCGATGGGTAAAGAAGTTATCCAAATTGCCTCCGGCTGAGCTTGAGAAGATGGCAGCTAATGCTCCGGATATCGCATTGCCGCCGCCACCGGCAGCCGCGACTCCTTCCAAGCGATCCCAAGCTACGCGACCAGCAGTGAAGAAAGCGCCTCTTCTGGCTACCCCAAAAAGTGTCTCGCAATTGCCTCCGGCGAAGGCAGCGGTCAGGCCGAGCTCTGCCACTCATCAGCCAGCCGTCAAAGCGCCATTGACTCCAGCGAACAGAGCCAAGTTCACAGACGCAGAGGACGACTTGTTGATACGCGAGGCAGGCAGGTTTGGAGGTACACCCGACACCAAATTCTTCAAGAAATTCTCAGAAAAGGTACGTCTGATTTTCCCCGTAGTGATAACGACTCTAGACTAAACCTGAGTAGCATTCCAGTCATTCAGAGGGTGCATGGAAACGGCACTGGACACAGATATTGGAGCCGCGACTTCGGGAGAGCTCTAAGGAAAGCCTTGACGAGAGCGGACTCTTGCCTGAAGAATCCTCTACAGTCAAAATAAAGACCCGACCGGACACAGCTCACACCGGCGAGCCAAGTCGACAGATGGAACGCCCACAGGACGAGAGGCCAACCGAATCTAACAGCCAGCCAACGGAGACTTCTGAACCCAAGGCCGTCTCATCTGGTGCAAGTCCCGCCAGAGAAGAAATCGACGAAGCGGAACAGTCACGAGAGCCAAAAGTCGAAGAGCCCCAAGCTGTCACGAGACAGGATTTCTACGACCAACTGTGGGCCTACCGCACATTCCACCATATCGATACCCAAACCAATCCCGAGATCAATGATCAATCTATCGACTTGTGGCTATTATGGCAAGCTGTTGGAGACCAGTACCAGAAAGGTGCGGTCGAAACCGACTGGGCAGCAGTCGCAGATAGATTGGGCTTCCACGTTGAAAACGCTCAGTTGATACAACAATGCTTTGCAGACCACGTCGCCGGCTTCGCCGCCAGCGGTGTGTTAGACGAACCTGACGTAGAATCCGAGGACGATGAGGTCTCACAGGCCGAGGATGAAGACCTCGTACCAGATGTGCCGCTGGAACCTCCACAGGTACAACAAGCGGTCACCCCCGGTGCTTCTAGAAAGAGGCAGGCAATCGTTGTCGAGACGTCTAGCTTTCCGTCGACACCAAACAGCCGGAAGAAGCGACAGCGCCTAGGCCCAGACGACGAGATCCCATCGACTCCCGACGACAAGCTAGGCCTCGCAAGCTTTGACAACCTTGGCCCTAGCCCCTCGCTCAGTGTCAAACAGTGGACGGCCAGCAAGGAGCAAGTTGAGGGGGCCACAGAGAGAGACGTGGAGGAAGAAGAGCCCGAACAGAATCCAGCTGGCAAACCCCGTCGTTTGGAGCCTGAAACACAGGACTTTGGCTTCGATGATGCCTTCAACGCACCTGACAAATCTCAAGACAGTATCGAGTTCGATATTTCACCGTCACAACAGCTTTTGGGCGAGGAAGAATCCGTGACCCCTGTGCCTTTGTCCTACAAGAGAGATAAAGGAAAGGGGGTCGACCGGAACCAATCACCCACTCTTACACCAGTTCAGGAGTCGCCCGCCGAAGGGGGGGAAGAAGAGGGGGGAGAAGAGGAGGAAGAGGAAGAGGAGGCGGAGGAGAAAGGAGCAGAAGAAGCAGGCGAAGCCCCGAACGATGCCACAGACCAAACCATGACCGACTCTCAAGAATCGACAGATAAGACCGTCGAGCTCCAGGACCTCATGGACCGGTTCGTCTCGTTTGGCTATCCGCGCAAGGATATCGTCTTGGCGCTGATGGCTACTTCGCTATGCACACCGCTAGCCACAGATCTGGTGAAGTACTTGAAGGTGCACAAAGACCTTCCCAATCATTGGGAAGGAGTGTGGACGATCAACGATGACAAACGGCTGAGACGTATCGATGCTGCTGGCTCAGAGGGTGGCCCGGTGGATGCCAAGATCCAGAAGTATTGGGATTACCTCGAGTCGAAGCACACGCGGATCCGTATCGCGCAGAGAAGGAAGTTTCTTGCTTATCTAGATGAGACCGGGCAGAGCTCTCAATGAAGTAACGGCCGGGATATGTCTCTTCATCCGCCTACAGATCCAAGGCATATTGATAGCGAGTAGTGTGCCATTAGTACCAGACTTTTTGCAACCAAAACCATTCATCATGACCACATCTTGAGCCAATATATCTCTGCCATCTATATTAAATGTCCTGTGAACCGTACACTGTCGTCTTGAGATCGTCGCCTTATTCCTTCACAATCGAGTACCCATAATGCCACCCTTCTTTCCTCATATCCTCCCTCACCTTATACGCCCCCTCAGCAACATCCAACAGCCCCAAGTCGACCTCGACAATCTCCATCGCCTCCTCGGCACCCAGCTTTCCAAGCGCGCCGACAAGCGGCATCGCAACCTGACTGACGCCGCAGTACCGGACCCTGGCCCCGCCCTCCTCCCGAACCTCCACCCCGCCTCCGCCCGCGGGCCCGCCCGCGTTGACGAGGACCACGGCCGCCGTGTTCTCAAACGCCCTCGTCACCATGACGTTCTCCAAGAAAACCCGCTCCGAGTCCCGGTTCACCACCTCTGTCGCGCCGTTCCCCGCCCCGTTGTCGCGCTTGTACTCGTCGGCGAGCCAAAAGGCGGGACAGACAATGATCCTCGCCCCGTCGCGGATGAGCTCCCTAAATGCCTCGGGGAACGCCAGGTCCCAGCACACCAGCATGCCTGCCCGCCCCAGCGGCGTATCAAAAGCGCCGTGCGGTTCGGGGCCCTTTGTCAGGTGTGGCCTCTCGTTGTGCCACAGGTTCTTCTTCTGGTACCGCCCCAGCACGGCGCCGTCGGGACCGATGAAATATGCAACGTTCAAAAGGTCCAGGTCGTCTGCCCCCTCCTCGCCGTCCGGCTCCACAATGGTCCCCGGCACGATGGACACGCCTAGTTCCTTGGCCAGGGCCTGATATCGTTCAAGGTACGTCCAGGACTGCGCGCAGGCGGATACGAACTGAGGGTGGTCGGGGACCCATGATGTAAGATGGTACTCGGGCAGCACGGCTAGCGAACAGCCCTTGGAAACGGCAGTGCGGATGTAAGTCTCTGCCTTGGTGAAGTTCTCCTCTGGCGCGACGACCTGTGATGCTCATCAGAACTCTGTTTCTTCCCGCTGGTAAGAGGCAGAAGTTCCCCCCGCCGCAGCCGCAGGGAAACCTCGTGAGCCATGGCGCATGAAAAAGGAAGCGCG
Source organism: Colletotrichum scovillei (assembly GCF_011075155.1). NCBI lineage: Eukaryota > Fungi > Ascomycota > Sordariomycetes > Glomerellales > Glomerellaceae > Colletotrichum > Colletotrichum scovillei. The sequence goes on from NW_023336263.1 coordinate 2,118,523, forward strand.
GGAGCTAGACTGGGCTAAGCATTTTCGATGAGGGGTAGTCCTAGACTTACTGACCTTAGGGTGCATTTGAATGAGCGCGATCTTGACCTTGTCCGCCATCGCCGCTGTCTTCGTCTCGTCTTGAGTTAATCCCGCAGCTTCAAGACGGTCGGGTGTTTGGAGACAACGGCAAAGTTTGGCTAGCGGTCGGGGTCAGGCTATGAGGAAAGACAGTAATACGCCTTCATGCACTTCCCCGCAGTCAGTCTGCCTTGCACCGGGATATAGGCACACAAGATAGCAAAAGGGGAGATGAATGGATGAGAATGATCAAACTCCGGTTAAAAGTGCATAGTACCCGAATAGGCGATTTGCTAAGTTCATATGCGAGAAATGATGTCAGAGGCAACCGTTTCCCAGTACTAATTCCCACCGATTGCAAGGACCATAATCCAGTAACCCATCCGAAAAAACAACGAAAAGCAAGAAGGAAGGTAAAAGATAAAATCACAAACGCCAGAAACAATTTCGCCCTGCCCAGATGTCATAACTTTGTATGTGTTTCGATGTGGAGATTTATGTCGAATGTCGCTATCGGTTAGCAGCTCTCAAGTCGGTGTCGATCCTCGGATATTGCGTAGATCTAGCGGCAGGTCTCTGGAAAGATGATTTGGGGTCGCCGTGGAAATGGAGGTCTTGTTCATGGCGTCAACAATCGGGGATGTATGCCGATCAGCCTCGAGGATACCCGGCGAAAGATATTTGGCATAAGATACGACAAAGCCAGCGAGTTCGCCTACAGAGCACGTAATAGTCAGTATCCTTTTCATGCAGAGTAATGTGTCATATCCATACCGAGCGCAATGAGCCCGAGGTTTCTCACTGCTGATGGCGGAAGACCGTAAGATCCCATGAGCAAAGACGCGGCTGGGCACGCCACATATGGCATCCAACTTGTCCAACCCGGTCGATGGAAAGAACCGCGAACTTCTGATGTCGATGAAGCCATATTGTCAAGTGTATCCAGCAGGTCTTCTGAAATCTGGTTCACGTGTGAAAGCTTATCAGAGTGGGATTCGTATTTCGAGGAAATGTCATCGGTAATGTCTAATAGTTTCTCCAATCCCTGAAAGATGGTCAGCGGCAGGTTTGATTCTGTCAGAAGGCTTTCTTCACCAACCTTCTCAAGACTATCTTGCCGATCAGATAATTCAATAGCTCGAATGTGGGATAGTTCCTATTCGAAGTCAGTCCAGAAAGCAAGTGGTCGGTCTCAACTTGCTTACCAACTGGCCATGAAGGGATGTAGACGATGCTATAGCTGTTGCGAGAGCAGCCATGACCGCCGCGACCTCATTCCCAGTTCGTTCTTTGAAGTCTGTCAGTGCCAGATCATGCGATGCTGCAACCTCGGCGTTGCTGCTAAGGACCGTTTTGAGGAGCACCGTCAGCAGCTGTTGCAGGTTCTGGGCATCCTCGAGGCCGCCTCGCATCGCAGAATTAGATGCCTTTTCAGTCAGTTGAGTTGCAGTGCTCGGGAATGAGTATGGTGAACCGACCTGTACTATCTGCATCACGTCCTGAGAAACAAATCTGTCCAGGTCTTGTAAGCTGTTTCGCAACTGATCGATGTCTGGGTTCATTTGGCGGAGCTGCTCTGTAGTCTCGGCTGCTCTCAGATTGATCGCATGTAGGTGGGCTTCAAGCTCTTGTTCAACTCCCTCAGACAGTTTGGAGAGTACTTCGGTGAGACGTTGATATAGACGAATGCTCTGTGCTGCAGCAAGATTAGAAATATTCCCTATGTACGGAGGATAGTGTTTACCTTTGTCATTATCTACGCGAGCAGCCTCGCAGAATCTGAGAGCCTTATGACGGTAGCTCACCCAAGTGTTCCACGCAGAGTCGGACTTGGCTAACCCCGAGAGACACGAATCTATCTGCCGAGGTGAGACGTGAAGCTGAGCAACTTTGGAGGTCGGTAGATTAGCTAGAGCACGTTCTCTGAACGGCGCACATCCAGACGGAATGACGAAACTGCCTCTCTCCAGATCACAGATAGCAAGACTGGCGGCATAGGAGTCCACAAAGTCACGAATTTGTCTGCCGCTGTCGGTGAGAACGGTGGCGTCGTCTTTGCCTTCCAACAGCTGGCAATTGTTGACCAGGAGTCGAGCAGCGATTCGATGGCAGAGAGGTTCCGACTCGAGTTCTTGGAGCTCCTGCATGGCGACGGCGTAGACATTCGGCAAGCGTGATGCGTCGTGAACTACAACCGAGGGGTTGACCAAATGTTCCTCCACAGACCGGGGGGTGTCTGCTCTCCTTTCGACACCTCCCCAAGAGAAGGCTTCGACACCGTCGATCCATGCCCCAATTGACAGCAATCCCAAAAGGATTTTCGGCACGCTGCACCACATTTTGTCGCCTCCGCCGCCTTAGCGTTGTTTGTCCCGGGTTGAAGTGAGTAGAGGGAAGTAGAGGGACTAGGGACGGGAACAGACAGAGTTATGTTGCAGCCAGTGGGATATGGCGAGGCGACGCCGGGTCAGATGCAAGGATATGTGAGGGGAGGAGATGAGTGGGTGTGAAAGAAGGTTGCGAGTTTCGGCCGTAAGTTGTTGGACAAAGACAGTGGAACGAAATGAGGCAACTTCTAGAGTTGGGAAGGGACTTGACATGGGATTGAAAATAGAGAGAGGAAGGAATGGACCGTGGGATCTGGTGTTTGGTCACCGGGAAGGTGCCTTCCTCAACCTGTGGTTCTCTGGTTCAAAAGCGGAAAGAGCCAACTACCAGTTCGCGCCTTCCCATTGACCGTGTACCCCATGACGAGGCAGAACCATGGTGCCTTCCATTTCACCACTGTCCGTTCCTGCAGGAAGGTAGATTACCTAACTTGCTGCCTTCAGTCTTATACATAAGTAGGTATTCTTAAAAGATTGTTCTTGGTACAAAAAGGCGTAATGAACTTGAGTCATGGTGAGAATAGGTGGGAAGGGACGGAACCGGGCGTTCAAGGGAGGAAGTGTTTGAGCTACATCAGATCCATTGGTGACCTCGGAATGAACCTGAATTCATGAATTGGAAGTCGTCTGAATACAGCAATGCGCACTCTTAAGAATACGATTGAGAATTTTACCTGTTAAGATGATTTGGTGAATGAGGATCTATGAGGAATTGATCATCTAGGATCCTTAATGTAATATGAACATGATCAAGCAGTCGGCAGCATTGAATGACATTCGAACAGAGATCCTGAAGAAACAACACAAATCTAGGCTAGTCCGCTACATGAAATAGGCCAGGGAGTGGTATATAACGAAAGATATGACCAGTAGTCAAATCGGCGTCTTATTCACTAGATTTTCAAGAGAAAAGGCAGGGTCAGTGTGCCCTCTAAGAAGCTTGCTTCAGAAATAGTCTAAGGGTGACCTTAGTCGTACTATACGAAAGGCCTTTCAGTCGACATCACCACCAACACAGTCTATATAAGAAAATCACTATCCGTCATCCGGGGCGCGTATTCTTCAGTGCCTCGTTCCGGGCTGCCGTCAGGAACAGCATGAAGAACCAGGGTAGCTCTAGAAAACAGCGAATTTAGCTCATGAGTATGACGAGATCATATTGCTATCCACTCCGAAGTCTTTCGCCTCATTGACATCGCATTGCCTGGTGTTATCATTTGGTCTTCAGTCAAGGACGGACCGTATAAATATTGTGTCCCAATTGTCCCAGAAAACTGAGCGCCGAGACAAGGAATTATAACGGCTGTTGGCCTTGAGAGTTATACGCTCAAAAACTTTGGAGGCTGTAAGCTGGGGTTATTCTCGACCGACAACAAGGTCCGACATCTCGATGACTACGCCGAACAACTGTGACCGAAAGAGACCCAATCCGGGTGCCTACGTCTAAGACCCGAGTCCAAAGAAGCATCTTTACATGGATAAACGGCTTCCCTCTAGCGACCCTGCAGGAAGTAGTGCGTCGACCTCCCTCCGCTCGGATGGATTTTCTCACTCCAGAGACTACTCGCTGCATAAGGAAGCCTGTCGTGCGCTGCCATGCATGTCTACGAATGTGCGTCTGACAAATGGTGTAAGCAAACGGCCATCCACATCAGCCCATTCGCGCAGAAGCTCGCAGTAGCGGGGTTCTTGGAGAAAACTTGAAGGGGGGAAAGGGGGGGACGTCGACCGGCAAGCCACAAGCGTACCAAACATCGCGACAACATGGACCTCCTCGGGGAAGTGTTCAAGGTTGTATCCCGAAGCGCGTTCTCGCATGGAACCTGCGAGATTTGCAGAGGGACATACATACTTCCCTCCTTTCTTGTGGTTGGAAAGAAACAAAACAGAACACCGAGGTGACTTTCGACGTTTGACACCCTGAGCAGATCACATATCAAAGAGTGACAGTGCGTGATAGGGCCAGGATGGGGGGCTTATGGTACCCCGGAGGAGTCAACAGGGATCTAGGGTCTTTAAGCATCATCAGGAGCCCAGTCCGCCCCCACCTTTTGACAACAATCTTTACTGCTCACTGCCTTGGTCCGCACATTCATCCTTACCAGAAAGACTCTCCTCTTCAGGGAGCAGAGAGATAGAGAGAGCGCGCGCGTAACATGGGAGAGCGCCTGAGGTAAATCTTGATGTGCTTACAGCCAAGAGATGACAAAGATGCCCGTATCCTTACCCACCGCCTTTTCGTGAAACCATAACCGTAGACAATATTCTTCTGCACTTAGCCGGGTAAAGACCCCAACAACCGACCGTTTGATAGGTTACACATCGAAGGGCCCACCAATCCCGTAGTTCTTCGCCGAAGTGACGTCGGTCGTGGCCCACTGGGAACGACGGACATCGGTGGCATGCTCCCAAAGAAGCTGACGAGAAAGTCCAAGTCCCGACTCCCGGTCTCCTCCCCCCTTTCCCCCTCCCCTTCCAAGCTGTCAAGTCACCCTGCAGAATTCTGAAATGTGATGTACCGAGGGGCTTTTGCTCTTCCATTGCTACCTGCATCTCGATTCGTCATTTCCAGTACCGCGGAACGCGGCAAGGCGTCCGACGGGGTCTGGACCACACGGTATTGGTTGCACATCGGAAAACGTCAAATATTTTCCTTCGCCGAGAGAGGCATATATTGACTTCCCGTTGATCCTGTTGAGTCCTCACTTGTCTGAAACTACCACTTTCGGTTCAAGAGCCAGCATTACTGGTGTTCAACAAGAACTCGCTGAATTCTTCTTTCCACTCCCAACACGATCGTTGTGTTGCTTTATTACCCTGTCAGAGAAACTCCTCTGAGCCTCTCCCCCACGGATCCAATGCCTTGAAGCTCTATCTCGGAGTGCCTTTTCAGCCGAAGCTTCCTGCTGTTATTAGACAGCCCGCGACCTCAGAGTCCGAAGCAGAGTACACGAGAAGGCAACAGAGCAATTCATCCAAATAACTGACTCTAGAGTCACGGTGTGAGACAACAACTGTCTGAGAGAGTCGAGTCATCTTGAATATACACCTTTCAGTTTGTATGCAAATTGCACTGGAACCAAAACTGCGGGCATCCAAGTAAATTGATCACGCTGACCGGCAAAAGTAGCAAAAACCAACACCCACGGGAACGAGGGAGCAAGTAGCAGGCCACAGTGTCGAGAGTCAAGATCCAAAAGATGTGCACGCTGTATGACAAGGAGTGGGCCTGCGGCCATAAGGGCTTTCATAACATCGTGTATTGCGAGAAAGTAGGCAAGGGCTGTAAGGGACCGAGTGCCAAACACGAGACGCTTGTTGAGACCAGCGTTTGTAGTGATTGCGTCAGTCGAGCAGCTGACCCCAATCCTCAACAGCGCTGAAGAGTACTCTCCGAGTGATTTTTTGACTCGAGTCACCATCAGAACCAAGCTTGGATAAGGAGAAAGTTAGTTGCGCAGGGAGAATGAATGTAGCGGTTACTGATCATTCGTGGGTATTGTTGATTGTAACTAGCAACTCTTGGTAAGATGAGCAGCACCATGCCAAAGTAGCTCGCCACGATGTGAAGCCGCACTTGATCCGCCACCTAGGTAGTCCTCCGTCTTTCGCCCGTGTGAAGTTTGCCCATCCTGCGAGACCGATCACGCCTCTCTTACAGAACCATTACCAGCCATCTGGCTTGACACAGTACCAGTAACCCTCGAAGATGTTGTTCATTGAGCAACCACGGAGGCCGCCAATGGCCTGGTTCAGGCCAATAACATCGGCTTTGGTGATGTTATTTTTGGAGGCGATGGAGTCGCACGTCTCACCACCTGTAGCTTTGTAGAATTTGACGCATTTTGGCCACATTGGCTCGAGGTGAGGGTTTGGGGTGGAGATGGGGCTGGCTGGGATAGCAACAACCGAGGTCGAAACTAGGAGGATGGTGGCGATACTCGTGATGAACTTCATGTTGACCGTAAAACGAGGGCGGATTAATGACTCGGGAGGTAAGGCAAAGAAGAGGATGGGTTGTGTGATTCTCTTTGACACTATCGAGAAGTTGAGGAGGGTGTATTTATACACTCTGAAGGACTGATGTCTGAGGGACGGGAACCGATGCTCTCATTCACTACCGTGATACCAGCGACTCTGCCGCTCCTAATGCTCTTTGACAGAAGTTCGCATTGTCCAGCGATGGCCGACAATTAAATGCAGATACGAGCATGAGAGCTTCTGCACTTGCAGCAAACTTGATTGGGGCAGCATCAAATCGAACAAACTTATATGATAGAAAGCCTGTCGACCGACGACGGGACGCAAGTCGGGGTCATGGGGAACGCAAGGGAGGAAAAACAATTAAAAGATGTATTAGGAGAAGTTCTAGACGTCTTTGCGCATTGTTGACTCAACGGCGCCAACGATGTTTGGGGCATTTTGTCTCGACCGTTCCACGTGGGTGCCGCCGCCACAAACGGTTCTACCACCAAGTCTTCATTAGAATTGCGGCATAACCGTTGCGCCTGTCTGTTCGAGGCAGCCTGAAGTATTTTGGCAGGGGGCGGAACAGGGCGATGAATGCGACGGCGAAGGGGAGGAGCGGAGAGTACTCCGTAGAGTTCCTGACGTTTGAGAACTTCCGCGCCGGTCCCGCCCCGAAGAGCACGGCAAGTATGTATGGATTTGGGGAACGGCGAATCACGGTCCTGCTTCAATTCAGAAATGGGACAAAAATGTCAAAGGAGGGACGAGAGGTGGTGGACAGTTTTGACTGGACCGACACCAATTCGGGAAAGATGTCTACGTGGTAGGGGAATTTTTAGGGGGGCACGGGGGAGACCAAGCCAGAAGCAGCCGGACCCTAACGGAGCGGGAAGTCTATTCTGGGGCCGACGCTCGGGCCAGCTTGCAAGGCTGACAACGAGGGCGCGGTGTGGTGGGGCCGGATTGACGCACATCCAATGAATGACCCCTGTACTGGAGCTCGGCGCCCATCGCACGACTCCCCTCCAGCAGCCTCGTTCATCATACGATTGTCAAGATGAAGTGGTCGATTTTTGATACGCTCAGCCAGTGTGCCCCGGCCACTGGCAAATTCGATGTCAGGCCATTCCTCCCGATCCTGCATCGTTCTTTCCCGCCCAATTGCCAAACCTTTGCACACTTTTCTGCCGGAGTAGTTTTTTTGCCTACTCGGCCGCCCTGGCCCGAGTCAATTCGAGTCAATCCCCCCCTCCCTCACGGAATCCGGCGCGGGTCACTTTTCCTGTCTTTGAATATCAGCCGACTTTTGTCTTCGTCCTTCCGCTACAGAGCTCAAGCTGTCTCCTGCGAGTCGCGATTCTCGGACTGCTCTCCTACGAACTGCCGCCGTTTCCAACAGCACCACCACCACTATCAAATCACCTGAACCGCTCAACTTTTTCCTCCCGCCTCCGTAAACCTCCTGCAGTCTCCCACAGATCCCCTGTTGGATACGTAAGGTGTGACCAGTCATTTTCGTCCTTGCCTCCACATATTCCTCTCCCCCAACCCTCAACTCTTTTCTCGTCCTTCCCCGTGTTTGATGGATCTTGTTATTGTCCGTCCCCGTGCTTCTCGTTTGCCTCCTACGCCCTCACAAGCCTACTCGCAAAGGCCAAACAATTCTTTGAACGATTCGAACCTTTGCTGATCTTAATAAGCGAAACTCCCGCCTTGACTGCTGTCTATTGCGCAAGCGACACACTTTTGACGGTACACGAACGCGAACGACCGTCTCTGCTCATCCACTGCGTCCTGCCCTGCCTCCCCTGCCAAAGCCGACCCCGACGACTGTTGCTCGCTGCTTGTCCCCATCGCCTTCGCTGCCATTGAACGACTACATTGCCTTGATTGGCTACACGAGGTCGTACGACTGACCATCTTGAGTCGCCAAACTCTTTCACCGACCAAGAAGCGTACGAGGCCCGGGCCTCAACTGCTTAAGGATTATTCGGCAAGCGATCGAGCCGCTGTACATCCACTCTACATTGCATATATCGATTTCTAGATCGACGACCGCCGACGTTTCGGGGGCCGAAATGCTGGCGTTGTGATGGACCCCAACTTTCTCAAAAACCTCGACTACTTTGCTGTCCCCAACAACCAAACAACAAACTCGGCCGAGCAGACTGCCGAGTCGTCCGCCGCAGGTGCTGCTAGAAATGCGCCAGACAACTCCTTGTGGGAGTCCTTAGGCGGCGACCCTGCAAACTCTGAGTCGACGTCCAATGGCCCCTCTGGTTCGTTGCCTTCCTTTGCTCAGGCATCGCCTGCCAGCACGAACTTTGGGCTCGGCTCCATGCCAGCTCAAATGCAGTTCAACCATGGTGGTCAACAAAGGAATCCAGGCTTACCGAGCCGCGCTGCGCCGAACCAAGATCCCCGGCGGAGAGATGGCCATGCACGGAAACGGACCAAGGTCGATTCGGAGGCTGCTGCATTGGAATCGGTCGACTACTGGATCCAATTCGACGATGATGAGGAACAGAAGCTTGGTGGAAGCTTTGAGATCGACTTTTCAAGGCGTAGCAACCCTACCCCGAATTACCGGCCTAGGTAAGCTAGTTTGAGCCAAGGACAAATTACTGATCATAAAAAAATAGCTAATGAAGTGACATTTGCTAGGCCTGCTGCGAATCGCCTGAATCCCATGTCGACTACACCTGGCCTGGGTGCAGGTTTATACACCAACCCTGTGTTCAAGCCAGAGGACTTCATGGATGACGCTGCCCTCGACAATGCCCTTTCGGATGACGAGGACTTTTTGGAATCAATGAACCTCGGCGACCAGCTCGGGAAGATTGATTCCCAGCCGCCTCAGGAAGTACCACCTAGGGAGGGCCTTTACTCAACACCCTTGAGCTGGGAAAAGCCTGCGCCTGGGCTAAGGATGAACCCCCTTTTTGGGATGGGGGGAATGGGTGCCATGGGTGCGCCTATGCTTGACCCTGAACAGCGACGCTTGCTAGCAATAGCGCTCAACACGGGGCGATCTTCAACCAGTCTGGGATCCGGCATGGGGTTTGGTGTCGGAGCAGATCTTGGTCCGGAATTTGCGAGCTTGGAGAACTTCGATGCTACTATGGCGTCAGGCAGCATGAACGACCCGGCCAACGACCCCGAGCAATCGGCTCCTCACAAGGGCAAGCAAAAGGAAAAGGCTCCCATTAAGGAGGAGCCCGGCACCCAAAGGCCGCCAGTGTCACGGAGCACCACTAATGCCACTGGCGTATCCGAAAAGTCGAAAGACAAAGTCAAGGCTGGTGATCGAACGGCACACAACGACATTGAGAGAAAGTACCGTACCAATCTCAAAGACAGAATCTCGGAGCTGCGCGACGCGGTGCCGTCCCTGAGGTCAATACCTGAGGAAGGAGGTGGTGAAGATGCTGAGGTTGACAGCCAATCGCAGCGCGGCCCCAAAGTTAGCAAGGTAAGCTGGAGTGTTTTCCCCTATTTGACAATCGCGAAATCATTTACTTACACTCATCGGTAGGGCACCGTCCTCACGAAGGCGACTGAATATATACACTATCTAGAACGAAGGAATAAGGCCATTATGCGTGAGCACCAGGAACTCGCGAGGCGCCTGCAGGCCTTTGAGCAGCTCTTGAGCGCGCAGGCTCGGCAGCCCTTCCCCATGCCGAACTACAGCAGGACGCTGTTCGATCCAAGAGGTTTCTGTTAAAAGAATCTTCCCCCCTCTCATCACATGACGCATTACGATTGCGAACTGTACATATTACGTTTGTCATGGGCTGCGATTTGCCCCCCAAAATATACGATTGTGGTCAATCTACGAGGAATGAGTAGGCATGTTAAGAATAATCACAGGTTATCAGACCTGCAATGAAATGTTTTACTGCGTTCGGAATCGAATGGAGCTCTTTGGGGAATGAGAATATGGGGTTATTGACCACTAGAGTGATTCATATGCCTGGTGATGTGTGGGGTCTGAGGCTTTTCGAGTTCAGATGAACTTTGGTGTGAATGAGTCCAGGCTCGAAGGCAGTGGCCCCCTCGAAACAAGAAGTGTCAGTCAAGGGGAAAACACAAACTTCTCGTTGGTTTTAGGATAGTCTTCCAAGCTACCGTTGCTGCAGTCCTGAATGAGGATGCGGAACCTCCTGAATTCTTCCCGTCTTTACGTGTTATAGTCCCTAGCCACTCTTGAAGCTGATGACATTACCACCCGGCAAAGAAATCGCCAGTGACGGCTAATCCAAGAATTCAAAACCTATCTCAATGCTCAACCTCACTTTAGTCAATCAATACTAGTTGCTCCAGGCGGATGGTGAACGTTCAACCGTCACTGAAATAGACGGCTACCTGCCGAACGTTTCACACTGGCCATCTACACCGCGATGATGATGATATCATGTTCTTCTGGATCAGCCGACCAACATGGCCTTTGATCAAATCCTGCAAGTAGACTCGGTGAGTCGGTTCCGAGGCAAACAGGGACAGTGCTATGACAAGGAGCAGGCCCCACCAGGCCTGTGCCAGGTACGTGCCTTGACGAACTTTCCCCTTTGGCCATTGAAGCTCCGGTAGGAAGCAAGGGATCTGATACCATCTGGTGGAGAGAATGCCCATACGGGATGTCGGCCTGACAAGAGACTACGCTCCAACAATATAAGTGTCCTATCTCTTACGACTGCTCAGGTGGACGAAATGGGGCGATGGTCAACCAGCAAAAGCGGAATGGCTTCTCTTTGTGTAACGGCACCATTCTATGGTGCCACTTTGGTATCGTTACTTTGTTGTTACAGCGATGGATACACGGAGGTTTACAGGGTTTCACAAATGTTGGTACACCACACCACACAACCCGTCTGCACAACCCACCCTCTTCTTCTGCTCTAGTCTCTCAGAGCCTCAATATCAGCAACCTCCTTCACGGCCTCCGTCGTCAGGATATACGGCGACGTCTCGTCCACGCAGATGCTATCCTCGATCCGCACGCCCATACCCCTGAAATGCTGCGGCCACCGGTCCGTGTCCGGGACGTAGATGCCCGGCTCGATCGTCACGCAGTGGCCCTTCCTCAGAGGCGTCCGCCGTCCGTAGCCGGGTACGTCGTGCACGTCCAGCCCGACGTAGTGCCCGACGTGATGGGGGAAGAGCACGTCGACGTCGCGCGACGTGACGCCCTCGAAGCCGAGGCTCTTCAGCTGCTCGAGCAGGCCCGCCGAGGTGTGCTCGTGGATCTCGTCGAGTGAAAGGTCGGCGTCCTCGCGGCAGAGCGCGACGCTGGACCGCTGGACCGTGAGGACGGCCTCGTAGAGGTCGCGCTGCGCGGGGGAGAATTTGCCGGACGCGGGCCAGGTGCGGGAGATGTCTGTGATGTAGGTGCCGTACTCGCCGCCCGCGTCGACGAGGAGCATCTCGTCTTGGGGGATGGTGTTGTTGTTGACGACGTAGTGGATGCAGAGGCCGTTGCGCCCGCCCGCGACGACGGGGACGTAGGCCGGGCCGTCGCAGCCGTCGGCGGTGAAGCGATAGTCTAGGAAGGCGTGGAGGTCTTTTTCCTTCGTCCAGGACCGGCGCATGGCGTCCGTGATGACGCGGCCGGAAATTTGGCCCGCGCGGCGCATGTTGGCGATCTCGGCGGGGGATTTGATGGCGCGGAGCTGATTGATGACGGGGTAGAGCGGGATCCGGACGGAGGGGAACCAGGACTTGTCCGAGTTCATGAGGCTGGCTACGAGCTTGCTGCTGCCGTTGCTGGCCGAGTTCTGTTCGTTACCGGGCTTCGGGATGTCGGTATAGACCCGACTCGCGCCCTTGAGGATCTCGGGCAGGCAGCGGTCGATGCGGGCAATGTCGTCGGCCTTGTCGGCGTTGAAGATGTCGATGGCGGCCTGGACGCCGTTGCGGGCGCCCATCCATTGTTCCGCGACGGGCTCCTTTGGCCTGGCGAAGAGGTGGAACTCGTAGTCGCCGTAGTCCTTGCCCGTCTTGCGGATGACGGCGACCGAGTCGCCCTCGTTCCAGCCGGTGAGGTAGAGGAAGTTGGAGTCTTGGCGGTAGGGGAAGAAGACGGCGCCGGAGCGGTATTTGAGGTCCGCGGCGGCGAGGACGGCGACGGCGTTGTCCGGGAGGCGCTCGGCGAGGCGGGCGCGGCGGTCGTGGTATTCTTGGGCTGTTATGCCTGGTGTGACTGGAGGCGGGTGTTAGTTTAAGGTATAGGTTGAGGATGTAAGGTTTCTTTGTTCTCATGGGCCATTCCTCTGAGATTCACTTGAAGGAGGTAGGGCAAGCATGAGATGGAATTGTATATGAGTGAGAATGGTGAGAGTGGACTTACTCTCTCCAGCTTTGAGAATGTGAGGGTGAGTCTCATGTACCGGCTGGCCGAACTGCAGATCGGCGGCAGAGACGTCGGAGTAGGGCCGGAACTGACGGCCGGCGACGGCACCGGAGGCGGAGGGTGGTAAAGGCCGCCGCCATGGCGATGCCGGGCGTAACCGCGGGACGGCACGGAGGGCGCGGCTCACCGGCCGTGAGACGTTCATGACCGGGTATTGTCACTTGTGATGTGAGTGGTGGGCGTGAGATGAGAGAGAGAGTCAGACAAGGGAGGTTTGAGGTGGATGCGGAAAACGGACGGGCTCTACGGTTCGGATGAGGTCATGACCGGAGGTGCTAACCACAAGGTACGGACGGATACGGTGCAGGAGAATTTGTGAAGGTGCCTGCTCACTGCTGACTCGTCAATGGCGAGCGCAAGCGGATTTTGTGAGACGGGGTAACCTAGATGCTCCCCCCCTTTTAGGTATCGTGCCACAATGACGAGTGGATGAGAATTTGCAGTGAAAATGAGAGCTTGTGTATAAGTTATTTTTATGTATTTAGTGAAGGCATGCAGGCCATGTTTTGCATCTGCATGCGTATTATTATACATCCCATAGCTTATTCCGTCCAGCCACCCTGCTGCGAATCTGTATGGACATGGTAGCACGTATACTACCTGTATCTGTGTAAGGAGTACATACTGCGTAGTACTTGTAGTGTATTATGTCAACTTTTCAAGGTTCTCTGAAGCGTGAAAAGATACCTGACAAGATGCGGATGCCCGCCCGTCAACACATGGTTATAATGGTCACTGTCGAACACATTGCGTAGGCAAGATGCAAGATGCACCGGGGAATGGACCCCAACATGGCCCCAGAAGCAGCAAGATTTTCTTATTGTTTTCCCACACTGGCAGCTCCATCCAATTTCCATCGTCTGCACGCCTGTCACCTTTATCCACCCGCAGACAGCCTGTCGCCTAGCACCCAGGTGCCTTGCCCGAGAGGTTGTTATTGTTGACGGGAGGTGGGCCTTGGGTTCTCTTACCTACCTTACCTGAGGTACCTAGATTAGGTAAGGATCGTAAGGTAAGGTAAGGTAGAGAGGTTCACTAAAGTTGGGGACCTTACCCGAATTATAGCGAGCTATGCCTGTACTACAGCGGCTGCATCCACTGTGACCGCTGACTGGCAAGACGCGCTGGGCCAAGCAAATTTGGCCGGTTGCTGGAGAGAGGTCTGGCCCGTGCGTGTTTTTGGGCGAATCCAACTGGGATTAGCGCTGTTGTTCCCCTCCCAAACTCGTCAAGCGCGACTTGGGTCCTGCCATGGGTCCTTGGGTAAGCCCGGGGGGCCACGGTCTGGTAAGAGTGGACGACGGGGGTGCAGCCTCTCTTCCCAGTGTTCCCACCACACACGCACACACACGCACACAACACCAACCACTCTCTTGATTAAGAAAGCTCTTTCCTCTGCACATTCACCACACACCTCTCAGGTGCTGCCCTTCACGACGACTCCGACGACGATACCCTCCCCTCCTCCTCCTTTCTCTTCCGCTCGTGTGGTCTTTTGCAACTTCTTCTAGGCTCAAATTCTGTCTTCAATGTCTTGGTGAACTTGTCGACACGGTCTCTGTTGGAACGCGTGAGCGACGTGTAGTAGCCTCCCACGTCGCGTGCTTGTCCACAGAGCAGCAACCCCCCCGCCTCTCGCAGCCACCACAACCACCACCACAGATACTCACGTTCTGTCTCGTCCTCTCTCTCATTTGCAGCGCCTCCGATCCACTCAGACCCGACCGATAATATTTCAACAGCCTTCTCACATCAAACATATTGATTGGGCATTTTTATGGCAGCCATATCCCTATCACCGAATCCCATCCCTCCTTCGGCCATGTCCACCAGACGAACGCCTTTGTCTAGCAACCCCAATGTGGTCAATTCACCCTTGAGAGCCGCTTCTGCTCTGGCCCACGCCAAACAGAAGCGCTCTCATGCCAACATCCAACGGGAGGAGCTCTACGCCCAGCCGCCCCCGTTCAAGAAGCAGGTTGTCGAAAATGTCGGCTCGCGTCAGCTTCGGTCGCCCTCAAAAGTCACAAAGGCTTCCCAACTTCCCCAGCGAGTCGGCCGTCCCATAACAAAGGAACGATCAACACACCACGATGACTCTAGTAATGTCGAGAGGATCCGCCAATGGCAGGCAGAGTACCGCGGGAGGTTTCCCAAAATGGTCTTTTACTTTGATAGTGTCCCGGAAGACCAGAGGGCCAAGCTTACCCGTCAAGCCCAGTCTCTTGGAGCCGTATGTGCAAAGCTTGCCAGTCATCATGTTGTTGGCTCCTATCCACTGACAACTTCTTGTGTAGAGAGACGAACGATTCTTCTCCAGTAGCATCACCCACATTGTGACCGCCCGACCGATACCTGCGCAGGAAGACGTGCAAGCTGCTGCACACGACGCCGAGCTCGAGGAGCAGCCTCAAACCATCAACCCTTCCCTTCTCGACCGGTCTACCGACGCACGAAGACGTCTCCTGCTAGAGACGACCTCGAGGCGAGCTCAAGCTCACGATGACAGAACCCGGAGGACGAGGTCAACCCAGAGCAACGATGTTCTTCACAAGGCTCGGGACATGGGGAAGAAGATTTGGTCGGTGGAGAAGTTCCAGAGGATATTGCAGTTTCTGCTGGAGCCCGACCCGCATGTCGTCGCGGCATATGGCGCCAACCGCGATTCTGCAAGAAACGTTGGAACAAAGAAGGCTACGGAGGAGCCCGGTCTGCTGCAGCTCTTGCAGCATGAGCGGCTGAACGGTCCCTCGGATGCTGTCACGAGCCGGGAAATGATCAACTTCAAGGGGCCATATATCTACATCTACGACATCGACGAGAAGCAGAAGCCTATCATGGTGCGGGAGTATCCCAAGGTCAACAACAAGTACCACGGCGAGTGGCCCCAGTTCAGGACTGTTACCGAGGGCCGATGCCCATTTGTCGAAGAGCCAGAACCCGTTGAACGGCCCAGTAGGAAACCGTCAACGCAGCAAAAGGATCCGAAGGAACACAAGGAGCGTGTCGCCAAACCTGCGGCCGAGGAGAGCCCGTCTCTTCAGCCTCCCGAAGTGCCTGCGCCAAAGGCAGCCATTGGCAAGCGCTCGCTTTCTGAGATGCAAGAGGGCCAGAACAAGTTGCGGGCTGCCATGAAGCCAATGGATGTGTTCAACCCTCCCAAGGCCGTGGTATCAACCCCGATTGATTTCGGGCGGACTCAACATGCTTTCACTGGACGGACCGGGAACGGGCGATTCTTGGCCGGCGAGCCCGTCGCCTCTGGATTGCAGCCTTCGAATGTGACTTCAGCTATCCGATCGAATATGATCTCGTCTACCTCTGGTATCAACGGGGCCAAGGCCGGTACGAGTAAGGAGGTGCATGGTTTGCAACGCAAGGTGTTGCAGCGGGGTGCGCCCGTTCCCCAAGACGCCAGCTCCCGGCGGCTCACGGAGATGTCTCTGGAAGCGACATCTACTAGATCTACTAGTGTTTCTCGAACCACCAGCAGGCGTATGGAGCTCATTGAAGAGGACGCCGAGAAGCAGAGCTCCAAGCTCTCAAGAACCAGCTCCAAGACCCAGGCTCCGCCTGCTAAGAGCAAGCGCGACCTGAAGCCTGGCTACTGTGAGAACTGCCAGGACAAATTTAAGGATTTTGACGAGGTATGTGGAGAGTGGGACTTGAATAATAATACTGTCACGCTAACAGCTCGAAGCACATTCTCACACGCAAGCATCGCAAGTTTGCCGAAAACACTGACAACTGGGCCGAGCTGGACGACCTTCTCAGCCAACTAGGCCGGGTTCCCAGATACCGATCTAAACACTCACGCGACGACGAATACACGGACGACTCCTTGTAGACCAGGCCAACCCATGGACTCCTCGTCATGTCGCCCAACACTTTGACACCGACTCTGCCCTGCTTCCCAATGTTCTTCTCGATCCCCCACTTGCCGTTGCAATGCACGGCGCATTGTCATCATAAAGCTACGGATACGTTCCACCGTTGTGGAATCAATGATACCAGTAGACTGTCCAACATGAAACCATGTTTGGTTTCCGGTCATGTTTATTTTCTCTTCACTTCGTCTTTCACTAATAGGTCGGCTCGCATTGATATCATTGCATGCACAGTGGCGTTTGGCATGGATTATCTTATACCACGACGGCTCAATTTTCCATTTTCTTTTTTGGCGCGGGCAGGGCGGCGGCACATTGTCGGCCATCAGCATCATTATCACCAGAGGCCGTATATGCGATAGGAGGAGAAAGTAGGACGGCGCGTCTTAATGAACCACGGTGTAGATATCACATTGAACAGTCTATGCTTGTGTATACTGTACGTTGAACACGAAAAAAAGCTGCATGGTTTGGGAAAGTAGGATGCTGCGGGTGTCGTGAAGCAGCCCGAGTGTTTGTGTTATTCAGAACAAGGCGTTGAGGATAATTCAAGCATTTCATACACCCCCTCGTATCCTAGATGAATGTCATCGTGCATTCCAGGCTTTGATTATGTCACCGGGTCAGTTTGGGGACCAAGATCTATTAAGTGTCAGATCCTTCGAGCACGCAACGAAACTAACAAGTACATCAAATCTCCGGATTCCGGGGGTGCATTGACAGCCACGATCTCGAAGTTCAAGAAGCTATTGTGTATTCATTCTAGTCTCGTCACGAGAAAGGCACCGGTCTGCGTACCAGCGGTCTCGCAAGCGGCCCGAGCTTGGTCTAGATAGGGAGGTTAGGTAGGTAGAACAACACAAAGTTACTTATTTGAGGACCACTTTGGTTCCTGAAAATCATCGTCTCCGAAATGAGGTGAAGCAATGGGAATTCCATAGCGATGGGGCTTGTCATGCGAATTAGGTTTCGACGATGCGCAAGCTACATAGCTCTTTGAACCGGACGGTTCTCTTTTCCCACGCGTTCGTTTTCTCGGTTACACGTCAGGCGAGAAAGCTTCCATGCATCTGCGTAGCCTAGTGCTGCGCATTCCGCGTGCCGCACCGCGCGCTGGCTTGCCCCACCACCCATCCCACGGGCCTCGTTCAGTGGGGTGGGATCGACTTTTGTCCAGCGGGGCCCTCAATGGCGGGGGTCATGGTACGCTTTCAGGCGGAGAAAGATATCAACTAGTCTCTATGGCTCAGTCGGTAGAGCGTTGGTCTCATATCCATACATATGACTCTAGATCATCTAGAGATATCCAAAGGTCGCAAGTTCGAGCCTTGCTAGGGACAGTTTCTTTTGCTTTTTGGGGTGTTTGTGAAGTCGGTTTTGTGTTATCTCGTTGTTTTTTGATGGTTTGATGTAGTTTATGTGGTTGGTCGGGTATAATTCGTCTTTTTGTCTATGACTCGTTGGTTGCGTCTGTCTTTTTGAAGCACGACCGCTCATCCCGTTCAACTCTAACAGATACACACCATATCATGCCATGCTTGTGTTCTTTCGAAGAACGCATTATTTCACGGCCAAAATCAGTCCATATGTAATCGTGTGACTAATTAGAATATGATTCTTAAATAGTCGAGTCGACAAGGAAGAAGAACATGGTGATCAAATGCTTGGGGGTTGGCTCAATTTCACCTTGAGTTGAGATTAAGACGGCTCATTGCCACTTTCGAGTGCGATGTATTATACTGAAATGCACACATGGACTATCCGTAAAAACTTGGCAGCTCATTTCAGTGCTCAGGATTCAGTGTCAAGTACTCAATACTATTCTACTTCTTCTTATTTCAATGGAGCTGGGTTTAGCCAATGTCTATCCTATATCTAGAGGTGACGAGCCAAAGTCACCGCGAGACTTATTCCTCCCGCTTCCTTTTCAGTCTTTCTTGTTCTCGCGCATTTACCAGCGACATCGGCAGGTACCGGTCATCAAACGAGGCATGGCTCAAAAAGCCACGAGGCCACGATCCGCCGTCAGCCGGGGTTTCGGAAATATATCTTTCAAACCCTCCGTCCTCTTGAAATAGACAGGGCAGTAGTCTCTCAACGACGGCGGCCTGGCGAATTGCCTCGTAAATCTTTGAAACGCTGGTACCAATCGTACTGGACTGCTCTTCTCTAAGGCCCTGGTGAAACTGAACTTGCAATTCCTGGCGCACGAAATCATGGAGCGCGGCAGCGCCTCGGCCTAGGCCTTCAGGGTACGTGTAGTTCGAGTTGGGGTTGTTGGACGGGTCGGCGACCCACGCTTCCATGGTTTGCCGGAACTCGTCTCGGACGGCCAGGACTTGTATCAACGAGACGCAGCTAGATCCATCGTGGGCTAAGGAGTCCATGATGTGGGAGGCGGCTTTGGACGCAACAACCGAGCAGCGCTGGGTGTGGCTGTACTTGTTTGCCCCGTACCACCACACTCTGACCAGCTCGTCCAGAGCAGTGGCTGTCGTCGCTGTCTCAGTCGTCTGACCCTCGCTCTTGATGTAATTATCTGCTGACAATAAGGAGGCCAACTTCGCCATGGACGTTGACGAGGACACAGAGGTGAGGAATTTCTCGTGGTAGGCTCTCAAGTCGGCCGCCTGGCAACACACAAGGAGGTGAGCAGCACACATGTGCGATAGGATATCGACGGCCTCCATGGTACGGCGGCCTGAGAGGAACGCAAGGGAGTTGATGCCCTGGTTGTGCATCTCGGCCGACTGGACGTGAGACGAGACAGGATGCGCGAGCGCAGCCAGCTCCGACATGTAGGCACTCATGTTGACGTCGATGCCCTTCATGGTATAGGACTGATCAGGGTCTCCAAAGACCAGGTTCGGGTCGAGACCGTTGTTCGTGGCCGGATTGATCAACTCGGAGCACTGCGAGAAGAGCATGCGCCCGATCATCTGCAGCGCCGTTCTGGTCTTGTCCATGGCGGAGGTGATGGCGGTCGCTTGGAAGTTGCCTCCAGAGTACACGTCACCTGCGGCCACATCGCCGCCAACGCCTATGTCGATGACTGGGTTGTCGGACGTTGAGTTGAGCTCGGTTCGGATTTGCCTATACGCCAGTTGAAGGTCCTCGAGGTACGGACCCATCCACTGTGGCGCGGTTCGTGTTGAGTATCTGTCCTGCCATAGACCTTGGCCCGTCCGCTTCTTACCTTCCAGACCAGTCACATACTTGGATGACTTGAGGAAGTTTCGAATATTGTTGGCCACTTCTTTCTGTCCGTCGTGAGGTCGAATTCTGTGAATGAACTCATTGGTCCACTCGACGTTACCCAGTAGACACTCAGATGTGAAAGCAGTAAGCCCTTGGGCGAGGACTGCGAGTTGGTTCGCTTCGTGAATTACCAACGCAGCCAAGGCAGCAGAGGGTGCAGTCCCGTTAATCAGGCCCAAGCCTTCCTTTGGCTGTAGCTCAACAGGCTGTATGTCATATTGTTTCAATGCATCACGGGCAGATATGACTTTTCTGCTGGGGCCTGATCCAATGGTGACGGAAATGTTGGGATCCCCAATCAGAGTCCCCGCGATGTAAGATAGGGGCATCAAGTCCCCGGATGCCGAGATGGTGCCTCGCAAAGGAATCAACGGCGTGATGTCGTGACGGAGCAGGCTGAGAAGGGTCTCGATAACCTCCAGCCTGACGGCACTATGGCCGCGGAGACTTTGGTTCGCTCTGATTACGATAGCGGCCTTCACCCAAGCTGTGGGAATGACGTGAGACTGTCCATCTTGATCAACCTGACTATTGGTCATGTCAGAGGAGGCGATGATGGCGCTTTGGGTGTGCTGGAGCAGAGAAATTTGTAGTTTCTTGAGCTGTTCCGTCCGTGAGTCGGCGCTGCCGCCGAAGCCCGTGTTGACGCCATACACGACCCAGCCGTTTTCAATATGGTGGTCGAGGACGTTGATACTCTGGCGTATTCGGTCTCGAATCAGTTGGTCATCCTTCACGCGAGGAACGAGCCCGTGACGCGCTACAGCAATGACGGCGGGAACGTCGAGATACAAGCCGTCTAAGGGAAAGACGAAAGCTAAGCTTCCCAAGTCTTTGACATCCCGCGTTTGCTTGCGCACGAGCGTAGCATGTGTTGTTGCCATTTCAGTGGATTTGGGTGACCCTGGGGTACGACGAGATCAAGATCTTAAAAGGGGTTCGAAGTTCTGCAGGCAAGGTTAGAAATTGAGTTTTGCTTGATTAGAAGAATGTTTCGGAAAGGAAACAATCCAAAGTGCACAAAATGCGCCTTATAAATATGCTCATGACCATAATGGCAAGCAGCATCTCGTTCGTGATTGTGTGGCGTAGGAATAAGGAAGGTGAGGTGAATTAGAGATGACTTCTTACGGTTGTGTCACGTCCGCATGCCTCTCCAACACTACGTAGGCATGGAGAAGAAGTGAGAAGAAGTGAATTGCTACTAGTAGCCCGGCTACGAGTTGGTTCTCCGCGGCAGAAGGCGTGGTCGCGAATCACTCGCTCGCTCGAGTGTTGCTCACGGCATATTGTGCGCTCTGTAAGGTAATGAACGTGGCTTATGCGGTGAGAGTGATAGACGTCGATTCAGGGCTAGGCGCCTGAAGCCGAGGGTCGTTGCATCGATTCCCTGCATCTTTCTCTCCAAGTACGGTACTCTGTGATCATCGTGCATGCATGGTGCCAGATAGCCTATTTTCCAAACTTTTTGGCCTACGAGAGTATCGGATCTTGTGCTCTTAATCTCAGTCGCCTGTAGCATCGCGAGGCCCTGATGAAGTGAGGGTTCGAAATTGGTCTAGATAGTTCCGTTAGATATGTATGTACTCCGTAATTGATGGTGGGTGTGTAGTTGAATCTGGAGAATGGAAGGTTCTTGAGGTGCTTGAGGTGCCTGGCAAGCCCGCCCAGGGCGCACTCAGGCAGTAACCACTCACGGGGCCCCGGTCAACCACCTGCCAAACCTAGCACACAATGAATGGCCAGTCTCACTCTTTCATCTCCAACCTCACCTCCTTCCTTTCATTACGATCTATTCATCTGAACGACCTCCCTGTGTCTGATGACTCGGCTAGCTCAACACCGCTTTCTATTCTTATCCTATCTCACTCATCTTAACACTTCTCCAACCACGCATCCACTCTAGGTAGCAACGCAGCATCCAAAAATGGCTACCCCATCGTCGCCTGGCATCCCGAGGTCAGACTCGGCCTCACCTCCGCCTGCCACCATTCCAGATCGTCCAGCCTCTCCGGAAGTGCCACTCACCATGTCCGCCTCAGCCATCCTCATAGCTCAACCTCGCGATGTGGCCTCTGCTCTGAGCAGCGCAGGCGAGTATCCTTCAGACAAGGTCGTCGTCAAATTCAAGGCTGTCGGAAGTGCACCCTCGCTCGCTCGAGGGGTGGCCAAGATCTCATCTACCCAGACATTCCACACTGTCATCTGGTATCTGCGCAAGAGGCTCAAGCTTCAAGAAACAGACAGCGTCTTTTGTTACGTCAATGACTCTTTCGCCCCCTCCCTCGACGAGATTGTCGGTAACTTGCATAGTGTGCGTCCATGGAGCAGCTATTACTAATGGCAGATGCAAATGCTAACATGCTTGCAATAGTGCTTCAAAGATTCAAGCGGTCAGCTTGTGATTTCTTATGCTATGAATCCAGCCTTCGGCTGAGATTAAGTACGCTATTACATGGTATCCTATGGCTGAATAACGATGAAAATGCCTCCGCCCTCTAGACTCCCAAACACCGGTAATGCAGCACGAAAGTGACGCAAAGCAACGATCTATTAGCCACCGAACCCGGTCAGCTCCTCACAACTTTTCCAAAGCGCTGGTAAATTCGTCAAGCGCCTCCTTGGAAATGGGATAGGTGTGCTCGGGTGCAGGATACTGTCGGCTCTTCACCTCGTCCCGATAGGTCTCGATAGCACGAAGACTTTCGCTCCAGACGTCGCCGTACTTCTTGACGAACTTTGGCAGGAATCGGCCGGGAGGGAAGTTTCCGGTCATGTCGACCTGCACCAAGACCTGGCCGGAGCAGCCATTGCCGGCGCCGATGCCAATGGTTGGGACAGAAAGCTTTTCCGTAACAAGTGCTGCGACTTCAGCGGGAACAGCCTCGATGACCATGGCGAAAGCACCGGCCTCTTGTACAGCGAGTGCATCCTCAAGGAGCCTCAAGGCCCCGTCGGAAGTCTTGCCTTGCACTCTGAAGCCGCCAAGGGCGTTCTGCCGTTGTGGTGTCAGTCCCACGTGCGCGAGAACCGGGATGCCTGCGGACGTGATCTTCTGGATTGTGGGGGCCATCTCCTTGCCACCCTCGAGCTTCACGCCTTGCACGCGGCCCTCTTTGACGAAGCGGATGGCAGTTTCCAGAGCCTGTTCCGGAGCTATTTCATAGCTGCCCATGGGTAAATCGCCAACCTGAGTTTGGATCAGTACGATATTTGCAAATTAGAACTAGAGTAGACTTACAGTAAATGCGGACTTGGTGGCTCTTGCGACAGAACGGCAATGAAGCAGCATTTCTTCTACCACAACTTCGCTCGTGTCTTCCATACCAAGCGCAACCATGGCCAGGCTGTCGCCTACAAGGATAATATCCATGCCAGCATGGTCGGCAACGTGGGCACTGGGGAAGTCGTGCGCAGTCATGACTGTGATTGGCTCGCGCTTCTTGTACAGACTACGCAAAGAACCAAGTGTGACTTTCTTTCTTTGGTTTGCAGAAGTTGTACCCATGGGGGAATGCGAGCTGTGTCGTATCTGCAACGGTTGCGTAACAGCGGAATACATGGGTCGCATCAGAGACGCTGCTGTCGAGGGTCGCGTGCTTCTCAGAAGAGAGGCACACGACCTCAGACAGGTACTTCGGATTGTAGGAAGAGACATATGGGCAGACAAGTACCTTTTTGTCTTGAATATGAAGTAAACGTATGGAAGGGATAGGCAAGTGCAGAAAAAAATGAGAATGCAAAGATGCAAATTTGGTCGTGATGATGCTGGTGTTGTCAGTGTGGAGAGAGAAAGATTAAGAAAAGTTTGCGTTGAAGGGCGAAGCGCAATCTTTTATTATCCAAGTCATGATGGTTTTTGCTGCGTAGAATTGAGTATCTCCAAAATTACCGGTGGTGTTTCGTTCCCGCCGCTTCGCTGGGCTGGGGGTTAGAGATGGTAAAAGCGGGCCGATCTCACAAAGCTGACCATACAGGTGCCGTGCTGGACGCTTCGCTGGGAAAGTCCCTCCCAAGGTCCAGGGAACGGTGTCCGGTCCACCTGCGACCAACCTCCGTGATTGGACAAGGCGCCGAGGCACGTTCGGTGGTTCCCCCCTCCAGAGTCCATCGCCGTCTCTTAACGGATACGTACCTTTTGTTCTGGGAAGGGATTAGGTAGTGAGCCGTGCTGCGCTCTATGGTCCTTGTCCCATAGGGCGCCAGTACAACGCTGATCCTCTTCGAGGCCCGTTGCTGAGGTAAGTGAGCTAAGACCGAGGCAACTCTGCCTCGGGCCCGGCGGTTTCTGATCTCGGCCCTCCGCAAGGACGAGCATTGGGATGCCCAAAGTTTCCCTTGGCCCAGATCGGCTTGGAGCAAGCTGACTAGCGAACCCGAAGCTTGAGATGATGGCGCTCGCGTGACTTGACCTTTTGAAGTCTATTCTTACTGGCTTGGTCTTCAATATGGCCAACCGACACCGCTTTCACTGCGTATAAGTCCCCGCATACCTGGGTAGAAGGAAGTGACGGACGGCCGGTATCACGGATAGTCCCCCCTCCCATCAGAAGACGGCGTTTCCTTCCTGGCTCGTGACAGCGTACAACCTTGCCCACGACTGCAGTCCATCCGATTCGTACTTGCGTGGGATGATGGGTTGTTCCTTGTAGAAATGTCTCAAGAGATCTCGCAAGCAGATGATGTCGTTGGACGGAACGGCCCTTATGGTACTGGTCTTTCGTACAGCCTCAAGGACTTACATCATTCTTGCGAACTTTACTAGTCGGGACTGCCGGTGTTTGTTGGCTGATCCGGCTCTGGATGTCTAAGGTGAGTTGAGTTCAGCTGGAGCTGTATACTTGCGACCTGAAGCAAGACTGAATGTCGCCTCATAACCTGAGGAAATGACGATTGAATTCAGGTAAAGTTTTTCTGAAAGTACCTGCGGCTTTGTATGTAATCCTTCGATACTGGAGGAACATTTTGTCTCTCCAACATCGACCTTCAGTTTCGACATTGTTCCTGCGAGACGATTAAGGCTTGCATTGTCCCGCATGGCCTTAGTCATGTAGGAATAGGAGCCCAAGACAGGTGGGTAGTAGGCTCTAACACACAATAAGGGAACCTGTATGGCTGGCAAGATCCGCGCCTAGCCGCCTAATCCTCGGGCCCACCTTTCCTTATCGTCGCACTTATCACTCATGGTCCGGGATCGCCCACATCATCATTGCGCGTGACTTGGCGTCAGGAACCCGATCCGACCTTCTCCTCCTCTCTGTAACCACCCACTGCACTCCTCACGATTTCAAGACCAACAACAAGCGACACTCACGTATAGGACACCGTCTCTCAAGACCCCGCGGCGAGACCTCATATATAGGGGAACTTCCACACCAATATCAATCCATCCTCCCCCGCACTCGGCTTACAACAACTCTACCCCAATCGAATAGTCGTCCGAACACCCCGCGCGCAACCGACAAGATGAGCAGCCCACGCAGAAGAATCGAGACTGATGTAAGTCTACGATTCTACTGGAGTCTTTGTATGATAATGGTGCAGCAAGCTCACGCCTTTGTCTTTTGTTTAGGTCATGAAGTAACCTCGCCCCGAGTCACACCATACCTTTGAAAGCTCGCTAACCTGACGCAGGATGTGCGATTTGCCGACCGACCACCTCCTGCTTGATATACTGACCTTTGTAGGTTGATGAGTGACTATGAGGTTACTCTGGTGAACGACAACAGTACGTTACCCCCTGCTCCCAGCCCATATTTAGAGCTGTTGCGACTAACACCCCATGCAGTGTAAGACTTAGACCCATTCGACGACATCCTCCGATCCTAACACCACCCACCCAGGCAAGAGTTTTACGTTAGATTTAAGGGCCCTACCGAGAGTAAGCCCAATCAATACCTATGCATCAGTTAATTATGCTGATTCTCTGCAGCTCCATTCGAAGGCGGCGTCTGGAAGGTCCATGTCGAGCTTCCTGACCAGTACCCTTATAAGTCACCGAGTATCGGATTCGTGAATCGCATTTTCCACCCCAATATCGACGAGCTGTGAGTAGACAACATTCGACCGAGATGCATATGAACGAACGAGTGGTTTGAGAGGGAACAAAACAGAGCAAGGAGCTGATCCAGGGAAATGCATAGGTCGGGCTCCGTCTGCCTGGATGTCATCAACCAGACTTGGTCGCCCATGTTCGACATGATCAACATCTTCGAGGTCTTCTTGCCTCAACTTCTCCGATACCCGAACCCGACGGACCCCCTGAACGGCGAGGCGGCTGCTCTGATGATAAGAGAACCCAAGAGCTACGACGCCAAGGTCAAGGGTGCGTAGACGCAATAGAAGGCAGAAAGGGGTCAAGATATATTGCTAACAAGGGCTCAGAGTATGTCCAAAAGTACGCAAGCAAAGATGCCGCCGACGAAGCCGGCGCCGAGAGCGAAGATGATGACGACATGTCATCCGTTGGCAGTTTCGGCGACGATGACGAGGAACCCGCCGGCCGCCTCGATGACGTATGAAGCGCAGTCGGGAACTTTGAGGGAAACACGGCTAGAGAGAGCATTCATGGAAATGGCGTCGCAGGAGACTTATATCCCCCGGGTTGTGATTGGACTTGGCATTCTTGAACCCTACTCAACGTGGTCCTGCTGAGTGGCACTCACCCTCAACAGCGACCAGCATCGAGGCCGGGATTCTTCCATCTTTGTGTTTTAGGGACTAGGCAAGGGCATTTTTATGGGAATCAGCTTTGGAGTTTTCACATGAGACAATCGCGGATAGGATGGGGGCTTGATTATGATGATGACCATTGCTCAAGAGGAGTGCTATTAAAGGCCGATGGGGACGACGTGGGCGTGCACAGCATACATACCACCCCAGATTGGATTCCAATTTGTTCGATCAACTCGGACCAGTGGCTCTAGAAGCTATCAGTTAGTCAGTAACAGTCATGCAAACAGCAACAACTGCCCTCCGTGAATCCATGTGGCGTGTTATGGATGTGTCCTGAGTACGATGTAAGGGCGCATCCTTAAGAGCATATGCCAAACTGGGTCTGGGATATGGCGAGTGATGGCGTAGGGCGGGTTATTGAATCATCATATTTTAGTATTCGTCACTCGAGAACGCACCCTCGACTTGGTCTACGTAAACGAGAAAAAGCGTCTGTAGATACACAACACCAACGCCTTGGGAAATTCCTGGGGTATCTCTGCTCTAAATCATATCCGCTAAACGCCGTACAAACAACCCATGCAACGCTCCTTGCGAATTCAAAGTGTAGAGGAATTCCTTCTCAATCCGAATCAGAGTCGTACGCCACAAGCGACTTTGACGATGGTGTGTCCTGCTCGGGCTCAGTGGTCTTTGACAACTCCTGTTTCTGCTGCGCACCAACACCAGCACCATCACCACCACCCTCATCACGCTTCCTCTTCAGCCCCGGGATCCTCGGCGCCGAAGACCTCTCCGTCGCCCCCTTGGTCTCGACCAGGAACGGATCCCTCGCCATGCGCGTGTTCCCGACAATTTCGGAGACGATGGTCTCCCTCCTCTTGGAAGCGAGGACTTCGGCTTTGGGTGTTCCCTTGGGCAGCAGCGCCGCCTTACCAGCCGTCGTCTTTGTAGACTTGCAGTCCCTAGCCGAAGTAGAAGCCGCAGCGGAAGAAGTAGTAGAAGAAGAAGAAGAAGAAGGCGGCGCAAAAAGCGGCTTCGCAAAAGCCTTCAGCCCCGCCTCGTCAACCCCGTCCCCAACACCCCCAAACTCAACCAACCTCGCCCGCCGCGCATCCTCCTCCGTCGCAGGCACGAGCTCGATCCCCAAACTCATCTTATCCTTCAGCGCCTCGCCCACGGCGGCCTCCTTCTCGCGCTGGTGCCGTCCCGCGCGGAACGTCGCGCGAAGCGCCTTGTTGCGCGTGTACGGATCGTCCCAGTCCCGTTTCGCAGCGTCCTGCAACTCGTCGATGCGCTCCGTCGCCTGCGCGAGGTGTTGCCGGTCCTCAATCGTCTTCTCCAGGGAGGCGAAGGCGTTGCTGCGGAGCTTCTCGCGTTCTTCTTCCGTGAGGATGGCCATCTCCCCCTCGGCCGGAACCCTCCCTTCCTCGCCCGTGTCGCGCTTCTTGGCGCCCGAGACGACGACGTAGGCCGTGTTCTTGGGGTCCGTGTGGATCTCGATCCAGCCGCCGCAGTCGGCGTGCTTCATGCGGAACTGCCATATCGCCGTCGAGAAGTAGGACCCGATGCGCTTCTTCTCGGCGTTGAAGCGGACGCCCTGGCCGATGATGGTGGGTTTCGGGCAGGTGGCGCACCAGATGGCAAAGGGCATCTCGAAGCGGACGACGAGGATGCCCGGTTTGGAGGCGCGGGCGCCGAGGGGGTGTTTGCGGGCGAGGGCGTTGCCTGTTGTCGTGCCTTCGTGTTCGGGCGGGACGTAGCGTCCCATGTTGAAGCCTTGCATGTTGGGCGAGGTTGAGGGGGGTTTTGCGATAGGAGTTCGGAGGGAGGGAGAGGTTTGTGGGAGGTTTGGCTGGTCGTGGGTTGGTTGTGATCGATGCCGAAATCGTGCTCGTAGACGGCCCCGCGGGGGTGGTTTTTTGAAAAGTCGCGGCGGAGATGGGTTCCGGCGGGACGGGATAGTTGCCCCAGATTGGTAGGAATGGAAAGGTGGGATTTCGGAGATGGTGGGGGTTCTTGTTGCGCCGCTACCTTGGACATTTGGCGCCGGTTGTAGTGGGGCACTGGGGGAGCAGCGGGATTATGTAATGAGGCCTACCCAGGAATTCCATAGTACCTTTACAAAATGCCATCGTTGGCCTCACTTTGACTTTTACGTCGAGATCTATGCTATATGTTCTCAAATTCTCTACCGGTAGTTTGTGAACTCGTTTCTGTTGACAAATGTACAAAATGGACCTACGTGTGCCGGTTAGCCGTCTCAAGTAGCATCACCCGCATCATCACGCACTGCCAGCTGCACCTCACACTCAAAGTGGTCATTATAGTCGTGATTTGAGGGTCAGAACCACGCAGGCTGCAAACCGCGATATTGGCCTCTTTCTTGTTTCGAAATCTTGCCTTAGGCCGATAGTTACCGATCCCAAACTCAGGTACTGATAATTGAATGCTGACGACGTGAGATGTGTGACTTTTCGTTGCCAGTCGTTAAGGCGAGGCTGATGGCTACCATGTCACCATCGATTGCGTGATTTCGGTCGAGTGCGTGTCTGGATACTTGAGTGTGCTGGTTCCGCCGTTTGAGGCTCATGGAATCCCATGCTTTCTCTCAGCGGCCTGATGAATGCGGCTCGTGCCATTTCATCTCCATCTGTCTTCAACAGGCGTTACCAAATGTCACTAAACAGGTTAAATTGACCATCTCTTAGCCTAACCGACTAGGCGAGACATCAAGGTACCGTAACACGATACGCAAGCACTCAAGGGGCGTAGGCTAAGACCATCGCAAGACATCAAGGTATATATAATCTCATCAAAAAAGCTCTGCAATCTATGCTAATATGTAAGGCAAGGTATGGATCGCTCAACCTCCAAAAACCGATGCTACGACTTTCGTCCCGCTCAAAGATAACGGATGGTATATATCCCTCCCGAGAGTTTTGCGCCGACACCGAGTGAAACGCGTTGGGTTTTCCTTCTCGCATCATCGATCCCGACCAAAAAGCAAAAAAAGTCCGAAATATCATCAATATGAGGTCGTGGACGGCGGGCATCGCTCTCTTCCCAACTCTCTGACACAGCCTTTGCGAGGCCCGCCGCCCATCAACCAGTGGTATCCTGCAGATCATGATGCAATCCCAAAATCCTTCAAAAGAAAAGCTCCGTTCTCTTGGAGGGCATCTCCCGCTTGAGCGAGTCTTCGTCTCTTCGTGTTGTCATTATTCTCCCCTTCACAGCTTTAGCGATGATCCATTCATCGCCGCTGCACTCAACGCTCTTCATTCGGCCAAGCCTGCCATACCCGACGTTGGGGCGAATGTCTCGTACATCTCGTCATCGCTGCTGTCCACACTGAGGGGGCTCTGTGCGTTGCTCACGTCGGCGCTGGGCAGTCCGCTAAATCCTCCAAGACTCATGGTTGCTGGCGCGCTCTGCCCAAGAGAAAGCAAGCCATTGTTAGCAAAGCTGCTGCTAATGCTTCCAAGTCCGATATCCACCACACTTCCGCTGCGGCTCATTGAGGGCTTCTCAGGAAGTTTCTTGAGCAGGCCGGTCGAAATATCGAGCATCGTCATGGCAAACATGGTGAGACCTTTGCCTTCGCCAGGCTTCGAGCTCACGGATAACGTCCAGCGGTATTCGCCCAAGCGCCTACGGTACCAATCGGCTTCCTCTCGTCCTGGGGATGTCGCCCACAGAAGAGAACCAAATGTGCCGATGAGGGCGAAGTTGGTCTTGGACGCAAAGTACCAGAAGGAGCGAAGGTGCGAGGTGTTCAAACGGTTGACAAAGTCCATTGCGGAAATAAGACGAGCCTTGGCCGCGCTTCGGCAGATGTGCTGAACATAGGAATCGACAGCCGATCCGGTGGCTTCGAGCGAACGAATGATACGGCGATGTAGTGTGATTTCGGCGGCGAAGTAGGCAAGGTGGAGGTATCCGATGCTTGACAAACGACCCGGCGGGGCAGAGATTGACGAATACGTGCTGTCCATACGAATGGCTGCGGGCAAACTGGCATACCATTCCTTGAGCTTCAGTTGTATGGGCTTTGCCATGCCCAAAACCAGATGCGTGCCTTGCCCACCGGCGTTGGTGACGTTTTGCATGGCCTGCAATGAGTAGAAGGTATCGAGAATCTCGGCAAGAATCTGCGACAATTGTACCATTTGACCAAACAATGTACGACCGCGCTCGATATCCAGCTTCTCCTCCACGTCCTTCTCGTCCCACTCGACATCGGGAAAGTCATGATCCGTAAGCGGTTGAACCCCCCAGTTGGTCGAGAAAATGTGCGAGGGTCGCCCATGAACGAGCGAACCCCATTTGTCCTGCATGTACAAAGCCCAGGCGAGGCGTTTCCGCAATCCCTTCTCCCAAGGTGGGATCTTCCAGTGCGTACAGTCGAGGTGAAGGCCAAGTTCCTGGGCGGTGGCGACGAGCTGAGCAGTCGGAGCCCACTGATCGCCTTCGGGTCGCTGGGAGAGAAGGAGACCAGCCTGGATGGTGGACAGTTTCGGACGATAAATTGCGTCGGCAAGGGTTGTCCGGATCATCCGCTCGAGGTTGGGAATGTTGGGTCGAGGGACTTGCGCGAGCTCTTCATCGTGCTCCCACCAGTTGATGGCAAACAGGTAAACAGCAGCTAGTAGACAAGGCGAAAATTCGCGGTAGCTGCGCTCGTACTTTTCCAGGAAGACGGTCTTCTGAATAATCGGGAAGGCGGGGTGGACGATGCGGAAGTACAAATCTACTAGCTTGCGGCCATATGGCCGCACGAGACCCTCAATCTCTTCGATATCCTCGAGGATGTGCTCGTGGCCGGGGGTGTTGGAATCTGGTAGTAGTAGGAACGTGTCATCGTCACTGACCTTGCGCAGAGTGCCGCGCGCCAGTAGACTCTCATCCTGAGGGTTGAATGGTGAGAGGTTGATGAGAGAAGGCTCGAAGTCGGTCGTCGGGCCTATGTACTGGCTGTAGCGATCATTTTGGAGACCCAGCGTCCGCTTGAGCAGAGTCGGGCCTCCGACATTCGCCATGTCTTCAAGAAAAGAGCTGCTTCCTGTGGTGCTGGAGAGGCTGGGTTGATGTTGCCTTCGCCTTCTGATATCGGCTCTAGCTGGTGAACTAATAGACCAATCACGTGTCAGAGATTAAGGTTCGTTATCAGACGTGCCCCCCTGACCGCGGCGTGCCCCCATGGCTGCCCAAGAAACATCAAACGGGCGCAAAATGCAAGCTCAAGCGGAGGCGAGCCAGGCTGGCGGGGAGGGAGCAGTAGGGGGACGGACTCGCCAATGTGGTGGTTAAGGAGGGAGGAGGGGGGAATAGGCGGGGAGTAGTAGTAATGTGAGAGTGAGTATTGGTAGGAGAGGGGAGTGAGAATGAAAGCATGAGAAGAGGGGAAAATTGAGCAGACTGACCTTCTTTTACCACTGTCGTCAAAGTCACCGTTCAACTTGCGTTTCCTTGGCTGGGGGCTGTTGAGCAAGGAACAATCGGATCCGCTAGCCTGGCAAGGTATGCAGCTATCTTCGTCTTCGCTCACGATACACTTGACCCTGGATCGTTGGCAGGATTCACATGGGCTGAGTGAACGTGTGGTATATGAGCCAACCGACTCTGCGATTTCCCGTCCAGGCATGCTGCCGCCGCGGAAAAGTTCGAGGTTCGTGAATGCCTCTTGCAGATAAGAGTTTTGGCGGCGGGGAGGTTTTGGTGCAATGGCGATGGGAGCCGTCCTGGTGACGGCACTTGGGTTGGACATGATGGATAGGTAATGCGCGGCAGTAGAGACAATGCTATGTATATACAGGCAGGGCTGGGCCGACGCAGGGGAAGCAGACGAGCGGACGGACCCGGTTCGTCAAGTCGAGGTCCCGGGGCCCTTGTCTGGAGATTGGGGGAATGAAGCGGGCGTGAATTTACTCCCTAGGGTTGACCGGAGATATGACAACGGTGATAGGACGATAGGCTTCGCCAAAGGCCAAGGAAGCAGACGGGAGAGGCTGGCACACTCCCGGGGAAGGAAGCTGGTTCAAAGGAGCCCCACGACGTGCAGCAGATGGGATGGGATGCGAAGCAAGTGATGCAATGTTGCTCGTTGGCTTGATCCTGGTGCTGGTCCTAGGTCTGGGCCGCCACTCGAGATCGACGGCAGAGGAATAAGAATATCTGTGGTCGAGTTGACGTGAGATTTGAGAATTGTGTGCGTAGCACCAATGCAGGATCCGCCAAATGAGATTGGCTGGCGAGCGGTAATTCGATCTTGATGAATTCCTATGGGTGAGCCTGTGTTGTAACACGAAACAGCAGACGGGCCACCACAGGGACTGGACTGATAACGCTACGGTGCGCCGAGGCCGGTTGAGATAAGACGGGCTTGTTGGAAACCTGGGAGGCGGCAGCGGGCAAAGATGATCAGGTACGCCAGCAGACGGACAACGGCCGGTAGCGATTGCGAGGTTTGGCGTGAGATGAACGGGGCCCAGTGGAACAAAGACACGAGAAGATTGTGTTCCCAAGAGCTACCTAGCAAGAGGCTGATAGGTATCCGTCCGAGTAGTGAGGCGCGTTGTGTCGCGTGCGTGCGAGGGGGTACAAGATAAGGCGACGACGGGAATTAGGAACGGGATACTCTGGAAAAGGTAGGCGTTCCAAGGTCCAGAGACTCGAGAAGAGGTACTTGTCCAAGGTAGGTATGTGTTGAGTTTGTGTGGTTCCTCGTCAAGATCTGGGGTGGGATGTAGAAAGTCCGAGGGGGCGCGGTGCGGTCGCGGCTTCGAGTTTCTTTGGGGAAAGGCAAAGATAAGGTAGTGTGCGCCGCAGGACAGGAGTGGCCAAGGCGGAATGATTTGCGCCCGTTTTTGGTGATGGAAATGTAATGGTGGTTGTACTTTTTTGGGGGGGTGCGGTGCGGATGCAGGGCCGGATTTGGGGCCCGGGACTGGGAAGTAATCCAAACTTGGGATTGGATGGATTGGATGAATGGGGGTTTTGATGGATCGATATCGGTGGACTCTCAAGTGACGATGGCGGCAAGGATGAGATAAGCCTTGCTTATCAGTGACATTGGGTCCCAGAGGCGGAGGAGAAAAGTATATGTAAGAGAGCAATGTCCAATGTCTCTAATGGCGCTTCAAGTATCCATTAATGGATGTGCCGGTGCACCAGGACGTCCTTGGTCTTGGATATTC
Organism: Colletotrichum scovillei; assembly: GCF_011075155.1. Lineage (NCBI taxonomy): Eukaryota > Fungi > Ascomycota > Sordariomycetes > Glomerellales > Glomerellaceae > Colletotrichum > Colletotrichum scovillei. The sequence goes on from NW_023336263.1 coordinate 2,152,370, forward strand.
GTTCTTATCCCTGGGTTCCTTGGAGAGCGTCCAGTTTGGGATTTGGCCGTTTTTGTTGGAGACGGAGAAATAATTAAATTTTATGGGGATTGGGTGGCGAGAACGATGGATGGATGGGGTGAGCAGATGAGGAGGAGGATGAGGATAGAACAGGAGAGGAAGGGAGGGAGAGAGTAGGAAGAGGGAAAAGAAGAGAGAGGGAAGAGAGAGTAAGTGAGAGAAGGAAAAGAAAAAGCCAAGGTGGTTAAGGTAAAGAGCACACCTACTCCAGTTCCAGTCCACTGCTCCGTAAGGTAAAGAAAGGTAAGGTAAGGTAAGGATGGATGGATGGATGCGCAAGGGGAGAGAGAGAAAAACCACAGTAAGAAGGAGGAACCTGACAAGATGGGATGTGCAAGCTCCTTCTCCTTCTCTCTTTCTCCTCCCACCTTTACGAATACTCACTCTACCTTATTATCAGCCCAACCACGTAAAAAATGAATAACAGAATGTAGGTGAGAGAGATATGGTACCCAAACACTGACACGCCCAGGGGAGTTCAAATGCCGGGTGAAGGTTTTTTTTCTTCCTTTTTGCTGTTCTTTTTTTACACTGCCGCTGCCCCTCGTACAGTGGTTCACTTTTTTCGATCAATATTTGATCGACAGTGTTGCGGTTCCTCTAAACCCGCAAGGACAGACAGACAGAGACATACTAAAACAGAACGACGCTTGACACAGGATCTGCCGTGAGAAGAGCACAGTCAGGATTGGATGGGGCTCCAACCAGGAAGGGTCAAAGTTCCTGACCGCCGGCGGCCTACTGCAAAGATGTCAGGCAGGCCCGGCCAAAGTCTCTTACTCTACCCCTTCACTATGAATGGCACGTCTCGCGTCGGTGGAGGAAGAAGCAGGAGGGTGTATTGGAAGAGGAGGCGCGGCAGTATCTGACTGGCCGGCGGGCGTTGGTCTCAATGGTCCGACTGACGGACCAAGCGGCCGAAAAAGACATCGAGAAAGAATGGTCCAAACCTTGGTTTGATGGAGTATGGGGATCAAGATGGAGACGAGCGCATGGGCAAGGACATGTCGACTGAGATGGGACGGGACGGCATGGCATGGGATGGAATGGGACGGACACCCTCCTGGCGTCCCTTTTGCCTCTAACTCTCTTACCGCACCGCAGTGCAGTCTTCTTCTGCAGCCTGGTGCCTGCCTTGCCCTCACCGACACGAAAAGATGTGCAAAGCGGCAGCTGCAAATGCAATACCTGAGGAGACAGGCATAGGCATGGCTTGGCATAAAAGAAAAGTCTCAATGAGACGAGCAGGAGAGAGAGAGCGAGAGACTTTGTCCGTGTCAGTGACAAATGACATGGGGAACTACCGGCTAACGAACCAAAGTCAAGAAAACAGGGCAAAAGGGAAAAACATAAAGAGAACAGGGTAGATAGGCCCGGGGCTGTGCTTTTCGAACATCCACGCCCAGGCTACGCGGGGGGTGTAAGTGTCGGATCGGTTGTTGAACAAAGCCAAGCCAGAAACCGCCCAATTACGGAGGAATGAATTACCTTGCGGCTCGCCGGGAATCGAACGACGAGGCGCGCGTCGATGCGGCGCTCGATAGTAAGGTAGACAAGAGGGCGCAAAAGGTAAGAAAGTGTGGTAAGAGAAATAGACGTCGGGTGAATAATAGGAAAGTGACCAAGTGATCTATCGCTCAAAGAAGAGATCAGGGTACGGTGAAGCACTTGGAGACGTCAAGGCATGTTAGCCGAGCAGGTCTAGCTTCTACGCAGTAGGCCTAAGGTAGGTGACATATTGAACGTTTGATAGCGATTGCGTTGTGTCGTACCAGGAGCATCAGTACTCCGTAGAGGCCACCGGGGATTTGAATAGGAACAGGGAAGTGTGCTTGAAGGCGCGAGGCTAAAAAGGCCGCCAGGACCGTTTTCGTTGCATTCCGCGTAGAAAGAAGAAAGGTTGACAATGGAGAATAGTTATGGAGGACTCTCCGACTCACAGACTTTGGTCATGGTGACTTTGGTGATGGTCACAGTTTGGTGGCCGGATGGGAACTTTGAAGGGGAATTCTCCACAAAAGCACATGGCAAAGTGTGCGACTTGTCGACCCTTCGGCCCTGTCTGGCACGATGACTGGGTCGTCGTTGCTGGGAATGGCATGGGGGAAGGGAAGTGATGGTGTCAATGGAGGGACGGAAAGATAAAGCACGAGACATTTGGGAGGGGAGATGGGCGCCGCCTTATCTCTGTCCATTCCGGGGCAGGCGTTCTAGAAAGATGCTACGAGACAGAAATACATAATGGCAAATGGGCAAATCACGGCTCATATATTTCATCTTGTCTTTTGGGGCCCTTTGGGGCCCTTTGGGGTCTCCTCAAGCTTCAGCTCCATAGTGTAACTCCGTCACTCCGTACTCCGTACCCGTGCCTACAGTACAGGGTTGGAGGGTACATGCTTCCCAACACTCCGTAAAGTATGGAAGGTAAGGTAAGGAACTCCAAGGAGTCCAAGGTGGTGGTGGTTGCTGCACGATCCGAGTCGGCGGTACTCGGGCGGAACATGGGGCCCCACCATTGACTACTGCCATTCTGCAGCTCACTCGCCGCTTCTTGCCTCGACCGGCGCTTGTAGCGCAGACGTACATTCCTTCCTGCGTGAGGTAGAACTGGAGACTGGAGTGAAGTGCCCTAGGAAGACGTGGGGACCCACCCCTTTAGCGAAGTGGCTCCCATTACCTTATAGAAAGTCCGGTACCGCCCGTTTCGGGACTAGCGCAGCAATACCCATAACGTAATTCTCGAATATTGCCGAGTCAGAACTCGACGACCAAGGTCTCTTTGGCCCATCGTCCCAACTTCAACCTCCTCTTCAACCAGCATCTCGCGCGCGCAAGCAACGCCTATTCACCACCTAGCTATGCGGCACCGCAGTACTCCCTATACCTGCACGGCGCTGACCGCAGCCAGATGTCGAGTCGCATGCAGCCCGGCTGCACGCAACTGCACAACCAGCAACACCTCAGGAGACCCGCTGCTCTATCTGGAAGAGGGATAAACCTGCGACGCAGCATCTACCAGGGGACCACCATCAACAGCATCATCCCTCATCCTAGAATCCGGAAGCTGCTAAGATATGCAGCCCATCATCAAGTTTGAGCGGGCAAAGAAGCGGATTCACCTCCTCCCACTCTATTCTCCCACTCACCACCAAGTCATTTTTAGCCTGCCGTTGTTCGGAACCATCAAGTCAAGCCACCACGCCAGCCATCAAGCGGACCAGCCCATGTCATGACACGGATTCAAATTATTACCTACAACTCAACCCACGGCCAAGGGATCGATCGTCCAACGATGACACAAATCACGGGCTGTCGTGTGCCGCCCCGAATCACCGCCGTTCCGCCGTTGCGCTTCAGGGTCCTTTCAACCCATCCCGCCCCTGTCATGTCACCCTTTCCCCGTTGGGACTCTTTGTCACTGTCTCCATCGATTTCAATCTCCATGCCGCCGGTCTAGACGACGGTCTCCTCCCTCCGGCATGCTAGGTAGGAGGAGTCGATGTGAAAGACCATCCGCGCCTGTTCCGGTCGCGCCCGATGAGCAAGGGACCTTGCCAGTCCCTGAACTGAAGTGCGCCTTCTACTGTTATGTCACGGCCCCGATTTCCAACCGGCATCGAAGAACTTGGATACTCCAACCAAAGACCTCACAACTCACCACTCTTCAAATAAGCCAAAGTCCAGATCTGGTGGACCGTGGACCAGCCTCAATTCCTGGTAACGCGGGGTTGCGGGGCAGTTGGTCTCCTGCGAATCATCGTCCCTGTTTGGCTGCTCATCATACCAACCATGCCAATCTCAAATGGACGTCGATTTTATCCCACCCTCGGCACGAAAGAAACCACCATTTGAGAAATCAGGGCCAGAGAAAAACCCACACACCACCACGACCGAATTTCTATCATCTTGGCCCAACCCATTGCATGCGTTCCACTGTCATCTTGCCGCCGCCAGCAGTCAGCCAAACTGACACCTCCAAGCAACTCGCTACTTGAGAGGACACCTTTAACCGCAATACCCTCCTTGTCAAATATCGAAATGCCACGTCGGCTCACCTGCCGAAAAAAAGGCCCCCAAAGACTCTACCATCTTCTGACGTTCTTCGACAAATGACCTTGAAACTCAACAACTTGATCGACTCTTCTTCCCGCCTTCTCCTGCGGGAGACCCCCACGAATCCCTGCATGTCACGCCTTCCGACCGCCTCGCCTCAACAATCAGCAAGCCATAAACCTTCCCGAGAGACACATCCCTCGTGGGGGGTAAACTTCATGTGTTGTGCGACATCGTGAACGCACACAGGCACCACTCACACACCCTTGACCTAACATAGCCAAGAACCAAACAGGGGTTCATATAATCGCCCAGCTACTACTTACGTCATTGAGTTCCTAATCCCGCTAGTTTCACGATGCCAGCCCGGCGGCTCTATCGCTAGCGTTTCCGGTGGCCGTCGGCTCCGACCACCAGGTATAAATTGAATCGACAACTACCTATTTGATGCAAGTGGCGAACCTTGCCCGGTGAAGATGTACCCGAAGTCTGTATTTCGGTCCGAGGCCATGATGGAACAGTGACACACCTCCACGTCCGCAACGGCTCGATTGCATGTGAAACGGCGTTTGTGATATATCTGTACCTTATTCTCGTGATTTCTCCGCGATCCTCACGACCTGCTGCATTCATAGACTCCACATTCTTCACGTGCTATGAGCCGAAAAGTCCTATTACCCCGCGGGGACGAAAACGCAAAGTTGCGGTAGTTCTGTCACTATGTAGAAGTCTACAGGTTCTCATACACAGTCTTTTAGAAACAAACATGCTGGATCGACCGATTGAAAGAGGATGTCACGCCTAGATGTTCGCAAGCGTCGGGCGAGGCAACGGCGGCAAACTGAACGAGTTTCACCGCTCTCCCGAAAAGCACCAAAGCCGAACCAAACCGGTCAACCGCAACATTCGAGACAGCATGCGTCTAGTTCAACTTGGGAATTCGATTGGTCATTGATTCCTGTGATGCGACGAAGGCAGGCTGGGCATAGTTGACCGACTCTGTTCTGCCTCGAATGGCCTAGAGCTGTATCGCCCGGCCACTGCAGAGGAGAGTGTGGTTCTGGGTGTTGATTGACGGTTTTCCGCCCTCCGCCCTCCACTTTCCGACATCAAACTGTGATGACATACTTGCTGATCATTATAGGTCAGAAGGTCGCGGCCCGACGATCTCGAACCGATGGAAAACAGTCTTGGGTACGGATGTTGGGCCGTCTTTCCTACAACTCAAAGCATGACGGTTCGACATTGTACGTTTGTCATGGATTTATCCGTCCTTTGCACCGAATGCACTCGTCAGATCATCGCGGTTTAGGCACACAAAGCCAGTCGTACTTACTGGTCTTGCACGAGCCTTGCGTATTCTCAAGAATCATGAGGATCTCCTCGTAGATCGTCACTCTATCCGTCGACGGAGCCCCGCCTGGCAGACTCATGTGAAATCCCCCAATCGTTACGAAACCCAAGGTTTCATAGAACGGCACAGCGTCCGTCGTGCTTTCGAGGAATACCGGGAGCCCCTCAGCTCTGGCGGCCTCCGTAGCGGCATGCACCAAAGCTTTCCCCGCGCCGCGGCCTCGGAAGCGGTAGTCAGTGCACAAGAACGTCAAATCTACAAGAGCCGGGCATCTCCGCCGGGCCCGGGTCCGCCGCCGTCGGTGGTGGCCGGTGCCGGCGGGGAGAGAACGCCCATGAGATGTCAGCAACTAGAAAGTTTGGGGCTTTGAACGTTCAACGCCAGCGTCGTTGGCAAAGTGGACACGGGTAACAGGTGTAACGTGGACACCGCGATGGGAATGAAAGGGAAAACTGTGGTTCCCGCTGCGGCGCTGGCCCCGCCGTTCCGTGGAGAGATGTCACCGAAATGACATTCTGGAATTCGACGAAATGCGATGCCGAGGGAGCAGGAAACCCGCCGAGAACTGTCTGGGATCAGCGTCTCTTGGGGAGGAGCAACCCCGGGGGGAGAGAGACTCCGAGTCTTTGAGGGTCTTCGCTGTCTGATGCGTTTCCCCACCGGGCCAAACCCCCCACCGGGCAAACACCGACCTCGGAGCCGACTCAAACAGCGCCAGCAAGGAAGTGTGAGGTTTGCGGATAAGGAAATACGGCACCGGCGCAGCTAACATAGTCGGCGGAAAGCCGGGAACAGGCAACTGGGATGGGGAGAAACTGCCGATACAGGTAGGTGGATGAGGAGTTGACCGCACCCCCCTCGCGCGACATTTCCCGAAATTTTCACGTAATGGGAAATACCGGGATGGTGGAGTGCGTTGAAGATGTTGGGCTAAAAATGGCAGTTGAATCATGAATGGAGCGGCGAAAGGGATTGGGGTTTCAAAATAACAACAATCAGATTGTCAGAGAAAAAGAAAGGACCGAAAGGCAAGAGTGGACGAGTAGTGATAAACAAGATATTTGAAAGGTGTAGGGCACTCACGGAGAAAAGGCCGGGAGCCCATGGCTTCCCGACGTGCTTTTGATGCGGCGGTCGCGTAGGCGGTGAGGTAGTCTCGGTTCGCTGAAGCGGGCCACTCTTCTTCGTCTTCGCTTTCTTCGTTGTCCTCCTCCTCCTCTCCTTCTGCTGCCGCTGCTTCCTCCGCCTTGGAGTTTTGGTGGTGTTGTTGGTTCCGAGGAGGTTGTTCTTTACTCCCGTCATCCACCGCACCCGCCTCTGCCGTTGTTGGCAGTATATTGCCCGGCTCTAAGCGTCGTGAGCCGCTGGCGGATGCGGTGGGTGTTTCAATGACATGGCTTCGACTTCCACCTTGACCTCGACGTCGGACGATGTCCCATTTCACAAAGGCAATGACACGTCCGCCGTTCCCCCCGGTGCCGGTAGCATCATCGGCGTCGGCGTCGGCATCGGCATCCGCCTCATCCATTTCGTCGGTGTCGGAGCTGACGCGCGCCACGAGGATCCGTGGCGTGTTGTGATCACGGAGGTGATGCAGGGCGTCTTTCGCGAGGTGGTCGTGGAGGTCGGCGAGGGAGGCGGTCGTGGGGAATTGCAGCGGAAGTAAGGGGTTGGAGGACATTGATGAGATGTGGATGGAGGCGATTTGAGGGGTTTCGGAGGGTGTTGGGGGGCAGATCGTGAGGACCGTCATCGTCGATGAAGTTTGGGTTTGTGGGTTTATGAGTTTTGGTTGGTGTTGTGTGAGTTGTGTGAGGCTTTGGTGAGTTGGTGTAAGTCGATGATAAGCTTGGAGTGAGGTGGGTGAAAGTTGAGTAGTATGGTAGGTAGTTGCGTGAGATTTGGGAGTGAGTGGCGATGATGGTTGGTTTGCGGTCATGTGATTTGTTTGTGCCTCTGTGCTATGAGGTTGCTACGAGTGTTGCACGCAAGGTAGGACGTGTTCCTCTAGATATACTGGCTCATTATTCTTGAAATTCCAATATACAGCGATCAAGGGTAACGTGAGATATGAGGCCGGGTTAAACCTGGGGAAAGCTTGAAACGATTGCCTACCCTCGACTTGTACTGTCTGGCTAAATGGCTCTCCTGACTTGAATGCGTGCCTTTTCACCTCCTCCAGTCTGTTGAGCTGTGCGCTTTACTCTTTGAAGGCTCTCTGCGATACATGCGAGTTCTTGTCACGAGTTTTGAGAGTCGAGGAGCATGAGAGCTCACATGGTATGTTTCTGTTAGTTGAAGCGTACTGTATTCCCCCCTTCGCTTCGACCTTCATTAGCTGGGAATGATGATGATGGAGGATAAGTCTATTCCCCGGGGTTTTCTCCTTGTGTTCAGTGATAAGTCAAGTATGCTTCCAGATCCGAAAAGCCGTCTGAGGTGAAGCTTTGCAAAGTCACGGCTTTCCATACGGAGGTATTTGCAAACGGTGAGCTTTTCTACATGCCCGCGTACCTAGGATAAAGAGAACAAAAAGCGAAGTCCCGGCAAGATTTGAATCACCTCCACGAGAAAGAAGGACTGAACCTGTTGAAAACCTAATGCGGCGTAGCATTCGACATGAACGGTGGGCGAAGCACCGTCCAACGCCATAGGCGCATACATGCAAATATATATATATGATAGTCCTATACTCAAATTCAGGCCAGAGTCACCTGCTTGCGACTAGAATAGGTAACTTCCAGCAAGCTTCGGAGAACTGTGTATGGGAGGCTTGCCACTGTTGTCAATCTGAAAGTCCTAAAGCGCCTCTTGAATATATAATGATCTTGGCTGTCCATACTTCAACTACCTGGGCAAGTCGCTTGACAATCGACCCACTGATGAAATGTCTTTTCGCAGGAAATTATGTGTAGATTCGTAGCTGCCATATCTTCCTCATTCACCAAGTGTTGTTCATCTCCGGACGTGCAGATTAAGACTGGGTATTAGATGTACCCCCAAAGCTGTTCCGTATCCATACGAACCCACCAAAACTAGCTCTGTTGTCCCCGCGGCCTCAAGCTCATCATGAATTCGGTGCTCTGTTGCCAAGGAAATCTATCATGTCCTTCAGCATGTCCTTGGAATAGCAATGGTCTAGCCCATCGTAGGTCTTGAACTCGACCTCACAGCCCATCGCCCACAAGACTCTCGACGCCTCCTCACCGTAACGTACTGGAACGTTATCGTCCACGGTCCCATGTCCGAGCAACACGGGTGTGTCCAGGAACGATGGACGCGTCGTAAGCTCCGGGATGGTGATGCCAATCTCGTCCCCCAGAATACGCAATGTTCGCTCCACCGGGTCGTGTTCAGACCGATTACCCTCCCAGCTAGTAGTCGAATCGCCATCAGAGTGCTCAAAGGGATCGTCATCAGAGTATTCCGGCGCCTCATCATATCGTCCACCTAGTCGACAATCTCCTTCCGCCATGGCCTCGGCCATCACGCCAGCCATGGGTAACATCCCACACATGCCCAGTATGCCGCCCAGTGGCGTCCCGCGCCACATCAACAGGCAAACAAGCGCCGCAGCACAGCCTTGGCTGAAGCCGCCGAGCACTACCCTACCTGTCCCGCCCACTCGGGCAGCTTCCTCTTCTAGTAGAGAATGTATGAACAGAACCGTTTCCTTTGCGTGGCCCAGTAGTGTATCCTCCCAGTCGCCGCTCCCGTCGTACCATTGGTTTATAATGGTCCGTCTGTAAATGGTTGCCCGCGACCGCGGGGCGGTCGGGAAAATGAAGCGCGTATGCGGTAGAAGATCTCGAAAAGTACAAGGATTTAAGCCCGGTGGTGTGGTTGAATCATCGAGTGGGACAGACAGAAGCCCCGGTGCAAAGAGTTTAGCACTGGAGCCGCGGCCGTGAAGGAGGATGATGGTCTGCTGGTGCGGCTGTCTCAGCGGCGGTATGATCATGGGCGGAGGGAAGGTATGTAATGGCAATCGGGGCTCAGAGATGATGCCTGGGGCTTCTTCCGTGTCTACAGCCTCGGCCATTGGTGATGTGTTGACAGGTCAAGTTGTCTTGGGGCTGGTCGGCGAGGGAGGTGGGGAGAACGGGCGGGTTGAGATGACGTTCGGCGATGGGGCCGGAAAGTATCCACCAAGGCCGGAGTGCTTCCCGCGGCCGGCCGACCGGTGCGGCTTTGAGACGACGGAATCTGCTCAGTGATTGTATTCGATGGTGTAGCAACCGCGCATTATCATTGTAAATGTTATTTTGTCCTTTCATCTGATGTAGACACGCTTTTATTCTCGACGAAGCAGATGTGAAGGTTATGCCGGGGCAGTGGTTCCAAATGCATCGCTAACGTTTCCAAAAAGCCAAGCTCTAAGTCCGGCACAGCGACAGGTATATCATAGCCTGGTGAAGGGATTTGAGGCATGTACTAGTCTCTATCGTATGTCTAAGCAACCCCGTCACGGTATACTCCTAACCTTGTTGTCCTTTTGAGGGTATCAAGAAGAACAACCACCAAGGCGTAAAGGCATGCCTGAGATGAGTACGGCTAATAATCGAACGTCACGTTCGTTAGGCACCTTAATAGAAGTCGTTGCCCTCTTTTCACCCAGCAGAAACACGCGCAGGCCGAGAAATAGTTACACAGAGAAATGCTTTGTCGGTGGAGCCACTGCTTTGCCAGACAAACGTCGAGCACCGTTATGAACTTGCAACTTATCGAGAGGCCGCTTCGTTCTCGGATTTCTCAAGCAAATGAGTTCTATCAACGGTCATAGCTTCCTCTCGATGGGATTCGAGACCATCCCTCACTTGCCGAGGGAGAGAGGGCACTCCACGGCACATTTACCGGCAACTCAGCTGGACGCAATAGCCTTAGGAGTGTCTTACATGGGCAAGCTGGCGCAACGGGCCTCACAACTTTGAGAAGCACAGCGCTGACCCGATTGGAAACGATGTTGTCTGAGGCGGAACTGATCTGTATACTTGTCAAAATGTTGGACATGGGTTCAGGTCCGGAGAGAATCTCGCCGGCGTGACCCATGACCTCAACGATGAAAGTTGGAAAACCACCATATTACGGGGGTATTGTGAAAGAATAGAGCGTAGCCAGAGCTAAGACCCCCTCCTTCTGTTTTCACCAGAAAGACTTTGATCTCGATCACCTGCGATTCTAAGCGACCCTCGGCGCCGTGCTACAATGTTTCAATGGCGAAGCAGACTGCACTGCGGTTAACACGTACCCAGTTCGATCGATGCTCAGTGAATTCCGAACCCCAGCGCTTAGAAGTATACAGTAATCCAATTATATCTACCTTGTGTGCTGGCAACTGTGCCGTCGTCCATGAATGGCCTCAAATCCTAGATGCTCCGTGTGTATAGGCAGCCGCCGCTCAGCCAATAAAGGAGTGTGATAAATGAACCGAGTGTCAGCCAGTGAGACGAGGCATACAGATACTGCCCCATGCACCGTCAGATCTATATCACGATAGCCAGCGACAGTCAGAACCTATAATGACAGGCACATCTTTGGCTCATCCTCCTAGAAGCGGCACGGGAATCCTGTACGGTTTTGAGGGGTCAGAGTAAGCAAAGGAACGGCCAGTCAATCCTCGCATAAAGATGACTGCATTGTTTTAAATCAGCGTTCTGACTGGCGCTTCTTCTTGGTCGTTCGTATGTGGGATTGTAAATGAAGGATCGGAAGCTCAACTCAGCACCTACACTTCAGCAGGAGTGAGTAATCCAAAGAAGGGCAACATTTGGTCGGACAACTATGTGCAAGACCATTGGCTGCCCATCCAAATTGAGCGGCACACGACCCATGGTCCAGGGGTTCAGAGGAGGGACGGTCGGAGACGCCGTGACTTCAAGAGAAGTCGGGTCCGATGGAAACCTTGACCGCCGTTCTTTCTCCAGTCAAGACCCGGTTGGAGCGCGTAAAAGAATCAAAGTTCAAGAGTCATAAGGCTGAGCGAAAGGCCCAGGAATGCAGCTAGACGTCAGTGGACTTTTCAGGTTGCGAACCTGGGGGGCAATTGACAGCGTCGTTCCCGCAGATAGACAACTTTTACGAGGTTTCGCTCGAGATTAGCGAAGGGGTGGCAGATGCTCCATACCAGCATGGTACGCTTGATGAAGCGCTTTTCCCTCTTCGGAGACGGGCGGGCAGCGGCGACAACTGTTACTGGGGGGGTGACTGTGGACGGGATGGGGCGGCGGGCTCGGGTTCTTCGTGGAGTTAAATTTAGAGATGCTACTGGCGCTAGTGGCGCGCTTTTAACTCGTTTCTTCAGGGGGCGCCTCGGTGTTTCTTTGGGAATGTTGGCCCGTTGTGCCAGCCTGCCAGCCTTTATTCCGGGATAATGGATGCGATGGTTTAGGTCGGGAGGGGAGTTTATTTTGGTTACCTTTCGATGCCGGTAGTCGTAGAAGCTGGTCCTCGAGGCTTGTAGAGTTGGATCTTGCAGGATCGGCTTGGATATGTCATCGGATAAGGTACATGTGTGGCGAGGGGCTACTGGTCGTACAGAAGCGAGTTTGCGGTTGGAACCCGGTGACTAACCTTCCACCCATCTGTCCCTGTCTGCTGTGATACCTGTCAGTATACCTGACAGCATGGTCTGCAAGCCTTTGCTGCAAGCCCTGCGCCTCCTCATGCACAATATGGAGAGATATCAAACTGCACATAGCTCACCATGTCGATAAGCGCACTTGTTAAGGCAAGCCCTGGATAGCATCCACGGAGACCAGCATCACAAAAGTCTGGTAAGATACACAGCAGTGGCCCAGTCAATATGATGGAGAACGTAAAATAACATGGGCCCAGTGACGTTTCGGACTTGAGAACAGCCTTCCTCGCTCTCTCTGAGCAAGGGGAAGCCCGAGCTCCTTTCGATTCCATCAGCAGGCTGAAAAGGATTTACATCGATGATCGCATGGTGTTGTTATGTGGGTTCGGAGCAACAGAGTGGTCTACCGAAAGGGCTGAGATGCGGTTCAATGCCAGGTTGACGAGCAGAGACCACAGCCTATTGCCGATGTTGGCTCGCACAGCCACCGCCTGACAGCCTGGGAGGGTGGTTTGAGGCAACCCGGCCAGCTGGATACGAGTGCCCACTGCCCTCGAAAGTAGGCCGCTGCACAGCGCGTAGAACGTGGAAGAATCCGGGATACTCCGAGCCGCCGTTTAGTCGTCGGCTGCACACTGCCAGAACAAGCCGATCAGACGACTCGAGGCTATGGAACGTTGCGGCTGTGGCACGGGGCCGCCGTATCTTGCTACTGTTATGCGGCAGCGCGCTTGCCTCGACTCATTGTCGCTTCCCTTCGGCCCAGTACCGAGGTGAAAGTTGAACAGTAAAGCCTTTTGCGTGACCAGGGTCGCCCTCTTCACCCTTCTTCCGTGTTGTGAAATGGCGCGTGATGAGTGGTAGCCCCGTGTTGGCCTTGGCCCCTGGCCGTACAGCGGAGAATTATGAAGATCTCTGGAGTATTTTCGGGGCATCGGCACGCAGTCTGAACTTCTGAAGTGGCTAAGAGAAATTTGAATTTGCCCTTACCTCACAGTAAGAGCACTCGCGCCGATGGTGGAGAGACAAGGGGGGAGCTATTAGTCGGCAAATGGCAAGACAATAAGATCTCTGAAAGATGAAATGAGACTGAGAGTATCCGTATCGAACGGATAGGTATTAGAAATGACGGTGGGAAAAGGGGCGGGCTGCACTGTGACAGGGCAAAGAAACTCCTGTCCCCCCGGGCCGCCCTTTGTTTCGAACCGTCGGGCTGAACTTCTTAAGTCAGTTCGGAGCTTCGCAAACCACAAGAAGAAGAAACCAAGGGATTCCTGGAAGGATAACTCCTGTTTCAACCTCTGGACAGCAGGTTCCGGTTCGCGATAGGTCAGAACTGGCGATGTGGCTTGGTTCTTGGAGCGCTAGGATTATGGACTCTGTAAGATAACCGGGGCGCTGCAACAATTTGCTACTGGAGTTTGGAGATCGAGTGGTCGTGGTTGGCCGACGGTGGCCGCGGGGCTCGATATATCTCAGGAGGTGGGATGAGGACTTTGTGAATCTCGAAGATTGATCATTGGTAGCCCCGAAATGAGCACGAAGGACAATCCAAGAATCCGGAGACGCGCTGGACCAAACAGATGGTTGCGAGTCTTGAAGCCGCTGAGAAAGCACATCTGCTGCTGCATTGCCGGGCGCAGCACTGCTTACTCCTTCATTATGCGCGCGCGCACATGGCCTCATAGCGAGTGTAGATGCAGGAATTTAGTGTGGCATACAGAGTTGGCGGGTTCTTCGCGAGCAACGCATGCGAGCAGGAGATACCTAGACCCCCTAGAGTGCCAAGGTCTGACAATACTGTGTATGCTGCGGTGCCAAGTTAAGGTGCGCTAGGTTTTGGAGGAGGGGGATCTCCCACTGGACGAGCGAGAGTTTAGCCTCGCAGCGGGAAGCTCACGGCCAAACACGGCGCCATCGTCGGGCAACGGGGCCCCGAGATTATTCTTGTCTTGCTGTGGTATTGTTGTTGACCAGGGCAAGTCGGGTTGGCAGGTTGCTGAGTCGAGTCGAGCGCGGGGGTTCGATCGAAGTTGGAGACCGCCAGTCCGTCACTGAGAGAGTCAAAATTCTGAGAGAAGTCAACACGGACCGGCTCACGGATGTGCCGCAGGGATCAACGCTGCTTCACCTGCTGAGTTGTTGCAGGCACCGGCCATCAGGTGGACGTACGATGGCGGCAGGCTGCAGTGACTGTCCATTTGTGCCCCGGTGTCTGGGTCTTGGAGCCCCCTGCAGTGAACACAGACTGCAGTGCCCCTTATTTTGTCAGGCGAAGGAAGCATGAAATTGGCTGCCCTGCTGGCTTGGTACTCGATAAGACACGTCGATCAACAAGGTGAACCTGTTCGGCTTCCCTGGAAAAGCGAGGAAGCAACCCTTCTTGATCTTGGTTCAACAACAGCTTGTCGAACAACAGTAGCATAACTTCCTGTCTGCTAGCGGACCTGGCGCCATGTGTCCTCTTGGAATGCTGGCGCGAGGGAACAAAGAAGGCGGGCGGCTGAGTGACAGCAGGAAGCTAAGGGAGGTTGGCTGACCCATCGCCGGACGTTGCCTCCAAGTCATCCCGAGGAATGATTCGCCTCGTGGCAGCAGCTCTCTGGAATGCGCTGGAAACGGCCCGGCCGAGTCGAAGAAGCCGGCGGCAAACACGATGTGCAACGCAACGTCACTCAAGGACGTGGTAGTGGCACGCGAGGTGCTGAGTGTTGGCTCTTGAGGCGAGTATGATGGAATCTGATCTGTCTGGCGGAATTCCGCGCGCTTCATCACGAAGCGTAGCGAGGTGTTTCTTCGTGTTCCATGTCAATCATTGCTGATCATCCGACGTCCCAAGTGGCCATTGCCAGGAAATTATGCTTGATTGACCGTGGGCCATGGTCCGCAATGATGTATCCGTATGATGGACCGTATCCGTAGTGCCGTACGAGAGATATCCCTCGATGTCTCCGTACAGTATACGTACATTTTGTACGTACTTCTTAGTCAGATTTGAGATGAGGTACGTACCAAGATACATCCATGGTCCGTCGCTTCCATTGACCTGGGAGTGGCAGAGTGCCGTCCCAACTTCCCAAGTGGTGTGTGTGTGTGTGTCTCCTGCAGCCTGCTCATCCCTCAGGAACGGATGGCAGCTGCTCTACGAATCCTTGGACGCATCTCTTTCCTCTCTCTCTCTCTACACTAAGATACCGTGCTCCTCTCACTTCCGTCAACTATACCAACCAGAATCCCGCTGGTTGGTGATGCCTTCCACCCGGAATAGACTCTCTCCCAAATTCTCCTCCTCTGCCTTACGGAAAGGAGACCCCGGACGGAAAAAGAAAGCAGCGCCACCCCTCCCGCTGCCTTTCTTCTTTGGGCAAAGTCATTGATTCCTTCTTCTTTCATTGGGCCATCTATGCAAGTGCAAATTAACCCTTTGCTCGTGGGAGGGACTTTGGGAACAAGCAACAGCAGTCCACTGGCCTCCTTGACCTCTCGCTTCATGAACCTCAGTCCTCAGTCACTCGCTGTTCTCTAAGATGTTCTTCTCTCTGGTCATGCCGTCACTCACAAGTCACCGGTCACAAGTTGCAAGTCTCTATACGGTGCCTTCACCAGTTGACAGTTGTGCGCGCGCATACACACACTCAACCAAGTTATCCTCTAACAACAACAGCGGACGGTCCCATTACCCCCAGTCACTCTGACCTTTCCTCCAAGAGCTAAGAGACCAGGGGTGTCGATGGTTCAGGCTCAAGAGTCAAGGCTTGGCCGATGACCACCCCTCCACCCCCTTCCCAGGACACTAGGCAAGTGCAGGGTCCTGAATAAGGTACGAGGTCGTATTGATTCGCCCAGCTCGTGGAGCGTGGGCCATGGCCCATGGAGACACATCCCACCCCCGTCCCATCCAGTCCAGGGACCAAGTCACCAAGACAAGAGAAAACGAGCCATGGCGCGCCTTTGCCCTGGTCTGTTCATGGTCACCGGTGCTTACCTAGTGCTTGGGTACCACAGATACTTGGTCTTGGTACCTGTTGTTGGTGTGGTTGCTCATGTTCTGCCTAGTTGGCCCTGCTGGGCACTGCTGTGCCTCATCTCGTCGAGTCCAAGTAATAAAACCATCCTCCCCGTTCGTGTGTTTCTATCCTTTTACCTTGTTCCTCACCTCTTCTTATTTTGCTTCCCCACGAGCTTCTACCTCTTGCCTTTTCTTAGCTTACCTGCCAGTCCCTCGTTAATCGGCATAGCTTTTCATTATTTCCACACTCTCACTCCTCCTCAAGCCACCTTCCAGCTTCCAGCTCCTTTAATACTTGTCAGCAGCCTCTGATAAATATCTCGTCACCTTCGAACCTTTTCTCATCAAACTCGCTACTCGCTTCTTTCCTCGATCGACGTATTCGAATCACCGGCAAAATGTTCTCCAAGATCTTCTCCGCTGCCACCGTGGCTCTCGCCGCTTCCACCATGGTCTCCGCCCAGACCTTCACCACCTGCGATCCTACCAAGAAGGGTATGTTTTGTTCATCCCCGGTTTTGATACTACCGTTTGGTTTTCAAGTGAAACGGCCTTGCTAACTGATCTTCAGATTGCCCTGCCGACCCTGCTCTGGGCAAGTCGGTCAGCATTGACTTCACTAAGGGCAACGATGACTCCGTCTTCCGCAAGCTCGACGGCACTGCCGTGAAGTTCGAGGATGGCGGTGCTCTCTTCGCCATCAACAAGGAGACCGATGCTCCCACCATGGCCTCCAAGAAGTACATCTTCTTCGGCAAGATTGACGTCGTCCTCAAGGCCTCTCAAGGCCAGGGTGTCGTTACCTCCGTCGTTCTTCAGTCCGACGACCTCGACGAGATCGATTGGGAGTGGGTCGGCGGTGACAACAAGCAGGTTCAGACCAACTACTTCGGCAAGGGTGACACCAGCACCTACGACCGTGGTGCCTACCACCCCGTCTCCAACCCCCTCGACGACTACCACACCTACACCATTGATTGGACCCAGGAGTCGGTCAAGTGGCTCATCGACGGTGCTCTGGTTCGTGAGCTGAAGTACGCCGACGCCAAGGGTGGCGCCATGTTCCCCCAGACTCCCATGGAGGTCAAGATCGGAACCTGGGTTGCCGGCCGCAAGGACGCCCCCAAGGGCACTGTGGAGTGGGCTGGTGGTTACACCGACTTCTCCAAGGCTCCCTTCAACGCCTACTACAAGTCCATCACCATCACCGACTACCAGGGCAACAAGGGTGTCAAGGGCGCCAAGGAGTACGTCTACGGTGACCGCTCCGGCAGCTGGGAGTCCATCGTCGTCAAGACCGAGGGCGGCAGCGATGACAGCTCTTCCTCCTCCGCCTCCAAGACTGCCACCAAGACCGACTCCAAGACCACCCTGAGCACCGTCACCGCCTCCGGCTCTGCTTCCGCCACCGCTTCCAGTGGAGCCTCTGCCACCGAGGACGCTGCCTCTACCGCCACTGGCTCCAGCTCCGGCTCCGGCTCTTCCAGCGCTTCTTCCACCGGCACCGCTGCCGGCGCCTCCAGCACCCCCTCTACCGTTGCCGCCAACTCCGGCTTCATGAACAAGGCCAACCTTGCTCTCGGTGCCGCCGGCCTCTTCTTCACCTTCCTGCTGTAAGCGGATCCACCGGAACTCTTGAACGACCGTACATGCGCATAAAGACAACCAAAAAAAAACCATGCCGCCCGGAGAGCGGATTGTACAACTTCTTCACTTTCGATCACGATCCTTATCACGACTGAGTTACGCATGTTCCTTCATGGACCTAGCGCGCAGTTGGGGCCATACCTTGCGACATAATCTGGTACTTTTAATGATCACGCTCCCGCGGAATTCTGTCTCCAAGCATTGGAGGAAGCTTTTCTGCGACGGCCTTGCCAATGTTTCATGCGAGAGGAGGGAAGTCGAACAATGGGAATTGCATTTCAGATGGCGGATGCCTTTTTTTCTTGAAGCAGCTGGGTAGTGTTTGTGGAAGATGGACTATGATACCTTTAGAGAAGAGTTGAAGAGGACGCCTTGTGCCATTTCGCCGAGGTAGTCGAGACAGACAAAACGTTGACAATCAAAAACATTCAGATTTGAACACTTTTACCGGTGCCTTTTGATTTACGTGATTCTCACATCATCAAAACTTACGCAATAAGCTTAGGCTCGCATGAACATCGTCGAACGTAGGTGCCTTGGTAGCGCGAATAGAGCAACCAAGTCAAAAAAACACCGCGGTTGCAATCTCGCCGTGTTTGAAGTTGAGCGACCCTAGCAGGGTCCCCCACCTGAATAAGAATTTTGACTCAAAGAGGAGAGGGGGGCCGGGGAAGGATGGATCCCAGACATCGGATTCATTGCCGCGCTCTACCTTATTCGGTACCTAATTTCCACCTGTGCACCGTCGCCGCCCTCACCAAGTAAGACCCAAGCAAGGAGATTTCGAGAGAGAGGTCAGCACACACGGCTTGTCCTGTAATAAGGTACTAGAAAGTGTGGCAGTGTGTGCCTGGGCGCCGTCCGGTGCCGCACGGGTAGCCTAAAATGCCTCTGCGCGTCTCTGATGTGCTTCTAGCGTGACGGGCACCGTTGGAGCCGGGGAAAGGATTTTGTTTTCATTTTTGAGGAGGATGGGATGAAAGGAAATGGGATAAGTACCGCGCAGCAGCGTCGAAGGATTCAGGTGCGTGAGACTCGCCCAAGTCTTGTTAATCAAACTTGCTTGGGCCCAAGGATCTTGGTAGGCGATCGTCTCTTGAGCCTGGCGTTTAATGTTATTGCGCATCGCCCTGCGGCACAACTGTCTCGATTTTGCCAATGATGTTTTTGCTTGGCTGCTCGCCCGGTTTCAGTGGCATTTTCCCAATTGAAGTCCTGCGGGAATTGTTAGATCCGTAAGGTATCCTGATGCGCCCGGGAGGCCATGTTATGATCTTTTCTTCTTCCGTCCACCGCTTGTTGTTGTGTCTGTTGTGTATAGACACCATCGCAATGGGGCGCAATTATGAATCGTCGGGCTTTTTGAGCAGGAAGCTAGTCATTACTTACGACTTCGATACCAATATCATCGTACGGAGTCGTATGGCACGGTTTGATGGATGACCTTTGCTGTATCCGTTCCTGTATGGCATGCCTACCACTCCTCAGGCCTGGAGGACCGTGCCGTCCGAACCGCCCAATCAAAACAAAAGTTCCGTTTTGTCCGGGCCGGAGGGGGAAAGGGGTTTACGGTGACAGGCGATGATTTGCTCCAGGGCCCTTGTTACTCCATACGTGTATTGGCAAATTTTCTGATGGACTCGGCGAGAAGAGGCGGAAAGCGGCCCGGGGTTTCGTGCAATATTGAACTGGGGGAGGTACGGCGACGGTTGACCCGACGGGCGAGGGAGCGGAAGATGCCCGGGGCGAAGGTCGAAGGTCGAGACCCTCATACTACGTAGAGACCAAAGGTGCGACTATTTCTCCAGGGAAAACCAAAGGCGAAGCTATCGTGGGTAGCTTCCCTTAATGGTGCATTTTCGTACCTAGTAGTACTTTTGGTGACTGGGCAATGCGCTTCCCAGGTCGGTACATATGTATCTGGGTGCCTGCCTGCCTCAGCTAAGGGTCTGACTTTTCCACTTCCCCTTCTATCCCGATTCGATTGCCCTCGAGGTACTGAAATTATGAAGAGGATTGTGAACAAGACGTACCGAAGCGAGACAGTGCTCAACTCATTCCAAGACGGCATCGGCAGCTGGTTGTCATGAAACCTGGCCTGCCAGGCTTGGTGAAGACGGCACTGTGAAAGGACGAAAGGAAAGACTGAGCGTGCAAGGCCCCGTTGGTGCCTCCCGGTCGGAGGCTTGGGTGGCTTTCTGCCCTTCGGCAACGGAAGGCACCCACCCGGGCTCAACCGGCGGCCCCTTTCTCCGTTCCTGCTCCCGGAGTCTCAAAGTCGGCCGGCGTTGTGAAGCAGTTCGTCTCCGAGCCGGTACCGTTTCGATTGGGGTAAGGCATGTGTGTGTGCATGAACTAAAACCGTGGGCACAGCAGCACGCAGGCTTTTCTGACATATGCAGGTACGGCGCACAATGATGTCGATATCGGGCTTGGCTAGCACCGGTCTGCCGTTGGAGGCGAGATGTAGCCTGTAGCCGGCTCATCGGGTTTCGGTGGCAAAAAGAACTTGCTCGCGGGGCCCTTCTCTTGGTCTTCGGGCGTGGGATTTCGGACCTGCCGCGCCGATCGGTCTCTGCCATGCGGATCTCGCATGGCTGCTGCTACTAGAAAATCAAGCAATTGTCGGCGCGGACGTCACCACCGACGATCGCGGCGCCGGTCCCCTTCTGACGGGTTTGAGACGCGCATAACAATCACCGGCGAATTGTGGCAAGGTGGGAGTCCCACGTGGTTTTCGTAATTATTTCAAGCACATACTTTCGCGTGTCTTACCTCACGACTGTGCTATTCTGAGTTGAACATGTCTGTTATCCCAAAAGATGAAAACGATCGTCTAAGTAAGAAGCAAAGATGGCAATCGGTTCTTACCAGGCGCGGACGGAGACCCTGGGGGGTGATTCCGAGCAGGTTCCGACATTCCGCATGGCGTGGATATGCGGTGATTGAATAAACCCTCACCATCAAAACCACCATCCCCAGGGAACGAACACAACCCCACAGCGCCCGCATCCATCTAGAACTCGGGATAAAGTATCTCGTACAGTACCCTGCTTCGCTTCGGTATCTCCCCGAACGGGAGACGCGGGATCTGGCAGCGGCTCGGAGATAGGGGGGCTTTTCGGGCATCTGCATCGTCGTTTGTACAATCATTCGATTCCTGAAACTTTGGATCTGGCCCGGGGATTGTATGAATAGTTGGGGACTCAAAGTGACAGGAGAGGTGCAGTGGGATCCCGGTGGTCGCCTTGGTAGACGGGCATGCATGAAGCGGCAAGGGCGGAACACAAGATAATCAAATCAAAAAGGGGGACTGCTATGAAAAGACATGGCCAAAGGTACGGTGTGTTGCAGCCTTGCGCAGGATGCATGAAATCGGAGTCAAATTGTTTCCACATGTGTGTCTTGAGGTCTTTTTGGGGAATAGAAGTCTACGAGATAAGTCCGGCTGCGTACTAAGCAGAGTTCCATCCTGCGGCCCTGCCAGCTGTACGGATACGGAGTACGATGGCCTCTGTAATTCCGTGACCCGGAAGGAACCCTTGCCGGGCCACGTTCACGGCATGTCTAGTGACGGGGCAGATTCTACCGGTATCTTGTCGGTGAGGTAAAACTCTCCGTCTTCGCACCGGTAGTTGTCAGACTTTCAGCTACCATCTTATCTTTACAATGACAGCCAACTAGCGTGGCGGTAGTAGAAAGATTGGCATTCAGAATTCCGAGCTACCTCATCGTCGGATGATCAATATCCTCCTGGGCAAAGATAAGGGGAAACTTGAAGATCGATACACACAACAACAACAGCAGCAACAAAGTTGGACTGAACCGCGGCAGCGGGCGGGTCATCGGTGACGTGCCGATGGCCCCTGCGCGGCAGACTCCGTGATTTCTCCATAAAAGATGCACGTTTTCTAGAAGCTTTGACAGAAGCAAACCGAGAACGGCGAAGGCCGGTCAACCGCCGCCCCAACGGGAAGAATCCGCAGTTGACGTAAGGGCAAGGCTTTCGAAGGGGGCCACAAAATCTTTTCAAATCCCAAACTGGAGCTCAGTCATCAATGAGATCAATGATATGAGGCTGAATGATTCATTCAATCGTGTTGGCTGCCAAGTTGGTTTTCCCCAGTGGCCTTGGAAACAGGGGATGATCGACCCGGAATGGACTTGACTGGAAAACATGGTGAAGAAAACCCAGAAAAGCCTTTTTGTGCAAATCCCCTTTCAGAGTTGTCTCAAACACCAGAGGGACCTGGACTCCAATTTTTTATGTCGCTCTCTTCTCAGTCCCGCCCCTCAGTTGCGGTGTGAAGCTACCCAAGTGCCGGAGAATACTGGAGTCGATGACATCAAAACACAACCTTTACTCGGGAACGGCGGCCAAAAGAATCCCTGCGCTCACTGCTGGATAGTGGACACACGCCTTTCTTCGTTATCCATTCGTTCTTTGAAGGGGTAGCTCCCAATCTAGCCGCCGCATTTGCACGTCTCTAGCTCTTCGTGTATCGACATGTTGAAGTTTTGAACAGCGGAGAAGAAGAGCCCGAACCCCCACCCTTCTTGAACAGCAACATCTCGAGCTGTGAGGAGTAAGGACGTGCCGGGTAAAGCTCAACCGCCATCTAGAGAGCGAGAGATACAGGATCTAGACGGAGATGCAGATAAAGAGAGAAGCCGTTGGCTCTGTTGCCGTCATTCAATACCGTCCAATCCAAGCATCCATGGCCAGGGTCCCCCGGTGATTCTTGATAGTGTAATGTGTATCCGCGCAGATAGAAGGCAAAAGCACAACAACCTCCAAGATTTCTAAGCCAGATTTCCAGAGTTACCCACCTCGGCTGGCCCAGGCCCCCATATCGGCCCGGCGAATCATGACGACGCATATCGACCTTCTTTGACGTTCCGTGCTGGAAAGGTTCCGCACCACCACGGTTCCACCCCCCTTCCAAATTGTTCAAACGGCGTTTCTGCGTCTCTGCGCCTCTCAGCCTCTGGTCCTTTCCTGCATCAACAGAGTCTCAGTCAACGGGGGGCCTTCTTCTCATTCCCCTTGGTCCTTGCTCCATTGATCTCGAACCGCGGCACTGAGCCGCACTTAGGCCCATCTAGTTTCCAATCTATTCCCAGTTCGTTCCCGCTGTTTGACTCCACCCACGTTGCAGTTTTTTCTCCTCTGCCCTCTAACACGTAGTACTTGCTGTGTGTTTTTTTGCGCAAAATTCGTTATCCAGGCTTTCCAGCTTCATGGTTCCTTGGACGACCGGCGGCGTTAGTCCCCTCTTTCGCCGACGAGTTTAGGACTTAAGTTGGTTTGCACGATGGGGAGCTAAAGGTTTAAAAGAGGCGTGTCGTTCCCGCCTTCCGACGATATCATTCTACTCTGTACTCACAAGCTTCCTGTTCTCTTATATATAAGATCATTTCTTTTATAACAAAACAAGAAACAACCTTTCTCCAGATACCCCTTCTTCCTATTTTTTCACACCACACACATAAATCACAATGGCCGCTACCGACTACAAGTTTGAGGGCTGGGTTGGCCTCGACGAGAAGTCCTCCGAGGGCAACATGGTCTGGCAGGAGTACGAGCCCAAGCCGTGGGAGGAGAACGACGTCGACATCCAGATCACCCACTCCGGTGTCTGCGGCTCCGACATCCACGTCCTGCGCTCCGGCTGGGGCCCCGCCCCCTACCCCGTCTGCGTCGGCCACGAGATCGTCGGTGTCGCCGTCCGCGTCGGCTCCAAGGCCGTCGGCGGCATCAAGGTCGGCGACCGCGTCGGTGTCGGCGCCCAGTCCGACTCCTGCCTCGGCCGCCAGGGCCCCTGCGAGCCCTGCGAGACCAAGAACGAGCAGTACTGCCCCAAGTCCGTCCACACCTACGGCCACTTCCACTACAACGGCGGCAAGGCCATGGGCGGCCACTCAAAGTACCACCGCTGCCCCTCCCACTTCGTCGTCAAGATCCCCGACGGTCTCGAGTCCGCCTACGCCGCGCCCATGCTGTGCGGTGGTGTGACCGTCTTCTCCCCGCTTAAGCAGCACGGCGCCGGCCCCGGCAAGACCGTCGCCATCAACGGCGTCGGCGGCCTCGGCCACATGGCCATCATGCTCGCCAAGGCCATGGGCGCCGACAAGGTCGTCGGCATCTCCCGCAAGGGCGACAAGCGCGACGAGGTCCTCAAGATGGGCGCCGACGGCTACATCGCCACCAGCGAGGAGCCCGACTGGGCCAAGACCTACGCCAACTCCTTTGACATTGTCATCTCCACCGTCTCCTCCGCCAAGGTCCCCATGCAGGACTTCCTCAACCTCGTCAAGCTCGACGGCTCCCTCGTCCAGGTCGGTCTCCCCGACGACGGCGCCTACACCATCTCCCCCGTCCCCATGGTCATGCGCCGCGTCAAGTTCACCGGCTCCCTGATCGGATCCCCCCACGAGATCCGCGAGATGTGGGAGCTTGCCGCCGAGAAGGGCGTCAAGCCCTGGATCCAGGTCCGCCCCATGAGCGAGGCCAACCAGGCCATCGTCGACTTGGAGGAGGGCAAGGCCCGCTACCGCTACGTCCTCGAGAACTAAGCGGGAGGAGATTGTGTGTTTTCAAAACATGATCGAACCGTTTTCTGGGGATGCTGTACATAAGATGAGGTTGATGACATGACTTGGGTGCATAGAAAGGGCATAGCGATTGGTTACATTATAGACATAGAGAGATAGACAAAATCTCAACTCAGAAGCTAAAAGCTTCGATTTTCTTATGATCTGGTTTACTCTCGTTCATGATTTCTCTACTTACAAAATCATTCTTGTCCAAAAGGCATTCACTGGAAACTCGGAAATTTAGAAGGCCTCCTCGATTAGCTCCGTTAAAAGTAGCCTTTCGTAAATATTTCTGAAAGAAATTGAGACTTCCTGGTGCTAAAGATTCGGTGTGGCTACGAATGATGTCACTCCGTCTCGGTGAAGGAGTCACCTTACATCCTGGCATGTGGAGAAGGTACATGGTCCCCCAACAACGACCATCTCATTTCAACTCGGAGCATTCACATCTCTCCGATCAAGTCAGACGGACTTTTCCCAACAGCGACGCCATTGGATTTACAGTCTCCAGACTGTTTGTTTCAATGATTGGATGAATATATGCCCCTGCTGCTCTTGCTTATCCTCTTGCTTGGCCTCGGTGCCTAATGGCGAACGCCCCTACGATTAAGTAGGTAGGTTGCCTAAACACACCGCGATACAAGCTGCCCCCAGACAGCATGACGAGAAAACATCTCACGGGACTCAGTCATATCAACTTGACTCTCAGGAGGCTATCTACATCCTCAAGCCTAAAACCAACTAGTTCGTAGCATCCGTTCAAAGCATTCAGATACACCTCACTAATTACTCCCCAATAAAGCCCTTCGCCGTCCAATCTCCTTCAAAGCCATGGCCCCCCACAACGACGTCGCCGCATTCCACGAGGCACTGGCTTCAAGCAAGCGTATCCTCGCTCTCTGCGGCGCCGGCCTCTCCGCCTCCTCCGGCCTGCCGACCTTCCGCGGCGCCGGAGGACTCTGGCGAAACCACGACGCTACGGACCTAGCGACTATGAAAGCCTTCCGCCGGGACCCGGGCCTGGTGTGGCTGTTCTACGCGTACCGGCGACACATGGCTGTATCAGCGAAGCCGAACAAGGCGCACTATGCCCTCGCCGCGCTGGCGGAGAAGAATCCGGATTTCTTATGCCTGACGCAGAATGTTGACGGTGAGAACGACTCCCAAATGTTCCCCTGCAAAGAATCAAAAGAAAGCTAAATGTTGTCATCAGGCCTCTCGCCACGGGCAGGACATAAGGAGGACCAACTCCGCCTCCTCCACGGAAGCCTTTTTGATATCAAATGCGCCAACCCGCAATGCACCTACATCGACCACAATAACACCCAAGACCCCCTCTGCCCAGCCCTTGCCCCGGCCTCTGAAGACCTCGCAGACCCAACAAAGACTCTGCCACTCCTCGACCCCACCAAAAAGCTCCCCGCGATCGACGAAGCAGACCTGCCCCACTGCCCATCCTGCAAGACGGGCCTGCTGAGGCCCGGCGTCGTCTGGTTCGGCGAGGCCCTTGACGAGGCCATGCTCGACGGCGTCGACGCCTGGATCGAGCAAGGGAAAGTCGACCTCATGATCGTCGTCGGCACGTCGGCGCAGGTGTGGCCGGCCGCGGGGTACATTCTCAAGGCGCACGCGGCCGGGGCGCGGGTGTGTACCGTCAACCCCGAGGCCGAAGACGAGGGCCAGATGGGCAAGGTGAAGAAGGGGGACTTTGCGTTCGGGAGGGACGCGGCCGAGGTATTGCCTTTGCTGTTGGAGCCTGTTATTGGGAAGATTAGGGCGGATGGGCGGATGTATACGGAGGATTGGAAAGCCGAGTAGGAAAGACATGAATACGGCTTTCGCTTGTTTATTGTACTGGTTGTAGAGGATGGATCTAATGACGAAACGTTGCTAGGGTTAATAGTTCGGTTGAGCGTTCTTTGGTCTTACATGCCATCTGCTAACCCACTCTTTGAGCCATTCCAGTAAAAGGGAGACTACGCCCCTGATTTTGTTATTTCAAGTCCCTCAAGACATAGACTCCTCGTGACATCAGTGACTACTTCATTATGGGAGGAGGTGGGTACATTGCAAGTTGTGGATAGTGGCCTCAGAATCTTGGATATCTCAATAATGACGCAGTAAGTGCTATGATATTGTGCCCAAATTCTATTGGTTAGTTGGCTCATAATGAAAAAGAACTTCCAAGTCATTGAATTCCGTGCCATAGTGGCCAATCTGGTGGTACAATAACTCTCTTATCGTGAGATTCAAGTGAAGAATGATGCTTCAACCTTGAAAGGCAAACACCGACATCCTTGACTGAGACACAGTGCCTGTTTAATTCGTAAACTGTCATTCTGGAGACGTGTAGTCAAAATAGGGTACTCGAGCAGGCACAATGGCCCAACTTGCAGCTTGTCCTCGCCAGCGGCTGCCCGACAGCAACATACTAAGGTAAGCCCCCGCCAGGAACGAGAACACCATCCTTTTCCCAGGTCCCAGAAGCCCGGATTGACTGCTCTAGAGCACCTCATGCTTCACCTGGTCTCCTTCGGGAAGGTCAAGTCAACGTTCCTTGTCAAGCCCGCAGAGACATGCCGTGGGGTGTGGGGGCTCAGCGAGACAACCCCTCGGTCAGCCGTGGGATGAGTGAGTCCTGGCAGGGTCCTCCGCATATGACCTAGGTGTCACAGTCCTCTGTAGGTGGTACGAAAAGCCCTGGTACGAAGCATGGTCTTGACAGGCTAGGTAGAAGCCAGAAATCATACCAAGGGCTATGAAAAGCTAGAGGAGTGAAACATAGTCGTGCGGCAATACTCAAATGAGCCTGACACATCTCGGAGTCGTCGTCGCAGCTATATAACTGAAGTTGCGGGATACTTACAATGACAGAAGAAGAGAAAAGAGACAAGACCCACGCCAAATCTCTGGGACTACAGCAACGCCGAGAACTTGACGGGAAGCTGATTATAGAATCGTGCGTTGGCATTTGACAAGCAGTCAGTGGGAGCTGCCGAGAGTAAGCGCATCGTATATCAGACATCCATATACCACCAAAGAGAAATGAGGAGACAACAAGAGAGCCTGGCTATTACAACACGAGGTTCAGAGGGGCAAGGAGGAAACAAGATCTTGTCTCTTCAACGCTATATCTTGACGACCACTCCTTGATCGACGAGCCATTACCATAGGTTGGGTCGACTGTTGGTCCCATCATAGCTGCAAGACACGTGGAGATTCTTCCCATCACTAGGTGAACATTCGCGCGGCATGTAGCGGCTTAAGGATGAGTGGTCTTCCTGGGCTTCCAAGACTTCCAAGACTTCCAACTGCACTGGAACGATGGGAATAGCCCCTGACGACTACACGGAAATCCATACCCAACCGAGGGTAAAAGTGATCGTTCTCCGCCCGCCTTATAATCCCAGCGAGTAGAATCACAACCTGACCAAATGCGGACGAGAGTGGTGCCAGCGATGTTAGGCTCCGTCGAAGGTCAAAATATCAGGATCCGCACCGCATGACGTCCCGCCCCCGGATTTCCAAACCTACAGACGTGGCACAGGCGGCTCGCTGCTGATCTTTGTGAGGGCGATGTGGTGCCAAAACCACGATTCCACCCGTTGAAGGGTTGAATGCCGGGGCTTGTGTTGTGTAATACGATTGGGTTGCCATCTCAAATGCCCGATTTACATGACGACATGAGATTTCCTGCGAAGCCGAGATAAATGCGAAGGAAGCCATTGACATAATGCCGGGCGTGATTCTCCATCAATCATAGACAGGAGAGAACGTAATATTCCAGACCATAGGGTGTGAAACACAACATCGATGAAGGCAGCAAGCATATCGTGCGGCTGAAGAGCAGACCGTAATCCGCGGGGAACAATATCAGATCGCTGTCAAGCAAAGTGCGGGGAAAGCCCGTCTTCTGTCTGGGGAGGGGGGCTGCCCAGTGGTGGCGATGTGCCGTTATCCGACGTGATGGGCAGTGTGAGTGAGTCTCGGGGTGGGAAAAGGGGAAAAGGTCGCGCGGCGCAGCTGCAACATCAGCAAGACTGCTGGCAACGACATCTGCCACACCATGTGGGCGGAGTCCTACTCCATTCTTGAGGGGGAGACGTTTGGTGGTCAGCAGACACTTGCAACTATTCCCGAAGGCGCTAACGACAGATACCAGACGCTTGACCGGCGCAACTGGACGAGCGGACAAACACTGTAGAAAAAGAAGACGAAATGCACTGTCGATGGTGGCATGAGGAAAAGGCCAAGACATCGGGCACAGCTACAGCTCTTCCACAAGGTCACGGGGGTCCGTACTTGCATCTGGAAGACGGCCGACGCAGGAATATGGATCCATAAGCAGAATAGAATACTAGGTTCACCGTCATCTATGCGCTGATGATGACAGGACCTCGCTTTCTACAGTCCCGAGAAGTGGGAATGAGTGGTGGATGAGAATGAAGTTGATGCAGAGTGAGACTGCAAGACCTGTAAGACTCGGCACGCGACCAAAAGCAGGCAGGCAGAGAAACACTGCCACCGACAGATGGTTTCAATCTAAGACGGATACATGTCGTCTGAACGCACGTCGTAAATCATGAGGGCTGCCTTACCGCCTTGAGAAGCTGGGAATAGTCCATGACAAGGGGACCCCTCAAACGAGTTGGCACCTGGCTTTCCGGGGGAGCTGGCACGTTGGCTAGCGTGGGGGTTAGTGTTGTCTAATGTCTGTCGATCCGTCCAACATCCGATGAGAGCAAGGTTGTTCTCACTCATGAGTCGTTACGCTTGGTCCTCTCATAATTCGATTTGGACGTTTGCAGGGCGCTTGAGAAAACGATGGCTTGGAAAACTATTCAGAACACATGACGAAGACAGTTTCCCAATCTGGAAACTGAACGGTGGGGCCATCTTGCAACCTCGAGGTTCCATGGTCATGTCGTAGCAAGGCATCTCAAAACCATTGACTGCATGATGGGCTAGCCTTCGTGTGTGTGCATGACTTGCAGCGGTGTATTGTGTCCGATGCTGGTTGCTCACCCCGTGCTTCGATCTTCACTTCCACCCCTCCGAGGAAAAAAGTGTCCATGAAACACATTCGACTTGTTGACTTGGAGGTATTGACCGAATTATTCTCCAACTGTTTATTCTCTGATCTTGAACCCTGTTCATAATACAAGGGCTCATAAGACCTCCGCCACAAGACAGCGAATAGAAAGTCCTTGACGCCCTCAATGAGGCAGACCAGAATTAGTCAGTGGGGACAAGCGACGATGTTACTTTTCATCCATGCGCAAAGATCCGTGAGATGCATGGACAATATAAATGTGATTCGGTAGAAAACGATGGCTGAGGGAGAAGGGCTATGCCTCCCCATATCACGCGTGGGATTCTTGGCGCAGAATGATTCCTAGATGATTCGGAATAGGATGAGGCAGCTTTCATGGCTTAGGTGACTTGGAGGAGACAGCAACAAATCTTTCTTTCTCACACACTCTCTATCATTCTCTCACTCACTCACTTGTAGGCTTACGTGAGCAATGCCAATCGGCGACTCACTACAAAGCTCATTCTTCCAACGAATCTTGGGAATTTACTGAAGGCTTTCTCAACCAAGCATCATTCCCTAATGCACCTAAAGCAGACACGCATGCCTCATTGCCTCGCGGCATCCCTATCCAGAGCTCGGGTTGCCTCTTTCTAAAGATCCGTTGTTGACTACCCAGGTCAAGCAGATCTTTCACAGAAAAATTGCCGGCGCAAATGCAGCAAAATGTCTCCTTCTTCGAATCGGATCGCAACTTATTCACTGCTGAGATCGGTTGAGGCCATGAGCGTCGGCCGAAACGCCGAGTCATCCTCGTACACCAACTCATTGATAGGACTTTAATCGAGGTAAAAACAAGACCAACACTCAAAAGGGCGCCGTTTCACCCACCGGCGTAAGAATACCGAGCCACATGGATGACAACCGAACTGCTTGCGGCTGGTCGCAAGGTCTTTCATGGCTCATTTCTCACAGATTTTATCGGGAGAATGGTCCCTTAGATCTGGAGGTTATTCATCTGCCCTCCAAGACTACTCTGGTGTGAAGCTTAGCGGGATGGTAATGCCGGCTTGGACTGCTCGATTCTGCAGGTGTCCAAGGAGGCAACTTGGAGATCGAGGGCCTTTTTTGAAGCTAACCCCCACGTCAAGCGGCGTAATACCCCAGAAGACGCATCTGGGTTGGGGTCAGCCATCCCACCTCCATCTCTCTCACTAGCAGACGCCGGCCTCGCCTCTTGCATGGCTAAGCAGCGATCCTGCCATCGACTCCACGCACTGTGTCGCGAAGCCCTGGTCTAGACACTTCAGTCTCTCCGACATCCTGGTTTTCTGCTGCATTTCTTCGTACTACTTCACTTGGCCAGGACTGACCCTTGCTGGCCAGTTCGCAATGGCATGTTTGCCCATGACTCTCCGCATGGTGCGTCTTTTCGTTGAGTCCGAGAGTGAGAAGGAGCCTCGCTCGTATGCAGGAGCCGGTTCATCCGTAGAGGCCCGTATCATTCTCTTCATCTCGGGCGACGCTGGCTGACGAAACGGACGAGCCGCCACAATTACGAAGTAACCTGTGACGCCACTGGTCTGTTGCAGGACTAATATTGATATGCCACCCTTTGATGGGGGTCACATCATCCCTAATTGCCTTCCTTCTTTTCCTTCCCTCCGATAATAAAAGGCCTTCTTCCCACTTTCTCCGTCTCCCACGGCTTCTTGAACGACTTCGAGGATCTCCATGAGCTAAGATCGACACAGCATCTACTATATTCAGTCCAACCCTCACCATCCTACTCTCACATACCGGTTCTGATTTCTACCTCTGCCACGCTTCGTGTATCCTACGTCGTGCTTCCTATCGTCTTACCTGAAATAAGAACTTCTGCCACAATCTCCCATTACAATCATGGCCCCTCACCAGGATGTCCCCTCGCCGGCGGGCAGTTTCACAGCCGGCTACAACAGAATACCCTTCAACCCTACTACTTCTTCTAACCTACACATCAGAAGTCTGACTACGGCTGAATCAAATTCTCCTCTTAGCAGTTCATACGACAGCGCATCACTTGGCGCTGATCTGCAGGAGACCCGGCCGCTTGTTCCCGGTGTGTACGTACCTACCATGTGCTTCTTCGAGCCGGGTACGGAAAACGTGGACGTCGACACTGTTGCTCGCCATGCAGTACGACTTGCTCAAGCGGGTGTGACCGGCCTGGCCACCCAGGGCTCCAACGGAGAGGCAGTACATCTCTCACACGCCGAGCGCCAACTCGTCACGGCAACAACACGACAAGCTCTAAACGACGCTGGGTTCTCTCGCATGCCCATCATCGTCGGCTGCGGAAGCCAGAGCACACGCGAGACGATACAATACTGTACTGAGGCCTGGGCTGCTGGTGGAGACTATGCCTTGGTGCTTCCTCCGTCATACTACGCTGGCCTCTTTGCTCCGTCATCGGAAACCATCTTCGAGTACTTTCATGCGGTGGCTGATGCATCACCGATTCCTCTCATCATCTACAACTTTCCTGGCGCAGTGGGAGGAATGGATCTGTCCTCCGACGTCATTGTGCAGTTGTCTCAGCATCCCAACATTGTTGGCGTTAAGCTTACATGCGGAAACACTGGAAAGTTGAACCGCGTTGCCGCCGCTACGAGGAAGCTGGCAAGAGATCCTAACTCGAAGACCCCGGAGTTCCTCGTCTTGGCAGGTTCAGCCGACTTCTCTATCCAGGCCTTGGTGGCTGGAGGGCATGGCATCCTCGCAGGCCTGGCCAACATCGCCCCCAAGGCTTGTATCAGAACCATTGAGCTCTTCCAAGAGGGGAGACACGGAGAAGCTCAGGATATGCAAGAGATCGTCTCACAAGGCGACTGGACAGCGATCCAAGGTGGTGTTGTGGGCGTGAAAGCTGGCCTTCAGGCGTGGCTAGGCTATGGTGGTGTGGCCCGGAGCCCATTGCCGAAGCCCACGGCCGAGCAGATGAAGAAGTGGAAAGAAGGATTCCGTGAATTAGTTGTTCTCGAGAAGTCGCTATAGACCAGACGCCTACTCCGGCACTGGTTTGGTGTTCCAAACTGAACAAACACACACTCACGAGCCTTTACTTGGTTCTGAGTAAATCAGAATATGGATGGGATTATGGACTTTCGGATTTGCATAAAGGGCTCTCTTGGTGCAGGAACTAGGCTTATTTGAAATGATCATTGGCGTTCCACTTAGCAGCCTGCTACGGACAGGTTTGCCTCATTTTGTATCTCGGTTGAGCGAAAAGCTGTATTGCTGAAGGCAAAAACTTGTTCACTTAGGAATCGCATCATACAATGTTTGATATCATGAGCATAGCGCTGTGAAATATGAGATTTGACTAACTATTTAACCTATTGACATGATGAAGATTTTTCAATTGCTCGCACGTCGTGTATTGTGATCGTCGAGAGCCGCGATGCTTGTGTCTTTTCCCAGGAGAGTTGCCACAACACATGATCCATGGCACATGAATGGACATGTGAAGACATGCATCAAAGACGACAGTTATCCCCTAACCGCTGAACAACCTGATGTCTGCCACGTCAGAGCGCCTCGTACACCTCGTGCAGCATAAAAGTCGCCTCTCTCGGGAATAAGATATCGTATTTCCCAGCCAATGCATTTCATCTCCATCATCCAGCGCTTCTGTAAAGTTCCTCCGAGAGCGGTGAAGGGAAGAAAAGCAGAAAAAGGAGGAAACTCGGTCACGGCGTGGCTTCGCATCGTGACACCAGCCGGCTATCTGCATCTCGGAAGGACGGCATCATAGCGCAAACGGAAACTGGTAGTTATGTTCGTGATACAGACAGAGGTTGTCGCCAGCACAGGTTCGTTCAGGCTACAAATCAGCGCCCAGAAGGAGACGCTCAATAACGCTCGTATTAATGGCGATACCAAAACCGCATCGACGGCAATACTGACCGCCTCTTTTATACAGTTTTCCTAATCTCATGGTCTGCCAGCAGTTACCCGTAGCGTTTCTGGATTCGAAAACCCGGAGCGGCCGAGGTTTCCTGCTTCAGGATGAGGTCTATCGTCAACGTTGCCCAAATGAGCAGAGACTATCCAAAGGAGAATGCCCCCACAGCGCGGCCTTTGACGATGTCGTGATACAAACACGCGCCGTATCTATTTTGGTATACTATCGAAAATTAGTCCTACGGTTGTTCCTGGATGCGAAAGCTCACTCAGGATCGTCACCAGCTGATCATGTATCCACCTCCTCCATTCAAGGTAGGCAGAGGAAGAGTAACATTGTCGGGCATCGTCACCATGTCGCGCAACGGTACGCGGCGGCAGGTGCACGAGCATGATGAGTTTCCCACATTCTGGGTTATGATACAAGGTTGGTGACAGCACGGGATCATGGATCGGATCCGACGGCTTTTCTCGTTTGCTTCGAAATCTGGGAAGGGTTCAATTTGACTGCTCAATATGAAAGGATAAAATCGTGCCAATATCCCGATTTTCTGAGAAAAAAAGCCTTTACCTCCTTTATGTACCTCAAATTGCCTCGACGTACACCGTCTCAACACACAATGATTTCGACTTTGTTACTTGTTATTGGTATTCTTGTGGCCGCGTCTTGTACTATCTCGGCGCAACAGTACCCTATTGTTGGAGTGAGATCCGGTATCAATATGCGGACTGGAGAAATGCCAATAAGGAGGAACATCAACACCATACACGAAGAAGCCGGACCGCAATGGTA
This sequence comes from Colletotrichum scovillei, assembly GCF_011075155.1. Lineage (NCBI taxonomy): Eukaryota > Fungi > Ascomycota > Sordariomycetes > Glomerellales > Glomerellaceae > Colletotrichum > Colletotrichum scovillei. The sequence goes on from NW_023336263.1 coordinate 2,186,437, forward strand.
AGACTAGAGCTTGGTGATAGACGCCATATTTCTCACAAACGCTTAGGGACTTATACGTTGGAGCCCTCACGGCTATGCAGGATGCGAACGAAACCGATCCCATATCGTATTTTCAAGTCGCTGGTTTGTCATCATGAAGTCCCTTCATCATCAGAACATTCTACTGACAGTCGCAGGCATTCATGGGCAGCCGTATATGGCCTGGTCAGGAGGAGGACCACAGACTGGGGCGGATGCTGGATACTGTCCACATAACGTACGTCTTCACAGTCCGGCAGCGCAATTGTTTTACACTTTCTTGCTAAGAGCCGACAAGCAAGGACTGTTTGGTACTTGGCATCGCGGATATCTCTCGCTTTACGAGGTTCGTGCGACCGATCCCCCAACATGAAGACTTATTGAGCGAGTGAAAACTGACTACTTATTCTAGCAAGTACTGGTCCGCTACGCCAAGCGCATTGCGCTTTCTTACCCGGAGTCTCATAAAGGAGCGTACGTTGAAGCTGCAGAGAGTTTGCGCGTTGCGTTCTGGGACTGGGCCGCGGACTCTCAGGTCCCGCCTGTGACGGCAATGCCGAATGTTATCGTCAAGAGGCCTGTGGGCGGCGCCTTGCAGCCACTCGCGGTGCGCAACCCGTTCTACCGTTTTACTTATCCGAAAACAGCTCTCGATGGAAAATTCGGTAGCTTTGATGGAAAGAATCACACGAAGCGGTGTGTTGGAGACGGCGAAAGCTATCCCTATACGGCGAACGCGAGGCTCCTGGGTTACGGCTTGAAGGAAAAGGTGGTAAGTTGATGAACACAATTCCTAAGAGCAAGCTTATGGCTTTACAAGTCTCTTGTCTTTACTGATTAGCCACAGTACAATGTCTTCTTGAAGGCAACCTCCTTCGATGAGATGGTCACTGCCCAGAATGAAGGCGCCAACTTTGAAGGACCTCATGGAGAAGTCCATGTCGGGGCCGCCTGCGGCCAGGATCTCCTCCATCTATCAACCTCGGCATTCGAACCACTGTTGTAAGTTCTGCCTCACCCTTGCGACGCCAGGTCTGATTCGTTTCCCAAGCTGGCTTCATCATGCCAATGTAGATCGCCTCATTGCCTTCTGGCAAGCTCTTCACTTCGATAATGCTACAATGCATTTCTCCTATGCCTCATCCCAGATGTTCGCCACGCCATCCGGCACCACCATTAACCCGCAGTACCCCTTGTGGCCCTTTACTGGGACGGGCGGTGGTCCACTTACCAGTGAATCGGTCACGCACGTCCGTGACTGGGGGTACACGTATGCACCGATGAGGTTCTGGGATCAGACACCAGGAGACGTTAAGATGGCGGTCAGCAGGACGGTAAACAGCATCTACGGTCCTCAGGAGCAGCAATCTTCTTCCATGAGGGTCAGGCGGCGCAAGATGGTCCCGATAAGGCAGTATGTCGCCAAAGTCGAAGTTGAGAGAAACGAGCTGGACTTACCTTGCCAAGTGCAGCTTTTCTTAAAAGGCTCGATGGCGGGCTCTTTGACGTTACTGGATATGCCCAGGCAGGGGAAAAGTTATGATGAGATTCCTCTGAATCGAGGTATCGACGCTGCTGGCCTGCGTGGTCTTTCGATAAGCGGGGTTCTTGGAGGGATTGCGGATGGGTTGGAAGTGGTCATCGACAAGGTGAGTACAAACATCGCACTTAATCCCATATGACGCGTAGTTCCAAGGCCATGTGAAACTGATAAGCTTCTCGACAGTTGGATGGCACAACTACGCCGCTGGAACGTGTCCCAAGTTTGAAGCTTGAAGTTGAAGACCAAGAGATCGTTCCATCGGACTCTGCGGACCAACTTCCGACGCTGGGCACCAGGCGGAGTCGGCCCGCAATGCTACGACCTCTGTCAGTTGACAACTAGATGGCTAATTTGATTTCTAAGAGAGGGCCTTTTCTTGCGCACACACTTACATATGTTCGTAATTTCCAGGTCAATGTTTCTCGTGAGTGAAAGGGATGCCGGTACTTCTGCTTGCCGCTTTCGGTCCGGCATTTGGTAATAATGTGAGGCGCATTTTGTACTTAGATGAGGTGGTGATAGTAAAGTATGCACCAACAAGCCCTGTCAAATGGTTCGGGCTTGAGACATTCTCTGCCGTTTTGTATCCCTGTGCCTGGATGATCTGTCAGATGACATTGAAATTTCCGCCCACTTGGGGTTGTATGCGGCACATCTGCTCGTTCTGAGAAGCACGAAGTGCACACATGCACTGCGGAACGTCGGACGTGAGAGCATGTCAAATATGGTCACCTAAACACAAGAACACTAAGCCCTGACACAACGAGACCCAAAACCAGGGCGAACGAGCGAGGTTGTGCTTAACGGCCCGAAAGGCGCGTCGGATGTGTCTTACGGGCGCTTAAGTAGACGTCAGTCGGTGAGGGTGGTGATATTCTTGCACGTATGACTGGCGACTAGGGTTACGGCATGAAGTTTCTTGTTCATATTAAGGTCAAGACCAGTCAAATTCTACTTGGAGACGAGAAGATCACCACATGGAGGTGATAATGCAACTAATCGCCATCTACACATCCTGCCCACCCATAAGCCACAGCGCGCCGCAACTCGCCTGAAGCAGCATGCCACAGACCATAAACACTTTGCCCGCCTGTCCATCGCTGCTGAACATCAAGCTAACAACCACAAAGACATTGAGCGGGATTCTGAGGACACCGTACACCTGTGCCCTGACACCGTCATCGACGACTTTACCCTTGAGGTACCCCATCGAGGGGAAATACAACCCGACGCAGGCCTCGAATAGGCAGAAGAGCCAAAAGGTGACTTGCTCCGCGCGAGGGGAACCCGCTCCGAGAGCGAAGAATACGGCGTTGGCAGCGAACAGGACCGATAGCAGCAGCCGGGATGGCGTGGAGACGAGGGCGAGCAGACGGGGGTACAGGAGAGAGGCGAGGAGGGTCGAGGCCATGAAGGAGGCGAAGATGATGCCGTATGGCAGTGTCTCGGGCGAAGATGAGGCCGAGACGAGAACAGGGGACCAGAGTACTACAAAGAGGTACATTGAACCTTCAAACATGGTTGAGGCGAGGCCGATTGTAAGAACGCGCTTGTCCGTCATTGTGGCCCAAAGACTAGGCTTGTTGGCGTTGGACTTTTCCGATGAAGAGGATTGACCTGCTGAGCCATAGTTCTCGTCCTTCACACCCAGTCAGTAAGAAATTAGCAATAGTATACGATTTGATGTTGCAACGTACCCATTGACTAGCAATAACACCAGCAGCAACGACCAGCAGCCCGACACTGGCCAAAAATGGCGACTTGCGCGTCCCAGTCACAGAGACGAGCCATTCGCTCACCACACCGCTCACAATCGCGACAATGCTGTTGACAGTGCTCATCAGACCGAACGTCCGCGAGAGGTCCATGCCCTTGTCGCTCAGACGGCGGGCATGGAAATCCGTCACCATCCAGCTCTCAAAAACACTGAACAAGAGACTCGTTCCCAGACCACCGAGTACGCGGCCGATGAAGAGCAACGGGACACTGGGTATCGTGGTGAGAATGCAGGAGAGCGCGTATGCGGCGCAGAAGAAGAGACAGCTGGCCTTGCGGCCGTGGCGGTCGGCTAGTGAACCGATGAAGTAGCCGGCCACGGCGCCGGAGACGAAGCCGGTTGTGAAGAGCGTTGGCACGAAGTCTGCCGAGATTTGATGCTCATTCTTGTAGAGAGAGTATAGGAACGGTCCCTAATGTTGCTATGTTAGGAGATTCCATCATTGGACTCGGAGAATGCATGTGAGAGGTGAGCTACCTGTAGCCAATCTGAACCCATTACGAGGGCGTAGACGACGTAGAAGGCCCATTGAGAGCCTGTCTGCTTTGGCTTCTGTTGAGAACTCTTCTTCGCATCTTTCTTGGAGACATCAGACTTGTCTTGGCCTCCCGAAGCGAAGAGAACGCCGCAGGCGAGGAGTAGGCCGGCGAGGTTGATTTGGTAGATGTCCAGCATCGTGGCGGATACCTAGCGGGCAACTGGGTCCTGGATTCTCAATCTTTTGTACGGACTTCACTGGCAGACACTTCGAGTGAGGGATATTAAGTAGGGTATGAAATGAAGCCAGCTTCGATGTGAGATTGTGGTAAGAAGAGCGAAAGCCCCGTGAGGTGGAGTTGAAGTCGTTAAACTTCAAAGTTCCAGGTGTCCTTCTCCATCTTGCACGGGGTGATTTTCCGGGGGCTAAGCTGGAGCATGGAGTGTTTCGGGCGCACAACCTCCAAAGGGGCTCTTCCAAACGTCTCGTTTTAGTTCATTGAGTTCGTCTGATGTTGAGGAGCCCAGTGTTCGGACGATTTTTTCACTCTCGTGTGAGCTTGTAAACTTATGTAAAGCCATTGTCATATTGTCAGTCTGACTACGTCGACTGAGTAATAATGAACCACTTACAAAACGTAGAGAGGGATGAGAGAAAGCTGCCAGAAGCTGCGAACGAGACATAAACGGGATCCAGACAGGAGTGTCCGGGGCCGTGCTATCCCTGTAACTGACACGAGCTAGGGGCCTCACAGTGTGCGGATCCTCAGGAAGATCACTCCGTAGCTTCAAACAAAATGGTTTCCGGAAACATTCTATAAAAACCTCGCGTATTTTACCATCTTTCAGACCTGGGATTATGAGGATGCAACAGAAGCACCCAGTTTCATTTCACCCTAGTGATATATTAGTCCTCACTTTCCTGGTTTGCCTTGCGAGCCTGTCCTCCTCTATACTTGTCGTTCTCTCTGATATCGCTTAGATATGTAAGACTTCGGTCCCAACCCTTCGTAGGCTTTCGACTGTATCAACTCATCGAACAAGTGCCGCCTACTATCCCGGACGGACCCAATTATGAAGAATTTACGAAACCAATCAACGCGATGTACGGCGCTCCATTTGACGTCTAGCAGAGAAACAACCAAGCAAGCATGCGTAGCATGGAGATTGAAAAGAAGGGCTTGGTCAATTGTGCCGTATCTCATCCATTTAGCCCCCGAGAGCCGTGCCCATATTCTGGCTTGATCCAAACGATGCAATGGAGCTAACCACTCTATGTAACGTTCATTTTATTCCCGTGATCTTCCACGCAGGATCGTCGAACCTAGTACCACCTACCGCATAGAGCTCTTGTGCGGGGTCATGAACTAAACTTTGCTAATCAAGTCGGACGATGCTGCGGCCGGGATTGCCGTCCGGTCATCATGCATGAGGCAAGACGATGGAATTAAATGAAAATGAGCTCTTCGGAGACTCGGTCGGTGGTCCAAATTCAACTCTGACACGAACTGCGTAGCTTCGGGATTTGGTGTGAGCTCTGCTTACACGGACAATACTCAATAATCAGACTCTCCTGCTCGAGCGTACTACTTGAGCGTCGAATGCCGTTCTGAAAGCATTTTGTCCATTTACTTCCAGCGTGCTCTCATCGCATGTAAACCATGCGCTTCCTCGTACTGCTCATTGCCTTCGCAGTGGCGGGATGTTGCCAATCGTTCGATCCATTAGCCTTCGTGGACCCCTTAATCGGTTCCCAGCGCGGCGGGAACGTATTCGCCGGTGCGACACTACCATACGGCCTCGCCAAGGCCGTAGCCGATGTCGACGGGGAGAAGACGGGCGGTTACTCGACCGACGGGAGCAACATCACCGGCTTCAGTATCGTCCACGACAGCGGCACCGGCGGAAACCCTAGCTTGGGCAACTTCCCGCTCTTCCCGCAGATCTGCCCCGGCGACGAGCTTAATAACTGTAGATTCCGCATCGGGGACCGGGCGACGCAGCATGATGTGAACAAGACCGTCGCCGAGCCGGGATACTTCTCCGTCGAGCTGTCGTCGGGCGTGAAGGCGGACATGACGGTATCTGAGCACGCGGCGCTCATGCGGTTCAAGTTCCCGAGTGGCGGAAGCGAGCATCCGCTCGTGCTATTGGACTTGACGGATCTTTGGGCGAGCAGGCAAAACGCGTCGATCAAGGTCGATACGCCCACAGGGCGAATGTTTGGAAACGGGACATTCCTGCCTAGCTTCGGTGCTGGGTCGTACGTGCTTCACTACTGCGTCGACTTCTTTGGCGCCCAGGTCTTTGATACTGGGGTATGGGTCAACAATAGAGCCGGTAACGAGCCCAAGGAGTTATTCGTCACCAGAGGCTTCAACTTATTTTATCTCGAGGGTGGCGGCTTCGTGCGCTTCAAAGAGCTGACCAACGACACTGTCACTGCCAGGGTGGGAGTCTCGTTCAAGAGCAGTGATCAGGCATGCCGCAACGCAGAGAAGGAGATTCCGGATCCGCTGAACAACTTTGATTCGCTGGTGAAGGCAGCAAAGGACGCCTGGAGAGAGAAACTGAGCCCCGTTTCAGTCAAGGCAGCTGGCGCAACGGAAGACTTGCAAAAGAGTTTCTGGAGCGGCTTATACCGTAACATGATTTCTCCTCAGAATTATACCGGCGAGAATCCGCATTGGGATAGCGGGATCCCTTACTTTGATTCGTTTTACTGGTAAGCATCCATTCCATCTCTCCATGTCTCCTTCTTCTAACGATGTGCAGCATGTGGGACAGCTTTCGTGCGCAGCACCCCCTGCTTACCGTTATTGACCCGGCAGCTCAGGCACAAATGGTAAACTCCATGCTCGACATCTACAAGCACGAAGGCTGGCTGCCAGACTGCCGCATGTCTCTCTGCAAAGGATGGACTCAAGGAGGCTCCAACGCCGACGTCGTAATCGTTGACTCCTACGTCAAAAACTTGACCTCGATAGACTGGAAGGTGGCTCTCGCGGCTATAACAAAAGATGCCGAGGACGAGCCCCTGGAGTGGTCCTATGAGGGACGCGGCGGCCTCATAAGCTGGAAGACCCTCAACTATATTCCGTATCTAGATTTTGACCCAGTTGGGTTCGGCACAAACTCAAGAAGCATCACGAGGACTCTGGAATACTCTTACAATGACTACTGCCTTGCAACCCTAGCCCAGGGACTGGGAGAAGGTCAGTCACATGACAAATACATTGCAAGAAGCACGAACTGGCAGAATCTGTGGAAAGAGGACCAAAGGTCTTTGATCAATGGCACCGACACCGGATTTACTGGCTTCTTCCAGCCCAAGTACATGAACGGAACATGGGGCTACCAAGATCCCATAGCTTGCTCGAACCTTGCTGGGTTCTGCTCCCTGACGACAAATCCGAGCGAGACGTTCGAGGCGAGCATCTGGCAATATCAATTGTCAGTACCCCCTTCCGACTACTGGCGACTACAATCTAGCTAATATGTCTCCAGTATCGTTCCCCACGCCACGTCAACCCTTATCGATCTCATGGGCGGTGATGACGCCTTCGTCTCCCGCCTCAGTTACTTCCACGCCTCGCCCCTAGCCGACATCTCCAATGAGCCCGTATTCTTGACCGTCTATCTCTATCACTACGCCGGTCGCCCAGGCCTCTCAGCGGAACGCATCCACAAGTACATCCCCTCGGCCTTCAACTCTTCGCGTGGCGGCTTGCCGGGTAACGACGACTCGGGTGCCATGGGGGCTTTTCTTGCCTTCTCTGTCATGGGTCTGTTCCCAGTCGCGGGACAAAATGTTTATCTCATCACGCCGCCGTTCTTTGAGGAAGTCAGTGTCAAAAGTCCGGTGACGGGGAAAAATGCCACTATCAAATGTGTCGGGTTTGACGCTGCGTACAAGAACATCTACGTGCAGAGTGCCAAGCTGGACGGGGAGGCGTACACCAAGAGTTGGATCGGGCATGAGTTCTTCAGTCAGGGGAAGACATTGGAACTGACGCTGGGAGATAAAGAGTCTGATTGGGGGAAGAGTAAAGAGGCAAGGCCGCCGAGCTATGTAGCTGTGTCGAAGACGTGAGAGTGGGGATCCGCGCGTGGCATTCACAGACGTATACTCAGATGCTCATGTTCCGTAGTTTTCTCGCATGGAATACAATACAATCACTGCCCATGCTCTATATTCAATTGAATTGGAATGGTAAAGCAAGAAGCACCGCCTGATGTGTATATGACCTAGTGGTGGAAGGTAATGCCTGGTTTCGGCAAGAGCGCGAGTTCAAATTTGGTGGTCCTACATAAGGCCACAGGCAGCTTCTTTTTTTGGATCCTTGTTGGTCTCTTGTTTTTCCGATTCCCCTTTTCTTACTATCTGCTTCCAAGTGTTCTTCTCACTGTCAATCTAGCTACCGCACGCCCGTGGCGTCACGCTTCCAAAACCTCTTGACTCCAAGTCTCGTTCTCGTAGCTCACGCTGCTCTTTGGCGTACTTGCGGTCGATAAAGTCAGCACTGTCGTATAGATCAACGACCTTTGGATCGACAGAGCTGCCAATCGCGTGTTCCTCCACACTGGCGAACAAGAAGAAGGTGCCGCGGGGGGCGTCATCGCAGCTCATGTGGTGAACCACGATGTTTTCTGCGTCGGCGCAGAAGACTTTCTCAGCAGCTTTGACGCTTCGAGCGGCAAGAAGAGTGACTGCCGCGGCTCGTGGGCCGGGCGGGGTTACATGTTGTCTTTTCATTTTGTTGTGTGATGTTTGTTATTTTGGAGTGCTCTTACCAGGAGGAGTGGAAGGTTGGTTGGTTTTTGGTGTATAAAGGAGACAGCTTAGGACTCTTTTGGTGAAGAAATTGAATATGATTGACGATTCATGGCTAGAGGGATGAGTTACAAGAAGCTGAATGGTGAATGAGAGGCATTTCAAGGAAGTCACATTCACCTCCCGGTGTAAGTCTCATATATCGCCCTGATGAGGATCATGTGCTCAAGTGAACTTTAATGGCGACAGGTATGCTTCCTCGTTCATTTCATTGATGTAACGCAGAGAGACGCAGTTTACCTTCCCTTACTTTAGCCAGGTGTGATCACAAGAATACTAAATAAACGGCCAGACTATTATCAAAATAGTGTCTTTCTTGACGTGATATCCTGTCTTGAAGCCCTTTTCTGTAACCTGTATTTGGTGACCATAATCGCTTCAAGCGGACTCCATCCAGGAGTCATACCTAGGGAAAACTCCCTGTGTAACCGCAAGCCCATACCTTCCCATCCCGTCCGGCCAGTGTCGCCTCCGTATGACCCCATTCCCAAGAAAAAAATGCTGCCTTCACACAATAATCAAATCGTCGTCATCGTCATCTTCAAAAGAAACCGCCTGCGGCAGATCCATACCCAGACTCTCCCTCCCAGCCTCTCGAATCCCCTTCTCCGTCACGAATCTCGTCTTCTTCCTCACTGGCGGCTTATCACTATTCAGCTTTTCACCTTCCTTCATCTTGGCGAGCTTGTCCTTGAGATTGCCACCCCATCCAAAACCGGTTTTTAGCCCTGTCGCGGCCGTCGCCGACGACGGCGCCCCGATCGAGGAGCTGGATTGCGCACTCTGTGGTCTCTTGCGTTTGATTGGGCTGAGGTGCAGGGCCAGTTCCCTATTCCTGGGCATAATGCCTAAGCTCTTGATATCAGGCTTCTGTCGCGCCCCGAGTACGTTCGAAGCTGACGAAGATGACGGCAAACTTGACGCAGAGGTGGGATTTCGATTGCGGTCTGTTTGTTGCATGTACTCCTTTCCAGTGCCGGCGCCGATCTTACTCAGCCGCGACATGATGCCCCTCTCGCGTTCTTGAGCAATCATCCTTCTTTTCAGATTCTCTTCCTTTTCTCTTCTGTCCATAAGTGCCTGACCTCCGTCAATGAGTGACGCAGAACTCATTGACTTCGTAGCGAACCAATGGCTGTGTGTTTCTCGGTCGTACTTTCCCGATTTCTTCTCGGGTTCTGGGTTAACGAGCTGTCTCGATTTCCACTTGAACTTCTCTCCAACACCGCCAAAGTCCATTGTGTTGACCTCCATGCGACTTGCTCGCTGCTTGGAGACAGCTTCGTTAGTATGAAATTCGCAAAACTCGGTTCGTTTCTTGTTGACCCAAGAGTTGCAGAACTCGCCATCTTTCTTGATGGATTTGCAGAATCCCAAGTCCCGGGCCTTTCCAATCTCCATGATTGTGTCAACATCAGAGTTGATCACTAGACTGAATTTCCCAGTGGCTTCTCTGCCAACTGGAGGTGGCATAATGGTCGGGTTCAGAATCGCCAGCACTGTGCCTTCTGTGAGCTTCCAAAATCGGGTGAATCCTGAGTTGAAGAGAAAAAGCTCAAGTTCCCACTTGAGATCGCATAATGTGACGACCATGTACTTCCCTCGGTCTGACTGCTTGCCGTTTTGGTCAGCTCGAGGCTTGTGAGAGCGGGGCTCTGACTTCTTTGCGACAACGGCGAAGACGACAATGTCCTGCTCAATGTCTGGGAGCTGAAATTCTGGAGCCTTAACCTTCCGCAGCAAGTCGGGCAACTTGAATATCTTCTTTCCAGACAGAGTCCTGGTCAAGACTTGGTGGGGAAGAATGCGCTGTGAGAGATGAAAGCTGGAGTACGGTTCGAATGCTGATGCTTCGGCTTCTGGTACGTCTGCTGGCGCGACCTTCTTCGGTCTCTGTGGTTTCTGTCCAGCCATCATCCAGTCCGGTGGAGGCTCGTAGAGGCCTTGGGGGTCATCGTCGTCTTTGGAGGATGATGGAGCTGGAAGAGCAGGTATTGCGTCTAGCTTGCGCTGGTTGGCTTCTGCTCTGTTCATTCCACCAAGGATCTCATCTCTGGAGAAACTCGGCGCAGCTTCCTCTTGCTCGGGAATGTCGATTGCCTTTTCCTTGAACTGCTCAATCTCTTTCTGCCCGATATCAAAAGTCTCCGACCTGACCTTTTGGACTCTTTCCCTCAATCCCTGTCGGTCGACCTCTTGTGTTCTTGCTGCGGCCAGCCTTTCATTGAAACTCAGTGGTCGTGATACCTCTTGTTGAGCAGGAGTCCGTGACCTTTGGAGATAACCGCCGAACTGCTGCTGCCCATCTTGGGGATTTGTGTTCCTGCGCAACACACTTGGTGCTCTCTTGATCCCTTTGTCAATCCCAAGCGCAACCCGAGTCGGCGATGCTTTTGGTGGTGCGGGCTGAGTCTTTCGGATTGGAGACACAGGCACCTCGATGGTGGCCTGGGGTTCAGGTCGGGATAGCGCCCGGCCAACTCCAAAACCTTTCGAGGTTGGTCGTGTTTGAGTCGGTGGAGCTGCTTCCGTCCTCTCCCTCGCGCTCTGCAACTTCTTCAACTTTAATCTTGCCTGAATCTCCTGCAACTTCAACTGAAGTGTCTCCTCATCCTCGTCCTCCTGGTCGTCCATTTCGTCGATCAAATTCGCCGATCGTGTAGACAAGGTGGAGTTTGCACGTCCCCTCTTTAACGGTGAAGGAGAGGGTGATCCTCGATTTTGAAGACGTCTTAGGCGCTCGCGACCGCTGGGAGTGCTAATGAGGGCTTCGTGGGGAGATCGGGGAGGCCATTGAGGCTCGTCGGGCGGGGGGGCTATGTTGATGTTATGATGTTGATCGTTTAGAATGTCCATTTATTACGAACCGGGAGGCATCTTGCCGGGGTATCACAATGGTGTAGTCGAGGGCGTAGCTGTCGTATGTCCAGTCGGCCTTCCGGAAAAGACCGCTTGATGGAGCTTCAACGCCACAAGCCCATGACCCGCCAGCCGGCCTTGTCAGCTTCGTCTGGCGCAAGACTGGATTGGAAGTCGAGACGAGGGGTCTGTGCTGGCAAATAAACAGCAAGCGGACAAAGAAAAGGAGACGATAGCGACTGATGAGAAGGGTGTGAGATGCGGCTAAAGGAGTGACGTCGAAGTTGGTGAGCCAAATAACCGCCTAAAACAAAATAAAGCAAGAGTGCGAATAGTGCGGTAAGAATGCCTCGAAATCGTTATCGAATTGTCGCATCTGAACCTCGTCGTCACGATAAGCCTGGTCAGACTAGCCTGAGAAGAGGAGTTTGACGTGGAGTAGTCGATGACTTTTCCCTCTTGCCATTGGCTGTAGTCGCGTCAAGCCCCAGAGGACGCGATCCACTTTCTAATTGAACCCGGCGCGTCGTCGCGTAAGAGCACAGCACAGACAGAAGGAAGGGTCGGTCCTATTAACTACCTTACCTTAGGTTCTAAGTCCAAAGACGACCGATCTCAGCGGAAGGTACCAGGTATCTTCGTCCCACTCACTATTGACCACCACCAGCTTGGTTACTTCCATACAAACTTCAACCCACCACCAGATCTTTCTTTGGACCTCTCACACAATCAACAGCCGTTCTTTCTGGGTCAATTGGTCTGTTTTTGGTGTAAATCACTCCTTGTACATCATCGACCTAACTTCTATACACACATCATCTTTCGTCATGGCGAGAACAAGAGCGACCAAGGCCGCACCGGCGGCAAAGACCGAGTCGAGCAATGCCTCTTCGACGGCCAAATACACTCTACCTGAGGAGTCGTCAAGCGCTCCCCAGCTGTTCATAATCCCCCAAAAAGCTACGCGTGAGGCTCGCATCGTCTCTCTTCCCAACCCTCGCTACTCCAAGTCCACCCGCTACCTGCTTTGCCCGGAGACAGGCATCTACGAGTTCACAAAGGTTGTTGCGCCGAAGACGACACCAAGGAGCTGGATGATTGAGACGACCGCTGGCACACTGGAGGAGACGGACGCAAAGGACGAATCTCGGCTTGAAGCCCAAGTCACCAATGGCGCCGACCTTTTTGTCGCGACAGCCGTGGATCCTCTGTTCCTACTGGTTCCAGGCCTATTTGGCACCGCGAAGCCAACAGACACGAAGCGACTATTCCTTTCCAGCGACGACCACTTCGATGCAGTCTCGACTTCGTCTTCTCACATGTCCGAGGCTCTGCGATGCCCCAAGACGAGAGCGCTTCTCGAGTCACGTATGGAAGTCGTGTGTGATACAGTCGATGCTGGCGATGAGAAGATGTACCGGCTGAGTGAGAAGAAGCTTGTTCTTCAGATTCTCGCAAAGGCACGGTCTATGAGCTCCAAGGGACTCCCCGCCAGCATGGACGAGAAGTTTGTCAAGAAAGTTTTGGAAGCTCCTATTCAAGTTCAGAAGTCACAAGCTGTCAAGGTGGAAGTGGCTGCAAACGAAGCGAATACGTCAACACCGTCGAACGAATCTGGCGAATCCCAGTCATCCGTCTCAACCGTCGATAGCAAAGCCTCAGCAACATCCAATGCTTCCACAGCAGCCACGTCTGTCGATGGAGAACCATCCGAAGAAACCGTCGTTAGCGCTATCCTAGCATCCGCCGAGGTGACCAGCTTGCAACGACTCAAAGTTGCCTTTAACTTCATCTGCTCAAGCTATGTTGCGCCAGGCATGGCGTTGATTCTGAAGAAGCTCCTTGCCGACAAGGAAACTTCAGGCGTCGACTTCTCGCCATTGGACGAATACGTGGTCCAGCTCACCAAGCTTCGCGCAGAAGCTGCCTCATCTCGCTCCATGGCCGACTACTCGAGGAAACGCATGCTCGACGAGGAAGAGGAGGAGGCCCGCGCTGAGAAGAAGCGCAAGATGGAAGAGGAAAAGAAGAAGAAGGCCAGCCAAACGCGAGGCGTGAAGGCCTTGAGCAAGGTCAACACTACGGGCATGAAGAAAATGAGCGACTTCTTCAAGAAGAAATAGGCTAGCCGGCGGCCGACCATTTGAATGCATTCATTTTTGGGTATCGGTACTCGTTCACAAACAAAATGTATCGTCCCCTTACTCCGTACCTCTAGCTCGGCCCCGATATCCACCACGAACGCTCGCCGCGCCTCTGCCGATCCTCGATGTGCTACTCGAGTAGCTGTGACCGCGGGTTGCCGATGAGGTGCCTCGCACACGCCCACGAGAAACTCCCCGGCCACGTGGTGCACTGCCGACTGCCGCCTGTCTCTGTCGCTCTTCGTCTTCCTCCTCTCTCTTCCTCCGAGCCGCTTCGCGTCGCCTCTCTTCTTCAGCCGCCCGTCTCTCGGCAAGCTGCTGCTTCTGCAGAGTCTCTGCCTCCAGTTGTACCAAGTCGTTACTTGCGCCTTGCCAGTTGGGGTTCAGAATGAGTCGCTGATTGTGTTCGGTTTGGGAGAGGATTCGGGTCCAGGTGTTGAGGAGTGTGGATGCATTTGACACGGTGCTGCCAACAGTCTAGAAGACGAGGTCAGTTGGTTTCATTTCAAAGAAGCTTCTCGCGGGGCGGCGCACATTCATGTTGCCCTTGGCCTTGTCAAGGGTGCTGATTATGCCTTCGATGGCAGCATTGATGTTCCGCACTCCCTCCAATTCTTTCCGCAAAGAAGCCTCTCTATCATAAGGGGCGTTATGGGTCTGGTTTGCGGGCGTCTTTGGTGTCTTGGGGGTCTTTGGTGTTCTAGGGGTTTCGGGCCGCTCGGAGGGAGGTGCACCTCTGCCCTCGGGGCCTGGAGATGCCCATATATCCTCCGTGATGGAATCGTCGGTGTAGTCTGCCATAGTGGTAGGGGCACTTGGCGTTCAGCTGCAGCTACAGATTGGTTGTGGCTCTGTTCTATTCGGCGATCGTCGGTCCAGACTTAGATGAGGGGACGTTCCGTTGGAAGCGCAGTCTAGCTTGTCTGTACTGTTAGGAAGCGCGGCGCAAGACGGAGTGTGACGTTATTTGTTGATGGATCAAGACTTTTGGTTTAGAGGTCTCCGGTCGCTTGGGGGAAAATGTGGGATGCAACGAGTGAGGGGCACTCGGGAGTGGAGACACTGCGGTGCCAAAGGTACGAATAGGTGTACAGTGGCTTGTGCTTTACCTACCTAGGTAGTACTACGTACAGCAACTTCAACAGACAGCGACAGTGCTCGCCCATTCGAGCGCTGTTGATTTTACGCGAAAATTCGCGTCTCCTGAGTAGTCAACGCGTCCCCGCTGCCATGGTGGGGTTCGCTTAATTTACAGAGAGAAATGAGGCTTGAGTGGTGAGGTACAGGTGCAAAACGGGGGGCTGGGGCTGGTGCGCTGCAAAACACTCGGCTCACCCTCACCTCACCCCGTCCCCAGCCTCTACATTTCCCAGCCTCCAGCCTCTTCCCACGTTTTTTGAGACCATTTCCTTTTGCATCCCAACTGCCGCCCCATGATCGCGAACATCATCCATCCCATTCCACACATCCACTTCTCACTTACATCACCTGTAGCCAGAGCAACCAGAGACATCACAAACTGAACCGTTTTAACCTCTGTGCAGTTGCCTGGTATTGTTCAAACTCATCAGGTCGCTTCATCTCTTGATACTCTGATTGCCGGAGTCCATCTAGAGTCTTTTACCTACATCACCTTATCCCCCTCTAACATCATCACCACCTCACCTTGGGGGCAACCACAACCCGACGTTAAAAAAAAAAAAAAAAAACGATCCGCGCGCCCTCTCACCTTGATCAACAGTTGCATGCGCAATTGAAGTCAACAAATCTGAATAGGAAGGAACGGTACACCACCACCAAACGACCCGGGCTGCCTGCCTGCCCTTTTCGACACAATGGCCACCGCCTTCGCAGCATCAACACCTTCACCTCCCCCTTCCATTCGCACACCACCGACACCCAGACACGGCTGGAGCGACAACTGGGAGCCTTATTCACCTCGCAAGTCGGCACGTATCTCATCTCGTCGAGCTGCAAACCGAACTCCTTCTCCGCAACCACCAACTCACCGCACTCCTCCTCGATCAACTCGCAAGCCCATCGCACCTTCCGCAGCCGCAGCTATCATGTCGCCTGCTGCTACACCTCAAAAGAAGCGCCAACCTGCGCAAGATTCCGTTCGTCGCGCTTCTGGGTTTTTAACCGCCGACAGCTCGTCCCACGCTTCATCGTCGCTCGGTATTGACAAGATGGATCGCCAATCGAACCACACCGCCTCGACTCGTCGCAGTGGCATGCTGCCCACGCCAGCCAAGACGCCCAAGAAGGCACCTACCGAGAAGCAAACTGCGCACATCAAGTCGGTCGCGCGCAATCTGTTCGCCAACGACGACGAGGCGTTGGTCACACCCAAGAAAAAGCGAACCCCGAAGAAGTATTCTGGCAATTCGTTGGAGAGTTTCACGGCAACCGAAGTAGAAGAGAAGATTGAGATCTTCACCGATTCGCAAGACCGGGTTCCTGTGCCCGACTCCAGCGTGGACAACCCGTTTTATGGCGATAGCGTCACCGTCGACAGAGAGCCTCCGCGCCGCCGCAGCAAGCGCAAAGTCGCGATTCCAGGAGAAGCAGCGCAAGGCGTTGACGATGCGCTTCAGCGTGAGGACGGCATGGTGTATGTTTTGTAAGTTGACTCACACATCTGCAAGAGAGAAGAAAGAACTTCGCTAACCGCCATCACAGCCGTGGAAAGAAGATCTTCCGCAAGTTCGCTGAGCCCGAAGATGAAGACGACGAAGAGGGCAGCTCAAGCGAATCTCGCCTTCGTAGACCGCTCACGCGTTCTGCCATCAAGCCGCGCCTACTTTTCCCTGTCGCACCCAAGGCCCCTGCGATAGGTATCACTCTCGAGGAAGAGGAAGCTGTTACCGACATCGAAGATCACCATCTTGAGGACGACGAAGAGGTTGAGGAAGCGCCAGAGACCCCGGCCGAGGTTGAAGAAGAGGCTCCAGCAACTCCCAAGGCACCCAAGTTTGGCCAGACGGTCGCAACCCCACCGTCGACCAGACGCACCACCCGCTCGGGATTGAAGGCGGAAGAACCGTCACCGATCAAACGCAAGACTCGCGCGAGTCCCTTTGATGACTGGCCGCGTGTCAAGAGCCGCCATGGAAGCAGTGCTACGAAGCGAGCGGGCGACGAGCTCGAAGCTTCTGCTCCTAAGCGAACTCGTACTTGATTTCATACTTGTACGAATAATTCATCTTTAAGTATCGATCGTTGCACAATCTAGCGACTTGGAGTCTGGGTCATTACTTCGCTTCGATCAGGATTATGGGAGGAGGAAAGCACAATTCTCGATAGGCTTTTGTGTAATGGTTACTTTACTTCACTTTCTGGACAAGGGAAAAAGTGGCTGCGGGATACTAGCGGTATCCTCAGTCGGATGCCCTTTTTCTACTAAGACTTTTTGTTTCCCTGGGTATGGGACAAGATTTGTAAAGCCTGCGAGGAAGGATTGGGATTACGGCGTTTGTTAAGCCTTCCATCAAGGAAGGGCTGAGATTGCGTGTAGGAAGAGGGCTGCGATTAGCTCTCAAAAGTCTGCAGACCAGGACAACACGAACAACACGAACGATTTTACATAGCATCATTACGTTTCTGAACTGCCTGTGAATTTTGAAGTGAGTCTCAATTACAAACAAGTTCGTAACATGACGTACAGCTAGGGAATACGCTTGCGATGAATTCTTCACCCCGGATGCCCATTTAGGCCAAGAAAGAGCCTGACCACGTCGGTGATGTGGGAAGGCCCGACGTTGGCTGGCGGTGCCGTTCCCCTCCGAGAGCGGGCACCGGATATCCTTCCGTGTCCAGCAAACGTCAACTTGCCCCACTATTGCAACCCCTCCATCCCACTTTGCGCTCTGAGAGTCTGTCTCGAGTTCCTTCATCCAGACACTCACTCACTTACTAGGTGGTAATTCATCTTCCTCACCGTGAAAGTCATAGCGTTTACTGGTGTTTACGACATCGAGTGACTCCTGTCCAAGATTTCCAACTCGTGCTCAAATAGTCTCGTGGTCATCTAGCACCTTAGTGTTAAGCCAAGACCCGCCATCCACGTCTTGCCGCGGGGCAATTTCCTCGACTCCGAAATCTTTTTGACTTTCAACTTCCTTTTCAGACCTTACCTTACCAACCAACCTTCAACTCAACTCGACTCGACTCACTTCAACAGCGCAAAGCGTAAGCCAGCTGTCACCATGCACATCCTCCTCACCAATGACGACGGCCCGCCATCACCTCACTCCTCTCCCTACGTCCACTCCCTCGTCCACCAGCTCCAGCAAGCCGGCCATGTCGTCTCCGTCTGCCTCCCGCACACGCAGCGCTCCTGGATCGGCAAGGCGCACATGATCGGCCAGACCGTCAAGCCGCTCTACTACCGCCCCTCCACCGAGGGACTCTTTGGCACCGAGGGCACGACCACAACCCGGCCCTCAGCCAACGGCGCCGACGACGAGTGGATCCTCGTCGACGGCACTCCGGCGTCGTGCGTGCAGATCGGCCTGCACCACTTCTTCCAGGAGCGCGGGCCCGTTGACCTCGTCGTCAGCGGGCCCAACTACGGCCGCAACACGACGGCCGTGTTCGCGCTGAGCTCCGGCACGCTGGGCGGCGCCCTCGAAGCCGCGGTGTGTAAGAGCAAGGCGATTGCGCTGAGCTACGCCTTCTTCTCGCGGAACCACGATCCCGTCATCATCGAGGGCGCCGCGAGGCACTCGGTCAAGGTCATTGAGAAGTTGTACCAGCAGTGGCCTGCGGGTGACGAGGTGGACCTGTACAGCGTCAACGTGCCGCTTGTCGAGGGCGTCGAGACGCACAAGACGTACTTTACGAATATGTTGCAGAACTATTGGCGCGACGGCAGCTGTTTCCAGGAGATTGAGGGTGATGCTGGCGACGAGGATGAGGAGGAGGAGAAGATTCGCGAGGGCGCGTTTGGGGAGACGTCTGCTGAGAAGCCGAAGCAGAGCGAGGAGGCAAAGGCTGGGGGTGAAATTGCCAAGGGCCATCGACACAAGCACTTCAAGTGGGCGCCGAGATTCACAGATGTCTATCAGAGCGTTGAGGAGGCTGCTCCTGGCAACGATGGATGGGCCGTCAAGGAGGGCTACACGAGGTATGTGATGCCACGACCGGATATTGATGACTTTGAAGCCTCCTTGGAAGTGCGGATGCTAACTACACACAGTGTGACGCCCCTGAAGGCCAACTTCTGGCATGCCGCCCAGGAACTCCACCAGAAGGAGCTGATTCTGTAAGTGAGCCCTTGATATTTAAAGAGATGTAGGCGCGCATGAACATTGTATCAGCGAGAAAGAGATACAGAGACAGAGAAAGAGCGTGACATGGCAATGTAGCCGGGGTAGGATGTCAGGACACGTTATTACACGAATGCATGAAGCGTAAACAGCTAGAGATGAAAGAGACGATCAAGACATAGAGAGGGACTCCTCTTGGGGGCAAGCTCGGCATGTACTCTTACCGCTCTCGATCGCTTTCGGAGAAGACAATAAATCATCACGAGAATCATATTCTTACCCCTTTCTTCATCTGTAGTGACAGCCCGCAAGCTGAGGCGCCTGCAAAGGCAGAGACAGAAGTCATTCGCTCGTCAACCAGACTTCCCATGCGAAGTTCCACCTTTGGTGCCCAACATCAGTCGACCACTGACACGACGACGGAGACGACAGTCGCAAACCCAAGATTCCACGCCATCATCAACTACGAGGACCCGTACGTCCAACCGCTCATCCTCGAGGCCATGGAACGCCTCTTCCCGGGAGCATACTCTCTCCTCCCCGCGCCGCAGGAATCCGCTACCGATGAAGACGCCGACAACGCCGTGAAACTCACCGCCAGCCTCCCCTCGCCCGACACAAAGATCCTGCACATCGCGCCCTACGAGTCCCTAGATTTTGACCACGTCGCCGCGCACCCGACCACGTCCCTCGTAAACAGCTACGTCATCCGCAAAGCCTTGATCAGAAAACACTACCTGTCGTCGACGGTGGACCACTGGATCGCCAAGCACCCTTCCTCGTCGCTCAAGACGCACGTCAAGCGCGGTGAGCACTTTGAGGTGGACTACGCCGAGTTCCTCGACGATGCGCTCGTCGAGGCGTTTGATCTGCGGGAGAGCATGGACAAGAACGAAGGGATCGAAGAGGAGAGCGGAAAGGAGTGGTGGATTCTGAAGCCGGGGATGAGTGATCGCGGGCAGGGGATTCGGCTGTTTAGCTCGATGGAGGAGTTGCAGGGGATCTTTGATGAGTGGGAGGAGGAGAGGCCTGACAGCGATGACGAAGATGAGGAAGAAGGGGCTACTACCGCCGCCGGTGACCGCGAAGGAGGAGGGGACTACATCACGACCTCGCACCTCCGCCACTTCGTCGCCCAGCCGTACATCCACCCGCCTCTCCTCCTCCCCTCCGACGCCCGCAAGTTCCACATCCGCACGTACGTCCTCTGCGTCGGGAGCCTCGACGTCTACGTCTACAAGCCGATGCTGGCGCTCTTCGCGGGTAAGACGTACCGCGCGCCGTGGGAGGACGCGGACCTGGACGGTCACCTGACGAATACGTGCCTACAGGGAGGGGGCGAATCTGCCTTGCCGCCCGTGAAGCAGTTCTGGGATCTGGTTTCGTCTTCGTCTTCTTCCGGTCTCCCCGCCGCCACGGCGGACCGCATTTTTGAGCGGATATGCGACGTCACGGGCGACATCTTTGAAGCCGCGGCGCGGGAGATGACGATCCATTTCCAGCCGCTGGGCAACGCGTTTGAGGTGTTTGGGCTGGATTTCCTCGTCGACCAGGAGGCTAGGCCCTGGCTGCTCGAGGTGAATTCGTTCCCGGACTTCAAGCAGACGGGCGGGGACCTCAAGGGCGTGGTGGCCGGGTTCTGGGAGGAGACGTTGAGGAAGGCTGTTGGTGGGTTCTTTGGTGTTGAGCCCGTCGGTGGTGTTGGTGCTGCAGCAGATGGAGACATGGTTCATGTTAGACGGGTTGATTTGGGTAGACGGTAAGGCGTTTCTCTGCTTCCATTGAACCCTTCGGCTTCCCTTCTTGGGATTGGGCCAGAGACCGGGGCGCCGGTAGGTACGGATGGTAGTTTGGAAACAAAAGGCAAGGCAGACACACAAAAAGTAGAGAGTATCGACATTAGGTACATTGCGCGCATATTCAAATCTAGAAACACCAAGAAATATCAACCCAAAATATCATCACAATGCTATATCATCGGAAACATTACCAGACCATCACGCAATTTCTTGGCAGGCAGATCAGGCATTTTCTCCTCTTTCAAAAACGATTGAACAAGGAAAGACTCTGGGACATGTTTTTCAAATTTATTCACCTACCTTGGCCGTCGTTGAGATAATCATCACGCCAATTCCCCGTGATGTCGTAAATTGCCAAGACGCAACGATCACCCCCTAACGCCTTGCCAATGCTGTATGGCATGCCAAGTCTTGCGGGAACTAAGGAAAGCACAACGACTTGGCTTTTTTTATTCTTAAAAAAATTCTCCTCGGCGATGGAGGCAATGCTGCATGCGAGCACAGTATCTAAACGTCTGCCAAGCGTTGCCAAGAAGGGGTAGTGCAAAGTACACACGCACAACCAAACCATATTTCTCTCTCTCCTACACAAAGAACAGTGCTCGATTATTGTGTCGTCAATTGTTCAATATTACTCGAGCCAAAGAAAGGTTTGGGTGAGATTGAACTTGTTCAGATGTCATGTGCTCGTTCAAGAGAGCTATTGTGAGTTGGTTTCTACAGCCGGACATTTCGGACTGTAGGCTGACCGCTTATTGCTTGCGGCCCCGCAAGCCCGTCGACGGCGGGAAGGCAAACTGACGCCACGCCTTTTCACACTGTTACACACATGCACACACAACAGCCCGCGAATCCCGGACAATAGTATTGCGCGGCGGGCGCTGCGAGAACGAGCAAGTCTGGGAAATTGTCGACGGTTTGTTTCGGTGACACCAGGTTGAATCTCATAGACATTGGGGGTACTACACACCACCACGTGGTTGGCTGCAGTGAAACATCTTGTGCGGGCGAGCACAGCCTCAATGACTGGCCTGGGATACACCTACTGAACCGGGTTGCCTCTTCAACTGGGTGTCACATATGTGACCTAGCTGAGACCTATTAGTTAGAGCGCATATTCGATTTGAAGAAAGTGCCGATGAACACGACGTCTTTTCAAGCTACAGAGGCCGCCGATGGAATCGAAAATTCGAGGTTTAGGAGAGAGCCTACGGGGCCATGAGGGTGCTGCCTCAAATTGCCTCTGGTGAGGGTTGAGTGTCAGATCGCCACCCGCAGGCTGACCCGATGTTTCTCGTTCCCACGTTTGAATGATAGGGCATCAAGGAGTTTTCTGGGTTGCAGTGGTTGCCGAGAGAGTTTCGCTCCCACGCTCCGAAGCTGCTCAGCCTCATTCGATCGACGTCCGTTGATGGCGGCGCGCCAGCCGGTTGGTCATGCAGAGATAAACTACTAGATGATACCTTGCCGCTGCGAGATATAGCGGAGAACATATTCCAGTCTAGTCCGGCAGGCGGGCGGGCGGTATGTAGCAAAATGAGGGGGCAAGGTGGACTCTCGTGCTTCGTTTTTGGCCGCTCACTTATCGGCAGCTGTGGTTGTAGCTGTGGTTGGGGTTGTGTTGAAATTGGGAGAGTCTAGACCTGAATCTAGGATCTAGAAGGGGTGGCCAGGTCAAGCTGAATATCACGAGCTGTGAGTCTAAGAGGGGGAACCGAGCGGGTTGAGAGTCGGTCAGCTGGGGTCCGATGTCGTTGACGAAACTTGACAGCTTGGAAGGCCACCTCCGGCTCAGCTGGAGGTCAACTACCGCAGTGGTCTGGAAAGGTAGTTTGAAGTCTTTTGGGACTCTGCTTAGCTGGCGAGTCAAGAAGCATACTGGCCCTTCGGATGAGAAACGATAAGGTTTGTGTCTTCCGTAGTTGACTGCTTCTTTTTTTGAGTTGTTAGTTGGTTGGGCCGAATCCAAAGGTGTGAATATACCGCCGGCAGCTTTGCGTGATGCGGGGCAAGATGCGGAGGTGAAGAGGCCTCGGGTCGGATGGTGGACGGTGCTAGACGGCATTGGCTGATGGTTGGATGTTGATGTTTCGTCGGCTCTCGGATGGTTGGCAGACAAGCAACCGGAGCAAAGCTGTGGTACTCCTAGGTTGACCACGAATTGATGCTGGCCGTGACCGCGGATTCGTCGGCTGCATGGAAATTCTGCTCTTTTCAGGCATCGAGGCTACCAAATCTAGAGCGGCTAGTTTCTTTGGAATCGGACTGCGGTCAGGCATCCAGAGGAGGTTTGTCTTTGTTAGGCCTTCACCAGAACTGGGTTGCCGCGGCAGGACCGCCCACAGACGTGCACTAGGTAAAAAGAAGGCGGCAGGTATTTTTGTGGGCACTATTGCACATCTAGGCGTTCAAGCATTCCGCAGGTCAAGATCGGTTCCTCGAGGGTTAGGGCCGGGAGATCAAGTACCGGAATGATGATGACAATGCAGAAAAGAAACCCCTGCTAAGCGAATCGACTCACTTTGTGTCAAGAGACCGGGCATCTGGGGCGCGCCCAGAGCGGTAACCGAAAACGGGCACGAATCCAAAGTATAGCATGACATGGCATGGCATCGTGTGTAGTAGCCAACAAGGCAAGGCCGACCGACTATGGAGAAACAGCAGGTTTCTGGTATTCGCGGGAAGCTGGGATGTGGAGTTCCAGAAAAGGACTCAAAGACTCAGAGACTCCAAAGTCTGGACCTTCGTGGCGCCGTCTCCTTCACCCACGTCCCACGGGTGGCCCATGCCCGTCCGATTCGGCCAGGGCCCCGATGCCTCTCATGTCGGTAACGGAATTAAGTAGTGGGCACCCGCCATTCCGGTGCGAGGGGAGCACGGGATGGTAATTGGTATTCGAGGCAGAGCCAACGTGTTCAGGGCGCCAAAACAAACAAGCGGAGCAGGCCAAGATTGCGCTGGAGAACCCAACTGCAACTCTGAACTCTTGCGCCTCTGCGAAATAGGAGAAACGTCCCATCCGGCATGAATCAGACAACCTGCCGTCTTATTGTTCATCTTTGAACAGACGCGGCCACTGTCGTAATTTGGCGACTGTGGTCTTGGCATCATCTTGCTTATGGATGCCAAGCGGTTCGGTTCGCCTCTTGTCACTCATTGACAAAGACAGCTGCTGAAGGGATTCAGGAATGCGATGAAAATTGTGGATGGTCGTCAATCCAGCTGTTGCTTGCTTTGTACTCCTCTGGCCCGGGTCCATACTCCGTAATACATCTCTTCCACTGTAGAATTATGGCCAAGAAATTGGATTCAAATGCTCCGAAGGCAAGTTTGAACTGTAAAAGGTTTCGCTCGCCTAGGTACAAGTAGAACTTGATGCTTCCCACCCACTTCCCGGACTTGTGCCTCCGGAGTTCGCCTGCAGTATGCACAGCTCTCAATGATGATTGAGACATACCCTGATAATGATGCTACTCCTGCTGGCTCCTGCGGGGTTGAGAGGAATTGCTGTGTTGAAGAAGAAGCTCCAAGTAAGACCGTTCATGTAAGACGTCAGACGTGCGCGATCAACTTGGAGTAAGCCACACCATCCTTCTCGAATCTGAGGAGGGGCGTTCCATCTAACGTGAGAGCTGCGACTAGGAATCGAGTCTCTCGTCATTGTGCATGATCGTCGAGTAGGAGCCTGGCTGCGGTGCCTCTTTTGGTCTTGTGCGGCAATAGTGGTGTGGCTACCGTGCCGCCCTTCAAGGCAGACCGAGAAGAGGAGTGGAAAAAACAAGAAGCTGTCGCGCAAATATCCGTACAATCAATGCAACTTTGCAACTTTGGAAAAATTCGTGGAATTCCAAACCATGGAGTTTAGTTGAGGCGAGCATCGGCGCACATCTCGTGCAAACCCTGACCTTGTCCAACCTTGAGATAAGGTAAGGGACAAGCCATGCAGGTTCGAGTGCAATCCCAAAGAGCCCCATCGAGCGTTGGCATGAAAATTTGTCTTGGCGTTTTGGCATCTGTCGCTGCGTTGCCCCGCCGTTGAACTTTGAACCTCGAGCCGGTACTTTGTATCCGTAGTCACATATCTGTACGGGGTATAGACAGTACGAATAGTGTAGCGTACCTGACGTCGGCCTTGAAAGAGAGACAGACCACCAGCGGACACCACCTCAGCTGGCCGATGGTTGATTTGTTGGTGCATTTTCTGCTGCTTGTATCAAACAACCAGTCCCGACCTGCCAGACTGGGCAAGCCAGCGCGCACATCCCAACGAGCCAGTTAACCGCCGTAGCACAGAACAGGATGGTCAATGTCGCCATAATTCTGTCTATTTATTGGCGCCATTTCTGTCCAGGGCAGGTCAGGCAATGTGAGTGTGGGATTCGCAAAACCTACTGCCAAGGCGCACCGCGCGGTATCCTGCAGAGTCGCCTAAATGACAGATGCGATTTGTGATGCAACATCTATCTCATCTCTTCCGAGACGACTTGCTGGAATGCGATGGTCCGAACTCGCTCAACAAGGCACGTCCTTGCTTTGGCGTATGCCCATGATCCTCGGTACCCCGGACCAAACCAGACAAGAGGCAAGGCACAATTATCTAGATGTGATACCGCACAAGTGTCTGAAAGAAAGCGAAAGCGCTATGTTCGACGTGGATGGCCGGTATGCCTCCCGAGAACGCCTGCTTCAGCACCACATGGAAGAGCCCTGGAAGCCACCAGACGACGGAAAAGCCGTCATGGTGTATCAGATCAAGAGAAAGAAGATGCGGCACGGGGGAAGGGGGCTTACAGAGTAATAAGCTGGTCGATTATTGGAAATGTAAAAGCTTCGTACTGCAGGATGCTGTTCTGGCTGTCGACCGTGGGCCACTGCAGCCTGCCATCCCACCCGCACGTCTGGCCCGATCGAACACCTTGTCGCACTGTGGGTGTTTTGGATTCGAAAGTTCCAATTACTTTGCCAGAACCTAAGTAGATGGTCATGTTGAAGACTACCACGATGGCGGGATCAGATCTTATCGAGATGCCGGACTTGTACGGGAGTCAAAAGGCGTGGGCAACTTGTGCTACTCTGCTCCTCTAGTCGCAGATCCAGAAGACGCTAGCCCTAGGTTCATCAATGATTCAAGTTGCTCCTCCGTGAGGAGTTTAACAGTATCAGCCAAGGCGAGCCAGACCTCATTTGGGATCTTTCAAAAGGGAGCTCGATTCCTTCGTAGCTAGACAGATTGTTCAATAGCCGCTGGGCGTCGGGAGTCAACCTGGCGCTCAGCCTCGAGGATGGAGGTCGGTTCTTGGGGGTACGAGTGCGAGATCCATGACCAGATGATTGGTGGGACTTTGTACAGAGTACGAGGAGTGCCTACGCAGCATTCGTATGGGGCGCTATAAGAGTCGGTGCCGCAGCGGCGAAGAAACACGACGTCGAAACAAATGAAGCAGATGCGTACAAGTACTGCGTGCTCCGTACGGAGTATAGAAACGCTCCTGTCAAAGTTGAGGTAGCGCCGACGGTGGACTTGTGGAGCGAGAGGTATCCGTTGGATTTCATAAGAGCGAGCATGTGCTATCCAGTCGTCGCGTTGTCCTGATTCAGGGCCTGTTCCAAGCAAAACACCCTAGGCCAATACGTCCACCTGGTCACGCATCATATATAGACAAGGTAATAGTGGTAACCGCCCAGATGTTTGGAGTGTCTGTAGTAAGTTGAGGAATGAAGTTTGACAAACTGTGAAGTCAGCGGCAAGACGAGGCCAATGTCTGGGGAACGAGGGAATCGGAATATTGGAAATATAGGTACCCGGTTCGATTCGGCTGGAGTCATTTTCTCGAATCAGAATGTGAACGTCTCAAGGGACCCAACCCTTGGGAGGAAAAGCAATAATGATGGTCTGTTCTGATGGAATGAATTTGAAGGACTTGGCTGGAAAGGGCGTCACTGCCACCAGGGAAGGGAAGAAAAAAAAAAAGAAGAAGGTACCTTTGGCCTTGGCAACGTACTGTGTGAAATGGGAAGTTGCCCCACACGGGGCCGGGGTGGATCTTCCCACCTTTTGGTGATGAGGAGAGTGAGCCTGGGCTCCATATGTAGAGAGAGGTAGCTTTGCACTGGCTATGGGAGGCGTCGAGACATGAAGTGTACGGCGTTGATGAGCTTCTTTCTCCTGACAAGCTACCTAGGTACTTTACTGGGACCCCTTCCAGCAACGACGGGCAGGCTAACCCGCAAACGGAGTAGCAGCACTCCCAGTACAAAGTACACCGGCTTACCCCTGTAGGGACCTTTCCTCCGTCCAATGAGGTGTACTTCTTTGCACTGCCTCCTTCTTGGCACCACATGTGGGAGATCCAAACTCTCACTCACCTTTTCTAGACCATGCCATGGCATGGCACAACCGCCGCCTCCCACGAAATGCTCAACACAGAGGAGACGTGACAAGGGGCAAAACCTCCTCTTCATCCCGTCCTGTGTCTGTCGTCCTGGATTTCGTTCATTTGCCCCCAAAGGTCCCTCTTTCCCAGGCCGTACCGAACGGATACATCACTACCAAGACAGCCACCTGGTCTAGTCGCTGGCTTGTCTCAAGCTCTTCTTACTCCAGTCTTGGCTCCTACTAGGCGCTTTGAATTGGGAATGGATTTGGACTGATTGAAACCAACTTCAACGTCCCATCTTTCTCCCATCGCATCATTCCCTCGCCTTGTCTCTTTTCTCTGATTGCTTGGCTACCCATTCCTTTGCGTCCCGCAATGTAGAGTGAGAGAAGGGGATACCAAACGTTTTTCCTTCACCAAAACCTCTTCTACTCATCTCAGGACGTCGTGCAGTCATACGCACTCGCCGATATCCACTGTCGAGGCCGACGACCGCGGATACCCTCATCGATATCACACCACGACGCGCCCTTGCGCTCTGCATAATACAACAAAAACACGCCTGCCAACCTCAACCTAGTCTTCAACATTGACGACAGGTTTTCGCCATTGTATCTTCAGAAACATAGTTTACCTCCTTTGGT
Source organism: Colletotrichum scovillei (assembly GCF_011075155.1). Lineage (NCBI taxonomy): Eukaryota > Fungi > Ascomycota > Sordariomycetes > Glomerellales > Glomerellaceae > Colletotrichum > Colletotrichum scovillei. The sequence continues at coordinate 2,214,179 of NW_023336263.1, forward strand.
TATCGTCGCTCCTTTCGCCTCCCGGCTGCCTCCTTCCTTTACCGGCACAGCCTCACGCTACCACTTCTTTCGTACACACTGGCGCACTCCATTCGCCTCGCTTCACCGTCACACGCCGCCGCAACAAGGCGGCAGTGTCGAGCTTGATTGGGAATCATGGATCCGAATTCTACCCCCGAAGATGGCCCTGCGCCGCAACGGAGGAATCGAGCGTACGTTTGCAGTCAGCGGCATCCGTTGGCCTCTGAACGATTAGTTGGATATAGGACTGACTCTCTTCTCTGTAGCCCGACCATCACCATAGACCCGTCTGCCACCGGTGTCGACACCACAAGTCCTGCACCAGCCATGGCTCAGGAGACCCAGCACGACGCGTCCAACTCACCCGGATCGCCTAAAGATGAGGCAGTCAGCCCGACGACCGTACCGGAAGGCGCTGGTGCGCCGTGGTCAGCTTCACAAGAGAAGCCACCGAAACCGAAGCTTCGTGCCGACACCTCTTTCGACGCCAAGGATAGCAGCAGGCCCCAAAGCCCGCACAATGTGTCCAGTCCTGTTGCGACTTTGAGAGGCAATGACCGTGCCTTCCTGGCTGTCCCCAGCAACTTGCGCTCTCGACAGAATTCTATCGATTCCGACGACATGTCTTCCCAGGGCGAGACCATTGCTGTACTGAGCCAGTCAACCGAAAAGACGATGAAGCCCAGCCCTATGTCCAACGAGAAGATTATGAATGACGACAGCGCCCTGCGTCCGGACAAGGGCAGTGAAGGAGATTTCGTTGCGGAGAATAACCCTTTTGCTTTTACGCCTGGCCAGCTGAACAAGATGTTCAACCCGAAGAGTTTGGGCGCATACTACGCTCTTGGAGGTTTGACTGGTATCGCAAAGGGTCTTCGCAGTGATCGCAAGGCCGGACTGAGCTTGGATGAGGTCCACCTGGACGGTCAAGTCTCCTTCAACGACGCAACGGCTCACATTCACTCGTCTGGGGATTTCAAGGAGAGCGAAACCTCGGCAGCCCCCGCGAGACAAAACACTGGCCACCACGCTAAGCATGACGACGGCGGATTTTCCGACCGCAAGCGCATTTTCATGGACAACCGGATCCCCGAGAAGAAGGGCAAGACTCTTCTTCAGCTAATGTGGATTACATACCAGGATAAGGTTCTCATGCTTCTGACAGCTGCCGCGGTAGTTTCACTCGCTATTGGCATCTACCAGACAGTGGGCTTGCCGCACGCTCCCGATGAACCAAAGGTTGAATGGGTCGAAGGTGTTGCTATTGTGGTTGCCATCGCCATCGTTGTTATTGTGGGGTCCCTCAACGATTACAGCAAAGAGAGGCAATTCGCCAAGTTGAACAAGAGGAAGAAGGATCGCAACGTCAAGGTCGTCCGCTCGGGAAAGACCATCGAGCTGTCAGTACACGATATTTTGGCTGGAGATGTGATTCACCTTGAGCCGGGTGATCTGATCCCCGTCGACGGAATCTTGATTGAAGGCTTTAATGTCAAGTGTGACGAGTCTCAAGCCACGGGAGAATCGGACATCATCAAGAAGCGAAATGGCGAGGAAGTCTTCACAGCTATTCAAAACGGCGATGACCCGAAGAAATTGGATCCTTTCATCCAATCTGGCGCCAGAATTATGGAAGGCGTGGGCACTTTTATGGTTACTTCTACCGGTATACACTCATCATTCGGCAAGACTCTCATGGCTTTGGACGAGGACCCAGAGGTTACACCCCTACAGTCGAAGCTCAACATCATTGCCGAATACATCGCCAAGCTCGGAGGCGCTGCAGGTCTATTGCTCTTCATCGTCCTGTTCATCGAATTCCTCGTCAAGCTCCCCAAGCAACCGGCTTCCGTCACTCCAGCTCAAAAGGGACAGGATTTTATCAACATCGTCATTACCGTTGTTACTATTATCGTTGTCGCTGTACCCGAAGGACTTCCCCTGGCCGTCACGCTCGCCCTCTCGTTCGCTACGAGACGCATGCTGAAGGATCAAAATCTCGTCAGGCACCTCAAGGCTTGTGAGGTCATGGGAAATGCCAACACCATTTGCTCCGACAAGACCGGCACCCTCACACAAAACAAGATGCAAGTCGTTGCTGGCACTATTGGTACTACCCACCGATTTGGCGGATTGCGTCCTGACGGATCCAATGATGGCGATGATTCTGCTCTCGATGCGTCCGCTGATATTTCGGTTGCGGAGTTCGCCAAGATGCTCAGTACACCGGTCAAAGAAATCCTCGTCAACTCGATCTCACTCAACTCTACGGCGTTTGAAGGTGAGGTTGACGGCGAGAAGACATACGTTGGATCGAAGACGGAGACCGCGCTGCTTCTCTTGGCCCGTGATTACTTCGGCATGGGTCCTGTTGCTGAGGAACGCGAGAACGCAAAGATTCTTCAACTCATTCCCTTCGACTCTGGTCGCAAGTGTATGGGAATCGTCGTTCAGCTTCCCGGAGGAGGTGCCCGAGTCTACGTTAAGGGCGCCTCCGAGATTGTTCTCGGAAAGTGCAACCAGATTTTCCGCGACCCGTCTCAGGATGCTACCCTTGTGCAAATGACCGAGGCCAACTTCCAGACGGTCAACACCCTAATCAACACCTACGCCTCCCGATCACTCCGAACCATTGGCATTGCCTACAGGGACTTCGAGCAGTGGCCCCCTCGCAATGCCCGTCGCGTTGATGGAGGCGAGGTCGACTTTGATTTCATGTTCCGAACGATGGCCTTTATCGGTATGGTTGGTATTCAGGATCCCTTGCGCGAGGGAGTTCCGGAGGCTGTTAAGCTGTGCCAGAAGGCGGGCGTTATGGTTCGCATGGTCACTGGAGACAACAAGCTTACGGCTGAAGCTATTGCTAAGGAATGTGGTATTCTGCAACCTAATGGGCTTGTCATGGAGGGTCCTGAGTTCCGCAACCTCACCAAGTCTGAGCAAGAGGCCATTATCCCGCGTCTCTGCGTTCTCGCCCGCTCGAGTCCTGAGGACAAGCGAATCCTGGTGAAGCGTCTCAAGGCAAAGGGAGACATTGTCGCTGTAACCGGTGACGGAACCAACGACGCCCCTGCACTCAAGACAGCCGACGTCGGCTTTTCCATGGGAATTGCGGGTACCGAGGTTGCCAAGGAAGCTTCGTCAATCATTCTTATGGACGACAACTTCAACTCTATCGTTAAGGCTCTGAAGTGGGGTCGTGCTGTCAACGATGCCGTCAAACGATTCCTCCAGTTTCAGCTTACGGTGAACGTTACCGCCGTCATTCTCACGTTTGTCACTGCTGTGAGCAGCACTTCAGTCCTTACTGCTGTGCAATTGCTTTGGGTCAACTTGATCATGGACACGCTCGCAGCCCTTGCCCTCGCCACTGATCCTCCCCAAGACAGCGTTCTTGACAGAAAGCCTGAAAGACGCAATGCCTCTATCATCACAACTACGATGTGGAAGATGATTCTCGGACAGGCCGTCTACCAACTCGCCATCACCTTCATGCTTTTCTACGGAAAGGAGACTGTTGTTCCTGGTCCGGAGCACATTCCTGATGATCAGATCGCCACGTTGGTTTTCAACACCTTCGTGTGGATGCAGATCTTCAACCAGTGGAAGTAAGTGTCAATTCTCTTCGTCATCTCGAACTCGAGGAACTAACAGCTCGATAGCAACCGTCGTTTGGACAACAACTTCAACATCTTCGAGGGCTTGACAAAGAACATGTTTTTCGTTGGCATTAGCGCCATTATGATCGGCGGACAGATCCTCATTGTTTTCTTTGGCGGAGCCGCGTTCCAGATCGCCGGCGAGGGACAAACCGGAACCCAGTGGGCTATGGCCATTATCCTTGGATTGATCTCCATTCCTTTCGGCGTGGTCATCCGTCTCATCCCCGACGCTCTCATTGAGCGTTTGATCCCCGATTACCTCAAACGCCGTGCCAAGGACTCCGTTCCGGGTCTCACGGTCTCAGATGAGGAGCAGTTTGAGATGTATCCGGAGCCATTGTCCGACGTCCGTGATGAATTGGCATTCATCAAGCGCATGAAGGGTGGACGCTTGAACAACCTCAAGTTCGCTGTACAGCACCCCCGCGAAACCTTTGCTCGCTCGCGCAGCCCGTCGCACTCGCGCAGCAACTCTATCAAGTCACCCTCTACACCCACACGAGAGGACAGCTTCGGCTCACTCGCCGCAACACCCGAGTCGCGCAAGCGCTCTCGCAGCTCGCGCAGCCGCTCCAACTCGGCCCTCGGTGCCCCCACCGTCATGGCCGGCATTGTGGCTGCTGGCATTGCTGCCAACTGGCAGCCTGCCGAACGGAGACGTCGGGATAGCGACGACTCTGACAATAATGTTAGGAGAGGGGTATCTCGAGAGAACTCGATCAGAGAAGAACCCCGGGAGGAAACCACTACAAATGAGAAGGCCGGAGATGAGAAGACGGCCAAGCAATGAGGAGTACATTAACTGTTGCCCGGTACTGGCGACATCACTTACATATGGTCACGTGGAGTTTGTGAGCGAAAAGAAAAATTTCAAAGCGCGCAATGTATTTGTACGAGTATTGGGTTCTCATGCGCGGGGTTTTGCGACAACCGGTCATCCCGTTTGAGGAGGCGTTGGAGCCCTCCCTTTTTTGCTTTCACATTATTATTAGACCGATGACCGTATGCAGACCGAGCAGGATAACCAGGGACGAAAGCCTGAACATATCAAGAGGAGACTCATAATCAGTAAAAAATATTCTTAACGACCTGGCTAGATGAATTTCTCGATTCGCAACCCAAAGAGACATGTGAAGTGAAAGGTGAATTCTTGATATTCAGAAGTTCTCAGGATAGTAACCAAGACGGAACAGCTAGGCAATGCTTGTAGATAATGAGCGATAGAGGCAGTAGCTGAGCGGATAACGGCTGAAGCCGTCCTACTTTGACTGGATTCATGAGAAACCACGATCCACGACAGTGATCGATCGAGGTCCCATCACCAGATTTGGCCAGTCATTCGAAAGATTGGAAGGCGACTTAGTCACCCCCGCGCAGAGATCTCGATACCTGACTGTCTTAACTTCATGCCTCCATGAGAAACCAACAATATTTACCACCAAAGGAAGCCCCAATCCCCCTCCTCTATCCAGCAGATTACTGCCGGTGAAGAGCGGTTTGGCGAGCGGGCGGGTGTTGGAAACACTTTTTGTGGCGGTGTCGCCGATCCCGGTAGGTATGCATAATGATATGAACACCGAGACTGTTCGAATACAAAGAGACCAAACATAGTTGATGACGAGGTTAGTTCGCCGCCATGCAGCGAAGTAAAGAAAAAAAAAAAGTGGGATCAATATGACTGTGCAGTCGGGCAGCTAGCTGCATTGAATGTGTCGGCCAGGTCTCCTACGCCTGAACCACCACGGGTGCTAGGATACCGTTGAAGTATTTACAGCATAAGTCACAGACAAGAGAGAACAAGTGATAGTAGCTTGGGTATGGCAATAGTTCTGGTTGTCAGTGGCACTCGTTCAGTTCAGCCCTGTAACATGGCCAAATTAATCCTACTTGAGGATGTTGGTGATCCCGACGACGTCGAGCTGGCTTTCCTAGGCAGTTTTGCTGCTTGATGTATCTCTTCTGGTGATATTCGACGCGTTTCATTTGTGATGTATGTCCTCTTGCGTCCTGGTGTCGCGTTTGGTTTTGGGCGTATTTTTGCAAATTCTTGCTAGAGCTCAGCGCTTACAACCCGAATCTGGCCCTATACAAGTCTACCTAGATATTCTGTGATGAATACAACGCAGGGTAAGGGGCTTTACCGCCACCATCGAGACTTGAAAGGGGGTTGGTAGGTGAGGTAAGGTAAGGTATAACACGCGAGTGAGGCTCAATGAGAAGAATGGTTGATGCATGGTAGCCTGCTAGGCAGATACACGTAAAAGGTAATGCAAGCAAACAAACCTCATTCCCGCCCCCGTCCTTCGTGCCAAGCATCGGGCTATTCTCAGTCAGTCGTTCGTATAGTAAGTCGCGCTGTTCGGTTGCCTTGCTGGGTAGGTCACACCGGTGAGCAGGCTGCTTGGACAGCCTTGAGTTGCCACTCGACTTTTGAAGCATGGTTCGCGGGGGTCGATGCACTTTGGCGCATGTAAGACGGGTAGGTGACAGAATGCTTGAGTCACCACTGCTGCCTTACTCGAGCGAGGTTCAACCCGCGTTGCCTCCTTTGGGCAATTATGCGAATCTTACTTGCAGTTACATCTATGTACCTTACGATATAGCTTGTTCAGAGACCATCACCAAAGTGCACACATGTTGAACTCCTTATTGTCGTTGACATCTTGATGATTGCAATCCATTGATCAACTATCAAAAAACGGAATCTTTCTGTCTGAATTTCTGTCTCTAGAGAAAATCGGACATTTGCGCGGGTGCGCGTGTAAAACAAAAGGGAAAAAAGGCCTCTCTAGGGCCCCCTCTCTCTCTAGGTATTCTGACAAAACAAAACAAATAAAAGACACAAGGCAAACCAGACCCGTGCATAAGTTTTCCTTTCGCGAGAGCCTCAAACGCCGTTTCCGCCACGTTCTTCCTTTCCTCCGTCAGCCCTGTTCCACCTCCGTTTTCGAATTAAAAGCCGACAAAATAACAAAGCAAAGTGAAAGTGAAAAAAAAAAGGCTCAAAACATCGCAATCTGTGGTATCAGGAAAGAAAAAGAAAAAACCTCGTTTTGAGGGTTGAGGTTATGAGTTGGTGTATCCCTCCGTAAAGGGAACAACGCGATGACCGTTTTGGCTGCCGTATGAAGAGACTCCAGAAGGTCGAGATTAGTTAGGGTGAGAGGGCTTGTGCAGAGCGCAACTACGGATTCGCTGACCGAAGTGGTGCGGTGCTGCCCTGTGTTGTGCTGTGGAGTAAGAGGAAAAAAACCATTTATGCCTGACGCGCTGTGTCTGGCCAAAACCGAGAAGCGGGCGACGTGGCGATGGCCCGCAGCCACAAAGCCCCGAGACTTGACCGGGGGCAGTGAGTGTAGGTTGTGGTACCAGGCTGTTTCGTTGACGCTTGCATTGCTGCTACCGGCAATAGTGCCGTTCCGTCTTGTGTTTTGGGGGCTTTGTATCGTTTCGTCGAATCAGGTACCGTGTATGGACATTATTCCCCCTTCTAAACCATTGACGGGTGCCGCGTGAAGCGCTCTCAAATACAATTGTCTGAGAAAGCGAGAAGGGCACGAGGGGGTATCTGTAGGTAGAGACAATGAGCGGACAGAAAGAAGAAAAGCGAGCAAAAGAGCGAGGGTGAGGTGGTTGACAACTTGCGAGAAGAAGTTCCAGTCTCAGACAGCGTCTCTCGACCTTCGAGGCTTTCTGGGTCCCTTGGTCGGTTCCGCCGTCTCGGACTCAGTCTCGGGCTTGGAGATTTGGTGCATAGGCGGCGGCGGCTGCTTGGGGTTGGCGACCTCAAAGACGTGTCTGCTCACGCACCCGCCGTCTGGGTTCACCTTGACGACCTGGTCCTGGGGCACCATCTCGTGCTCGAGCGGCCAACCGGCGCGGCGGCACAGCTCCGAGACGACGACGTCGCAGTCGCCCAGCAGGTCAATATCAAAGTTGATGTGGTTGACGGCCTGGCGCGAGATGTAGATCTGGGGGATGTTGGCCGGTAGCCAGGATACTATCTCAGACACCGGCGTCACCTTCAGACTCGTACCGATAACGATGACGAGGTCCACCTTGTCGCGGTCGTGCTCTGTTAGACGCCTGCTGAACTCATCAGGCAGCGCCTCGCCGAAGAAGGTGATGTCGGGCTTCATAACGCCCACGCTGGGGATGTCGTACTCGCCGTCTGACGTCGAGTCGTCGGAGCTGAACCTGCGGCGCTTTCTCTCGGTGCCCGCCGAGCGCTTGCGCTTACTGCTGCCATTGGGACGAAGGTTCTGGATGCAGCGGGGGCAACGCGGGATCTTGCCAGCTTTAACGTCGTCGAAGATCTCTTCGCCGTCGCACTTGAAGCGGCACTGAACACAAGTCGCGGTTGCGAAAGAACCGTGGCACTGGATGAGCTTGTCCTGAGAGATGCCGGCCTTGGCCTCAAGGTTGTCAATGTTCTGTGTGTAGTTGGTGAGCAGCTTGCCCTTCTTCTCAAGCATGGAGATGAAGGCATGAGTCGGTGTAAAACGGTTGGTCGACGGCAGAATGTCCTTGGCAACGGTGTAGAAGATGGTCGGGTCATGCTTAAAGACGGAAATGTCAAACACCTCCTGCGGGTCGTTGAGTCCCAGATGCTCAAGTTGAGAATAGAGACCACCCTTTGAGCGGAAATCGGGAATGCCGAGCGAGGTAGAGATGCCCGCACCAGTGAGAACGATGATGTTCTTGCTCCGCTGTAGCAGGTCCACGGCGTCGTCCACCGTGTTGAAGCGAAACAGCTTTGCGCGTTTAGATAGCTCTCGGCTGATGGCCAGCGACAAGAGACTGAAGTAGGCCTCATCTTCGGCACCCTCGAGGAAGGCGGGAGGCTTGAGGCCAAAGGCCGACAGTAGCTTCTTGGCCGTGTAGCGTCCGGCGTCCACGGTTCTTCTACAGAATTCTGCGGGACCAAGCGCTCTTAATTGGTGGCGCAGGCCCATGGCCTCGTCAGGCGTGCAGCTGTCCGGATCTTTTAGGCACGAGTTAGCAATCAGGTAATAGAAGCGATCGAGGGTGAGTGAGTAATAAGAGGAACACGTAATCCCCAAAGCATAGGCAGCAAGGAGTTGTCATGCTCGCCTGCATGGGTAGTGTGTGAGTGAGTGAATGAATGACTGAGATAGACCTACCATCTGAGGAAAGTTTTGCATCGCCCATCTCAGCGATGGCATCCTCCAGGAGAGAGTCGGTTTCCCATGCAGATTCTTTGGCGTCTCTGACGCGTTCTTCCAGTTCCTGAAGACCGACGGCGTGCTTGATGTCCTCAAGAGTTGGGTTCTCGGGTACCTCAAACTTGTCCACCTTGTACGCGGCGTTCTTGTGTTTGTTGTTATTGCGCTTCTTGACCGTGACGGCTTTTGTCGCCGCCCGTTGAGTCTTCATCTTGGGCTTCGTCTTGTTGACAACTGCTCTGTGCGGCAAGATGGGAAGGAGTGAGGGGACGATGTCGTTGTTGATGAAACCTCTCTTCGTGGATAAAGGGGTGATGAGATGAAGTTTGAAAGTTGACGGAAACCAAGCAGAGTAAAGCAGGCTCACTTAGCTGGGAGTACGTGTCTGCTTGTATGGATGGGGTGCAAGACTGCCGACCACCCGACAGGTTTATTTGTGAGACAAGGCGGGATGATAGCCTGGACAAAGACTGGGCTGGTATGGGCTGGGAGAAGGGGAAATGAAGAGCGGCAAGAGTTGGCTGCAGAAATGCGTGAGAGAGAAACGACACTTGGACCTCTTCTTCTCTCTGTTACACTCTTACCAGACTGTCTTGTTGGAGTCCAGGTAGACCGATTGACAATTTGATGGGATTGTGCAAAGAGAAGAGAGAAAGTAAAAAGCCGAGTGTGTCTGTGGATGGGTAAGAAGATTTGACAAAGTTGCAGACGGTCGGGCCCTCAAGGGTGTGAGAAGGAGGGTTAAAAAAGGATGCCTTGGCTGTGAGTGAAGTTGAGTGCGGTGGCCGAGTTCCGCCTTTTTTCGCTCGAAACTTGTCGGTTATCTCCCTAGGGTGGCGTGACGAATATGACACTGAGCCCTGGTCTTTGTTGATCGAGCAGGCAGGCAGGTAAGCAGCAGATGGATCAGTTGGAATTCTGCGTGAACAGCGGGAGGCTGCGAAGAAACCAACAAACGGCGAGGCGAGTTGGGTAGACGGTAAGAGTTAACACCAAAGTCAAGTGGATGATGGAACAAGTGGTGGGTGGACCAGAAGTTGATTTCCCTTTGAGTCGCGTCTGACGGTAGGGAGACTGGGAGAGAGAGAAACTGAGTTGCAGAGTTGCGATGGGTTGGCGAGAAACAAGCCGACCGAGACTGAACGGAAGCGACGGCCTAGAATTGATGGACGGACTTGTTCAAATTAGGTCCCCGGTCTCCGGATAGGATGGGAAGGGGGAGAGGGAAAAAGTGGAAGGGGGATGTGGGAAGGAAGTTGAGTGAAAAAAGCGAGCTAACGTCGTCGTCGGTTCAGGTGTAGAGTACCTCAATGACTACTTCTGGTGAGAAAAGAGGGTAAGGTAAGGTCAGGTACCAGGCAGGCCATAGAGATGGCAAGAGCAAGAGGGAGAGGAGGTAAGCAATCGAAAGGGAAGGAAGCTGGGCTAATGAGAAAAAAATAGGCTAGCAAGTAATAGCATTTGTGTGTGTGCGTGGTCGACTGCACAGAGAAGGGGATATGAGTTCCGGAGGGAGAGAGAGAAAAAGGGAAATCACGGAAGCGGGCGAACGAGATCTGGGCCCCCGTAGAGACGATCGAGTAGGCAAATCAGTGGGTAAAAGGTATTCTGGTTGGAACGTGGCACCGAGAGTGAGTGACTGAGTGAGCGACCGACCGGCCGAGTTACATAGCAAAAGTAATTAAAAGGACAAGAAAGTACAGATACGACGAATGATCGAACGAACGAGTACGACGACCTACGCAGTACAGCACCAGAAAACCAAGCCAGGTAAAAACGGGAAGGGCAATCAAAAAGGCAAAAAGGTTGACCGGGGGGATCCGTCTTAGTAGACTAAGGTACATGAAAGCATGGAAGCGTAGTTTAGCAATACTCAGCTGAGGCGGATGTAGACGCACGCGAATACAAATCCAATAATGCCATGCTAACTACCTAACCATGCTTGCTCTGTAATCCGATCGGTCTTATCCCAGTGTATTGCCCCCCAAGTTCTCTACATTTCCATCAGCGGGATGGAATTGAATCATTGATTGATGGATGAGACGTAATAAACTATCAGCGCGCTGTCAAAGCATGTCAGTCGGGGTAAGGTTAAGTTAGATACGTGAACTGGGCCAAGGCATCTGTCTCTAGCGGCGAGCATAAGGGCAAGCAATGTGAGGAGAACCTGAACACAATGTTCAGCCAGGCACAGGTAGACAGGAAAGCCACCTGAACCACTCCGAATCGCTCGTTGGATGAAAGCACTCAAACCGTGTTATCTGAGTTAGAGCGTAGGGATAGGGAGACAGACGGAGGGAGACGAAAGAAAGAAGGAGTGTGTGGGTGTGCGTGTACAGTACAAATCCGTCCAACCAAATCTAGTAACCAAACACACATCCATCCATCGCTCATCCTCCTCCGTTCTCAACCGCGTACCCGTCCTCACATCAGAGAGTTTCGGAACCTGGCTCCAAATGAAACTCGGCCATCCTCTAGTGGTCTTCCGCTTATCAGCATCGACGGTGAAAAGATTCTCTACCGGATCTGTCACGCTTGATGCCATCTCGGGTTTCCCCTCCCTTCCCTCCCCCGTTGCGGCGAACGTCCCTTCGCTCTTGTTCCTTGTTGTGATATAATGATTACCTTGATTACCTGCGCCTAATGTCTGACCGGGGTGGTGGTGGTAGACTGGTGACTGGGTCCAAGACACACCACACACTCACACGTACACGAGTGGCAGCCCTCCAATCAGATGGATCCGTCATGCTCACCGTACCTAACTGTACCCGCCACACTTCCGAATAGTACCTTCATTGAGGCCCATCGGCGATAATCGCTGTCATCATCTTCATGGAAGAAATCGTAAAATTGCATCACCTTACAATCGAATTTTCAATTCGTTAATCATCGCATCAACTCTGGGAGGCTGCTCTCGTCAAAAAGACGTATCTTGGAGTTTCTATGGCGTTGTTCCGTCTCATGCAGTCTCTGACTTTGCCGTGACCTTGGCTTGACTTGTTTGATCCGAGCGAGTGACGCTCCCAGGATGATTAACCCCCTTGGCGTCAAGAAATGTACTCACCCCCTTATCTAACCTTGCCGAACTCCATCACAATGGGAATCAACTCAACCGAGCGAACATCAAATAGTTCAAGCCAGATGCTTCACCGCCCGGTTTTCTGAACAATACCAGTCCCTTGTGAAAGAAACAATCTCTGTCGTTTGATAGAACCCTCATTCCCATGAGTGATCACCAACACGACTTTACCAACATAACTCAAAGGCAATCATCCGATACCACTACATTCAAGGAGAACCGTGGCTCAGCCCACCAACCACCACCCCCATCCCTAAATATGCAACGACAATCATATGCCGCAGCAGTAGACATCTTTCTCTAAACGGCCGGTAAACGAGTGTTTAGAGCCTGCGCCAATTTTAATGCCCTCCCTTTCACCTCACTCGAAGATTTGCTGCCTTTGAGGGGAGGAGGGCTCCGTCCTGCATGTGACTGACCGGCGCGGTTCGTTCGGTCGCCCACCACCACACACCCGGCTGGTTGCGTTACCCAGAACAAACACTAATTAACCAAATCCAACCCAATGCCAGCCCAGGCTTGCCAGTCGTGCTGGGCGCCTCCTTCTCATTGCTTTCTGTCAGACGGTGGAGGAGGTAAGTCCAGTTTCCTTTATTTCAATCATAAGACAAAACTTGGGCGGCACGGCGGTAAACCTGAATGTGTTACACTTGTCTGAAGTGATGGAGTGCCATGATGATCTACAGATAGACATCAACGGGAACGTGATGGTACTCCCTCACAGGCTAGATACTTTACGCCCGTATCCTTGAGTCTCTAATGACCATCTATTTTTTTTCTCGGTTTCCATCGATATGTCGTTCCAATAAGATGAGTTTTCATGTCTGGTTGATCGAGACGGGCTCAACTCCAGAAAAGGACGCAGAAACAGTAAAGCATGGCGAACCGTTAAGAAAGTGGTCGGCGACTCTTGAACAAGGATTTGCGTAACTGAACGCCTCCGGGCGGGGACCGTAGGTGTCACTCCGCAAATCATCGCATCATGGACAAGCCTTTCCTCTCCCCATTCATGAAACATATCCGTTCCTTTCCCAGACCACGCCATTCATTCAAACAAAGCGCCATAACTATGCCCGAGTTATCACTTGTAATGAAATCCATCTTCTCCGACCGGAGCGAGCGACGACTCTGGGCTATGTACCATGGTTGAAAGAGTCGACAAGGCTTCATCGCATCAGCGCTCCGTTCTTGGCACACTTCACACCGGCAAAATTTACCTGACCCTTTCGTTCGTCATGTGCCACACCAATAAACCTGTTCAGTCCACGCAACTCGCAAAAGTGTTGACTTTGCGGGACTCTCGGCCCACAAACACTAATTCCGTTTTTGCTTCGGTTTTTGCTATCGCGCAATCCGTAACCCCTTGAGTCGTGACAGTTTCCTCATCTCCGACTCATCTTAGCAGCATCAGTAGGTAATAGCGACTCACTGTGTTGCTCTTAAATGGCACAGTTACAGATCAACTTGGAATCATATGGCATTTTCTCTTCGACCGATGAAGAACAGTCCGGCACGGTCCCTCAACGCCCTGAATTGCGCAACTCTACAAAGTATCAACTCATGTGTGTATCATGTAAACAACTCTGGGATGCCTTGACTGCAACCAAAGCTGTGCTATTTCCAGAGAATCCCCCCTAAATCAGACTCTCGTACTTATCCAACCCGCTCTTCTGCTGGGGCTTCTGCTGTTGTTGCTGCTGCTGTTGCTGAAGGCCAGCCATGCCGTTCATATCCATGTTACTGTTCATCATACTGTTCATGCTGCCGCTAGACGCCATGCTCATACCCATACCAGGCCGTGAGCCCATGCTGTTCATACCATTCATCGGTTGTTGACTCATCATGCCCATGCCCATGCCGGTGCTAGCTGCAGGTTTGCTGAAAGCGCTCAAGCCTGATTGCACAGGCGGCGTGTGACTGGGAGGCGGCGGTAGGCTAAACCCGGAAGATCCGGAAAAGCCACCCGTCGAATTACCGGCTGGCGGTGGCGGCAGGGAAAACGAAGATGACTGTGACATGCCTGGTCTCTGCCCACCGAGCGACATGTTGGACATGGGCGTGCTCATTCCTCCAAAAGCGGAGCTCGGAGGTGGCGACATGGAGTTACCGGCCGAGAAGGCCGGCGTCGATGTCGACGACGATGACCACGGGTTAGAAGTTGCTGCCGATGCTGTGGACCAGTTGATGGATGAACTGGGCTGTGCCGCTGGCTGCGACATTGGCGAAGTTGGCTGCAAAGGTTTAGAGAATTGAGTCGATGTTGGAGTCATGGTTTGGAAAGAACCCATGTCAGGCGTCACCGTCCGGAAACTAGGTTGAGGCTTAGGCGCTGGAGGTGGTGCTGTCTGAGTAGGACTCGGAGTTGACCACGCAAAGGCTGGAGTTGCTGACCTACTCCCGGGCGTGGGCGAGGTAACTCTGGCTGCCGCAGCGGGTGTCTCTTCCCAGCTAGAGAATGCATCCGAAGTTGACGTTCGTGTCGTTTTGCCCTTGACGAGGCTCTCAAAATCGTCTTCCGTCGCTCCATTGGAGGCATCAAAAGCGGTCCCACTGACGCCGCCGAAGGCCATGAAGTCTTCATTAGCTCCGGCAGTGCTACCGTTGGTACCAGAGAGCTCTTGCAACTTCCTAGTCTGTTCGTCTTCCACTCTTTTGGATAACTTCTTAATAAGGTCCATGAAGTTCTGGAACTGTTTGAGATTGAGCAAAGGTCCGAGACTCATATGCCACAGAATGGGGAGGATGTCAATCGCCACAAACTCGGCGTCAGCTGCTTCTCCCACAACCCGGAGAACGCCGTGAGCTGCCATCATGACCGCAGGCTCTTTCGTTTTGATAGCCTTGATCAGCGGGATAATCTTCTCCTGCATCGTGTACTTATCCAGCATGCTGGAGGACGAAGTTGATTTCTTCTTTGAAGTACCGAAAGCATCGAGTCCATCGTCTTCGGCGTCTGATGTTCCGCCACACAGGACGACGAATGCTTGGCAACCGCGCACCTTGATGGCCAAACTGCTCGTTTTGCTAAACACGGCCGCAATGACTGGGAATAGCTCATTCTTGATGGTGCTAAAGTCGAGAACTGGTAGAATAGATGGTAGACCTCTCAAGGCCGCGTCAACAACGGCCGGTGTTGGTGCTTCGATGGCTGCGTAAACGACGGGCAAGATATCTAAATAGCTGTCAGTATGTCCCGCTAGATACTTTCATGTTGTTGTGAATGTTGTTACCATCAGTGAATTCCTTGCCATTGCAGTTGTTGCAGATTGTAGACATGTGTTCGAGCACAACCATCAATCCAGCATCCTTCGTCGGGTCCCTCTCAGGGGCCTGGTCCTTCTTCGGGGGTGGGGCAAATGTTGCTTTCAATGCTGGCCGTACTTTTTCGGCAAAGACCCTCCTCGCGGAGGGCAGTAAATCAACGATGGTGAAGACATTTTGAAGAATCAACGCTATAAGATCCTTGTCTTTCATCTCTTCAAGCAACGCTGGTAATAACTTCTTCTCCATTACAGTCTTGGGGAATGAAGGCATAACCTTGACTAGTCCCCTCATGAACTGAGCCTTCTCGTTTGGCGTCTTTGCTGGGAAAGCGTCCAAAAACCTGATTGTCGAAACGAGCACGTTGTTAAAGTATTCACTTTCTTGAAACTCCTTTGCTGTAAGACGCTGGGCAGGTCGTCGTGTTATCAGGCGCGGCAACACATGTTGAACTAATTCTTTGGGTAAAGGCCGTGATGATAAAAATTGGTTGGTGGCAGATGGCACTGTGGATGACGAGGCGAATGTTCTCTTGTATGTTGATAAGCTGCCGTGAGCTTCAATGGGAGACTGATGTGGTGAGTTGTAAAGGGCCACGGCTAGGAGACCTAATGAGAACATGTCGGCAAAGTGGGTGAAGTTGTTGTCAATGACAAAGTCAGGAGAGGTGTAGTCGAGGTTCAGCTGCACAAATCGAGGCAGTCGAGGATCTGGGTTGAGCACCTCTGACAGGCTGATGGGTTGAAAGGAGGTCGGCTTGTTGGACCCTTCTGACGGCGCGCAGAAGGCGAGACCACTGATTTTCCAGTCGGACTGTTTCGAGTTAGCAACAGCACAAAGCTATCAATACTGATCCGCTGGACTGACCTTAGCGTTCACGATAATGGCGTCTGGTGTCAAGTTTCCATGCACCAACCCAGCGTTTTCGTGCAAGAACTCCAGAGCTTTGCTGATCTGCAAGAGGCCCTTCTGGATCTCGAGCTCGTCAATCTCCAACTCGCGCCGCCGGCGCACACCATCCGAATCCTCAGTGACATAGCGACTGGACCGACCGCCAACCCCACCACTCCGTTCCTGATCGTCCTTCTCTTGCAGCAAAGCCGCCAGAGAGCCCGTGACAGCTTCCGTGACGAATTGTAGTCCACCACCTCTTGTTTCTTCCACTGGCTCGACGAGCTCGAGAACGCTCGGGTGTCTTAGCTTCGCCAAGCTGGAGGCTTCTTTCTTCAGACGCTCGATAACTTCCTCGGTGGCTCGCTTGAAAGCGGACGCGCTCGATCTGCCGAGACTGCTGCCATGGTTGTCGAGTCCCTTCTTGTCAAACACAAATACGCTGTATGGTTTCCCCGTGGACTTCTTCTTGCAGTCGTAAATCTTCCATGGGCCGGCGGACGAGGTCTGGGTCGAGGAGATGGAGTAGTTCGCGGTGATGTTGGTCGATGATATCGACTTGAGTGCCGAGGAGAACATGGTGGTGGTATGTCTTATAACGTGGGTCGTCTATGTCGTCGTCAAGGCGGAGGGAACGGAACTTGAGGGAACTCGATCGTCATGACGGTTTGGAGGCAGATATGGGGTTCGCGCCAAGTCGGGACGTTCGTCAAGTCAATCGCGCCCGCACTCAGAAGGAGGAACGTAGTCTTTGTCCACGAGCGATGTAGGTGGTGCAGGGTACCGTGGAGGGGACACTTTGTAGATGTCGAGAGGGACCTCCGATGAGGCTTAGTCGAGGAAGCTTCCGGAGATGCGCCGGGAGATTGTGTGGACTTGATTTCAATAAAAGACAGCAGATGCAGGGCGCAGTGACATATGATTGACAAGTTGGCCCAAAGATGATGTTCTCATTCAGCCGCGTTGACTTCCACGTTGCTGATAGGCAAGAGCGTCTCAAGCCCAATCAAAATGACCATCCATGCTTTTTAGCGATGATCCCACAGTTGCCAGTGCCCACCCCTGCGTCTAAAGTAAGGTAAGGCTCGGCTTCAAATAAGTTGGGCACACCTTTACCTGCACTGAGCTTTTGGGGGCGCGCCCACCTTCTGATCGCAGCTTAGGGGGGGAAGCATGGAAGACAGTGAACCAATTGGATGGCTGACCTAAGCTACGGAGAAGGTCTTCCATTTGGGACAGCTTGGCTCCTTTACATCATCCCCACCATCTTGAAATCAGTACCTGAAAGGTACGTACTACATACTGCGTGCTGACCATGCTGCCATGCACTTGCTGCACCTGCTGCACCTCAGATAGCGGGACGCTTCCGGAGCCGGGACCCTGAACGAACAATTTTGGATCTCTGGATCTGGCGGCGCATGGAAAGCAACGGCTTAGAAGTCCGATAACGCTCCGAGATCCTGACTCTTGCCGCACCCTACACGCCATTCTCAAATTGCGCCCTTCGCCCTACTACACTTGTCTGTCCTTTATCAAGCATTGGATTGGTCAATTGGTTCACCGTTGACCGCAATTGAGGATTTGGTATCTCGGTTTCCTTTTGAAAAAGAGTCACACTCGCTCTTCCATCTTTGAGTATTTATCTGAGCATCTTCGTACCTGTGTTTTAAGGTTTTGAGAAAATCCACAATCTCCTTTTTTTCTTCTTCACTTTCTGCTTTATACCCAACCCAAAACACCAAACAGACCGATCGCCATGATGCGACAGTTCTTCCCCCGCGCCGCCGGCGCTCTCAGAGTCCCCCGCAGCTCTCCCAGATTAGCCACCGCATGGCAATCAGCAAGACTCTACAGCGTCAAGCCCGCCGCCGCCTCCGCGGCCAAGCCTCTGGGCCTCGATGCCTCAAAACTCACCATCGAGAAGACAAAGACTCCCGGAACGCTGGGCAACCCCGAGGAGCTCGTCTTCGGCCGCAAGTTCACTGGTCAGTCAACTGCCTCCTCTCTCTCAACTCCCCATCACTCGATGTTGCAATTACTAACCGTTCACCGTAGACCACATGCTCACCATCGAGTGGAACCAAGAACAGGGCTGGCTCGATCCCAAGATCGTCCCCTACCAGAACCTCTCCCTCGACCCCGCGACCTGCGTCTTCCACTACGCCTTTGAGTGCTTCGAGGGAATGAAGGCCTACAAGGACAAGTCCGGCCAGGTCAGGCTCTTCCGCCCCGACAAGAACATGGCCCGCCTCAACAAGTCCGCCGCCCGCATCGCCCTGCCCACCTTCGAGCCCACCTCCCTCATCGAGCTCATCTCCAAATTCGTCAACCTCGACAAGCACTACATCCCCGACGAGCGCGGCTACTCCCTCTACCTCCGCCCGACCATGATCGGCACCCAAAAGACCCTCGGCGTCGGCCCCCCCGGCTCCGCCCTGCTCTACGTCATCGCCTCCCCCGTCGGCCCCTACTACCCCACCGGCTTCAAGGCCGTCTCCCTCGAGGCCACCGACTACGCCGTCCGCGCCTGGCCCGGCGGCGTCGGCGACAAGAAGCTCGGCGCCAACTACGCCCCTTGCATCGTGCCCCAGCTCGAGGCCGCCAGCCGCGGTCACCAGCAGAACCTGTGGCTCTTTGGCGAGGAGGAGTACGTCACCGAGGTCGGCACCATGAACATGTTCGCCGCCATCAAGAACAAGGAGACGGGCCAGAAGGAGCTCGTCACCGCCCCTCTCGACGGCACCATCCTCGAGGGTGTCACGCGTGATTCCGTCCTCTCCCTCGCCCGCGAGAGACTCGTGCCCGAGGGCTGGATGGTCTCGGAGCGCAAGTACACCATGAAGGAGCTCGACGAGGCGGCCGAGGAGGGCCGCCTCATTGAGGCCTTTGGTGCCGGTACCGCTGCCATTGTTAGCCCCATCCGCACCATTGCCTGGAAGGGCAAGTCCATCAACTGCGGTCTCACCGAGGCCGAGGAGTCTGGCGAGATCACCCTGAGAATCAAGGGCTGGATGGAGGCGAGACAGTACGGTGACGAGGAGCACGAGTGGAGCTACATTGCTCCGGATGTTGCTGCATAAATTTGGTTGTCAGAACGGCATGTAGACTTGTAGATATCCAAACGGAAAGCGTTCAATATGATTGTTAAGAAAAGGCTGTAGTTCAATTCTGATAGTGAATGAGTAGGGCATCGGCAATAACCCACCACCCCCCTCCTATGATGGACATGATGTGTTCCTCGGTGTACATGAGTCCGTGTTGAAACTACGGCCAAGGTTCGATAAGAACAAGTGGCTTACCAGACGGGTCACATTAGTAGCTTTCCTCAAGATTCACTTGCTAAAGCTCCATTGGCGCCATTAGTTGTCTTTCTCACGATACATACTCAACAATATCAAATGCTGATTTCCAAGCTATCGTCACGAAGCTCCGTAGCCCTATGCCATGCGTCATCAATAGCAAATCTAGTCATTGCAGAAGGCTCACGAAGATCGAAAGGCCCTCACGGAGTTAGAGTAAAAAAAAGGCGGTGAAAAAAAAGGAAAGCTAGTTCAAGGGCAGGTCATATACACTTTTCCCCAGGGGAATAGAAAGAGACACCGTTGCCGTGAGATTTAATCGACAGCGAGCTTGCTTCCCCCTTCTGTGGAGATATTTCTTTCTCTCCCTGTTTCTCCGCTCCATCCTTTCTCTAGAACATCATCTTCCATCCTCGCGGCTCGGTTTTCTTTGTGTCTTCCGTTCCGTTCCTTTCTAAGGTGATATGTCTCTCAAAAAAAACCAAGCTCCAGGTAAAGAAAAAAGTTGATTCAGTGGTTTGTTCATGGCAAGTGGTCGCAGGAATTGGCTTTTTTTTTCCTTTTCACTTCTCGGGGTCCGGCAGGATGCCCTCCTTTTCTAATCTCCGCCTGGCCTCCTCGAGAGCCCAGGTATCGAGTCTGTAGTGAGGGCGGGTAATGTTAGCCGCAGATCAATCAATTCTCATATCTAAATTGCCTCATCCCGGTACAACCGACATTGAAAGCACCCTGAGCCTTTCAAGTACCATTCGATGCATTCCATATCGACGGGATCTATGCGGCGGAAAGAATGGCTACTCACGAAGTATCAGGCTTGAAAGCAAGGACCACGCCAGTGGCGATGATGCCTCCGCAGAACAGGGTGTAGAAAGGCGTCTCCCAGCCCTCCTTCTCGTACTTCTCACCGGGTTTGACGCCCCAGAGCCAGCCGGAAGGGGGATCAAAGTCGGAACCGCCACCAGCGCGACGGGCCGTCACGGAGAAAGCCCTCGTGGTCGGGGCGGCGGCCGCAGAGGTCTTGATGGCGCGGGCGGCGCGGATGGCCGCGGTCGGTCGTATCGCCGTCATCGTCGGGTCGGGAAGAAAGGTAGTTTCCTTTTTCGAGAGAGGAGCGAGTGGAAGGTAAGGACGTCTCAATTGACGTCTTTTCGGTGATGGGTGAGGGGCGGATGGGGCTTGCGTTCGCGGGCGCGCGGTACTTCGGCTGTTGAGTCGTTTGGCACTCACGGGTGAGGTTGTTGGATTGGAGTTGGATTCTCGGACCCATGTCGGGATCGTTAGTCATCTAAGATCACGTGCTCGCTGCCGACTCCACCCGATCCGCTGCCGCTTCGAGCAGCTGAACCCCGGCAAGTAGCTTGCCTCTTTCGTCATTCGACGGGATGGTCCTGAACACTGACGGAAGCATTGGATGGCGTGAATGGGTTCCGTAGCTTCTGTTGCTCTGATCTCGAGTTTCGTCAGAACCTCTCCGTCGAGATCAAGTTTCCGAATTATTGGAACATCTCAGCGACCATCTAATTGGTGGACTGCTCTTATGCGATTTACTAAAGAACAATAATTTGAAGAGTCTCGTCATATGATTTGGTATTTAAGTGAAATGCCATTATTGAGTTGACCTATGATTCTCTCCTTTGTGAACCCTTCGACGTCCTGAATTTCCGTCTTTAATAGTCCAACTAACGCCTAACACCTCATAATCCTGAACCAATTGCCGATACTCCAAACCGTGCGATATCCTCAATAAGCACCGTTCGTCATATCGTTAAGTATATCCCTGAGAATGACTTTATCCTTCATAAGTACCTTATCTCCAATTCTCGCCCGCTTAGGCCCCGTTCCAAGGTTTTCTTTCCCCATAGCTAGCTTTGGGGCCTTTCTTGGACTGACGCCCTTTCTCGGACTGGTGTTCTTCTTCACCTTCATCGGAGACACACCACTGGCTGTTAACTGCGTCGCCGTATCGTCAAAATAGTGGCTATCCAATGCGTCCGGCGGCAGGTCATATATCCAATCCTTCTCTTCCATGAGGCCGATGAACTTGCTGAGCATCTCGTCCTTTCCGCTACCCTTCAAGGTACTCTTGCTTCCGACTACGAGCAGCTTGGTTTTGGCGCGAGTGAATGCAACGTTGATACGTCGCCAATCCTTCAAGAGTTCACCGATGCTGCAGCTCTCGTTACTCCGAACCAAGGAGAGAATTACGACATCCTTGTCTCGTCCTTGAAATCGATCGGCGGTGTGCATTTCCACGCCCACATGTCCGCGAAGGCCATGCTTAAGCAGAGATAGTTGAGAGCGGTAGTGCGTCATCACTCCAATCTCCCCATCGGGTACACCTACTGTAAGCAGGCCCTCGACGAGTTGAACTACGATACGTGCTTCAGCCGGGTTGACAATCCGATTGCCCTTTGCCTCTTCTCTCGTAAGGGGCTGAATGGTATCAGTGTTGACAAACCTGACTCGAGCCTCGCTGTCCAGCAAGTCTCGGAGCCAGCAGCAGTTTTGGTTGATGGAAGTGCATACAGACTTCGGAGTCCCTGGTCTGAGCATCGATGCCGAATCGTAGTGAAGGCTCTTTAGCGCATCCATGTTGGGCACATCAAGTTTCTTGAACCGAAGTTCCTCAGTACCACATCGCAGTCTCCCTTTGTAGATCAAAGTGTTGCTGAGAGTCATGATGTCCTCGCACATACGGTATTGGTGCTCCAAGTTGACCACCGAATCCGGATGGGTGTCGGAGAGAAGCTTGAACAAGCTCACATCAAGCCCGCCTTCTCGGGCCTCTTCATTTTGGACTAGAGGAGGAAGCTGATTGTGATCACCAACAAGTACAAACGTCTTCGCCATCCTGATCGGTCCAAGGCAAATAGGCAGCGTGATTTGTGAGGCCTCATCAACAATGCAGTAGTCGAAAGTGCGTTCGTTGAAAAGAGCATGGCCAACACCGAGACAAGTGGTGGCAACGATGGGCGTGTCGTGCCACGCCTCCTTGATCTGCTCAAAAGAGTTCATAGGCTGACCAGCCAGGATGGCAAATTGCTGGACTTCCGGGTGAACCTTGGCTGGAGCGCCAAGTCTGAGTACCGGGGTTTGGTCGTTCTTTAGCTTCAGGAGAATGTTGTCGACAGCAGTGTGTGTGTAAGAAGTAAGAAGGACGCTTTTGCCCTGAGAGACCAAGGCCCGAATGATGTGTGCAATGGTGGTCGTCTTCCCCGTGCCAGGCATGCCAAGAACTAGCGCATAGTCTTGTGCACTCATCACCTTCTCGATCGCTCGATGCTGGTCGACATTCAGAGATTCCCGATCGGCCACAACGTATTGCGTAGGTGCTGCTTTGAACCTCGGGGGTACCAAATCCACCACAGCGCGGCGGATCTCTCGAGACCCGAAGACGCCTTCCGCCATGGTCTGTACAAGGTTGTTCCGGACTGTGGCCATGCCATTGCTGAACTCGTCCTTATCAAGACGATAGCGGATTGGCGCTTCCTTGATCTTGCCCTGGGATTGATCCGCAGTGCAGCCCTCAGGGGCGACCTCCATAATGCTAGCAAAAACCTGGTTGTCGTTTTCGTCAAAGCCAGGCTGTTTGATGCGGGCGTTGTGTAGGCGTCGGTCAACTGCTACGCTGATTCTCTGTTTTCGAACAGAAGTAACGTAGCCCAAGGCGAGAGCAAAGTGGCCCTGTTCGTCGGAAACAACTATAGGTTCTCCAACATTCAACTGTGACTCCAGGAAAGAATGGCCTGGAGTCGCAATTCGCTTCACGAACGTGTAGTTGAACCGGTTGATCTTGGAGGTGCCCAAGTCCTCAGACGTTGAGCCCTCTTCAATGATGACGTCGGAATGGCATCTTCCCACTTTCTCTCGGTCCTTGCTAACCATCGTCCAGAGTTCTCTTTTCAACTTCTGTGTCTCTTTCTCCTCTTTCGTCAACAAATTCTCCCATTTGAGGAAGAACTTTTGGTGCTTTGGAGTAAGGTGCTTGACAACCTCGTCGAATTGCTTGTCCATGCCGCTCGTCTCTCCATCGCCGTCGTCGGCGAGCTTGTGGTAAATGAAGCAAGACGTCTTCGCATAGCACTTTCCACACATGTTCTTGCTCCTCTTCATAGGAGGCAGCTGAACACTCCGCTCTCGAATGTGACAAGCTAGTTGATTTCGCTGCATAATCATATGGCGTAGCTCGTGTCGGATGGTGGGAATGCGCATTGTTTGTGATGTTTCCATGTAGTAGAGAATGCCATAAACAATGTTCAAGTCGTAACGATCGGAAAGCAACAGGTTATAGAGCGCAGTCTGCGCCATGTGATTGCTGTTGGCATGTTTGCCCGTTTTGACTTCGAATGGGACTGTCAGCGTTTTGATATCCTTGCCGTCCTTCAATGTGACTTGGACGGTAGCATCGATATTGCCCTTCAGTCCGTACATGGGCGACCAAACATGTTCCTCGACATCGAGCAGTTTACTGACGCACATGTTGGCCTTTTTGCCATTGCGGTCGAGGACAACAGCATCGAGCTTTTGCTAATATTAGTGACTATCACGAGAGAGAGAGGAAGGTATGACATACATTCGGCTGAGAGGCTACGAAGGCCGTGGCCCAGCAGCTCAACTCCGTCATCTTCGACTGGAGATGTTCCCTGGCAATGCTGGTGCTGACTTTGATCTTATACAGGTCCTCGATGTGCTTCTCCATGACTCTGTCAATGACACCACTGAGGTACCGAAGATCCCATTGATTCGCCATCAGCGCCTCCTGAAAGATTTCATGCAACATCGTTCCGTACACCAAGGGAGCAGTAGCCTCGCTAGTCGCTTTGACGCGGTCTTGTAGTACTGCTCGGCGCATGCAGCTGAATGAATCAGCCACGACGGTTGCCGATACCAACTGATCAGGGTGTAGGATCAAGATATTGTGCGAATCATCAATGATGCATTGGCCACTGGCTGAGAATGTTCCGATAACATGCACATATGCCTTTGCGTGTGCCGGCGTCTCGAACCAATCACCTCGAAGGTGGATCGTTTTCATGGCCTTGCTACCTTCCGCTTGAATGATGAGAATCTGGCCACAGGTCAGCGATTGTTGTTTGATCAACTTGATTAACCTACCTTCTCTAATCGAGAAAGCCCGCGCTCGTCAGTGTATTCGTTTTCTAGGACATTGGTCACCAGATATCGCTGGATAGCTTTGGGCTTTTGGTTTGTCTACCTTCATCTTAGCGTTTGCTACCGTGGTAGTTGTTGATTGGGACGTACAGCTTCCGCCGGCGAGGCTTGTGGCTGCTGGACCGATTGAGTCGCAGCGAGCTCTGCCGCATCGAAGTCGAAGTCTCCTCCAAAGTCGTCTCCAAAGGCATCGTCCAAGTCGTCTTGTCTAGAGACAGGTACGCTTGCTGAGCCAAGGTGTGATTTTACAGATGCTGGCAATTGGGATGCTGTCGCTACTGCGCTTTCCAGAATGTCCTCGGCAGCCTCGAAAATATCATCATCCAAGTCACCGAACTCATCCTCCAAGCCAGTACTGCTCTGCTTGGTGGGTTGCACAGAAACAGGTGCGGGAGTGGGAGTGCTTGGCCTCGCTTCTTGTTTGGAGTTTGATAGACTGATGCTTGCCTCAAGCTCAAGGAAGGTGTCATCATCAAACTCGTCAAAGTCGTCGAAGTCAACATCTCCGTAGTCAGACTCCGCCGAAGCCGCTTTCGTTTGCTGTTGAAGCCCTAGATCCTGAGCGACACCGATATCGGAAGTATTTCCAGTAGGCTGTACGTTTGGGGCTCGGGTTGTTTTCCTCGACGGTGAGAGCGATGGCGGCCTCGATGCGTTGGTCTTTCTCTTCTTAAGAGACGGTGACTCCATGTCCTGGTCGATGAACGGATCGAAATCCTCTGGTGGGCTATCTTCTTGCATGCTTCCCGTAACAGTGTCCAGCAGAGCTGTTACGAGTGAGTTCTTTGAACTATCGGTCGTCTCCCGTGTCAATGTACTAGTGAACGAGGGCGCATCCGAGCGTTCAACCCTTCTCCTCTTTGGCCAGTTGAGGCCGCAACTGATTGCCCTTCGTAGGCTGCTGTCACCTGCCTGTGCAGGTGCCGTCTTGACGTTCCGTGGTGAAGAAGAGAACATGAGGTTGGCGAGCGTGGGGTTGGTAAGACCGAGTGGCGTAACATTTCCGTTGCTGCTAAGGGAGAATCGGTCCCAGAGTTCCAAGGTCGGGTCTGCATGTGGCGATTTCAGTGCCTCACTGAGCTTCTTCACATTGACAGCAGGCGTGGTAGGCTTTTCGTTTTGTGCTGGGGATGATATGGGCGACGAGCTCCTGGCCCGTTTACGGCCTTTTCTATGCATCATTGGCGAAAGGGCAGCAGCATAGTTCAAGTCGTTCTTGTCCCTCTCATTGTTCCACAGGATTCGTTCGGTCGGAGACGTTTGTGTTTTCTCTTCCTTGGGAGCGTTCGACGCCATCAGGTCGTGCCAGCTCAGCTTCGT
The DNA here is from genome assembly GCF_011075155.1 of Colletotrichum scovillei. Taxonomy (NCBI): domain Eukaryota; kingdom Fungi; phylum Ascomycota; class Sordariomycetes; order Glomerellales; family Glomerellaceae; genus Colletotrichum; species Colletotrichum scovillei. The sequence continues at coordinate 2,240,070 of NW_023336263.1, forward strand.
CGATGGGGTGATGGCGATATCGTCTCGGGATTTGCGAACCCAATCTTCCGTTGCGGTGCCATTTTCTTGCTCGGTAGTCTCTGCCTTGACTCCAGTCTGGAATTGGAACTGATTCAGCTTGCTTTTCGTTTTGTCGGAGACGGGTGCCAAAGGTCGAGATGTTTGGGCATTCACTGGATTGCTCTTCGAACGCTGCCACGAGCGGTTCTATAACAAAGTCAGCAAATATCGTATGGAGGGGTATGCTTTCCTATTGACCTTTGATGGGAGACCAACATGTTCCGAGTATGACTTCTTGAGAGGCATATCGGCGGGTTTGGCTTCTCGAGTGCCAAAAACAAGAGATCGTGAACGTCTTCGCTAGTTCCAATCATGTCAGTGCAAGGGTGTGAAGAGGTAGTTGGGGCCCCTCGAGGAAGTGCTAGAGTGGTTGTCCCTCGACGCGCTCGGGACGCGTTCTAGCTCCACGTTTGTTTAATACGCGTCGATGCACGTTCCCGGCAATATGTGGGGCATTCGGGGACCTGACGGTGGACGCGCAGGGTTATCGCCCCTGCAACGAACAAGTCCATCTCCGCCCATATCGACTTTGCACCTTGGGCAAGCGCAATTGAACTCACTGTGGGATGTCTTGCATTCGCATATTGTGTGGAGTGGAAGGCAACGTCCCTGTCCGTGTATTCGTACCTGAAATTTTACAGTTGTAATTGCCTTGACTTCAGTAGTACCCTGGCTAACGTCCAGATTAGTACTTACTCAAGCTTACCGTTCATCCCCGTGGTACAACTGGACTGTAGAATACTTAGGTAGGCTACCAACTACATATGGTACATTCCTTTACACAACCACAGCGAATTCAGTGCAGAGGCGGCCTGGCCACCTTCTCTCCGTTTTATCCTGAAGGTTCATTATCTCTTGCTAGGTAGATACTGCATGCATCGACTGTATTGATGTTCTTCTTCGTTCCGTTTGATACAGAGTATCAGGCGAGAAGGGGTATGCCCAATCACCAAATTTGGCGATACACCGGTGACACGGAATGGCGATGCAGCGCGTGCCCCGGGGTCCCGAAGTCGTCATGGAGAAACTCTCTGCCGATAGCCCGGGAGGTTCGGGGTGTTGTCTCCACTCTGCCGACGCAGGTGTGGATCCACTAGAGCTCCAACTGCCCACCTGAGAGCTCTGGCCGACTACGTCAGGACTCTCAAGAACACCAACAGGTGAGCCACCTCTAGAAGGTTGACCATACCATACCACCACGAACCTCAGCAATCGATTTGACGCCAACTCAGTCGCTCGCCTCTCTCCGGCCTTCCATAGCTTCGCCTCATATCTGTCGGGTCAATTGAGACCTGGCTGTGAAGCCAATGAGATGGCGTTCCCCAACTCCAGCGACGACAATGGATTCGACCTAGACATCGCCGGGTCCCCGGAATATCAGATTCCACCGCCGCAGCTCACACTCCTGCAGCGTCTACTCTTCCGCAATCCCGATAACTACTCCAACAATGTGAAAGTAATGCTCGACACCGCTGCAGCAGGCATGGGCCGCCAACCCACTCAGGATGAGGTCAACGTCCTCAGCCAACTAGCCTACAAAGAAGCCGCAACCGCGGCATGGACTGTTCCCGTCACCGTTGCGTTGGCCGGTTTCTTGACTTGGCAAACCCGTGGTACCTACCGCTTCCCTTTTTGGCAACCCAAATTCATCAAATTCACTCCCGATGCCTTTCCAAGTGCCTCTAGGCCGCTTCTCCAGGGTCGTCTCGCGAACCGCGCATGGCACAATACGAGGTTCACAGCCTACTTCCTCCTTACTAGTCTCGGCATCGCCCCTTTTGTCGCCTCATATGCCACCTCAGTAGCCATGGCATCCGCCGCTCGCGATGAACGCCTCAACCAGTTCCGCAAGGACATGAAGCCGGAGAGGCTAGTCCAGATGACGGCCGATAAAATGCCAGTCACCGCCTTGAAGCGCCAGCGCCAGCGGACTGCGGAAGCCATCAGCCAACTCGAAAAGTCGCTGGCTGCGTTGCCCCAGTCGGATGAAAAGATCAGGGAAACAACCCCGCTTATACAGAAAAGGATTGATGAGTATCGCAAGATACTGGCCCACATTGATGCAATCCTCGAGAGGAGGGGCGAAGGCAGCGCTGGGGACGACGGGTCAGCGCAGAACAGGGACTACGAGACACTCTCTGCTTCGAGCTCTACGGGAGGGTACAGTCTACCCTCGGAATCCAACTACTCTTCTCCGACAAGCTACTCGAGAGATCCGCCATCTTCCGAGGGCCGATCAGGATGGGGCTCGGGCCAGCAGAGCTCGTCTCCCCAACGGAGCAGCAGCAGATCCTCAGACGACTTGGACTATGACGATGCATCACCTCTTTCGCCCGCCGCGAGAGCCCAGTCATCATCTTACCCCAGCACCGGCTCAGCGTGGGATCGTCTACGACAAGCCTCAAGACAGCCTCCGCGAGCTTCTGGGAATGACAACCAGAGCCAACAGGACGAGGCTAAGGGTGCGGATTACTATGCGTATGACGCCGCTGAAAAGGAGAGAAATGCGGAGAAGGATAAGGCCCAGGCCGAGTTTGATGCGATGCTCGAACGTGAAAGAAGGGGTAACGCGGGGCAGGGCACTGAGCGGAATAGCCGTTGGTGATGTGTACTTCTGTTACGTGTAATGGCACATTATTTGCGGTCAAGATCGTCGAGTGTTTATTGCAAGGTCATGCTTGTATATACCTGTATGATATCAATGTACTCCGGCCCGTATCATTTCTGAAGGTTTCCTCGGGCCGCGACTTTGCCAGAGGAAGGAGAGGTATACAATCGATCCAAAGACGTCGAATTGTCACCAAGGCCCATGGCGTGGCGGGGAATGTCCTCGTTTGAATGGCCCCGCTCCCATGGGTCACGAGTTCGAGTCTCGTGAAAAATCGCTAGCATCGATACCACTGAGGAATAGTAGGTAAAGAGTGAGCCTGGCGATTTTCGTAGGCCCCCCATGAGGGGGGCTGAGCTTTTGCATTTATATCCGTTTTTCTACACGAATTACGTTTTTCTTTTTCCCCTTCTTCCACTAATGCTTTCATTGTTTGCAATAATGCAGGTCCCCTTCCGCACGGTGGTCGATGGGAGAGGAGGACAGAGGAGATGGGAGATGCGGTAAGGCGGCGATGCGGAGTGGTAACTGGAGATGCGTTTTAAATAAAAGAACACATGTTTTAGCAATGGCAAAGTTATTACGGTCAATACCATGAAGCGATTGATTCTTGGTAATCATTGTATATCTATGTAAATTTAACTGTATTCTAAACTCTGCCCGAGTCCTATGTACGGCCCGGTCATATCAAGATTATGCGGGTATTTTCCTTTCGACCATGGCTAATCCTTTCCCCCTAACTTTTCCCTTCTCCGTATCCCCTTACTAATCACTTGTCCTCGACTATCAAAACTCCCCCGAAATCTATCTTTCTATTTTCCCCAACCCTCAGAACGTAAAATGCGTCGGCCGCCAAAAGCTCGGATCCCACCGATGCCACGCCGCCGTCTTGGGGGGCGTCTTACTCCACCACTCCCGGAACTGCGGCGCGCCAACCTCGTCCCCGAACCGCTGCGCGAGCCTCGGCATGAAGGTACTCATCGACATCCCCGGCGTCAGCAACCCGTCGTCCGTCTCAGCAAAGCTGAAATGCGACGCCCGCGCCCTCCAGCCCCTCTTCTGCGCCGCCCCCGCCACGGACGCCGCGACCTCGTCTTGCTCCGCCTCCCCCGGGACGGTTGTAGCAAACTCGGCCACGGCGCCCGCGAGACCGACGTAAAACGAGTCCGACGCGTCCGACGCCTTCGCCAGAGAGAAAACACGGCTCGTCGACGACCGGGCCGCGTCCCGGAAGGGCATGACGTGGAAGCGGTAGTTGGGACGGTAGTAATCCCTCCTAGAGTACTCGTGCCAGACGCAGGCCCTCCCGCGCGGGTGATCGCACCCGACGCCGCGCATGCTCAGGGAGCGGCTGCTAGTGCCCCTCAGAGGATCCGGGAACGGCGTGCCGGACCAGCACGGCAGGGCGGCGGAGTGGTGGTAGGATTTGGACCACCGGAAGTCGAATACTTTGAGGGCCTCGAGCTCGTTGCTGCCCGCGACGAAGTGGTCCGAGCCGTAGGTCAGCAGGGACGAGTGCGTCTCGAAGGGCTGGTACATGTCGCGGTAGAGGACGTCGTAAGGGGACGGGGTGCGGATGTCGAGGAGGCGGATGGTGCCGTCGTCCCAGGCGCTGAGGAGGAGGTTCGTGTGGCCTGCGCCTGCGGGGCCCGGGTTCACGGGCTGGATGGTGCGGACAGTCTGTTTCTTTTCCGTGTCGATGCCGCGGGAGGCGAGGAGGGAGTGGTTTTTGGAGGCGAGGTTGGGGGTGAAGCCTGAGGGGGTGACGGTGAGGTAGCGGATCGGGTCCGTGTCGTTGGAGAGGGCGCAGACGATGGTGTCGTTATTGAGGGCCTTTGCGGAGTGAACGAACTGCTTCCTGTCGCCCTGGCCTGGGACGTTAAAGGTCTGCGAGTCAAGCGGAAGGGCGGCGGCGGCGGTGGTCTCGTCTGCGCCCAAAGAGAAGAGACTGACGGTGGCGCGGTTGCCCGCGATCACTGACGTCTGGTTCGGCAGGGTATCAATGGACCCGATGGACGTCCACGTAGTAGCCTCGAGACCTCCGGTGGGCGTGGGAATCTTAAAGCTCGAGAGAGTCTTGCCGGCGCTACCAGGGGCCGCCGAGACGAGCTGCAAATCCCCATTCGCCCTGCCGACGAGGATGCCCAGCTTCCCATTGGGCTCGACCAGGTGGATGGCGGTGACATCACCCACGCCCGCTTCGTAGCCGTTCGTCTTGCCCTCCATACGGAACCAAGCGTCGGACTCGCCACGACTGTTGTGAGGCCTGAAGCGGCCGACGACATCCTCGCCGGCGCCCCACGTGGCAAGCTCCCAGCTCTTGTCAAAGACGAGGCGAGCATCGATGACGGGGTAGAAGGGACGGCCGGCGTTGGTGAAGCCCGTGAAGTAGTTCCCGTCCTGGCGGCGGTCGTCCGTGTAGGCGGTGGTCTGGAAGGCCTTCATGTCCCATGCGCGGGCCTGGCGGGTGAGTGTGTTTGCCAGCTCGTCCCATTTCGGCGGAGTCTGGCCTAGTGGCAGGGAGTGCAGGGGAAAGCAGGTTCTGACGAAGGTGCGCCAGCCGTCCTCGTTGAGGAGTGAGTGCAAGTGCTTACACGACGATGCCAGGCGGGCTACGTCGCGTGCGGTTCTGAGATGGGAGACGATCTCCAAGACGATGTCGTCTGGGAGTTGGTCAAACATTTCTTCTTTGGTTTTAAGAGTCTCTTCTGAGGACTCTGTTTATTTGGTTTGATGCTTGGTATCTGAGTGACATGGAGTGTAAGAGGGATGCCAATTGAGATATGATGAGAGGGGGATAGTCTCGGAGAGAAGGGGGCTTGGTGTTGAGATATCCGTACTGACGAGTGAGATGTGTATGTGATGGATGTGAAAAGTGACAAGGGAGTTGACAAAGTCTTCTAGCTAAGGTTGTGGGGGTAATTCCGTGAAGCAACTTGTACAAGAAACCCAGTTCCAGACCATGTATTCTTCTTGTATAAATATATCAAAAGTCTTTCATCAAATCGCGGGGACGGCAACAACCGAAAGCTATTGAAAGAGTTGTAAGAAATTGGTTGACGTTGAAGTTGTCAGCCAGTTCCACATATAAAGTACAAAAGAGTCACAATGACCAGGCACCGTGCAGTGGCAGCCTGGAGTCAGGCCCAGTTAGGATTGGTTGGTTTTGTCTATGACACCACAGAGGCCCCGGTAGTTGCATGCAAAGCGGCTACGGCGACCGTAAACTCAGGGCGTGTTTTTAAGGCAGATCGCCAGTTTGCTCACACCCTATGGGTAAGTACCCAGGTATTGGATGCATGTACGTACCTTGGGCCTGGTCCGAGTTTATGAGACACCAAGTGACAAATGCAGTTGACCCCGCTGTTAGTGCAGGTCAATGACAACTCAGAGCAACTCCAAGATAACACTGGCGAGGGGAGTGATAAGCTCGACGATAACAACCACTTTGACTTCCTCTAGACTGGCTATGAGTCGGGCATAGGGCGTACTTGTCACTCGAGGCCCAGTTGCCGGATTTTCGAGTGACTGTCACTATTTATTTTATATTCGGGCTTGACCAACCTCAACACCTCGTCTTAATAGACGAAGGAATCTAACTTGTTGACTTACACGAAAATCCCGGAGCTAGATCGCCGAGTCACAGAGCTAATCAACTCATCCTTTGAGTAGATGAATAATAACATACCAGCAAGCTTCACTTACCAACATGGGCTTCAACTTGGTATCCGTCGCAATTGCAAGCGCAGCAGCATGGCTACTCTACACCCTAATCCTACAACCACTCTTCCTCTCTCCCCTGTCCAAGATCCCGGCTCCACACTGGTCATGTCACATCTCCCCCCTCTGGATCTTATACACGCGGAAATCCAACCGCCAAAACCGCACTCTCCACAAAGCGCACCTCAAGCTCGGTCCCGTCGTGCGCATCGGGCCCAACGAGCTCAGCGTCGACGGCTACGATGCCCTCAAGACGGTGTACCAGGGCGGCTTCGAGAAGGACCAGTGGTACTCCATCTTTAACAACTACGGGTGAGTCTAGTCACCAGCCATTATGGGATATCTCAATCACAAGAGAGGGCCTTCTCTTGCTAAACTATTTCCATAGCGTTCCAAACATGTTCTCGACACTCGCCTCAAAACCTCACTCCCTCCGCAAACGCATGGTCTCAAACGCCTACGCCAAGTCCTTCATCCACGCCTCGGAGCCAGCAAAAGCCCAAGCCCGCGCCATCCTCTTCGGCCGTCTCCTCCCCTTACTCTCCGCCTCATCACCCAGACATACCAAGAGCACCAGCACCAATATCGACATCGGCAGTAGCGGCACCAGCAACCCCGGACCCTCCCCCGGCGCCGGCATCGACGTCTTCTCCACCTTCCTCGCCTCCACAATGGACTTCATCACAGCCTACACCTTTGGCCTCCGCAACAGCACAGATTTTCTCCGCCAAAAGGCCTACAGGGACCACTGGCTCCAGCTCTACCTCGCGCGTGCGAGCCACGGCTTCTGGCCGCAGGAGACACCGCGGCTGAACGCGCTCGTTACCCGGCTGGGGATGGGGCTGTGGAAGCTGTACCCGTCGTGGGTGGACGACGCCAACGCCGAGATTTGGGCTTGGAACTGGCGGCTCTGCGAGGGGGCGAGGGAGTACGTCCTTGGTAATCAGAAAGAAGGGGGTACTGCTACTGCAGAGAAAGAAAAAGGTCAAGAAGACAAAAGAGACGTGGCGGATGAACCGGTCGTCCTCTGCGCAATGGAAGCCGGCATCGAAAAAGAGCGCCGCGTAAACGGGCAAGACTCCATCCTCTACCCGACGACAATCCTCCAGAAAAACGAGTCAGTCGCCTCGGAAATCCTAGACCAGGTCCTAGCAGGCCAGGAGACGGCGGGGATAGCACTCACCTACCTCGCCTGGCACCTCTCCCGATCCCCAGACCTCCAAACCTCCCTCCGCCAAGAACTCCTCACCCTCTCACCAGACCTCAAAATGCAAACCAACGCAACAGAAACAAACGCAGCTTCTTTACCCGCCTCCCTCCCCGACCCAAAACACGTCGACGCCCTCCCCATCCTCCACGCCGTAATAATGGAGACCCTCCGCCTCCACGCCCCGATCCCCGGCCCGGAACCTCGCCAGACCCCACACTCGCACCCGCCCTGCCGGCTCGGCGACTTCGAGGTCCCGGGCGGCGTCCGCGTCGCGGCGCTGGGGTACACCCTCCACCGCAACGCCGACGTCTTCCCGGACCCGGAAGTCTGGGACCACACCCGCTGGCTCGCGTCGAACACGAGCGAGGCGCAGCGGAGGGAGATGTTGCGGTATTTCTGGGCTTTCGGGAGCGGGGGGAGGATGTGCGTCGGTTCGAATTTTGCAATGAATGGTGAGCCTACCCATCATGTCTGGTCAAACTTGTTTTTGGTGCCAGAGAGTTCTACTTTTACTGACTTGTTTCACTGCTCTCCAGAGATGAAACTCATAGCCGCGGCAATCTGGACGAATTTCACGACGCACGTGGTTGATGATACGGGTATCGAGCAGGACGACACATACACGGCGCGGCCCGTAGGCGAGCGCTTGATTTTACGGTTTGAGCATGTAGAGTAGAACAATGCTGGTGATGGTGGTTTAACATCAATGACGCAACTTCCTCGGATCGCTGGCTGATTCTCAGGGAGCACTAATGAAGCGAGGTATTTGGAAAACATAAAGGTCAAGCTTTCCTAGTGGTGACCTCCCCGACTCGCTTATATCGTCGATCATAAGTACGCAAGGCTGGTATATTCCCAAGGCGAGTTATCCATTCCCGAGAACACCTTTAAAATACACCAGTCACGAATCAACGCAGATGTGAGCCTGTGCTCGGCCTGAGCTGAAGAGCCATCGGCTGGATGTATATTGTAGTTGTTCATAAAACACCAACTCCATGTGGAGGGAAATTGTTTATACTTTCCATCAAGCGCAACGATCTCGTCAGGCACAAGTAGTGTCGGAAACAATGCTCCGGCATTAGGAAAACAATATAATGTGAAGGGACAATCGAGTTGAATTATTCTCTATTTCTATGCTAGACATGCATACGTATTAGTTTAGTTCAGATCTCGCAGGTTCAGCAACGAGGCAAAGATCTCTCAGTGTCAGCACTCCCCCCAATAGCCTACAACCACAAGCATGCAAACCACATCGTCACAACATCTCGTACAAACCTACTCATCCTCTACAACATGGCCTATTTTCCACACGGGACACTTAGAGGTGCGCAAGGCAGTGCCTCATCCCATGTGCGGGCCATGCTGTACTTCATATCAGGAGCTGCGCTTAGTCTTACATTATTACCTTGGGAAAACACTTGACAAAATCACGCACCAGGCTATGTATGTGATCATCCACAAGCCGACGCGTAAGGCGAGGCTGTCCTTCCATCGGAAAGAGACAACAAACGCAGTATCAAATTGCTACCTATTCAACAAAACGCTGCAAAGCCATACGGCAAAGTTAGGGAACGTAAAAGTATAGTTGGATGACCCGAAAACCATCAAACCAAAAAAAAAAAACTCTACGCCAACAGAATGCCGGTCTAGTGCTGTTTTTTTTTTCGTTATAACACACCAATCACTCACTCTCATACCGGCCACTCTGCAACATTTTATGCCGCTTCGCCTCCGGTTTGCTTCATATCAACAGGCTCGATGTCGGCACCCTTCTCGAGAGTGGCCTCGACCACAGGCTCGCCAGCAGTATTGGCCGCCAGGGTCTTGACAACCTCCTTCGGCGCCTCAGCCCCATCTTCAGCTTCCACAGCCTTGGGAACCTCAGCCTCGGCCACTTCCGCAGTCTCTGCAGCAGGTTCCGTAGTGGCGGGCACCTCGGGTGCTTCCGTCTTGGCCGAGACTTCAGGCTTGATCTCCTTGGTCTCTGCAGCCTCACTGGCGACCTCGGAAACCGGCTCCTTGATGGATTCTTCTTTGGAACCGTCGTCGACCTCTAGAACACCGCTATCGCCAATGCTCCAGCAGATTCTGAGAGGAGAGAATGAGAGTGTAGGTCCGGATTTGGCCTCAGCGGCTGCGGGAGCTGGGCTCTTGGCCGCCGGAGCCCTACGCTGGGGACCACGAGCACGACCTTTCCTAGCATCAGCGAGGGGCGCCTTCTCCTTCTCCTCAGCAACATCCGCCGCGGGGGGTTCTTCCTTCTTCGGAGCTGTGGGTCCCAACTGAAGGCGCTTGTTAAGGTCAGACAGGAAACCGGCCTGGAGCGCTGCAATCTTGCCTCCGGCAGGTTTGCCAGGAATAGCTGGCTTCTGCTTGGGGGTAGAGTCTTGCTCCTTGGAGTCGACGCCGGAAGGAAGGGTCTTGGTAGGGCGAGCAGGAATTTGAGGTTTTGACTTTTCCGAGACAGCCGGCTTAGCCTTATCCTCACTTGTCGAGTTCTGTTTTCTTGGCCGCTCAGGAATGGAAGGTGGTTCTGCGGTAGCGCTCGATTGTGAACCCTTCTTCTGCGGGCGTGCTGGCACAAACGGCTTTTCTACCGGGGACTCATCCCTTGGCTCAGGTGTGTCCACGATAGCCTCGTGCATGGCGCTTTCGGGCGTATCCTCCCAGACGTCGCGACTGGGAAATCGGTTCGACATGACTGGCCGAGCCTCTTCCTTGGCCTTCTGGACGGCGGCGGGCACTGGCTTCAACTGCTTCGCATCCACCCCACGGCCTTCCTGCTCTGCAAGTTCTTCTTGTCTGCGGGCAAACTCCAGAGCGGGGTTTTCTGTGGGAAGTTCGGAACGGCGTCTGGAGGAAGGTCGTTCTGATTCTGTGGGCTCCGGTGTCGAAACTTCGGCGGTGTAGTTGACGCTATCGGGGGCGTCCTCCCAGACGTCCTTGCTTGGGAACTTGTGACGAGGCTTCGAGCTGGCTGCCTCGGCCTCGGACTTCTTGGCCTCCGGGCGCTCCTCGTCGAAGAGTGGCTCGTACTCTTCAACATCCTCAAGTGGGGTGTGTACCAGATCGGTTTGTGACTGGTTGTTGTTGTAAATACTAGTGGGTCGACTTGTGGGACGGTTCGGCTTCTCCATCTCAAAGGCACTGCCGGAGCGCTCTGGTGGGGGCTCAACAGCGGGCTGGAGGTCGTATGGGTGGACGTCTCCTCCAGCCTCGTCTTCGGCCAGAATAGGTGCGTTGTACTTGTTCTCGTGTCCAGGATCGTGCGACACGAAGCTCCTGCGGCGGTTGTGAGATTCGTCGACATGGACGATACCGTCATCGCTTCCGGCGGCATTGTCCGGAGAAGACACGGAGACCTGAGGATGAGAATCCTTCGAAGGACTTTGAGGAGACTTGATGCGCTGAAGTTCAGGGGAGGAGATGCGAGAGGTGTACTCTGCAGAAGCCTGGTATCCAACTTCCTCGCTGGGGGTGCCAACATACGAAGCGGAGGTTCCTTTTCAAATTAGTGACTGCCTCTATACTCGTAGAGTTATGTTTGCACGACTTACCCATGCCAGAACCACGGCTGTGGGTCTCCTTGACAATCTTGTTCAGATCCGTGCTGCTCATGGCGTAGTCGTTCTGACGGTCGTGGAGTGAAGGCTTGCAATCCTTCTTCAGGAAATCTGGGTGCTTGTCGTACCAGGCCTTCTCAAACTTGTCGGTAGGCAAAGCCGTGCTGTGGCCATGAAGACCGTAGCTACCAGGAGGGAGCTCGTTGAAACCACGCGAGCTGTGCTTGCGGGAGTGGTTTCGCGGAGTTCCCGACCTCAGGCTCTCGGGGGCAGCGCCAGAACCAGGAGCGGGAGACGGGGCCTGGACATCACCCAAGTGGGGGTTCATGGGAACCCGCTGGCCAATCTCGGGGATGCCATGCTCCTCGTCGCCGTAGGCACTTTCTGACTTTTGAGACAGGGCACTCGAGCTGGCCTTCTTCCTGAGACTGCTGGGTCTGGTCTCGTCACTGCTGGGCTTGCCAATGCCAAAGGAGGCAGCCTTATCCGAATCGGTGCGGGTCACTGCCATAACTCTCTGCTTGGCACTCTGAGCCGGAACAGTGGGCTTGGGAGCGTGAAGCTTCAGATCTTCCGCAGCGAAGCGGGTGTGCTCAGGAGATGAAGGTGCCTTGGGAGGCGGCTTGACAAACCCATCGTTGATGGCATCGTATTCGTTACCCTCCTCACCAACGGAAGGCATAGACACGCTACCGGGGCGGTGATGAATAGGGTCGTGCGAAGAGAGGAAGCCGTTGCTCGGCGAGGAACGAGTAGCCTTGGGGCTCTTTGAAAAAGGGCTCTCGTTCAGCGGAGAGGGCGCATATCGATCGGGATTCGGGGAGACGGAGCGGTCGAAACGCTTAATGGGACGAGGAGGAATCTTGGGGAGAGACGAAGTGTTGGTGTTCTCCTCCTTATCCTGACTCCTAGAAGGTCGGGGAGGGATGACCGGCTGTTGTACTGATGCGGTAGACATTTTGACTGTGTGGTTTGTTCGAATACGTAGAAAAGAGAAATAGAACGACTCGCAGCCGAGTTGAAGATGATTGGGGGTGCTGCTGGGTGTAGTAGTCGGGGGTGGACGAGCTTTTGGTGTGGCCGCGACTAAGATGGCGGAACAAGTGATAGGGAGCCTGGAGAGCGCAGAAGCTGCAATTAGTACATGGATTTGAGGCGGTGTGTCAAAGCAAAGAGCAGAACGTGCTCCCTTCCCCCTTGTTCGGGCGGTTGGTGTGTATTCTGTAGCCGCCTTGTTTTCTAGTGTGGGTGGCAGCTGAAGGCGAGATAACAAGACTGGAGAAAGTGGAATAGGGTGAATTTGACAGGCAAAACAAGCCGGGCAGGGGCGGGGAGAGAAGACAAGACAAGACAAGACAAGCACCGGATGGACGACCGGAAGAATGCAGACTTGCTGGGAACAGCGGGTTTGAGTTTTGACGCTCAATCTTTGTTGATAAGGTACGTGATTTCCCGATGATAAGACGGTGTCATATCACGAGTAAGGTAAGGTACACGAGGGAGGCTTTTGCACCACAAGCAGGTAAAAGCCTCCAGAGAGCTCCATTACAGGAGACTCTCACACACCGAAAGATGGTGATAGCTGAGTCCGCCCCGGCTGAAAAAGCGCAAGGTGGGCCTGCCTGCCCTGTCCTTCCCCAACACCTGCATCAAGCAGGGCGATGGTTATGGTTTTGGTGATGGTGTGCTGACAATGTGCAGCAAAGTATTGGATGACCACTTGGAGGAGGAAGAGGAGGGTTGTGTGGGCGGAGGAGTAGGGATACCGGTTCGGAGTAGTAGCAGTAAACCAAGCTCAGCAAACCGGGGGAAGGGTTGTTGATTGCCGTATGGTGCGGGAGAGGAAGGGAGGGAAATCCGGTGGGAAACCAACAATGACGAGTGCGGTCTGGCAGGACGGAGTCCACTTACAGCTAAAGGTGAGAGATAAGAGATAAGGCGAATTGAGGTGGTGGGAGTGAGACCTCCAAGAGCTGGGCTATTTCGTGATGCGGTGTGGAATTGGTGTTATTGTAACGCTCGCGAGGTGAAGAGCAAGTGGAAGATGGTGAGAGAGTTGCTTTGTATGCTGAGTACACGCATTGAACAGATGATATGACGAGCAAATCCAGGGGGGTGAAGCAAGCAGGAGAAAAGTCACCTTGACCCTCGAGCTTTTATATTCTGGCTTGACGAAACCAGCTGGTTCGGTGACGGTGCTGCTGCCCTCTCTCAGCCAGTCACGAGCGACGTATTCCATGGCACCAAAGCAGGGATGCTCGATGCCGGTGCAGCGAGAACAAGCAGAAGAACATGTACGCAGTACACGAGTACCTCGAGTACCTGGCCGTCAAGTTGACGCTGTGCCGGCGATGCGCACTTTGGTGGCACTCTTTGCATTGAAAGCTGCAGGTTTGAGGGCTTGCTGTCATACAGTAAGTCTCCCCACAGCATTGGCACGGTGCTGAATGATCTGTTTTGGGGGAATCCACAGTACCCCGCCATTTGCCCACTAATGCATCATACGGCATGCGCTGGAGACTGAGGTGCTCACCTCGAATTGTAGTCTACTAGGTAAGTAAGTTGCAATAATCAAAGTCAAAGTCTTTTTCTTACCTTCCCACGAGGTCGTGTACTTGTACGGAATGTACGAATACCTACAATACCTCCCATCCAGCAAGGTACCTTTTCTCGTCTTCAACGTCAGGGGACGACCTTCCTCTCAATGATACGAACGTGGACCAGACAAAGCAACATCGCGTCCACGAAGCAGCTAGCTGATATGAGCAAGAGGTGAGTTGTTCTTTTCTGTCGACTCGCTTTGTTTGCTGTTACTTTCAGACAGGAACACTTCAACCGACTGCTCCAGGGCCAGCGGGAAGAAAGATGACCAGGAAACTCTCCATCATCCCACCCCCAATCGATCGATCGAACCCAGTAGTGTACCTTTCCAACCAACATCCACGTCTATTCTTATTGTCGCTGCCACTCTGAGAGAGAGGCGTCAGAGGCTCAATTGAGTGTGAAGATCCCAGCACAGGACAGCACCAATTGCCTTCAAACCAGTCTACAGACCTGATTGAGATTCAACGACTCGCCAAATTCGCCGGCCGTCCGCAAACCCGCTTCCAAGGATTCCGAGGCACTCAACTACAAATAGCACCAAAAGACGGGGAAAGGGGAAAACACAAAAAAAAGGGCACTGTGACTGTGGATTCCCTCGGCCGTCACCTGCCAGCGCCTCGACCAGATCAAACGTGCTCTGCTTCCCATTTGTGTGCGCTCGCGTCAGCGTCGAAATCTAGAATCAGCAACGCGAAACCCATCTCGTCCCGAGTCACCTGCGCCCTGGGAATGTCCATCTGGGACACGGGGGGTTCCTTCGTTCCAGTCTTCCAACAGTCACGACTTGGCGCAACGTTTACGCACATCCGGCCACCTTGCATTCTTCTTCACCACGTTCTAATTTCAGAATCACTCTCTGTACGACCTAGGACCACACACATCAAAAATCAACAACATTGCTTCCCCTGGCTGCTAAAACGTCCAGAGGCAACAAAGACATGGCCAGCTTCCCGTCCTCTTGACAAGTCGACCCTGGACTCATCCAGCGGCGGGCAGGGTAGCCGGTCCCAGGATACCCACCGTGGCCCTCGCCCATAGTGGACGGCATCTCCACAGGGCGTCGTCTGGTCCAAGGTCGAGCCCGCCTGCGCCCCAATCGAAACTGTCCACTGAGAAAAGTTCGAAAAGTCACCCGCTGACCATGGCCACCGACCCCCCAGGCGTCCAGCCTCAGGCGGGCCAGACCCGAGAGCAGGTACCTTCTCGATTTCGTCAAGTACCTTTGCCAGGAACCGGATGCGTGAACCGGGAAGAGAGGCCCAGCAAGATACCTGGACCTTACCGGGACCATATTGCGTCTTTGGCTACCAACACAACAAGTCTACAGTGCGCCTCGACTCGCCCTAGAAGCCTTGGACCTCTTCCCGACCCCGAGAGTCCAGTGTCATTGTCTCCCAAGACCAGCCCCACCTCCCAGACCACGAGATGCTGCAAGCTCTGCATGGAAACGGCACCGGCCTGCAGCTGGCCAGACGACGGTGCCTCGTCCGTTTGGATCTCGATACAACATTTCCCACACAAACACACACGCACAAGAGAGGGAGCCGTTTTGGACAGCCCTGCCATTGGAGCATCGTGATCCCTCGCAATACTCTCTCACTGTCTCTCTGTTCAGTCTGTGGTTCCTATACTAGCTTACCCTGTATTGCACCACACGGTTATTCTCTGAAATACGTACTCATCTCTCACCGCAACAACCAGAGACATGATCCATTTAATTGGATTTTACGGCTTCTCGGACTGTGGCTGCGGGCGCTTGTCCATGACCATCACTTGGATCTAAACGGCACCGCCTCTCGGGCTTCCATCTCTGGCAACTCGGAAGCATCTGGACGGGCGCCGGAGCGCATGCGGGCATGCTCGAGGGATTTTCTCGGAGCGGCATTTCTCAATTGCCTTGGTCCTCGGGCCATTAACAAATGCCTCTCCTATAATCGCTTAAACATTGAGTTGTGTCGGACGCTGTCTCCGACGGCCTCTGACGGCCGCTGTCACGGTCTTGGCTCCCTCCCACCGTTCGCGCTCAGCCTGGCTCTTTTTTCCAAGACGGACAGAACGTTCCCCTTTCCGTCAGCATTACGGATGTCTTTCAACTGACGACATCCCAAGTGGAGGTCCTTCCGTCAGACTGTCACAGAGAATTGGAACCACCGCAGACGGCTCCGTTATCCAGCAATGCACTGTCATTATTAACCGTCAACTGGAGACGGGAAGAGCCCCATTATTTGACGATCGGTCCACGAGTGTCCCTGGAAAATGCTCCAGCACCTGGCTGGCTTTCTTCGGATGATGACAGTTGCTGGAACACCCCGGGCGAGAGGCGGGACCGGGAAACCGATCGTCTCAAAACAAGCTCCAAGCAAAGGTGATTCCCGAGGTTTCTTCGAAGATTCGAGGAAAAACAAAAGTTGAGCTGGCCCGGCCGGGAAAATCCCACTCCTTGTGCCAGCTTCGCGACTGAGGTTCTTCTGGATAAGCCAAACCCTTCCTTCATCCTCGCAGGACCCTTGTGGGGAGGAAAACGGGGAAACACATCGTCACGGTCAATCAGGGCCAGAAGCTCCGTTCAACCTTCTTGCATCTTCACTGTGCCGTTCGTTTCGCCTAGAGCTGGACCACGGCTTTTTTAGCAGCTCCGTCTTCCCACGGCGCTGCTGCTGGATGACGCCATGGAGTGCGTTGCCGTCCTTAACTTCTTGGTCTCTACCTCATTGAACTTGCGAACAGGTTCATTGCCAGTGATGCGGTGGTGATAGTATAAGGGCCCTCGACTTTTGGCAAACTTACTCGAATTCTATTGCTAAATTCACCAGCTATTTCATCTCTCGGCGTCGTACGGATGGATGCTGCTATCTCCCATCAACCGAACGCCATCGTCCCCAAAAATGGAAGGCCAGAGAGAGTCTGTACTCGGTAGCACAGCAGGTATCCACAAAGCTAACCGTTCACCATGTTAGACTCCCCGCGCAGAAAAAAAGATGACGAGGCATACGTCAATATCCGGGGTTTCACAGGATACGTTCAGAAACAGAAAAGGAAAAAAAAAAAAAAAAAAAAAAAGTAAAAAAAAAACTTGAACATTCACCCATACACTAGGCAGTTCGCGACTAGAAACATGAGGGGCAGATTCCGGCCATGCCCCCCCTCCGGCTCCAAGCCTCCGTCATGAACTATCCAGCTCGTCCAATTGGGTCAAACCCCCAAACGGCGGTCATGGTTTCATGGTCACGCTTCACGATGTGCGTGATGTCCCTCTGCATGAGAAGTAGCTCTTTTGCTGCTCACCTTAGCTCCGAGGCCTGCGAGCTATTACCCGGCTGGCTTCCCCCTCCCCCCGCCACCGGCACCACTAGTGCCATTTTCTTTCGATCGTCACCGTTGACTTGCTTCGCAAGCTAGCTGTGGTTCAAAGCTATGGCGACTGAACAAATCCAATGCTAGGAAGCTTGCGCAACATCACTTGTTAGCTGTGAGCTGGCAAGCTTGATGCCGATCCTCTTCTGCCGTACTCCAATCTGGAGCGGTACACGTGCATGAAGGCAGTCGGACGACTCGACTCTACTCAATGCGCACGAGAGCGAACCATCAAAAGTTTCAAGAAAGCTCCGAAACAGAAAATCCAGTGCAATGAAGAAAGCTATCATAACCTCCGGAGCTTCTAAGAACCAAAAGCGCAATCCGAAGTCGTACACGCAAAGCCTGAGCTTGTCCCGGGACGCCGAGTTTCCTTTCCGAATATGCCGGTCGTTGCATATCAAAACACACCAGTCTCCGCGTTGCCCTCTGCAACCTCTCATAACCCATTGCGCTTCACGCGCCAAGTGGCCTATCACGGAGCCTCGATACTCGCAATTGTATACACTCCACAACCCTTTCGTCCCCCCATTTTGTTCGTGCTTCCAGGCACTGGATATCATTCAGGTTGCCTATACTTGTTCAGCTGTCGTTACAGGCGCCGGCGCTCCTTCGTCCGGCGCTCCTGATCTGGGCACCTCGTTGCCCCGACATTCTAATTGCTGATTCTTCTCCTAGACAATCATCTGGGCAACACCCTGGCCACCAAGCGTCTTGCTGCCGACAAAGGCCTGGCCCTTGACGGCGGCGAGAAGGTAGCAGATGGCCGTCAGCGACAGGAACACACCAGCGGCGATCAGACTGCTGGTGACAATGATGGTGCTGAGGAACTGAATGACAGCCATGCCGGCGTAGGCGCCGGCGCGCATGTAGTTGGTCGAGATCTTGCGGATGAAGCCATCGAACGTGGCCGAGGTAGGGCAGATTCGGAGCAACAGAGGGACCTCAATGAAGAGGATCACCAGCGCAGAGGCCCTAGAGGTTTACGTTAGAACGGAGCTCCGGCATAGAGCGGAGGGAGCGTAGGGGGTCTTACAGGGCGAGCGCGCAGAAGATGATGAGAAGGAGATGGATGGTAAAGATGTTGGCGATGCCCAGTGCTAAGCACAAGATCATCGACAAGACACCCAGCCTGCATTGATTCTCGAGTCAGCCATTATGCCTCGCAAAGTGTATTGCGCCGAAACAAGCTCTCCTAGAGAGGTTTTCTGCAATCGCAGCCTGCCACGGGGAGTATTCATCTCGGATCGTGTCCCCGCAGACGGGCAATCGAAGGGGGAACATTGCGCGAGGGAGCGAGGGATGATGGGCTGAGCAGGGGAGCTCTTACCATTGGCCGTAAATGCCTGTGGTGACAGGTTAGCATCAAGTTCAAATTTGCGAAAGACAGCGCCAGGCGCGCGAAACCATTTAGAAAATAACTTACTGAAGTTTCTGGTCGCGAATTCCTCCTTGAGCGTCATCTTGGCGGTAGTGTGGTGTGGTTTGCGGTGGTAACGTTTTTCTTTTTAGGTTGGCGTACGTGGACTTTCTGAGCTATTGTGGAGATGGTCCGAATTCCAGCTCACGGAGATGGGATCGATAGCACGGGAGCAAAGGGAGATCGGATTGTGGTAGGATCGGTGAATTGATTGACTTCTTTTGATGTGGATGTAGACCCGTCGTCTGGCGAGAATCGAGCTCTCTGGATTGCTGGATTGTTGGTTTTCGAGGTTTGAAGGTGGAGTGGTTGGGTGAGGTGAGGTGAGGTTAGGTGAAGTGTTGTTGTCAGCTTTCCCCGGGGCGGCGCGGCCAAGAGAAGAGGAAGCGTCGTACGTAGCCTCTTTTGCCGAATTTGAGGCTTGGACTTGGCCCAGCGGGCTGAGGTAGGTAGGTACGGAGTAAGGTACGCAGTAGGTGGTTGCTGGTAGGTGGCAGGTCCCTGGGGCGCCCCCGTTTGGACCAGTCAGATTTGGTGTACAGCTGCTGCGGTGTGGGTTGGGGCCTGGCTGGGTGTGCCGGTTGGTGGTGCTGCGGCTTCCTTGGGACCTTGGGACCTTGGGGCGTGAGATCTTTTGGCGCTCGCTTTCTGGGAGGAACTTTCCAAGTTTCCAGGGGTCGCAGGCGCGCGGGCGAGCAGAGGGAGAAAACAGGGTTCTTTCTGTTTCTTGTCTGCGGGAAGGGGTCTTTTTTGGTACCTCTCTCTCTCACACACACTTTGAACAGATGCTCAGGTTCTCAACAGCTGGATTGAGACAAGAGAAGTATTCGACGGATTCGAAATTCCCAACGGTCAGGGACGAGACGGGGGCCAGGTATTGTGATTGGTTTCCCTTTCCCTATCTTGCTCTCACTGTCTGCGAGGTGGTTGAAAGCGAGAGCAGGGGCCTTTTTGCGTAGGGATACTGTTCTCTTGCAGTTGAATGTACGGTAAGATGAGGTGCCTGTTTTTTGATCGTGCAGCCTGCCACTCTTGATAAGGTTCTCGTTTACAAGGCAACACGAGATGAGTAGACTCGAGAGCCGTGTTTGGCTGCTACTGAGACTATTATCCCTTTTCTTCGTCTTGTATCTTCAGCAAATGTCAGTCTTGTGTTCTCTAGTGTCCCGTGCCCGGTTTTCTGAATCTGTGCTGCTGTTCCTGTTCAACCCTCAAAGAAGACCAGCAGAAACAGGCGAACAGCCTTGTTCCTCACTTTCTGTTGCGCGCAAAGTGAAGGGTGCCCCTCGCCAGGCTATGACCCTGCGGTGGAACCAGTGAGGAAGAAATGTCACTGGTCGCTTCAGGAGAGAAGGGGGAGACAGAGAGAAGAAAAAGATGGGATCGAGTGTAAGAGGTTTATGAAACAACGTCCTGACACTTTCCGGGCCCGGGGGGCACAGGAGGAGGAGGGACCTGAAAATGCACGGCCGATCTACCGGGTACCACTACTCCAAAGGGTTTGTCTGTGTGCTCATCCGACACCCGTGCTCCGTACCTCTTGAGTAGCAACCCCGTTTTTGTTTTGTTCGGTTCTGGTCGGTTGGTTATATTTGGGGATGGGGGTTTGCTTAAGACGACGTTGGCGGGTTGGGTCGACTTCTTGTTTCGACTTATCGTGACGCTTTCTACTACCACCTAGAATTCGATTCTTGTGGTTGAGGTATTTTCTTTGCGATAGTTGATCGTAATACGACGAGAGTTTGATGATTTTGCAGACTGCAAGTTACGGTAATCAAAGCGTATTGAACCCTCAGGGCCTCAAACAATGGTTTTCTTCTACCATTTATCCGATGCCACCACCTCCACTACCCCTTTGATCCGCTTTATACCAGTTTGAGCTGTTCAGGCAGCTGTTATTCTCTCCTTAGTCGCAATGAGATTGCTGCGAATACGATGGACGTCGTACACGCGTCGTGGAGTGGTAGAGAGACGGGGCGACGTGAGCCTACGTGGACTCTGTCAAAGCCTCCCTCGGGTTCCGGCTGGGGCGGTTTACATCACCAATACCGGCTTCTGATTCGTTCATTACCCAGGTGCCTGGAATGGCTACATTTTGAACTCTCGAGAATGGGACTGCCTTCCTAACCATTTGTATACTCAGGCGACACCATGTGCTCACACAGTCAGAAGCGGAAACAGCACGACGGCGACTCATGATTCCCTAGTCCAGCTATTCATCCATCACGCCTGCCCAAGCCCCTCCAGCTCCTTAATCACGGCATCACGCTTCTTCCTATTCTCCTCAGAGGTAAGCTCCTCGACGTGATTCCCATACGTCCACCACACCCCGTCCCTCTCATTCTTTCCCTCGTCGGCGTCCTCCCAGTCACACATCTCGGACCACCCGACATTCGAGATGTCGAGGTTGCACCAATCCAGGTAGGCCGACGTCCACGGCGTCCGGAACTTGTTGAACCCTTCCGGGTACGTCAGCGGCTCCGCGTCCCAGTCGATGGCCCGCTGGCACAGGATCACGGTCCGGTCCTCGACGCTCTTGTCGTCGAGCACGAGGAAGAGGCTCAAGTTGTTGGGGCCCTGCTGCTTGCCGTACGCCGAGTCTTCTTCTTTGCCCCTCGCGAGGACCGCGGCCTCGACTTCTTCGAGGGAGCAGCCTTCCCATTCATTGGGAGGCAACTCTTGCAGTGGCGGCTTTGTGGATTCTGCGTCTAGCGGGAGGGGTTCCGACTTTGAGGTGACGAGGGTGAAGCAGTCCCAGGTGTCGTCTTCGCCGTACTCCCAGTCCCGGATGGTGAGGAGGAAGCGGTTGATGAGTTTGACGTCGGCGTTTTTGGCCGTCACGAAGACGAAAGAGCACCGTGACATTTTGTCTGTGACCCTGTAGATGCTATTTTGAAGGCAATGTTACTCCTGCCAAATTGTTTTCTGTTCTTGGATGTGCATTCTTATTTGCATCTACGTGTCTGACAATTCCTGCCCGCTTGGGTATAATCCTCTGACATCACATTTCAAGCTAAGCAGGCAGACATCAGGCAGCCAGTCAGCCCTTGGGACGAACTTGGGAGGGGATTTGTTTCTTTGCCGATCTCTGTAGGCTGCCGGAGGGCCGTATCCGCCACCGCCTCCCGTCAAAACAAAATCTCATGGCATTGACACCTCCGGCTCACCCATGCACATCCGGAGTCGACAGGGTCCCCATCGGACCCGGGGGCCGGTGAAGCCTACGCCTCCATTGGAGGCCGAAAGCCCGGCGCACCGTAACCCCGGAACCCCGGAACACTAGCCCAGCCAACCGCTAAGCCCGCTTCGCTTTCGCGTGCCAAGCGCAAATTGATAGCTCAATCCGCCTCAATTGCCTCGTATAATCTGCCGCCAAGCCTGTAACTTCTTCTCTGATACCCTTCACTTCACGGGCTTCTCCTTTGGGAACATGATACATCAGAGACTTACGAGAGCGAGCAGCACGGGGAAACCTGTGCCCACTGCCAGCGGCCGGCGCACATGTGGAGATGAACGGTTTGTGTCAGTCAGCACCACCTAGACGAGCCTAGATCTAGTATCGACAATTACATCATACTACAGAATTCGCACATCGAGGGGGCACGCCAACAGCGCAGCCTTGTTAGATTCTTGGCGCGGATGAGCCGGTGGAAAATGTAGATGAGAAATCGACAATCTTCCTGTTTATAAGCCCGTCCCCCGGAGTTTTTTGCCAGATCCCGATATAAGCACGGCGTTAGCTCCCCATAAGCCCGAGTCAGCCAAAAGTGTGTACGAAGTACACGAATAAAGAACCCCGCTTCGAACAAGTTCAAATTGTCTCCCACGAGCGACATCTCACCTCATCGCGAGTTGATGAGGGGCAAGACTCGAAATCTCACGACCAACACCCTACAATAAGCCTGAAGAACAAGATTCATTTATATACTTCCTACAACAAGCCATGGTCTTGACGGTCCTCACAGACGACCAGATCAAAACGATCCTGGCCGATCTGACGGCCGACGAGTTTGACGGGTTCAGAAAGGTCATCTCGACCGCCCTCCACGAGTACTCGACCAACACGCACAACATTGAAGATGGCACATATCACCAACCGGAGCGCGTCTCAACAGAGAACCTCAAGACGGGCGCGACAACATTGTACATGCCCTCCGTCGGTCCCCAAGGCATGGGTTGCAAAGGTAAGCCTCTCAACCTCTCCCACCCGCCCATCATCCCTCCAGAATTCTCAAATCACTAACAAACTCCCATAGTCGTAACACTCAGCTCCAGCAAAGTATCCCAAGACCCCTTAAAACCCTCCATCCAACCAACAGGCGCCGTAACCCTCCTCTCGCCCACCGGCGAACCCATCGGCTTCCTCCACGCAAAGACCCTAACCGCCTTCCGCACCGCCCTCTCCTCAACCTGCCTCCTCGCCCGGCGCACCACCGTCAAGACGATCACCGTCTTCGGCACAGGCCTCCAAGCCTACTGGCACGTCCGCCTCGCCCTCCTGGTCCGCGGCGCGACCATCAAGCACGTCAACGTCATCAACCGCCGCTTCTCCGACGACGCCCGCGACTTCATGAAGCAGTTCTACCGCGTGCCGCCGCACATCAAGGAGCGCGAGGGCTGGTCCGAGACGACGTTTGGGATTCTGACCCCCGGGTACGGCGAGTTCAAGAGGCTGCTGAGGGAGCAGATTCGCGATGCGGATGTGGTGTACTGCTGTACGCCGTCGACGGAGGAGCTGTTCGATGCCGAGGTGCTGACGAGTCACGAGGGGCGGAGGAAGGGGAGGCTGATTGCGGCGATTGGGAGTTACACGCCCGCGATGAGGGAGCTGCCTGAGGGGTTGCTGTTGCAGGCTACGAAGCACGAGAAGCCCCATTGGCATTTTCACAAGCATGCGCCCGAGGGCGGGGTGATTGTCGTGGACACGCTGGACGGGGCGTTGAAGGAGGCCGGGGAGATTATCTCGGCTGGGTTACAGCCTACGCAGCTTGTTGAGTAAGTTCATTTGCCCTTAGGTCTCGAGGTGTTGGGAACTGAGAAGCTGATTGTGTTCACAGACTCGGAGAGCTGATTATGCTCCGCCGGATGCAGGACGAAGAAGACGCAGCCTCAGCCGACAGCGACGCAGCGAGCATCGCGGCCTCGGAGCTCGAAAAGCTCGACTTCTCGGGCACGCCGTCCATCAAGTCCGCCTTCTCCGGGTCCGACGGCGCGTCTGTATCGGAGCCGCGGTCGTCCATCAGCAAAGACTCGACAAAGACGTCTGGTAGCAGTGGTAGTGGCAGCAGCAAAGGGCCGAGCATGCTGCGCCGGAGCTCGAGCCAGAGGTCAGCTGACAAGCGCAAGAAGGAGGACGCGCTGGTGAGGTGGCTCAAGGACGGGACGGTGATTTATAAGAGTGTCGGGTTGGGGCTGATGGATTTGTCGGTTGGGATGCACATGATTCAGCTTGCTAAGGAGAAGGGGATCGGGACGCAGATTGAGGGCTTTTGAGAGGATTGGGAATGGGGGAGTTGGGTTATAGATGGTGGGAAAAGCTAGGATCATATGGTAAAAGGGGGGCTTCTTACTGTGTTTCCACGATATCCTCTAGACCACGTACGAAGAAATGTTTGCAACGGTTTTCTGTACTACCCCCTATGTGGACAGCTTGTCTATGATCAGCATATCGGCCAAGACGATATCGTTGCCAACGACGTACCAGAAATAAGGAGAGACAAAGATCTGAGTGTTACTTGCAGTCCGAGTACTTGAAAGGGAGCGAACAGACGAAGGTGGAACCTAATTTAGTGCTTCAAACAGGCGCCTGGTGAGAAATTGGTCTTTCTGTCGAGCAGTTTGGTGGATGGGCTGCCGCTTTGCAGCGTGATATTTCTGCGGTATGTCACGTATCCTCGGCAGACACGCATTTCCAGAGTCCCTCAAATATCGGCACCTCCTAGAGACCTGAAGAACGGCAATTTATATTTCAAGTCCCCTTCCTTCTCCCTCGCCGTATTCAACCCGCAATACGAGAATACTAGAGGAGAGGCATGAGTAGGGTTGAGGTCTATCAACCTATTATCACAAACCGCGGAGCAGCGACAGCGTTACCAATAAATAAGCATCCAATTTCCCTCCAACGAAACTGATCCGGACCCTGAGATGATTTTCATCAACGAAGGGCGCGAACGAACTACGCGTCTGGTCGTTAAACTTACTAAAAGAGGCGAAGCCAGCTACTGATCATCGTCATCTACAGATCCCCTGGCTCAAGAGCACACCTCCCACACGCCTAGCCAGCTACCCTATATAAAAATCCACTCAGGCACACTAAACAATCCCTTCGTCAACCTGACTGTCTCGGAAACGAAGGCCACGTAAGACTGGGCCGTGTGGTTCGCGACGATTGCGGCAAGCGGGAGCTGGCAGCGGCAGCGAGGATCTTGACCTGCTAGGTACCTAGTAAGATATATCTCGCTCACGGAAGACATAAAACAGCATTTCAAGCCTGCTACTTATACTCATCGACACCTTCTATGGTATTCATTATACAATAAACCACCGCCAATATGGACTTGAAATGGCTACTGGATAGGTAGGACTTTAAGAGGCTCGAGATGTAAAAGCACACTATAGATGAAGGAGTAGACACAGCCGACACCCCTGATACCAGACCCCCGACCAGAAAATCGTAGGAATGCGCATACTTTACCTTCCAAGAACGCCAAAGGCATTCGGGATACGCCGAATAGGCCCAAATAAGACACGGCTGCGCCCTTTATATCACTCACAGAGTCACACAGCACACGGTCTGTCTACGCACATAATCAGATGAAATATTTGCGTTAATTCGCATTTCCGCTACCTACACCTCCTCAATGAAACCCTCAAATCCCAAAATACGCCCTTTCCCAAAGTCTTTACATGCGGTTGGTCCTACAGGTTACTAGTTCCCGAAACGCCCTCTCCCATAATCCATGTCCATCACCGAAAAAAGTTCCTCCCTCCGTGTCTCCCGTGCAAGGCGGTTGTGAAGCACAGGCTACTCCCACACTCTGAGAAGACGAGTCGCCACTGTACGCCAACTGACATCTGTCAGCTTATGAACACCAAATGTATGTGCTCCGGGAATAAGTACCCATGCAGTAGACGATCCCCCATATTCCTCCATCCTCAACTCCAATGTGAAAATGCGCGAGGGACATCATTTGTCTCCTTCACTCGCTTCGACGGCAAAAGTCTATCCCCAGTTTAGCAAGAAACGCCGTCCGGGTGAGGTTTCCTCTAAGTATCCGAATACGCCATGATGCAGTATACAAGGGCAAACGACCAACAAGGAGACGATGAATCCAGGACCCAAATGATTTTTTCTCTAAATCCCAGTTTCGTCAACTCATGCTGTACGGCCATACGTCCGCTCCTCAATGAGCCGCCGACTATTGCCGACACTCCCGTACAGCATCTCCATCAACTTGCCCTTCTGCCGCGTCCGGACACCCTCGAGGTAGCCGCCGACGTCCTCCAGCCCGCGTATCTGGTCCTCGAGCGTTAATGTGCTCGAGTTGACAGACCTGACGAGCGGGCTGACGAGCTTGCGTCGCAGGTTTTCGAGATTGGCCTTGAGGGCCATAAGCTTGCCGTTGTGCTCGACTAAGATGCTCTTGTTCCGCACTGTCTTCTCCCTCACGTTCTGTAGCAGAAGACGGTTGCGCTCATATTTGGCCACCTCGGCGGCGTTGGCGCCTAGGATGCGCGTCCAGAGTGACGACAACGAGTCGGCGTGCAGGTCATCCTGAGCGGATGCCTCACGGACAACTGTGCGCGCGAGATTGAGGAATTGGTGGTCGATGGCCTCGAAGAGCGCAAACAAGGCAAGAGAATGCTGTAACTCCGAGTTGATGGCATCCTCGAGCACGGTGAGGAACTCATTGAATGTGCGCTGGAGCGTGAGGCGCGTGCGCTGCGGGTTGGACATGCCAAAAATGTATCTCGACAAAGATCCAAGGCGAGTCGGGCTACCGAAGCCGTCTTCGAGAACGCCAGCTTCAGAGAGGAGGTTGTGGATGTTGTCAAAGGCGGCAGTGAAAGGCGATGAAGGGAGGTGTTGCACCTGAGAGAGTTCTCTGCGCGCCCAATCCATGACTATGAGGATGCTGTACTCGATATTAGAAGGGAATGCTTCATAAGTGAGAACACATGGTGAAACTTACCCATCAATGTCGCCATCAACGTTCGCAAAGAACTTTGTCAGCTCAACAGCCAGAGTCTTCAGGCTCTCACTGAGGTCATCCAGCTCCTTGACAATGATGGGCGCAGAAGTCATGTTACTGGAGCGCACGCTCTCGCCAAGGTCCCAGACAGCGACGCCGGTCGCTTGCAGATCGCCAACCTGAGATGCACCATTCTCAGAAAAGTAAATGAGCGGCTCGAAAGACCGCGCGATGCCCGCGACCTTGACGAGGTCGGGGACCGGCTGCTGCGCAGCGG
Source organism: Colletotrichum scovillei (assembly GCF_011075155.1). Classification (NCBI taxonomy): domain Eukaryota; kingdom Fungi; phylum Ascomycota; class Sordariomycetes; order Glomerellales; family Glomerellaceae; genus Colletotrichum; species Colletotrichum scovillei. The sequence goes on from NW_023336263.1 coordinate 2,267,078, forward strand.
GCTGGAAAAGGTTGCGCGTCGCCGTTATGGCGAGCACGGCAACGAGGATAGATAGGATTGTGGAAGACCACGAGTGAGTCAAGAATCGCCATTTTGAGCGGAAGAAATGAACAAGGGCTTCGATAGGTTCCGTACGCTGCTGTACTTCTGCGCGCAACGCGAATCTGATATCTATCGGCGAGGTCAGCCTGATACCCTCCCAAAGCAGTCGTGCACACATGATGAAGAGGAATGGGCTTCAGGTACGGGGCCATACAATTGTCTTGATTCAATGTTCCCTCTGAAGGGCTTGTTTCTTTCCACGGAATATCCTCCAACTTGATCGTCCTATCCTCCATCTTGGGCTCGGGGCTGGGCGACCGGGCCTTATCGGGACTCATGCTCCCCGTCGGCAACCTTGTGCGCATAGCTCTGCGCAGCACCGACTCGCCCTCGTCGCCATCGCTATCGTACTCGGGGCTTGACTCCCTCGACTTGAATCCGCCAAAGCCTTGGTGGTGTCCGTGGAGCTGGGGAGAGAATGCGCCTAGCAGGTCATCACTCCGCCGCCAGAAGCCGCTGTCGCGACTCCCGTTTCCGAGGCGGCGCCAAGCCGGAGGACTGTAACCACCGACGGAGACTGAGTTTTCGGGGTCCGGGCCCAGGTCGCTCTCCGCGTCGTCTGACCGGAAGCTCGAGTGATGCGACGGGTGCCCGAACAAGTTCACGCCCTGAGGACCCCTCCTGCCCGGTGGCGGGGTCGTCGGCTCGAAGTCGCCCAAGGAGGCGTCTAAATGATCGAGAGGATCGAACGTCGTCGAATGTTTCGTAGCCATCATCATATTCGTGCTGGTAATGTTGAGAAGAGTGGCGGTTGCTGCGACGGACGAGTGCGCCGCTGGCCTCGGGGGCGGGTGGTGCGGGTAAGGCCTTGTAAGTGGGTGGTGGTGGTGGGAGGGAAGGCGCCTCGACTGCGGCTTCTGCGGTTTTGGTAGTTCGACTTGTGCGCTTAAAGTAGCTAACGTTTGGTAGCAGTGTCGGCTTCCACGAGATCTGAACGATGTATAGGTAGACGAAGACAAAGGACAAGGTCAGCGTTGCTACGTATGTGCTTGGAGCGATTGTAATGCTCAGCAGGGAAACGTTGTTATTGACGGTGACTAGCGACGGCATGGAAAGCATGAGGGTCAGAATAGGTTGGGCGCACACCCTTCACCGCGGTCGCCTCGGTGTTGCGACAGAGATGGACTTCTTCTGCAGGTCGACGGCTAGTACGGCGCAGAGAAGTACCTTGTTGGCTCACTTGACGTATGGCGGGAGCGCAATGCAGGAGGGGGGAAGTGGGATGTATAAGGCAAAGAGTTGAGAGCAAGGGGAATGTAAGAAGTGCCTCGGATTGATGTAACCGATCAGGGCAAGTAAGTTATAAGGTAGGCCAGCCCAATGTGAAACTGAACTCGATCGGGAATGATATGCGCGGGTGCGATAAGAGTAAAGAGGTATGAGTATGGATGAAGAAAGGTTGAATTTGAGTATGGATCTAAGGTAAGGTAAGGTAGGTAAGGTAACGGTGACAGGCCAAGCGCCTCGCAGGATCGCCTGTCTCTACCGGTATCTCTCTCTCTCTCTCTTTTCCTAGACAGGAGACAAGAGACAGGACAAGACGGGATAGGTCAGGGTTGGGCGGAAAGTGGGTAGAAAGAAGTAGCAGGTGACCTGATTGAGAGTGGCCGCAGTGGAGGTTTGTGGAAAGGTAAGAAGAAGCGGGAGAGATGCAGCAAGTAGGTATGGAGCAGATGGAGAAGCTCAAGCAACAACAGCAGCAGCATCCAATTCCTCGAGAGGGAAGGGGAATGGGAGGGGAGGGGAGGGGGGGTTACGGTGCCTTCCCGTTCCTCTCTTCATCTTTTCTAATGCAGCAAGAACCCCAGCAGCACCTTCCTAGACCCCCCAATGCCCACCTTGCGTCGTCTCTCGAACGAGTCGAAATCGAGAGGTTGGGGAGCTCAGGTCCCCACTTGCCAGGTTCGAGGTCATCGTCCAATCACAGATCGAGTCCTGTCAAGGGAGCGGCCGGATATCAGGCCCTGGATTGGGTGGGAGGGGCTGGAGAGGGGCCCCTACACCGAACATTGACCTGCGCGAGTACGTACCCTCCTGCTCTGTTCGCATTGCGCTCTCCCGTGCCCTCGCAGTTTGCCGTCCTTTCTCTTGCACAAGAGCCGTAGATCAATACGATCAATACTTGACGAGCAGCCAGAAACACATCTCAACGCCATCCTTCTTCTCTTCCTTCGCCCTACGGATACCCGTATCTCCCTTCCTTTCCAGATACACTTCCTCCCCCTGGTCCCAAGCACCCATGCGCCCCCCAGCTCAACCCGCGTCGTTCGTGTTTTAGGAAACAAGCGTGTCTGCCCCTCGGACGTTTAAGTGGTTGCATCCCTAGTCACGGGACCCCGTCACCCAATGTCAAGCACGAGAATGAGAAGGCGGGGTCCTGCTTTTCCCACTGACTTTCAGGCTGTCTTTCCACTTTGGAACGTAAACAAACAAACCTCTCTCCCAGTCCCATCTCTTGACGTTTCCAAAAGAGTTGCGCGATCCAATCAAAGTGACTCACCGACAAGGCCTCGGGAGCATCCGATTCGACGGCGACGCCAACGAGACGCGGGTAGTGTGGGCAAGGGAACCCAAGACTCGCGTCTCCAGGGGCGGGGCCAACCTACCTAAGAACTGGTACACTAGGTACCTAGGTAGGTATTGTACGAAGCCGTGAAGTTGAGAGGTACCTATCGGCGCATGTCCACACACAAGATGTACATAGCAATATCATGATAGATCAAGGCACGAAAACCCCTACCCAGAGCGAAGCTACGCAGTACACCAGTGACCACACAGCACACTAGGCTTCTCGCATTCTTAGCCCACGCTCTATCAGAACGAACCTCAAACAAAAACCCCACACTCAACCTACTGGTAAACCCCCCCGTTCCTCCAGGGTACGCGCAATTGCACAATTGCGTACGTACCATCGAGACTGGGCAGGCAATCTCAGGTTTACACGGGATTGGCCAGTTTGAATGAGAAGACCCAGAAAAAACGCAACTGAGCTGGCCCCAATCAGCCACTTTCACTATCTTATCACCCCGCACCAGTGCCCCACTCTTTCAGTCCCGTCACCGAATCAACCGTCGCCGAGCGGGACCCCCCTCTTTACAGACGACGACGACGACTCCATTCCACTCGAGAGTGACTCCTTCTTGACCATGACGAACGTTCGTTTGCCCATGTCGGACAAGCTATTTCGGACTGGCACAATTCATCTGCTCGCTTTCTTGCACTGATCCATCGTCGTTCATGCACAATCAGGTCGGGCCGGATATCACCGGGGTTCTCATTGCTGAACGCCCCCTTAGTTGCTCTTCTACAGCAACGTCTTTTCATAGGACTTAACCACAGACTATGTATGGACTCAAAGCTGTAGAATGGAGTATGAATTAACCCTGGTGGTTGTTCTGTCTGCTGCTAGACCGCTTTTTATGACATGATTAATCGTCAAATCCCCTAGGGAAATAAGAAACAAGTGAGACGCCTCGCGTGGTTCGTATCTAGCCTAAACCACGTTTGCTTTCTTCGTCCCATCCCCAATTGGCAAGCCTTCTCCCACAAAGTGCCCGGGATCCGTGTCCCAGGCCTGTCCAAAGCGGAAGGCTTGTACGAAACATGATGAAAAGGAAATTGTGTTGCTCATCAAGCGCTCTTGCGCCGATCCGCCTGCTCCACCTGCTCCGTCGGCTCTACCTCCTCCCTCTCCTCAGCCCACGACGCTCGCCTCGCGTTGAAGCGATTCCACAGTCCTGACAGCCTACGCCTCGGCGCGGGGTCCTTCTAGTCAACCTTGGCGTTGGCGAGGCTCTTGGTTCCCGGGTTGTTAAGGTCATTGACCTGCTTGAGAGGGCCTCTCTTGTACTTGCTCTTGTTGCGAAGGCGCTTTCGCGCCACCATGACAGGCACAGAGCTCTTGGTGACAAGATAGTTGGAGAACGAGCCAAGAATCACACTATTCAATAGTTAGCATGTTTTCAAACAGTGGAGTCGAATGGGGTGGATAACTAACCCCTTGAGAGCACTGCGGCCTCTGCTTCCCAGGATTACCAACGTAGGGCTGACAATATCAATCACTTCGGTAATGAGATGCTTTGGATTCTTGCAGTGAATGACCTCGACAATCACTCGCACTTGAAGTCGAGTCCTTCGCAACAGCCGCTCGACCCTCTCCTGGATGTCGTTAACCGCACGACGGCGTTCCTCCTCGGCGCGGCCGCGCTCCCTACTGGACGGTGCCGGCGAAGAAGAGTCGCTATTGTTCAAGGCCGAGGCTCGCGGAAGGTGAGGGAAAGGCGGGGCGCTGGTCATGTTTGGCGGCGGTGATTTGGCGCTGGACATGGCGTTAATAGCAGCTGCTTGTTCCTGATGCGCGGCACGCTCGTCGGGGACCATTATTCCCTCGGTCGAGTAGATACCAGTCTCTTCATCGACGCAGTAGATACAGATGAGAGTATCGCCGTCTCGCAGAACGGTGCCGATCGTCCATTCCAGGGCGTGTGTCGACTCCTCGCTGAGATCGGTGGCCACCAGGTATTTTCTCAACCTGTGATGTTCCTCTTCGGCGGACTTCTGGATTTGATCAAACTCGCCGCGCATGATGATGCGTAGAGTTCGTGAAAACTCGGGGTTGTTGAGGGTTTCTGTACGTGAGAAGGCAAGTCTCTGTGCGCGCTTGATGTCGTTGAGCTCCTCCTCATCGTCCGAGTTCACAGCGGACGCCATTCCCGAGCCTGGCTCGTTGTCGAACGCCGTGGTCGGGCGGATGCCTGCTTTGGATTTCGACTTCTCGCCGCCTGGCTTGGTGAGTGTGATGGAAGGTTCGTCTAACAATGACTTGTATTTGTATTGAGGTTGCTTGGAACTGACTGCCAGGCCTGCAACTTTGTTAGCACCTGGATTCACCACGAGCATGAGTTACTTACGCTCTTCCTCGGCCGCGGCAAGTAGACTGAGCGTCTTGCGGTCACCTTTGTCGGCTGAGCTGCCGGATTTGGCATTGCTCTCTTCATCTCGAGGCGACATCTTACGTCCTCTCTCGTTCTCTTCATCGGAAGAACTGTGCGCGTCATCGTCGCTGCTGTCTTCCAGCTCCTCTCCATCAGGGCTGAGATAGTCCTTGGTAAGACGTCCAAGTCCAGCATCGTCTGCGCTTGACTTTTTGCGTCCGGCCAGCCCAGACAGGCCTCCGCCTGAAAATGCCAAATTCGCATCCGACAGCTTGCGGTAGGCGGTTGAGATGTCCACCACCCGGCCATCATCAAGAATGGCAGTTCCAGGGATCTGCTGGAGCCGACCACTGACATTGGGCGAGCGGGAGCGCATGCTCAGTCTGCCATGAGGAGACTTGGATTTGCTGCCTTGACCTCTGCTAGAGCTTCTCCCACCCATGACGGGATTGCTAGCAATAGAGCCGTGGCGGGCTCTGTCGCCGGGAAGGATAATGCCGGGGATCTCGTTGCCGCGCATGACGTCGACCATGGCACCGCCGCCCGGCTTCTTCACGCCCAGCGCCTTTCCCTGTGTGTTGCGCTTCGGCATAGCAGTTCCGATATTGTTAGTAGAAATATCAGAGAATTGGTAGTCCAGTGTGGGATCCATTCGATTGATTGGGGCGCGCGGGCCAAAGCTGGGCTTTTGGGAGTGTGAATCGGAAAAGGTTCTCGGGTGAGGCGCGCGAGATTCGACTGGAGAACTGGGGCCGGCACTGGCAGCCTGCTTTGGAGCCGAGGTGTTGATATCGAGCATGCTCCGAACGGGAGCCGGAGGACCGCTGATGTCCAGCATGCTGCGCACCGGTACGGCGTTTCCGAGTCGTGGGCTCTTCGAACCTCCATCGGCGCCGATATCCAGCATACTTCGTACGGGCGAGCGGGGCGTTGTGTAGGGCGATGGCGAGCGTGCAGAGACGGGCGAGCCCGTGTTCCAGTTGGATCTAGCAGCGGTACCCTCGAGCAAGGCCAGAACATCTCTTCTCTCCTCGTCGAGCATGGCCTCCATGCTCATGGGTTGGTGCGACATCTTGAATGGGGTCGAAAGTCGGATTGCGCTCTTGGCGAAGAAGGAGCCTCGTTCAGGACTTTACGAGCGTCGCTTTTGTGGTACAAGAGCGGTGATGACTCGTTCGCTTGAGGATAGTGATGATTTGGTTGATGTAAAATCGAATACGGGGGTTTGGTTCGGGTCGGATATACGTGGTTGTGGTAAATCTAACGGGGGATAATCTTGCGATGTTGACGTTGGCGGTGCAAGTTGGATGGCAGAAAGAGCATTGTGTAGGGGCAGTTGGGATATGGAGGTCGGCGGAGGCTCCTTAGATCATGGCTCCGTTGGGGACCAGACCAAAAGTGAGGAAGGTGCGCTGTGGGTGGAGGCCTAAATTAGCTTATGAAGCACGAGTCGAACTGCCAAGACCAGATGAAGGAGGAATAGTTAGTTGTGGTGGTAGGGGGAGGAGGAGAAGAGAAGGGTTAAAAAAAAGGGTGCGGTGCGGTCAGGTAAGGTAGGAGAGAAACAACAAGGAGTTGAAGGAACCTGAGGGTAAGGTAGCGCACGACACACGATTGGTGGTAGTGGAGTGAATGGCAGGGTAAGGTACTGTGTAAGGTATCCTTAGAAAGGGTGGAAAGTAAAGGTAAGGTGGTTCCTAGTCTCTTCTTTACCTACCGTACTACTTTAGCCAAGGTTACCTTACTGCGGTAGTCCCAGTCCAGCCCAAAGTTCCCCGGTGGCAGTGGCAGTGGCAGCGGCAACACAAGCGCGGGCTGGGAACGAACGAGTACAAAGTACTCCGTAGACCTAAGGTAAGGTAAGAGAAGAAAAGGTGGGGATTGGGTTTTGCGGGTGGCAGGCACCGGAGGCACCTCTAGGTTCTGAGAGACGGGACTTCAGAGAGAGATGGTTGTGGAAATGGGACGGTGGAGGATCAGAAGGGGTCAAAGGGGAGGGGGGGGGGGGGGAACGTGGATAACGTGGATGGTGGGAAGGGATCGAGGAGGGGTAGGTGCTCCGTCTTTTAGCGTCGACGTCTTTGACACCAGTTGACTATTGACGGCGCCCTCCCTCGTTTTTTGTGATGGAATACCTACTGTGTTAGTCTGTAGTGCGTAGCCTTTCCTTTCATTGCCTTTGTGACCTTGGCCCGTGACTGTGTCTGTAGTACTATGTACGGATCGATAGATTGACATGCACTGAGCTTAAAGTGGTGGTGCAGACAGTGCCTGAGAAATGCAGTCATCCGATCCAAATTCGTCGTTTTTATTACGTTCTTGATGAACATGTCGCCTGTCCTTTGACTCTTCTGTCCAAAGGAGTTGACCACTTGACATGGAGTCAATTGCTGTGGCAGAGAGTCTCTGAACATGGGATGAGATTGGCAATGGAGCCATGGGCACCTTATCCGGCCCAGCCAGCCCCATTTGGGCCGTATTCCTCTGCTCTCTTGTACCCAAACTCATTTCCCCAGAGTCTGAAGAAGATCACCCATTTCGTAGCGCCCTAGTGCTGCAGAGAGACCGAGAGAGACAGCTTCTTACTTGCTCAGCCTTTCTCATTCTCCATTTGCGTGCCGTGGGTGCTTCTTCATCACCCGCCTTGGTACCACTGGTACCTGCCCACTCAGGAAACCCGGTGAGGTACCCCATCTCATCCCACTTCACTTATACAAAAGTGACTGGTGCCATGTCGTGGTGCCCTTTCTGTGCCCAGTGAATTCTTGTTCCGATGAATCGTCCGAGAGCCATTGGGCTTGCTGCCCCGCGAAAACTCAATCGAAAGATGGGATGTCACCTCCAACTCTGCTTACGCTGCCCCAGCGCCCTCCCTTTTCCGACGTTTGTCTGCTGATTTGATGCACGACACTTCATCCCCAAGTATGCAAACCATCCAAAGAGTACATGTGCTCTGTGCCCACTCAACCGTCTCAAACAGGTAGGTAGGTGTACGTACCCAATGATTACTGTGCTTTAAAACCAAAACGAAGAAAAAAAGATGGGGAAACATCTGAGGAAGACTGAGAAACACTCACTTATATCTTGATGTTCGACCGAGATCGACAGTCCTGGTTTCAGAGCTGGTTTATCATATGGTTTATCTAAATTAGACAATGGTCAAAAGATTGGCGGTTATAGCGAGATGAAACACCACTCTATTGACAGCAAGTAACTATTCTGAAAAGAAAGACTTCTGTGCCCGTCTGCTCAAAGATTTGGGTTACTGTACACTCAGTTGTGTAGCACCCAGATCAAACGATGGAAAACTGACCTGAAAGTGAATGACGCATTCCCTGCCCGCCCCCACTACAAATATTTGTTTTCGGTGGTTTTTCGTCCACAAACACCACCCCGTAGGAAACACTTATGTCCCGCGGCCTCCGCCATCGCCCCCGTCCAACCCGTCCTGCGCTTCGCTCTCCGTATCATCCCATAAGGGTATCCTTCAGCCTCCACTCACATCTACCGGGCGGCGGGGAGGACGCACGACGCTTCGCCGCACAGTGCTTCCGACAGTGCCATGATGACGACGCCGGCGTCTGCCGCCAAGACCGGCCGTCTTCTTGGCAGGTGATTTGCTCACCGTGGACGGCGCCGATTGCCTACCTTAGAACACCACTCCCAAGACTCTTTCAGCCGCCCGCCCCGGAAAGGTAGGCCAGCCAGTACAGTACGGGCAGTAGGGAATGACCAGAGCACCGCCCGAGGGTTTCTGGGAAGAAAAGAGAGAAGAGACACCAAGACAAGACGTCATCTGTCCATCACGTGAAAGACCATCTCGAAACCTTTCCGGGTGCCGGCATGACGGTACCGTGGCTTTGCCGGATGGCCAAATCGAGGACAGGAATCTTTTCGGGCCCGGAGAGTTACAGACGCCTTTTTCTCTTGTCGTCTTCATCGCCTCAATGAGACCCCGCCTTTTATCCTTTCGGCAAACTGAAGTATTACACCTTTGGGGATATGGTAGTGCACTATCTACACGTACATTGAGGCTGTGTTGCAGTCTACGTCTGCCGTTTGACCATGCCGGTCGTCATTTCGCAACGCGGTGGCCACGATGGCGAGAGGCCTCTTGTGCTTGCCTGGATTCTCGCCGGAGCCATTCTCAGTCTGTTCTGCAAGGGTAGCATGGCTTCCTGGGAGAGTTTCAATGGGAGATGTGGCATTCTCGTCACAACTTAGGAATGGTGCAGTAGAGGGTCTGGAGACTGGGCTATGAGCCGGGGACGATGCCGTCGGCAATGTGCGCAACGCTGACACAGTGATGCGGATGCTCTCGCAGAATGTTGGAGCAAAATCCGTCTTTTTTGGCACATCATGCCCTTCAGACTTGAACCACCAACGCACTCTTCATGGCGACAAATTAGTTTTGACAGAAAGGCTCCTCTCGAGCACTGACATTTGGGCGGGATGATATAGTACAATATACAGCTTTGCTACAAATCTCTCTCTCAACAGCATCTTGTTTTTCCCTCCCCCTCTTCGTCTTCGTACAAAACCTGCTCCCCACACCTCAACCCCCTTTTACATATTCTGCTTGACAGGCTTAGCAGTCAAGTTGGCACGCGTCGCCGTACCCAACTTGTGCAGCGCCAACCGCTTCTCCCACACGGACGACCGCCCCTCGGTTACGGCAATCAGCTCGTCCGCCACGCGGTGCGCAAACTGCGTCCGGCCGGACCCCTTGGACGGCTTCTTGTTGACCACGTCCAGGATCCACTGGAACGCCGCACGCCGCCTCTGGCGGACCGCTAGGGGTGCGGGCAGCTCCAGGGGTCGACCACCACCGGCTCCGCCCGCGATGCGGCGGATCTTGATGAGGGGCGCCACGGAGTCCACGGCCAGTGTGAGGTATAGCACGGGGTTCAGCGGGAGGTGCGCCGGCGGCGGGGCGCCGGGGAGGAGCGGGTATTTGGGGTTGATGATCGGGGGAGGGGAGGTTCGCAGGAAGTTGAGGACCATGGCCATATTCTACGTAGGCGCACGCAATGTTAGCATAATTCTCTTTCGCAATTGCCTCGACACGCAAGATCTTGTCGTATGTTTCCAGAGTTGGGATTGACGTACTCTTTGCGCCTGGGCCTTCTTGCCATCTCGCATCATCAAGTTGGTCAACTGGTCTAGCACGGGGTGGTACCGAGACTTGAGATGGCTATGGGGCGGCAGAGGGAGCGTAGGCAGCGGGAACTTGTAGGACCGTGACGGGGCGACCTCGGCGGCGTCCCCAGCCTGTGCGAGAAGCCCACCGCTAGCTATGATTTCGAGATCGCGCTGGCCGTTGCCGTCGGATTGTGTAGGCGGGATGGCGCCCTCGGCGTACAGCATCTGCTCCTGGGCCTCCGTCAGGCCGCCCTGGAGACCGGCGCTGTGTCCCTTTGCCGCCTCTGCGAGCTCGCTCAGTGCCGCGGCAGCTTCGAGAGCCTCGTTTGTTGGCTACAAAAGCGAATCGTCAGCATTTCCTCATTCTCCCCGCCTCATTCGTCCATATAGTCTTCTTCCTCCTGGTATCAAAATCTCCATACCTGCTGTTGTCCCGGCGCGGACTCTGGGACCTCCTGACCCTGAGGGAAAGCCGCGTTCTCAGTCTTCTTCAATACCGGAATCTGGCTCCGTTCGCCCTTGCGCAGCTCGTCAGAGTATCCTCGTTTCGTCGCCGCCCAGACCAGAGGTTCCTGTCGTTGGGCCAGGGGTCGGGATCGCAGCGCGAGCGCCCGGCAAGCGGTCTGTAGGCTCGGCCGCAGAGACATGGCTGCTCTGAATGTGTACAAATTACCGAGGTCGTCTCGTATACCGCCGATTGAGGTGCGTCGAGTCGTCGGGAGTCGTGGAAGCTGGAGAAAGGTACCCTGAATTCGACTGGCGATTTTCGACCCGGCGCGGCCAATCCACGAAAATTATTGAGTCGCGCGGATGTTGCCGCTCCACTCTCGCAACGTCGACTGCTTACCTACACCTTTGCATTCCAAGCTGGGGCCCGAGCTTCAGAGTAGAGTTGGGCTTTGAACCTCTTTCCGGAGAAGGATAGCTCCGGTCTCCGGGCACCATCCTCACAGCTTAGGTAAGGCAGGTACGTCTCGTCTACAGGCTATATCCCAGCCCAAAGCCGGTCGGGGCCGTGCCGCCCACCGAGACGAACCTCACATCATCTTACCTAAGCTAATCTCAACCCACCTCCCGCTCTCGCTCACCGAATATGCAGACCTTCTTCACCAATACCACCACACCTCTTCATCAGATTCGCTGTGTGATACCTATGTACTCAACATCTTCCTCTGCAAGCCAATTGGCATTTTCCCTTCACAAATGCCAGGCACGGCAAGCAGCGCCGGTCACGAGACTCTCCCTCGAAGCGGCTTACAGCTCCTTCAGGATGATCAGCGAGGTCTCTTCTTGCGGCCGCCAAACCAACAAAAAAATCCAAATCCTTTTCCCCTCCCCCCCCCATCTCAAATCCCACCTGAAGCCGCAACAAGTGTCTTGGAAAAAGAGAAACACCCCAATTCACTCACCCCATCCCTTGGCCGATGCCCACGGCGTCCACGTCTCGTCGACATCCCACACTTTCACCGCGTGGGTTCTTTCATGTCTCAGTGACACAGAAAATCCCGCCCCCAAACTTTTTTTTGCCCATCATGAAGGGACCAAAGTTCCATGGTTCTCAACCACCCACCCAGTCCTTTTGCCAATGCTCCAATGTGCCATTTGCCAAATCCGCCCCCCATGGCGGGATGGGGGAACTTGAGGGGACCTACCTATCTAAGTCACAAACGCCACCCACATGTCGAAAAGGCCGCGAATTTCCTCGACAAACAGAATACCTAAAAAGAGCGAGAGAAACATGCCACTCACACACCTACACACACCTTGACACCTAAACCCCATCTCCGAACACCTGCCTTTACCCCTCGCTGCATGTAGACAGAATAGGTTGGGAACAAATCACAATCACCCCGAATGGAAAAAAAAGAGGATGCGTGATTTCAAACTGCCTTGCCTGCCACACGCCACACGCTGCATAAACCACCACCGCCGCTGCTGCCATCACTCACTCCCCCCCTCCGTGCAGATTTCCTGCAGCACGGCATTTAGCGGCTCTTTTCACTTTCTCTGCCCGTCGCGCGACATATGTCTGCCCTCCTCTCACCACATCCCGCGGATGCGCAAAACGGGTGGGTTGTTATCTCTATGTATCTCTTCGTGGATTAGGTAGGCATTCGTATCTTTCATGGGGGGGCCAGACCGAGAGAGAGAAAACAGTTGTCACAACTTTTGTCATTCCAATGACAAGCTCCCTAGCGCAAAGCACCAGCTGGCAGCGGGCTCAGCTCCCCCACCGTTCATGAAAGCTAGGCTGGCTAGGTTCCCCCTTCGAGATTCTCTCTCTCCTACTTTACCTTACATAGGCCAACCGTGGGCAAACACAACTTAGGTTGACAAGACAGCTTTGCGTTGGCGTGGGATCTGCCGCAGTCCCGTTGCTAGCAGACTCCCTAGCTCATCTTTTGTCAGGGGGGGGCGAGGGCGGAGAGGGGAGGGAGGGGAGCAGCCAGCGCGCCCACTGTCCGCCGACACCGCAACGACCTCCTGCATTGGTGATAGTAGAACTAGTAAACCCAAGATACCTATGTCATCGTGGGGGAGAGTAGACACATAGAGAAATTGAGGTGGACAAACGATGTCCGTTCGCCCTCCCCGTGCCAATCGACACCCCCTTCCAGCGCCCATCCAGCGCCCATCGTCTTGAAGAGTAATCAGCTTTGCCATCATGAAGCCACCGATGTCGCTTTTTTTTTTTTGTCCTTGCGTGAGCTAGAATCCCCATGTCATCACCGCAGGCTATAACAACGGAGAATTGATCTCGTCGCACGTGGATTGAATGCAGAGTGGTGTGGGAAGAAGTGGATACGCCCTCGTCAGGAAAAAGGAAGTCTCGTCATGTTGGTCCTCATCTCTTTTGGAAACTTTGCGAGAGGAACCAGCTCCGTTCAACGGATATCCCTTTTCTACCTAGCTATGCCACGGCAGCATCCCTTGCGCTGGTGGTTGCTTTTCCATCATTAACGCCGCTCCGTAAGGAAAAACAAAATAAACGGCACAAAAAAAATGTCCAAGATTGCAACCCAATTACCAACCTGGGCCCGGCTTCGCAACGCCGCCCAAAACAACAAGGAATTAAATGAGAAAGAGTCCCTCGTGACCCCGTCAACTGTTCTGCCGGCGCTGTTTCGCCAAGGTTCTGTCTCGTGTTGGAATTTCTTCTCTCAGCTCCCGTCCCTGTTCCACACGTGTGAGGAGTACAGAGAGAAGCGAGACACGCCGCCGCGTGCCCCTCCCACCGCCCCCTTGTGGATTGATGTGGTGAGAAACAAATGTTTCTTTTGCGCCATTTCTCCTCAACCAACTCAGCACAATCTTCCTTTTCGGAGCCTCCCAATTGACCGTAGGTAGAAATGTAGTCGTACGCCGATGTTCCGTGATGTCCCCTTGTGCCGTGTGGCATTTGGCCAATGTCTCCCAATCTCAACTCCAGGTGTGTATTCGTACAGTTGAACATCCGAAACAAAAGCCCAGGAAAGTAAGAGCAAGAAAAGTTCGTTGAAAGATAAAAAGAGACAAAAAAGTGTGACGCTAGACGCTGATGCTCGAATGGATGTTTTCGCTGCAAGCTGCGGGTATCTTTGCACGTCTGTATCCGTCTTTCGTTTCGTTGTCTTCCTTAATAGCTGCCTCTGCTGTTGGCTGGCGAGCTGGGATTCGAACCGGTAAGGTAGTTGAGAGCCATTTCGGCGGCGTCTTCTTTCGCGTTGTTGAGGTTCTTGCCGTCGTACCAGAACCGTGCGGAGAGGGTACGGCCGTGGACAGTTACTCGACTGGACCAAGCGGTGCGGCCGCCTAGTTGAAGAACGATCAATCAGTAAGGAGAACAGGCCGGCTAGGGTGATTGCTGGCAAGGTAGCTTACCACGGCGGTCAGAAACGATCTGGAAGACGGGTGGCATTATGTTGGCTTCGCGGCAAGCGTCTGCAGGGCAATTGGTCAGCATCATTGTACATAAGGGTCGACGTCTTCATGGCGAATTCCTACCTTCAAGTCGCTCTTGCCAGGTGCCTGCTTGACTACTGTATGACGAAGCAGACATGGTGGCAGTCGACGTGTATGACTTGCTGGAGTACATGCAGTGCAATTGTTTGGCCGAAGCAACAAAGAGTAGGTTTATAGAGGTATACTGGTCGAGGGGGTCGTCGAAGCGATGGTTGTTGCAGACTGCAGCAGATGATGGATGTTGTAGTAGTCGATTTGGGATCGTGGATATCTCTCAAGACAATCGATTATAGAGTAGCGAAACTTTGTGGTTCTTATACTCGGGATCAGGTCGGCCGTGAAACAAATGGGTATAATCCCATTGGAGTAGAAAAGATTGTGATGTGGCAGGACGAGATTAGCTAGAAGCTGTTTCTGAAGGCAATGAAATGTTTGCACAACGAATGCAGACGGGTAAGGGATCAATTGGGCTGGTACCCTACGGCATGCTGCATCTTGGGATGGGGAGAGGTGGGAGGAGAGAAAAGGAAGGGAAGATGGAGAGAAAAGGGACATGATCCAAAGAAGTAACGACACAACATCACGTCCCAATTCCGTTTGGGTTTGGTACGGCAGGACCGCGTCGGTTTCCTGTATCCTTTCTTTTTCTCCATGCCCTGGTACTTGTCTCTGACGAGCAGCAGGAGGAGTAGGAGCGGCGGCGGCGGCGGCGAGGAGGAGAAGAGGGGTGTGCCACTTGGGTGTGAGTGCTTCTGCTTCGTCTGATGCCAGACCACAGACCAGAGACCAGACCGGACGTGGGGAGTGTGGTACCGGCCGCAGAACGTCGTGATAAACTTGGATCTCTTAGCGTCATCTTTTTGGGTTATTATTTCCCTTTTTTTTTTTTTTTTTTCTCTCTCACACTCTCTCGAGAGCTTTTTTCTTGCTTTCTTTTTTTTTCTCACACACCCCTGTATACACACACACGCGCACACACTCATATGCTAGTCGTTGAACCCCCCGCGTGGTCAACCGGTACATGGGTGCCGACAATCATGGGTTTATGAACAGGCAGCTGGGAAATATGGGCTTGCGGGACTTGAGACAAGATGGCATAGCTCCACGGCTTGTAGGTAAGGTGAATACACGCTACTTGTGAAGGGAGACCGGGAAATGGCCGCAGCTTTGAGCGAACAGTTGATTGGGATGTGGCTTGCCAGGCTCCCTTACCCGGCGTCCGGCGGGGTCCAAGGCCACACAGAGCTGGCGTGGAGTGCCGACCCGTCGGGGTGGAAGAGGGAAATGATTGGGAGCTTGAAAGCCGCAGAGGCAAGGGCTTGTACAAGGCCAGCCGGGGGGGGGGGGGGTAGGGGTGAAGGGGGTGGACGATCGAGCAGACGAATGAGTACTCCGTACCTGGGCCGACTGGAGAGCAAAGGGGTGAAAGATGGAGGTGCAAACGGTGGGAAAAGGCAGGGTAAGAGCTGACCAGGGGCATGACTGGAATCTCCAGCCGAGAAAGGGAGAGGAAACGAAGGTTACGGAAAGCGGATGCATACAGCCTGGATGTATCCACGAAAGTGAGCTGCGTGTATCCGTATCCAGGTCATGTACCAAGATGAGTGCCTGACATGCTACACGGTACATGGGAAGAGATTGAGAGGAGGTTTCGTGCAGATGTTTAATCCGCGGGCGGGAGAGCGAGCAACAAACGGACGAATGAACGCCCCCGGATACGTGAAGAGCCTATTTGAAGATTGCGAAAATGGGAGTGAGAGTAGGAACAGAGCGGCGAGGCTGGAGGGCTAGAGAGAGGGCTACGATGGCACCACGTCCCATGCAGTCAACGCTTCAGCCGACCCAAGCTAGATTGCAACCAGGGCTGGGCTGGGCTGGCTGGCTGGCACTTGTTGATCGGTACATGAACCATGAGGCATGGGCCTTGAGAGAGAGAGTACTCCGTAGAGGGAAAAGCGATATGTACGGATAGGTAAATGAAAGCAGGGGGCAAGGGTTCAACAATAATAGCATTGACATCAGCCAACAAGCCGACGATTGGGCAATCAAGCTAGGGCAAAAGTAAAAGAGCGTGACAGAGCGAAGCAGTGTGAGGTAAGGTAAGGTACCTTGGAAGTTAGCCTGAGCACCCGAGCACTACTGCGTAGGCAATCCGCAGTGGCATCCGGGACCAGCTCTGGAGACTGGGCGAGCGACGCCAGGACCCTCTCCGGCGGCATCGACTCCGCCAGCCGGTGAAGCGAAACGAACCGGGGGGTGAGAAATACCAAGTTGCTAAGCAGCCCCGGTGGTTGGGCAAGAGGAACAGTCTCGCCTCCATACATTGCGATAGAAGGAAACTCGGTCAGCGTCGTTTGGGCCTCATCGAGACCATCCTCACGGCGATGGACTGACGTTGAAGCATGTCAGTTTATTTTGGAAAGAGGAAAAGCAGGGGGAAGAAAAAAGGGCCGTCGAGCCACGTCGATTCAAATGCGCGATGCGGCAGGAAAAGGGCGGGGAGAGGCGAGTGATGTATGTACCACCGTACTGATGCAGTTAGCGGAGGGGGGGAAAGGGGGTGGGATCGGGCAGCACTCGTTCCTCATCGTCATTCTGGGGTGGGGTGAGAAGAAGATCAGGGCAGGGCGAAGCCGGGCATTTCTGGCAGGGCGGGCCAGACCACCGATGATGATGATGATGATGATGATGATGATGATACCGATACTGCCGGTGAGGACAATTATGAAATGTGAAAGACGACAGAGACAGAGACAGATTGGGTTTGGTGAAGAGTGTGAGAGAGTGTCGTCCAAGGCATGGCATCTGCAAGACGAGCATGTGGTTGTGAGACCTACGTCCGTTGTTCCCCTGCTCGCCTCAACGCGCTTGTGCTGGGCTGTTTGTGAGCGTGTAGCGTTAGCTTCGTGCCTTCGATATGGCAAATGAACATGAAAAACAAAGTCATGACAATTTGTGTGCCCAGCAAAGCCAACTCCCCTATGAGGCAAGGCAAGCAAGGTAAGGTACGTGCGGCTGTTTGGCTGGTCCCAAGCTCTCAATGGCTTCACAGGCCTCATCAGTTCGGGTTTAGATCAGGTCCAGGGGACTTGCCGATAGTCGTGGCTGTATCCATACTTCTCAGCAAGGCACTCCAGTCTCCAAGCTCTCACGGCTCTTCACAGTGAGTGACCTAGTACCGCTAAGAAGCTAGCAATGGCTAAGGACGGGCGGGATCGTCCAGAGTGACAGGCGGCCGGCGGGTTTGAGCAACTGCAGCTCGAATGCAGCTAGAGCAGCACGTACAGCAGCTCGTAGAGGAACGGGCACCTCGCAGCTGGAGAACATGGGGTGGATCACCAGTCGTGGCGGTGGTTGAGGTGGTCAATGTTGGTCTGTGGAGGCATTGGTGGCCTTGGTGGCATCGGGGAATGGGAAGAGCCCCAGCCGAAGGGGTCCCTGGCGTCTTAGCCTGTGAGTCTAGGAACCGTCATGCTTCCCCGAAACGAAGGGAGCAGTAGGAAGGGGGGATATGGAACCGGGAAGCCGGGGAACTGGGCTGGTTGACCTGCGTATATGCGCATGTACCTCATGATGAGTTGGGTTGGAAATGTACAGTACTTCCATAGTGGTGGTGATGGATGATGAAAGATAAGGCGACGAGAGTGAGAATGAGCGTAAGAGTGAGGATGAGAGTGAGCGTGAGAAGGCCGCATGAGAATGACGGGGACGTGGAGTGAGTCGAGCAAAATGAAAGGCTAAAGTGGAGCGAAACATTGTGACTTGAGAATTACAACCCCTGGTCGTTTCCCGAGCTTACTTTTGCCATCTTGGTCCTTAGCACAGAGTTAGTAGTCCTTTGATAGTCACGACTCACAAACCTCTCCTCCAGCTCCTCCAAGACTACTCCTCCTCCCCACCCGGGCAACTACTTCTACGGTAAGGTAATTACCAGAGGTACTCGGTACTCCATACGTTGGAGACATTCATCATAAGGCGCAGTCTTAGTGAGGAAATCGTTTGAATACTACACTACTTGGTACGGATGCGCAGCGACCCAGTTGGCTAGCAACACTAGCATCCGTACTCAACAGAGCGAAGCTTTGCCGGCGGTTTTATTGTTTCGTCCTGATTTAGTCTACGGGACGATGCCGGTGTCCTTCCGTGGAGTTATTCTGCCCTCACCGTCTTTTATGTCTTTAAATTTTTCTTTTCACTTCAGACGGCAGTCGGAAGGGATGCTACTCTAACAAAGCATTTCAGCCTTTCCGCAAGACATTCTACAGGGTTGTCCTATCGAGACACACGCGCTACACACTACACTGCAAGTAGCCCGTAATGCAATGCTCATGTTGTGTAATGTTACTCAGCATGTAGGTCAGGTCCTTTGACAGAATGAGGCCGTCATCAAAGAGAGAATGACGGGGCATCTGGTGCTCCATGCGCCCGTCAGGACACGAACGAACGATTTAGAGGAAAAGCACTGAGGCAGGAACAGACAGGGAATATCTGCGCAGCCGAAAGACTAGGTTGGCCTCGGGCTTGCAGCGACTGTGCGCTGGGACTATATCCGTATCGGTATGGAGTAGCGTACGGAGTAGATGGAACCTTCACAGCAAGGGGCAGAAGGAGAAAGAAAGGAGCGAGCAGCGAGCATCATACCTATCCATGGCATCTCGACTGCGTCGCGTACGAATAAACCTAGCAAGCCACGAACTTCAAGGTTCTCCCGGTGTGTGTGTGTCTCTCTCTCTCTGTCTTTCTCGTCTCCATCTTCTTGTTCTCCCGGGCATCAGGAGGAAGCGGCAGGCCACCATTGGCACCGGAAGACTTGGGGTCAACGTCGGGCAGGCGCCAGGGCAGGGTCCAGGGATCCAGGTTCCAGGTTCCTTCCTCTGGTAAAAAAAAAAAAAAAAAAGGAAAAGTTTCTGGCCCTGTCCCGGTCGCAAGGCCCCCGTTGTTGAACTCAAAATTGACAAGAAAACTCATTTTCTTCACACTTCACACCTCAGCTTTCGTCACCGCCTTATTCCGTATCCGTACACCTAAATGCGACCTCACATCCACCATCCGACCGTTCGCGCACTCGCTAGACAGGATCCGCAGACAGGAGACCTCCTTCGGACTTTGACTTTGTTCAGCATGTTTCCCTCCGTTTGTGCAACCCTCGATAGTTGACGAGGAAACATTTGAGCAAACATTCAACAACGGACGAACATTCCATTGCGCTCCAGAATGCTCCAAAGTCCAAACTGGTGAGCAGATCGGTGCCGCCCCAATGTTTGCTCGCGGATCGGCGTTCGCCCTTGGCGGGACTGTGACCAGGACCAGGAATAAGGCCAGGGGCTCCGGCGCTCGACAGCGTGCAGACGCGACTGCAGACTGCAGGATGTGCGGGCGAAACCAGGGTCCATCTGGTTTGAAATGTTTTCTTGACCAACCCGTCGGGACCAGTTCCAACATCCCCCGGACCTACCGCCGCCCTCTTCTGCCTCCTTCGTGGCCGCGCCCCTCCCCTATCCCTCTGCCTCTGCCTCTCCGTCTTTCTCTCTCCATACACAGCGGACGCTCTGATGTGAACCTATCGACTCGTCTGAGACCGAAACTCGCTCCAATGTCGACGCATGGACACTGCGCGGGACTCGGGAGGGAGGGTGATCATCATCCGTGTAAGTCCATTGGAGATTGAGGACTAGCCAGCTGAAGAAGATAACACCTATGGATACAGATCTCTGCTCCAGCTCTTACTACCTACCTCAGCCCTTGCCGAAGCTATGGCAAGTCTCCGAGTGCGGCTTGGCCGGTAGTAGCGCCATAGCTCCCGTGCTTCCCCACGGTTGGCAGGAAGTCAACGATGAGCGGTCAGCACTGCAGCAGCAATCCGTTAGCCAGCCCCATTCAAACACTGGTTATTGACTGCGTTTGGTCCCGCCGACCTGAGTGTTTGTGGCAACCCGCAAAGCAGCATGATGCCAGTATGCTCGCCGTATCTGGCAAAATCTGTAGTACAGTGTACGGAGTAAACACCGCCGCTTCACGGGAGGAATTCTCGAAGGCTTCTTCCACTCTTCTCCACTGATTCGATCACCCCCGGACAAACCGGGGTGACTGCGATATTTCTTTTTTCCATACGGCTCTTCCCACCCGCCACCCGCAGACGTTCACCACCTACGTGCAGCATTGCGACCCAAGGAGACCTGTACTCGCATAGCATGGGGCTGGTCTTTCCAATGACACCGAGACGCGGAAATGGATGGCTCTGCGAGTCTCGGTGGAGTCCGCATACCCGAGCCTCCCCGACTTGTTTGCCAACTTCATCTCCAGTCCAGATACCGATTACCAACCGATGGCCGAGGCTGGTGGCATGTTGCTGCCAAACGAAATCCTCAAAGATGGCGCAACGCGGTCGATAGCCCAAACTAGCTGCATCGGTCAATCTATCGGGAGCATACGGTTGCGTTCTCATCCTTCGCCGCCCTGCGAGGCGCCGCCAACGCAGCAACGGCAGCTAAACCGTTTTGGATGCAGGAAGCCGGCGTCAAATGTACATCTCCCGCCCATGTCTCACCAAAGTTCGAATAGAGACATACGGATGGAGGATGCCACATTGTTTCACAGCAAAGTTGCTGCGCAAAAAGCAGGCTTCCTCTTGATCGAGCTACGTGTCGATGTCTTGAAAGACATTTTCCTTGGCCAAGTTTGCCACATCATCTATCGGGCGGTAGTCCGGCATACGGTTGTCTTCGTGGGACCTCATTTGAGTCCACGTGGATCGTCTCCTTGCTACTACATAGATGTCATCGCCCGCCAGGATGGCCGCATGAAAGCAAGGCCTCGTCAGTGATCGCCCTCGCATGGCTAGGGAGCACGGGAGCAAGAAAGGGGTCTCTCTCTGAGTCTCGAATCGTTCGAGGCCGGTACCTGCACGTCAAAAGTTTGAATACGACATGGTCATCTAGCGCATTGGATCTGGCGACTCGGATCAACAGTATCGTTCAAGGGAGAGATTAAGCTTGGGCCAATGGTAAACACAAAAGGCCATGGATATCTCGAACTATTGGTCGTCAAGATGCACGAAGAAGGCGTCGAACAGTCGGGCCACGAAAGGATCCGAATCCCGACGTAGCAAGCTCATCGAGGTCTACATACACATTCTTAGGCACACATCAGGCGGACGAAAAGGAGCGTCGATGGCGATTCCGGTAGCGTGATGATACACATTACACCGGCCCTGCGAGTAGGGAAGACGACATGCAGCGGGGGAAAGCCATGAGCCGTCGTGGCAACGGACGTGATGAGGTATCACACGAATGATCTTGTGCTGCTAGACAACACCGGCAGCATGGCTCGTCACCATCTGCTTGGTGGATCACAAACGAGACGTCCCTATCTAGGAACGCTTCTACGTAGCCAATGAGGCCATGTGGGATTAAGCTCGATAGCCCTTGGCAGTGTTTGTCATCCGGAAAGTTTGAGGTGGGCCTGATAGTTTCGCCGACAAATGGATGTCAGCCCGAGACTGTTGTGTCGAAAATCTCCGGTTCCGTTGTAGCAGACCTTCCGTATGTGTGAAGGACGTGCCGGAGTCCGTATGGCCTCTCTCGAGGTTTGAGCTTGAGCTTTTACTTAGGTCAAGCTGTGTTGTCAAACCCATCATCAATGATGGACGTCCCACTGTGCATCATGCACTCCACGTCAGACATTGTTCCTGTGATTGAACTGAGTTGCGGACGGCGACTATCAAATGCCTAATGACGTTCCTTTAGGTCGGATTCGCATCACGTAGCCTAGATGCTGTGGCACCACCGCCTCGAAGAGCCGCCAGATGAGAGAGAGATGGGGCGCTGTTGATATCGGGCACGAACATCCAATCGTCTTTGGGTGGTGTGCTTGCTGACCAACGGGCAGCCAGGTATCGAGATACCCGGGGGTCCAGTGTGCGGCCCTCGGAAGCCTTGATTATTGACCGATGAGATTCAATATGGTTGGGAGCACAGCGTCACAGATTACACGCCATGGGGCTTCGTGGAAGGCTGAAGCCAGAGGAACTGAGAGGTGGAAGCACCGTGCTGCGCGTCTGTCTACCTAGTCTGTTGGCCTGCGAAGGGTTGTTGTGTAACCCTCCTTGATGAATCAGTAGGTCAAGGATGAAGATACAGTGTGCTGCGTTCTCTGTCAGAATATGAAGAAAGTGAGTGAAGCCAGACTGGTCGGTGTCAGGGATGAAGCCTTCTGATTACGGAAATAGTCCCGTGGACGGCGGAAAGATGGCGTCTGGCCATGTGAGAGAGGAACGGCACGAATGGGGTCGGCCGTGTTTCCCCATGTTCGCTCTAATCGAAAAATGGCCTGGCACCTGGAAACGCGGGGGAGAAGATTGGTGGAGGCCGAGTTACCTCGGTACGTCCCCACTGTCCCAAGGTACCGATCGGGGGGGCTGAGCAGCCGTCGTCCTTTGACCGGCCAGACCGAGTCAGCCAAACTGCCGTCAGAATCACCACTCTGTCCCTTTTTATTATCACGTCTGCAATCTACACCATCTAGACTAGAAGCTTTAGAAGTTTGTTTTCTCCTTTTTCACTGTTGCCTCGTTCTTGTTGTCGCCCTGATCCCGCAACCTGTCTCTTCACGTAACACAACAGTTTGTACCGAAATCGAATCGAATCGAATAGAGAAAGAAAACGCTCCGATTGCCCAACATGCCTTTCGACACTGAGCTGACCCGACGGTTGGGTATCAAAGGTACGTCAGAGCAGGGCTCGCGAGAAGACGCACGACACATCACATTCGCAGGTGTCACTATGGCGCGCATCCCAACCCATCATGCCGGGTAAAGTACCAGAGAAGACAACTCATCGCTGACACGCTCTCGTTCGCCTCACAGTACCCATCGTCCAGGGCGGCATGCAGCACGTAGGCACAGCCGACCTCGCCTCGGCCGTCTCCAACGCGGGCGCGCTGGGTATCATCACCGCCCTCATCTTCCCGACCCCCGAGGAGCTGCGCAAGGAGATCCAGCGCTGCAAGACCCTGACAAAGTACCCCTTTGCCGTCAACATCACCCTCCTTCCGGCCCTCGTGCCCCCAGACTACGCCGCCTACGCTCAGGTCGTCATCGACGAGGGCATCAAGATCGTCGAGACGGCCGGCAACTCGCCAGGCCCCGTGATCAAGCAGCTCAAGGCCGCGGGCGTCACCATCCTGCACAAGTGCACGACGATCCGCCACGCGCAGAGCGCCGTCAAGCTCGGCGTCGACTTCCTCAGCATCGACGGCTTCGAGTGCGCTGGCCACGTCGGCGAGTCGGACATTACCAACTTCATTCTCCTCTCGCGGGCGCGGCAGTCGCTGAAGGTGCCCTTCATCGCGAGCGGCGGGTTCGCGGACGGCGAAGGGCTGGCGGCGGCGCTGTGCCTGGGCGCGGTGGGCGTCAACATGGGCACGCGGTTCATGTGCACGCTGGAGGCGCCGATCCACCACAAGATCAAGGAGGAGATTGTCAAGGCGCAGGAGACGGACACGGCGCTGCTGCTCCGGCGGTGGAGGAACACGACGCGGTTGTACAAGAACAAGGTCACGGAGGAGGCGATCAAGATTGAGGAGCAGAGCACGTCGGGCGAATTTTCCGAGATTGCGCCGCTCGTGAGCGGGAAGAGGGGCAAAGAGGTTTTCATCACGGGTGATCCGGACTACGGCGTGAGTATATTCCCTTCCTTCACGTGAGCATGGTGTGAAGTATTGAGCTGACCATTTTCTGCTATAGGTCTGGACGGCCGGACAAGTTATTGGATTGATTCACGACATCCCGTCGGTCAAGGACTTGGTTCCTAGAATAGAGAAGGAGGCTGAGGCGGCGCTGAAGGCGAGGCTGGCGTTGATCAAGCCGGCGGCCAAGTTGTAGAGGAAGAGGTACTATACAGACATCTTGTCGGAAGAGCGAGAGAGACATACACAGATATGTAGAACAATGACCTTGTATTATGATGAACCTATAAAGTCACGATATGTTCATTTCCAGCTGCTTAATTTTCCACGAGTAGCCGCATACGTAGGTTGATTCGAGGCTAGGGTTTCCATGTGGATGAAACAATTATCCTATTGGTTTGCGCTTCAGGTTTTAGGGATTGACTCGCGGTGCATCTTCACATGAAAAAAGAAGGTTGCTGCTCGAGCCAAGCCAGCACGTGTTGCACCTGAAGGACAAAGCACAAAAGGGCGGCCATCAAGCTCACCAGCCTCGCAGCGAGGTATCATAAGCCGCCAGAGGTCCCGTGACGCCCTAAGAAGGCTAAGAAAGAGAATGCGAGAGAAGAATGGTAGGAGGACGGGACGGTGATCACCTGGGGCCGCCGCGAAGTGCTTGTGACGCAAGCTACCTTATTGGCGTGCCAATTCCCCCGCGCAAGGTAAGTACCAGGGGAGGGAAAAAAGTACGGGGGAGGCGGGAGAACGTGGGGACCAAGGTTGCTGTCGCAGCGCACCAACAGCCAGAAACAGCACCTGCTACCGCCTTCAGTGGGGAAGAAGCGAGCATGTGAAAATGGCAGCTAGGTGAGATACGGATACCTTTCCGCACCTAAGGTAAGTTCTCCAAGGGAAAAAGGGTGGGGTTCGGGCCCCGGAGTTTCGCAACCAATGCGGTGTGATCGCTGGAATTTGGATGCCTCGGCCGGTTTTTTTTGGTTGCTGGACCTACCGTACTGGATGGCTGCTGCTGCAGAAAGGTGAGGTGCAGCGCTGAATGACCCCCAGCTGACATCAGCCAGCTCTTTCAAGGTGTACCAAGTACCTACCCTGCTGCTCCTTTGTCAGAGACCCGTTTTTGAGAACATCCGAGGCTCATTGTCCCATCTGAGATCCGAACCAGACATACATCTTGCCCGTCACAGTTCCCCTACCACACTTGCTGTATTGATATACCTGTTCCACCTACATCTCCTCTTTTCAATCTCATCTCTCCATCTGTTTGATCCATCTATATACCCTCTCGTTTCTATTTTCGAAGCTTCATATCTATCACAATGGGTGGTGAGTAGCATTCAACACTCTGCTCGCGGCCACTTCACGTCTTGTGCTAACCACGTCGCTCAAAACAGCCCTCGAGAGATTGACTCAGCTTGGCGGCCAGTTCTCCGCCGGCGGCAAGGACAAGATCCTCCAGAAGAACGCCGACGATGTAAGCTCTCGATCGCTCTCTATCCAGATTACTATAGAACGTGCCCGTCTAATCGTATCACCCCGCAGGTCGTCGTCACCGCAGCCCTCCGAACCCCCTTCACCAAGGGTGGCAAGGGTGGCTTCAAGGACACCCAGGCCGCCGACCTGATGGCCGGCGTCCTCAAGGCTCTCCTCGACCGCTCCAAGATCGACCCTGCCCTCGTCGAGGATATCGCCGTCGGCACCGTCCTGGCCCCCGGCGGTGGTGCCACCGAGATGCGTGCCGCTGCCCTCGTCGCCGGCTTCCCCCAGACCACTGCCGTGCGCACCCTCAACCGCCAGTGCTCTTCTGGTCTGCAGGCTTCCGTGGACATTATCAACGCGATCAAGACCGGCATGATTGACGTCGGTATCGGCGCCGGCGTCGAGAGCATGTCAACGCAATACGGGTATGTGCCTTCCTTGGCCCTATGTTCTCATAATCTCAGTAACTGACCCTCTGTCCCATACAGCCCCGCCGCCGTCTCCGAGTTCTCTGAGCTCCTCGAAAACACCCCCGAGGCCGCAAACTGCAAGGTCCCCATGGGCGTTCTCTCCGAGAACATGGCCCAGGACCTCGGCATCCCCCGCACCAAGCAGGACGCCTTCGCCGCCTCCTCATACGCCAAGGCCACCAAGGCCCAGGCTGAGGGTCTCTTCGACCAGGAAATCACCCCCCTCAAGGTCAAGTGGGAGGACCCCAAGTCAGGCGAGACCAAGGAGATCACTGTCGCAAAGGACGATGGCATCCGCGCTGGCGTCACCGCCGAGTCCCTGGCCAAGATCAAGCCCGCCTTCGCAAAGGACGGCGGCATCCACGCCGGTAACGCCTCCCAGGTGTCCGACGGCGCCGCCGCCGTGCTCTTCATGAAGCGCTCGACCGCCGAGCGCCTCGGCCAGCCCATCCTCGGCAAGTTCGTCTCCGCCGCCATCGTCGGTCTGCCGCCGCTGCTCATGGGCCAGGGCCCCGCCAAGGCCATCCCCGTCGCCAACGCCAAGGCCGGCATCGCGACCGAGGATGTCGACATCTACGAGATCAACGAGGCGTTCGCGTCGCAGTGCCTGTGGAGCGCCGAGCAGCTCGGCATCCCGTTCGAGAAGGTCAACCCCAAGGGCGGCGCCATCGCTTTCGGTCACCCGCTGGGCTGCACTGGCGCGAGGCAGATCTCGACGCTGCTGTACGAGCTCAAGCGGACGGGCAAGAAGATTGGCAACACGTCCATGTGTATCGGTACCGGTATGGGCATGAGCGCCGTCTGGGTTGCCGAATAAATGGGTGATGTCGCGACGGGGTCTTAAAGATTGATGATGAAACTTGTATTTTAGAGCATTTTTGGGCCTGGTTGTATATCAACAGAATGGTTCTGGATTTTAGGCGTATGAAATACGATTGATCTATGAATGTCCTCCCAATGTTCCACTCGTACCTTACTTCCTTAATGTTAAGAAAAGGACGAAAAAAGTAAGCATTTCTTCTTCACGACCAGAGTCATGCTCCAGCACGTAATGAAAAAAATGAAAAAAAAAAACAGAGCCTGTCAGACGTCCATCGATGCCCACCCCTCCCGCGCGCCCAAGGGCAAGACCGCGAACAGGGGACGAGATCATAACCGTTCTCTATACAAACAAAAGCATAAGCCTTTACCCGCCCTCCTTTACGGAGGGTTCGAGAACAACCAAGAGGTTTTATCACTCTAGGGTATCGAGGATATCAATCATCAACCAGGGTGGGATCTGTAGCTCCTTTAGGGAACCAAGAGTAGGTCGAATACTATAGAAATGATTCTCTGAAGTATTGTCGACATGAAGAAAAAAAGAAGAAGAAAACTACCAAAGCTGCGGCGGGAGGACGGTGTTTTATAGACTTGGGATCGCTGGGACTGCTGGGATGGGTGGGGCAGTTTGGTGAAGAGTCTTCATGATGGGACGTGCCCGTGATGGATGAAATTCGAATTTTTCTCTGGGTGGGGGACGGTATGTTTATTCAACGGAGGATTATGGACTTTTGTGATGAAAGGTATCCATAATGAGAGATTGGAGTTTGTTCATATGTTCGGAATCTTGCCGGCTTAGGCAGCTGAAGTGTGGTTTTGAGGATGTAAATAGTGAAGGGTCTTGGTTCCGGCTGGAGGCTGTCCTGAACATGCTTCCTTTCTGAGAGTTTGAATGGCCAGGAGGAAGACGACAGTTCTCTTGGATATTTCGGTTTCTTGACTATTGCGTGCCAATTACAGGCAGTCATGCTGCTTAAGACAACCACAGCTGTCTCTGTCTCTTGTACGTGGACGTCGAATCTTGACACGGCGGCTACTCTCAAGCTCGAGCCCCAGAAGCGCCCTACTTAGATTGCTTTGCACCTGACTATTGGTATCCAATCAGGTTTCGTGGTGTAGTTGGTTATCACGTCAGTCTAACACACTGAAGGTCTCCGGTTCAAGTCCGGGCGAAATCAATCTTTTGCTTTTGGTGCATATTACAAATGTTCTCTTCTCTATGACGATTTGGGCATGATTTTGCCTTGTTTTCTTTGGATTGGAAGGCCGTTACATGGATCGTGAAGTTCGCGCTCAGTTGCTAGCGACATGGAGTTTGTCGTTGCAGGGCAGCCACTCATTGGTTATGTAGATACCCTCCAGTCCCTGCTGTTCCAAATGACTAAGTTACCGTGGACTTTAATCCCATCTCTTTTTGTCCTTTTTATCAGAGTAAACTTCCGGTGCACTTGCGATGAAACCCAAACTTACCATCAGCCGGGGAAGACCAAATGTCATCGCGCGTTCCTACAGTTGAATCTGACTCTTTTCCTTTAGATCATTCAACACCGCTCTTATGCCTCACAACTTCTCGCACGTCTGTAGCTGACTCTGTATCTTACCTGCTTTATTGCCCAGAGCGGAAGATAGATAAGGGGCCTGGCTGATACTTTGGTACCTATCCACACCCCCAAACCTTGCCTCCTCACCAGGAACAAAAAACTTTCTCTCGTAGAAAAAAAAAAAAAAACAGGCCATATCTGCAGCGATGCATGTTGCATGCCAGTAATACGAAAGAAAAAAGAAGAAATAGGCAAAAGAAGTGGTTCTCCCCTTCCAGAATCGAACTAGAGACCTTTCGATGACAATGTAACCATTACAGTCGAACGTGATGAACCAACTACACCAAGGGGAGATTCGAGGACTGGGTCCTCGCTCGGTGGCTTGGAGGAGCGGAGCGCGCAAGCTGATCAAGAGGCTTAGGGCTGGGCTGGCTGGTGCAGATGCGAGCCCCGCACTTGACCTGCTCCACCCGGCCTGCCGACCACGTTCACGGCGAGGGGCCCGAAAGGGGACGAAGCTGTCGTTGATCGTCGATTTATGCGTTGTTGGTTTGGTCTAGGTGGTTTAAGATCTGCAATCTTTACGAGATTTGTGGTTCTGCTGGCTGCTTTTCAATTTGTAATGTGATGTTTGTGAAGCTCGAGCTGGAGTCCTATGAATGTTAAGAACTCACACTAGGTTTGTCAAAGTGGACGACACTCGATCAACTTCAACTATGAGGATGTAGCCGAAATGCTTGAGGAATAATGACATTATAGAGAGGTTCTCTGCACATGCCATGGATGTTTCTATCCTCGCCACGATCCGCCTGTCGTTCTGGTAGGGGACTTGTCCGGTAATACAATTTGGCCCAGGGAAGCTTTACCCAAACGAGTACATCAACTCAGTGTGAGCTTGAGGAACGAAATGAAACCTTCGACGAGCATGGTAGCTACTATTTACTGTTATTTTCAATCGTAGGCTTGACAGGTCTCTGCGGAACTCGACCAAGAGCCTAGATCGCTGGAATGGTCAGTTACACCCAGAGTATTTAAATTGGAGCGTTCTCGCCACATAAGTGAAACAATGGGATTATTTTCTCATATCCCAAGTGGTGCTCTCAAGTACTCTATCCTAACGTCGATATGAGAATCCATCCCGTACTTCTTTCAAGTTGAGATGACTTCCCAGCCGTGAACGAAGGAGTGTCCGTATAGTTTCCAGTTCCTGTTTGCTTTTCTGAAACTTGCCATTCCGAAATGTTCTCAAAGATAGGTCAGGCAAGAGGACATCCGAGGCCGAGAAAGTCAGCGTGTAAATCCAGATGGCGATTGCCAATTCTCATCAGACTACGCAGATGGATAACTTAAATGCTTCGTCTGTTCAAGGTCTTGGGACTGTGTCCCATCTTTTTTTCACGGAGGTTCTACCCCAGCGCCCTTAATGTCTCTCAATCCTGACCCTCGCAGACAGCTTGGCCTAGATAGGATGGCAAGGCTAGTGCCCTATCGAGACTTCTTTGTCTGATTCCATATTGCAAGATGCCAACTCTACAGCTTTCATCCAAGTACGATCATCCATCCAAGACTATGGCAGTTGTATTCAACAGTGACCAGGCTTATGTGATGGAAAGTTACAAGAGATTTAGAGGGGGAATGTTCAGAATGTAGATACGTAGCAGGAAACAGCTGCTAATCACTCTTGGCGTATACATCGGAGAGAAAGCCACCCACTGGCTGCTGTCACCTAAAAGCTGGCATTGGAAGACTGGCAAACTATCATCACCAGCAGCTCCTTACGCAATGCACTACTCTGTAGGCTTGGCCAGGCAACCCGTTTCTCATAGTCAACGATGACAGGATATCTCAAGAGCCCTCACACTGCACCTAGCCGTGATTCTTGAAAGACGGTCATGTCAACAGCCTGTTTCTTGAACACAACATTGACATGGACGTTGAGCCCTGGGTTATCCTACGTTTCAACATGTCAGGATGCAAGTTTCAACCCCGGTGACGTTTCGCCTCGGCGTTTTCTAAGTGTTCTCATGGCAATCTTTGCGCTGCACTCTTCCGTTCACCGCTGTCGACAATGGATGGCTTCCGCCCACACTCATAGCCCATGGCCTTCTGAGTACTCCAGAAATGAGGTCCTTAACTCTCAGCCGCATTTTCAGGACGAAGCCCGGCAAAGCCGAGTGAGCATCACCTCAACTTTGACACTCGTGTTGAACCCTCTAGGCTTAAGGGGACGCCTCCATCATTACCAAAGGCTGTCATTATGGGCAACTGTACAACCTTCGCATTCCGAACATGGAATAATCAGAGAAAGATCCAGTCATGCACACTAACACATCTTCACAGTAAAGGAACGCCGGAGTATTTTTGAACTTTCTATTAGGAGATACTTCATACCTCCTCAAAACCACCATCTGCCTGTTTGCCTGAAGAAACGAGTACCGTTCTGTGTGGGGTATTGGTGCCATCGCAAGCGAGCGAAGCCAGGCAGCTCGTGCGACTCAAACATACAACCGTAAAACGCCTTCCTGGAGAACCATACTGGGTGGCAAATGACGCATCCCACCTAGCCTTCCTGGCAGATCAAGAGAACAGGAGCCACCCAAGTAAGGGATGAGCCGCCAATCTCTCTGCCTACGAAGGCAGTAGAGAAATCTATCCATACATGCAGGCCCCGAAGGATTTGACGACAGGTCCCAGAAAGAGCTGCCGTCATAGCAAAGCATGTCGTGGAGATTCCTCTGGCGTAAAAAAATGCAGTCGATTATGCCGCCTCATTCCAAATAACTTTTCCCAATCCGTGTTGAGCAATGACCTCATGAGCGTTGTCGTTGAATGCTCACTGGTCGTAGAAAGGATGCCCGATAACAAGGGGTATGATGACATAAGGAAATCATGCTCATGACGTTGCGTGAATGTGGAGGAGATGGCTTAGGCCTTAGTCTCCTCGGTCTTCTTCTCGCCCTCCTCGCCACCCTGGGCCTTGATGTACTCCTCGTAGACGCCGAGGGCCTCGTCGACCTTGGCCTTGAGAGCAGACTCCTCCTCGATGCTGCGGAATGTTAGTGAGAGATCAGTGTAGGTAGGGGTTGTTTCAACTTACAGGTTAACAAGCTCAGCGTTGTCCATCTCGAGAAGCATACCGGTGATCTTTCCGGCAAGCTCAGGCTGGATAGCCTGGATCTTGGGGAAGATGACCTCACCGAGGATCTGCTTCTGCTGGCCAGGGTTGCCGCCAGCGGCAGCAAGCTGCTGCTGGATGAGGCTGCCGCTGTTGAGCTCCTGGGCAGGGGCTCCACGGCCACCCTGGGGGAAGGGAGCGTTGCGAGGAGCGTTGGGGTTGGCACCACGGCCGGCGCCGGGCTGGTTACCACCCTGGCGAGCGTTGGGAGGGAAGCCGGGCATGCCGGGGCCGCCGGGGATGGGCATTCCCTGGGGGACGGGACCACGGCCACCCTGGGGACCGCCGCGACCACCGCCCATGGTAGCCTGCTGCACCTGCTGGATGGCAGCCATGAATTGCGGGTTACCAGGCTGGGGGTAGGCACCTCCGGGAGGGAAGGAGCCGGGCATGCCGTAGACAGGGGGCATCTGCTGGGGAACACCGCGTCCGCCCTGCTGGGGGTATCCTCCGGGGAACTGGCCCGGGCGGCCACCCTGAACGGGAGGCATGGCCATGCCGCCCTGAGGGAAGGGCATGCCGCGACCACCCTGGGGGAAGACGGGCTGCTGGCCCGCGGCGTAGAAGACGGGGGGCTGCATGTACTGCTGGGGCATACCAGCAGCGGCGGCGGCTTGCTGCATGCGGAGTTGGTTGCGAGCCTGGATGCTAGCCTCAAGCTGGCTCTTGCGAACATCCTTGCGCTGAGCAAGAGCGACGTACAAAGGCTTGCCGTTGACCATGCGCTGGTTCATCTCGGCAACGGCCTTGGTTGCGTCGTCGGGGTTGCTGAAGCAGACGAAGCCGAAGCCCTTGGACTTACCATGGGGCTTCTTGTCCGACTTCTTCTCGCTCTTCTTCTCGCCGTCCTCCTTCTCCTCGGTCTTCTCGGCCTCTTCCTTCTCCTCGGCCTTGACCTCCTCCTTCTTGTTCTCCTTGTCCGTCTCCTCGGAGGAACCCTCCTCCTCGTTGCCAGAGTCGGTGGCATTGTCGCGCATCACCTTGGCAGAAGTAATGGGGCCAAAATCGGCGAACAGCTGGCGAAGCTTCTCGTCGTCAACCTCGTCGTCGAGGTTCTTGATGTACAGGTTGACACCCTGGTACTTGTTGGCCTTCTCCATGCGAGCAGCCTCGTAAGACTTGCGGAGCTCCTCCTCACGCTCGTGCTTCTTCTGCGCTCTGCCGACGTACAGATCCTGTCCCTTGAAGTCCTTACCGTTAAGGTCGTCGACAGCCTTGGAAGCAGCCTCATGAGTAGTGAAGTTAACAAAGCCAAAGCCGCGGCTCTTGCCTTCCTGGTCGCGGGCAAGCGAGGAAGAGGTGACGTCGCCAAAGGCGGCGAAAAGGTCGCGGAACTCATCGTCGGTGACCTCGGTGGCAATGTTCTTGACGTAGATGTTGGTGAAGTTGGCCTTCATCTCCTCGAACTTGCTCTGGCGGTCCTTCTTGGGGATGTGGTGGCCGACGTAAACCTTCTTCTCGTTCAGAAGCATGCCGTTAACGTGCTTGATAGCCTGAGAAGCAGCCTCGTCGGTCTCGTAGTGAACGAAACCGTAGCCCTTGGAGTTGCCGTTCTCATCCTGGGCGACCTTGCAGCTCAAGATGTTACCGAAAGCGGCAAAGGTGTCGTGGAGAGCCTTGTTGTCGATGGCAACATCGAGGTTCTTGATGAAGACGTTGCCCTGGCCAGTCTTGCGCAGAGCAGGGTCACGCTGGGACCACATGATGCGGCAGGGGCGGCCCTTGATGAGGGTGTAGTTGAGCTCCTCGAGAGCCTTCTCGCCATCGGAGGTAGTGTTGTAGTTCACGTAGGCGTAGCCGAGAGAGCGGCGGGTAACCGCATCACGGCAGACACGAATGGAAGCGACAGAACCAATCTGGGAGAACAGCTCGAAAAGCATGGCCTCGGTAACAGAGGGGTCGAGCTCGCCGACGTAGAGGGAGGCGGAGGCCTGGGGGTGAGGCGCAGCGGAGCTGGGGGTAGGGCCTGCGGTGTCGGCATTGTCGCCCTGAGCGGCAGACTCAACATTGGTGTTGATGGCGGGGGCAGCCTTGGAGTCAGAGCCGTTGAGGGAAGCGTTGCCCAGGTCGTTGGCGAGCTGGTCGACAGCGCCGTTGTTGGTAGCGGTGGCCATTGTATCGGTAGTAGAATTGACTAGGGGAAAAGATACTGCAACACCAAGTGGTCGTTAGAGGCAGGTTGAGATGAAGGAGGAATGAGCCACGACTTGGAAGGCGGGGTAAGAATTTGCGAACCGCACACGTTGGTGGAAGTCGACGGCGAGGTAGAAGAGGGGATATGAGGGGAGAAGGCACATACCAAGTCAAGAAATCTGACGATCGGTTGTTGGACGAGACCGAGACGATGTGGTCGGAGGGGATAAGAGTAAGAAGAGGAGAAGGCGAGCCTTGTATCGTCGAATGAGGTTATGGCGATGTGTGACGTTTGACCGACACACACGAGGGGCACTTGTTGCGAGATTGACAGGCAGGTGCAGAGGTAAAAGCAAGAAAAAGAGGCTCGGTGAACGATTCCTCTAGAATTTTCTTGCGATTGAGGAGGGGAATTCCGTTATGGAAGTTGGGAGTTTTTGATGGGGGATTTTCAAGTTTTTTTTTGAAGTTTTTTCTGATGGAAAAAGTGAGCGAGACAGAGAACAAGTACGAAGACGTACTCCTTGCCAGACCCTCTTTAGATGTGAAGGGGGTTGTTGATAGGGTTTGGTGTGGTTGGTAACGGAGAAAAGAAGAAGAGAGAGGAGAGATTTTTCAATGAATGTGGCTTTCGCGGGATGATTTTTTTTTTTTACTGGATCTGCCTACCTGCAGTGGAGGGTGGTGCCTTCCCACCACTCGATTTTGGCGCTCCTGCTCCTCATGCTGTGTGTCCCTCCTCGCCTTCCAGATTTTGTCGAGGGGAGGGGCAGCCCGCGCCAGGAGCAGGGCATGTGCCAGCAAAGTGGGGTACAAGCGGTTCAAGTCCTGGTCATTCGGTCACTATCGCAAATAGTAGTAGCATCTCACTGATAACAGATAGGGACATCAGGCCAGCATCGACACAAGTACGAGCGTTGAGGTAGCTGGTCTAGTGGAGAAACGTCAGAAATTTATGCGACCATTTCCGATTCAACGGCGAACCCTGTGACGAAAATACAAACAAAAAGAAGAAGATTGCCGATCTGGAGGTGTCTGGAGTACCTTACCTTTGTGGTAGAAACAAACAGGTTCAGGCATAATAAGGAGGAGTAATGCGACACGCTACCTTGACTGACAGCCAGTCACGGCAGACAGAATGGATGAGAATGTCACCCTTGGCTGGCTCTCTCTCTTTCTGCGGTGTGCGACAAAACAACGTCAGGGACATTGCTCATTTCCAAAAAAGCAAGGGCGATTTCGCACCAAGAGCCGTGGCTGGAAACGTGGTACCTAAATGCGCTTGTCTGTGCCACAAATGCCCACGAAGAAAGCCGGCACTTCCATCAAATCGTTAGCTGCCGCCTTAGACAAAAACTGAAGCACCTTAATACATAATGTTGAAGCCCAAGACACGCGAGACGACTTGAAGCACTCAGCCCCTCGCTCTCAGGCTGGAATGAATTTGCCAACATGCGCGCGGCGGGTTTCCTCTGCATATCTATACCAGTATAGCCCCAGAGTCTGTTAACCGCGGCTCATCTCCTCCCTGCTAATGCTGAGGGGGTCTATCAAGAGAACAGACGATTATCAGAGCCCGGATGAATGCTCGTGCAACGAGTTTGTAGTTTTGTATAGAGGTATGCATGCGTGTAGAGTCCGTTGGAATCATCTTCATTTGACAAGAGTCTACCACCATACCTCTCCCGCAGCTTTCCCTGAGAAATGAACATCTTGGGTGCTTTTCACACGACTCTTCAGCCTTTCTGCATCAGAGTACCTTCCTCATACGGGTTCACCTGGGCTGGCATCCTCACCGACATTTGCGCGAGTAAAGAGATCGCAATCCGAGTCAGCCGTGTCTTGAAAGCATAACACGGTCATGATAGACTTCCAGCTTCTGCGACAGCCGTATGTTGATGCTACTGAGTTTTAACAACTGTCTTGCCTTTTGTTGCGACCTCTCATCGTCGGGCCCATCCATCTTTAAAGATGTCATCAGATATGTCCACCATGATTATGGTCAACTAGCAGCAATTAGGTCAACGTCGGTTTGTGTGTTCCTCCCCAGATGGCAGGGTGCAAGGGGGCGGCGCTTGGACTCAACCGCCCCCATTCTCTTATCCA
The DNA here is from genome assembly GCF_011075155.1 of Colletotrichum scovillei. Taxonomy (NCBI): domain Eukaryota; kingdom Fungi; phylum Ascomycota; class Sordariomycetes; order Glomerellales; family Glomerellaceae; genus Colletotrichum; species Colletotrichum scovillei. The sequence goes on from NW_023336263.1 coordinate 2,302,602, forward strand.
ACGTAGGGTACGTACCTGACCTTGCTGTCCCCAGGTCCCAGGACCCACCAGGCCACAAAGCTCGTGCCTGCTCGCGTCACATCGGAACCTTCCACAACCTGACGCTGGGACCAGCTCCAGCTTACCTCACCAAACCAGGCACCTCGAGAGACTACCTTAAGGTAGACCCCACCAGAGCCGATGCCCAAGCCCGTGAATTACCCTCCAGTGACAGTTCGATTACATACACCCCGTCCGAACGTGCTGAAGCTTCTGGAAGTCAACCGCGCTCGCGACTTCCTCACCCTCCACCATCGCAGCTACTTGCACTTTGGTGGTTCTGTGAATCTCTTCTTGACATGGTACAACCTTACCATTTTCACTTCTTTCACTAGGCATCGTTTCTCCAAGGAAACATGTTTCCCACCTTCACGGGCAACTCCCGACGCCCCCGGAATGTGAACCTCAGTGGCCAGAACCTCAATCCCTTTGCCGCAACATCATGGACGCCTGCCGCAGGCTCAGGAGCCTCTAAGACCGTTTCCAACGCCCAAGCCGAACGCGCACAGAGACAGCAGGACCGAGACAGGCTGAAAGCCTCTGAAAAGATTCAGAAAACATGGAGGGGCCACAGGGTTAGGAGGCGGCTTCGAGACTCTCGCCGGGACGCCTTTGATACTCTGTACTCGAGTACCTCGGTCCTTGGTACACAACAGAGACTAGCAACGGCGTTGCCACTGCTGTTGACAACCTTCCAGACCCGACCCGACGATGTTGAACGCCTGGTGCTCTTTGCGAGAGAACTAAATACGACCAACCTCGAGTGCCTTGCCCCTAGCCACCTTCCTGCACCCAGACTGGCACGTCTTGTTCGGATACTTGTGGATGCTCTAGGCGAACAAACAAAGAAATCGTTGGTATCCCTCTCTGAACAACGCTCAATGTCAACTAACGCTGCCTCTAGCAGTCAAAACAACGAGATCCGACTCTTTCTCAGCCTCCTAACGCACATCATAAGTGTTGCCCCCGATGCGCTTTCTAAATCGTTTAGACAGTACTATACAGCCCTGGCAGAGATATGTGGGGTACCGGAGATGGATACGGCAGCTTTGGAGTCGACTTCGAAAGCTCTCCTCGTGCCGCTCCAAGCTGCATCCGCTGATGAGTATCTGGTGGCTGCTTACGAAGCATTCACGCTATTCTTCTTGACTCGTCATGACCTGCACCTTGTCGAAGAGCACTCGAAAGTCATTTCTGAAAATCTCGAATCCGATCGACTCGCCTCAGCCATCAAAAGAATATATAGTGACGGACGGATACGCGGTGTTGAAAGGGAAGCCCAACTTTGGCTTCTTGCACATTTCATTGGCTTATACCAAAGGGCTGGGCCGAAGAGCCAGGGGCTTAAGCACCTAGACGCATTGCATATTCAACTTTCGAGCTTGTCCACAGAAATCAGCTTGCGACTATCTGTTCGAGTAGCTGATCCGGCCTCGATGAATGTGGATTCTAACAACCCGGATGAGTCGTTGATACGCCCACTGCCTGTATACATCACCAGTCAACTCACATCTCTGGTCAACCGAGATGGAATTTCGGCGCTTTTGGCCGAGCTCACTACGTGAGTGAATCCTTTTCCTACCCTCGAAAAGTCGCTTACATTATCCAGTAATTTTGGCTCTCAATCCTCAAGTCATGAGTTCCAAAGCGCAAGCTTGTTGTCCGGGTACATTCTCACTCTTCTCCGTTGTTTTCCAAGTCAGGGCGATGATATCCGTATGCGCCTCTTCCTAGGAGATGTTAGCACGGGCTTGGGAAGTTTGCCGACAATCCAGTTTCTTTGGCAGGCTATGAGCCAGACCACCATTTACAAGCAGATTTTGCAAAACTCGGCATCGGTACAAGTCCTGCTGCGCGATTACTTGTCAAAATCTTCAAAGTCAAGTGACTCGCATGAGCAAGAATGGAGACTTGTCCTTCTTTTCCTCGAGCTCTACATCTTTATTCTTCGCTTGAGCGACGACGAAGACTTCTTCAGTGGTATCTTCCCTGACATAATCAAATTCGAGGGGCCAACGTCTCGTCTACGAGCATGCGGACTTTCTCTTAGCGAAGTAAAGAACTTGACCATTGTGCTCAAGCACCTAGCTTTCACGCTACACTACAATGCTGCGGATATTTTACAAGGCATTCAACATTCCGAGCCGATCTCGATGACGCAACTCGAGTCGTATTTTGGAAGCGGCAGTAGTACCGCTAAGACCTCGAAGGAGGCCCGAAGCCAAGACCCAAGAGCCAACGCGGCTGATACTAGACTTGACCTCGGTAGCCTGCGTAGTATTGTAACTACGGCATTACGACTTTTGTACGAACGAGATTCTCGACGGCCATTTTTACCCCGAGACCACTGGCTCATGACATCGAAATTTGATATGGAGGGGTTTGTCAGTGCTGTTGTCGCTGAACAAGAACGACAGAACGAAGTCTCCGACTCTAGTGACGACGAAGACGGTGAGGTTGACGAAGACACCAATATGGGTGGGCTGCACAGCGGTATTATTCACACCGTAGCCGGACAGCGAGTATCACGGCATGCACAAATTGAGAAGCTTCGGGCTCAACAACGCAAAGCACAGAGGGATCGTCTACTCGCCGTGATCGGGCCAAAATTGGAGATTCTGAGACACATGCCATTTGTCATTCCATTCGATACCCGTGTCCAGATTTTCCGCCAATTCGTCTATCTTGACAAACACAAGCGGAGGGAGGGCATGGATGCTGATCAGTGGAGAATGACGATGCTGCACAATCCTCTGCGTTCCCCTGGGCGCAGTCCAGCTGGGCGACATCATGGCAAAATCAGAAGAGGCCAGGTGTTTAAGGATGCCTTTGAGCAATTCTATGAGCTTGGCGAAGGCCTCAAAGAACCTATACAGATCCAGTTTGTCGATCAATTCGATACGGTCGAAGCTGGCATCGATGGTGGCGGAGTTACCAAGGAATTCCTCACCAGCGTCACGACAGAAGCGTTCGGGCCAAGGGATGGCATTTCGCTTTTCACGGCCAACAGCAAGGGGCTCTTGTACCCCAACCCGACTGCAATGGACGAGCTCAGGCAGGTGTTGAAACGAGCTGGAGTTCCAGAACGCTCAGCTGAATGGCAAGACCAAGTCCAGAGTCTACTCCGCCAGTTCGAGTTCCTCGGCCGGATTGTAGGCAAGTGCATGTACGAAGGGATTCTGGTCGACATTGCGTTTGCTGGCTTCTTCCTCCTGAAATGGATCTCGGGCCAGACCGGAGAGAACAGCTACAGGGGCAATGTGAACGACCTCAGGGATTTGGATGAGGAGCTGTACCAGGGCATGTTGCGCCTCAAGAACCACCACGGGAATGTTGCGGATTGGGCATTGGACTTCACGCTTAATGATCAGGTGTCTTTGCCAGGGGAACCTGTTCGCACTGTCACGCGGAATCTGATTCCAAATGGTGAGAATGTTACCGTTACCAACGATAACCGCCTCCTCTACATTTCCTACGTTGCCCGTCATCGCCTCGTTGCTCAACCTGCACAGCAAACGGCCGCGTTCCTTCGAGGTCTTCGCTCGATCATTGCCCCTGCGTGGCTTTCAATGTTCAATCAAAACGAGTTACAGCGTCTTGTGGGAGGCGACAGCTCCGAAATCGACATTGAAGATCTGCGTCAGAACACGGTCTACTCGGGCTTGTACGAGATTGGAGACGACGGACTGGAGCACCCCACGGTCCAGCTGTTCTGGAAAGTCATGACAAACTTCTCCGACCGGGAGCGGCGAGACGTGCTCAAGTACGTGACGAGTACGCCACGAGCACCTTTGCTAGGCTTCTCGCAGCTCAGCCCGCGGTTCAGTATCAGGGATGGAGGAGAGGATCAGGAGAGACTGCCCAGTACCAGCACCTGTGTCAACTTACTGAAGTTGCCCCGCTACAAGAACCAGGAGACTCTCAGACAGAAGCTGCTCTATGCGGTTTCCTCGGGAGCTGGCTTCGATCTCAGCTGAGCGAGCGGTAACCTAGAAGAGTGTGCTGGACGGGCATTCATGACGTTATGACGTGAAGATAGAGCAGATCACTAGTGTTCAAAAATGCAAATGTATTATTTCACTGCACCGCAAAAAGATCCGTAGGTTTGTGGCCAACGATGCGAAGACGCTATCACGTGGCATGGAGTCTTGGTCTGTAGATGGCAGTGGATGTGATACCGACCCCTGAATGTGCACTTTCTTTGCACATCTACTTTACTAGCTAGAATATGTTCGTGTATCTGCTTGCTCTGTAGGGGCAACATTGCCAGCGGTCATTCCGCCAAACGATATGTATAGGACATCATGAGTACTATGTGACATATGTAGCAACATTTCGACTGCTCTACTGATAACTTCTCTCAAGAAGATGCGGCTTTCTCTCTCTCAGATCCAGCATCATCTGTCCAAAGAGACCATTCGCCCATGCGAACCTACAGATACCTCGTTAGCAAAATCCCAATCCAATATCAGGGTTGGGTGAGGAGGCGTAAGCGCAGCATTTTTGCCACGACTTTTTTGCAGCAAAAAGAAAAGAAGAAAAACCCCCAACAAATGACGTACCATGATCTAGTCCACTTAGAAGCGTCGTGACTATTCACAGACTCGTGGATGAGGCCTAGACGATCGGTGGAGGCGACGAGCTGGCGCAGACCGCCGGCGATCTCGTCGTCGTCGTCCGAGGTCATGAGCTGGGCGATGAGGGCCATGGGCCAGGCGTTTCCCGGGCCGATGTGGGGGCCGCCGGTGGCGTTGAGGACGGGGCCGCGCATCTGGTAGGGATTCGAGGTGGAGAGGACGAAGCGGCGGGTGTTTTGGTAGATTGAGTCCGAGGCGGAGAGGTAGCCGTAGTGAGGGGCCGAGAGGAGGGAGGGGATGTTGGCGTCGTCCTGAGATTGTGTTAGATGACGAAGGGGAAAGATAGATGGAAAGTTGTGCAAGTGTGGTTGGGAAGAAAGAAGAGGGACGAACCATGATGTTGTGGCTACCGAAGCCGTCTACTTCGTACGAGTAAATCTCGCCAAATTTCGGGTGCGTCGTCTTCCCGTGCGCCTCGATGCCCTCGCGGACGACTTTAGCCGACTCCCTCATGCGCTCGGCGAGGCTGGCGTCGATGCCGTCCATGATCTCGGCGCACGAGTTGAGGTACCGCGCGAACATCATGTTGGCCGGGACGAAGAGCTGGTAGATGCAGCTGTCGTCGCTGGGGCGGAAGAAGCTGCGGACCATTCCCGTGCCGGCCTGGGTCGGGGCGCCGTTGCCGCTGTTGGAGAGGGTCTCGGAGGCGGAGACGGCGCGGCGCTCAAAGAGTGCCGGGGAGGGGTTGAGGGTGCCGTCTGCGGCGTAGGTTCCCGTGCGGAGGGCGTCTGTGGTGTTGAGGAGGACGGCGACGGCTTTGGACCAGTTGAAGCGGGCGAAGAAGTCCTTGTCTGCCGTGGCGGCGTGGTAGTCGTGGGAGAGCTGGAGGAAGGCGGCGAGGGAGTCTAGCTCGTATCTTGATATGCCGTGTTAGTTGGAGGGGGCTTCGAGGGTCTGAGGGACGGGACGGGACTGAGGGGGTTAATCTACGTACTTGCACTCGAAGAAGGAGTAGGTCGGGTACTGGGGGTAGATGTGATCTGACGCGCCGCCGGCCTCGTTGTCTGTGGGGGCTATTTCGGATTCCGCTGGTGGTTGGAAAGCATTGCAGTGAGGCGCGAAGCGGACGTAGCGAGCTTGGAGGTTAATTGCGCCGCGGTATAGAGCAGCGAGGGAACCGGCCGAGGAGTTGCGTGTAAGTAGAGAGCGGTAGCTCTGCAACTGGTTACTGCTGTCCCGGAGCCACTCGGCGTTGATGTCGCCGGTGATGATGAAGCTGAGCTCCTCGTCTGCATTGTCTTCGGCAGCACCGGTCCAAGCGACGGTAGTGTCAAGAGTATTCGGGAACGTGTTCTCAAAAAGACGATAGAGGTCCGGATCTTTGACGAGAGCCTTCATCTCGGTGATGGTCTTCTCGACCTCGGGATAACTGGCCGTGCGGCATTCTGGCGGCGGACGCTGGTAGGCTAGCTTATGGACGCCTTCTGAGAAGGGTTCGTGAAGCGTTGCCGCGTAGTCGGTGAAGTGAGGACAGTTGGGTCTGAGATTAGCTGCCGCCAGGCCGGCGAAGGCGAGGCCGTATAAGAGGGCCATGATGACTATGGAAAGGTGTTTTTCCAACGATGTTGCGGTCACGACCGCCGGACGTCGCGATGCCTGGCCCTCGACGGGCAGGGCATCATTATAAGAAGAGCCGAAGAGGGGTTGGTCAAGTGCCTGTCCAGGTCCTCATGTTCCTCTGATCCAAGGATGAACTACAGTTCGCGTGACCTTGGATGATGAGCGGGGGAGGTGATCAAGATGCGGGGGAGGAAACGTTGTATATGGAGACTAATAAGAGAACGTTGTCGTATTGCAGGAGGAAATGATGTCGTTTTGCTGATTAGTGTGCCCACCGCAAGTCTGCCAGTACGTCAAAGTGGGGGACGTGAACGGGAAAAAGACCAGGACGAAGAAGATATTCCGGGTGAGGTGGGGAGGTTGAAGAAAACCAACGCGCAAGTCTGTGGAAGAGAGTCCACGGGCTCCCACGACGTTTTAGCATCGGGCAGCCCAGACTGTCGACGAAGCTCAGGCCACGAGTTGCGTTTTGAATGCGCCAGCGAGCTTCAACAAGGCAGTGGGAATAGATGGGCATGGTCGGTATGAGCTGGCTCTCAAACCCTGATGGGACCCTGACGCTTCTTGACAGACAAGGGTCGTCCCCGACTCAAGCTTCCAGAATAGCCGGTGGGAGAGGTCAAGAATGAATCGAGGCAGTTGGAGCCAGGATGGCAGGATGGAGGAACAGGGTTCTCCGCCTTAATGCAGCTGTTGGATCCCCAGCTAAGAGACGGTAACGTTAGCCCAACGGCAGCCACTCGGCGCCGTGCATTGTGGTGGTGGTGGTGAGCAGGCAGGTATCCTCCGATGAAGGAAGACGATGCAGTATGCATTGTATGAGATGGATGGGTGGGGGAGAGAGGTCCACCGCGCTGTCGGACCGGATTGCTCGAACAAAAGTTGCTGCGAAGACATGTTCCAGAAGCTTTCTGTTGATGAATCTTGGGTTGCAGCGTTGAGCTACAATCACAATGTGCTCCACGATGTGATCTTGGAACTGAGCGCGGAGAAGAGTCCGCTTGGACTTTCCACTAGAAACCAGAGCCAAGTCGGGATGATCTATGCTCGGCTTCTGAGGTAGTCGCAGGATATGTGACGAGGCCAGCAAACGAGAAACTTTGCGCTATAATGGACCTGACCGTTACAGAAAATCGGACTACGTCCTGGACCACGGAGCGTCAGTGTGAGAATGAAGGCATGGCGATGAAGAGAGCAGGGAAAGGAAAAGATGATGAAAAGAAACGGTGTGTTGTGGAAGGGGCCAACTCGGAGCACGTGGCTCTTTGTCTTGGAGACGGAGTCACAGAGTGTTCTACCTACCACAGTACACTAGGGGAAGTATTTCTGGCGGCGTTTCTGTGAGAAATGGCTGGTGGACGGCTGACTCGGCGACTCGGCACAAACTGCACTAACATTTAACCTTATTTGTGACGACCGGGTTGGTAATTCAAGCAGCTCAAGGCAAGGTTACTGCAATGCGGCCTCCATCACTGATCAGCCTCTGCAGCTGTGCTACCGGTACCTCAGCCCATCAGCCCGTCAGACCTGCTTGGTTTGGCGTCGCTTCATCCTGCAGACACGACATGGTACGCTATTCGGGCCAGATCTCGACACCTACCTTACAGGACCTATTTCCCCTCAGCCCTAGCCACACTTGGACTTTGGAGCAGACATTCCGCTACCTAAATGGGTGGTGCTAAGCTTGTATCCCCAGGCAATAGGTATCGCTATCTCGGAAAAGGGCCGGCCAGCTGCAGATGATCCATCATGTCAATTGGTGGCCCAGCTACTCTACTGCGTATTGGCGTCGACAAGGTTACCGTTTTGGGCTGGTGGCTCCAGAGCGAGACACTTCAGGAGGCGGAAAGACATGGAGTAATACGGTATTCGTAGGGGAAGAAAAAAATAGAACCCTTGTTTGTCCCCATCCATCCATCCCATCGGGTGAATTGCCATGGACAAAACTAAGTAGCGGAGGGCTTCTTAAACAAGGACTGCCTGCCCACATGTCTCTCAACATGTGTCCTGTTACCCCTTCCGCGGCATGTGCCTTGAAGCTTCGAACTTAACCATTCGAAATCTCATCATTATCGTTCGTGCTTGCTGCATGAATCCGCTTTGAACCAAAGGGACGGAGCGAAGCACGAGCTGCCGAGACTTGCCTGACTTCAGACATCAGCTGAAGTTGATGTTATTGTCCATTTCGTCGGTCGTCACTTTCCGAACCAAGTTGCATCGCACACCAAGGAATGCCATCCATCCCTACCAAGCTCCAACCAGCTACTCGTACCTACGTCAGGCCAGAGACACTCGACTGTCCCCTTGGTCTACCTTTAGGAACCGTCTCCACTTAGTCTGCAGCTCTGACTTCTTCATCGTCAACTTTCAACTTCCACCACTTTTATCAACAATTACAATTCTTTCGGTGTGGTATGATCCGGGCAGTCCTCACCGACATGCACTAATTCATCGCCAGACTATTTGTTGAGATCACATCCCCATGACCGCGTAAGCAGATCAATCACTTCGGCGAGCTAGTCTTCGTCCGGCCCTGGAGGCATTCTGATGGGCAGAAGTTCTGTTCAACTATTTCAACTCTCGATTCAAGGGCATCTGGCGGCTGCTGGTCATTAATCAAACGGCGACCTTTGACACCAGTCCAAGATGGCCCTCCTCGTCCCAGCCATCGGTCTGTCCCGACCTGTTCGACTGGCGGTATTCGCTGCTGTTGTCATCTGTCTGGTCCTATGGTGGCCTCTCTCGGGAACACGAGGCTTCATCAACCTAATCAGCGCCAAGTCCGATTTCAGAGCACAGCGAGCCGTACTGAGATACGTCGATCCATTAATCGGAACCACCAACGGAGGTCAGTCGGGCTGCCTAGTATACTCTGATATACATCTGACCAAACCGTAGGCCATGTGTTTCCTGGTGCATCATTACCGTATGGTGAGTGATACGGCATCTTTGATCACGGCGCACAACTTTCTCTGACATTTCCACTAGGAATGGCCAAAGCCTGTGCAGACACGGACTCCAGAGCCGAGAATGCGGCTGGCTGGGTATCTGACAACTCCAAAATTACCGGCTTCTCTCATTTACATGACTCTGGTAAGTCATCACAACTTCTCTTCATCTGATCACAATACTGATGAATCTGAACAGGAACCGGAGGTGTAAGAATCACCCATCCTATCGGCCCAACTCTATGCTGTGTCACTCACATTCGAACAGTCACCTTCTCTAGGCAATTTCCCTCTGTTCCCTCATCCAGGATGCCCCAATGATGATTACATGGCCTGCAACTTCACAACAGAATCACGAAGCCTCTGGCGCGTAAATAACTCTGTCGTAGCCCGTCCAGGCTACTTTGCTGTCAATATTTCCAATACTGTTGGCGCCGAGATGACAGCCGGGGAGCGGACAACTCTCTTCCGCTTCAACTTCTCACCAAACGATACCTTATCTTACGAAAACGCAGCGGACCTTAACACGGTTGAAGTCGTGAGTAGCCCATTAATTCTCATTGACCTCACGGACATTGCCCAGAGCAGATCGAGCGGGGGCATTCAAGTGTACGAGTCTGGCCGCGTCGTTGGCGACGGCACCTTCAGACCCTCTTTCGGTCAGGGCAGCTACAGAGCATTTTTCTGCGCCGACTTCCAGGGCGCCCCTATTCGGAATTCCGGCGTCTTCGAGGGGGACAACCCGCGCGTGACAGACAAATATCTAGCCGAGTTCACGCGCGGTATTCACAACCCTACCGGCGCCGCTGGCGCATGGCTGCAATTTGAGCGTCCCACAAACAACCAGATCCTTGCCAGAGTCGGCCTGTCTTTTATCTCTGTCAACAAAGCTTGTGAGAATGCTGAGAGAGATATCCCTAAATTCGACTTTGACGGCACTGTGCGTGCTGCGGAATTGACTTGGGCCGACAAGCTCTCAACAGTGGATGTCAGCACAGAAGGCGTCAGTGAAGACATGAAGACCGTATTCTGGTCTGGTCTATACCGGAGCTTGCTGTCACCGCAGAACTACACTGGCGAAAACCCGTTATGGGAGTCGTCCGAACCGTACTTTGACTCGTTCTACTGCATCTGGGACTCATTCCGAGCACAGCATCCACTTCTGACGATCATAGATCCTGAAGCTCAAACGCAGATGGTACGAACACTGCTAGATATCTTCAGATTTGTTGGAAAGCTTCCAGACTGCAGAATGTCTTTCTGCAAGGGGTTTAGCCAAGGAGGATCGAACGCGGATATCGTGATCGCAGATGCATACTTAAAGAACATAACCAACGGGGTTGACTGGAAGACCGCATATGAGGCTGTGGTCTCTGATGCCGAAGGTATGTGATTGGGATTCCTACAACGAAACAGTCTTTAACATGAATTCTGCAGTGGCCCCGCAGCACTATGGCGTCGAAGGCCGTGGGAATCTGCAAAGCTGGTTTGGTCTGGGATACATCGCACAGGATCATATGGACAAAATATCGACCGGACCACACAGCAGGTCTATTTCTCGGACCGTTGAGTACGCCTACGACGATTTTTGCATCGCCGAGATGGCCCAGGGACTCGGCCACAAAGAAGATTTTGAGAAATACATGCAGCGCAGCGCAAATTGGCAGAACCTCTGGAATCCGGCCCAAGAGGATATCATCCAAGACAAGGACAAGAAAGAGATCGAGAGGACGAAGTACACGGGATTCCTGATGCCGAAGTTGATGAATGGCTCGTTTACGTACCAGAACACGCGTGTCTGTTCGCCTAATACCGAACAGCATCTCTGCTACTTCGACACTGCCCAGGCGACATACGAGGGCTCACCCTGGCTGTACTCGTTCTTCGCACCGCAGGATATGGCAACTTTGATCAAGCTGATGGGAGGTCGGGATGCGTTTGTCGACAGGCTCGAATACTACCACAGCGGCGATATTGTCTACATGGGCAACGAACAGGCGTTCCTTACGGTGTTCCAATTCCATTATGCGGGTAGACCCGGCCTCAGCTCGCGCACCACACGGAGCTACATTCCTTCGCAGTTCAATGCCACGATCAACGGCATCCCTGGCAATGATGACTGTGCAATGGGCGCTTTCAGTGCGCTTGCCATGATGGGGTTCTTCCCCGTCGCGGGGCAGGACGTGTACCTCGTCATCCCGCCATTCTTCCCCGAGGTGCGGCTTAAGAGCCGGGGTCCTAAGCCCGCTGTTATCCGAAAAATCGCAAAGGATGACAAAGAACTTGCCGAGGGTATCTACATTCAGAGCGCCACTCTAAACGGAAAACCATACACGAAGAATTGGATAAACCACGAGTTCTTCTACCAAGGCGGTGTGTTGGAGCTGACCGTCGGCACGAAGGAGAGTGATTGGGGCACCAGAGAGGAAGATGTGCCTCCCAGCTATGCAGCGACACCAAAGACAATAGCGCCAACTCGAACCAAAGGTTGAAAGGTAGCGAGCGCTTGATGGTGTATAAACAAAACAACAGCGTCAATAGAGTCATGTGAGCATGGCCTGACTGTGCCCATTAATTATATAAAATTGTATAGAGTAAATGCACCCACAAATGTCTTGTCCTCAACTTTTCAATTACTAGTGTTGAACAGTCTGTGTTCGGCCAAAATGAAGGCTACGCCGACGGCAACAGCTGCCCCTGCAGCCGAAACGACATCGGAGGGACCCAGCTCACATTTGAAATTTGCAGACGGTGATTGGACGGTTGCAGCTCGGCGCCCCAGACGTTAAACTCTTTGCAGCGTCCGACGGTTACTTGACCTGCTTGAAGTCACTCGGCTTCTCCCGGCCATTGATACGCAGGTACCTTTCAGCTGTAAAAACAGCATCCAAGGATACCGAGGGTCTACCTGATGGTTGAGCTACAGATGGCTGCGTTATGCAGGTACTGACCGAGTCCAAACACCACCGACCGGTTTCTCTCGGCTATCACTACCCACAGGAAACCACAGGGCCCGAGCTGGTGGGCGGCAAGTTACAAGCATTTTGACCACCCCTCGCATTACGTATTAGAGACGGGGGGAAGGAAACGAAGCTCGTCAAGATCCCCCAGTGTGCCGTCTACTGTAATTGAAAAAGATCTGCCGCCGTTTTTTCCCCTTGTTTCTCCAGGTTCCGCTGCTAGACTTTAAACCGCACCACTGCCCGATTGACGAACCACAAGGTGACTTGATCGAGTGAGAGAAACACCAATTGCGCCCGCGTCACTAGCTTTCCCTCGGCTTCCCTCTCTCTCTCTCTCTCTCTCTCTCAAAGCGCACGAGGGAAACGAACGGAGCGAAACCACACCCACGCCGACTTGGACGTTCCTTGCGGTAGTCCGGTTCACTAGAAAGGGACAATCCCGATTAACGACACGATCAACTACATCATACACATACGCTCGCGCACATATTTCCGTAGCCAAAATGAATACCTCGGCGTCACCTCTCGCGAGGAGTCTTCAGCGCAGCACGCGCAACCTCTCAAGGTGTCGATTCCAGGCTACACGTCCCGCTCAAGCAGGACTCGCCACCACGGCTACCACCAGCTCAACAACCCAGTCAAGAAGCACGACTGGCAGGATACCTTCTACACGGGGCTCTGCGGGCGTCACGATCTTCAGGCCCATTGGCGCACGCACTTTCACGACGAGTAGGACACGACGAAGCAACGAGGACGACGAATTCGATCCGGCAACGATCGAGCGTGAAGCAGATGAGGTCGATGTTGTCATTGTAGGCGGCGGTACGGGACCATTTCACCCCCCAGCGCCCTTGTGCTATATACTTTGTGTCTAGATTCCAATTGAGCTGACAATGCCTTCAACGCTCCAGGCCCCGCCGGGCTCAGCGCCGCGATCCGACTCAAGCAGCTCGCCAACGAAGCCGGCAACGAAAACTTCCGCGTTCTCCTCCTCGAAAAGGCCGGCGAGATGGGTGCCCACATCCTCTCGGGCGCCGTCATCCAGCCCACGGCCATTGACGAGCTCATCCCGGACTGGCTGTCCGAGGACAACCCGGACCGCTTCGAGTACGCCACGCCCGCTGGCGGTGACCGCATGCGCTTCCTCACGAAGTCGGCCGCGATCCCCCTCCCGACCCCACCGCAGATGCACAACGACGGGAACTATATTGTCTCGCTCAACCAGTTTACAAAGTGGCTGGGCGACCGCGCCGAGGAGCTCGGCGTCGAGGTGTACCCTGGTTTCGCCGCCTCCGAGGTGCTCTACAACGAGGTCGACGGCAGCGTAAAGGGCGTCGCGACAAACGATCTCGGCATCGGCCGCGACGGGAAGCCAAAGGACGCGTTTGAGCGCGGCATGGAGTTCCACGCGCGCTGCACTCTCTTCGCCGAGGGGTGCCACGGCAGCCTGAGCAAGCAGGTCATTAAGAAGTTTGACCTGCGCCGCGACAGCCAGCACCAGACGTACGCGCTGGGAATCAAGGAGGTGTGGGAGGTGCAGCCGGAGAAGTTCCAAAAGGGGTCCATCACGCACTCCATGGGCTACCCGCTGTCCAAGGACCTGTACGGCGGCGGCTGGATGTACCACTTTGGTGACAACCTGGTGAGCATCGGCCTCGTCGTCGCGCTCGACTACGAGAACCCCTGGGTCTCGCCCTACGGCGAGTTCCAGAAGATGAAGCACCACCCCATGTACAAGGAGGTCCTCGAGGGCGGCAAGTGCCTCACGTACGGCGCGCGCGCGCTGATTGAGGGCGGGTTCCAGTCGATCCCCAAGTGCGCGTTCCCCGGTGGCGCGCTGATTGGCGACTCGGCTGGATTCGTGAACCTGCCCAAGATCAAGGGCACGCACAACGCCATGAAGTCGGGCATGCTCGCCGCCGAGGCCGCCTTCAGCGCACTCTCCTCGTCGTCCGGCAGCAGCGCGGTAGCGGAGGAGGGAGAGGGAGAGGATGCCGAGGAGAGGCCGCGCGACACCGTCTTCCTGTACGACTACGAAGACAAGCTCCGCGAATCCTCCATCTGGAAAGAACTCAAAGAAGTCCGCAACTTCCGCCCCTCGTTCCACACCCCGCTCGGTCTGTACGGCGGCATCGCCTACTCGGGTCTCGAGGCGTACGTCCTGAAAGGCCGCGTCCCCTGGACGCTGAAGCACAAGACGCCGGACCACGCGGCGACGGGCAGCGCGGACAAGTTCCCCAAGATCGAGTACGCCAAGCCGGACGGCAAGATCTCGTTTGACATCCTCACGAGCGTCAGCCGCACGGGCACGAACCACGAGGAGGACCAGCCGGTGCACCTGCAGGTCAAGGACTGGGAGAAGCACACGCGGGAGACGTGGCCCAAGTTCAAGGGCGTCGAGAACCGGTTCTGTCCGGCGGGCGTGTATGAGTATGTTGAGGACGAGACCAAGGAGCTTGGGGTCCGGTTCCAGATCAACGCGCAAAAGTACGTTTTCTTCCCCCTTTATTGCCCTGCTACCACGAAAGGATGTTTTACTGACTATTCTGTCTTCAGCTGCATCCACTGCAAGACGTGCGACATCAAGGCGCCGAACCAGGATATCAACTGGCAGGTCCCGCAGGGCGGCGAGGGTCCCAAGTACTACATGTCATGAGACGCCTTTTTATATGTCCATCAGCATCATGGCTGGGGAGTATTTACTACCGGATAGAAAAAGCATTTTCTTTCTCTCATCCGATCTAGACAAAAGCCGTCACATCTTTTCCCCCATCTGATCAAGCCCAGAAGTATAGGAGGGTACATCCATATGATAGTACTCAGGATGGAGTAGGTAGGAGGAATGCAAGGGGTGGCTGAGAGTATGGGCTTTGAACATATAGAGGCCTTTCTCCAAATACAATACCGGTGTCAATGGGAGTTTGTGTTACCGCACTTGGGGAGGAGGTTGCATCCATAGTCGGAATATCCGGTCAAGAATGAGTAAAAGGCAGAATATCATGACAAAGAAATTATCGAAGTTTACCATGTGATTGCGCAAAGACCGTTTAACAATCCAAACCACCACCACCGGCAGTGGCAGTGGCAGTGGCAGTGGCAGCAGCAATGACGGACTACATACGCAACACGGATATCCTCATCGGTTCGCATCGGCAAAGAAGGATACAGCGATACCCCTTACTCGCCAAGTCCAGTTTGTACATATGAATGACGACACGCGCGATTGTGTCCCGTCTAGGCTGGGCTGGCAAGCTGGCCCCGACTCGGAGCGTGTATGTGTGCCAGAGTGTGGCATATCAGACGAATGCCCAACACGTCCCTTGCCTGCATTGACGTCGAAGTTCTGGAAAGACAAGGGCCGCGAAAAAAAAGGGCAAGGGGTCCCTACAGTCGCGACGTCGTTTGCGTTCAAACTCGTGATTGACGATGGAGGGTATGGAAGGATAAAGATAACATGTACTTCCCTCACGTGAGAAGCGGAAAGGTGGAGGGAGGGAGGGAGGGAGGGGCCTTTGCTGAATCAAGTCGACACATACATCGCGAGAAAGAGATAGAGAGTCCCTGCAGGAAAAATAACATTTTCTTCCAGGTCGTGCTCAAGTTGCGACTGTGCGGAGTGGCACCCGATCGGAGGTAGACCCCGACTCGGGCGGAATGCGGGAATGGGGAGGGGGTGGGAAGGGAACGACATCGGAGACAACCCAAGGGTGCGATGCGAACTTGCGAGACACTTGTGGTTCATGAACTCCATGCGTTTGGCGAGGCTGGAACGCGTGAAGAGGGGAAGGAGGTCCACGATTTTTTTTTCTACGGGACACATTGCAAATATGTAAAGAATGCGGGCTCAGTGCCCGTCTCAGTGGCTGGAGTGCAGCCTTTCAAGTTGGACAAGCGTTCTTTTGAATCTTTATTTTGAATCTCGGTCTGATGGCGTGCTTTGCGTGCCAGTTGATTGAGTCGTGTAGCTAGCTCTTTGGGTTTTGTTTGGTTTCCCACGTTTAGTTGGGAACTCTAGGTCAGTTGCTGGGCTCTGCACGCTGCCCAAAGCGAGGAGAATTGGCAGTGCGATGGGCAGCCAAACCTTGGGCGTCGCGATGGAGGCAGAAATAGGATAGATACGGTAACAGTCTCAGGGAGTGGTGGTGGTGCCAAGTTCGAGGGTGAGGGTGAGCCACCTCCATGTTCCAACGAGGCTGTCGGACTTACAAAGTACGAGTTTGATGTTTGAAGTTACATGAGTCGCAGCGCAGATGGAGCTTTGGCAGGGCCCGCAAGGCCGAGATGCGGCCTTAAAACCGTATACATAGAAAAGCAAGCACCTGGCAAGCAGCGCCAGCAAGCAGCAGCTGTAAGCACGAGGTTGGGGGTGTGAAAGAAAAAAGAAAAAAAAAGGAAAAACCTTGGCCTGAGGTTTGGGGCAATGGGGCTCACACATGCATGAGTCGCGAGGGCAAAGCCGAAGACCTGGACAAAGTACCTCGACTTGGGGATGGGTCCAGAGGTACTTGTGCGTGCACGGACCATTGCCCCCAGTCTCGCGATAGACCTGGTACCCGATACCTCGTTGTAAGATTGCAATAAAATTTGCATCTGTGATATTGCTGCAAGCGCCCTTTCTCTGCATCCATGCCGAAGCAACGCCCAGCCATGCTTGGGCTAGAGCGACGTCAAGCGGACACAAAAGGTCGAGTTGAAGAGGTGCTGACTGCTGATGATGAGCGAACTTACACGATGTTCAGGTCTCTTTGGGGAAACGCAGGCCGCAAAAGGAACTTCTTTGGTGGATGTTGACAGAGTTTTTCGTCGGGCGAAAGTTCGGGTTCCAGAGATATACTGCGTAGAGTCCCCAGCGATGGGCCGCGGCGTGGCAAGGCTCGCGTACCCAGTACCTTGACGCGCCAGTCTTGTTGCGGGGGCCTGGTGGGAGGAGTACGCAGTAGGAGGCGAGCGACAAACACGCCCAATTGATCAGACTGGCAGACCCAGCCCTTTTTCTCAATGCTCTTCCCCCTTCTCCCGTCTCCCTCCTTACCAATGGCTGGCCATTGGCCGATTGGAGCCGGTCTGAAGTCAATGACTCACACGTCGCAAGCCGTCTGTTTGCTGCCGCGGCCCATAAATTCCTACCAACAGACCGCGAATGCCCGAAAGCAGTGCAGGCGCCATGAAAAATAGCTGCCGTTTTCGCGTTCCTGCCTGGTGGTCATGACGGTCCCTTTTGTTCCTTGTTGTTCGGTCCCCGCGTTTGTGTCGTGTCCTCGCGTCCGGGCGACATGCCGACAACGTGGTCTGGTGACCCTTCTGACAGGTTTGACGGAGAGGCCGTTCGCTCCTGTTGCTGTTCTTGCCGCTGCCGCCGCTTTGCACTGACAGAGCTCGTGTCGGAGGTGATCGTCAGTGAGGCCATCAAAGTAGGGGGCAGGCTCAGCGTTTCAGAGCGCTAGCGTGTGGTAGGAGACTGAGAGAAGAGGGTTGGAAGAGGGAAAGAAAGCCCTTGGGTTCCTGGGACGAGAGGATTGGAAAAAATCATAAAAAGGGGGGAGGGGAGGGGGGGCAGGTCAGAAAGGGGTGAGGATGGAAGGGGGGCCCAGTCGGTGTCAATCCAGACCAGCACCCCCCAGTGGTTGGACTCTGGACTCCTGGAGTCGTGGTGGGTGTGCTGCAGCTGCCAAAGAAACTGAGTGACGCGGCGCTGAGGAGCCTGTTGGAGCCTGCCTGGCTCATGTTGCTTGGGCTTGCCTGGGACAGACCGGTATCCGTACGGAGTATTCTGACTATGGCTAGTCGCGAGACAGAAAGACAGACAGACAGCCAGACGGGCCTGGCACTGGCAGACTGGGAAGAAGGAAGAAGAAGCGAGCGGAATGGCGGAATGGGTCGGCAGGTCGTGGGTTATGGGTAGCGTTTGTGGTAGCGGCACCCGTACGAGGTAGCGCCGCCAGCGGGATTTTGCATTTGGTTGGCGTCCAGATAGTCTTGACACGGCCCACGGCCTATTACCCGGCTGGATTTTTGGAGGGTTTTGGGCTGAGCTGTCGCGGGATGCAGTGCGGTATCTGTAGTCCATACTCCGTACTGCGCGGTATGAAAAAACGAATACGCGCCATTCGTTCCGATTCCTCTGTTTGAGCGCGTGGCTGGAGCGAATGAGATCGTCGTCATGCTCCTGTCAGATGTGGTTGGTTTCGCCGTCATGTCAGTCTTGTTACTGTTGCTGCTGAATGCTGACCCGTCGCGTCGTGACGCCGTGGCGAGTAGTGTTGAAAAGAGTGTCGCATTCTGACAAGTGTGTGAAAGCCGTGTCCGTAGTAGGTAAGCGGTAGGTCAAGGTCGCAGTTTGTCCACAGGTCCGAAATGAAAGCGAGGAAGAAAACAGTGCTTGCGATCGGAGTGGATGATCACGCCGGGTTGCGTTGACGGAAAAACGAGGGAGGACCGACTGGAAAAAGTGTGGCCATCAAGGATGGGCCAGGAAGGCAAGCGAGTCGAGTCACAGCTGGCAGGGGGGCAACGATAAAAAGAAAGGAAAAAAAAAAAAAGATCAAATACGGATTGAAGGCAGGAAAGCAGGCTCCGGGGCAACAGAGCACAAGACAAAAAAAAAAAGAGGATGGCAGCTGATGATGACATAGGTAGGATCCATCAGGGAGGGCATCTCAGCCTCTGTGGTGAAGGGACGTCCAAGAGCTGGCCAGTGGCAGGTTTGGCAGCTGTGAGAAGGGCGCGCCAGAGGGAAGTGAGAGGCAAAGCAACGCAAGGAGAGGCAAAGATTCAACCAAGAAAAGACAGGCAGGCGTGGAACTGAAAGGGTAAGCACTGGCCAGAATGCATTGTCGCAAAATAAGAAGAGAGCGACTTGGTTGAAAATCAATGGATTTCACAATGCAAAGTACAGAGACCTTGGACGCGGTGCTGCGATACTTCAGGGGCTGGGGTGGTCACGGCAGGGGTACATGGGGACAGGAAGGAGATAAAATGAAGATTTTCCAAGGTGCTGATTGGGTGCATGCCCTTAGCGTGGCCGCTAAGCACAAGCAATGTCAAGCAGGACCAACCGCCACGGCGCACTGGCTGCCTGGGGCCCCTGGGTTGTGTGGCAGGGGGGTGTCGTTGGGGCGACTGCTCAGGTAGGCCATGGCCAAAATTATAAAGAGGCAGGCCTCCCTCCAACCCGCTTGTTTCGAAATTCTTGCGCGGAAGCTCCGACCGACGGCCTTGCGTAGTCATCCATTCACGTTCGGCCTTTCTAATTTTCCTTCTCCACCCCCACTCAATCCATCCCCAATCCTCCAATCACGACTCAGAGATACGATTTCGCATCGTCCTTGTCGTCATCGTCATCGCAACATCTACCAGTCCGATACCCACGATAGACACATCTGCTGTCATCAAACCTACACCTCTACTTCCTTGCGATCCTTCTGGACAACAAAGCTCGCTGTCGCGACTCTTGTTTCCACATCTCGGAAGTCGACTTTTAC
Source organism: Colletotrichum scovillei (assembly GCF_011075155.1). Taxonomy (NCBI): domain Eukaryota; kingdom Fungi; phylum Ascomycota; class Sordariomycetes; order Glomerellales; family Glomerellaceae; genus Colletotrichum; species Colletotrichum scovillei. Next base: position 2,322,230 of record NW_023336263.1, read on the forward strand.
TCTCTCTTCCTCTCCCTATCAACCAACCGACGAACCCGTCAACCCTCAGAACCCCCAGGCGGAATACCTTCTTGACTGAAAGTGTCCCCCCCGGATCTCGTACTCTGAGACGAGAAAAGAACTGGAATACGTTCCTTTCGAGACATATCTTCGTCAAACTTCCCGCGCGAACCCCTTCCGACGACATATCAGGTCGAGAACGAGTCCGCTGCACTCTGTAGACATCGCACGCACCGTCGCCGAATAGAGACACCGTGCTTTGAACCGTGACGAGGTATCCAGAGACGTCGAGTTGATTGCTGGTATCTGGGTCATTCGCGACATTATCGAAGCGACGCCTACGAAACCCACGACCTTCTCGTCGACCTACCTCACTTGATCCATTTGCATCCCGTTCCCGCCGCTGTCACAAGCTCGGCACTGATCGCAAAAAAAGTCGCATCGCAAGATACACGCGCACACCTACATACCTCCTGTCCAGCAGACACTGAAGGGGAGACATTTATTTGTTCATCTCCAACAATTGGTATGCCCTCCTTCCTTTTCTTTCCTCTCCTGGCGTGCTCTGCGTGCCTTCCTCCATCTGCCTACCCATCATCTCCGTCGTGCCTTCCCATCTACCACAAGCCGGTGGGGGCTAGCTGGCGCTTCTTATTGGCCCCCGACCTCTGAACATAAACCATACATCTTCACTTCACCAAGACTTCCCATCAACACAATATCGCTGCGCTTGACCCATTTTCACATCGTTACATCATCACTTCACAGTCCCCATTATCGGAGCAGCGCTCCATACTCTTTATCATTACTACAATAGCTCTGAGAAACGAGACTAATTCGCAAGGCTTCAGATCTGCTCTTACTCTCGGTTTCAGGTCATCATCCATCAACCGCAATCATGGAGGCGATTCAGACCCATCCCACGAGTGCGGCGCAGGCCAAGGCTTTCACCGCGCCTGGCTCCCTCTCCTTCCCCGGCGGCGCTCACGAGCTTCCTCCCCAGGCGAACGGCGATAAGGCGGCCGTCAATGGACAAATCCCTGTGCCCAACGGCCAGCAGCCTGCAAACGGTACCGGGGTGACACCCGCGACACCTGCTGCGACGCCTGCCGCGACACAAGGTGGCAGTGGCTTGACTCCTACGTTGCAGTATGTATATCATGAGTGATCTTTTTTCTGCTCAATGAGGCTTATCTCGCCTACTCAAGGAACATCGTTGCCACGGTAAACTTGGATTGCCGCTTGGACCTCAAGACGATCGCCCTGCACGCGAGAAACGCAGAGTACAACCCCAAGGTGAGACGATATCCCCTCCACTCGAGTTGCACTGTGGCTGACTGACTTCACAGCGTTTCGCTGCCGTCATCATGCGTATTCGTGAGCCCAAGACCACTGCCCTGATCTTCGCTTCCGGCAAGATGGTCGTCACCGGTGCCAAGTCCGAGGATGACTCGAAGCTTGCGTCTCGCAAGTACGCCCGTATCATCCAGAAGCTTGGCTTCAACGCCAAGTTCACGGACTTCAAGATCCAGAACATTGTCGGCTCTTGCGATATCAAGTTCCCCATTCGTTTGGAGGGTCTCGCTTCGCGCCATCACAACTTCAGTTCTTACGAGCCTGAGCTGTTCCCTGGTCTGATCTACCGCATGATTAAGCCCAAGATTGTGCTTCTTATCTTCGTCAGCGGCAAGATCGTCCTCACTGGTGCCAAGGTGCGAGAGGAGATTTACCAGGCCTTCGAGATGATCTATCCCGTGCTTCAGGGTAAGTACCTTTTTAAAACCTACAGCCTTCACCTACTAATTCTTCTTCAGATTTCCGCAAGGTCTAAACAGACACTTGATCACACGGATAGATCATTGACCCAGTCGATGTACTACCACCATACACAAAACCACCGACTTTGTACGACTAGACAACACTTTTTTCACGATACCACGAATTCTTTTTCGCACACACAACCAAAAAAATTCGAGCGTCCGTCACCCGGCAATATGGCCGTGACACAATCATCGACGCCCGTTCTGCTCACTTCATTTTTTTCCGCTGCATTGCATTGGCGTTGGTACAGGAGGTAACCCGGGCCGGAAGTTTTCGGTCAGGTGGTTGATTCAAATGAAAAGAATAAGATTTCTCATTCCGCGGCACTACATAGACTGCTCGTGGCACCGTCGACGGCAGATGCGCAGGTCGACCTTGCCGTTTTTTAATGGACTCGACTTAGATGCATTGGGGTCTCAGACCGGATGGGGGATGATTAACGGGGATGAGTTGGAGTTGAAGTTGCCTCCTGGACAGTAGGTCGGGAGGGACTGCTGGTGGAAGGGGGGAAACCGGTTTTGCAATGAACGTTGCCTAGTTTTAGGCGACATGACCGATCACTCAAGTCTTACTCTACGTTCAGTCTGCGAGTTTGATTCGAGTTGACAAGTCGGCATTATCTTTTAGTACAATGCCAACACCCGGTTTCTGTTACATCTTTATGCATGCCTCGTGATGGTGACTAGTAAATGATGTGTCCACTTGCCACTCTCAAACGTATTCATCTCACCTCGTAACAGACGCTTCACGACTACTTTCACGCATATTTTGTTCCCTGTGGCACTAGATATTCATTTATGACTATACATTTTTAACAGCTCTATCTGTACGGTTGCTACATGGTATCTACATTCGGCATGTACCTACATCAATGCAATTCCATTCGGGTGGATGGATGTGAATTCGGGGGTTTACAACTTGGCTTGCTCCTGCTTCAGCAAGAGACCAGGGATACCGCCTCGGCTCCCGTCCTCCGTCATGATGTGCTCGTACAGATCCGTCACGTCCGCCTTGCTCTTGACCTCCCTCCACCGCCACTTCTCGGTAAAGACCTCGTCGCCGCGGCCCTCGAGCACGTTTACGATTTCGCGCCCGAGCACGGGCAAGAACTTGAAGCCGTGGCCGCTGCCGCCGGTGGCGACGAAGAGGTTGCGAGCGGTGGGGTGGTGGCAGACGAGGAAGTCGCCCGTCTGGGTGTCGGTGTACCAGCACAGGCGGGTGTGGACAAAGGGGCGGTCGTGGATGGCGGGGATGGGGACGATGGTGCGGACTGCTTTGCGGAGGGCGGCGACGCCTTCGGCGGGGAATTTGAGGTTCGGGTCGGTGAGGTGGGTTGCCGGGAGGGAAACTGTCGACTTTGTCGAGGGCGGGGTCTGGGGCGAGGGGTGGGGGATGGCGGTCGGGTTGAGGTAGCCGAAGGCGTGGCGGGCGACTTTGAGTTGCAGGCCTGAGGGGGGGATCATGAAGAGGCCGGTGCTGAAGTTGAGGGTGACGGGCATCTTGCGGAGGACCTCGAGCTCGTCGGGGGTGATGTCGATGTAGCCTACGGCCTGGCCCGTGGCGATGGCCTGGCCGGAGAGGTCGACGAGGGCGCCGGTCCACGCGCCGGCTGCGACGACGACGAGGTCGGCGGAGAGGACGGAGCCGTCTTGGAGGGTTGCGCCTGTGACGGTCGACTTGTCGGGAGTGTAGTTTAGGCGGGTCGCGACGCCGGACACAAAAGTGACACGGTTAAGAGCCACGACTTTGCGCGCGAGGTAGGACATTGAGGCGCCGGCGTCGGCCCAGCCCGCGAGCGGGTTGATGTAGCCCCATGTGCCCGGGGCCTCGGGGGTGCCGAGGTAGTCCTTGATGGCTGTGGGAGTGGGCAGCTCCTTGATGATCTTGTCGCCGTCCTTGCCTGCCAGGGAGACGACGTTGTTGTAGCTTTCGCGGACGTATTCGAGAGACGTCTTCTTGGCCTTTTGCTTGGCGTCGGCGTTGGTCTTTGCTGCTGAAGCGGAGGAGGAGGAGGAAAAGTACGATGTCGAGGCCGTGGCGACGGGGTCGGCGACGAGGCAGAGGCCGGACTGGCTGTAGCGGCCCTCCGCGCCGAGGTCAGAGGGATGGGAGGTCTTGCGCCATTCTGTCTGGGCCTCAGCGGCGAGGGTCGCGTAGGCCGGGTCGGCGTAGTCTGCGCGGATGATGCGGGAGGAGTCGACGGAGGCGGCGTCCTCGCTTGGGCCGGGGATCGGAGAGCGGTCGAGGACTGTGATCTTTGTGGAGGCGTAGCGTGGGCGCTGGGCGAGCTCGTAGGCTGTGGTCAGGCCGAAGACGCCGGAGCCGATGATGAGGATGGAGGAGGGTGCTGGCTCTGTCGCCGCTGCCGCCGCCGGGTCGGAGGGCATCTTGTGGCTCTCGTCTGGTGTTGGTGTCTGTGGAGGGAGTTTCGTATGCTATCGGAGCGGGTACCCGGCGCGGGAGCGGGAGGCAGGGAGATCACACGGGGTAAGGTAGAGGTACTTTTGAGAACCTTTGAAGCCAAAAGGGCAGGAGAGAAAACATTACCTTAAGAAATGCGACGGACAGGATAGGACGAAGAAATAATAGTGCGGGTCGATCTCTGGGAGTGGGAATTGGCGGTGCGGAAAGCTCACCGCACGCGGCCACACGTACGAGGGAAGGGCGTTATCGGAGGTCAAATTTTTTTTCTTCCTTTCCTCTGCAGACTGCTGGGGGAGTCTGGGCTAGGTTATCGAATTGGGTGGGAGGTCGGTAGCGTCTCCCGACTCCCGGGAGTAAGGTAGGTCTCGCGTCGACTTGCTCGCTGGAAATGGCGTTGGCGGGGTCATTTTATCGGTGTATCGTAAGTTTTTCCTCCACCCCGGACGAGGGACAGACCTGGGAGTTTGTTGGAGTGCGGGCTTGCTTGGCGGGGGCACCGACCGGTGTCTTTTTTCTCCCATTTTCTGCCTTCCCCTGCGACCAGGAGTGGGATGGGGGGGAGTCTGGAGGGGTCGTCATGTAAGGTCAATGGCGTTGGTGGGGGGTTCCGCCAGTTGGGAATAGTCGGGATCGGTAAGGTTGGTTTGCAGGTCGGCCGACACTTGCATGAAGGGAAAGGTTTGGCGGTGGGTTAGGTGTTGCGGCAGTACGAGACGGACGTGGTCGCGTGGTTTTTCAACCTGTACAGGCTTGGCTTTTCCGATGTAGGCGGCGGATGAGTGGATATGTTGGTTTTCTTCTCACTCAAGAGGAAAATGGCAATTGACGATGGTGAGTATAGCAGAGCGTTGATGTTTCTGGACTCCCCTCGGCGATGAGCGATGGTTGACGGATGATAATCGACGTCATCCTGGCAGGCAATGTGATGGCGGAAAATGAAATCAGTGCGCTGGGCTTGTTGGGCTGAGCTCAAATAGCCGCCACTGTCCCCCAACTTGGATCAGTAGACTGACTGCCTTCTTCCCTGCATTCTACAGTCACGATTTCAGGCAGGCGCCCTCGCGGTCTTAGGCTCGCTCGTGCGGGAAATTTTCATCCAACAACATCAGGCCCAATGGTCTAGAGGTATGATTCGCCCTTCGGGTTTAAAAACCCTTCAGCATAGCTTGAATGGGCGAGGCCCCGCGTTCGAATCGCGGTTGGGCCCCTGATAATTTTTGCCACTTTGATATTTTTGTCATCTACACGATAATGATTGATCTATGACGGTTTAAGCGGGAAAATACTTCGATATTTTGCGAGGCTGAAGGAGAGGAAAGCAGAACAGCAGGCAAGTAGCAGAAATCAGGCACTCCAAGCCTTAAGCCGGACTTAAGCTGGACCGTATCAAATAGAGGTCTCTCGTTCCACTATTGGTTGCCATGCATCGCCTGAGCACGCACAACAAGCGCAACGGCAGGCAGGTCCAGTCAGATATCACATCACCACAAGGCTGACTTAATCATGACCATTGGGCTTCTAAACAAGGAAACGTTTGATGCAACCTGGACCATGGCGAGCCCAGCCCAGCCCAGCCCACCATTCCTTACCTCACGGCTCTTTGTTTTGTACCAAGACCGTATGAATCCCATGGCTCTTCCCACCGCCCACACCGTGCGGGGTTCGTGGTCGCATCCCCGCTTTCAGCTGTCCCACGCCGTCTTCCCTGTCTCAAACCACCTCTCACTCACCCAAATCTTCCTTCACAAACAAAATCCCATCACCCAAAAACAGACAACCACATAATAAAAAAAAGATGGTGAGATTCGGATCGCTAGTCTTGTGTGAAAGACTATCAAATGAGCTGCAGCTAACGTGTGTTTGACAGGCTGCACAGTTGACTCAGGAGCAAAGGGCGCAGTACAAGGAGGTGTTTGACCTCTTCGTAAGTTCTCACTCACCCCTCCGAGCTCTCTCCGTCACTTGGGCTGCCTCAATGCCCCTCACTCCCCCTTTCCATCAGGCTGGCGGCGCATTGTGTAGAGCTTGCACAACAAATTTCTCAAACTTCAAATCAAGCATCTCTACTAACGACTTGTCTGCGTGGAATAGGACAAGGATGGAACAGGTTAGTTTTTATGTTCTCCCATGAACCCTTTATTATTTTGGTTTGCTTCGCCTCCCGCCACCGGCAAACTGGGGGGTCAGTGAAACTCGACTTGAACCCTCTTTCGCAGGATGAGCGTCGGAAGACGGGAGCTGGCTTAGACCCCTTTTTTCCATCTCATATTGCTCTTTTCATTCATTACCCTTCTTGTTTTATATGCGATACCTCTATTACTTTTTTCTCCATCCCATCAACGGAAATTGACATTGTCCCTGCAGGTGACATCACCGCCCAGGAGCTTGGCGAGGTGATGAGGTCCCTGGGCCTCAACCCCAGCGACACCGAGTTGAACGACATGGTCAACGAGGTCGACGCCGACAACAACGGCACCATTGACTTCAACGGTGAGTTCGAATCACCTCCGCCCTCCGCAAGACCCCTCTTCCATATGGAACATATGCTGACGGACTTTCCTCTAGAGTTCCTCAACTTGATGGCGCAAAAGGTGCAGGTCGGCGATGCCGAGGAGGAGCTCAAGAACGCTTTCAAGGTGTTTGACCGCGACGGCAGCGGCACCATTTCGGCCGAGGAGCTGCGCCATGTCCTCACCTCGCTCGGTGAGAACATGACTGCGGCGGAGATTGATGAGATGATTCAAATGGCCGACAAGGATGGCGATGGATCAATTGACTGTAAGAGACTTCACATTTTCCCCCCTCTCTGCCTCACTATTGGGTGACTTGGTGGCAATGCTGACTCTACATTTCGATAGACGACGAGTTCGCCTCGATCATGATGAGAGAGTAAAGAAAAGAAAAAGGGGGTTTGTGGATTTCTTGGCGGTGATATCCATCGTTCAGTATTTTGTTTCTTTGGGTTTCCGGTCCGGTTATGTGGGTAGAGCGAAATCTGCCTAGTTTCTCTTTGGGCCTATGGGATTGGTCTCAATATAACGATACTCTCACGAAGTGGGATCTTGGAATGATCGACAACAACAACAGCTCGTGTCCCCTTTTTGGTTCTCGTGATCGGTCTCCGTCAGACCTGGCGTGCCAATGGTCTTGCCATTGAGCGAAGAAAGACTATTTCATATGATTAAGGTGAGTCTGTACTGGAGTCGCGTCGTAATGCTACATGTATTGGAGGATGTTGACTACCGACCTCGCTTTGACTAGCTTGTACTTCTCAGGCTACAGCGGCGCATCATGGCATTTCTCTGTCCTAGACCTGTCGAAGTTCAATAGGCATTGCTCAGCAGTGAGATCTCACAGAGATACAAATATGCTCTGCGTTGATCATGATTTATGAATTCATCTGTCTATCTGACTTACAGGGTGAATAATAGTATGCATGTCGATCAAGGATTTCTCGACTATCCAGCAGTGATGCATCGACACCCTATCACTTCATTTCAAACCAGCTCAGTTCCGAGAAGCATTTTCTTCCTAAACCAAGAGCTGGGCCCCTTTAAGCCACATCTTAGTACAAAGGCCCCCAAGCTACTGGTGCATCTTGCTTTTACCCAGCATATTCCGAACTGACTTGGCCTCGGCATCGCCCCCTACTGATCAGCACCTTTCCTCCGATTGTTTCACGGAACCTTGAGAATGGAATTGTCCTATAACCATGTGGTCATTCTCAGTGAGTGCCAGAAGACCGAAGGGCGGGTGTGCTGGATATTCTGAGGATAGGTAGGCGTAGTGACCACCGAGTTCGATCCCCAATGTCAAGGAGGCATGACTGCTGGCCAAGTCCCCCAAGTAAGATGGAGATTGTCTCCCTTGGTGATTGAGCCTTCGCATGAGCAGGTGTAATTATCTCAACAAGGCTGACCATGAGCGCAAGAAGCTGTGCGTTCTCATTGCGTTCTTCGTGTTTCAATGCGTTTTTCGAAATTTGTGACAGGCGACAAGCACGGTGTTCTCGAGCTCAATATACCAATGCTGGTGGACTACGAATGCATGGACCGTGTCTGTTCATGGTCCTTCATACCACGATGTCCGGCCAAATCGGTAGGAGAGCTAAAGCGAAGCCAGTCAGCACGTTGTTTCCGCGTGTGTTGAGTGATGAAGCACGTCACACGTACTGTCAAAGAACAATAACTGGCATTTCTGTCTGATACTGCCGCCGCAGAAGCAGATATGGAAGCCGTATGGCGTGGCGGTAGTCGAGTAGAAGGCTGAAGTAGAGGCCGTCCGAGAGAGATGGTCAACTTGAACGCCAATATTGAGTACAAAAAGACTGGTGATGCAGTAGATTCTGAGTCTCATCTTGAAGACGGATATCGATGTCGGCACCAAGACTGAACATGAAGAGCCACAGATAACGCCGGTCTCAATATCTGATGTAGGAACGGCTATTGAAGGTGTCAGCGGAGGATTTCTGCACGTAGTTGAAGCCAAGGCTAGAACTAGAACTAACCATAGCAACCAGGATTGAAAGCTCCCGCCAATAAACTTCTCTTCTTTTTCAGAGGCTTCCATGGGCTTTGGATCAGCCAGGCATATACGCAGTTTGGCACTGAGGCCAGCCGGTCGGGAGTATAAAAGCCGATCTCCTGTCCTCGTTTGAAGCTCAGACAGACAGTATTACCAGAGGATAAAGTTTGGCCGTTTGTCCAGTATTGCCAGGGGATAGCCACCAGTCTGCTGCTATACTTTCGTCTACCCAGTTGACCAGGCTTGAGACTAGTACGGCTCAGTCGTTCATCGGACCCTCTTTCTCCCTCCAGCTTATTCATTTCGTATCCTCGGGAAACGAAGAGGGATCATGACGCTCATTTGAGCGTTTATTACCAGAGGATAAAGAGGTATTTCAAAAGTACTGTTAAATATAAAAAAGGGGGTTAAAAATTAACGAAAGTAAGGGAAAAGAACCCTCTCAACCTGCCGGCGCAGGAAAAAAAAACACGACACAAACCAAACCCAAAGGGCAAAAACAGAAAAGACCAGGGAGGGCGGCTGGTCCAGGAGTTGTGCGTATACTATGAGGGATACGAAAGGGGGGAGGTAGGCGAGGTAAGGCCGGAGCCACTGGCGGAGGAGGGAGGCGGGGCGGTGGACGTGGATGATGAGGACGGGAGCCCCAACACTGGTACTGGAAGAGGGAGGCTGGGCGGGAGAGAAGACGGGGGGGTGGTCGGTTGAAGGGGTGGAGGTTGGTCGGTTGTGGGCAGAGCCCACAGACGTGTCGATTGTGAGTATTGGTCGTGTCATCTATATAGTGTTAGTATAATGTAGAAGAAATAGACAAGATTTTTATTGGTTATTGAAGCTGTCTGCAATCATTGCCTTACCTTGATTGTTCTGACGTGGTTGGGGAGAGAGAAGAGTTCACGAAATCACAACAAGCGGAAAACTCCTAATACACCAAGGCCTCATGTCAGAGGCGTGAGCCTTCCTTCATGGAGTCTTGAGCGTAGCTTCCTCTGTAGGGTGCTTTAAAAAGGAATACAGGAAGGATGTTATCGACTGGAGTATCATTTGTTGTTTGTAGACTGCTACCTGCCTCCCGAAAGCTCATCCATGACCGAAATCATTCAAGAACGAGGGAGTATGGCCATAGGAAGGCCAGCACTTATGCCGGCAACTACCCATGATACGCGCAGGCTACCATTGTGGCTCTGCTTTGATTGGAATCACCACATCCTGATGTCTTGGTTGATCCCAAAAGGAAGCCGCGTGTGGTGGCTCGGTTCTCCATGACCAGACGGCTTGATCTTGATGAATCAGGAACCCCATATCCATCCCGTTTATATCCTTCACTTCCACGACAAGTTTAGCCCTCCATTTAGGGTCAGGGGAATCGTCTTGAAATCCAATCTGACCCTCCCAATTTCCCCAAGGATTCTTGATACGCTCTTTCTCCCATCTTGAGTATTCACTCCAATGAGTGACTAAGATGCGATATTGGAGGCGGAAGAAGTCAAAGATGCTGTAAATGAATTGAAGAAACCAATTGTCGAAGTAGACGGTTCGTTGAACAAAACTTTCCCGCCACTCCATGAATTCATCAATGTTGTCTACCCGCGGTAAAAGATATTCCCTGCTTGGGGGTGTCGGTCCGCGTTGAGAGGTTGTGTGGTACATTAATCTCATCCAGTCGGTGCGGGCTATGAGCTCGAATGGACGAGTGGGACCTCCATGTCCTTCTTCCTGGACGTGCTGGGAAAGAACGTCGGTCGTGTTGGCTGCGTTCATGTTGTTGAGATCTATGGCAGCGTCCATCTTGTAATTGCACGGGTGCGATGTAGGGCGTCTTGGTCGGATGCGGTATTGCCGTATACGTATAGGAATATGTGCCAGGGAAGGACTAGTGGTATCGGTCAGTATCAACGTCTTCGAAAGGGGTTCGGGGCAGGCGTTATTACGAGAGCACTGGGACAGAGAAGGTGATGTGGTGAGATATCAAGAGTCAGGTTCTGTCGCAGGTGCATCCTTCTTTATATTCAAGAGAAAACCGCATTTCCATAAGCTACTGCCTAGATTACATGCCGCACCATGACGTGTCATCCACAGCGGTTCTTCGTGGCTTGAAGCATCCGCAGAAGCTGTGAACTTAACATCTCATCGCCATAAGCAAGTAGACCTGTTTGGTGCAAGTGGTAAGTGATGAAAGTGCTTGGTGCGGTCACTCGATCTCGTGGCCGTCTGAGGACTCCCTCGAGGGCTTTGGTGATGTCCCTGATCCAGGGTTTCACTCTTGTGGTCCATGATTGCGCTGACTCGCCTGTGCCATTGTTTTCCCAAGAGCAGATCCCACTCATCGCTTCGGCCAATGATGATCGCTTGCACGATACTCAAGACGTGGACCTCTACATCAAGTCTTGCACACGATGGTGCTACCAAGTGCCCACAATCGCGCGAGAAATCAATTCCAGATACGTGCAGTCTATATCTACAACACCATCCATGGCTACGCTCGGAAGGAACACTTTGTCAGACATGACGGTCGCCAGGATGCTGCCGCCGGCAACAAGTGGAGATAGACCGCAGAGTGAAGTACAACAAGGTGCGAAGTCAGGAAAGTGTGGCTCAAGTCGGTCAAGCCACAGCAGAAAGTGGCAGTGAGAAGAACAGTGCGAGACTCCCGTCTATCTTCTTGCACACAGTGCACGGCGCGACAGGTCCACGGACACACTTACAGAGCGCTGCGCTGAACTTCTTCTGCAACTTTACGAATACAGTCAACTGCGATCTACGACCACGCGCCTCCTGAACTCGGCAGATTCTCATCGATTCTGACTATGCGACAAGAAGCTTCACAGCTATACCGGTAGCGATGTCATCGGCAAAAGACCTCGTCGAATTCCCTGACGTGGAGGCGAAGCTCCAGAAACCATCCAAGCAATCCGCGTTCGAGAAACAGAGAGCCGAAGCCGAAGCAAAGAAGGCCCGCGAGGCTGCCGAGACCGCCGCAGTATACCAAGACTTTGTCAAGAGTTTCGACCACGATGACGATGACGATCCGAGACCCGGCCGGTTTGGCTCGATGCCTTCACAAAGACCCCAGCCCAAGGTGGCTGGGTTCGGCGGCGCTCCGTTGGGCGCACCTGCACCATCTAGGCGACACTTTGGCGCGTCCAATCCCAAGAGCGGCCCTGGTAGTCTAGGTCCTACTCCGAGCTTCAAGAGCGGTCCGGGAAGCTTGGGACCTCCGCCTGGCTCGCTTGGAAGGAAGAGGGGCTTCGACGCATACCGGCAGGAGAGGGACAGAGATGGCAGGCTCGGGTTCGAGGAAAGGGAGGAACCGAGTTCGGTCGCCAAGGTCTTCCACAACAGTGACGACGAGGGCGAAGCCAAATCAGACTCGAGAGCCGAGGAAGTCGCAGTGGCTAGACCTACGTTGCGTCTTTCTCAGCTGCCGCCTGGAACATCGCCTGCCTTCATCAAGTCATTGATCCCGACAAGCCTTAATGTCGAACACGTCAAGATTTTACCGCCTATGGGACCTTCGGGCACGGAGAAGAAATGCGCCGTAGCCATTGTCACACTATCGCCAGACACGCCAGCAACAGAACTGGATGCAGTCGTGAGCTCGCTACAAAATCGCTACCTGGGTTACGGCTGTTACTTGTCGTTGCACCGGCATTTATCCTCAACGGTGGCAACCGCGACAACATCGACTCTGGGTGGTACATCTGCCGGATCGCAGCCTTTTGGTGCCAAGCCTGTATCACAGCCAACAGCACCTGGTAACGCGACAACACAGCACGCCTTCCATCGAGGCTTTGCGCCGCCAACTTCGTATGGCCCAAATATCGGTGGATCAATCAATCGGAGCAGTATTCTTCACGTGCCGGTCAAGCCTCCAAACGATATAAAGATGGTGCACCTCATCAACAGGACCATCGAGTCGGTTCTGGAGCACGGCGTGGAATTTGAGGCTTTGCTCATGAGCCGCCCCGAGGTTCAACGCGAGGAGAAATGGGCTTGGATTTGGGACGCCCGCAGTGAAGGAGGTATCTGGTACCGATGGCGGTTATGGGAGATCGTCACAGGAGCGTCTTCTCGGAGTAACAAGGGACGGTATCTACCACTTTTCGACGGCAGCCATGCCTGGAAAGCTCCAGAGAAAGGTCTGCCATTCGAGTTCGTCACGGAGCTCGATGAGTTTGTATCCGACTCGGAGTATAACTCCTCAGACGACGAGGACTTTGACGGGGAGAACCGCGAGAATCAGACTCAGGGGCCTGAAGCAGAGGCTACCTTCTTGAACCCCCTCGACAAAGCAAAGCTTACCCATCTCTTATCACGTTTGCCCACAACTTTGTCTAAAATTCGGAAAGGAGATGTCGCCCGAGTGACAGCGTTTGCGCTTACGCACGCAAGCCGGGGTGCTAAAGAGGTCGTCGACATGATCGTCTCGAATGTCGAGAAGCCCTTTGCACTAACAGCGGCCAACCCAGAGTTTCAGTCAAATGGCAAAGAGAAGGGAAGACAAAGGGGCGATTCAGAGCCGCCTGAAGCTGAGCCAGAAGAGAAAACCGAGAAGGAGGGCCCTTACACGAGCGGCGCAAGCCTTGTGGGCCTATACGTTGTCAGCGACGTGCTATCCGCTTCCTCTAGTAGCGGTATTCAGCGTGCTTGGCGGTATCGACAAATCTTCGAAGGAGCACTCAAAGAGCGCAATATTTTTGAGGGTCTGGGGCTGATGGCCGAGAAGCTAAACTGGGGCCGATTACGGGCTGAGAAGTGGAAACGAAGCGTTGGTCTAGTCCTGAGCCTCTGGGAAGGTTGGTGTGTCTTCCCAACGGAGAGTCAGGAGTTGTTTGCCAAAACTTTCGAAAACCCGCCATCTTCAAAGACGCAAGAGCAGATCGAAGATGACGCAGCCAAGAAGGGTAGATGGAAGGTGGTTGAGAAGTCCTCGATGCCGGCCGCCGATGCTGCCACAACGAGCACCCTTGATCAGAGAGCGGCAGAGCCAACAGCTGACAAAGAGGTGGAGGACGTCGAAGGCGAACCAATGGACGAGGAGGATGTTGCCGGTGAACCCATGGAAGAAGACGATGTCATGGGCGAACCAATGAGCGAGGAGGATGTGGAGGGTGAGCCCATGGTGGATGATGATGTCGAGGGGGAGCCGATGGAAGAGGACGCAACCGAAACGGCAAAGGATCAGTCACCGTCAGGCGAGACCAGCAGCAAGGTAGAAGGAACGGCAGAGGCCGCGAAGACTGACGACGCCCCCACTGTCGGACGTTTGCAATTATCAACCCAGCCGAAGGGACAGCCTCGGAAAAGGATGAGAGCAGTGGACATGTTTGCTGACTCTGGGGATTCGGATGAGGGAAACTAAGCGCGCGTGGCGGACGCAGGCGCTGGTTCTTGAAGTAGGCCAAGACGACACCAGGGGCGAGACGGCGGGCTTGGACGATTGATAAAAACTGCTCACCCTATGAAGATCCTGGGTCTATCTGAAGAATAGTATTGTAAACGCATGTGTCTTGACTGGGCCGTGAGCGGGACGGGGTATATGTGAGAGGGGAATATGGCAGCCGTCCTGCAGAGGAAGGACGGGGCGGTCCAAGTTTAGGCTGCCCGAAGCCGCTTAGAGAGAGCGCGGCATGGCAATGCATAAAGGGTGATGGGCAGACAAGTTCATACGGATGGATATATGAAAGGGACGAGATATGACGGCATAAGTGAAGCGTCGGTTGACGGGTTCACCTTGGCGTGGAGGTGAGGGCAGTAATTGACGAGCCGTCTACATATTGCCTCTACAGAGATCTCTCCCTTCCTCACTTTCAGCAACATATATATAGCCCCGCGCCACAAGTTGCGGCGGAGAATGAAGAGAGAAGCCGCCTTAATGCCAACGACACAGGCACACAGGTTACATCACAAAGTGTCCACCCACGGGGTACCCTTTTTCGGAGCGCTACTTCTGCACAGCCATGGATACGCATTCTTCGTGTGAAGCGGTTTCTTGTTGGGTAGGCTCGTAGAGAGAGAGGGCGAGAGAGCGAGAGAGAGGGGTGGTCTGGTTCGACGACCGTCTCGTTGTGAATTTTTGGTGGTGCTTGACCGGATCCGGCCAATCAAAACTTGCTCACTTCCCTTGCCTCTCGAGCCTCTAACGGTGGAGTATGTAGTCGGTTGTTTTTTTTTTTTACTTGCTCGCTCCCACCCTCCTTACGGTGACTACGGCGTTCCTCACCTTTCTCCTACGCTCGAATTTCCTGATGTAGAGAGCCTGGCCGTGGGATACGCATTCTTTTATGGGTTGATTTTTGTAGGGTCCCTCGGAATGCTTGGGCTTTTGGGAAATCTGTGGTGCGATATCCGTGCGGGTTTGTCGTTGGCGCGTGGACGACTAACACGGGTGGAGGATGAAGGGCCCAACTCAGGCTGGTGAGGCTGGGCCGACCGCGGACTCGGCACCGACTCGCGGGAGCGAGAGGATGAGCCCAGTCAGACGGTCAGCGGTAATGTTTGAGTAAGTGGGATGGAAAGTGCGTTTGTGGTCGCACAGGATCTCGAAGTCTGGACCCTTGACATGATCTTACAGTTCCCTCTGATGATGGATCTTACAATCGATATAGGGGGGGGCACGACGACATGTCATTATGCAAGAATGGCATGAAAGAAGAAATATGACCTCGAGGGCCTGCTCTCATATCCTCATGTACTGTGTAAAGAGACAAGACTGGTTTACGGAGAGTAAGGGAAAACGGGAACTCGGTACTAAACGGCGATCCAGAGTTAGCTTCTTATCAAGTTGGGCAGCGTATCCCGGCAGAAAAAGAGAAGAGCAGGCGGCTTATTCTCATAGCCGGGAGCTGTGTCTTGCTAGTCAGCCACATTTCTCTCACGTCTTTCTTTGTTTCTCCCTTTTCCGATGCGATGCGACATGTCTTGTGCTGGTAATTGGGGATCGTATCTGGGCATGAGAGAGATAGACGCTCGGGACGCTTCTGCGGCGAACGCCATGTCAACGTGGGAAGCGCGCCGCGTCCAGACCATAGATTACGGGCTTGAGGTAAAGTCCCAACCGCGGCCGGCTTACCATTTCAAGCACTGCGCAGCAAAGCCGAGTTGGTGGTGGTGCTGCTGCTGGGTTGGCCCTGCTATCGTGTTGGATAACGTGCCTTAGAGTTGGTTAGAAAGTTGCCGTCAAAAAAAGCTTGCTCCGAACAAGAGTGAAGAAGAGAGATGGATAATCAGGGCAATCTAGAGTCATCCCATGTTCGATTATTATAAGGCATTGAGGTTGGAAGTGAGGAACCATGGACATGACTGGGCTCG
Source organism: Colletotrichum scovillei (assembly GCF_011075155.1). Classification (NCBI taxonomy): domain Eukaryota; kingdom Fungi; phylum Ascomycota; class Sordariomycetes; order Glomerellales; family Glomerellaceae; genus Colletotrichum; species Colletotrichum scovillei. The sequence goes on from NW_023336263.1 coordinate 2,338,310, forward strand.
GATTGTAAGACGAGGTTGAGGTGGCATAGCCGGAAAGGGTATCTGTGCATGTACCTGTCCAGTGGTTCTAGGCGTACGGACAGACATGGCATGCCGTCTGTGATGAGAGCTGCAGACAGACCCCTCTTCCCGCCCGGGCTTTCATCGCAGATACTGATGTAAGCAGACTTGTCACTGGGCACTGAGATTTCGGTAAGGTATCTGTACGATATTCGTACCCTCATTGAATTAATTATCTTTGTAATCCATGCGTCGAGTATCCGAGCAAGGCAGAAAGCGAAGCAGGCGGCGGACAGCGAGCGAGGCATGTAAGGTAAGGTAGTAAACCCCCCGCACGTGGGGCTGTTTCGATGCGCTACCGGGATGCCGTACCTCACCTGGCTCGCTCACCCCCCTCCCGCCAGCCGCGCCCCATCCATCGCCCACGCCCACCGCCGCTGTCCACTGTTCGCCCGTGCTTCTCTTGGGCGTCTCCTCTTGCCGCTGCTGGCTGGGGGGGGCTCGGAACTGGAACTCACTTTCAAAGGCTCACACTGGGCTGGACTACCTTAGACGATGCCGTGAATGCCAAGGACCCAGGCAGGACATCGAGCATAGGGGCCGCTAGTGCTGGTCAGGGACCCAAGGCTACCCGAGAGGAGGCAAGTGCCTACCTACCTGTATGAGGTGGTTCAATGGTTGTACCTCTTGCTGAATTCAGACCGGGGGAAGGAGTGAGGAAGAAAGAGAGGAAAGAAGGGACCTACCTTGGCTGCTCTTCAAGTTACCTACCTTACCTTATCCAAAGGTACCTACCTACCTTGACTCGACTCGAGCAGGTGCTACTGGTGTTGACCGTGTTGTTCCTTCCCCAGTCGCAGTGGACTATCTGTACAGGCCAAACCCCGTCTCCCCCGACGCCGACGTCCTTTCCACCTCAAACGGTCCACTGGGGCCGTTTCCTGTTCCCATGGACCGCCGCTGTTTCTGCCCTCTGCCAACCCGCCTTTGTAACTTTGTCTTCCCTGACCACCACCCACACACTAAGCACTACGGATACCTTACCTTGGGCACCAGGGCAGCTAAGGTAAAGGTAGCAACGATCCCACTGCTTTGCCGACCCGGCGCTTCTCTCTGAGTCCTGTCTACTTTCCATTTCATTCAATACCCAGAAGCCCGCCCTTACGACCCCCCGGCCTTTGCGCGCAGCTTTAAACCTCTTCACGCTCGAAACGCCGCTCGTTTCTCTCGCCAAACCTCCAGCTCTTGCAATCCCGCATTTCTCACCTCGACATCGTTACCGATTTGCTTTGCGCTGGAAGCCCCGACGACTCACCTTACCGCCGGCGCCGGCTCGATCATCACATGGCCTTTCTTACCCGCTGAGCCGATTTCACCCATCGTTGCCGGATACATAGCTTGCTTACCTGCGTCGCAAACAAGCCCACCAAAAAGAGACCGACCAGCAGCGACCGCGAACCATACGACGACCAGAACCAAGACTCGACGAACGCCGCCGCCGCACCTTGAGAGCTGGCTCCCGCCTTCATGTTCCACGCCGCCGTTCACTCCCACCGTCCGAGGTCTATTGGGGCGGAAGCCTGAGCGAGCGACATTCATCGCAGCTTTTACTTTTGCAATTACCTTCTTAGAGAAGCCCGGAGACTCTGCCGCAACCTGGAAGATCGCCAAAATTTCTACCCCCTCTCACGTATCATAGCAACCTTGAGAGCCACCCCCACCACAGCCCACCATGCCGCTCATCAACGGCCAGAAGATGGCTTGGTAAGTCACAACGTCCTATTCCTTCCGTCCCTGTCCTCTCTCATTTCGCTTTCTCTTCGCCGTGTTCTCGTTCGCTGTACCACGACCACGACTTGCGATTTTCTCTGTGCATCGATGGATTCCCGCAACTCGCTTTCTGCTAGACCCTGAGCTGACCATTTCACCCTCCGCTCTTCAGCGAGCCATGCATCCGTGGTCATCGCTCCACCAAATGCACCCATGCGAATGAACGCTTGATGGTCCCCGTTCGAAAGCCAGGCAGACCTTTGAGCACATGTCCTCATCCACCCTCCCGCGGTTGCGGCTGTGGTAGCGTAACGGCCGCCATCCCGAGAAAGCAGAAATGCGGCTGCGGCTCCAGCAACGCCGGAACCCCCGCAGAATCCCCCAGTGTCATCAAGGCAGAATCGCCGGCGAGCGATGTCCCGCCAATGTCCCCGACCAAGGCATCCGCCGCCTCCTTTCGCATACAAAAGTCCGCCCCCAAGGCGGCCAGTCGCAAGCAGTCGTTCGATCCCGTGAACCTCGAGAGAATGGATGCCACCAATATCAACATACTGCCGCCATACGACATGGCCCAAGCGAATCACATGCCGCAAGCCAACGGTGGCATACCGGGCATGCCCGCACCTAGAAATGGGATGGAGTACGGCGGTATGACCATGATGGGCGGCGTTAACGGCGGTTTCCACCAACCCATCATGTATCCAATGTTCCCACAGCAGATGCCCGCGCCCATGTTTCCTTCGGGAGCCGCGATGTCGATGCCTCAGCCAAATGCCGTACCATCAGCCATCAACACGCCACAGACTGCGACAGCGTCGACTCCGATGGCAGCGGCGTCGAATAGGGGATCTTGCTGCTCGGGAAAGACAAAAGGGGCGCCGAAGCCCGCCCCTCCGCCCTCGTTGACGAGTACCAGCACGGGTGGCTCATGTTGCTCAGGGCCGAGCAAAGCCGAGGGGAGCTCTACACAGCCTTCTAGTGTCAGCTCGAGCCCCAAGACGCAAGCAAAGCCTAAGAACGGCGGTTGTTGCTCTAGCAAGGCGCCTGCGATAGACACAAACGTACATCACATGTCGAATGGCCATATGTCGCCGTCGAGCGCCATAGCCATGTCGCCTTTCCAGACACCTACCGCCATGCCCCAAGGCATGTTCAACTCATACTTTCAACCAACAATTTTCACATATCCGCCTCAATACGGGTCTTGGATGTCACCGCTACAGCCTGCACAGTGGAAGCAGCAGATGGAGGCGCAGCAGTATGGTCAACCAATCCCGCCGCCGGCCGCATACGGCATGCCGAACTCGCTTTTTACCCCAGATGGTACAACCCCAATGATGCCCGAATCAACATCACACATGTGCAGCTGTGGCGACGGCTGCCAGTGTGTGGGCTGCGCGGCTCACCCTTACAACGATGCGACACAAGACTACGTGCGATCTGCATACACAAGTATGCTGGACGACTCTTATGGAATGACGAATGGTACGAACGGCACGAACGGCACGAACGGTACGAATGGGCACTCGGAGACGGCAACGACCAACGGGACTGGCGCCCGCGGAATGGACGTACACACGAACGGCGAAAATGGCGGTTCTCCTGCTGGGCCGCAAACACCTTCCGATGGAGCCTCAGTGTTGAGTGAAGAGCAGGCACTATCGGCGAACGACTTCTTCTTCGTGACATATCCGTTCAACGGTGACGGATGCGCTGGCGAGACGTCGTCATGCCCATGCGGCGACGATTGTCAGTGCCTCGGCTGCTCGATACACAATAACTCGCCCATGCCCGAGTCAGGATGAGGGGTGTTCGGGTGTGTCGAGCTAGGGTCCGCAAAGGATTAGGTTTTGCGGAATGTTTTACCCTCCACGATGGATACGAAGGAGTCTTTTGGAAGGTCGGCATTCTTCAGCCGTTTTCGAGTTGCATACGCGGTGTTTGGGACGATACCCTCTACTGGCCGCATCATAGTACTGATAGAATAAGTACTCGTTCATAGAACGTTTGACGATCCAGTGATTGAAATCGAAACAGAAACTATTCAACACTTCCCTCGAGTATCGTGCACAGTGAAGCCAAGAATGAGCTGGGAAATACCTTCACTGTGCTGAGACAGCTAGAAATTGATAGACGATAGAACCCGGGCTCAAGTGCCGTAATTCAGACATTACTTTCGGAGTTGGCGTAGGCAGGAGAGGGGAACTCGGCACGGTGTGTGCTGCCTTCCGGCGCCGAAGTTGGGGTATCCACTGCTCCGGTCCCCAGGGCAGCCACGCCGCGAGACCAGGGGAGTCTCCAACTTTTTCTTACCGTCAGGAGGCACGGACGTCGACTTCTCGTACAACAACTTCACCGCAAACGACTAACCTTCCAACTACCTACCGTACCTTACTTTGATATCCAGCACCATTGCAATTTCTCCCCTCTCGAGGTTCACGCACCTGCATTACCTGCCGCCGCAAAATTCACACTTCACTCAAGTCCGTTCGCCGTCGGCATCCTCCGAATATTGCCACCCCCCTTCCTCTGGGTGCGCAGGCCAATTCGGCTGATCGGCTTCACCGTCGCGGCAGATTCTCCCAGCCTGAAACTGTGGTCAAACAAAGAGACGGCCACGATTCGACGTCGGACCAGAGATCCTTACCCCACACACCCACCACCTCACTCTGTCAAGTTTCTCTTTGGGGAGAGAGCAGTCGCCATCCTTGTCAAGAAATATCTGACGTGCGACCTTGCTTGTCACATTTTTTGGGAACGAACCCCAAAAGCAGGGAGAAAAGCTTGTTTTCTGAGGTTCTTTCGAGAAGGACGTGTTGCAAACAGGCGAGGAGGGGTCTTTTGTGTGTTTAGCGAGGGTGCCTTATCGTGGATCTTTTCATCTTAATCTCGTCCAAACTTGGCGCATCCTTGCGCAGAAGGGTAACTCACTCATTTGAACGTCAATTTGTCCTCTGAAGTATGGCCGGAGGCGACGAACGCTCGGGCGAGCGGAGGGGTGAGGAGCGGAGATACGGACGGACCCGCTCCCGGTCGAGGTCAAGGTCCCCGAGACGGCACCGGGATGAAGTGAGGCGGAGGTCACCCGTCGGCGAGGGCGGTTCGCATCGGGAGCGGAGAGCGAGATCTCCCCGCGGAGACGACGGCGGCAGCCGCCGCGACCGCGACCGCGATGACCCGGAGGATCGGGATTCGAGACACAGGCATCGACGCCATCACCACCATCGTCGGCACCGGGATAGTCCGCGTGATACTGCCAGCGGCGGCGGCACTGCTTCGAAAGAGAAGAAGGCGGCTGCTGTGGCGGTGTCGTTGCCGTACGAGGCGCGCCAGCTGGGCAAGTCGGAGATGGAGGTGTTTCGGCCGCTGTTGGCGTATTACCTCGACCTGCAGAAGCAAAAGGACATTCGCGAGATGGACGAGAGGGAGGTGAGGGGTCGGTGGAAGAGTTTCGTGGGGAAGTGGAACCGCGGGGAGCTGTCGCAGGGGTGGTATGATCCCGAGATGTTTGTCTCTGCCAAGGAGAGGGCTCTTGAGGTTGGGATTGATTCGCGGGGGTCTGATAGTAGGGAGCTAGAGGAAGTGGTGGAGAGGAGCGAGGAGAGGGATCATGACAGGGAGAGGACTGATGATGAGGATGATGGGGATCGCAATGATGAGGATGCCGACGACGACGACGACGACGATCTTGGACCGAGGTTACCCCCCACCTCGCGCGGCACCGGCCAGCGCTCCGGCCCCGGGATCCCCAATATGGCAGACCTCTCCCTGCAGCGCGAGACCCTCGCTGAGGACGCGGCGCGCGACCGCTCGGCGCGGGCATCGGATCTCCGGCAGGCCCGTAAAGAGGACAGGAAGCTTCAGCGGGAGAGGCTGGACGACGTCGCCCCGCGCGCGGAGGCGGGAACGCGGGAGCGGCAGCTCGAGAAGAGGGCGGCGGTCAACGAGAAGATGAAGGAGTTCCGGGAGAAGGGGTTAGGTGGGGATGGTGGGGTGGCGGAGGTGGGCGAGCAGGAGCTCATGGGTGGCGGGGATAGTTTTGCCGAGTTGAAGGCGATGAAGGCGCGGGAGGAGAGGAAGAAGACGGAGAGGGAGGTGAGGAGGGAGGAGATTGCGCGGGCGAGGGCTGCTGAGCGGGAGGAGAGGGTTAGGGAGTATCGGGAGCGGGAGGAGGGGGTTATGAAGGGGCTGAGGGAGCTGGCGAAGCAGAGGTTTGGGTGAGGTATGGGAGATGTGAGTGTAAAGGGGGAGGATGTTATCATGGTCTGGGTCTAGGCTGGGTAGATTGGCAAGGTAGTATATAAATCCATTGGTTCGTAGGTATCTGGATGAATGCGCTCTATCTGTCTTCGTCGTGACTTTTTCGGGAGGCGGCTCGGCGGTCATCGTAGGGTCGAGTTGGGCTTCAGGTGAGAGCGACGATCTACTAGTAGGGGTAGTAGATGGATTAGTCGGCATGTCTAAAGTTGCTGGCTTGTCACGCTCGTCTCGCTCGTTTGAACGATGTGTAACGAATACGTGCGGGTTGCTAGGTTATGATAGAGAGAGGGAGAGACGATGTCCTTGGGGCTATATCTGTTGGCTCGCTACGTTCGTCTCGCCTGTTTGGATAGTATGGGACGAATACGTGCGTGTCGTTGGGTCGTGGACGGAGTTATAAGATAGTTAATGCGAATCTCTTGTGGGGATGTGAGTCTCTTAGTATGCTTGTGTTTCAACTTCCTTGACTTGAATATACAACTTCTTGGGCCCGAAAATTTTGGATAAATGTGTTTCCTTTGAATTGGCGTGAGTTACTTGGACGAATGTTGTGTTTTTGTAAAGAAGCTAGACTACTTTGTTGAAAAATATAAAGAGTATGTATTATAGGTAGAAGTCTTATTTATAGTCTTATGTACCCCCGATTATTGCTTTAACAAGAAGACCGTTTATATTGAAAACTGAGAAACCTTTGATTCTGACATGGCATGTGATCTGTTAAGAGTAGCTGGGCTTTTGTTGAACTGGTAGTTCTAGAGGAGTTGCGGCCTCGAAGGCTTTTGGCCTTGAGAGAAAGCCGGTAGAGATGCTTCATGGGCGAGTTCATGGCCCCATTTCCTACTACAGTGATACTCGCTGGCTCGTCATGCTAGCTCACCACGCTCATCTGCACGATGTGTGACGAATACGTTCGATTCGCTGGATAATGGGCGTTGGCAGGGTCTTTCTTTGGTTCTTGTCTCTTTCAATGGGGTGAGCTTGAGTGAATCAGGCAACCCGACAGTATACGGCAAGCTTGACCTCAGCACAATCACCATCTCACTGCTACCATCGCCTCTGCCCGGGCCCATTGCCTCTACATGAGAGTCGCTAGATGCCGCTGGCGTGAATCCTTTTATAAGACGGTAAGACGGATCGTGTTAGAGGAAGGAGATCTTCGTCTGAACCTCCCGGCTGCCAGGCCGAACCTCCCCAAGTACACGCTTGTGATAAGTTAGCTCTTTTCCAGGAACGCCAGAAAGATTAGTCGATAATCTTGTGGTAACGAGTAGGTAAAGGTGCGGTCTTGAAGCGCAGTCTCTTCCTGCTTGATGAAGTGAGTGAGTGGCCAGGAGTGAACACAGTTTGACATCGTTAGTTGAACCAGCACCAAGCTTTGCTGAAGCAAGGCTTCTTCCAGAGACGCTCATTCTCTAATGAAAAGGAATGGAAACTTTGAATACCAGCAGCTTGTCTCCTTTTGTGGCTGGTAGGCTTCTTTACATACGAAATAGGAGGCAGGCGTGGTCCATGAGCTTTATTTCCCAAACAAATTGGTGCCGATGAAATGATGATGAAGGCATATAGAAATATGAAATCACAGTTCGAAAGATTCGACTTTGTACTTATGAGAAACAATTACCAATATCACAGAAGTAAGGGCCCACTGCCTGTACTCCCGATACGCTCTGCTGAGTGTCCTTCAACTCTGCAGTTCAGACAATCTTCTCAGCCGATGTACCTTAGGTGAGGTGCCAGCGCTTGCCTCACACTGTGTTTGAGACCGCCAATACTACACCTCCTCATGGGAAATCGACTGTCTAACACTGTACCCACTTCTACTTCGTCGCAAGGAAAAAAAAAAAAAAAAAAGAAGACGTCAAAAAATTGCGACTCATTTGCGATTGACCCCTCTACACCCCGCATTCATCCAAGTAAGTTGACCTCACCTTCACATTTGCCCGACCCTGACTGACGCTCTAGCCAGACTCAGCAAGTGAAAGTATTCTCACAGAGAGAAGCTTTTCACCTTCATCCCGGAGTCTCACAGCGGGATAACTAAGCCGGCTCATCTCAGGGTCTCTCACTCGGACCTGCCCCTCTTCAACCAGGGTATCAAGATACCTCTCAGTCGCTACTCTGGGACTACGCCCACCACCAACAACTCATTTCGCAAACGACACAACACATTCATCACAATGAGCCCAGTAAGCGACGTCGCCGACGGCGACACGGGCGACCTCTTCGCCGACCCGGAGGACTACTACCCGCCCACCCCGCCACCAACTTCGCAAACCCACACCCTCGCCTCGGGCCGAGTCCTGACGCTTCACCTCGTCGGCTACTCACCCACCGAAGCGCACCACCTCTGGAACGGAAGCCGCGTGGTCTCGGACTACTTTGAGGCGGACCCGTCCCGCGTCAAGGGCAAGACGGTGCTGGAGCTCGGTGCCGGTGCCGGCCTGCCGAGTTTGACGGCGGGCATCTTGGGCGCGAAGCGCGTCGTGGTGTCGGACTTCCCGGACGCGGATATCGTTATGACGATGCAGAAGAATGTGGACGAGGCGGGGGATCTGGAGGGGGTTGTGGTGCCCAAGGGGTATGTCTGGGGCGCGGACGTGAAGCCTTTATTGGCGGAGATTGCTTCTTCTTCTTCAGCCGAGGGGGAAGAGAAGAAGTTTGACGTGCTGGTGTTGGCGGATCTGCTGTTCCGGCACTCTGAGCACGGGAAGCTTGCCGACACGATCTGGGAGGCGCTGGCGAGGAAGGAAGGGAGCGTGGCGTACGTGTTCTTCACGTCGTACCGGCCGTGGCTGAGGCACAAGGACCTGGCCTTCTTCGATGTCGTGAGGGAGAGGGGGTTGCTTGTCGAGCAGGTGTTTGAGAAGAAGATGGAGAAGCCGTTGTTTGATGGGGACCCGGGCGATCTGGAGATCCAGAAGACGGTGAGCGGGTTTGAGGTGCGGTGGCCGAAGGAGCTGCTGGAGGAGGGCAAGGCATGAGGGGGGTTGGAGATGTTGAAGACGTTGAACGAGGGACGGTGATTTTCTGTTGGATTGCGGTATGGGATCTCTGAGCCATGGGCGAGTGGTTTTCTACGAGAAATGAGCATGAAGGAGGAATTGGGTGGGCATATCTGGACTGGGGTAAACAAAATAGAATGGGATATAAATGAAAAGAACACCAAAGAGATTCTTTATTAGGGATGAGATCATAAGAGAGACATTTCAATGGACCTTTGGAAGAATAAAAGAGAAAAAAGAAAGGAATAGAGGGTGAATACTGACCTTATAATCCACGCCCCTGCCCAGATTCGAACAGCGCGCCCCTCAGGCCAGCACGGCTTCATTGGAGTATTTGTTTTAACATCTCTGCGTCAGAGTGTAAACCACCCGGCCAATCCGGATGGGTGCTGATGACAGGAATGAAGTTGAGGAGATATGAGTAGCCTCCTTCGACGAAAGATAGGAAGAAGGCAGGTAGTAGGTGGGAAGGTACGAGTGGGGGTGCAAAGTCTTGCACCGGGAAAGTATCTTCTACCTACCTCCTTCTCACTCTCCTCGTAGACTGCAGCTGAAAGGGGACCTGTATAACATAACTTTACGATTTGGGCAGAGAGATGCTTTCAGCATTGCAGAGATTTGCTGTCATTGTGCTGAAATCTATGCTATGAAAGGCTTGGATCTGGAAAAGGGGTTCTCAGACACGCAGGGTCTCTGAGCTGGCCATCTCAAGCTTTGAGGCTATGCGGCAGTCGAAAAACTTCGCGAAAGATTGAATTTTATATAAGTTAAGATGGTTCAAGCTGATCCATTCATGGACGTTGTTCTTGCTAGCTTGGGGGGTCAAGATATAGATAGCCTCGACAAGTCCACATGTGCCGCTCTCTTGTCAGGGGCATATCATCGATACTCGATTTTCCTTACTGCCGATTGCCGTTGCCTTTGGCATGATGAGTCAAAAATATGAATAAGCTCTCGTGTAAGACAGATCCGTCTCATATCAAGTCTACACTTTTTGATTCAACAAGACAGCTAGCCATATATCGGCGCCAAGATCAACACAAGTTGCCGCTCAAATCACACGAACACCTCCAGAACACTCTCTATCAACTACGTACAGCCATATTGGAACTCTTACCCCTTGATGAGTGGTAATTGAGATGCTAGTAGCGAGCCGAGGACTAAGACTGCCGACCACTTACGAAGAGGCTACGGAAAACTACTTGACAAGCCAGAACTAAAAAACGTACGTCGGCATGTGTTTAGACGACGTCGACCGAGCTTTCGGTCGAATCGCGGATACCTTCATCGAGCTCGAGATAGTCTTTGTGAACACTTGATGGACAAATCTACGCCCTATAGACTTCTAGCTCCGTGTCGGTACTCATCTGGGCTATAAGTTCTTCTTGGATTCTGTCGCCACAGAGTACCGGTACCCCAATGAAAACCGTGAAGTTGTTTCTCAGATGATAAGGACTACCACTGACTGCAAATAAAGTCAGAGGCAACCGAAACCATTCCTCATGCTTTGTACTACAGACTCATCAGGATCGGTGTCCCATATTGAGAACGTAGGCCTTGGTTGTTTCCCCTTAGCCTCGTTGGCATATTCAAAGCTAATACGTCCAGGTCTACAAGGGAAAGCATAGGACTCATGGCCCCGTCCCTGTTGAACCCCCCCAAAAGGCCTGGTCACTGACTTCAACTGAAGGGAAACCCCCCCTTCCCCTCCCCTATGCTTCGCTACAACAAGGCGTACACATCCTGTGGACACTAGCGGAAGACTCCAAGTAGTTGCGTGACTCCAAATAGCTTTGCAGATTATCGTCGTCGATGGGGATGACTCGTACGCATTTCACAGTAGCCAGGCGCATGAAGCATCATTGAACCCCAGTGAGCAGCCGATATATCCCAGTCAGCACCAGCTCTGATTCCTCTTCACGGGCACCTACAAAAGACACCAATGGCAGGCCCTTGGGCCTTGGCATACGAAGACGTTCCGGGCTCGAAATATATTTGGAGAGAGTCCTATGTGCCTCTTAGTTCTATATCCGCTGTCAGAATTAATGAAGGGCGCCTGATAATCTCTCGCGGTTCATCTTCACGGGGTAAGATCATAGGGTCGAAAGGTCATTATGGTACTGATATTTCGACCAAAAGTGACAGGGTTCATGTTAGACTTCCCATTGCTCCAACCAATTAACAAAATAGCTCATGAACCTGCTAACCGCATGAATTATGTAGACTGCAGAACCTATGCTTGGAACCCGCCACCACTACTGTATCTGTCACCACAAATATATCTCCACGGAACAAGCACAAATTTAGGCTATGCCATGAGCATTGATAACGTGCCACACATCGAGGAACCACCACTCCAGAGCAATCTAGGCTCTAGCCTTGGCGTTGGAGAAAGCCATGTCACGACGGAACGCCCGCCGATTATGGGATCTGACAGTCATGATGGAGGGGACCATCCAGCGCGCAAAGCTTCGGTGATGGGACCGATTGTGAGGGTTGCTTCTCCCGGCACTTGCGGGCAGGTCGGGTGTGTTTAAACATTTCGGGAGTCCAAGCGAACGGGTCAGCCAAGACGAACCATGGTCTCAGGCAGCCCCGTGCTTGAACCTTTGATCACTGCGCTCTGCCATTTGGACAGCTTGATGTTTATATCCGTAATTGTTGCGAGAGATGGATGGATGGTGGAACCTCTGGAGTTTTGTCCGCCCTAAGCTTTTCCCGGAGCGATTCTATTCAGACGTCGGCTTTTGTTCCGCGTCCGCGAGTCTGTGGTCCGCTATCCTGCGCGTCGAATCTCAATATCGATTTGGTTAGCCATGTAGCTTCCCGGCTCAGAACGGGAAGAGCTTGAGATAGGCTGTAGGTGGCAGGGGAGTGCTTATGCAAGACTCTAGCAGAGTTCTTGCTGGAAAACCTTGATCCACCGGCAAGTTGGATAGCAGCTTCAGGCGCGATAGAGTCCCGAGGAGGCCAAAGGGGGAGTTCCCGGCCGGAGTGGACACGAATTCGGAATGGAGGGGACGCGAGAGGAAGATGGAGCTTAGCTGGTTTTGACACATTGGCGCCGAGGTTCTCCTCCCCCGCCGGACGTTGAGGAACCTTTGGTTGGGGGTCGTAAATGCCGGGGGATTGCACAGCGACGTGGGGTGGACGAGGAGAAGCAAGCCAGGGGATGTCGAGGAGAGTTTCGAGTACAAACGGATACGGGGTTATTATGCATTATACTCTGTACAGATAGCCTATAGATGTAGTAGGTATTAGCATGAAGCACAAAGGTTGAAGACAAAGTCTTTGTCCACCGATCTACAGATGGAGGGCGATGAGATCGTCCTGGTCGAAGGTGCTGTTGTGCAAAACAGAGGAGCGATGGGAAACATTAAAATGGGGAAGGACAATCCGGCGACTGTGGGGCGGTTGTCGAGAGCATGGAGGCAGGAGCATGGGGCATACCTTCCGCAGTAGAAGCACAGACCTTGTCACCAGCGCTTACCCCACACTTTGCACCTTCCAGGCCAGGTTGAACGGGGAAGGCAGGCACCTCAGACTCAGCGCAGGTGCGTCCGCTGCACCTGCCCGCTGCAACTTCTTCCATAAATTGCCATGAATTAGGATTACTGAGGCAAGAAAGTTAAGAGACTTTGAAGTGCAAGCTGCCTGAGGTGACTCCTGTATAGGTACCCCGTACTCCTTCCTGCCTACCTGTCGTGCCTGCCTCTCCTCCGCATTGAGGTGGATGCCCTCCCAATTGGCATTGGAGCTTGGTTCCCATCCTCAGAACTCGCCCATTCCCACCTCCCACACCACCCTCTTCCCTCTCCTGCCATTTCACCACACCTCACGCACAACAAAACTGGAACCATCCACCGACCTCCCTCTGCCTACTGCAAGCTGCAGCAGTCGGGAAATTTCTCAACTGCAAGGTAGCTTGGAGATGGGATGTCACGTTCATGGAAGGGTCTCCAATACGGATGGGTCCCCGAAAATTCGTCGCAATTTCCCGCCAGCCAGAAGGCCCCTTTCGAAATCGAGAGCAAGAGACCTGGACGAAGGGAAAAAAAAGAGGGGACAGAGCCTTGGTCAAGTGAGCCAGCGGAGTATCGGCCGGATGCTTGCCGGGCGTACCTCAGAAAAGAGAAACAATATTTCATGAGAGCGACAAGAAGCACGAGGAAACTGTTGGATATACCCTTCCACTACCTAAGGGCACAGAATGGTCTGACAGGGTTCAGCATGATGGATCGACTGAGCACACACTAATAATGGACGGAAGCATAGCCAGACATGCATGCCACAGGCATGGCTTGTCGTTCTTGGGGTAAATCAATCATTAGAGGCAATGTATCTTTTCCCTGTTCTGTTCTTGTCTCCCCCTTCTAACCTTTGATGCTCTTGCGTTGCAGTTGCACCGAGACACCCGACTGCGACTCTTGTGCCCGCTTCTCTCGTCGCTCGCTACCTAGTCTCAACGGGCAGATGAGCCTACGTGGTACGGTGTTAGACCATCAAGTCGCACGCCATGTAACAGTCCTGTGGCTGATTTGTTATTATATGAACTTATTTTGCCTCTTCAGCTTTTGGAGCTTGTTCGGGAGATTTTACGTTTTACTAATACCCTCTCCCCTCCGGCAAGCTCCCGTCCTTTCCAGTGCGCGTCTCGGACTCCGCATTTGGAGATATGGAGCTGGGTAGCTTTTGCTGGGAGGTGAGGGTATGTAGCTGCCCAAACCCCAATGTCCATCGTGCAGGGATGGTGGCCGTCGCTCTGGAGTCCCAGCTTCAGATTCAGATTCCTTTGAAGCTCATGACACACAGCAACCGGGGGTGGGGGTTGGGTTGAGCTAGGCCACACAGGAACGCACCGGCCCAGAAGCAGCAAACCGAGCTTTGCCCTGTCTCGCCTCGCCCGATTCTACAACAGCGGGAATGTGAAGCTGATCAGGGCCGAGAGCGCGGGGGGTTTCGAAATGGACAAGATCGATCATCTCTTCTCACTACCCTGGCACTCCTGGCACGCCGCACGCCTGACTTCTGCACGTTCAAATACACTACGAATACTTGGCCTTGGGCAGATGGCGTCGTGTGGTTTCTCCAAAAAGAGGACGAATGAGTGGTTCATTGGCAATGTGGCCGTCTCATCTAGGGCTCCCTGTCACGATTGGCCGCTATTGCGAAGCTGCCATTGGCGCGTCTTGAGACCAGCAGTGTCCCCGGTGTGTATTCCGACGCCTAATGGAGAAGCACCCATGATCCCCTCCCGGCGTCAGTGCAGCACAAGGCAGCTTGCACGGACACGTTGACGCAGAGTCCAGGAAAAGCATGGCTTGCTTGTGTGCCAATTAGCCTGGCTAGGTACTCAGATGCAGAAGAGGCAGAGGAATACCAACGTGGGAGTGCAAAGAAGACAAGAGCCAATCAGTTGGTGATGGTCTGGAATGAAGAGAAACAGCCGTGGTAGCCCAACAGCAAGCCGCAACGACAACAAGCAGATTAGAGTAGAAGCTTGTTGAGATGAGACGAGATTCCGACATTTGTTTCTTGCTTTAGTTTGCGTCTTGGGATCTCGGCCTCGCCAATGGATCCACGGTGCGGATGCATATATAGCACACACGACAGCAGATGACGGAAGTGCCTTAGAGTTATCCGTAGGTATCTGCTTGACTGGATTGCTTGACTGGATCATCGGCCTCCAATGGCCCTTGCCGACGAGGGATGATTTCATGGCTGAGCTCCCATTGGCACTGGCTGTGAAGCTCCCCGCCCTGCTTCCCCCACCACATGCAACCATCTTTTAGGGTGGTTGAACGGGGCAGTCCTTGGTCGAAGCTTGGCCCAGCCGCTACTTGACTAGGTCGTCCGAGGAAGGTCTCTTGTTGGTACGAACATACGCAAAAAGCTACCTCACACATGTCAACCTCAAAGTCCCCTTTTTAACGATTGTGTCTACGGATACCTGACTGCGGATGCCCAAGGCCACCCAGAGTGAGGTGAGTCTCAGAGTCTCAATGCTACTGCTCCAGATCATCTTGCTCGCCCAAGAATCCTGCGACTCTTTTTCAATTCTTGATGGAAGTAGACAACATACTCTGGTCATGTAAATTGCGTGCTTGTCAACCTTGGCTCTTTCTTCTGCTTCTTTTCCATCTACTTACCACTGATGCAAGGTCTCTTTGCCGGCTCCGGGATTGAAACCTAGGGATATCCGAACGGAGGTATGGGAGGCAAGGTACCTTTGGAGATTGGAGAGATTGTGAAGGGCAGCGGGGTTTGGCTGAGGTAAGCTACCTTGTCATTGGTCGGGGAAGGTGGCATGGGAGAGGTAAGGTAGTCGCAGGAACGTAGGTACTTGGGTACGTAATAACCTAGGTAGGTACTGCAAGAGCACCGGGAAAGAGCGACCAGTGACAGACGCTACGAGTGCGGCAGCGGCAGCGGCAGTAGCAGCACGAAGCAGGAGCAAGGCACCTTGGTGCTTCTCCAATGCGGAGAGAGAGGAGACAACCCCAGACCCCAGATTCTTGCCTGGATTTCCCCCATTCAACGGAAGCCAATTCTTTCTCTCCTCATCACTCTCTCCACCTTTTCCCACCCATTACCACCACCCGGCCACCACCTCACCACCACCTCACCTCACCTACCTTAACCTCACTCACGGGCAACCTCACATCACACCTCTCACAAAATACACTTCACTTTCATCACTCGCCAGGCACCTCACTCACACTCACACTCGCACACGCATACGCATACGGACACACGCGCGCACACTCAGACTCAGACTCAGACTCACACTTTGGACACGCGGGCGCACTACACTCCCTCCCTGCTTCTACCTAACGCATTGCCACCGCGGTTTTCTGACTCCTCATCGCTTCACGTTTCTCAATCCCTTCTCCTCCTCCGCTTTCTTTACACCTACCACCTCACCTACCTTACCCGCCTCCTCCTCCTCCTCACGCAAAGGGCCACCATCATCAAACTACGTTACCAGCTCCGTCTCCAAATCGTCCCCCCCATTGGCACACGCGCCCGTCCTGTACACACGACGTATCAAGCATTAATGTTGCATGCGAAAGCATCCCTTCTCCATTAATCTTCCGCGGCACTTCGTTAGATCAGACCTTCCATTGTCGCTACCACCTCAACTTTGAAGCAGCCGGCACACCAGCCAGCTCTGTTACCGACCACCTCTCACGCGACATCTTTCGACCTCCAAAATTTCCCCTCCCGATACACGTAGTATCTCCCTCCATCTATACATCAGACTCGCCGCCTCGAGTACCGGTACCACAAAGCTTTGTAGTAACGCCAATCATATCCTCTTACCTATCCAAACTTCCAGCATTATCTCCTTGTCGCACGCGCGCCGCAGACAGCCGGCATCTCCGTGTTTCCCCTCTTTCCGCCGCATCCCAAGCTTAGGTTCTCAGCTTCCAAGCTACCTGCCTTAGCTTACCGAGACAGCTCCAGCCTCTCTTTTCCGCGCTTCTGTCTCTCTACACACGTTAACGTCAACGTCGGCTCCTCTCTTTCTCATCGGCTACTGAGAAAGGTACACGCCGCGGCTCAGCGTTTCCCTTTCTTTCGCTGCTGCTGCTGCTGCTGCTGCTGCTGCTGCCGCCATCCGCTCTGCCTCTTCAACTTCTGCCGGGCTTCGCTACGACTTTGGTTCGCCCTACGACCTACCTTAGTCGCGTCTCTTCTCATCCTCCTCCTCTTTCTCACTGCTGCCCTCCTCTCCCGAGAGTCTCCTCATCTCCATCAATTCCCCGCCTTTTGCTCTCCCACCCCCTCCCTGCCAATTCACTTGGACCTCGCTGCCATTTTATCCAAGGTTGTTATTGTTTGAGCCGAGTAACTACGCCTTGGTTGTTCACGCTCAATCTTCGCATGCATGCTTGTTTGTGTCCTCAGCCCGACGCACAAACATCCGTACACATTGCCGCAACATCCCATCGCACACACACACGCACACATCTCCTTCATACTCGACCTCGCTCTGCCTGTATCCTTTGTGTCACTCGTGGTGCCGTGACACCAGTACTTCCCTTCTTCCCCAAATCTTCTCCTCCTCCTCGCGCCCAATTTTTCTCGCAACTTGCCCACCCTACCTAGGTATTACCACTGCAGCCGGGACATCCCACTCCGAATCCCAACTCCTCACTTCCCTCCCGCGTCTCCCGCATGCTTTGCGGTACCGGTTGATTCGAGTTGCAAACGCCGGCCGCCACCGCCCGTGGACGCTTACGCCTACCAAGAGACATCTGAGACTCGCTCACGCCAGGCTTGCATGGAAAGAGACGAAAACGGGGGGTTAGCAGAGGACCGTTGTTAGAACAATTCTCCGTTGCTGCTCTTCGCGAGACCCTGAAAGCTGTCTCAACAACAATCATCTTCATATCATACACACACCGCACCCCGCAAAGTATCCCTTTCAAGCCCAACTCTGCTTGCTCCGCCTACCTTACCTCCTCCATCTCCCCCACTTTCTCGTGCTGTGTGACCTCGGTGGTCCTCGAGCTATCTATCCTATTACCTAGCCGAGCACACAGTACCCTTCTTTTCCCCCTTTACCTATCGCTCCTTTGGGTAGCGTTTGCACAAAATGATGCCACTCCAATCCATAGAGGGGCAGCCTCATGGAGGCTCTGGCATAGCTGGGGAAAATGGTGAGGCCCGGCAACAAAAGCCCAAGACGTTGCCGTGCAAGTATTGCAGCAAGCGCTTCAGGTAAGTCGGCTTCCCCTCCTCCTTGGTGCAAGGCCCCCCAACTCTCCTCTCTCGATGATTGATTGCCCTACCTTGCCTTGACTTTGGCTTTCTCGCTGTACCTTCGGCTAGCTTACATTGCTTTTGCATTATAGGCGTGTGGAGCATGTCCAAAGACACGAAAGGACACACACCAAAGAGAAGCCCTTTGCCTGCGGCTGGGCTCGCTGTGGGAAAACGTTCGGACGACGGTGAGTTCTATCAACCTTGCCCCTGGCCATTCGTCATTTCACCCATCCTGCGGCCTGCCTGAGTACACTTACCTCACCACATCGACACCATATGCTGTCACCTTCCACACACACACACACACCACACCACCACCCAGCTTTACTTTGCTTTGATTTGATTTATCCCCAAGGCGTTCCCCCGTCCCAAGACCCCGACTTTCAACTCCACCTCTTCCGTGTTCTTGATGTTCAACTGCAACACGGCCGACTCCCCCTCCCAACTCTGACAAAGGAATATGCTTATATGGACATCAGTGATCTCCTTGTCCGCCATGAGAAGCTCGTTCACCTCAACGAGGGCAGCAAGGAGAATAATCGGCCAAGAAAGACTTCATCTAGCACACACAATCCGCCATCTTCCTCCGACAGCCATGTCGAACACGAAATGCTGGGCGTCCAGCGCCAGCCTCAGCCCCAGTATCACCAGGAGTCAATAACGGCCGTGGCATCCACCATGGCCCCAGATCCTCGCATGCCAGGCCCGGCCCGTGCCGCTGCCTGCAACCTCGATCTACTTTCTGATGCGGCTCTGGCCAGCGAAGTAAACCCCATGCAGCAACCCATGATGGCTGAGATGGGACGTCCGCCTTCCGATCATACGAGGATTAAGTCCTATGATGAGTCGATGGGGTATCCCGAACGGCCACGGGAGGACCAGAACATGCTAGCACCGGGATACGTCCCTCAGCCCCAAGCAGCACCTTACGACGACTATCACATTTTCCTCGACGACTTTGCGCCTTCTTCGCACTACTTGCCGCCCCCGTTTGAGTCTGATCAGCAGATGGGGGGACTGTGGCCCCGTGGCGATATGCATCACCGTGGCCCGTCCAAGCCATCATCGCAGTTTCCGTCACGGTTCCCTTCGGTTCAGCCGGATGGTCGGGAGGGTATGGAAGGTGGTACAAGGAGCCACGAAGAGTCAATGAGAGCACCCCTTCGTATCTCTGCCGTCGACCACACGGTCATCAAGAACCGACTGGAGGAATTCTCATCGGTCATTCCAAACGACTTTGTCTTTCCGTCCAGACATACACTCACTCGATTCCTTGAGGGATATATCAGCGGTTTCCACGAGTATCTCCCGTTCCTGCACATACCCACGTTGACGCCCGCTGAGATGGCACCGGAGCTTCTTCTGGCCATCTTGGCTGTTGGTGCACAGTACCGATTCGAGAGCCACCGGGGTCACGCGCTGTGGTATGCTGCAAAGGCTGTTGCGCTCGAGCAGATTCGAAGGAGACATAGTCATGAGGTACATGCTCTTCTACCGACGCCCGCTGCGTACAGCCCGCACTCGACCCGACCTTCTCCCAGCTCTGGCTTTAGGCATACCTTTGCCTCGGCACAGCAGGATCGCCCGATGACACAGGACACTCACCGCGAGCCATTGTAAGTGTATTTCCCATCTTGTTCTGCTTGTCAGCTCTAACGTTCTCCTCGCAGCTCGCCAAACACCCCACAAGCTCGTCTTGAGACCACACAGGCTGTCCTGCTGCTCTTCGCAGTCGGGCTTTGGGGAGCGAAAGCAATCTTGCATGAGGCTCTATCTCTTCAGAGCCACCTTTCTATGCTCGTTCGCGAAGAGGGCCTGATAGCCGAGTCCAGCCCGGCCGTAGCACCGGATTGGGAGACTTGGATTCGACTTGAGGGAGCTACACGCACGAAGCTCATAGCTTACTGCTTCTTCAACCTGTGCAGTATTGCGTACAACATGCCACCTCTTATCCTCACTTCGGAGCTTGGTCTATTCTTGCCCTACCCGTCCAGGCTGTGGAGAGCTGAATCGGCATGGCAGTGGCAGGAAGACAGACAAAACTATCCTTCTGTCGAAATCACCGTCCACGACGCCTTCTCCAGAGTTCTGACGACTTCTCCCCAGGGCTTGCCTCCGCACATGTCATCCCTTGGAAACTATGTCCTTATCCACGCATTGCTTCAGCACATTTACCTGCTGAAACAAACTTCATTCGCACTCAGCTCGCCGTTTGGGCCACAGAGGGGATTGAAGCCGGAGGATGTGGAAGAGGTCACTGCTGCACTGAGGATATGGCAGGTGAGCTTCGAACACCGACACCAATTGAGGGCGGCCGACGCGGGGCATGTGGGCAACAGCGACTCGTTCCCGGGTGGTCCGGTAGCGTTCAACTCTACCGCACTCCTGCGCTTGGCATATATCCGTCTATACACCGAGATCCCGCCCAACCGATCCCTCGAGACCAGGGATCACATGCTAGTTGCTTCGTCGTTGAGCAATATGCCCCTCCTTGTCCGTACGTTGAGGTTGCATAGAGCCGTGTTCCAGGCCATTCATGCTTTGTCCATGTTGGTCAAGGCCGGCGTCAACTATGTTGCGAGGACCAAGAGCCTGGAATGGAGCATTCAACATTCCTGTAAGTACATGTTCTTCTCGAACATCGCTTGTTCTAGCTAACCCCGTTTCTTCGTAGTGTGCAACTTCGAATGCGCCATTCTCTTATCTAAATGGCTCCTTACTCTCGCATCGATCGGACCGAATGATCCCCCTGCGACCCCCGAAGAAAAGAATCTCCTACAATCGGTCAGGAGAATGCTGGACGAGACGGAATTTGCTGTGCCCATCGATCCATCCCTGGGTGGGCCTACCACCGGCCAACCTGCCAACAACGAGGTTTCTGCGAACGACAGCACAAGGTTGAGACAGCTAGCTGCAGCGGTTATCAGGCTCTGGGCAGAGACGTTCAAGGGCTCGCACATTTTCGACATGGTCAGAGTAATGGGATCAAGCCTGGATGGGTATGCTGATTTGGTCGAGAAGCCCCGCGACAGAACACCCCTGGGACGCATTGCCCATGACCCAAATCTCGGATGAAGTGGTCGGACCCCAGATGGCAAAGTATTTGGTTGAGGCCGTTGCACTGCATGGCTTGCACGGTTTTCGACGGAGTAGCGGCATCATTGAGGCTTGATGTCGGTCGACCTCTCAGTGCCAAGACATGATTTCTCCCGATGCGGTTGTTTGCAGGGCATGGAGTTTCCCTGTCGCATGCGTGTTTCTCCGCGTTCGAAGACTGCAACAAGGCGGCGTGGTCACTGGTCCAGATCTTTTTGGGATGGAAAGATGCTCTCAACGGCCAAATGCGTTGAATTGGAATGCAGAAGTGGACGAATCGAGCAATGGCAGCGTATCATTGGTCTGCTCTCAGATGTTGGAGAGGGGAGAGCGACCCCTGGTCGGGATTTCGGGGCGTCGAACCGGCGGCGGAGTACCGACAGACAGGGACCAGCCAGACTACGCAGGAGACAGAGAGGGCGGGGATGGGAGGGAAAAAAGCTTTGGCTTGGCGTTCTAATGTTACGTGCCTTGACGCAGTAAGGAAGGTGTCGGAGAAATAGTTGCACTGCGTTTTGTTTTTCACCTTATTTCTCTTATTCTTCGCGTGTACATTGTTTGGTGGTCTCATCGGCTCGTCGGATGGGTGGCGCGGCTCGGTCGGTTTGATCTAGCTATTTCCATGTTGCTTTTGTCGTATTTCCACCTTAGTCTGGCTTGATCTTTGAGGGTTATGAAGTATGGACGAGAGATGTGGTTCCTGTCGGGATTGTGAGGCGTTGATAGGCTGCTGGATGAATAATGAAATGTTCATATCTGACGTTGCTTTCGACGCTTGATCCCTTGTGAATTGTGATTGATGGTCCCGCTTGGCTGACTACCATATAAGCCGGATTGCCCTTCCCGTTCTTGGAAAGTTTCCAAGTGCATTTGAGATTCCAAGGAGTGTAAGTTTGGTTTGTAGTTGTTGAGCTGGGAATGTTTTTTCGGCGATTACATGAGGAATGTGATTGAAGAAGCGGACTGACCTTGAATGTACGAACACTTCAAGGCTATAAGACTACAGTTAGAATTGGAGTAATAATGAATGGACTACTCCGTATCTACCTCTTTTTTTTTTCCACTCCTCGTAGTGGAAGATAGGTTTATTTGCCGGACTATAGTAAAACCTCTCTGGTTATTAATTTGTCAACGGGGAATAATATCAATACGATGAGTTTACAAACGAATTCGAACTTGTGTCAGAAGTTGGCTAAAAGTTTACCGAGGACGGGTGAAAACAACAAGAGACACGTTGACTGTAAAGCGAGCGAGGGGACATTGGGGACTGAAAGAGTCTCTTTTCTATATGGAGGAGGAATAAGTACTCAGGTAGTAAGCTCAAGCTGATTCGATGTCGAGTTTAGCTTGCTTCTTTTCCGGAAACCAAGAGAGCACCAAAATCCTCAAGTCAAGATCACCTTTGATAGCCCCCCTTTATTTCCTCACGTTGTTGTGGGCCCTTACAAGAGAGTACTTGAAAGAAAACACCACGTCACCATCATGTTCTCGTGGCGTGTCTCTCCGTCGGAAACGGCCCCCAACTTTTCCAAAACATGGAGGGTGAGGATTCCCTCTAGCAGCGGACGGAGCTGAGCTTGTCGTTGAAGTTGGAGGGGACGGTGTTCTGGAGACCTCTGGTGGTCCAGGAGGCGCCGCCGCAGCTGCCGTCGCTAGTAGGGTTGAAGAAATTGTGTCAGAAAGATATTCTCGACGATGTTGCTTGACGTATAGAGAGCAATTGAATGTTTCATCTTCTCCATTCTTGGAAGAAGAGAATAAAGTAGATGGTAGTAACTCACGTGAAGAAGGTGCAGGTGGCGCTGCCGGTGTCAACGGAGCTGACGACGTCGTTCATGTTTCCGGGGAAGTTGGCTTAGAATGAAATTTGTTAGCTTCACGTTTTGAGGGCGGAGAGAAATGAAAATTGGAGGCTGGAGAGATCTGAGGGCATTCGGACAGTGTGAGGGGACGTACTGCAGCCGCCGACGTCCATGGTGACGCAGTTGCCGAGGGTCTGGTCCTTGCAGATGCGGATGGTGGCGGCGTTGGTGAGGCCGAGGAGGGCGATGGCCATGACGGTGAAGGACTTCATTTTGAGGATTGTGGGGTTGGGACTGGTAAGTCGAGTAGATTGAGAAGATTGTGAAGATGATTTGCAGTGTAGAGTGTTGTGATGAGGTGAGAAGATGATGCTGATGGAAGGGGAGTTGGATGGGGAGGTGGGATGGGTGGAGGGTTTTATAGTTGAATCTGTAACGTCATTCTTCTCATAATTTCTGGACTGTGATGATTTGTAGGATTGGTATCTCGACCAAAGTACCCGAATTTGCTACCTCTAGATGTCAAGCCGTAGGTGAATACTTCGCAGAATACATTGTGAGACTAGAATCTTGGACCAAAGTATCCAAGTTCGCGTCTCTGCCCATCAACAATGTCCTACCTTGGCTCGCCACCTTGATTGTTCTCTGAGGTAGCTTAACAGCCCATCTCGTGAATCTGAACATCGAAGGTCTTTCTCGATACCCTCTTGCCGGGGGATTGAGGATCGTCGGATAGGGCTCATGGCAGCCTTGACCAGGGAGCCTCTATACAGCCAATCGCGATACCGAAAGCCTTGGATGTTGCCATCCGGGCGATCCTATTGCAACATTGGAAGACACTTAGGGTGCCACGGCTAGGGCAGTTCCATACCGCCAAGTATGAAGCTTAGAGGCTAGGATATTGTGATGATTCTCTTACATCAGAAAGGATTTAGGAAGGTCTTGGATGTTGCTCTCCGGATGATCCTATTGCAACGTCGGAAGGGACTCAAGGGAGCCGCAGCTGGAATACTCCAAAAGCATTGATTATGGCACCTAGAGCCGTGGGTATAGAGATCATCCTCTTGCAACGTGAAAAGGAGCTAAGGGGAGCCTTAGCGGGGACACTTCTATACCACCAATGAGGAGGTCCAGAGACCTCAAGTCTCGCCTCTCAGACGATCACCTTGCCAACTCGGGAGAAACTGTTGTGAGACCTGGTACACAGCCCCGAGCTAGAAGTCAGCGCGGGCCCGTCGGCTGCATTTTGAGTAGCAAAATGGCACTGTCTCGATACATGAGATATCGTCGTGAGATGTACGGGACTTTGGTTGAAGGATCCATCAATACACTGACTTCATTTTGCTGGACGTGTCGGCATCATTGAGATTGATACTCTTCCAGGTGGACAACTCTATAAACCATTTCGGTCCAAACCTTTAGGAAAGCTGGGAACACAGAACTCGGCTGCTCCTCCATGGGGCGGTGTGAGACTTCTGTCAGCAGAGTACTGCGGCTCCTTCACTTCTCTATACTCTTTGAGATTAAGCTCTACTACGGCTAGGATCCTTCGCTTTGTATTACCGAGCGGAGGCTTTCCAGCGACGTTGAGCGGTTAGGATGATTGTGAGGCTAGGATGTTTGAACGGCATGGCCCGGCGGGTGTGGCTGGCGGACGATCTCTGCTATATCCACAAAACCGCATATGGCGGGGTAGTCGGACTTTTTTCTTTTGTTAGTTTCGGGACTTTGGATTCGGATCGACATTTAACTCTACTTCAGCCTGCAGCCGGGCGGCCCGGGCCCTATGTCGGTCTAGACTAGTCGGCTTACTTGTCTCATCTTACTATTTCCTCGAGTTGTGTGTGTGAGGTCCAGTTTGCATGGATCGGCAGGCTAAGCTTCCGGACCCAGTCGCGTTAGGCAGCGACTTGTGGCAGTGTGTCTGACTGTGATTGAGCAACGTAGTTTCACTTCTTGAATTGGATCTCAGTGAACAAAAATTTCGTCACAATGAATGCAGTCATCATCGACGAGACCTCAACCTCGCACAAGAGTACTAGCGGCGGCGGGAGATGTTGAGAGTTACGAGAACTGAGCTCAAGAGATGCGTCTTCATCTTAGAGAGACTTCGCTAAATAAAGAGGTGACATTGTGTTAGGGGGATTGGACGGCAGAGACGAAAAAGCTACCGACGATGAGAGACAAAGTACTTCAACCTAAGCACTAGTCCTGAGACAGAACGAATCCTACTTCCCAGCCCAGGCCTTGGTAAGAAGCTCTTCAATGCCTGTGGGGCGGATATCTGGGTACTTTGCGTTCAGACGGTTTCCCTCGGGCACCAGGATCCTGCCCTCGACGCTCATCAACCCGAAGAGAGCAATCATCGCCTGCGTCTCCTCCATTGACGCCGGTCCTGCGCCGTAGCCCGCCGACCAGATGGTTGCCTGGCCGTTTCTCAATTTCTCTTCTCCGTCATAGACGACGTCAAACTTGGCTCCTACATTAAAATAGCAATGTCAGTTTTACGTGATCCTTGTAGCACTTTGCTTCGAAGATCCAAGACCGTACGTACCCGTGAGTTTCTCCGCGAGTCCCAGAATCTCGTTGAACGTGGTGTCTGAGCCGCTGATGATGCTGACTTCGGGCCAGTCGGTGTCGTCGAGCATGCGGACGACGAAGCGGGCCACGTCTACCGAGTAGGTCAGGGTCATGGGCTCGTTGCCTGTTCCGGGGATCGCGGCGCGGCGGTTCGCGATGTCGACGGCCCAGGTGTGAGGGTGGAGGTTGCTTGGGGTGTGCGGCATGCCGAAGTAGTCCATGAACCACCCGTTGATGACGCGTGTGTACATGAGGCCAGTCTTTTTGAGGGCGGCGATTGCGTCCAGCCAGGCACCGAACACCGCCGCGTTCGTGTCGCTGGTTAGGTGTCAGCGACTCTGCGGCAACGAAGAGGGGAAAGTGCCTCGCGATAGAAGGAATCTGCGTACTCTGGAGACACCCAGACTCCGAACTCGCTGGGTACGAATCGACGGGTCGACTTGGCCTTGTCGGCTGCGGCGATGAGGTTGAGCTGCGACTGAGCGGCCTCCGGGCCCACGAAACCAATCGTGGAGATGACTGTCTCGACATTGTGCTTCTCGAGCAGCAGGGACAGCGCCTCGATATTGCCGTAGTCAGCAAGCACAATCTTTGCGCCACCTGAGGCGGGTGTGATAGGAGCCTAGATGGCTTGGTCAGAAGGGGGATCAAGAGTGTATGCGTGTGGTTGCGACTGTGGCATTTACCTTGCGACTAAGCAGGATCACCTCGTGCTTCTTGCTGAGCTGTAATTGTTCGAGAATGGTCTTACCGACACCACCTGTGCCTCCGG
Source organism: Colletotrichum scovillei (assembly GCF_011075155.1). Taxonomy (NCBI): domain Eukaryota; kingdom Fungi; phylum Ascomycota; class Sordariomycetes; order Glomerellales; family Glomerellaceae; genus Colletotrichum; species Colletotrichum scovillei. The sequence goes on from NW_023336263.1 coordinate 2,364,364, forward strand.
CGACTGCGACGACAACCATGATGGATGTGGTGGTGGCCTAAGAGTGGTAGGAATTGGGTTGTGTTATTGAAGTTGTCAAGTACGATGGATCACAGCTTTATCCTTTAGCTCAAAACCAGATCCAACACGGTTGTATTTATAATCGATCGTGAAAACATAAAGCAGTCTTGGAGTCTTGGAGGCCTTCGCAGAAACCCGCCCCTGTGCGGATTTTCCAAGAACGCATTGACTTCAGGCTGAGGGGGAGCGGATCTCAAGTCAAGACACATGTGGCAAGTACTCGGCAGGTTGGAGATGTCTGTCTCTATCGAAAGAGTGAGCCCCGGAAGAAGTCGTGGTGTAGTGCTGAGAGTGCCATTTCCAACATCGCGGCAGACTTCCATGTTGCGGACTTCAGGCGCAATGACATGTTCGGCTGGCGGAGTTTTGCCCTGAGAGTGACTCGTGCGTGTGATCTGAGTACATAAAGTTGTCGGAATTCGGGCCCCGCGGCCCCCTCGACGATGGAATGGCTAGTTTTCAACGACTTGCAATGGCCTAGTACCTTGTGCTGCCAAGCCTTGTTCTAAATAACGTCCACCGCACAGCGTCACGAGCGTCTCCTGCCGGATTCCGTTATGCAAGTCGCTTGTCACTCTAATTTGCTTGGGCAACCAAAATCAGACATTATAATTCTCAGTGAGTAAGCGGACGACTGCGTAGATGATGGCGGTTTCAAGGCATTCTTGTGAATAGCTCGATTTACCAGAGGGTTATCAGCCAGGGTACGCAAAGATGATGAGCCAAGTCCATACTCATGGCGGTGTTCTTGCATTCCTACATTCATGGAATATCACTCATAAGGTCTTAGAATGAGATAGGGATATACTTTCGTCACGAACTTCATGCAAAGCCGTTGCGGGACAAGCCTGAAAGTGCCGTGGTTTCGTTGGTGTGATGTTTGGAGTTTACGCTCAAACTCCGCTTAGCGAGTCAGCGAAAGATTTCACAGTTAAAAAGAGTCCTTTCGGTGGGTACAGGCAGTAGCGGACAATGAAATCTGGTGTAGGCGCGCCGGGCCATTCGAAGGATTGGATGCCGGTCGGTTGTTTGATTCTATCCGGACGGCAGACGTTCAAGGTCCGGTCCCGCCTCCGCGGAATGCGCGCGGCGCTGATAGACGATAAGCACACGTGCAAGGTCATGTGATGGCGCGTTCAGCCTGCGTCTGGATCCCGGCGCGTCCGTCGCCATGCCCCCGCGGTCGCCCACTCGATGACGCACGACACCTTTCTGGCTTTTGATACCGAATTTCTGGTCTTGAGACCCAATCATTTTGTATGCACACAACGACTAGCTGCAGAACGGCCCCGACCTTAAAAGAAATCAACTGACTTTTTTGGAATAAAACCGAGGAAAAGTAATTCGAAACAATGCCCGCTCGTAAGCGTGCTGCGTCGCCGGCCGCTGAGGATGAGCCCCGGCGGCGGTCTCGGCGCGTCTCGAGCACTCCCAAGAAGAGCATGTATTTTGAGGGTGACGACGATGACGATGACTTTGATGGAGATACAAAGGTTGAGAGTGAGAGTGAAGAGGTGCAGAGCGAAGGTGATGATGAGGAAGAGGAGGAGCAACCAAAAAAACGTGGACGTGGACGGCCAAAGGGTTCAGTCGCTAAACCTAAAGCTAAGCCACAGCCCGCGCCCAGCAAATCAAAAGCAGTGAAGAAGCATAAGATTGAGAAGGTTGAGGATGAGTATCAGGACGACGAACCTGAGGAAGATGAGAACGAAGAGGAAGACGACGAGGAAGATTACGAGAGTAGGGTCACTATCATTCCGCATGAGAAGCTTCGAGGGCTCGATGGGCAGGACTACTCCGACGACACCGTTCACAAGAATACTTTGCTGTTCTTGAAAGACCTCAAAGCTCACAACCAGAGATCTTGGCTCAAGAGTAGGCTCCGCAAGGAAATCCTCTTGGTATTCTACGAATACTGATTTAGTCCAGGCCACGACGGCGAGTATAGACGCTCCCTTAAAGACTGGAACACCTTTGTCGAGACTATCACGCCAAAGATCACCGAAGTGGATTTCACCATCCCAGAATTACCGGCCAAGGACCTCGTCTTTCGCATCCACCGCGATATTCGCTTCAGCAAGGACCCGACTCCTTACAAGGTACTTTGACATTCTTTATTGCCGTCAGGCTGCTCGAAACTCTGTGGAATAATGACACTAATGGCAAATAACTCACAGGCTCACTTCTCTGCGGCATGGTCTAGAACGGGTAAGAAGGGACCTTATGCCTGTTATTACATCCATCTTCAGCCAGGCTCTTGCTTCGTGGGCGGTGGATTGTGGTGTCCCGAGGCGTCGCATTTGCAGAAGCTGAGGGAGAGTATTGATGAGCGGCCGCGTCGGTGGCGTAGGGTCTTGAATGATGAAAGGTTCAAGAAGACTTTCTTGCCAAAGTCGTTGCAGAAGGGGGGCGAGGAAGCGGCGCTGAAGGGTTTTGCCGAAACGAATAAGGGGAATGCGCTAAAGACCAAGCCCAAGGTATGCCTATGTCTAATCTTACGTCCTGCAATCCATCAAGGGCGAAGAAAAGACCACGGCCATTGGGGATCGTTACTAATCACGCTTTCGTAGGGCTACTTGGTCGATCACCGCGACATCGAGCTATTGAAGTTGCGCAACTTCACCATTAGCAAGAAGGTCGATGACAAGGTGTTTACCGAGGACGATGCCCAAGAGCAGATTTGTGAGATCATTGCCGCGATGCACCCATTCGTCAGTAACCCTTTGCCGGCTGGTTGTCGTTTGGATGATGGATGTGCTGACACATGATGTAGATCACCTTCTTGAACAGCATTGTCATGCCGGACTTCAATGCAGACGACGACGATGATGATAGCGACGAAGATGAAGAGGGCGAGAATGGCGACGCGAATGACGATGCTCAAGAAAACGGCGATGCAGAGGAGACAGGGGACGAAGATGAGGAAGGAGGCAAGGACTGGAGCACGCACAAGTTCTGATACTCGGTTGGGAAGGAACACCCTCTCTCCCGTCTGGCACACAATGCCTACTCGAAGGATATGGCTATTTTTCAAGCTGGCGCGAAGCCATTGATTGGAAGCAAAGAAAGCCCAATGGGAACGAGTTCTAGCTGTGTGATGAGCGATGATGGCATTTCGTGTTGATAGTTTAGCACGTGCGTAAGTGCTTGTAGGATATGGAACTGGCACAGGGCACTCCCGTGTGGCCTTTGCTGGCGTCGAATACCACAAGAAGGATTGCGCTGATTGTGACACTCCCTTGTTCGTCCTAAATTTTCTACAACCTTTCATAGTGAAGTCTACTCGAGTGCTCAGCCCGACTTGGAAGATCCGTTCATCCTACGCCAACAAAGGGGCCCGGTATCCCTTTGTTGCCTGAAGGACAACCATCCATCAGAACACCTGATGAAAGGATATATCCTCGGAATCTGTTGCTGGCATGTGTCGGGGAACGGCTGATGATTGTTTGACACATAGCTTTCGAGGTTTCAAGCCTTCAACGTTTCAATTTAACAGCATCTCTGAGTATGCATTGAGTCTTTCACGCGATGTAGGGAGCACAATAAGCCATCGGCTTAGATCTAGAGAGTCATGAAGATTTGGCCAAGCTTCTGTTCCCTGAATATATGGCTTCAGAGGGTCCTCGGCCGAGGCTATTTAACCAGAGGTATCGAAGCCACCAGACAGAATCTACTTATCCTCATCAACAACATCAAATAGCTTCATCCGCACGTTGTTAAACACACCGAGCCATTTTCTGACCCGCCGCTCTGGTGTTTTGATTTGACCCCAGCTACCAACTTTCCTCAAACTTTTCATCATCATGACTATCGGTGTCGTCAACGCTTTGGTCGACTTTTGCAAGTGGGCTACTGCCAAGCGGACAGACGGCTCCGACCGTCGGTACAAGTATGGAGATTGCCACAGCACAAGATGCCATTGGTCCATGGACTACAGCAAGGATAAGTGCCACTGTTTTGACCCCGTCATGGAGGCCCCGAAGGATGACGCTGAGGATGCTGTTGAAAATGCAGAGAAGTAGACAGTAAGTTTGGAAGACGGGTTCTGCCGAATCAAGAGTTTTGTTTCTTTACTTGACTATCAATTTTGCATTGGCATGGAGTTGCATCAAAGAGTCTGCGATTGAAAGTTCCTGGATAAATGAACAAACATGTCATTACTTGATAGCTAAGCTGAGGTACGCCGTGAGTTAAGTGAGCCTGAACGAACAATCGGACCCATCTTTCGAGACCAGCGTCCAAACGTTTCTCGTAAAACTGATTATCATAGGATACTGCCTGAACCGGCCCCGTTCAACCCGGGAAGCAATACCTTTACCTTTGGACTGCATTTGCAGGCCGCCATGGCCGGGTTATTGTTGGTAACTTATGTCATGCCTGGACTCGGGGCTTTAACCCATTGAACAGCGACCGAAATCTTAATCAAGTTCTGGAACAGCTTTGAGAAGCTGAGAAGAACAGTTGAGAGCTCTCACAAAGAACGATAACCCTCTAGACGTCGACGAGGTTCGAAGCATCTTTCGGGCACTATGGGGTCACATGACATGTTGTTTCGGCCAGTCACTGCGATTGGCCAAGCCGGATCACGGCGAGGAGCAGTGCCGGTGGTGTGCCGGTGGTCTTCAGGGGAGTGATGACTCCACAGGGTTGAAGCTGGTTGGTCCGGGAGATGTGGCTCGTGCTTCCAGCGCTTGTGCGAGCTTTGTTTCGTCAGATGTCCTGACGGGACATCCCAAAGCTCACTGTTCAGAGAGGTCAAGCCAGCAGTACCTAGGCAATGTACCTTGAACTCGGGTCTTCTTCTCCAACCATGTGCCTTGCCAGACCCAAACTTTGATGGGAAAAACTTGAGAAGTCGAGTGAAAACTCTTCAACGTTTGAGTGAATTTGTTTTTTCTCCTTTGTTTACCAGCATGCTGCGTAATACCTGTGTTCAAGTCCAGTTTTCAGGGTCGGTTCCACGGGCTCTTGAGTGAAACTACGTCAGCGGGGCCCAGCTCACCCAAGGTAGGTAGGCTCACGCGCACCCGAAGAGTACGTACCGGAGACACCCCGCGGAGCTAAGCTTGGAGGGCGCCCTCCCTGCCCCACCAAGACTGCCTCGTCCGTCCCTCATTCACTCACTTCATGCACATTCCATCCCGAGCCCGACCCGGAGCCCGATCTTGACGACGGACTACATTCTCTATCATTCGCATCATTTTCGATAATCTGAATAACCTCACTAGTGACGACCAACAACCTTAGCTCCGGACTCCCGCGTGTGCCACCCTTATCCTTGTATCCTCAGGCGGACACCCCTCCGCTAACTAGCGGCGACCTCACCTCTTGACCCCTCCTCCGGCCAGCCACCTGGGTTGAGCCGCACCACCACAGCTACATACCAGTCCTTGCTTGCTTAAGGACTACCGCACTTTGAACTCAAGATACCTCACTGCATTGTACGCCGGGCATCATGTTCTCTCAGGTACGCGCGCCCCCTCATCTTCTAGCTCTCTGCAATATCGGGTGGTTACGGCCACGCAGGGGGCTTTCGGTGAGGCTAGATGGATCGATAGTGGATGCTCAAGAGCTATGTTTACTTGTGCTGATGCCTATTCAACACCCTCCGAAAGCTTCATGTAGCCTCAAAAGAGCTATGGTACCTGTAGAGTACACAGTAACTGACACCAAGGACAGAAGAAACCATACTCCGCCGTTACGGTGAGCGTTGAGACGCTGACCGCCGAGACATACGATGAAGATGACATGAGTGGCATCCCAGACCTTGTGGAAGTCATCAAGCTGCAAGCTTCGGGCCCCGTAGAGGCTGCCCGCGCCATTCGCAAGAAGCTCAAGTACGGCAACGTCCATCGCCAGCTCAGAGCTTTGACCATCCTGGACGGCTTGATCCAAAACGCTGGCCCACGTTTCCAACGAGCTTTCGCCGACGAGCCCCTGTTGGAACGACTTAGGGTCTGCGGAACCTCCGATCTCTCTGATCCCGACGTCAGAAAGAAGTGTACCGAGTTGTTCCGCAGTTGGGCTCAGTACAAGAGCACGCCAGGCTTGGAGCGTATTGCCAAACTGCACCAGGTACGGCCGACGTTCCCACTCGCCGATGCCAACTAATTTCTCTTAGGAACTACCCAAGCGCAAGGTCGCTGTTACCCAGGAGCGATCCAAAGCTGTGCGGGAGACTGAGAATCCTTTCGGGGAGGAGGAAGAGGACAAGCCTCCTTCGCCCACCACCCGTGCCGGCGAGTCATCCAGGCCTCAGCAAACGCCGTACCTGCCTTATGGTAACACATCCAATGTCACCAACTCTTTCAGCCACTCCAAATCCTCTTCCCATTCCGGCGGCTCCTTCTTCGGGTCGTCAAAGGATAAGAAGAAGAAGGACAAGGACAAGAAGAGCAAGCGCAAACCCTTCAACCTGGAACTGGAAAAGGACGCAATGAAGAGCGCGATTGCTGAGAGTTCCATCGCCACAACCAACCTGACCAACCACCTGCAGAGCATCAACCGTGAGAGAGAACGGATCTCTGATAACGCTCAAGCTGTCCAGCAATTCGAAAGCTGCAAACAGCTTAGACGAAAGATCCTTCGTTATGTAAGTCACGTCCGCGCCTCACCGCCTGATGCTTTTCTCTGACTAGTTGTCACAGATCCACCACATTGAATCCGAAGAGTGGCTCGGCAGTCTCCTTCGCGCCAACGACGAGCTTGTCACGGCGCTCATGACTTTTGAGCAGCTCGACCGCTCGATCGACGCCGACAGTGACTCCGACGATGAACTTGCCGAGCAAGCTCACATGTACCGAAGTAAGCGTCCACGTACTCCCATCAATCCTCAAGAGCTCTATTAACAGATTTACAGTGGTGACGGAAAAGGCCAAGCAATCCATGTCCCCGCCTCCCCCCGATATTTCTGGTCTGAGCATCGGCAACACTCCGTCCTCCCGTCCGCCTGCTCCACCCCGACCGGTCCCGATGGCGAGGCGTTCCCCGCCCGCACCAGCTCCGGCGAAGCCCCCGAGACCTCCTGTCCAGAAGGTTGTTGAGCCTGACTCGGAGGAGGAAGACGACGATGACCCTTTTGCCGACAAGAACGCTCTGGAGACGCCCGCGACCGAAAGAGCAGAGCCGAGATGGTGATACCAAACCGTCATAATTATTACCCATCATACTCTTCCATCTTCTTTGTACTTTCTCCCCTCTCATTCAAGGATATCCTGTCATGATGAGGGATTGAATAAGTGGTCGAGAGATTGCATCAGGTGCAAGTTGAAAATCTCAAGTCATCTAGCAAAGCGCCCCGTTTAGACATTTCATTAATGAATGATTCAAGAGCATACATGATATCTACTATTTCGGTGCTATTAATAAAGCGCGCCACTATAGAGTACATAACGTTCCCCTTTCCGAACATCCGAAATCGGTCACCGACTTCCCGCCGTTGGTACCAACTCGGCCTCAACTCCCCTTTGGGAACCGCGCCCGGGCCTCCAACGTCCCCGCCGAGCGCCATTCCGGGAGCTATCGCCCGACGTGCCCCCGCCGGAGATGCTACGATCCCGCAATCCCCTCGGCGGCATGTGTTCAATATTTGCATCCTGTCAAAGCTCCCCCTCGCGGCAGAGCTCTCTTCGATGTCCAATGGGATCCTCTCTCGCGGGGCACGGGTTTCCTCTCGCAAGCTCGGCCGAAGCTCTTGCTACTACATCTCGTGGATAAGACGCAAAACAAAGTTGTGACCCCGCGGTTCAATGTGACGTAAAATCAGGGCCCCGACGTTGCACCGCGGTGGGATGTATTGAATCTCTTTCGATTATCGATAAGCTCGGGCTACCATTTGGTAACGTCTTCCGTGACTCGCGCAACGGCATGTGGAGCGGAGGGCCCGATGGTAACGCGTGCGGATGGTGCATCGAAAGTGAGATGTGACATGGAATAAGATGAGAAGGTTCCCTTTTCGGGAGACCCTGTAAGAAGAATGCCCATGAGGCCATCGCGACTCGCGAGGGATGTTCCTGCATGTCATTTACAAGGATGGCGGAGAGAATAATGGCAATGATTCTAATCCCGCACGCTCAACCCGCCATCGCCGACCCGGCAGCAGCAAGAATGACTGTCAGACCTCCTCCGTCTAAGACATCTATATGAGCGAGCTCTCCTCCTCCGATACCATGATCTTGTCTCTTCAGTCTCGAGCAAGCGTAGGCCACTCACTCATTCCCTCCCCCAAAGTCCGCCAAGATGCTCGCCCTCCTCGCCCTGGCCGTGGCCATGGTCACCGGCGCCCACGCCGCCGCCAACACAACCACCACGCTCACCCCCGTCCTGCGGCCCGAGTGCAACAAGACGGACCCGGCTAACCTCATCCCGTCCAACGACATCACTCTAAACTACGGCGCCGCCGACGACGTGAGCCTCGTCAGCGTCGTCCTGGCCATGAAGTATCCCTCGGTCGTCCTCGAGGAGGTCGCGGCCATTGCGAGCGTAGAGTGTGCCGAGGATGCGAGCATTACCGTCACCTTCAACGCCACGGCCGCCTTTGAGCAGACGTCTCAGCAGTGGCAGGCGCTTGATGACTTTGTCATGGTTACGAATCACCTGGGTAACTGCGACGCCGAGAACGAGCGCGGCTTCTTCTTGGTTGATACCGTCACTTGGGACGCCGAGACTCTTCAGGTTGTTGCGAATGCTCACAAGAGCGACGTTGCCAACACGGCTAGTAAGTCTATGTCTCTTTACGTGACAGAAAGCGAGGTGCTAACCACCTTGACCAGCCTCGACGGAGATTTCCTTCTCCAATGTCCCTGTTCGGAGCCCCGCCAGCAAGCGTGACATCAAGTGGGACAATGGCGGCGTTCACATCACAAACACCCTCGCCCTCCCCGCCGACACGAACCTCTTCAGCTACGACCCGTACCTCTCCGTCACCGCCGACGAGGCCTCCCTGACGTCCAACATGACCTTCTCCGGCACGCTAAAGTATAGCATCATCCCTCTCAAGGTCGAGCAGCTCGCCCTCGACATCGACACCACCTTTGACGCGGTCTTGGGTCTCACCGTCGACGTCAAGGCGCCGTACTCTGGTAACTTTACCTACGACCCCGAAGACCTGGGCTACGTAAGTAATCACTTCTGAAACTTGCCGCATTACGCCGACTAACATCCGAATCCCAGAACTTCGTCGACATCCCCGGCATCATCAAACTCGGCCCCGCAATCGGCTTCGCCATCGGCGTCGAACTCGAAGCCGACGCCAAGGCATCCATCACCACGGATCTAGGCCTCTCCTTCCCCGACGCGAAACTCCACCTCGACCTCGTCGACGCCGCGTCCTCCTCCGCCACGGGCTGGGACCCCGTCTGGACCGCGCGCGCCAACATTTCCGAAAAGGCCGCCGTCGGCGTGAACCCCTACGTCGACCTGGGCGTCGAGCTCGTGTTCGAGATCCTCGGCGGGGCCATCGATCTCAGCTCGGGGGTGACGTCGCGCTCGAAGCTGGTGAATGACTTTGTCCTGTCTGCGAGCCAGGGGGTGAATGGGACGGGTGTGAGTGTTGGTCAGAATACTACTGGTTGTGAGGAGGGGCTTTCGGTGAAGAGTGATTTCTTTTTTAGCGTTGTTGGGTTTGCGACGCAGTGGTGGTCGCAGGAGCTTTATAGTGTTGAGGTGCCTGTTGCGGATGAGTGTTATACTTGGTTGTGAGCTAGTTTATGATGGTCGATGATGCGGCTGCCAACGTTATGGGGACTATGAAATAGCGATTTAATGAATATTCTGACGATCTCATATGGCATCGCCATGTTCGAAACGTTAAGTGTCAACCTAGAACGAATCCTCGTGTTTCTGAAAAGACATCCAATAGGCTTGTGTAAGGTACTGCAACCGATTGCAGATGATGATTGATCTAAGGTAATATTTAAACCTTGTCTGCTGCCGGTTTTTTCATCTGAAGACGAAAAGAACCAATCTTTCTGCTGGGTGTTCTTTGTTCGAGTTCAGTTCAGCCCTGGCGATTACCTCGAAGAGAGAGATGATACGCCGAGAAACCCCGCAGGCGAGTTGCAATACCTGCGGCTCTATCTTTGAGAAGATTGAGAAACTTCCCTTGGCTATATGTCCTGAAAGAAGCAAGTCACTTGTGCTAATATCCAGTACCCACGACCGAATCTGGTTTGTCGATTCAGTCATATGACGCTTAATAGGAGACTCAAATCTGCCGTCCTTTCGGAGCAGCCGACTAAGTTTGCGATATAGACCCTCATCAACGGTAAGGTAGGGACAGGAAGTCTTCGTGATCCGGCATCCGTGTGTACAATCTGGGACAAGACTTCAAGAGGAAGCTCCGAGAAACGAAGTCATACATCTTAATCTAGAGATAGGTAAATGCTTCTATGGGTTTCCCTAGGCTCCAACGCCATTTGAAAGACCTCAACGTCTTAATGACGTGATGAAGCCAGTAGCCAGATTTCCTCGGAAGGTGTCTCAAACTACATGCTAGTAGTCTCTTCTTTTTCTTCAAGGGAGCGGATCATAAGTACATCAGTCAACGATGCATTTGAGGGATAATTACTTGAGAGATAGCCCAGTGTACGAAACCGTCCTTGAGAATATTCCCCTGAGTCCTTCCGTGGCTTTCCCATGTCCGGGCTCTCTCTATCAGACTAAAAACTTACTTTTATTAGCACTCACTCACTCACCATTGTCAAGGTAACAAGCCTCAAAGGGAAGTTAGACTTCTATCATTTTCACAGATGTTACGAAGCCGCGACACGTTCCTGCCCAATGACTAGTCTACCTCTCATAACAATGGACTTGTCCGTCACAACACTTCCTGGAGAGCCTTCTGGACCACCTCGGTCCGCCATCACCCTTGGCATTAGGGAATCAGCCGAGGCACCAAGAAAGGATGAGTATGTAGGGGGGGGGGGGGTGAGGAGTAAGAGTCTGGCCGCGACACATCATGGCTCACGTTATCTTCACTCTTCATCCACGGCTCACCATGTCTAAATACCATACCTATGAAGAATCCGTCCCCTAAGATCGAGCTCGTAGGGAATGATACTCGGTTTCGAGGTAGCTTTCGCTTATTTAGACCCACCACTCAGTCATATCCTGTCACTCGACGTGGCAGACGCAGTGAAGGATTTCAGCTTGCGGCAAGATCATACACCACGAGACCACTTTCGAAACTGCGCCCAGTGATGCCTCATCAAGGTGAACCCCTCTAGTGAGTCGCTCCCCAAATCGTGAATTGCGTGCCTCTCGACGTGCGCCCTGACAAGCCGCTCTAGGCAGAATATGACACGGCCCGATACCCATGTAAGCTACTCTATCTTTTCTTCAGGGACTCCTTAGCCCTTGTCTCCGGATATGCGGTGCGGCATATCGTCATGAGATCACAAAAAGCACTCTCCGAATACGTACCGTGTCTGATATGGCCCAACGGAGCAACTCTTACACACTTCGTAGCCTTTTCGAGTGGACTGAGTGGCGTGTATGTTGTTTCATGGGTGCATATATACGTCTACTGCATGCACTGTTGATCCATGCACCTTTTTAGAGCGTGAATGCATGGAGTATTCGCGAAAGCTCCTCATCGCTGGATCTCTTACCGCTATTCATGGCGGAAGGCATAGAAAATTGGTGATTTACACGGTGAATGCATCCATCTTGCATCACGCTCTGCTACCTAGACACCACGACAACCTGGGTTCTAGCATGAAGGAAGCTACCTTGACAAGACTACATAACCAAGTCAACGCCGGATACAGCACCTGAAGTGTACATCGATTTCCCCCATTCTGCTTAAGAAAAGCGGCGGTGAGGAAGACCGCGTTTATCCGCCGCGTTTAGCCTAAAACACGCGTGCTCCCGATCTGGCATCTACCGGTGAAGAAATGCTGCACGCGACCCCCTTGCCAATGTGGTCTTTCTGATCTGCTGGAGGTTGATTCGAGACAACATCTCCTTCAGAACTATCACCCATGTCAAGGAACCGAATCCCTGGGAAAGATGGGGTTGGTTGAAATACCACCACTTCAGCCATGATGGATGGTACTGCCACTCGGAGTGGCCACGCCATAGGTGCGGTACTATTTCTCTGACACAATATGATGTTCTCTGGGGTGGGAGGAATGTTCGCCAGATGCTCCGTACAATGGCCGTAGCCATGCCAGTGCAACGTGCTTGAAGAATATGGGGTGCATGGCCCCTTGCTACATAATTTCAGCTCTACTACGTGCGAACAAAGTCAATGTGGCTTTGACGACCACTTGGTGTGTGTTTAACACAATTCAAGTTGATGACATTGTCTCTTAGGATTCCATGACTGTGCTCTTGCTTAGAATCCAAGTCGCGAATACCCATCCTGGTACGAATTCGGGTATGAACCAGTCAAGGATAGCGATAGAGAAGTTTCCTCTTCTCTCAAAGAACCGTAGAGGCACTTGGCCCGAAGTCCCGGGCCCGAAATTGCTGAGAGAAAGTCACCTGGCACACAAATACTCACCGAGTAACAGCATCCCTGGCACCTCGGTCAGCCACAAGCGATGCTCAGCGGAAGGATTTCCCAACAGAGTCACATCCCGCTCTCTTCAACCTTGGCTAATCGGTCTGACTTGCCAAAACACCGGGCCGAATAACGGCTGAACAAAGTCGCGCATCCTTCACCCTCAAACGAGCCGTTACGCGTGGCTATCCTGATCCGTGAAGGAGCGCCTTGTGACTGCTGATCCGAAGCCAGAATCCGCAGTTCGTAATAAACGGAAACCAGGAAGAACTTGAACGGCCTGTCCAACATTGTCCGAGACCCTACGTCGGCCGTACGGCCCCTCTCTCGCTGAAATATCATCCCGGTTTCCTCCCTGTCATTCACGGACAATCCAGCTCGCGCCCGGCTGCACAAGGCCGGGGGCGGGGGAGAACCAACTGACCTCTCGCGTCACAACAGCCCGTACGACGGTACCCAGGAATAGACAAGATCTGACCCAATCGTGTCACGCCTTGCATACATCGCCAATTCTTTTTACCCTCTCTTTTACCTCGTTCGTCTCACCTCTCTCCCCACGGGACATGCCTGGTCCCGCCCCTCGCGCAGTGCGAGGGTAAGCCGAGGATCGTGTCACCCTCCGTTCAATACCTCAGCCCAAGGTCTGCATACAAGATTGAAACACGATTACCACACATGAAAACACCATGGGTCCTGCTGAACGACTCCGCTCGAGGTTGTCCTCCATGGCACCGCGTCTACTAGCTTCGGCTCGGGTTGCGGCCTCAGCTGACTGCGAGATTTGTCGGGCCGCGCGATCGCTAAGCCCAGCTCGTGGCATTGGTCTACAACCTGTCGTACTCTGAGGTGAAGAGGCGCCAGTCTTGTATATGATGACATGGACTCTTCGATGACTTACCTCGAATCCCCTGTGGCTTGATCCGACTACCCCGAGACCCTCAGAATGGTCTATCTGACAGCACACCACGAGCCTTTCTCCTTGGGCATGCATATAGTCTGGAACCTTTGACTTTTCTGTGATGGAAAGAAGACGCGAAGGATGGCGTGAGAGGCCGGTTTCTGGAACGAGCGGGCTAGACAGCAAATTTGACTTCATCGCACAAACTTTTGCACATGACCTTCACGACAGATTCTTGAGCACCCTCAAGGGACCTTTGGGTGTTCTTTCTAAGATTCTGGAGATAGGTACAGGATACCGTTAATACTTATGTCGACCGAGATGCCTCACCGTGATACCCATTCCGAGTTCGTGTCGGTCGTAGCTGTGCTCCTTGTGCTTCTAAATAGTTACTCGAGGCTGAAGAGATCGTCTGTGTAAGCTCGTGTTGAAATTCTGTCCCCTTCTTGGATCGGAAACGGAACAACAGTATCATGCCATGTTTCCCAGAGCTACACAGAGACAGCGGGCTCTTTTGAAGCCGAACGGCTGCCTGCATCCACCGCTCAGGTCCAAGGTCCAGACTCGTGTTGGTTCGCATCATCTTGGCATATCTTTTGGCAGCAGGTGCCGAACAGGGACACGCTTGGGATCGAGGAGGTCATCATTGACTGAGAACATTATCGCCATACGTTACCCTGCGATCTTGTAGCTACGCCAGCTTATGCTTCATCAGAGGCAAGTAAGCAAGACCTAAGGACATCGGGTTGTTATGACGTCTGGCACTTTGCGGGTACTTTCGATCGGGGTCCCTTTATGGCATGGTTGGAATACTTCCTGAGGGGATGAGCAATGAATTGTGGCTGACTTGTATCGAGTTCTGTGGTAAGCTCATCAAATCATCTAGGAATCGAGTAGGTACAATGTCCATCACTTGGGGAGCTGACCTGTAAGTTCATGCATTGTCATGTATTAAGCTTTCACATAGATAGTCTCAGGCGACATTAGCTTGGTAGAGTTTCTTTTCAGCTATCTATACCCATTAAGTGAAGGAATCACTTGATGATGCTATATCGTGGTTCATTAGCAGGCGGAGGGTTCAATGGCGGCCTATTCCTCGCGTCCTTGTCGCTGTGTATGTCACCGGATTCCCAACAACATTGACGAGCGATATGCCAGTCCTGAAGAAATACTTCCATCATAAGGATGGCCCACATGTAGTCTGCAATGCCCTATCCGAAGTATATTCATACACCCTTGGACACAAGGCGTAGTTTCCAAGATAGAGAGGTAGCATCCGTAAACCACCCGACATTGCAGTTCTTCAACGAAGATACGCCGGCGGCAGCGAACGTAGGAACGATCTCTTTGCATCTCCACGTACTGGAAGCTTTCTGCAATGGACCCGCGGACACCACGGCTTCCTCCGGATCCTGCTGTTATGGAAATTGACTTCGGCGCCAGCCTACTTCCTTCTAACCCTCACCGATGTTGCAGAACATTTCTCCACAACCTCACCGAAAGTGATGTCGTCAGCCCACGTCTGACCACCAGTCTCTCTTTCAAGACCTGGTTGTCAGCATTTTCAAAGTTTCCCCAGCTAGGCTCCCCAGATAAGTACGCAAGAGATGTAACATCACGCCACGTAAATGTCGCTTGAGCATCTCGGCCCGCAATCTATCGGCGTCAGCAAGATCCACGCCACTCCCGCTCGCCCCGGAAGATCCTACCGCGAGATACGCAAAAGCTAGAAGAGCAAAAGGCCCGAACCTGCAGCGTGGGGGATAGGCTTGAGTTCATGGAAAACATCTCCAACGGCCGTAGGTATTACACCCCGAGCATGACACCCATCATCCTATGGTGCTCACATTTGCGACGACTGAGCAAAGCCGCAAGCCTCACGCAGGAAGTGACAATAGCCGTCTGGTCTGTCTGAAATAAGACCCCATTCAGTAATTGCGCTGCATGTTTGCGCACCTGACAATCAAAACCGAGGTCCATTTGCTCAGCCGCGGCGTCAAACGGCCAACACATCAATCACACCCAACCTGACGAAAAGTCATCGTTGTTGGAGGGAAGACTTCAATGTCACGCTATGCTGACGGTCATTTCCCCCATCACCCACTGCGGCGGCCCGTCCCAAGCCTTACTAAAATCCCCAAATCTCTCCGTAAGCCCGCGATTTCCGCCGACCTCGGGGGGTATAACGAGTCCAGCACGAAGGCTTCTGGAGATTGACTGAGACCACCGAGGGGGGCTTGGTGACTCAGCTGAGGCCCTCCCGTCCGCTGCCGCCGAGGATGCGTGGGGGCTGACTTCAGAACTGCTGCTGTCTCGGACTGGCTTGCGCGCCGCTGCAGACCTGCAGCGAATATCCCGAGGCACGGGAAGCTGTTCAGAATGACAATGGCGAACTTCTTCGCATAGGAGACTGTGACACGGAAGCCGAAGCAGGGAGCGACTTGCTGACCTAACGTGCGACTCGTGATGATACCCTCATGGTCAAGCCCCAAGCGACGATGGCGGTAAGTCGCTAAGTCATACGCCTTCCGTCCGATACAGTTCCTGCAGTAGGCGGCGACCCGGCGGTCTAAGATTCTTCACCGCATCTCCGGTCCCTGACTCTCTCCCGCAGTGAAAGAGCGCGGCACTGGGCATATCGCCGGCTAGATACGCATGACCCCTCCTCCGTCTCAGTTGTTCTCGCCCAACGACGAGTGAAGGGTCCAGGCACCAAACTCGCGTCAGCAGAGTCAAAATCACGGAGAAAAGTAGTCATTAGCCTAGCTGGAGACGATGGTAGTGCCACATGCGCTTCGTTTCCCCCGCCTTTCGAGGGGAAACGACCCTTTGCCGATAACCGTTGGAAGGATACAAGCGTGCGGCATGGGGGAAAGAAGGGGCGCTAGATGCTGAAAGCAGGCACATCTGATCTGGTGGTGTGAGAATAAAGATTTGGCATATGCTTTTTTGCCTTCTTGCAATAATTTGGCCGACCTTCCCATTACGGCATTTGTTTCCTTGGCCACTCCACGATGGCGCTGGTCAGCAGCACCTGGACGGACAATGTGGATGGTCAGAGGCGGCAAAGAAGTATCGTTTGTTGTGTAAACATCATTTCCACCGAGGTGTCATCCTCTGACTGCGCCGTTTGCGCTCAGTACATGCAATCTTGCTTTTCATTGTGTACCGCGTGACTCGATTTTGCAGTCATCCTTGACCGAACAGAGTCGCAAAGAAAAAAAGAACAGAAAAAACGAAAGATGCACCCAGACCACCTAAAACAGAAAACACATGTAGACGGAAATAGTTTCTGAAAGACGCTCCTGGAGTCTTTCCGTTACCAAACGTAGATTGCAACCTCGAGCTGTCAAATAAGCACACATAGGGAAGATGGGAGACGCGGGTGTGTGTGCCCCCGCGGCAGCGCTTCAGACCATGGGGGACAAGCGCCGCCCCTCGAGGACGGGAACCCAGCAGAGATATTTTGGGTGATGCGCAGGGCTGCACAACCATTGAACCATAATTGGGGTGAGCAAGAGACCATTGAGTCGCAGCAATGCGATGCTGAAGCCTAGAGCTGCAGCACAATGACGGCGATCGAGAGGCTCAGCAGGGCGATAACCAATGACAGTAAGGAGACACATGCTTGCTGACTCTGCCTTATCGATGCCACCCACCCTCTCTCACCCATCCACCCAGCCCTTTACATTATATTTGGGCGGAAGAGGAGGGGGAGTCTTCTTCAACTTGTCTTTCAGGAGTTGCAAGGGATCCATTCGAAACAGCGTCACCAGAGGGTGAATGAACCCTGGGTGGGCGTAAACTGTTGGAACGAAAAGGAAGACAGCAAAATCTGGGGTTGCAACCGTCGACCCCAGGTTACAGGGAATATTTTCCGAACGCAAACGGATTTGTTCCTGCAAATCTTGGAGTCATGGGAACAAACAACGGATCAATGTCTGCAACTAGCCTCCGAGACAAGGAGAATCAGAATAAACTGGAGGATTAAACAAATCTGGGACCAAGAAAAATAATAACAATAATATTGAATAAAATATTCAAGGTTAGCAAGTAGCTTTTTGAACGTGCGTATATCCAAAGCGACGGTCTCATCTCCAACCTCCGGTCCACGATCCGTTTTGATACCCACCTTGATGTTTCCCAGATTCAAGGATCACGGTTCTTGGTTCACCGTATCTTACAAGTTACCAATGCACTGTAGTGGAAGTATCAAAATCCACACTCCTGGCTGTGATGGTCACATTTTCACTATTCTCGCTGCTGGAACCTGGCCGAATGACCAGATGAGGAAGCCGACGAAGCTGCGAGAAAGATTGGACTGCCGGGCATAAGCCGAACCGACGACGACGCCACCGTCTCCATTCAATGTTCCGCATGAGGCGATATTCCGGGGAACCTTCGTGGAGGTCCCACGTACGGTATTTGCAAGCCTCGCAGAATGCGGAGAGAGAATGAGGGGACTTGGCGAAAACTCCAGAGTATCTACGACGGTGGTGGACCTAACTCGGTATTCTGTCCGCCGAGCGAGCGCCAGCTAAGTAGCTAGTTCGGGAATCGGCTTCAGATTCGCCATCTCTGACCAGAAGCAGAGTCAAAAGATGTTTGGGCGCGTGAGGAGCGTGGGGAGCGTGAGAAAACAAGAAATGTGAAAACGTTCATCCGGGGGGTCATTGAAGGGTGGGACGAATGGAAAGCGTGAGCGTAAAAGCTAACGAGATCAGATGAGAAGAAGAACCGGAGCGCGGTGGACTAGGACAGACCCTGAATCGTGCTCAGGTTGTGGTGTGCACCACTGCACCCTGATTTTTCTTCGAAATCTCCTCTTACGGCAAGGTGACTGTAATAGTACGTAAGACCTAGGTGGCCAAAAAGTTGGTTCTTCCTGGGATGGTGATGGGAACGAAAATCAGGGTCTTGACTTTTGACACTTCAACGGCCAAAGTTGGCAACACCATCCCATGCGACGGTTCCAGTTCCTTGGTTCGGAAGTGGGATGAGTCGTACCAGAAACGGAACGCAAGAGAAGTCGCTGAAGAAGACGTCAGTTGGAGAATTGGCTAATCGAGGATTTCCTTGGTCTGTGAATGGTTACAACGCGAATGCGACCTCGTCCGTTACAACTTTACGGAGGGTGTTCCGAAGCGCTTCTCATGCTATGTCCGCCGTCTACCACCCCCTCTTCCCCCTCCGCGACTCCAAGAAACGGGGTCTGATACTCCGCCCTCCGTGTCACGATGCAGCACGGCGGACGCCATCTGGCATCTTGTCTCTTTGCTGGGCCAGGTGGGCTCTACAATAGTAGCCTAACCCCTCTCGTGGGATTTTCTTAGACGCAGAAACTTCACAGAGCATCGTGACTTTGCCGGGAGAATCACCACCCACACCCCCTCGACTCCTCGGTGGCGGGCAAACGTCCCATTCGTGGACCAAGGTGTATGTGACAGAGAGTCCCAACCATGTGGATAGGCTACACTAGACAGAATGGAACTCGGCGCGACTGCGGTAGTGATGGCTAACGGAGCGGGCCCCGAAAGAGAAAAAGGAAGAAGAAAAAGTTCCAGGTTCTCCTCCTTCTTCTCCTGGCATCAGAGACAAATCCACTATTGTGAAGAAAAGCGCCAAAGACGTTACCCATTTCCCCCTCTTTCTCGAAACTTGGATTCGTCCCGTTTGATATTCACCCCTTGTCGCTCGTCTTGTGTCTCCAGGCGCAACAAAGAGGAGAAGATACTTCGGTACGGGAGCGTGACAGTCCCAGGTGTTTGCGTAATAAACGTCCTCTCAAAGGCTCGAATCACTTCGGTCTGCAGGGACCTGCTATCCCCGCCGCCAGGGAGCGGTTCCTCTCGTGATGACTAGGTTCCACCTTGGTCGGGTTTGCTCGGGGCAGGCGACAAAAAAAAAACGCTTTATCCCCCCCATCTCAGGCGTCAAGACATCGTGGAGCTCCGTCGCTCGTTGGGCTGCCACGAGGGGGGAACAAAGAGCTGTAGCCTGTGGGAGATTCTCCGCGGTAATCTCCGCTCTTTGCGGTACATAGCTGGAGTTTACTCGAATGTCAATGGGGAGCCCTCAGATTTTGGGAATATGCGTAGAATGGCCAAATTGGCTTGTGCTGCTGATGCCTTCCCCTCACTTCCCGTCTCCGTAGCTGAACAACCGTCGCAAACCTTCGTGGGATTTCGCTCAGGATGAACCGGGGGGAGGGGCATGGGAGGATGCGATGTGATCAGATCACTGGTGGGGCTTCGCATTTCGTGTTGGACATGGTCTCACAGAAAGATCAGCCAGGCGAGCCTGTGGATTCTTCCAAAGACTAGCCTGGCAAGCCAGGTTGGATGGACGATGAAAACTTCAAGAGACAACCTAGCAGTGTGGCAGTCTAGTTTTCAGGGACAGTTCGTCGTCCACACCAGTCCGGCAACCCGGTGCGGGATATCGTGAAAAAGGGTCCAGTCCTGTCAAGCAGAAGTGTCGGTCAGGGCAACTAATCAACAACAACCATCAGCCGACTCTGAGTGGTTGTAGTGTAGTGTACCGCTTGAGCCACCATCCCGGGACCAAGTCAGGACCCTTCTTGCATCGAGCGTCTCTTCTGAAGGTTGGGTAGCGCAGAAGATAGCGTAGTGACAGTTCAATAGGCGGCTGGACCTCTCTTGGAGAGAAACAGGCAAAGCCATGTGGCCAAGTAAATTTACCCGAGCGATTTAGCCACGGGTGCCGACTGGTGGAGGATTCTCTCTCTGCCGCATGGTTTGAGCAACAGGGCTGCAGAAAATGTCACGCTGCTGACCCCTCCGGGGCCGCCGCGCCCCCGGCCGCCGCCAGATGGACCACCGGCGCAGGTGAAAGCTCCGGAGGGTGATTTCCTGAGGAGGTTTGGTGGTTGTTCACAGCCATGTCTTTCGGTCAAACATCCAGACGACTCGCCGGCGCCATCGCTTTCTCGAGGTTGGATGTGAATGCTCAATGTCTCGCTTCACCTCCAAGATCTGACTTTCTTCCGAGGAGGACCCCGAATGATCCTCCCCAGACGATCTCTTCACGCTCATCGCGGTCCCATTCAGGGACCACCGCTGATCATGCGCCTTGCGCAAGATTGTCCCCAGAAACTGGACATGCGATCTGAAAGCCCGCGCGCACACATCACTTGTTGCCCACCAAAACGCGTGAAGATGATTACCGGATTTGATGAATTCTCTCATCTGGAGTGGGCGAGATTATCTGCCCGTGCTGCCGTAGTCCCCATGGCCCGGCGAAAGACCCTCCTTGCGTCGAATCTGTCCACCAGTCCCAGTAAAGACGAAGATCCGAACTTTGATAGCCTTGTTGCCTCGCTCGAGACGATGTTAGTCGCGGGGTTTAGAGGCGCGAGAGGGGGCTGGGCGTAAGCGGGTTTTGCCACCATCGTGCAAGAATCCGATCCCCCGTCCGGGGACACAACGGTCATTTTGTGGGCTCCTCGGTGGTCTCGCTCGCAACTTGCAATGACCGATGTCTTCCTAAACCGTGAGGTGGTATCACGTGAAGAGGCAGACATGCAGTAGCTGCCATCGGGAATTGCGCGTTCATGGACGTGGGAGTGGAAAGCATTGGAGAATGCTCCGTACGCTCGCGATGCCTCGACTCACGCTCTGATATTCCGTTCTATCCGCAGATGTTGATAGAAACATTCTCGTGTTACTCAAATACACGAAGGGGGAAGTGGATAAGGGCGTAATACGAGACTAGGTTTTCGGTCTAGACTCGAGAAGCAGCCAAAGGGGTTTTGAGCAAACGCCGAGGACGCAAGACGGCTTATCAACTCGATGAATGGAGGCCCGTCACTCCGGAGAAGAAAGGGAGCACAATGGCATAGGAGTGATGTACAGGAATGCTGGCCTCGCCCGTATCGCAAAACAGGTCCCGGTCTCCGAACAGGCGAGGCCAGAATGGCCGGCCTCCTCAGTTCTCGGGCTGGAATTGACCACCGCGCCTGTAGCAAGCACGCGCAGGGCAACATCACGCCTTTTGCTTTCTCACCTTCGACTCTTCCATGCGAACACACTTGCCTAATTCGGTCTCACCACCGACTCGGCCGCCTGTCGTGAACAGGGACCCCGTTACGATCCCGGGCGATGCTCCGCGACCGAAGGACGCGCCGGTCTCTTGCGTGCTTGGACCCCCCCTCCGTGAAAGTCCGTCGTGGTTGGTGCGCTACAGACCCTTTTGTTTGGAGACTTTCAGTATGGACAAGGCTGCCTGCGCCGACCACGGGTCTATTTGCCCGTCTGGACCTTTCGCTTGACGTGTGCTGCCGCGAAGGCGCGTGACAGAAGCCGACATGGAAGGTTCTCTCAAGATGACAGGTCGGCTGCCCTGCACCATTGCTGACAGGAAAAAGCCGCGTGCGACTATGCGCGCGATGCGATGGCAGGAAAACCTGGGCAGCAATCTGCACATGTGAGATATCTGAAGGCGATACCACCAGCAGGATAGGTAGGCGAACACAGATATCTGAGTCTGTCTGAAGGCTGTTGGTGTGTGGCCAGCGCTCGCATGAAGGTGACAGGGGTCATTGTGAGTCTAGTCTCTCGGTCTCTCCCCCGCGGCTCTCCCATCAGACTTCTAGGTCCTCGTTGTCTCGAAGGCAGAGACAACGCCCGTGTCTCTCTTTTACCCCCTCCGTCATACCGGCCTACGGATCAACGTCCGTCGGATCCAGCGACGGGATTCTACTGGCTAGAGGAGAACTAAACCACATGTAAATGCCATCAGGTTACCCCAGTTCGATGAGAACCCCCAAACAGAAAGGCATCCGGCGCCGCCCTTGTGAAGTCTCTCGATAGTGGAGAATTGGAGGTCGCTAGCTGATTTATGCATTCTCAATGTCCCCTTACCCGGCTCAGCTTGCGAATGAATCTCCAAACGTAGTTTTGCCTGAATCTTTTGTTTCCAACCGGCAGGCGATGTTCGTGAATGGGTCTTACTTACCCCTCCATCTCAGGCAGGCACGGATCCTCCGAGTCCCGCGGTCCAGGTGCTGTTTTCGATTTTGGGTATTAATTTTATCACGGGTTTGCGTGGAAATATGATGGTTGTAGAAAAACTCTGTCCAAAATGTGACAAATGACAGCTGACCAGATCCACGGCGTCCATCGGTACCCTCGCGCATCGCGGGAACATCGGTAACAGAGGCTGTAAATCGTGGGTATCCATCCGTAGGGGTTGACGAAGAGATTCGCAGAGATGCTGCCGGCGCATAGGCAGCCGGCCGAATCTAGAACGGCCAAAATACCTGCCTACATCTCCACCACCCATCCCCCAAACTGCCAAAAATACGAAACATCCCTTCCCAACGACGCAAGAGGCGTTCCTGACACTACCCTCCAAAGCAAACCTGACAGAGAAACCCCTGCGAATGAGGGGGGGGAGAAGATAGGTAGGTAGAGAGGAGATTTGCTCATGTCTCTTCCGGCCGAATGTGACCCAAGGCTTGTCTCAAAAAGACAGATTCGATGTGTGTGGTGGTGTGCGTGATGTGCGTGCCGCCTCGCCAGGCCTGCCACGCCCTGGCAGGCCTTCCCGTCCGGGGAAGCGTTCCGGCCGAGGTGAAGGAGGTCCGGATGAGTGGGTGAGGAATGCGCGGATGCTTGGGCTGGGAGACCTACTGGGTAAAAAGGAAGAAGAAGAAATGTTTGGCCATGCTACTCCGGTCCAGCCAGTACCGTGCTTTTGCAGCCCTTTTTTGCCCATGTTCGTCTCATCTCACTTTACACGCCCCTCAGGAAGGGGCTCAGCTGGGGTCACTAGGTGAGATTCGTGTTCATGCTTATTATGTGGTCAACATTCCCAGCTTGGAGTATTTGACAGATGATTATTTTCAAATATTAGATTTAATAGAACCAGACTAATGATTTGTCTTGTGACGCAAAATAAAATAAAATAATATTTGGGTCTCCGTTTCTCCTTTTAGTCAACGGAATTCCTGTCGGTGAACCCGTGATATTCGATTGACGTTATAGTATCACGACAATGACACATGTGGCATTCATGAGGCTTCTCGATCTGGGTCTATTGACGTTTGACACTTTACCATTGTTGCTGCAATGAATTGCTGTACCTTACAGGAATGCGGGCAAACATACATGTTCAAGCTACCGCCGGCCTACTGCAGATCATCAGCTCGGGAACCACTCGGTGTTCTCTTATTACCCCAACTATTTGCATCATCGATGAACGCCGTGGCCACTCCAAGATCCGTTCCCGAGAGCTGGTCCCTCGCCAATCTGGCAGTCTCTCAAAGTCTCCAGTCCCATGGCACAAGCGTCTACGTAATTGCGGCAGGCAAAGTGCAACCGAGCTTCGTCACGAGTCTTGAGGAGTTTTCATGTCAGTTAGCCACCTAGGATACGAATACATCCCTAAATTTGAAAGACTCTTACCATAGTACCCATTGATGAAGCAACGAGTGTGGCAGCCATCGAGATGCCTCAATAGACATGATTTCCATTGGTCACGAGTTATGGCGGTAATTCGATGTATCCGGACGAGACGCGACATTGATCTCCCCGTACTTACTAGCGCCACAAACCATCGTTTGTGTGCCTCAAACTTAAGCCCACCCCAGTCGTATTTGCGATTGCCAACACATCGTGGTGAACCGCAGGCAACGATTCTTTCAAGACGACTCAGCAGCCCGTGCAACACAATCGCAGCTGCAATTTACTGAGACGTCTATCGACGACGACTAATCCCTAGATGCAAACGCTAAAAGTTTGAGCAGTGCCGCCTCTGTGGTTCACTAATATCCCCCTCGAGAGGTGACAACTGATAGAACAAGGTACTAACTCAAGCTGCATCAAATCACCGTCCATCGATGACACTTCAGCTGTTTCTCTGCAACTTCCCAAACAAACCCTTTCATGCCTCCCAAAGCCATGATATCCAGTCTCGAGTCACCAGATGTAAGTCTTAGAGAGTCAGATCTGGATCTAACGGCGGGAAAGATGAAGTTCCCTGCAGCCCCTCACCAGACAGGTATTCATTCAACGTGAGCGATTGGTTGGATAGCGCTAATCAGCAAGGGTTCATGACACTATAAAGTTTGGTGGCTTGCGGGGTGGCCAAGCCCGCCGACAATCGCCATCACTGCCATATTTCCCCTAGCTTCAACGATTCATCCTCATTGACAGGTGTCAACTATACACGTAGACTTCGTCTCTATAGCTCGACGGCTTGCATCACGTCCACATGCCTCTTCAGAGACGTGATAGGCCGGAACAAGACTCTGGGCCGCAGATCCTTACCCGTCGCGCCGGGGTCTCGAGGAAAAAGAAGTCCAGTGCCACGTTCGGACTCTCGAACCCGCAGACTCAGCTAGAAAGTGCAAGACATTTGAAAAAAAAAAAAAAGTAAGAAAAGCTTCGGCTGAACGAGGCTCAAAGTCTCTGGTCCTGAACTTTCTGGACATGCTGATCATCAGGCACATTCGCCATCCAACCGTTCATTCCTATTCCAGACGCCACGACTCTGCCGCGAGAGGGGAAGACCGAGTTACACAAGACAGGACTCGGATTTCCCGCCTTGCCTGCTGCTGCCTGCCTGCCTGCCTGCCTGCCTGCCTGCCTGCCTGCCTGCCCGACTTTGAGAGGCCGAGTGAAGCCGTGGCGGGCGTTGCACATCTCAGCCCTCCCGTAGATGGCTTGTTTCTTTTGCCCTTTCGTCGGCTGGACATGAATCAAGCAGAGGGTGCGGAGGGGTGAGGCCCGCCGCCATCCCGTCCAATATCGGGCTTCTCGTCTTCTTCCTCCCCATCTTCCCCTCCGTGCCGTCGCCCGCACATTAGAGACATTGGGCTTGGGTCTGGTGACATATATCTCACTTTGTTGCATCAGTGACATCTCGGGCTTCACAACGTTGCGGGGAGATCTTAAGCCGCAAAGCCGCGAAACATGCCGTTGAGGTTGAAGTTCACGCAACCTTTACCGGCGATAGGCATCTGCACATTTCGATTTTCTTTTCTTTCTTTTTATTATTATTATTTTTATTCAAACGGTTGTTCGAAGTAAAACGGAATAATAATTGTAAAAGCCAATAGTCCGGCCCAGGATATAGAAATTCCGATGACAAGATCAAACAGAAAACAGAGCAAATCTGTAACTTACACCGCTCCCCGCCATGGCGGACGCCGGCGTGGCCGTCACTGCGGCCCACGCGTCATACTCTCAAAATGTCCGCCCGCTTGCCTGCCGCCGGAAGTTGACGCGCCCACCCTCTCCGTCCGTCCCCTTACCTCCTCCCCGGCTCCCGCTGCTGCAGGAAAACGAACCTGCGCGCGCGTTGCCGGCTTCGATCTTCCGCCACTACTGTATAAAGGTACGGATAACATCTGTAACTCGTTTCCCCTACCCTACATGTACCGTGCAGGTAAGCAAGCCCTGCATGAAATATCGTATCGTATCGCATCGCGTCAAACATATTGCATTGGATCTCAATAGATCGTACTATAGAAATAGACATGCATGCGCCCTCACCGCTCTCCCCCGCCCCAGACTTGCGGGAAGGAATTTCATCTTGCTTCAGCCTTCACCGTTTCCCGTCCCGTTTGATTCCAGGGGTGAGAAGAGCTTGATGCCGATTTCAGCTGTTCAGGTTATCCTATTCAGGGCATCGCACATTACGTCCGTAGAACTTACCCGCTGAGCCTTCCGTATCCAAGATAAGCCATGCTACTATCACTGCACCAAGCCGTGCTCTATTGCCATTGAAGAATCATCACCGATTCGCCCATAACATCTCTCGATCAATGGTATTCCCAGATACAACCAGCTATTGTTTGTCGATCGTCTGAATGACAATCAACCCCAACGATATCCAACCAGGTCAATGAAGGCTGCTACCGCGGATCAGACTCCCCGGTTCCCCCATGTCTTGGCTTTCCTCCAGCGTGGCAGTTGTCTGATAAAAAGCAAACAAACATGGCTGGAAGTCTGGAACTGGGGTTCGAGCGTACTTTCTGGCCGGGAGCATCTGGTGAAGAGCAACGTCACCCGCGCCACTACAGCGTTCCCCAAACACACCTGTCGTAGCTTGTCTGTTGATCAAGAGTGTCGGACGGCTACTGGGGACTATCCACAAACACGCAGGCCTGGAGATAACCACACGATGCCATTCTCGAACCCAAGACCAATACATCCCACACCACTCATACAGAACTCGTTACCACCACCCCTTTGATCTCAACCGCCAACGTCGCAACCCCAGAAGAACGGTTGACTTGAAATAAGAAACGACGCACTCCTACACAACAAGTTGCAATCGTTCCCGGTATGCCGTCACGCGCATAACGTCCGTACCGCGGCTGCGGACCCAGCTGCATCTCATCAACTATTACCCTGCTTTGCATGCGCTGCTCATGCCCAGTGCCCCAAAGAAAAGCCGTTCGCCGTTTGGAGTTATTCCCCTCCAAAACCACTGTAAATCCTATCGCCCAAGAATGGTTCCCAGCCCCACCATCCAAACTCTTCTCTATCATAAGAGCCACTTCCTCCAATGACATCCCACACAAACCGCAAAGACAAATCCCAAGAAGGGAAAAAAAAAAGGCCAATGCCCATTACCCCCTTGTCATCCGGGGAAGCTCGCCAGTCTCTCCGCGGGTGGAGACAAAAACCCAGGCCTGTCCCGCGCGACTCGCCGTCACAAATGACGAGATGGGCAGGTCAGCTGAGCATTCCCGAAACAAAATCTGACAGCGGGGGATGAGAAGGGCGGAACCGTGAACGCGCCTACGCAGTCACCAACTCTATCCTGTTACTGCTCTATCAAATCTGCGCCCTTGGAGTGTACTAGTCATTAAGCTTCTCCCGTCGGGTCGCTGTCATTTTTGACGACACAAAAGAAATCAGTAAAGATCGTCACCTTTTATCAAAATGCAAGGTCATACGCCGTTGTCGTTACCATTGCCATTGCCGCATGCCGCTGCCGCCGCCGCCGCTCCCAGGCGCCGCCATTCCCTTTCCTGCTCTCCCTGCGCGCCAAACGCCGAACGGAGAGGCCTTCAATCTCTATCCGTACGTCGGCCTCCTGCTGAAAGATCGTCGGGTAAAGTGCCAAAGCAACCCCGGATCGTCGGGAAACGGGGCCACCCCGTTTGAGCGACGTGAATGCATCTGTACGGTATCCGTAGTGGCTCTTCAGCTCTGCATGCATTCTCTGAAACTGGTTTCCAGATTTATCATGATTTGATGGTCCCCCCCTTGATAACCTAAAATGTCAGCAAGAAAGAATACAAAAAAACACATCGTCTTGTGAGTTGTGATAGAAACAAGTCATGTCCTTTCTCTCCCGCGCCAAACGCCGATTTCCAATGCGATGAGAACAACCAAGCCGACGGGTCGTCGTTATCCGTATGTTCAATATAGATCGGTACATGTATTATCAACTAGACTTGACTAGTACAATAGCGCAAAGAGAGGGAAAAAAACACCAAGCGACAAGAGAAAAAGCAAAGTCTGCTACCATTTTGCAAACAATCACAGCTTGCAATGACACAGCAAATCACGTTCCCCACGTGTTTTCCCTTCCCGTTCTCACTGGACCAAGTGGTTCTATCCCACTCCCCAGTACCTCTGATACGCGAAACAACACGGCGCTCAGGCATAGCAAAGTCGCTCCTTGGTTGACCGCCTGCCTTCCCTTACTGAGGGCACAGGTCAAGGTGATCGACATAACTCACGGCCATGGCGATATCAACTTCCCCCGTTTCGCAGCAATTGATGGCAGCCTGGCCAGCTTGTAAACAATTTCTCGGTGTCGAGAGGAGTCTAGCGAAACCCGCACACCCCGTAGCTTGGACTGATGCATGAAACGCGGGTTATGCTGAACTTGATATCCCACGTCTTGAGGGCTCAGGCATTTCGATAAATATTCAATTTTCTTATTAACGGCATTCATCAGAGGATTGAGTAACTGAACCCCCCCACGCGCAAAACTAAATGTACTCAGAGTTTTGAAAATGCCCCATCATGTCATGATACTTCAACTTTTCGCATCTCCGGCTTACACCACACAACGCAGTCCTCACCAAGCCAGAATCCTTCTCGAAGAAAGCAAAGAAGCCCCCCCCCCTCTTAATCCCCATACTCAACGATAAGAAGCCACACTCAAACCCCTTCCTCATCGTCACGTAGCATCCTCCTACACCGCACCCGTACCCCGTACCCCGTACACCGCCCAGATTCCCTCTCCGGCTGGTAGGCCTGCATACAACTATGTGCGCCTTTGCGTGTCCGCGCTTGTTTGCAAATCTCCCATGTACATACACTACAACGAGGACTTTAGCCAGCCCCGTGTGGTTACATCCAAACCAACCCACCCAACACACGCCAGGGTCCCAAAAGAAGTTGGTGTGCAGCCTATGTATGGTAGGTATGCTACAGCCTACCGCGACGGTACCAATGCCATCCCGCCAGCGCCCATATGGCTTCAAGGTACTCCGTACGCCGTACCAAGCTGTCGCGCGTGGGGGTGCACGCTGCCCCGGAGCCGGAGGCAGGTTGCGCTCTTACGGGTTACCTACTCTTCTCTGGACTTGGAGCAGTGGTAAGGAGGAGGAAGACTTTGTCCAACCGCGCGTGGGGGGGCTCACCATCTTCCCATCCCCCATCCCCTTTCGGACGGAAGAGTCGCCGGCCCGCGAGCCGCCGCTGGGCTTTTTCCCCATCGTGCATTCCGTTTCTGCGCATCTGACCGCCGCCTTCAGCCACGGAGTGCAGCCCACGGGAATATGTAGTATACTGCGGAATTTCCATCAAGCCAAGTGAACGACTGAACGCGACAAACAGGAATGGAGATGGTAAGTCTCAGCACCGAGTTCGGTGTACGGGTAAACATTTTCAAAGCAAAACAAACACGCAAACGTGGCCGTCGATTCGAATAAATCGATAAAGATCGTGATGCTTCAAAGGCCTTCCACATCGCAATGGCCAACTCGCAACGCCTTGCACCAAGCATCTTTCAAACTCCGGGAAACTACTCTACATCCCGCGCACCGAAAAGCCCGGTAAATACAACAAGGCCTACTCCGTACCTACCGCGATCAGAGTCAGCTTTCGCCTTGGCTAAACTAATAGCTTCTCCGATCTTCGCGCCAAAGACGGACGGCCTTGCGCTCGCTCCCAACTCTTTGCTTTTTCGGACATCACCAGCTGACCCGGCCGCGGGCGGCCTAGGAAATTCCGCAATTCCTTTCCTGAGCTGGAGTTGCTTCACAGACATATTTCACCCAAACTTCGGGGCCCAGCGCGCCGGAAGCGGCCCCGTCCGCCGCCGACTGAGAAGGGCGCGCCCCCCACATTGCTTTCCCGTTGTGGAAGCCCGATTGACAAACACACCCCTGCATCACATCCGGGATGGCAGAGGCACACACACCATTTCTCTCTCCTTTCTCTGCCAATTTTGGTCCCGTTTCCCTCTCGCCCTTACGTATTGGTATCTGTATGCTAAGATGCTGGCGATGATGTTATCAGTCACCTTGTGACTTACCACCACCACCTCTCCCCAGAGCTGAAGGTGCGCCGTAGGGATAGCTAGGCACAAACTCTATGTTCCAGATATTCCCGAGGCCAAGGTTCCCAATCTCTCGGCCGATGCGACGTATCATTTTCGCAGTAGCCGACAAGGCGTGCAAACAGCGACCTAGAGAGTATCCGTAGTAGCAAAAAAAACAAAATCAGATATGTGAGGTCAAAAGTCAAGTGTGAACCGGGGACCCGGCCCATTTCGTCTCATCATGGGTGTCGTCGTCCAGTCCCCTGGGAACCTTTTGAGAAAAGAAGACAAGAAAAAGAGAGTCAGAGGGCCATGTCGTAATTGTCGTCGTTGGAGATGCCTTGTCGGGACCCGTTTGCTCAGAGAACCACACCCTTCCCCTTCCCCTCTCCAATCTCCAACTCCCACACCTTTTCACCTTCACAGGCATTCTCCTCACCTTGGCGGAACCTGGGTGGCCTGGTGTGCTTGCAGCTGTGTGCGGCGAAGCGAAGAAGTACCGCAAGACAGGCCGAGGTGTACGATTTTTTCCTGTTGCGCCCAACCAACCACGAGCGCAGTGGACCATGAGTGGTGGAGTGTCTGCGCCGTCCCCGGTTCTTGGGATTTTTGTATGATTTATCGCCTTCCCAATCCCTCTACCGGTGACCAGGTGTAGCAAAGTCAATTTGATTGGGATGCATCAGTTGGCCTTCCAGAACCGGGCCGCTTTCCCCCCTTCCCACCCCCGGCCGAGGTCAACTTCAGGTGAATGCTCCGTCCTTTCGTGAATGATGGCATGGGTTCATGGCCCATGGGATATCGGTTTTCACCCATCCCCCGTTGACCTGCCTGTCGCAACAACTCGCAACATCATGGGTATAGTCGTAGCCGAGGAAGGAAAAGGGAGGAGAACCAACAGTCCTGTCAGTTAACGACACTCCTGACAATCCCACGATTCCAATAATCCGGGTTGTTGGAACCAAGCCGTCTCATCTTTTATGGCCATGTTTATTTCGTACACTATCCGTACGAATGAGCCCCCGGCTCAAGGGCGCAACTTGCACCGAATAATTGTTTGTCGCGCCATCGGTCTTTCGATGGAATGCTCACCGGGTACCCAGTTCGAGTTTGGCTTGCGCCGTGCACTTCATCTTAGAACCCATGCACACCGGCATCCGGGAGTTTGGGAAGGAATCAAGAGTGATTGATTCCTCGTAAAAGCCTCTCCCTGCTCCAACTGCGCTGTTGGCTTCGGCGTCGCGTGTTTTCATATGCGCAAGCGATATCTTTGCAAGGCTGGGCCAATACCTTTTTCCCCTCCTGCCTCGTATGATCGTCACCATGTTCGCGTCTTCTCACAATCATGTTACTCGCGGGTTCCGTTCTGTCTCTCGGTCCGTTGTCGGGGGTGAGTTGGAGCAGGATCGTAGGGCCTGTCCATTTCCCATTAGCTCCGCACGACGTATGATTACCACGGCCTCGGGACTGCTAGATGGTCGCGGAAGCGATATCGTGGTCCCCCGGAGACCGTTTTCTGCGAAGCGAACACCAAGGTGACGGCGCTCACGACAAGTGCCCCCTGGCAGATAATATTGTGCTCTGCCATTGTCAATTCGGGCTTGACAAGGGCGGAGCTCCCCATCGATGAGGGCGCCGAAAACCCGTATCAAAGTGCCGTGCACATCGGGCTTCAACTTTCAAGGATACAGCGAGATGGGCAAGCCAGAATCCTCCAGTCACCCTGGGCCAAGGGTGAACAGATGACCACGGAGAGTAGGGGTACTGGCCGCTCCGCCAACCGTGACGGACGGACGGGTGCTCCCACAGAACTAGCATCCCGCGCTGACGGTCGCCGTGATGCCAGGCGTGGCGCGGCTTCGGGGTGAGGGAAAAGAGGAAAAGAGTGGCAGTGGCTTCAGCCCCCCCAAGCTGCGGTGTTTGCTTCATGGTACCTAACGAGACGTGGGGTGCCGGCGTGGGCTTGACTTGGGCTTCCAGAGGCAACCCGTCACTTGACCAAGCTGTTGTCAAGCAAGGTCCCAATCGAACGACAAACGTTGCTTTTCGCGTAGAGTTGAAAATGTGAGTTGTCAAACAAGCGGCGGTCATTGCGCGATGAGTAAACCACATGGACCATTAGCAAAGCCTGAAAGCCTGAAACTCTGAATTGTAGGGCTTTGTTGATGTCCAGTGGCAGAAAAACGAACTGCGAGATGAGTGACGAGTGACCACCAACACGGTGAGATGAACATCAGCCTCTAGCAACTGCTCCAGCAACTGCATTGGGGGAAAGGTGACGTTTCAAGGGTCCAATTGCAGCCTGTCCAAAGTTCCCCCAGGCGCTGTGACGAGGCACTTTTTGGGGCCTGGTGACCACTTGACCCATGCCGGGGCTTGAGAGTTTGGGAACGAATGTCTCGCCTGGTTCAGGAACCAAAAAGCCTCGAAGGTTTAACGAAGGTCTGGCATGCTGCTTCTGTCGGTCCCTCAGGATCGATCAGTCTCAACCATGCCTTCTGACACCGACTGCATACGTCTTGGCCTTCTTCTTTCTGACCTCTGAGTTGGCATAAGCGTCTCTCGTGAGCAGGGAGAACAACTCATTCCGGGGCGTGGGAGAGCCCACAAAGCGCCCATCTGCCTGTTGCTGCCCCCGACCCCCTGTCCAGCCCGTTGATGAACACTGGATCCCATGACATTCTGGCAACCAACCGCGGGGTAGGTAATGAGGCGATGAGCAAGCAGGGCGGTTGAGTTCATCATCGATGCCAGATTCCAAGTTGCTGCTTGGTTGAAGTGCATGTCTGTAGATAGGATGCCTCCTTGCGATCAACATTGAGAGCGACTGTTATTATTGCGTCCCTTGTCATTACTGACGCCTCACGAGGGCTGAGCTTCGTGGGCGGGCAGCGGGCAGGCGGCAGACAGGCGACAAGCGGCAGGATTTGTTGATGACCTAAGTGATGGGCATCATCACGGGGTCGATTTGGGGCGAGCGCAGACGCGCTGCCGCAACCAGTCAAGCAGCAAAGTCGCAAGCCGGCGAGGGGGTCAGAGCATGTCACATCGCCGTGTCAGCGCTCAAGGACGGGCCGCCGCCGATTCGTCCGCAACCAAATTTGGCGACGACGAATTGACCTTGTCGCCGTCGCGAGTCCGGGCCCAAGCAAGCTGCTTTGGTGCCAGCTCACTATAGAGCAGTCGACACTATCGAGGGCTATGCAGCCGCCATGAGAGATAGTCTCGTGGACACGGACAGGCACTGCGAGCTGCCGAAAGATGTTCTCCCTTCAATCTTGCGCCTAAACCTGTCCTTCCGTGTAGCAGGCCGGATTTCGTCCCGAGGGACCTCGCGGCTGTGGTATCCGTAGGTTTGGAGATGCTCGAAGCGGAAGAGGAGCTGCGACAAGTCTGTTCCCGTGGTGACAATGCCATGGCAATCCAATTAACGGGCACTGTATTTGCAGCGGCACCTGCGACTCGTGATCCGGACTTCAGGGACGGGAACGAATGCTGGGGAAATTGGAACGTTCGGAACTCGGGCATCTGTTTGGCCCCAGTATTCGTAGAGTGAACATCAAGACTCAAAAGGGGGTTTCCGGGGAAGCGATTGGCGGTCGTCCCGACGGAAGGGTTGGGCAACCTAAGCCGCGAAAGCAGAGATTGAGAGAGCATCGGTTTGGGTTGGTCCGAAGTCACGGGCACAGCAGAGAACCAGGCGAACCAGTCGAGTCGAGCGTTTCTTCTGGTGGTCTCGTTGTGCGTTGTCACCTCCGTTGTGCCGTTCTCAGCTCAAGGAGTCAGTCCGTCGTCAGGGACCCTTTCCCTCTGGCAGGACAAGTCTTTTTCCCCTCCAGTGGCTCCCCAGGTTCGGAGAAGAGCAGCGAGGCCGCAGGGCAGGTGAGCAGCTGGACAGGGACCGACAGGGACAGGGCGTTGATGGACGTTGCCTTCACGGTTCGAGCTGGACGGCGATCCGTTTCGGCGGGAAGAGGCACGGCGGCTCGTGACCAGCGACCAGACGGAAATCGCTGTAAATGGCAGCGAGCTGTCGAGGCTGCATTCGTTCTAGGCCGTCGCGGTCTGTGAGGGTGCCAGAAGGGGAACATTGCCGGCAGGACGGTAGATCCAGGAGGTACGCCAGGCCTCTTTGAGTAATAGATCTTTGGCTTATCCTCTTTGGGCAGTGTACGGGTGTTTCGGTCAGGCACCGAATGACGGTTGACGGAAAAAGCGCGACGGAGGACCGGACGGGGGTCGAGGTGTGGACTCTGCGGAGGAGCCTTTGCCTGTGGAGGAGTCTTTGGAGGTCGAGACGAGGCCGATGGAGACTTTTCGATGGAAAACGTGGAGATGAGGCGCGGCGCATATTCGGCCAGACGACTTAGCCACTGAGAATTGGTGACAGAAACCCCGTATTCCGCACAGGAAGAGTCTCCGTTTTTCTTTTGAACGTACGTACGAAGATTCTGTCTGTGGCCCCCAAAGATCCAGAACCGTGACGGAGACTGAATTGGAGACTGAATTGGCATGTCCCTTACGGAGTAGCTTGGTCTGGATTGGCCGAGGTGCTGACGGTGACCAAACAACCGACGGACGGACGGGACGCAATGCGGCAATCTAATGGGCCTGGATTGGCGATGCCGCGACGAAGACGGCCAGAAGCCTCCCGTCACATGACCCGAACGGTCCCGTGGGCGAGGCGTCCGTGGAGCTGAACGTGGAGCCCAACGGACTGAGCTGGGCCAGGCCCCAGGTCCCAATTGAAAGTTTTCGTTCCTGAAGTTGGAAGACGTGGAGGGATGGAACGGAGAGGGGGAGAGCGGACAGCTGACCGTCGACGGTTTGCCGCCTCGACGGACTGAGGTACTGCCTAAAATGGCTAAGTTTCAAAAATATCGAGCTATACCTGAAGAGGAAGTATCTTGGGTCACCCGCGCTCCCAAAATTGCGCGTTGGGCTGCCGCATGGGGTTTAGCGCAATTACCTCATGATGCCTCTTTAGGCTTGGTTCATGATGGAGAATAAGGGAGCTGCTGTCTCTCTGGGAGTCTCTCTGGGTACATCAGAGCAAAAGTCAAGAGTCAAGACAGCTCACGTTCCTGGGCCCCCTCTCTCGAACTCCGGGGGGAGCCACCACGCCTTGCCCCGTCCAGGCAGTGTACCGAACTTCCCCGAACGACAAGTTTCTGGACCTCGTCAACCCCCTTCCCTTGGGCCCTTGGAGTGCCCTTTGTACGTATCCCTGTGTCGTTGACCGTCCCAGAAGGTCTCTTGCGCACCCGTGACTGCCTTGCCGTCCTGCGCTTGATGGCTGCGCTACTGGGTGCTGGTACTGCTGTTCCGCGCGCTCTCTCTCCGTTCTGGTTCTGTGGTCTCGTGGAGTCTTGCGTCTGTACATTCGGCTACGTACCGAGATACCGCCGCAAAGAGTCGTTCAGAACCCCTGACACCCTGACATTGCTTGGGATGGAACACACTGACATGACTGACTTAGGTTGACTGAGTTGAGTCTTTCTTTCTGCTCTAGACCTGATTCTGAATCACCCACTCACTGGGAAGAAGAGGTTCAGCGTCGTCACAAGCCGAGAGAACCAGCAGAGAAGAACAGGCCTGTCCGTCACTCGCCAGAACAGAGGGATAGATACAACCGCAG